>NC_137888.1:13584754-14830236 GCF_963455335.1 Martes martes
AAAAGGCTCACCTATGAGGGCTCTTATAAAGTTATCTGTAGACCCTTCCCACCATGTGAGGATACAAGAAGAAGTCTGACCCTCACTTGATCATGCTACATGCTGGCACCCTGATCTCAGACTTCCAGGCTCCAGAACTGTGAGAAACATGACTCTGTCTGTTGTTAATAAGCTACTCAGTCTGTGGTACTTTGTTATAGCAGCCTAAACAGACTAAGACAAAGCCCTATTAATAATTATGCCAGAACCACAAGGACTGTCTGGCAAACCGGAAAGTATGGTCACTCGTAATTATTATCATTTTGTAAATACAGCTTAGATTTCAAGCTTCATCCCTCATGAAACTTTGCCATATACTTTGTTCATACAAGTTATTTGTTCAACAAGTAAACTTTGAGAATCAGCTCTCTGATAATTACTATTCTAGACAAAAGTCACTGCACTTATAGAACTTAGGTTTTAGCGTTGGAGACTTAAAACTACTAAGTAGAAGATACCATGTCAGGCTGTGAGAAGAATAAAGGAGGTTAATAAATAGAGTGCCAAGGAGGGGAGCTGAAATACTACTTTTTTTTTTTTTTTAATGACCCTGTGAACAAGACCTAAGCTGAGATCAAGAGCCATCAAATCACTCAGGTAGCCATGGGAAGCCGAAATTTTAAATAAGATGGTCAGTGAAAATCTCCCTGAGAAAATGGCTTTCAAGAAAATCTTGAAGGAGGATAAAGTGTGAGTCCTGCATTTGTAAGGAGAAAACATTTGAGGCACAGTGAACAGTGGGTGTAAAGTTACAAAGGCTGGGCTCTGCTCAGTGTATTGAAGAAGAAACAACTTGAGTGGGGATAGAGGTCAGTGAAGTTGGGTGAGTGGTAGGAAATGAGGTCAGAGAATCTAGAGTAAGAGTTCTAGCTTTTAGGTTTTATTCTAAGATGGGAGTCCACTGCAGGGTTTGGAGAAAAGCGACAGCCTGACTTACATTTTAACAGGATCTCCAGCTGCTGTGTGGATCACATCCTGCTAAGGAGCAGCAATGGGCAAAAGTTGAAGTAGGGAGACCAGTTAGATGGCTATTGACTATTGCAATTAGGTGACAGCTGTGGAAACAATGACCTCTTTCAAAGGCAGAATTTACTAATTTTGCTGAATGATTGGTGTGAAGTGTAAATATGACAGTAGTGTTAAGGATGATTCCAAAGTCTGTGCCAAGTGACCAGAAAGATGAAACAGTCCTAAATTGAGGTATAATACATTGCAAGAGATGTAGGTATGTGGGGCAAGATCAGTAGATCAATTTTGGACTTCCTATATTTGGGAGGTTCATCAGATATCCAAGTTGAGATGTTGAATAAGCAGTTGGGTTTGTTAACCCAGAAGGAAGTGTGGGCCAGAGTTTTACAGTTGGTAGTTGTCAGAGATAGAGAGGTGTATTTAACACCATGAGACTGGATGAGATTATGAAGGTAATGAATGTGGGCAGACGAGGGGAGAGGACTAAGGACAGAATTCTGGGCACTCCATGCCATATACCTGCAGCATCCTAACTGTATCATGACTCTCCCTGTTCTTTACCCACATGTACTTCTTTCTCTATGAAAGACTTTTCTTGGTTCTTTATTCTATGGGGTCTCATTTATCCTTTTGGAAATTTTCAGAATCCTCTGGCTTGAGTTAGTACTTGTATCTATGTTCTTCTTGTCATATTACCGTGGAATTGCTTACTTATAAGTTAATCATATGTATAGTCCTTGGGGACAGGGATTATTTTGCATTGTCAGGATTTAACACACAAAAGACATTCAATTAATACATACAGCACAAATGAATGTATACCTTATTTTATTTATTTTAATTTTTTTAGATTTATTCATTTACTTGAGAAAGAGAGAGAGAGCACACACAGAGGGAGAGGGAGAGGGAGAGGGAGAGGGAGAAGCAGACTCTCTGCTGAGCAAGGAGTCTGATGTGGGGCTTCATCCCAGGATGTTAGGATCATGTCCTGAGTGAGGGCAGATGCTTAACCAACTAAACTACTCAGGTACCCCTACTTTATTATTTTTTAAATAAAGATTTTATTTATTTATTTATTTGTTTGTTTGTTTATTTTGAGAGAGAACATGATCAGAGGGAGGAGGAGGGGGAGAGGGACAAGAAGACTGATGAGAACAGAGCCTGACACTGGGCTCCATCTCATGACCCCTGAGATCATGACCTGAACTGAAACCAAGAGTTGTCCACTCAACCAACTGAGTCACCCAGGCACCCCACAAATGAATAGTATACATTTAGTATACATTTAATAGTATACATTTATATGTATAAATATAAATATACATATGAGTATATGTATATTTATGTGTATAAATAGTATACATTTAGTTCATGCAATACATATGCTTATCAGACAGCTATAATGAAAAACCAGAATGATACTTTTGAAGATGAGATCCAGCATGTATTTTCAATGATATTAACTATTAGAAAGACTATGGTCTTGTGCTACTGTAGAAAGACCCTTATATTTAGAACAAGGTAACGTCACGAGCAATTTGCTTCTCTATTCACTATTCCTTCGGCCATCTGCAAGTAGTTCAATGTCTCCAAACCTTGGTTTTCTTTTCTGTAAAATGGAATTCATATGTTTTAATCACCATACTAGATTATATACATGGAAACATTTTGTAAGCTGTCAAATACTATAAAATATAAGGTGTTATTCATTTTCTGTTTGGAAAGGCATCTATATGAACCTATTGTCACCTTGGGTATTGCATATTAAGATAAGACCTGTTTAGGATTAGTGTGCTGTGTTCCAACATGCCAGTTATAGCTGGTGCAGCATATGACAGTTGAGTTTCTGTTATGGTGAATCTCCTTTCGTTTCATGGACTGTAATGTTCTACCTGCCTGCTATTACATTTTATATGTTGTCAGTTACAGCCTCCAGAGCAAGCTATCATAGTGATGTCAGATGCAGATTAAAAGAAGGTAGTACCGGCTTTAAATAAAAGAGATTGTAATGTTCACGAGTTGGATGCTTGAGTTGGAACACATTTTTTTTCCCTTGTGGCTCACCAGTATACATTCTGAGCATATGCTGGCTCTCGTCTATGATCCCCTGTTGGAAATCAGAACACATGCTGCTTTATAGAGTTGGGTGACATCAGGGAACTAACTGGATTCCCTTTCATATTTGAACTACATAGGGATTATCTTTAACTTCTCTCTCTCTGTCTGGTCTGGTTGCACCTAGACCTTCAGGAATGAAAGCTCCTATGGCTTCCTGCTCTTCTGTGAGGCTCCTTTTTCTCTTGAATTCAGTTCAACAAAGACTCCTTGGATCCACTGCCCTTTATCAGCCTTATGGAGAAGTAGGATTCTGTTTTGTCCAGGCTTTTCTGGTTGTTATGGGAAGGAAGATAGTTCCTCATCTTTGATATGATAACTGGAAGTAGAAATCTCTTCTTATAGTTCTTTATTCACATTCTACCTGCAAATTAACTTGGAAGTTTTTGGAATTTTCTTAACTTTTCAATTTAATGATTGTGACTATTTTGATTTTTTAATTTAATTTAATGATTGTGACTATTTTGATTTGCTATATTTCCTGGTACAAATGAATTCTCTCCTGGGGAAAACTCAGAACTTTGGAGCAATACAGAATGTAAGAAAGTATCTGGTCCAGTTAGTGATTCTTGTCTATGGCTCTCGATAATGTAGGGGTCACAGGCATGGTTCTTATTAGGGGAAATTGAGTATACTTTATTCCATGATCATGGGCTGGCTTCCAATCCAAGTTAATCACCTTTGATTTGCCATCTCCAAAGGAGGAATATGTTAATCATTCCAAATCCCCTGTTGGTTTTAGAAATAGTTACTCAAGCATATGTTCTGCTAATGGTTTATTTCTATCATAAATAAATAAAAAAAACTATGTAAATGCTAATAGAACTAGATAAAGTTGTTCAAAACATGTCCATGCCTTCCCCCCCAAAATGTGATTAATTCTCAGAATTTTAAAAACATTAGTAGGTAGCATATTAAGCCATTCTGTAAAAGAAAAATTCTGGAAATTGAATTAATTTTATTTCTCATTTTCTACAATGCCTTCATAATCCTGGGGAAAGTGTCTTTAAATATTGTACTTTGATCTTTCAAAAATAAAATAATACATAAAGCATTTCAGTAAAAACTACTTTATTCATATTAACGATAACTTATTTATAACTGTTTCATCCCCAGAATTTTCTAAAAGCATCTTATTTATATTCTATGATTGTTAAACTAGAACTAATATTCAAACCCAACTGTTAACATTAGTATGGCATATTAGCATATATTTTGCCTTAGGTAAAATGTAGCAAAGCTAATAACTATTTCCTTCTAAAAGTTTCAGAATCCCAAAGGTCCCTATTAACATTCTCTGTCCTTAATGCTATGCATAATCAAATAATACTGTCTTAGTTGGTTTTCTAGCTCATATTTATTTTACTTCTGAAGTGCCATAGGCCATAAGGACATGGTGCTCTTCTCTCTCTCTCTCTGGGTGTGTAATTGGTTTTAACACAGGCAATGAGAAACATAGCTAACATTTAATAATGTGATAATTACCATTTCTAGACACTGTTCTCAATGCTTTATATATATTAACTTATTTAATCCTTAACACTTAACTGTGCTTATCCTCAGTAACAGATGAAGTAACTGACAGACAGAAGTTGCACTTACCCAAATTTGCAAATGGTAAAAGACAAAGCTTGGGTTTAAACTTTGGCAGCCTGGCCCTCAAGTCAGTGATAATAGGACACTGATAGAATTTGATATCTGAGCTGGAATACCCTTGAGAGTAAAGGATGGCAATGTTAATTATTATACCAGCTAATAAGGTACATGTTCCTCCTAGCTTTTACTTGTGAATGCCCTGTGATTATCATGTCTCTGAGTAAAACAACACATTGAAGATGCTTTGACTTACAATGATGTTATTTCTTCATTTGAGTATAGCTGTATTTGGTTCAGTGGCCAAAAGATGAATGATGTTTGGTTATGAAAAAAGAGAAACACAGTAAAGGGCAGAAATTTGGAGAACACATTGAAGAGGATGAAACATTCCTTATTAGGTTTACTGCAGGAATAAATTTGGAATGAAGAAATACATATAACAATTACATGAAAAATGGATAAGTTATTAAAATGCTATGAATAACCAACAAGTAAGGTAGACAAAATATTCCAAAAAGAAGAAATAAATTATGTGCTTTTAGAGTATAGTTTTGATACATGTGTTGCTCACTTTTCTCATTAATTAATTCTATAGATTCGATGGCACGTCTGATCTAATCACCACTGTATGTTTTGAAAGCAGTAGACACAGACATGATGCTGACTCAGGGGCTTTTTGCATTCATGTGGATACTGGCCAATCGATGTTACATAGTAACAAGGAAGAAGCTGCATTTATGGTCTTGGGTAAAAAAACAGGATGATGAAAGAGACAAAAGGGTTTGTTGGAGAAGTTCTCATGAGGGCATGTGTTCATGTGGGAACTTTGCATTAACAGAAGGTGTCACAGTACTGGTTATGTATGGTAAAAGCTGAGATATATTTGTCATAAAAATATAACTTATTATTTTAGACTGAAAGTTTGTTTGGGGGAAATCCAAATTAGCAGGAGGTGACCTGAAAACTTCCTTTAACTGCTGTGACAAAATCTTTTTAAAGAGAACATCGCAAAATAATGAGAGGCTGCTACACAAACTGATGGAAGGAGGAGAGGAGAGACAGAGTGTGTAGGAGACATACCCCACCCACTCCTGGTTGATATATACGTAGGACTTGGTGCTCTGAATGACATTAATCTTCCTTGACCACCTGCTGAAACTTTACCTGCTGACTGCCTGGCATTCCAGTTGTGACAGGATCTCTTGGGGGGAGCCTGTGGATGTGGCCTTGACCATGGTGATGATATGGATCCAGGAGCAGCCCACAACCAGGCCATAATTAAGGATCTGGATATGGGGGTGGCTATGGGTCGAGCTATGGCTGTGGATACAGGTCTGGCTCTGGTTAGTCTCTCTACTAATCATCGTATTCCCACAGATGTAAATCACCTTGCTGCTCAGTTTTTTAAAGGACTTTATGTATTTATTTATTTGAGAGAGAGAAAGAGAGAGTGTGCAAGGTGGGGAGGTGCTGAGGGAGAGGGAGAGGGACAAGCAGACGGCACGCTGTGTGCAGAAGCGGTGGGGCTCGATCCCATGACCCTGAGATCATGACCTGAGCAAAAATCAAGAGTCTGAAACTCAAGTGATTGAACCACCCCAGTGCCCCACTCTGCTGCTGATTTTTGACTTTCAGAGTTTCTGTGCCTCTCACTAGTATCCTGTGATGAATTTCAAGAAGCCTCCATTGATTTTCTTTACGTTCATCTTCATCTCCTGTGGACAGCCACAGACAATATGGCATTGCAGTTTACACTCAGCCTCTGGGGCAGTTTCCAGCATTTTGATGCAATTGATTTTGAAGCATTTTCTCTTCTCCTATTAAACGATAGCATGCTAACATCTCTATTTAGTTTATGTATTATATTATAGCACAGTTCCTAAATAAATGCTTTTAAATTCACCTCCCAGGATATTTTTCTATTTATGTTTGTCAAAAAATTAATGACTCTTTTTACCATTCATAAACCAAGCCACACTTAAGAGTTGTAATGGTCCAGGACAATCTGTCTACTTAGAGAGCTGGACACGGGAGCAAACAAGGATTAAACTGGATGAAAGAGCTTCTGTTGCTTTGGTGTCTGCTTCCAATCTTTTATGTCTTATATGCCCAATTTCCAAGTTTTGAGTCCTATAAAACAGTTATTTGGGAAATTTCCTTCTTAATCTTGATTTATTGTAACATAGAACAATGATTTTCTTCCTACCGTAATGTTTGTAAAAATCATGGGCTTTTTTTACTGCAGCAACACATGAAAATATTATTGTGTTTATCAATTACCATTACCTGACCTATCTGAACACTGTTTATTGACCAATCTAGGCTGTAGATCCATTATAAAATAAGCTGTAGAGGTCTTTCTTGTGATTTAGAAAGTCTCTTCCTCTCTCTTTTGGGGCTCAGGTACAATGTTCCTACTTGAAATAGAGCTTTTATTTAAGTGAGTTTCAATAGGAGACTCTTTGGGCAAGTAAGTCCAGATCTTGGAAAAAAAGATGAAATGGAAGAGTCTGCTTATGAAAGAAGAAAATGGCATCCTAAAAGTAAAATGTAAGAAGAAATTTTCTTAAAGCTTTTAAAAATAATGTGTTCCAATAAACAATGAATTTTACAGCAAAATTTCACTTAATAACCAAGTTTGTATGATGCCAAGCATTGATTTTTTTCTTCCATATTTACAACTTGGTTTTCTGTCTTATTATTTCTTTAGATTTTTGAGTAATTATTATATATGTAAATTTGAAAAATAAAGGGGCACATGGTCTAAACTTATATTCATCAAGAGGCTGAAAACTTTTCTTCTAACTAGAAGCTCTATAAAGTCAGAAGATTAGGTCTTATTTCTTGCTTACCTTTGTATTCCCAGTCCTAGAATAGTGTCTGGTATATAGGCACTCAATCCATTTTTGGGAGAGAAGTTTATGTATGAGTTTTTTATTATAATATAAATTGTGTTGTCATCAATTTTTAATGCACAACACATTTGCAAAAGGCATTTCATTTTTTCTCAGAATAATCTAATGAAATAGGCAAGATTGGCCTTAACATTTCCATTTTTAATTCCTCCACACTATGCTGTCTGCTTCCCCTCACTCATTTTAAAAGTGAAGAAACTACATTTCATTGAGTTCAAATGACTTATTAAATATCATATAAAAATATCTATAGCTTCAGTGTGACTTTCTGACTTCCAAAGCCATGGTCACTTCACTATATGATTAATTATTATGAAATTCCAGGGCATTGTTTAATGTGTTTTAAAAATATTAAAATAATTCTTTGTGCTCATTCCTCCCCTATATTTTAATCTCAAAATATTTTGTATTTTAACTTTAGTCCTCTGCACAAAATTCTATGTTCATTTAATAAATAAGAATGAATAAACTAACATAGTAAAATATAGTAAAACATCTACAATCCTTATAAAACATATTGATACAAGTTGAATATTTTATGGCTGTCGATATATCTTTCTCATAGTTATAAAGGAACACTGTATTCAACAAATGATACCAGAACAACTGGATATCCACATGCAAAAGAATGAAGGTGGACCTTTTCCTCTTACCATTCACCAATATTAACTCTTCACAGATCCTAGAGCAAAATGTCATGGCTAAATGGAGCAGTAAGTCTTCATGACATTTAGGCAAAACCTTAGTTATGATAATAAAAGCAAAAGTGACAAAAGAAAAAAATAGATAAATTAGACTTCATCACATTAAAAACCTCTGATTTCAATGGACATGACCAAGATAACTCACAGAATGGGAGAAAATAATTTCAAATCCTACATCTTATGAGGGAACTTATCTAGAATGTATAAGGAACTCCAACAACTCAATAATACAAGAAAAATAACCCAATTAAAATACGGCCATAACATCTGATTACAAATAGCATCTCTTTATACAAATGATCAATAAACACATGAAAAGATGCTCAATATCATTAGCCATCAGAGGACTGCAAATTTGTATCCAACGAGACATTAATTCACAGTCAGTAGGATGACTATAATCAAAAAGTCAGGTAATAAATGTTGATGATGTACAGTAATTGGAACCCTCATACAATGCTAGTGAGAATGTAAAATGTTGCTTTGGAAAGTATTCTGGCATTTTCTTAAAAGTTTTAAACAGAAAGGTACCACATGACCCATTCATTTAACTCCTAGATATATATGCCAGAGAAATGAAAACATATGTTCATACAAAAACTTGTATGTACTTGAACTACTTAGAAGTATTCATATTAGCCAAAAATTAGACACAAATGAAATGTCTGCCAACTTATGAATAGATAAATAAATGTGATATATCCACACAATGGAGTATTATTTAGTAATAAAAAAAAATGAAGTACTGATCCAAGAAGACATAATTGTGCCCCTACTGGCCACACAAAACATTGTGTACATACCTGAGCCTTGAAAGCCATGAAAAGACTTACAATAAACTACATTTTATAAGATAGGTAGCAAAAGGATTCATGGTGGTTCTCTCTGCACTGCGACAATTAGTAAATGAGCCCCATTTTTTTCTCTCTTAAGGTTATTTTAGGCTAATATTAAAATTTATATTTTGCAAGAGTTACTTCTTCCTACATCTAAGGTTGAGGTCCCTCATACCCCAATAGGTCCTTTGTATATTCCTCTTTTTTTTTCTTTTGTCTATATTCAGGTGTTTCTTGCATCTCTAGCAATTCTTGCAGAAGCTTGTGTTTCTCATCCACAAGGAGGTACTGAAGAACTCAGCAAAGACTGTTAAATAATGTAGTGGTTCCTAAGACTAAAAGAAGTAGCGATCTCATTAGTTATTGTTGGCATTATTATGATTTGATTTCCAAAGAAGTTCATTGGGAAGCAGTTGACTCAACAGTAAAGCTGTTGGTTAAAATCTTCGTTATTGTAGAAAACTTTCCCTTTATTTATTCATTTTATGTATGCCTATATTTCAGTATGTCTGTCTCCATAGATCATCCTGTACTTAGCGTGGACTGAATATCGAATAAAGTTTTCCCTTCTGAGAAAAAAAGAAAAAAGATATATGAGATTTAATACTTTTTGATTCCCTCCTCAGCATTAAGCTAGAATTCTTAAATTGCCAATAAAAGCAGGAGTGCTTAATCAGATGTAATGGTGTAGTACTCAATTGATTGCTTTAATCAATGGCCTGAGGAGTTCCTTGGAAGCGCAGTGTTATAGTACTTCATCACATGGTCTGACTGATTTTTTTGGGGGGGGCATGACAAATACTTGGAAATTAAAAATTTTAGCAAACGTAGAGAGAAGTAACATTCAGATGTTTGACATAGCTACAACACTGTCTATTTTTTCAGGGCTCAAATAAGACACTTGACTATGTAAAGACATGATCTGGGTCTTTTCCTAGTTAATTAAAATTTATATTATATGTATTATAAATAATTATATATTATATTATATTATTATATTATATATAACTTATATTATATATAATAGTTAGTTAAATAATTAGTTAACTAGTTAATTAATTAGAGAGAGCACACATGCATGAGCAGGGGTGTAGTTGGGGGGGCAGAGGGAGAGGGAAAGGGAGAGAGAGAGACTCTCAAGCAGGTGCCATGTGCAGCACAGATGCACAGAGCCTGATGCAGGGGTCTTTCCCACCACTCTGAGATCATGACCTGAACTGAAATCAATAGCTTTACATACAAATCACCGAGCCACCCAGGCACCCCAGTGTTTTCCTAGTTGAAGCTGATGAAAAGCTCAAACTTTTCAATGAATTGCATGATCTGATGTGCTGGTGAGAGCTGTATATTTGTATTCTATTTCAATTTATCTTATATTTATTAAATCAAGCATTTATTCTGCAATACATATTACCTGAAGTAATAGTTCACAACTTAAAACCTAGATAGGGAGATAAAAATCTTGCAAGTGTCACAGGGAAGGAAACAGAAATACTTCTGGTGTTAAAGAGAATTCATCTGCCAAATTGTATCAATTCGTTTATGATAGATGTATTTCAGGCATAAGGAGGTAAAAAGAGGAGGTAAGAGATGCAAGATACTGTTATACGCTTATTTCTCATTGACTGAATACTTAATACAACACTTAACAAAAGTGGAAATGATTATGGTATTATATCAATATGATAGTTTACTGATGAAATTATTTGTATATATTTTTTAATATGCAAAGTCATTTAATTTGCTACTATGTGTTTTTCTGATGCTTTGAACAATTTTGACTCTGCTTTTTGGTTCCTCTAATTATTCATTGTTAAAGAGAACTATGTTGAGAACATCTGGAAACTATTTTGTTATCATTTTGGACAAGTTTATACTATTTTTCTTCCAAAAATGAATGAAACAAAAATAAGCAATAACCTCCACCTGTCTCTCCTCATTTGTCTCACTGAGGCATTCTCTCTCTCTCTCTCTTTTTTTTTTTTTTTTAACTTTTTTAGTTTCTTTCTAACTATTCCTGATGGAAAGGTATTTACTTAATAATATAGAAAGGGCATCTTGCAAATTGATGTGCTTGCTTTCTGCATGCAATTTTTAAATAGAAAGTAATCAACTTCATTCTTGTTAAGATGAAAGTTTAGGAAAAGTCAAACAAATTATATCCTAAAAATGTATCAAGATAGCCTTGCAATTTCCTTGTGTGTTTCTGAATTCTGGGGACTTGTGCAGAAACAAAAGGTGGGTTTGGATATAATTATTCCCATTATCTATGAAAATATTACATAATCTTCCTTAGAGTTTCGTGTTCTTTTTTTTGGGCACCAGACCTGCTACTTGAACATTTTTTTATTTTGATCTGAAAAACCCTGGCTACCATAATCAATCTAAATAGATAACGTTAGTCTCCTGACTTGAATGTTATTGTTGAAACTGGAGAATGTTACTGTGGAAACTGGATCTAGTCAAACCTACCCTGAGCTGATAGTAACCTTATTAGTTAGCTTGGGTTGTCATAACAGAATACCCATAGACTGGGTGGCTTAACAAAGGAATTTATTTTTAACGGTTCTGGAGGCAGGAAAGGGAAAGATCAACGTTCCCTGGTAGAGTTCTTTTCTTGTCTTGGCAGATGCCCTCCTTATTCCCCTGTCTTTTCCATGGCAGGGAGAGAGGAGGTAAATTTTCATATCTTTTCTTATAAGAACACTAATCCCTTTATGAGGACCCTCCTCATGACATCACCTAAACTTAATTAGCTCTCCAAACCCCATCTCCAAATACTATCACACTGGGAGTTAGTGATTCCATGTATGAATTTGGGGGCAGGGGACACACAGTTCAATCCATAGCAATAAACTAATGTTAAGTGAAAAATTGGGCTAGTTTACAAGTGTCATAGATAGAGAGAATCATGAACACTCTTGCAGCCTGTTTTGTTTTTGTTGTTTTTTAGTAATTTTTAAAAAATGATTTTATTTATTTATTTGAGAGAGAGACAGAGAGAGCACAAGCCAGGGGAGGGGCAGAGGGAGAGAGAAAGGGACAAGCAGACTCCCTGCTGAATGTGGAGCCCCATGAAGGGCTTGATCCCAGGATCCTGAATTTTCCATTTCTCATTTAAGGTCATGTTTTCTAGCCATAATATTCCTACTGATTTCCTTATAGTTTTTTATTTATTTATTTATTTAAATTCAAGTTAGTTAACATATAGTGTAGTATTGGTTTCAGGAGAACTTAGTGGTTCATCGGTTGCATACAACACCCAGTGCTCATTACATCAAGTGTCCTTCTTAATGCCCATCCCCAAGGTACCCCATTCCCCCTACCTCCCCTTCAGCAACCCTGTTTGTTTCCTATTGTTAAGAATCTCTTATGGTTTGCCTCCCTCTCTGTTTTCATCTTATTTTATTTTTCCTTCCCTTCCCCTCTTTTCATCTGTTTTGTTTCTTAATTTCCACATATGAGTGAGATCATGATATTTATCTTTCTCTGACTGACTTATTTCACTTAGTGTAATACCCTCTAGTTCCATCCACATTGTTGTAAATGACAAGTTCATTCTTTTTGATGGCTGAGTAGTATTCCACGGTATATGTATACCATATCTTCTTTATCCATTCATCAGTGGTCGAACATGTGGGCTCTTTTCATAATTTGGCTATTGTTAATAGTGTTTGCATACTGTTTTAAAGTCTAATTTATCAGGAGTCTTTTCATGGATTTCAATTCTTGGTTATATATAGAACATTTCATTGGATTATAAGGGCCCAGCTGTATCTTGGAGATAATTTTTTTTCTTTCAGTATCTTATGCAATGTGTTGCCATAGTTGCCTCTTGAAAAATCCAGCAAAATAATGCAATTGGCACAAAATATATCCTGGCTACAAAAATCTCACATGGCTTGCCATTCAGTCCTAAATTTGAATAGCTGTTTGTCTCAAACAGTTTTAGAACTTGTGAAAGAAGTATTTCTTGCTTTTCTAATATCAGCATCAGCACAGGTCAGGCCGTAAGACATGCCCTTCTTTGTATTTTTGTTCTGCACAATTTAGGAGCACAGCACAACTCGATTCCCTGGACTCTCCTGTAATTTTTTTTTAAAGAAATAATGACAAGTTATTGAAATTTATGTTCTCCCAGACTTTTAACCGATTAATTTGTTGGTGATCTAGAGCTTCTGAGAAAGAAATTGTCTGATATAAAACTGGTAGTGTTATTCCTAACAGGAACACTTGGGCAGGCCTACGTTATACTGTGTCATGATTACCCCACTTGCTGTTATACTAAGATGACAAAATAAATGATATAATGACTATCACTGTGTTCAGAATCAGGAATTGTGGTGGTTACAACAATAGCCAGAGGTGTAGAGTTAATAACCAGACCTTTTTTTTTAACGAGCATTTCCTGGGTGTGGAATACCTAGCGGAGATGAGTTATCAGAGCTTGCATTACTCATTTTAATTACTGGTTATTGCCAAGTAATATAACGTCTGGGCCATTTTCTCACCATACTTTGTGGGAATCTTTCCTTGATACCAAAGAGCTTACACATAGAGAGTTGAAATCACCTTAACTGTAAAGAAAAGAATAAATAGTAAAAAAAAAAAAAAAAAAGTTATCATTGCTAAGTTGCAAAGTTCTGAAAATTTAACATCATCATTCATTTCCCCTTTTTCTTCATTACCAGAACCAATCTCTTGCCAAATTTGGTTTGAATTTTTTATGACATCCCCTTCTTTGGAGTGCCATTTCAACGGCTCTATGCTAGAAATTTCTTGCCTTTTATTTTGTGCAATAACCTCATGAGGTTAGGTTTTCTGCAGTTTGTACTAGACTTTACAGCAAGAGGTAATTTTTTGTATCCAACCCAATTCCATTCTATTCCATTCCACAAATGATTAATGAGAATACACACACACACTCACACACCAGTTGCTGCATTTGATGGGCAATAGGAGAATATTAGATAAACAGAAAAAAAAAAAAAAAAAAACAACACCACATTGTACCCAAGGTATTCACAGACTTTGTAAGAAAGGAAACAAAACCCAGTAAGATGAAGATTGCAACAAAATTATGCTCAAGATACTATGTTCTTGTTTTACTTTTATTTTTTAATTAAAAAAAAGTATTTATTTACTTGAGAGAGAGAGAGAAAGCACAAATATTTAGGGTGAGAGGGAGAGAGATTCTTAAGGAGATTCTGCACTGAATGTGGGGCCCCATGTGGGACTTGATCTCATGACCCTGAGATCATGAACTGAGCCCAAACCAAGAGCCAGATGCTTAACTGATTGTGCCACCCAGGTGCCCATATATACCTGCTTTTAGTTAAAACCTGTCTGTGAACCTTTACTTTGTATATTAGATTCAAAATGAGTAACAACAGATAAAAATAATTCCTCTTCTTAATGCATGTGTTTACTCTTCTGAAACTCATTGTTATTGTAGCAGGACCCCGCCTGGTATGAAAAAATGTCCTAAAAACTTCACAAAAGAGATGAAGACTGGGTTTGCAAGACAGCCACCTGATGGAGAGATTCCATGCAGGCAAAGTAGCAAGTGAAAAGGCAAGGAAATATTAAAAAAAACCTGGGGTTTTCCTGCCATCTAAGTTCAACAGTAGTTTATTAAGAACCTCGTGCACTCTACAATTCACATCATTGTCCATGAGACATTTGATGAGGTTAAGAACATACAGAGTATGCCATGTTAAGCTCAGAATTCTTCTGTTATGGTGATGGGGAATACTGAACTTGTGAAGAGATACCATCAGACTTACAGCTTAGAAAAATTATGGTGGTGGTGCCAGAAAGAGCAAATAATTTGTATCAATAATGTGGGAAAGATGGGGCACCTGGGTGACTCAGTCAGTTAAGTGGATGACTCTGGATTTTGCTCAGGTCGTGATCTTGTGGTTGTGAGATCAAGTCCTGTGTGGGGCCTTGCACTGGGCATAGAGCCTGTTTGAGATTCTCTCTTTCTCTCTCCTTCTGCCCCTCCCCCCCATTCTCTCAAATAAATAAATAGTTGTTTAAAAAAATAATGTGGGAAAGATGATAATGATGATATGTGAATAAAGGATGGTCTCAGAGGATGGTACAGATTTCAGAGCTATATGTAGGAGGCAGAATCAGGGCTTGATGCCTGCCTGCTTATTGGTGGTTGGTGGAGATACTGTGAAGCATGACTCGCAGGTTTGTGGCTTGGGTGATTGAGTGTTACCTGAACTCCCAGGTAGTGAAAATGATGAGGGAGCAGAAGGCAAGCTGAGGACAAAGCAGAAGCTGACATCCCAGAAGTCCCCCTCCCCCACCATGGGATATATGTGACATTCCTCAGGCACTCCTGGCTGCCCGAAGGAAAAAAATGAATAGTTAACTTGTAGAGACCACAGTGCTGCAAGACCTGAGTCTCCCTCATTTTACTTACAAAAGCCTTAACAATAGCTTCTAGAAGGGGATGTAAATACAATTAAATGTCTTTGTAACAGGGCAGCCCATCAATGGATACTTGAAGTGCACAGAGTTTAATGTTCCTCCAGGAAGTTCCCAACTATCTTCATGTTAATGCCTTACTAGAGGGGTAAACAACCTTAACCTGACAAGGGCAAGGCCTCTGTGTCTTCTTTAGCGTATGAAAGTTCTTTTGGAAACCTCCCTTTTTCCTTACCTCCCCCAACCCCATACAACCAGCCACCCCCACAACCTCAGTGCTGCAGCTTTTTGCCCACAAGTACTGTCCCTGGGCTTTAATAAACCACCAATTTGCACCAAAGATGCCTCAAGAATTCTTTCTTTGTTGTTGGTCCTGACCTCCCCACACTGAACTTCTGTAAGGGCCTACTCAGCCAGAGTGGCCCCATCCCGGTTGAAGAGCCATTTTGTTGTTTATGCAGTAAAACTTAAATTGACCCTGCCCCCGCAGGGGAACGTACTTAAAAGCAAGTCCGGGAAACCAGTCCCAGGTAACAAAGCCCAAATACGAGGGTGGGTCAGGTCAGGTGGAGATAACAGCCCAAATGCAGGAATGAGTCAGGGATGAGTCGGGTCAGGTGGAGACATCCAATCAGTAAAGCCCGCATACTATCTTCCTAGCTACCAAGGAGTATGGGCCCTGCCCTTTGGGTGCCCTTTGGGCGCCAATTCTGACCAAGGTGATAGGCTAGTTCAAATATCTACTATAGGGTAAATTGTAATTCAATTGGTCACTTATGTGTGACCTAGCAGGACTGTGCAGCTTTCTCTGTGTTACAATCTCATTGGTCACCTGTGTGTGGCCGGGCCCAACCACATGGCCTTTGCCCTTAAAAGCTAGTCTGTAAAGAAGAGAGAGGTCGCCTCTTTGCAAGGGACGGCTGTGGCCAGTCAGTTTGATTCTTGATGCTTGGAGGGAAATAAAGCTTTGCTTGACCTTCCCTTTGTATCAGTCTCGCTCCTTTGACCATGGACCCAACTCTTCACTTATATTCCAAAACCACATAAAAAACAATGGGAAGAGGAGAAGTAACTTGGTAAGCTTGTAGAGAATGAGAAATAACTAGTAAAGGCAGAGTTAAGGCAGTTCCAATAATTCAAGGATGAGCAGAAGGTGCATTAAAGGGAGACAATAAAACAAGAATTTTTCAGAGTAGTAGGACTGGAACTAGAAAAGCTCATTATCAAGAAACTAAGGATTTTAAGTGTTTAAGAAAAATCAGACAGATAAAAGAGGTACTGAAAATTGGAACAGGAGTCATAATTAGCATTTTTACCAAGCGCTGTTGCCCTGGATGATGGGGGTGGAACACAGTTCCGAAGCAGAGACGTGAAAAATAAGCATAATGATGTCACAGGTAGCGTGCAGGGTCAAAGGAGATTTCCTGAAATACAAATTTAAATCTAGCGGTGGAAGCACATGCTTTTAAAATTCAGTATCCTGATGCCTATTAGATTGTACGTGCTTAATAGATGTTTACCAGTTGTCTGATGACCATAGAACAGCAAGTAAAAAAATTAATGCAAATAAAGATAATCATCATAAAATCTACTTTGTGGTAATGATAGTGCAAAAATACATTTATAATAAATCCTGGAGTCTGGAAGGATTGATATTTCAGAAGATTATTATAGGAAAGAGTAATCATGGCACCTACAATAATTAAACTAGGATGAGGAAGCTTTGAACAAAAGGCACATCTTTAAGAGGGAGGTTGCAGATTTATGGCGCTTTATATGTTTCAAGGTTAAAACTTCTAGAAAAATCAATGTTCTTTTCCCCTAATTCTTAATGTTATATACCTCCCTGCTGTAAAAATGGCAACCCTTCCTCCAGAACTAGAGAATAGCACAATGTTACCAAAAATACAGAATACCTTGAATTTGAGTGTGTTCAGTTTGTAGCAAGTGTAAGACTTAATCCAGGTGGTCCACATAGGAAGGGCTAATGGTTCAACTACTGCAGTGAAGGTCAAAATGGAAATTAAAAAAAAAAAAAAAGATTTGGGATATAAAAGAAGAGAGACATCAGTGTTTGTTATGTATAAGAAGTCGTGAATGCAAGCTATAAAAAGAAAAACTCAGCAACGAATTATTTCATTATTCTCCTTCTCTTGTTTGGGAATATTAAGGAAAAAGTATAAGCATTAGATTAGAGAGACCAGCTAAAGTTCTCATGGTGAAAGTTGAGTGATCTTGTGTGACTTACTCTATAGCCTGTTCATTTATCTTTTAAATTTCTTTATTTTTTAAAAGATTTTATTTATTTGAGAGAGAGAGAGGAGAGAGAGAGAGAGCATGAGCAAGGGGGTGGGACAGAGGGAGAGGGAGAAGCAGACACCTTGCTGAATAGGGAGCCAGACATGGGCCTCGATCCCAGGACCCTGAGGTCATGAACTGAACTGAAGGCAGACGCTTAACTGACTGAGCCACCCAAGTGCCCTTGCCAGTCTGTTCATTTATAAAGTGAGAAGCACAATCACAAACCATTTCTCATAGCACTCTTTGAAAATATCATGGGCCAACATGTGTGGGAGTGTTTAATAATCAAATACAATTGTTTATATTTGTGGTTATTTTAACTATTATTGTTGCAATTTGTGTTTTGGTCTCTATCTTAAAATAATACAAATGGAATATTAGAATTAGAAGGATCTTCATTATTACCAAATCTGATTCCTTGTCTTCCATTCATCAACTAATTTCATTTTCTCCCTCATTCTTTCATTTGTTAAACTTTCATTTGCTCAGTGGCTCCTTTGAATCACACACTAAGCTAGGTCATAGGGATAAATAAACAAAATAAAAGGCACTCCTGGTAAGCAAATTTCCTTCCTTTCAGTAAGGAGAGTAGATAAAGCAAAAATTACAGTATAATGTACAGGGACCATGACAAGGATAATACCAGGCTATGACCCCAGAGATAGGGTATGTGGATCAAGCTGTAGGAACCAGAGAGGGCCTCCTGGAGAAGGTGAAGTCTGTTTCCAGTCTCAAATGATGTTGGATTATGCTAGAAATTATGCTGGTGGGAGTATGTCTTAGACATTTGAAGCATCATATAAGACATGTTGACATTAATCTTTGGTAACCTTGAAGGTGCTGGGGAGAGAGGCTAATGAGTGTTGATGTTTAAAACCAATGTTATTGAATATATTTTAATAACATGGACTTGGGTGATGTCGATTACTTCAAGGCTGGTGACTGGCTTGATATACTTTTTCAATATCAGCAAATTAAACTGAAACTTTATAATGAATTTGGATCTCCAAAATAACAAGCTCATTTTATGCAAATTACCTTGGTGATAGTGCTACTGAAGTAAACCCCACCCATTTCTCACAGTATGGAAGAGTCCCAGGTGAGTGGGTGACACTCAGATGTGAAAAAGCTCAGGCTACAGTTTACTAATCCTGAAACCAAAGGTGGCTACTGTTACGGAAACTCCTATAGAGGCTGTGATTATGTGCCCAGTTATGGCTGTGGATGGAGATACAGAGGACTGAACTGTGGATGCCGTTCAAGATATGGCTGTGAATTTGAATCCAGATATGGCTGTAGATATGGGTCTGGCCATTTTGCTGCAGAAAATATTATTTTTCTTGCTGTTAGAACAAGCACATCCTTTGCCTCTGAAGCGATTCTTTTAAGTCAAATCTATGTCAAGGTCTTCATCTGACAAAGCTATGTCCAGCTTAGAACTAGGTCATCGCTGATTTGAACCCACTTAGGCTTAAGTAGTTGTTCTCAAGAATAGAGTCTAAGTGACCAATCATTCCATGATCAGCTGAAGATTGGAGATCTGAGTTGGATTATTTTTCAAAAGAAACTATAACCTCTCTATGTTTTCTGATTCTGTATTATGAATTCTCTCTGGTTAGAGAACATCACTCTTCCCACCCCTATCAATATGCTTTTTTGGATTCTATTGGTTTGAATCATTATTATATTGAGACTTCATGAGCTCCCTGCAATATTGGTGAATAGGCAGAATAGATAAATCTTGTTTTCCATTGGTTCAATCCAAACACTTATCTGTATACATTTCTCTTCAGAAATTTATGGCTGGTTATTTTTTATATCCCATACCAACATACTTGTACATGGACAGGGAAATTTAGTTTGGCAATAAAATGTAAAATAGATATTAAGAAGGACATGTCAGAAGTTCGGTGAATATTCTGAGAGGACATGGAGCCTAAACTCAGAACAACAAATTTCTCCTGTATTGAGGGATATTATGGGATATATAGCAGTACTGCGAGAGGACATGGATCCTATATTTAGGATCCAAAGCAAATCTGAGCAAGAATAGCAAACCTGGAGGACTTAGGCTTTCAGAAATATCAAGACTTATATCAAGACAATTCTGTAGTAATTAATGACTGCATTACTATCTGAGTGCAAAATTGGCTCAGATATAGAGAAATAGAAAAATGAAAGACAAGAGAGTTCAGAAGCAGGGCATCACATGTATGGTTTTCCATTATGACAAAAAGGACTCTGCATGTGGTTTAAGGATTATTTTTTTCTAATACGTGGTACTGGTCATTGAATATCCATAGTTTTGAAAAAGAGACTCATCTTCTGCCTTGAGCCATACACAAAAGTCTGTTAAAAAGAAGCAGAGGATGCCTGGGTGGCTCAGTCGGTTAAGCATCTGCCTTTGGTTCAGGTCATGATCCCAGGGTCCTGGGATGGTGCCATGTCTCAGGCTCTCTGCTCAGCAGGGAGTCTGCCACTCCCTCTCCCTGTGCCCTCCCCCCGTTCCTGCTGTCTCTTTCTCTCAAATAAATAAATAAAATCTTTTTTTTTTTTAAGATTTTATTTATTTGACAGAGATCACAAGTAGGCAGAGAGAGAGAGGAGGAGGCAGGCTCCCTGCTGAGCAGAGAGCCTGATGCGGGGCTCGATCCCAGGACCCTGAGATCATGACCTGAGCCGAAGGCAGAGGCTTTAACCCACTGAGCCACCCAGGTGCCCCAAATAAAATCTTTTTTTTTAAAAAAAGCATAGCACTGTATCTTATGTAAGTAATGAATTGCTAAATTCTACACCTGGAACTAACAATATATTGCATATTAACTAACTGGAATTTAAATAAAAATTGGTAGAAAGGAAAAAAAAAGAAACATAGATTTTATTTATTTGTTTGAGAGAGAGGGAGACAGAGAGATCATGAGTCGGGGGAGGAGCAAAGAGTGAGGAAGAGAGAGAGAGAGAAGCCCTAGCAGACTCTGTGTTGGGCATGGAGCACAGGGCTGATTCCATGACCTTGAAATCATGACCTGAGGTGGAAACAAGAATTTGATGTTTAACCCATTGAGCCACCCAAGTGCCCCAAGAAGCAGAGATTTAAATGTGAAAGGTAAAACAAGACAGATTTTGACAAAAACATTGGAGAATGTATTCAGGATCTTAATGATTTTTTAAAAGATATGAGAAGGGTAAAACATCAAGGAAAAATGGATATACAGGATTATATTAGAATCAAGAACTTTAGTTTAATCAAAAACATCCATTAAGAGAATAAAAGAAAAACCATAGGCTGGAAGAACATTTTTTGCTATTTATATTTGTGAAGGACTTGTATCTAAAACACATAAAGAATTAGAAATTCATCAGGAAAAAAGACAATCTAGTAGAAAAATGAAGGCAGAACTTGTATACTTCACCAAAGAGGACAGCAAATAGCCAATAAACATTTTGAAAGGTGTTTATCTTCGCTAGTCATTAGAGGTATACAAATGGAAACAGTAATGTGGTACTATTACATATCAACCAGAATGGCAAAAGTCTAACAGACAATATCGAATGTTACTAAAGATATGGATAACTGGCTCTTCCGCTTAACTTCCAGAAGGATCCATAGTGGCATGCCAATTTTGGAAAATTACTTGGCAGTATCTTTTAAAATGAGTTTATGCCTACCTTATGATCCAGTAATTCTACTCTTGATTATTCCCCAAAGAAAAAAATGCTTATGTTTATCAAAGTACATACACAGGAATATTCCTGGTGGTCTTATTTTTAGCAGCCAACACCTAAAAGAACTCACATGTTCAACAACAGTAAAATGCACAATGAAATATTGGTCTTTTCATAAAGCAATATACTGTGAAGAAATAAGGAAGAATTCATGACGTCGGTATATGCAAAGTGGGAAAGAATTACACAAATATACAATGATGAACAAAGGAAGTCAGTCACAACATAATGGATGGGCATGATTCCACTTGTGTAATATTTAAAACCAGGCAAAACTGATTGATGATATGAAGAGTTGATGTATTGGCTATATTTTTTGTTCTCCTCTTTTGGGAAGGGAATTGGGACAGGTATGAAGGGGCTTCTGAGAAATTTATATTTCTTCGTCTAGATTATGGTCACTCAACTGTGCTCACTTTGTGAGATGTTATCTAGCAGCGCACTTTGATTTTGGTACTTTTCTGCATGCATGTTATACTGCAACGAAAGGTTTATAAATATTCTGCCATCTGTCTTATAGGGGATTTATCTCTGGCCAACTATCTACTCATTAGTGACCATTCATTATGCCATTTCTGTCCTCTATTTCTAAACTTTCTCCCTTTCTCTCTTTTGATATTCAGAGTAATTTAGTTCTCTTTGTAGCCACAATTCAGGATTCCTTTGGGCTCTTACTTTTTTCCACTAAAAATAAAAATATTCTACAAAATTGCATTTCTAAATTCAGGAAATATTTATTTCCTGGAGATGAATTCTCTTCACACCTTCATCTCCTAGGGATGTGGAATTAATTAATTACACCACATTTTTAGTTGTACTTCCCTTTGAGAAGTGGCATTCAAGAGGGGCATAGGGAAGATTTTCATTTTTACTTATTTTTTTAAAAAGATTTTATTTATTTATTTGGCAGAGAGACAGAGAGAGGGAATACAAGCTGGGGGAGTGGGAGAGGGAGAAGCAGGCTTCCCGCAGAGCAGGGAGCCCAATGTGGGGCTTAATCCCAGGATCCTGGGATCTCCCACGACCTGAGTCGAAGGCAGAGGCTTACCCAGGAAACCCTCATTTTTACTTATTAAGATTAATGGTAGAATTATTTAAACTAAGGAGGTATTGACACAGATTAAAGCAAGATGTCATGACGAGCAATGAGGAGGGCATAAGGGAAATGATATATTTATAGTCATGTGATATTTGTGATACTCTGATTCATAAGGAAACATTGATTACCATTAAAATCTCCTGTTATAAGAAATAATGATTGCAGTTCATTAAAATTGGACAGTTCAGAGCCTAAACTTAATGACATATGATGATTAAAATACTGGAATCTAGCATAAACACTCTTGATTTCGATGTTCTAATCTTCTCTCTATCATTTACTTAATTTGTGATCTTGGAAAATTTATTTTCTTCTCTAAACTTATTTGAAGAAATAAATTACAGGGAATAATAGCGCCTGTTTATAAGAGTGTTGTGAAAATTAAGTGTAGCTTTATAGAGTAAGGCTTATTATATTCTAAGAGTTAATTATCAAAATGTCATCAAAATCATTTGATAGTAATAGAATTTCAAGGAAGAATTGTAACTACGCACAATCAAACATATAGAAATATCTCCAAATAGCATATTATATTAGAATAAAAGTTGTTCATCTCTTAGTTACTGAACTCCAGATTATGATAGGATACCAGATTGCTTTCATTATATTTTGAATAGTAAATAATTATTTAAAGCATTTAAGGAAAAAAGGGCCACTAAAGAGATTATATTTCCATGGTTTGCCTTTTGTTCCCTGCTTCTTCATAAAATAATATAGTAATTATTTTAAAATGTCAATTACATTTGACAATTAGTTCAATTATGACAATGTTAATGAGAATATTGAATACTTAAGCAGAGTGGTAAGATTGAATATGGCTCACTTAATTTTTGAGAGAATGAATAGTAAAGAAGTGAACAAAATGAGTATAGACTACTGTTTTAAGAAGCTTAATGGTCAAGAGAAAGAGGGAGACTAATGGTCATTGATCATGTTGGGTGAAGAGCAATTCCAAAAGGTATCTGGAAACATAAGACTGAAATATAAATTCTTCAATGTTGCAGTTCCCCAGGGCTTTGAGTGTGTACCAATAATCTATTGCTATGTAACAGTTACCACAGACTTAGTAACTTAAAGCAATATGTATTCACTAGCTGCCATTGGTCAGGAGTCTGGAAAAAATTGGAATTCTGGTCAGGGTCTCGCAAGGCTAAAATCAAGTTTTTGCTCAAGTTGTTGGTTCTCAACTGGAGGCTGAACTAGAAGGTTCTACTTCAATTTCCTTGGGTTTTGGGCAGAATTCATTCCTTAATGCTATCAAATTCATTTTTGTCATTTGTTTCTTTAAAGCCCAGAAATGGAGAGTTGGAGAGAAAGGACAGAGAGAGAGAGAGAGAGAGAGAGAGGTAACGAATGCTGTTTTGGATTAGTGAGGTATATTCAGGATGTTATCACTTTTGATTAACTAAAAGTCAACTGTTTAGAGACCTTAATTACTTCAGCAAAATGCCTTCACTTTTGCTATATGAGGTAATCTAACCCTGGGAATGATATCCCATCACTTTTATGATAATCTACTTGTTACAAGAATGTTATAGGTTCTGCCTATATCCAAGGTGAGGGGATTGTAGAAAAGCATAGATTCCAGTCAATGAGAATCATGAGGGCCATCTTAGAGTTCTGTTGGCCATGGCCGGTCACCTTATGTATTATCTATGTCTAATAAGAACTTGGTGTTTATTAAGACATTCAACAAAATTAATTAAAAATACACTATAAAACTAATTGAGAGAGGAGAAATGTGAGAAACAAATGCAGAAAAATACTTGGCTTCAGGGAGAATGGAGGGAAGATGGCTACTTTGTAATGGATAAAAATTATCGAAGTTTCCCACTCACGACTGAATAATAAAGAGTTTTTATAAATCTTTGAGAACTTGAAGCTTTGCCTTTTGCTTGGGTAGTTTTGACTTTTGGTACTATACTATAAGCAAACAACCAAAAAGAAAAGGAAAGAAAAGAAAACTCTTAGAGTGACCCCACTTTTTCTCTCTATATTCTATTTTAATTTAATTTAATGTTTTTAAGAGAACAAAAGGATAACGATATTTTGTACCTCAGAGAAGATACACAATAGGTTTTTGAGCTAGTCACAGTGACCTACTTGCAAAAGGAACTATGATTAAATCTTTAAAAATAAAAGTAATAGAAGACCAAGATATGGGAAATAGAAGAAAATAATTTAATACTAAATTATCAGATATGTTGAGTATTGGCATTTGAAAATGGAAGCATGGGGAATTGCTTTAGATTCTAGAATAAAAAGAAGCCTGTCTCATAGTATTTAGAATGGTAGGAATTGGGAACACCTGGGTGGCTCAGTTGGTTATGTACAATTCTTGCTCTCAGCTCAGGTCTTGATTTTAAGGTTGTGAGTTCAAGCCCCGTGTCAGGGTCCATGCCCCAGTGTGAAGCTTACTTAAAAAATAAAATAAAATAAAATAAAATAAAATAAAATAAAAGTTAAAAAAATGGTGGGAATGGGAGTAGGAAACAGTGTGTGTGGTGATACACATTTGAAGACTATTAGATACGGCGTTTCATTTGCTTTGTCCAACTCAAGAGGCTATAATCATAATGAATATTTGGAAGACTCAAGGGATTAGACTGTTTGATATAAGGAATTACTTTAAAAATTAGTTCTGTCTGCAGAGTAGATCAGTGGCATGCCTTGTTCCCATATCTGAAGGTATTAAAGAAGCCTAAAACATCAATCAATAGACATATAGACAGTATCTAGGAGAAAGGCAGGACTCATTGCCCTCACAAGTGTTTTCTTACTGTAGCACTCTGGAATTCTATATACAAAGAGTGGCATTGAAATATAAAGGTTTGAGAAGAATGATGATAATGAATCTAGAAACAGAAAAAATTAACATGATTTTGTACAAATTTCTATAATGGAAGGAAAAATCAAATAGTTGTTATTGGTTTTAGAAATCTCATCACATTGTGGACAGATATCTTCTAGCATTGAATAATTTTGAGATCCAAAGCAGGGAGCAGGTAATGCGTGTGTGTCTGCTTTGAAGAAATCCAAAAATCCTCCTTCTATGGGCCAATCTCTATTTAGATTCTGAACTATAAATATTCCTTTATCAACATTTATGAAGTGTGTGTTGATCTTTACTAGGGGCTGTGGATTTAATGGTGGAAAATAAAGATTTAGGCTGATGAGTTCTCAGTCTGGTTCTCTGTATAGGGGAGATAACAAGATCACACATTCCATTTTATATAAAAAATAAAACCTCTTAAACAGCACTTGCTAGAGGCCAGGTTTACAGATACAAACTCAAGTTCTCTTCTACAACTTCAAGAGGCAGATACTACCATTATAGTTCTTTTATAGATGAGAAAATGGAAACACAGAAAAGCAAAGAGAGTTGCCCAAGTTGTTAGCATTAGTAAGTGGCAGAGCCAGACCTTGAATGAGGATCCGTGTTTTTCAAGTGCCAATACCAAGAGGCCTCTCTTGCAGAGGTGCGTGGCGGCCAGCCTGCACCCGCACCAGCTGAAGAGGTGTAACTATGTGTTCCTCTTCCCAAACCCACACCAGGGACATCTTGTTGGTAGTTTGAACTTAGCTGGGATGAAAATACTTATTACATTTTTTTTCCCCAGCCAGTCAATTTAGCAGCATCCCCCTGGCAGCTTATGGTACAGATGACATGATTTCCCTAATAGTTACACATGGGGTGCTTGAGGGGAAAATCAAAAGAGAGACATTGAAATCAGACGTGATGGGGAATGAGAAGTTCAGGATACCTAAGTTCATTCTTTATTTTTTTTTTCCTTCCAAGTTTTTATTTAAATTTCAGTTAGTTAATGTACTGTAATATGAGTTTCAGGTGTAGAATTTAGTGATTCCTTCTTGAAGGATGAATGTGAGGCAGGCTATCAGATGACTGGGGAAATGACCTCATAGGCCAGAGAAGGAAAAGAAATCAATAAGTTGTCATCTTAATGACAGATATCTGGCCTTTCCTGGAAGAGCCAGACTAGGAGAGAGAGTCCCAGCTTTCTCTCGCAAATATTCTCAAAGTCTGAGTATCTCAGAAGGACTGGCCTAAAAGATGTCATTTTAGCTGATCTGCAGCAGAGTCAGCAGAACCTGCCTTGTCAATATGGAAGTGAGAACAGAGAAAGATCACATGAGGTAGGACTAAATTGCAACTAAATTCATAAAAATGACTCTGAGAGGAACCCAGCAGACAACATTTCCACCAGGAATCTTAAGTACACTAAGGACTGTTCATTGTTGAATGCTAAGGGACTCTGGGGAAGTTAGAACTATTTCTCAATCAATGAACAGGTATTCTTTTTTTTTTTTTTTAAGATTTTATTTATTTATTTGACAGACAGATCACAAGTAGGCAGAGAGGCAGGCAGAGAGAGAGGAGGAAGCAGGCTCCCCGCTGAGCAGAGAGCCCGATGAGGGGCTCAATCCCAGGACCCTGAGATCATGACCTGAGCCGAAGGCAGAGGCTTTAACCCACTGAGCCACCCAGGCGCCCCAATGAACAGGTATTCTTGGGAACTAGTTACCTCTTTGTTAGGACAAGTGCTCAGTAAGAGACTGGGAAATCATTTTGTACGACGTGGATCAGGAGAACAAGCTCTGGATCTGGAAGCTATTGTGTAGCTACTTTTGAGCTGGGAGACTTCAGGAAAAACCTACTGTCCTTCAGTCTCATTTTTATCTTCTCTGTAAAACTGGGGTTCAGGTAACTGCTGTCTCTTTCACAATATTTTTTACTGGGATCAAATAACTTCGTTATTTTATTTATAAAGTTACAGCATAATTTACGCATACACAGGTATTTCTATTGGAGGATATTTCTTTGTGTGAGATATGACTCAATAGCTTTTCAACTTAACACTGATGGCATTTGGTGAGTTGCCATGAGGTAAAGAGCATATTTAATATCAATGCAGTACTTCCCTTCCTGTGTACTATACATAATAATGTTCCTAAGTCACAAATATTTAGCAGGCAACAACTATTGTTCTCAAGGTTAATGGACTCTGAATTATGTCATGATGCCAAGCCTGGTAATATACTGTTTAGCATTTATTTTTGGTAATAAATTATTGTACAAAATGCTCCATGCAATGTGTTGTAAAACTTTTAAGGCTGGTTTATTATCTGAATGTTTGTTCTTGCTTGTTTCATTCATTCTTCATGTATTAAGTAAGATACTTTTATAATAAAATGATCAGACTTCAACATATCAATTTGAAAACACATTTAAGAATATATTACGGTGTGGGGAGCCTGGGTGTCTCCGTTGGTTAAGCGTCTGACTCTTGGTTTTAGCTCAGGTCATGATCTCATGTCATGGGTTGTGGGATTGAGCCTGTGACAGGCCTTTTTGCTCAGTGGGGGGGTCTGCTTGAAAGAGTCTTTTCCTCTGCCCACTCCCCACATGCCTCTCTTTCTAAAAATAAATAAATGAATCTTTAAAAAAAGAATATGTTATGGTGAGATCAGTAGAGTTGTTACCAGCAAAGATCTTTTCTTCTTCTTCTTCTTTTTTTATTAACATATAATGTATTATTTGTTTCAAGGGTACAGGTCTGTGAATCATCAGTCTTACACAACTCACAGCAGTTACCATAGCACATACCCTCTCCAATGTCCATCATCCTGCCACCCATCCCTCCCATCCCCCTCCACTCCAGCAAAATTCAGTGTGTTTCCTGAGACCAAGAGTAGGTTTGTCTACCTCTCTCATTTTGTATTATTTTATTTTTCCCTCTTTTCCCCTATGATCCTGTCTTGTTTCTCAAATTCCTCAAATCAGTGAGATCATATGATAATTGTCCCTTTCTGATTGACTTATTTTGCTTAGCATAACACCCTCTAGTTTCATCCACGTTGTTGCAAATGGCAAGGTCTTGTTTTTTGATGGTTGTATAATATATATATATATAGATATATATTATATATACATCACACATATATATATCACATATATATCACTATATATATATATCACATCTTCTTTATCCATTAGGGGAATTCTGCCAGATGGCTTACCAGCAAATATTGATTAATTGCATTCTGGGAGGACTAAAGTATTTTGAAGGGAAAATTGTCAACTAAGGAATTAAAATGCAATAAGGAGATGGAGGTTTATGTTACTAAATGGTCCAGGGAGGTTAAATAATACTATGATCTCATTCGTATCCAGGCAGTAAGACCATCCTTGGTGACTTAGTGAGAGTAGTAGGTTTGGAGCAATAATGGGATGGAATGCAAATTGCATTGAATTGAAAAATTAGTGGGTAAGAGGAAGGCCACACACAGAGCATAGCCTACTCTTTGAAGAAGTTTTATTTTGAAGGAAAGTAGTAAGGTAGAGTGACCCTAGACAAGATGCAGGGTCAAGGACTAATTCCTAAAATTAGTCTGGAAGATCTGAGAACACATGTTTTTTTCTACTTACCTCTTCCTGGTCCTTAACATTGTGTCCAGGGCCAACTACCTAATTTGCAGGCTCAGTGTAAACTGAACAAGTGATTCTCCTTGTTTAAAAAGCTGAAAATTTCTTCCCTCTGTTCTGTGGTCTCCTTTTTTTTTTTTTGTGGTCTCTTTTGACATGTCACAGTGTGTGTGTTTTTTGTTTTTGTTTTTGTTTTTGTTTTTTTTGGTTCAGCCCTTAATGTTATGTGTTCTTGGGCACAGGAATGCCTACTGAGTGAGCTTAGACTCTCACAGAACCTAGACTCCAACCTCTCCCATGTCTGTGCCCAGGCTCCCTTGGGGGGCAGCAGGTGGCAGCAGTCACTGGTGGGGATGGGACAGCTGAAAACTGAGGGGGAGAAGGTAGGTGGTGGGAGGTGGGATTATATATGAGAAGACATTCCAAGTCCCTAGTACATGTCCCATAGTTCCAGCAAACTTCACTTACAAACCACAAATTCAAAGATAAAAGTATTAAGAACCTGGGCAATTGGCCTGATTGTGCTTCATATATAGTGTGCACCCAGTACATGTTCAATAAATTGAATCGATTTGTTTGCTGACTATCTAGTGAAGATCCGATTACACTTATGCAAATAAACATCATCATTCTAGACGTCTCTGGAAAAAAAAGCAGGCAAAACTTTGTGATTTCATGGCATCTTGAAATTTTAAAGGATTGCATGTGTTTTGGGGATTTTGGGGGTGTGGTGGAAATGGCCACTGATAATCATGATGGAAGTCTAAGCTTCAGCATGGCTTTTACCTTCTGGCTTAATTTTATAATCAGGATTAAAGTTAATATACTTTTACACAGGCTTAGATCCAGAATTAAAGTGCTTATAAACAGCCATATTCATTCTCTTAAACCTGTCTTTTTTCAGGAACAAGAATAGTAAGCAATTCTGACCTCAGGGGACAAAACCTAGAGGAATAGGTAGCAATGACACCTTGTTCATTAAGGACTTCTTCAGACTCAGAGAAGCACAGTTAAAGTTAACTCACATTTGGTTTACATAAACCTGTGAGGGTCAAAACACAATATACAAAATGATCTGTTAATATAAAAAAGTAAGTCATAGAGGTTGACAATTTATGAGACACAAATGTTGGCATTTTGATTTTTAATGAAATGTAATTTGTTAGATTCTGACTTTCTTTTGAGGTCAAACATAAGGAGTATGAATTTGAAGTCGAATGACTAAGTTATATTTAGATCATTATACAGGTGTGGTATTTTGACCAACTCATTTCTTTTTTTTTAGTGCTAGTACTGTAATATTGTTTTGTATAAAATGAAAATAATGATGATAATAATGCCAATCTTGCCCAACAAGGATAGACACACACACATACGCAACACACATGCACACATACAAGATAATTTAAAAACCACTGAATTTAATTAGTAGACAAAATACATATTTTGATCTATGTAAGGTCATGAGTTACATGAAAGATAGGTTTTTAGTAGAGTTAGGGTGATGAAAAAGAAGTCCATTTAATACAGGCTCATTATTAACTAGAGAGAAACCCTGGTTAAGAGCAAATTCAAGGCTCCCTAAAAAAATTGGAGTGCCTAGTAGAATGAACTCATTTGAAGCAAAATTTTTTTTTAAATTTCTTTTCAGTGTAACAGTATTCATTGTTTTTGTACCACACCCAGTGCTCCATGCAATACATGCCCTCCCCAATACCCACCACCTGGTTCCCCCAACCTCTCACCCCCCGCCCCTACAAAACCCTCAGGTTGTTTTTCAGAGTCCATAGTCTCTCATGGTTCACCTCCCCTTCCAATTTCCCTCAACTCCCTTCTCCTCTTCATCTCCCCATGTCCTCCATGTTATTTGTTATACTCCACAAATAAGTGAAACCATATGCTAGTTAACTCTCTCTGCTTGACTTATTTCGCTCAGCATAATCTCTTCTAGTCCCATCCATGTTTCTACAAAAGTTGGGTATTCATCCTTTCTGATGGAGGCATAATACTACATAGTGTATATGGGCCACATCTTCCTTATCCATTTGTCCGTTGAAGGGCATCTTGGTTCTTTCCACAGTTTGGCGACCGTGGCCATTGCTGCTATAAACATTGGGGTACAGATGGCCCTTCTTTTCACTACATCTGTATCTTTGGGGTAAATATCCAGTAGTACAATTGCAGGGTCATAGGGAAGCTCTATTTTTAATTTCTTGAGGAATCTCCACACTGTTCTCCAAAGTGGCTGCACCAAGTTGCATTCCCACCAACAGTGTAAGAGGGTTCCCCTTTCTCCATATCCTCTCCAACACACATTGTTTCCTGTCTTGCTAATTTTGGCCATTCTAACTGGTGTAAGGTGGTATCTCAATGTGGTTTTGATTTGAATCTCCCTAATGGCTAGTGATGATGAACATTTTTTCATGTGTCTGATAGCCTTCATGTGTCTTCATTGGAGAAGTGTCTGTTCATATCTTCTGCCCATTTTTTGATATGATTATCAGTTTTGTGTGTGTTGAGTTTGAGAAGTTCTTTATAGATCCTGGATATCAACCTTTTGTCTGTACTGTCATTTGCAAATATTTGAAGCAAATTGTTATGTGACTGAGTAAGCAGGCTTAGTGTTTTCCACCCACCCCTAGCCCTATATGAAGGTCCAAGACTGTGAGTAACATTCAGACTTGCAGAACTGCCCCCCACATGCTCTCCTCCTCCCACACCTCATTGACACCACATTGACATAGTCACCTCCCAAGCACCATGAGCTGCTACCACTCTAGAGATTGCTATAGAGACTGTGGATGCAGCTCTGACTAGGGGCATTCTGTGAGTGCAAGCACTCCCAAGGACTGGGATATGGATCTGGGTATGGCTATGGCCAAATGGGTCAAGCTCTGGTTCCAGCTACAGTTGCCATGGCTACCATTCATTCTGCTACAGGAGATGCTTTTTCTCTTGCTGTTAGAAAATAACTACCAGAACAGCCTTTGCTGCTGAAGTGGCAATAAGAAATCTCTTTCAAGGAGTAGTCATTGACTACTTTTATTCCTTTTAATGGTTTTTGCCCCAGATGGGCTTTAAGGTCAATGGAAGAAAGAAGACAAAATTCCAATTGTTTTCTGAACTTTAACCTCTTCCATCTTATGGTTTCTTTCCATGCTGTAGCCTTGGCCACAAGCATTAGTGCTCCACATGGGGGCAAATCAGCTCCTCAGTGAAATGTTTCTTTGAGTCTATTAAGTCTGTCAACAGTCTTAATTTGAATCATCACTGAGGGCAGGTTTTGTCATTTCCCTGTCTTTTTTTTCTTTCTTGTGATTTTATAGGTTTTTTTCAAACATTTCTCAAAATTTTTTCAGTAATTTACTGTTTAGTGACTAATTGCATCTAAAATAACACCCCCCCCCATATATACATGTGCACAGAAATCAGAGTTGTGTTTACGGTAAATGAATCTAGTAATGTGTTGCAGAATGGACTGGAAGAGGGGTGATATGAGTTTGGGAGAATGCAAGGGAGAGGTCATGTGGGCCTGAATGGAATATTGGCACCAATAAAGGGGGATAAATTATAGACTTCTGAACCCATTTGGAGGTCAAATTTTCGAATTCTGGGTAAAATGAGGGGAAAATACAAGAGAAGAGAAGCTCAGTGGATTTGTATGCTTAGAATACCTAGACTCATGAGGAAAGAAGTGACATGGGTTACTTTATATTATATATTATATTTAAAGTCTTATGTGGTAAGAGGGTTTTATTTGCTTTTTGTACCCCAGAGATCACAATTAGAACCAAAGGATAATAGTTATAGGAAGAATAACTTCTAAATGTACGAGATCTTTCCAGTAACTGTAGTTGTGAGAGTCAAATTGGCTATTCTCCGGGAATTCATGTGATGGCAGCTGCCCAGCCAAAGGCACTGCAGGCAAGACCACCACAGTGAGAACTCCAGGTTATGTGGTGGCCTAAGATTCTGAGAACTGTTCATCAAGAATGATTTGGGAGTATAGAGCCTAGCTGGCAGAGAAAATGATGTTGGCACTCAAAAAGACCAAAAAAAAAAAAAAATTGCTGTCTAATGTATTTGTAGTAGGGAAAGTGGTGAAGCAGGGAGTCAGCTTTTCACACTGCAAAGTATTGCAGAAAAATAGAAAGATTATTATGGCTGGTGTGAATTGCAGTCATTCTCTCTTCAAATATTATCAGGTTTTCTGGATACTCAGCAGTGTAGAAAGGAGTTGTTATCCAATTTAGAGACTAAGGAAAAGCTTGTATTATGGTACATGTTGTAGATAATCTATCTATCCTGTCATCTATCTAAATGGACCCCCTTCTCAGTGAATTCATAACCTCATGTAAGAATAATATGGTAAGATTGACAATGGAATGAAGTAATTGTTTTCATAGTGATAAGCTATAGGAGTTATACATACAGCAGGGTTATTTAGTAGTGTAAGAGTGACAAGAGTTCCAAGCAGAGGGGACACTTGAAATGAGGCCTGTGACATGAATAGGACTTGGCCAGTCAGACAGGGAGCGAGACAAACACTAGTCATGTGCATTTAACCTTGGAGAACTATAATCACTAACCAGAGCTGGAGAGGAGTTCCTAGGCTTTCCCTGTTCTCTTATGAGTATCTTGAAAGCAGCACATATCTCCTCCATGAATAAGAGAGGTCAGGGCAAGGAGGAACATCGGCTGATAAGCCATCATCAGAAGATTAAGAAGACTCGGCTCTGACACTCATCTGCCATATGACTTCAGGCTACTGACATAATCACTGAACCTCAGTTTCCTTTTGTGAACACTTGTTTGTCAAGTACCTTCTCTATTCATTTCAGAAGGTCTGAGAATGAATTGAGAGAACACGTAAAAAATATTTTACAAAACATGGTATGGGTGGACTGATTAGCAAGAATTTTCCGTTGTTTAATAAGAGGTTAGATAAGAAGATTTTGGGGGGCTACAAGCTTGAAAAAAATTACACCATGAGGGGGAAATTAATGTACATCACAGATTATGGGACTCTGTAGAACATATTTCACATGAAAATTAAGGATTTACTGCTTAATAAATCCTTAATCTTGACCAAATCTCTTATTATAAGATGATACCTAATCAAGCTTACTAAATAGACATAGTCCTAAAAATTAAGTACATTTCTACTATGGACTGATCTTTTGAGTCCTCTAGAATTTCAAAAAACCCACACCAACTTTATATAGGATAGGTACCTAAACATGTTCTCAAAGGATATATTTTGTAAATACAACATAAAATCATTCTTTAATTGCTGAACTTGAAAATATGGATGATACTGGATCCAACATCATTATGTTGACACTGTATTTTTAGTAACAAATTACTATGCAGAATGGTTAAGTCAGGTTGTAAAAATGTCACGAGGAGAGTAATTTATTTTCTGAAGGGTTTTGCTTCTTCATCATAAAGATGTTTTTAGTTAGAGTTTTTTTTTTAAATTTTTAAAAAATATTTTATTTAGTTATTTGACAGAAAAAGATCACAAGTAGGCAGAGAGGCAGGCAGAGAGAGAGGAGGAAGCAGGCTCCCTGCCGAGCAGAGAGCCCGGTGCGGGACTCGATCCCAGGACCCTGAGATGATGACCTGAGCAGAAGGCAGAGGCTTTAACCCACTGAGCCACCCAGGCGCCCAAGATGTTTTTAGTTAGAACATATATACCATAGAATAACCTATACCAAACTACAAAGTTATTACATTATGTGCAGACAAAATCAGTCTTTCAGTACAAATAAATACACGTATTAGAAAAATATTTATTATTACATGGGAATTTAAAACTATAGTGTGAGAAAAATGAGATGAGGGAATAGCATTTATTGAGTACAGTTTCTGCCCCCAAACACTGACTAGGCATGAAACATATAAAAAACAATTCTGTAATATGTTTAGACCCAATTTTAGAAAGAAGCAATTAGCATTCAGAAGATTTAAGCATATATCCAAATATTGTATAGCTCATAAGTGGCACACCAATATTTGAACATCTGTTTGAATTAATCCATCCATTATTTTATTGGATAGATATTGATCAAGTATAAATCATGTTACAGGCTTTGTACTCAGAGCTGGTAATTCAGGGATGCACAGAATGGAGATTGTATTTTTCATTTGTATCAGTATCCATAGTTGTGAATGGAAAGATATTGAAAATAATGCATAGAGAGAAAACATTTTCAATAATTTAGGGGTATTTTTACATGAAGGTGGGTGTTGACAGTGGCATTGAAAAAGAAAATCATCTATTCTAGGGAATTCATGAAGTAGAATTTATAACTTTGAATTTCGAGGATGACAGAAAAGAAAAGAAACTGAAGGTAAATGGAATAGGATATAATTTCTTTAAGCTTACTCTTAGGAGGAAACATAGCAGGATGATCAGATTAGACCAGTGATCAATATTTAGAAACAAGGTTTATTGATTGAAAAAAAATATTTAATAATAAATTTCTCGAAAAATGAAAGTTTTGTGTAGTCCCTATTGAAGGTTGGTTTTTTTTTTTAAGATTTTATTTATTTATTTGACAGACAGAGATCACAAGTAGGCAGAGCAGCAGGCAGAGGGAGAAGAAGAAGTAGGCTCCCTGCTGAGCAGGGAGCCAGATTCAGGACCTGAGCTGAAGGCAGCCTCTTAACTGACTGAGCCACCCAGGCACTCCCTATTGAAGGATTTCAATAAAGTTCTGAATCACCACTCTCTCCCTTGCTCTTGAAATTTGAGTATTCAGTAGAGGGAATGATCTTCCAGAGTTTATAATCCTTTCCAACTTAGATTTCATAGTTGTTACAGTGATTTCAAATTTTGGATTCTGCTTGATTCTGAAAATGGTGACTGAAGAAAACCTAAGCAAGTAACATAAGCCAAAAAATCTTCAACAAATAGGAAAAAGCCTCACTTCTTTACAACTGCATATTGTTGATGGAAAGTTCAGATATTTGCTATAGAGTGAAAAGAAAGGGTATATTTGGACTTATACACTTGCAGGTATAGAAACTTATTAGATGCATAGCTATAAACTAGAGTTTCTAGATCTCAGTGTTATTGATATTTTGGACTGGATATTTCTTTTTTGGGGGCTGTTCTATGTCCTGAAGAATTAGCAGCATCCCTGGTTTCTACCCCACCATATCCAAGTCTTGACTGTTGACAGTGCCTCCAGATATTGTCAACTGTCTGCAAGAGTCCAAGAGCCAAAATCACTCCAGGTTGAGAACTACTGACACAGATGTGTTGTTAGCTTCATTGTTTCTGCTTCTCTTGTAGTGTGGAAAGCAGATGAACACTAAGGTAGAGGTGGTGAAAAGGTAGAGTGGCCCAGACAGAAACACTAGATCTTCTTTTGAGGAGTCTTTTTACATGTGCACATGCTTAATCCTGGGACGAGAACAATGTGTGACCATCTTTGCAAATCTCCGGTTCCCAAGACAGCACTTAAGCTGTGGTGTGTGTTAATGAATTCAGCTAAGTTGCTGAAGGAATGCCTAACGAGTGAAGCAATCAACAAAAATGTTCAAGTTATCATTTTAAAACTATTATCATTTTCGAACTATGTGTGGAGATGAGAAAAACTCAGTCAGAAAAATAATGGGATTCTGGGTATGTTGAGTGAAAATTTAACATATTTTGCTTGGAAGAGGAGAAGCAGGTTAATAGATTTGTGGTGCTGTTCTGGGACTGAAAAGCTGGGAGGGTCTATGGATTGCAGAGACCAAAGCACTGTGGGTCGTGATACTGTTTCTTTCCTCCTCCACATCCTGCAGGAAGGGTGTGTGGTCTTCCTAAGTTTGCTACAAGAACCAGTTGTCTTTAAAGTTTATATTCTTTTAAATGGAAGCCCATAGAGTTTAAATGTGAGTCCTTCTGAGATGGTGACTAAAGGCAAGTGCAGAAGGAAGCAACAGAACAGGACTTTACCATTTACTTGATTCTAGTAGAACCTTACTGCATGAAAAGCATCATTAACAGTGAGCTACCCTACAGAAGAAGCAAGCTAAGAAGGAAAGAGCAGGGCAAGACATGCTGCTGAGTTCTGCAGAGCATCTCATTTTCTATTAAGTTCTAAATCTTCCCATAAATTTCAAGACAGTGCCACAGGTGTCTTTCTGGTCACTTCCCACTAACCTAAGCCAACTGGATCATTGTGATAAAAAGTTTGAGGGAGGGAGGTAGAGGGAAAAAACAGTCTGAGGAGTTCTGAAAAACAGTGTTGAACACAGTATTTACTGTATTATGTATGTGGATAAATTTTGTAATTTTTTAATATATAGGAATGCTGAGTTGAAGTTCACTGAAAAATGTATTTTCCCTAAGAATTCTTTGCTTATCCCAGTCACTTTCAGTATATCAGAAGGACATTTTGCAGTGGAGTGTTGAGCTGTGTTGCACATAGAATTTTGTAACTGAGGTAATGCACGGATGGTACTGAGGTTATATATATAGATACATATATATCAGATCCTAGTGGTAATTACAGGTATCTTCCTGCAGAATTACAATGGTTCACCTGAGGCTGTAAATATCAATTAAAAACAGATGAGAGAAAATAAAGAAGGAAGTCATATACTAGACATTTTTGGAATGTGGCAGGAATTTGAAGGTTAAAACAAACAAACAAGTGCTGTGTTCTGCTTCTGGTAATGTTTTGATCTTCAGCAGCAAGACCATTAATTCAATGTGGCATCAAAACACCTTGCTACAGTTCTTTTTCCCAGAAGTGGCTTCGTTTTGGGTCTATGAATTAACTTCCATGGTTTCTTAAATTTATCTTACATAAAATGTGAACCAAACACCAGCTCTGCCTAAAAGTTCTAATGTGGAAGGGACAGTGTTTATTCAAGAATGTCGTGTGGTGATTAGTGAAGAAGACAGAGTTTCAACAAACCTGGGCAAGGTCTATGACATTTGTCTACATATAGGGAGGGACAAAGAGGTAGATCATTCAATTCAGATACTAGCAGCAAAGAAAGGCATCCTGTAGGAAGTGACCATAGACCCGAGTATAAATAAGTTTTATAACTGAGAATTAAGGGTAGCAAGAAAAGTATTACTGGCATTAGAAATGACATTCACTTTCCTTTTTTCTATTTTTCCTTTTTTCTCACACTTACCTATGAAAAGGTAGGTGTGATAGAATAAATTGGAATAAAAGGAATATGTTATGTAACAAAATCACAATGAACATTTTTGTCAAAGATTGAGGACTTATGTTAAATGGGTAATTTGGAGAACCCTGAATAGAGTGAAATGGACATATAAATAGGGGTTAAAGTTGACTTATGGGCTCCTTTATGTCATAATAGTGTCAGGCACTGAAGGGGAGTTTTGCTGTAGATATCTTAAAGTTATTCATTCACTGTCAGCTTCTGAATTAAAGGTGCAATGGACAGTAGTGGTAGGAGAAGGGAATACTGGAATGCACTGATAACTTATCATGTGAAACTCTGCATAACTTATCATGTGAAACAACTGCATTGGAAGAAGTTTAGTTTTTGACTTAATTGGGGTATTCCGTTTTCTCATCCAAATAAAGTGGTTTGGCTATAAAAGGCTCTGCATAACAACACTTATATAGGTAAAAAAAGGACAATAAAGGAGGGTTGCTCCATCCCTCGGGACCTTGCGTGACCTGGTATGCGACAGGAGTAAATATAGGAGGACACGCTTATATAAAACATGTTATTCCACACTTACAGTCAGTGTGCCAATGAAAGTGAGTGAATTATCAGATGTTGAGCTGCTTCTTGGAATTTGAGGAGAATTGAACAAGGGATAGGGTATGGAAGTCCAGAGTGGGTGGGAAAGCCTGGTAAAACATTATAATGATTTCAGAAAGGAGATGGCAGTTATTTCCTTCCCTACAGGCAGAGGTAGATCTTATAGGAAAGAAGAGAGATTGAAAGGGACAATTTGTCTGAAATTGTCCCCAACCTTGTTGTATCAGGTGGATTAAATAATGGGAGATTGTGAAGTTGGGTATCAGTGGTACGTAGAGCACATGATTCTACTCAGACAATTCTTTGGCAGAGCAAATTAAAATGTTGCTCTTTAAATAAAATGGGAGTCTCCAAAATAAAGAGTTCATTTTTTCTGAGCTTTATTGATTCTTGACAGGCACAGACACAACACAGTTGCTTACATACTTGTTGGGTAAGTCAGGGAATGAATGGTATGCTCTATCAATTACTGGCAGTATAAAAAGGTCCAAGTGTAGTAGGGACCACACTTCACCACACATCCACTTGCAAACCATCTGAATCTTCTCGTCCTGACAACATGTGTTGCAACTACGGAAACTCCTGTGGCTACGGCTGCGGATGTGGCTATGGCTGTGGCTATGGCTCAGGCTATGGCTGTGGCTATGGTTCAGGATGTGGCTATGGTTATGGCTCCCGTTGTGGCTGTGGCTGTGGCTATGGCTCAGGCTGTGGCTGTGGCTATGGTTCAGGATGTGGCTATGGTTATGGCTCCCGTTGTGGCTGTGGCTATGGCTCAGGATGTGGCTGTGGCTATGGTTCAGGCTGTGGCTGTGGCTATGGCTCAGGCTGTGGCTGTGGCTATGGCTCAGGCTGTGGCTGTGGCTACGGCTCAGGATGGGGCTGTGGCTATGGTTCAGGATGGGGCTGTGGCTATGGTTCAGGATGGGGCTGTGGAAAAGGCTCCTGCTGTGGCTGTGGATATGGCTCTGGCTCTGGCTGCTGTGGCTACCGGCCATTTTGCTACCGAAGATGTTATTCTTCTTGCTGCTAGACCATCACTCTCCAAGCCCCATTTGCTTCTGAAATGACACCACCAAAGCAACAGCTAAAGCAAGAATCCATACCTCAAGAATTCTAGGAAATTGCATGCTGGACAGAGGCTTTGACCCCCAGTGATCACTTGTGAGGATGGGATCTTGAGGCTCCAGGCTGTGTGGTATCATCTGACTATTTCCCAAATGTTGTTCTTTGTTCCTTTAACCTGGATTCTGTGTTGGGACTGTGCCAGGGATCCTAACATCCCACAGTTGGACAAAAAACGTATTCTCAATAAAAATGGTTCTTTGCTTCTAACAAATCTCTGTGTTCTTGCTTGTGAATTACTCCTTCCTTTTGTGGTGTTATGGCTACTCTTGAAAACTGGGCTGACAATATGCTTCATGACCCAAGGTCTTCTTTGATAAAATACAAACATTTTCTCTCATCGTGCATCAGAGATGTCTTCTTCACTTATTTCTCAATTCTCTCCTGCTCAGGCACTCACAACCCAAAAGAAATTACACAGTATTTCAGAACTGTGCCCTGGAAATTGCACTGTGTTCATAATGAAGCTCGGGTGGGGAGAAGAGAAGGAGGAATGACACCTATTCAGGAGGTTGTAACTGAAGCCCGAGAGAGGAGATGTGGTCTGAGTGCTGAATTAGTGAATGGCATGGGTGAGAGAGTTTGTAGGGTTAATGAGAAATTAGAAGCAGAGTCCAATTATTCATGAAGAGCTAAGGGAAGGATAAGGAGGAGGAAAAATGTGGTGCCGTATCATGTGCATATGGATGGAAGTGCAAATATTTGTTTGTGCATATTAAGCTTGAAGAAATTGATTTAAGTCACTTGTTTGGCAAATAGCTTTGAATGTGTTTGATAGGGAACAGCCCCACATACTGAAGATACAGGAGCAAAATTGTAGCTGAGTTTCCTATTCTCAGAGTGTTTATTTTCTAAACATGATAACAACAACAAAAAAGAGAATCAGTTAAGACACATTTAGGCAGATAATTGCTGTGGAGGGATAAAACAGTTTCTTGGGGGAAGAGAGTGAAGGTTGAAGTAGTTGAGAGGAGGGTATTTTGGCATTTTATGTCAAATGAAGTGATGCCAGTCAGAAGAAACACTGCAATGTATGGTGGTAAGTGTTAAAGAAGAAGAGAAATACATTATGTTTTGGGTATGATCAGCGGTGCCACAGTTTTTAGTGGAAAGGAACAAGGATTAGTGCTTAAAGGTGCTCTCTAGTGCCATAGTTGATGCAGATACAAGAATGGGATGAAAAGCCCAGTCTACTCTCTGAGCTGGAGAGCTTACCACTTTGCGGGTTCTGAGTTCAACGTCCTTTCCTCATGTGACTTTCTAGATCTCCAACACTATACTATAACATAGAATGTCTTTTCAGTCTCAGTTTCCACGAACAGTGAAAAATGACTCCCTGTCTCTTTTTCACGACAGGGGTCACTGCCCAAATCTAAATCTGAAGTCCCTGGAGGTAGTAGCCTCCACCCAATGGCCAATTGCAAGAGAGATGGCTCTGCCATCCAAGTCAGCCCTGGAGTGAAGCTATGCCCAGGATATAATGTGTCTCATTGATGAAGAAACAGGGTATTTTAACGATCTGGACAGTTTTCACAGGTGGAATATCGGTAACCCTGATCTGAGTACTGACTGCGCTCTGGGCAAATCTGAGGTGGGGAAGTTCTACAAAGAAGGGAATGGAATTCTGATAATTACAGGTTGTTGAAAGTCTACTCATGTTTCATTATGTTCCTTGTGCTTGAAGTCTTTGAAAGAATGAAGCATATCAACAGCCAGCCGTTTATGTCATAATTTATACCCTATAAAGTCTTGATCATTTATTAGACATATAAGATAATTTGTACATCTGGAAAAATGTCTTTGGAAACCAACACATTTTTCATAATGTGAAATTTGAGACTCACTTAGTCGAAGAATATTTGAGGCTCTCAGCTTTCATGAAATGAGAACATCATGATTCTCATCATTCTTCTTTTTTTTTTTTTTTTTTTCTCTCATCATTCTTCTAAGGTGCATACCAATGCTTGAACATGTTTTTGTTTTAATGCATCTGATTTTTATGAGGGAAATGTTGAGTTCAAATTATGTACTAGGTACTCTATTTAGAACTAAGTGGTGATTCAGGGATGCACAGAATAAGAGGTTTTTTCCCCTGCCATCATGGGTTTGAATGGAAAGTTACTAGAAATTATGCAATAAAGATAGAAAAAATTTTCAATAGTAAGGAATATTGTGACGAGAAAGTGGGTGCTTGAAACGTAATGTGTCTATTCTAGGGAACTTGTGTATTGGAATTTAGAGTTATGATTTTCAAGAATGAGAGAAAAGTAGAGAAAATAAAGGTAAAGTTCAACTGGAACAGGATATGTTTTCTTTAAACTTCTTGTTAGGGATGAAACACAGCAGAGTGATCAAATAGACCAGTGACCAACGGAGGAAAAAGTAGTTGGAAGTACTCTCACCAAAGGAAAAATATCTAGTAATGAATGCTTTCAGAAAAGGAAATCAACAGCTTTATGAAAAGCTTTGCTGAAGGCATTCCCAATGCCTTCAGGGACTGAATGCCACACATTTCTTTGTTGAAATTATTCAGGACTGAATGCCACACATTTCTTTGTTGAAATTATAGTGTTGAGTAGAAGGAATCATCTTCCTGAGTTTGTACACCTTTCCATCTTGGATTTCATAGCTTTTATAGCAAAAAAATTTGAATTTTGGATTCTGCCTGTTTCGGAAAATGGGGTTTTAAGTAAAGCCTAGAGAACTAAGGTAAGCAAAAACATCCCAACAACCAAGCAAACAAAAAAATGAGCCTGCTTGCTTGCTTTCTTTCTTTCTTACTTTCTTTTCTTCCTTCCTTCCTTCCTTTTCTTTTTCTTTCTTTACTTCATGTCTGGTGATGGAATGATTTGATATTTGGTTTAATTGGGAAGAAAGGAAATATTGTATTGACATTTTATGTGAGATGTTTCAGTATTGCTGGGGGCTGTTCTGTGCCCTGAGGCTAGCATCTCCCCTTGTTTCTAGCATGAGGAGCCAGTAGGTATCTGCAGTAGATATCTGGGTATGAGAAACCTGGGAAAAAGTTTCGATGATTCCAGACAGGAGATGGCAGTTATTTCCTTCTCTATGGGGAGAAGTAGATATTTCAGGATAGAGAAGAGATCAAGAGGGACAAAATTTTCCCAAATTCCCTGAACCTTGTTATATAAGGTATATTAAATGATAAGAATTAGGAATAAAGTAAAATGTTGCTCCTTATATAAAAAGTGAGACTCCAAATAATGAACTCTCTTTTTCCAAGACATTAAGATTATTGACAGTGACTGTCACATGAAAGTTGCTTACATACTTGATGGGTAAGTCAGGGGGTGAATGGTATGCTCTTGCCAATTACTGACAGTATATAAGGGTCCAAGTATAGTAGGGCCCACACTTCACCACACATTCACTTGCAACCCACCTGAATCCTCTTCTCCTGACAACATGTGTTGCAACTATGGGAACTCGTGTGGCTATGGCTGCGGATGCGGCTATGGCTCAGGCTATGGCTCAGGCTATGGCTGTGGCTATGGCTCAGGATGTGGCTGTGGCTATGGCTCAGGATGTGGCTGTGGCTATGGCTCAGGCTGTGGCTGTGGCTATGGCTCCCGTTGTGGCTGTGGCTATGGCTCAGGATGGGGCTGTGGCTATGGCTCAGGATGTGGCTGTGGCTATGGTTCAGGCTGTGGCTGTGGCTATGGCTCCCGTTGTGGCTGTGGCTATGGCTCAGGATGGGGCTGTGGATATGGCTCTGGCTCTGGCTGCTGCGGCTACCGGCCATTTTGCTACAGAAGATGTTATTCTTCTTGCTGCTAGACCATCACTCTCCAAGCCCCATTTGCTTCTGAAATGACACCACCAAAGCAACAGCTGTAGCTAGAATCCATACCCCAAGTATTCTACATCCAGGAAATTGCATGCTGGACAGAGGCTTTGACCCCCAGTGATCACTTGTGAGGATGGGATCTTGAGGCTCCAGGCTGTGTGGTATCATCTGACTATTTCCTAAATATTGGTCTTTGTTCCCTTAATCTGGATTTTGTGTTGGGACTGTCCCAGGGATCCTAACATCTCACAGTTGGACAAAAAACGTATTCTCAATAAAAATGGTTCTTTGCTTCTAACAAATCTCTGTGTTCTTGCTTGTGAATTACTCCTTTTTTTGAGGTGTTATGACCTCTCTTGAAAATTGGGCTGACAATATATTTCATGAACTTGAGGGCTCTTCCGTGATAGAATACATGCATTACTTCTCATCGTGCACCAGATATAATGTCTTCTTCACTTATTTCTCATATCCCTCATGCTCAGGCACTCAGAACACAACACAACACAACACAAATCACATGTTATTACATAACTGTGCCCTGGACATCACTCTGTGTCTACAACTGAGGTGATGGGGAAAGAGGAGGAGGAAGGACACCTATTCAGGAGGTTGTGACAGAAGCCCAAGGGAGAGGAGGTGTGGTCTGAGAGCTGAATGGATGGATGAATGGCATGGGAGAGAGAGTCTCCACGATTAATGAGAAATTAGAAGCAAACTCAGGTGACTAATGAAGAAGTAAGGGAATGATAAATTAGAAGCAAAATGTGATATTGTATCATGAGCATTTTGATGGAAGTGGTAATGTATTTGTTTGGATTTTTTTGACTTTAAGAAGTTGATTTGTCACTTAATTTACAAATAGTTTTGAATGATTTTTTTAAAGTTTTTTTTGAGAGAAAGAGAGAGGGAGGGAAAGCAAGAGCATGCGCAAGGATGAGCAGAGGAAGGGACAGATAGAGAGGGAGACACGTAGATTCCTGCCGAGTGCATCCTGAAATTAAGAGTCTGATGCTTAACTGCCTGAGCCACGGGGTGCCAAGTTTTGAATGTTTCTGAGAGGAAACAGTCCTGCACACTTTAGACAGAAGCGAAATTGTAGATGGGTTTCCTGCTCTCAGAGTGTTCATATTCTACTAGGTAACAATAAGAAAAAATAAGGAGTAATTAAGATATATTTAGAGAGATAATTGTTATTGAAGGAATAGACCAGCTTCCTGGGGAAGAGAGTGAAGGTTGAAGCATTGGAGAGATAGTTCAGGGAGGTATTTTGACATTTTGAGTCAAATGCACTGATGAGGCAAGTCACAAGAAACACTGCAATGTATGGTAGTAAGTGTTAAAGAGGAAGAGAAATGCATTATGTTTAAGATATGATCAGTGGTGCCACAATTTTTAGTGGAAAAGAACAAGGATTAATGCTTAAAGGTGCTCTCTAGTGCCTCAGTTGATGCAGATACAAGAATGGGATGAAAAGCCCAGTCTGTTGTCTGAGCTTGAGAGCCTAGCACTTCGTGAGTTGTGAGTTCAGTGTCCTCTCCTCCTACACTGTATCCTGTAACAGAATGTCTTTTCAGGCTCAGTTTCCATGGGCAGTGAAACATGACTCTCCGTCTCTTCTCCATGACAAGGGTCACTGCTCAAATCTGAATCTGAGGTCCCTGGAGGTAGGAGCCTCCACCCAATGGCCAATTGCAAGAGAGATGGCTCTGCCATCCAAGTCAGCCCCGGAGTGAGGTCATACCCAGGATATAATTTGTTCTAATGATGAAGAAACAGGCATTCTTCAATAGATGGATAGTTTTCATAGATGGGATATTTGTATATCTGATGTGAACATTGATGGCACTCTGGGTAAATCTGAGGTAGGGAAATCCCACAAAGAGGGGAATGGAATTCTAATAATGACAGTGTGTTGGAAATCTACTCATTGTTTTATTATGGTCCTTGTCCTTGAAAGCTTTCTGAAAGAGGGAGAATATCATCCATTTAGCATCAATATTGTAGCTTACACATCCACAAAAGTCCAATCCTTAATTAGGCCTATATGATAATTCAGACATCTGGAAAAATATCTTCATAAACTAACACATGTCTTCAAAATGGGAAATTTGTGACTCTCTTAGTCAAAAAACATTTCAGACTTTCGGTTTGAATGAAATGAGAACAGTGTGATAATGTATCCAAATATCTTATAGTTTCTAACTGGCACAACAATGCTAGAACATGAGGTTTTTTTTTTTTTTAAAGTTTATTTATTTTTTAGAGAGAGAGACAGACACTGAGAGAGGGAACACAAGCAGGGGGAGTGGGAGAAGGAGAAGCAGGCTTCCTACTGAGCAGGGAGCCCAATGTGTTACTCGATCCCAGGACCCTGGGATCATGACCTGAGCTGAAGGCAGATGCTCAATGACTGAGTCATCCAGGTGCCCCAGAACATGCTTTCATTTTTATGCAACTGATTTTTGTTGAGGGAATACTGATTGAGTTCAAATTACATTCTGGGTACTCAGAACTAAGTGGCGATTCAAGGATTCACCGAATAAGATATTTTTTTCCCCCCTGCTATCATGGATCAGTATCCACAGATATGAATGGAAAGGTACAAGAATTATGCAATAAAGACAGAAAAATTTTCCAATAGTTAGGAATATTGTGACCAGACAGTGGTTGCTTGAAAAGTAATGTGTCTATTCTAGGGAACTTGTGCATTAGAACTTAGAGTTTTAATTTAAGAACAAGTATGGTGGGATGTATTTTTCTTTAAGCTTTTTGGAAGGGGTGAGATACAGCAGAGATATCAGATAGACAAAGATCCAACTGTAGAAAAAGCAGTCAGAATACTGATGAAAAATTTTAAAAATGAAAGTTCTCGGAAAAGGAATTCTGCAGACTTATGAATATCCCTGTTGAAGGCTTTCAATAAAGGACTGGATGGCACTCATTTCACTGTTGAAATTTTGAGTGTGGAGAAGGAATGATCTTCCCAAGTTTTTACTCCCATTCAACTTGGACGTCATAGTTGTCACAGTAAAAAATAATTAAAATTCTGGGGGCACCTGGGTGGCTCAGTGGGTTAAAGCCTCTGCCTTCGGCTCCGGTCATGATCCCAGGGTCCTGGGATCGAACCCCACATTGGGCTCTCTGCTCAACGGGGAGCCTGCTTCCCCCCTCTCTCTCTGCCTGCCTCCCTACCTACTTGTGATCTCTGTCAAATAGATAAATAAAATCTTTAAAAAAATAATTAAAATTCTGGATTTTGCCTGTTTCAGAAAATAGTGACTTAGGTGAAATCTAGACAACCAAGATAAGCAAAAACATCACACACATACACGCACACACACGCACACACACCATATAGTACCTTTCTTCTTCTCCTACTTCCCTTCTTCCATCTCTTCTCCTTCTTTTTGTTCTTCTTCTTCTTCTTCTTCTTCTTTTCTTTCTCACTCTCCTCCTCCTCCTCCGTCATCTACGTGTTTCGTGATGGAAAGTTCGGATGCTTGGTTTAGTTGGGAAGAAGGGAAATATTTGGAATTAGACACCAGTAAAGAGAGAAGCTAATTATCAGTGTGAAGCTGCAAACCAAGGTTTTTAATCTCAGCACTACCGATATTTTAAAAAAATCAGATGTTCCAATGTTGTTGGGGGCTGTTCTCTGTCCTGAGCCTAGCATCATCCCTGGTTTCTGCCACAAGGAGCCAGTTGGTATCTGCGGTAGATATCTGGGTGCAAGAAGCCTGACAAAAAGTTTCAATGATTGAGAAAGGAGATGGCAGTTATTTTCTTCTGTTTGGGCAGAAGTAGATATTGTACGTAAGAAGAGGGACCAAGAGGGACAAAAATTATCCTAAATTCCCCCAACCTTGTTATATCAGGTATGTTAAATGATAGGAGCTTGTGAAGTTGGGTATCAGTGGTAGGTTGAGCACATGATTCTACTGGGACATTCTTTGGCAGAGAAAATTGAAATACTGCTCTTTAAATAAAACGGAGTCTCCAAAATAATGAGCTCATTTTCCCCAAGACATTATTGACTGTTGACATTGACAGGCACATGAAATTTGCTTACATATTTGTTGGGTAAGTCAGGGGGTGAATGGCATGCTCTTGCCAATTACTGGCAGTATATAAGGGTCCAGGTGTAGTAGGACCCACACTTCACCACACATCCACTTGCAACCCACCTGAATCCTCTTCTCCTGACAACATGTGTTGCAACTACGGGAACTCCTGTGGCTATGGCTGCGGATGCGGCTATGGCTGTGGCTATGGCTCAGGCTATGGCTGTGGCTATGGCTCCCGTTGTGGCTGTGGCTATGGCTCAGGCTGTGGCTGTGGCTATGGCTCAGGCTGTGGCTGTGGCTATGGCTCAGGCTGTGGCTGTGGCTATGGCTCCCACTGTGGCTGTGGCTATGGCTCAGGATGGGGCTGTGGCTATGGCTCAGGCTGTGGCTGTGGCTATGGCTCAGGATGGGGCTGTGGATATGGCTCTGGCTCTGGCTGCTGTGGCTACCGGCCATTTTGCTACAGAAGATGTTATTCTTCTTGCTGCTAGACCATCGCTCTCCAAGCCCTATTTGCTTCTGAAATGACACCACCAAAGCAACAGCTGAAGCAAGAACACATACCTCAAGAATTCTACATCCAGGAAATTGCATGCTGCACAGAGGCTTTGACCCCCAGGGAACGTTTGTGAGGATGGGATCTTGAGGCTCCAGGCTGTGTGATATCATCTGACTATTTCCCAAATGTTGTTCTTTGTCCCTTTAATCTGGATTCTGTATTAGGCCTGTTCCAGGGATCCTAACATCCCACAGTTGGACAAAAAACTTATTCTCAATAAAATCATTCTTTGCTTCTAACAAATCTCTGTGTTCTTGTTTATGATTTATTCCTTTTTTCTTCTTTCTTTCTTTCTTTCTTTCTTTCTTTCTTTCTTCTTTTGGTGTTAGGACCCCTTTGAATATTGGGCCGACAATACCTTTTATGAACCTGGGATTCTTCCTTGTAATAATACAAACATTTCTTGTCATATGTGCATCAGCAATAATGTTTTCTCCTATTTCTTGTATCCTTCATGCTCAGGCAATCAAAACCCAACAGAAATCACAAAGTATTTCAGAACTGTGCCCTGGAAATTTCACTGTGTTCAGAATGAAGCTGGTGGGCAGCAAGAGGAGGAGAAGGGATGACACCCATACAGGAGGCTGTGACAGAAGCCCAAGGGAGAGGAGGCATGGTCTGAGTGCTGAATGGATGGATGAATGGCATGAGAGATAGGGTTTCCTGGATTTATGAGAAATTAGAAGCATGTTCAGGCAACGGATGAAGAACTAAGGGAAAGATAAGTTAGAAGAAAATGTGGCATTCTACCATGTGCATTTTGATGCAAGTGCACATGTATTTGCTTGCATATGTTGGGTTTAAGGAAATTGATATAAGTCATTTAATTTACAAATAGTTTTGAATGTTTTGAAGGGGAGTTCTCCTGGACATAGAAGCAAAATTGTAGACAAGTTCCTGCTCTCAGAGTGTTTATATTCTAAAATGTGATACCAAAAAATAAGGATTAAGTAAGATGCATTTAGACAGATAATTGCTATGGAAAGAATAAAGCAACTTCCTGGAGAAGAGACTGAAGGTTGGAGTATTGGAGAAATAGTTCAGGGAGTTATTTTGACATTTTGAGTCAAATGAACTGATACCTATTACAAGAAACATTGGAAAGGATGTTAGTTAAGTATAAAGGAAAAGAAAGGTTAATTATGTTTTGCATATGATTAGTGGTGTCACAATTTCTTACTGGAAATGAGCCAGTGGTTAACTAGTGGTTAATGGGGTGCCCTAGGGTCTTAATTGGGGTAGATATAAGAATGGGATGAAAAGCCCAGTCTACTAGCTGAGTTTAAGAGCCTACCATTTTGTGGGTTCGAGTTCAGAGTCCCTTCCTCATGTGAGGAAGATCTCTACAGATCTCTGACATTGTATCCTATTATATAGAATGTCTTTTCAGAAGGGTCACTGCACAAATGCTGAGTCTGAGGTCCCTGGAGCTACGAGCCTCCACCCAACGGCCAACTGCAAGAGAGATGGCTCTGCTGTCAAAGTCTGCCCTTGAGTGACATTATGCCCATGTTATTGTGTTCTAGTGATGAAGAAATAGTTCTTTTAAGAATTGGAGAGTTTTCACAGGTGGAGTATATGTAAGTCTGATCCAAATACTGACTGTGCTCTGGATCAATCTGAGGTGGGGAGATCCTAAAAAGAATGGAAGGGAAATCAAATAATTACAATTTGTTGAAAGTCTACTCATGTTTCATTATGTTCAATGTGGTTGAATTCTTTCTGAAAGCGAAGAATATCATCAATTAGGCATGGCTATCATAATTTATATGTCCAGTAAAGGACCAAACATTGATAAGGCATAGAAAGTAATTTGTACATCTGGAAAAACATCTTTGTAATCTAACAGATATCTTCTAAATGTGAAATTTGTGACTCTTTTAGTCAAAGAACGTTTGAGACTTTCAGCTTGAATGAAATGAGAACATTGTGATAATGTATCCAAATATCTTATGGCTTCTAAGGGGCACATGACCCTTGAACATATATTTGTTTTAATGCATCTTTTTTTTTTTTAATTGGAGAAATATTGTGTTCAAATTATGTACCGGGTACTCAGAACTAAGTGGTGATTCAGGGATGCAAAGAATAAGAGATTTTTTTCTGCCATCATGGACCAGTACCCAGAGATCTGAATAGAAACCCTCTAGATATAATGCAATAAAGATAGAAAACTTTTACAATAGTCTACAGGTATTGTGATTGGAATGGGGGTGTTTAAAAAGTAATGGGTCTATTCTAGGGAACTTGTGCATTAGAATTTAGAGTTGAATTTCTTTTAAAAAATATTTTTTAATATATTAGTCATAGAGAGAGAAAGTAAGCACAAACAGGGGGAGTGGAAGGCAGAGGGAGAAGCAGGCTCCCTGCAGAGCAGGGAGTCCGATGCAGGACTCGATCCCAGGACCCTAGGATCAGGACCTGAGCCAGAGGCAGATGCTTAACCAGCTGAGCCACCCAGGTGTCTCTAGAGTTTTGAATTTCAAGAATGACAGAAAAGTAGAGAAAATAAAGGCAAAAAGCAAGTATGGTGGAATGTATTTTTTTTTTTTTAATCTACTTGTAGGGATGAAATATGGCAGAGTGATCAGATATACAAGTGACCAACAGTAGAAAAACTAGTAGGAGGTATTATCAACTGAAGGAAAGATGTCGAATTATGAAAGTTCTCAGAAAAGGAATTCAGTAGATTTATGAAATCCCTGTTGAAGGCTTTCAATAAAGGACTGGATGGCACTCATTTCACTTCTGTTGAAATTTCAGTGTGGAATAGTAGAAGGAATGATCTTCCTGAGTTTAGGCTCCCTTGCAACTTGGATTTCATAACTATTACAGTAAAAAAGTAATTTAAATCTTGGGATCTGCCTGTTTCAGAAAACAGTGATTTAGGTAAAACCCAGACAACCATGATAAACAAAAACACCACAAAAAAACCCCAATCATATGACACCTTTCTTCCTTCCCTTCTGCCTTCTTGCCTTCCTTCTTCTCTTTCTTTCTCCTTTTTCTTTCTCTCTTTTTCTCTCTCTCTTTCTTTCTGGTAGGTGTTGGAAAGGTTGAATGTTTCCTTACCTGAGAAAAAAGGAAATATTTGGAATTAGACACCAGTAAGGCAAGAAGCTAATTTACTGATGTGAGGCTACACATCAAGGTTTCTAGATATCCACAATATTGATATTTCAAATCAGATGTTGCAATGTTGGGAATTGTTTTTTCTGTCCTGAAAATAGCATCTTCCCTCATTTCTCCCACAAGGACGCAAAGATATCTACAATAGTCATCTGGGTTCAAAAAGCCTGATAAGAAGTTATAATGATTCTAGTTTGAAAAGGAGAGTATTTGCACCGCCCCCCCCCCCCCGGGGGCAGAGGTAGATGTTTTAGGAAGATTAGAGATCAAGAGTGGCAAAATTCTCCTAAAATCCCCCAACCTTGTTATATCAGGTATATTAAACAATGAGAGGTTGTGAAGTTGGGTATCAGTGGTATGTAGAGCACAGGATTCTACTGAGACAATTCTTTGACAGAAAAAATGAAATGCTGCTCTTTAAATAAAATGGGAGAAAAATAAATAGAAGAGGAGATTCCAATTAATAAACTCACTTTTCCAAAGACATTAAGATTTTTGACAGTGACTGTCACATGAAAGTTGCTTACATACTTGATGGGTAAATCAGGGGATGAATGGTATGCTCTTGCCAATTACTGGCAGTATATAAGGGTCCAAGTGTAGTAGGGACCACACTTCACCACACATTCACTTACAACCCACCTGAATCCTCTTCTCCTGACAACATGTGTTGCAACTACGGGAACTCCTGTGGCTATGGCTGCGGATGCGGCTATGGCTGTGGCTATGGCTCAGGCTATGGCTGTGGCTATGGCTCCCGTTGTGGCTGTGGCTATGGCTCAGGCTGTGGCTGTGGCTATGGCTCCCGTTGTGGCTGTGGCTATGGCTCAGGCTGTGGCTGTGGCTATGGCTCAGGATGGGGCTGTGGCTGTGGCTATGGTTCAGGATGGGGCTGTGGAAAAGGCTCCTGCTGTGGCTGTGGATATGGCTCTGGCTCTGGCTGCTGTGGCTACCGGCCATTTTGCTACAGAAGATGTTATTCTTCTTGCTGCTAGACCATCGCTCTCCAAGCCCCATTTGCTTCTGAAATGACACCACCAAAGCAACAGCTGAAGCAAGAATCCATACCTCAAGAATTCTACATCCAGGAAATTGCATGCTGGACAGAGGGTTTGACCCCCCAGTGAATGCTTGTGAGGGTGGGATCTTGAGGCTCTAGGCTGTGTGGTATCATCTGACTACTTCCTAAATATTGGTCTTTGTTCCTTTAACCTGGATTCTGTGTTGGGACTGTGCCAGGGATCCTAACATCCCACAGTTGGACAAAAAATGTATTCTCAATAAAAATGGTTCTTTGCTTCTAACAAATCTCTGTGTTCTTGCTTGTGAATTACTCCTTCCTTTTGTGGTGTTATGGCTACTCTTGAAAATTGGGCTGACAATATGCTTCATGACCCTAGGCTCTTCTTTGATAAAATACAAACATTTCCTCTCATCGTGCATCAGACATGTCTTCTTCACTTATTTCTCAATTCTCTCCTGCTCAGGCACTCACAACCCAAAAGAAATTACACGGTATTTCAGAACTGTGCCCTCGAAATTGCACTGTGTTCATAATGAAGCTGGGTGCCGGGGGAAGAGAAGGAGGAATGACACCTATTCAGGAGGTTGTGACAGAAGCCCAAGAGAGAGAAGATGTGGTCTGAGCGCTGACTAGATGAATGGCATGGGTGAGAGAGTTCCTAGGGTTAATGAGAAATTAGAAGCAGACTCACGTGACATATGAAGAACAAAGGGAAGGGTAAGTTAGAGGAAACATGTGGTATCATGTCATGTGCATGGGACTGCATATATATTTGCTTGCATATGTTGAGTTTAAGGAAATTGATGTTTTTAAATTAAAGATTTTATTTATTTGAGAGAAAGGGAATGAGAGAGAGAGAGAGCATGAGAGGGAAGAGGGTCAGAGGCAGAAGTAGACTCCCTGCTGAGCAGGAAGCCTGATGCGGGACTCCATCCTAGGACTCCAGGATCATGACCTGAGATGAGGCAGTCACTTAACCAACTGAGCCACCCAGGCATCTCTAAGGAAATTGATTTAATTCACTTTTTGATAAATAGTTTCAGTGTTTTTGTAAGGGAACTGCCCTATACACTTAAGATACAGTAACAAAATTTCAGAAGAGTTTCCTGCTCTCAGAGTGTTTGCATTCTAATAGGTGATAATAAGAAAAAGAAAAAAAAAACTAAGATACATTTAGACAGATAACCATTATGGAGGGAATAAAATAGCTTCTTGAGGAAGACAGTGAAGGTTACGTATTAGAGATACGGTTCAGGGAGGTCTTTTGACATCTTGTGTCAAATGAACTAGTGTTTGTTACACAAAAGGGCAGTGTTATGTGTAAAGGAAGAAGAGAAATGCATTGTTTTGTGTATGATCAGTGGTGTCACAATTTTTAGTGGAAAAGAGCAAGGACTAGTGGTTAATGGCATGCTCTGTGTGTGAACTGGTGCAGATATAAGAATGGGATGAAAAGCCCAGCCTACTATCTGAGTTTGAGAATCTACCACTTTGTGGATTCTGTTTTCAGATTCCCTTCCTCATGTGACTTTTCAGTTCTCTAACATTGTATTCTATATTATAGAATGTCTTTTCAGGCTCAGTTTCCATAAGCAGTGAAAAATGACTCCCTGTCTTGTCTCCATGACAAAGGTCACTGCACAAATCTGAGTTTGGGGTAGCTGAAGCTAGGAAACGCTGCAGAATGACTGTCTGTAAGGAAGGTAACTCTGCCAACAAAGTCAGACCTGGAGTGAGGCTATGCCCAGGATATAATATGTTCTAGCAATGAAGAAAAAGGAGTTCATCAAGAGTTAGGTAGTTTTCACAGGTGGAATCCTGTGTAAGCCAGATCTGAGGACTGACTATTCTAGGTAAATCTGAGGTGGGGAAACCCTACAGAGACGGGAATGGAATTTTTGTAATCACAGTGTGTTGAAAATCTACTCATTGTCTTATTATGATCCTTGTCCTTGAAGGCTTTCTGAAAGGGAAGAATATCTTCAATGAGGCAGTGATATTGTAATATCTATTATCATAATATCAACTGATATCATAATTTATATACCCAGTAAAGAGTTGACCATTTATTGAGCCTATTAGATAATTTATACATCTAGAAAAATGTCTTCATAAACTAACACATAATCAAACTGTGAAATTTTGACCCTCTTAGTCAAGGAACATTTGAGACTTTCAGCTTGAATGAAATGAGAATATTGTGACAATACATCAATATATCAAATATATCAAAATATCTTAGAGCTTCTAACTGGCACAAAAATACTTGAACATGTTTTTGCTTTAATGCATCTGTTTTTTAATGACAGAAGTATTGATTAAGTTCAAATTATGTCCTGGGCACTCTATTTAGAACTAAGTGGTCATTCAGGGATGCACAGAACAAGAGGTTTTCTTTTTTCTGACATCCATCATGGATCAGTGCCCAGGGATCTGAATGGAGGTGACTAGAAATTATGCAGTAAGTGTAGAAAACGTATTCAATAGTTCAGGGGTATTTTGGTGGGAAGGTAGGTGTTTGAAAAGCAATGTATCTATTCTATTGAACTTGTGCATTAAAATTTACAGTTTAAAATTTCAAGAATGACAGAAAAGTAGAGAAAATAAAGGTAAAGAACAATGGGAATGGGATGTATTTTCTTTACGCTTCTCAGAAGAGAAGAAACATAGCAGAGTGATGAGATCAAACAGTGACCAACAATAGAAGAAGTTGTAGGAAGCACGTTCAATATAAGGAAAATGTCTACTAATGAAAGTTCTCAGAAAGGAATTCAGTACATTTACTAATATTCCTGTTGAAGGCCTTAAGTAAAGGGCAAGATGGCGCTCATTTCCTTTATTGAAACTTGAGTGTGGAGTCAAAGCAATGACCTTCCTAAGGTTGTACTCCCTTCTAACTTGGATTTCATAGTGGTTACAGGAGAAAATAATTTAAATTTTGGATTCTGCTTGGTTTGGAAAGTGGTGATTTAAGTAAACCCTAGAGAACCAAGATAAGCTAAAACATCACTGCAAACAAGGAAACAAACCCCCAAAAGAGAAATCTTTCCTTCTTTCTTCCTTTTTTGATTCATGTCTGGTGATGGAATGATTGGATATTTGATTTAGTTGGGAAGAAAGGGAATATTTGGAATTAGACACCAGCAAAGAACCTAATTTACTGATATGAAGCTAAATACCGAGGTTTCTAGATCACAGCACGATTGACATTTTATTTCAAATGTTTCAATGTTTTTAGTGGCTGTTCTTTGTCCTGAGATAAGCATCTGTCTTCCTTCCTACCACAAGGGGCTTGTAGGTAACTGCAGTAAGTATCAGGGTACAAGAAGCCTGGTAAAAAGTTGCAATGAGGGGACCTTGGTGGCTCAGTTGTTAAGCATCTGGCTTCAGCTCAGGTCATGATCCCGGAGTTTTGGGGTGGAGCCCTGCATCAGGCTCCCTGTTCAGAGGGAAGCCTGCTTCTCCCTCTCCCACTCCCCCTACTTGTGTTCCCTCTCTCATTGTGTCTCTCTGTCAAATAAATAAATAAATAAATAAATCTTAAAAGAAAAAAAAAAAAAGTTACAATGATTCCAGAAAGGAGATGGCAGCTATTTCCTCCCCTATGGAAAGAGGTAGATATTTTAGGAAAGAGGAGAGATCAAGAGGAACAAAATTTACCTAAATTCCCCCAACCTTGTTATATCAGGTAGATTAAATGCCAGGAGCTCATGAGGTTGGGTATCAGTGGTATGTACAGCACATGATTCTACTCAGATAATTCTTTGACAGAGATAATTAGACTGCTACTCTTTAAATAAAATGGGAGTCTCCAAAATAATGAGCTCATTTTTCCCAAGACATTATTGATTGTTGACATTGACAGGCACATAAATGTTGCTTACATATTTGTTGGGTAAGTCAGGGGGTGAATGGTATGCTCTATCAGTTACTGGCAGTATAAAAAGGTCCAAGGGACGTAGAAGACCACACTTCACCACACGTCTGCTTGCAACCCACCCGAATTCTCTTTCTCTGACAACATGTGTTGCAACTATGGGAACTCCTGTGGCTATGGCTGCGGATGCGGCTATGGCTATGGATGTGGCCCCTATTCTGGCTGTGGTTATGGAACTGGCTATGGTTGTGGCTATGGCTCCCGTTGTGGCTGGGGCTATGGCTCAGGATTGGGCTGTGGCTATGGCTCCTGTTGTGGCTGTGGCTATGGCTCAGGATTGGGCTGTGGCTATGGCTCAGGCTGTGGCTGTGGCTATGGCTCCCGTTGTGGCTGTGGCTATGGCTCAGGATGTGGCTGTGGCTATGGCTCAGGATGGGGCTGTGGATATGGCTCTGGCTCTGGCTGCTGTGGCTACCGGCCATTTTGCTACAGAAGATGTTATTCTTCTTGCTGCTAGACCATCACTCTCCAAGCTCCATTTGCTTCTGAAATGACACCACCAAAGCAACAGCTGAAGCAAGAATCCATACCCCAAGTATTCTACATCCAGGAAATTGCATGCTGGACAGAGGCTTTGACCCCCAGGGAACGTTTGTGAGGATGGGATCTTGAGGCTCCAGGCTGTGTGGTATCATCTGACTATTTCCCAAATGTTGTTCTTTGTTCGTTCCTTTAATCTGGATTCTGTGTTAGGACAGTCCCACGGATCTTATCATCTCACAGTTGGACAAAAAACGTATTCTGAATAAAAATGGTTCTTTGCTTCTAACAAATCTCTGTGTTCTTGCTTGTGAATTACTCCTTTTTCTGAGGTGTTATGACCTCTCTTGAAAATTGGGCTGACAGTATGCATCATAAACCTGGGGTTATTTCTTGGCATAATACAAACATTACTTCTCATCGTGCACCAGATATAATGTCTTCTTCACTTATTTCTCATATCCCTCATGTTCAGGCACTCAGAACACAACACAACACAACACAAATCACAGGTTATTACAGGACTGTGTCCTGTAAATCACTCTGTGTCTAGAATTGAGGTGATGGGGAAAGAGGAGGAGGAAGGACACCTATTCAGGAGGTTGTGACAGAAGCCCAAGGGAGAGGAGGTGTTGTCTGAGTGCTGAATGGATGGATGAATGTCATGGAAGAGAGAGTTTCCAGGAATAATGAGAAATTAGAAGCAGACCCAGGTGATGCAAGAACAACTAAGGGAAAGATAAGTTAGAGTAAAAATGTCATATCATATCATGTGCATTTTGACAGAAGTGCAAAAATATTTACTTGCAAGGGTTGAATTTAGGAAATTGTTTTAAGTCAGTTAATAACAAATAGCTTTGAATTTTTTTTCTTGTTAAGATTTTGTTTTTTTATTTAGAAGGTATGAGCAGGGGAAAGGGATGCTAGAGAGAGAGAGAGAGAAAATCTCTCTTTTTAAAAAATTTTATTTATCTATTTGTTGGAGAGACAGGGAACACACAAGCACGGGGAATGGCAGGCAGAGGGAGAAGCAGACTCCCTGCTGAGCAAGTAGCCTGATGAGGGACTCGTTCCCAGGACACTGGGGTCATGACCTGAGCCAAAGGCAGACACTTTATCTGGCTGAGCCACCTAGGCATCCCAGAGGGAGAATCTTATACACACTCTGAGTAGAGCACAGGCTCCAATGTGGGGGCATTCTCAGGACCCTGAGATCATGACCGGAGCTAAAATCAAGAGTCATTCTTTACCTACTGAGACACCCAGGCTCTCCATCTCTTTGAATGGTTTTGTTTATTTATTTTTATTATTTATTCATTATTAAAGATTTTATTTATTTATTTGAGAGAGCGAGAATGAGAGAGAGCATGAGCAGGGTTGAAGAGCAGAGGGAGTGGGAAATGTAGATGCCCTGCAGAGTTCCATCCCAGGACTCTGGGATCCTGACCTGAGCCAATGGCAGATGCTTAACTGACTGAGTCACCCAGGCATCCCCCTTCTCTTGGAATGCTTTTGAAAGGGAACTTTCCTATACATGGAAGATATAGTAACAAAGTTGCAGAGGCATTTTTTCCCCCTCTCAGAGCACTTATATTCTAATACGTGATAAGAAAAAATAGTAAGAATTAATTAAATTAAATTTAGACAGCTAATTGTTATTGAAGGAATAAAGCAGCTTCCTGGGAAGAAAATGAAAGTTTAAATATTGGAGAGATAATTCAGGAAGTTATTTTAACATTTTGTATCAAATGAACTGATGCCTGTTACAGGAAACACTAGAAAGGTTGGTACTAAGTGTAAAGGGGGAAGAGAAATGCATTACATTTTGGGTTTGATCAGTGGTGCCGCAATTTTTAGTGACAAAGAGAAGGCCTAGTTCCTTAAATGGGCTTGCTTTGTTTGGGGAACACATGAATGCAATCAAAATTTCTGATTGACTTAATGAGTTTGAGAGTATACTAATTTGTTGGGTTTTGACTTCAGGGTCCTTTCCTCATGGGAATTTCCAGAACTCTAACATTTATATCCTATAATAGGAAACGCCTTTTCAGATTCAGTTTCCACCAGACACTATAAATGAGTCAGTCTCATCTCCATGACAATGTTCACTGGGCAAAGCCTGAATCTGAGGTCCTTGGAGCTAGGAGACTCTACCAAACGGCCAGTTCTGATGAAGATGGCTCTGCCATCAACATCAGCACGGGAGCTGATGCTATGCCCAGGACACTATGGGCCCTACTGATGAAGAGACAAGTGTTTTTCAAGAGTTGAACAGCTCACAGATGGAATATTTATTAGTTGGATCTGAGAGCTGTGCTTGGGTAAAACTGAGGTGTGGAAATCCTACAAAGAAGGGAAGGGAATTCTAATAATTACAGTTGAAAGTCTACTCATGTTTCATTAAGTTCCTTGTGCTTTAAGGCTTTTGAAAGAAGAGTATCATCAATTTGGTATCTGTATCCTAATTTACATATCCTGTAAAGGGTCGATCATTTATTAGGCATATAAGGTAATTTATACATCTGGAAAAAAGTCTTCATAAACTAACACAAATCTTCCAAATGTGAAATTTGAGACTCATTTAGTCAAAGGATATTTGAGACTTTCAGCTTGAATGAAATGAGAACATTGGTAATGTATCCAAGTATCTTAAAGCTTCTAAGTGGCACACCAATGCTTGAACATGTTTTTGTTTTAATGCATCTCTTTTTGATTGGGGAAATAAATAACTGATTGAGTTCAAATTATATGCTGGGTACTCTACTTAGAACTAAGTAGTGATTCAGGGATACACAGAATAATAGTTTTCTGCCATCATGGATCAGTATCCTCAAATGTAAACGTACTAGAAATAATGCAATAAAGATAGCAAACTTCATCAACATTTCAGGGATATTTTGACCCAAATGTGGGTGTTTGAAAAGTAACATACCTACTTGAGGGAACTTGTGCATTAGAATTTATAGTTTTGAATTTCAAGAATTGACAGCAAAGTAGAGAAAATATAGGTAAAGAACAACCAGAATGGGATGTATTTTCTTTAAACTTCTTGTTAAGGATGAAACATAGCAGAGAGAGGAGATATACCAGTAACTAGTGGTAGAAAAAGTAGTTGAAAATACTCCCAACTGGAGGGAAAATGTGTAATAATGAAAGTTCTCTCAAAAAGAATTCAGTGGCCCTATGAAAATCTCTGTTGAAGTCCTTTTAAAAATGAGTGGATGGATCTCATTCCTTTGCTATTGAAATTTGAGTGTGGAATAGAAGGTACGATTTTCTTGAGTTTGTACTCCCAACTTAGTTGTCATAGTTATGACGGTAAGAGGCAATTTAAATTTTGTTTTTTTCCCTGCTTTGGATATTGATGATTTAGGTAAAACCTAGACAACCAAGAGAAGCAAAAACATCACAAACAAACAAACATATAACACCTTCCTATCCTTTTGTTTGTTTGTTTTGATTTAGTCTGCACATTAAGTGATGGAAAGGTTAGATGTTTGGTTCAGTTGAGAAGAAAGGAAATATTTGGAATTAGACAACAGTAAAGAGAGAAGGTAATTTATTGTTGTGAAGCTATACACCAAGGTTTCTAATCTCAGCATTATTGATATTTTATATCAGTTGTTATGATGTTATTGGGGGCTGCCCTGTGCTCTGACACCAGCATCTCCCTGGATTTGCTCACAAGAAGCCAGTAGGTTTCTGTAGTAGGTATCTGGGTGTGAGAAGCTCACAATAAGTTTCAATGATTCTAGAAAGGAGATGGCAGTTATTTCCTCCCTTAGGGGCAGAGGTAAATATTTTAGGAAATAGGAGAAATCAAGAAGGACATAATTTTCTTAATTCTCCCAAATCTTGTTATATAAAGTATATTAAATGATAGGAGCTTGTGAAGTTAGGTGTCAGTGGTATGTAGAACACATGATTTTACTGAGACAATTTTTGGCTGAACAAATTAAAATTCTGCTCCTTAAATGAAAAAGGAGATCCAAATAATGAGCTCACTTTTCCTAAGACATTAATGATTGTTGACATTGACAGACACATGAAAGTTGCTTACATACTTGTTGGGTAAGTCAGGGGGTGAGTGGCATGCTCTTGGTAATTACTGGCAGTATATAAGGGTCCAGGTGTAGTAGGGCCCACACTTCACCACACATCCACTTGCAACCCACCTGAATCCTCTTCTCCTGACAACATGTGTTGCAACTACGGGAACTCCTGTGGCTATGGCTGCGGATGCAGCTATGGCTGTGGCTATGGCTCAGGCTATGGCTGTGGCTATGGCTCCCATTGTGGCTGTGGCTATGGCTCAGGATGTGGCTGTGGTTATGGCTCAAGATGTGGCTATGGTTATGGCTCAGGATGTGGCTGTGGCTATGGCTCAGGATGGGGCTGTGGTTATGGCTCAGGATGTGGCTATGGTTATGGCTCCCGTTGTGGCTGTGGCTATAGCTCAGGCTGTGGCTGTGGCTATGGCTCAGGATGTGGCTGTGGCTATGGCTCAGGATGGGGCTGTGGAAAAGGCTCCTGCTGTGGCTGTGGATATGGATGTGGATATGGCTGTGGCTCTGGCTGCTGTGGCTACCGGCCATTTTGCTACAGAAGATGTTATTCTTCTTGCTGTTAGACCATCACTCTCCAAGCCCCATTTGCTTCTGAAATGACACCACCAAAGCAACAGCTGAAGCAAGAACACATACCTCAAGAATTCTACATCCAGGAAATTGCATGCTGCACAGAGGCTTTGACCCCTAGGGAACGTTTGTGAGGATGGGATCTTGAGGCTCCAGGCTGTGTGGTATCATCTGACTATTTCCTAAATATTGGTCTTTGTTCCCTTAATCTGGATTCTGTGTTGGGACTTTGTCAGTGATCCTAACATCTCACAGTTGGACAAAAAACGTATTCTCAATAAAAATCGTTCTTTGCTTCTAACAAATCTCTGTGTTCTTGCTTGTGAATTACTCCTTTTTTTGAGGTGTTATGACCTCTCTTGAAAATTGGGCTGACAATACATTTCATGAACCTGGGCGGCTCTTTCTTGATATAATACAAGAATTACTTCTCATCATGCATCAGAGACAATGTCTTCTCTGCTTATTTCTTGTATCCCTCATGCTCCAGTACTAACAACCCAACAGAAATCACAGCATTTTGGAACTGTGTACTGGAAAAAACACTGAGTCTAAAATGGAGTTGGAGGGGAAAGAGGAGGAGGAAGGACACCTATCCAGGAGGTTGTGACAGGAGCCCAAGGGAGAGGAGTATGTTCTGAGTGCTGAATGGATGGATGAATGGCATGGGAGAGAGTTTCCAGGATTAATGAGAAATTAGAAGCAGACTCAGGTGACACATGAACAACTAAGGGAAGGATAAGTTAGAGGAAAAATGTCATATCGTATCATGTGCATTTGGCTGGCAGTATGTGTATATTTGTTTGCATATACTGAGTTTGAAGAAATTGATTTAAGCCATTTGTTTGACAAATAGTTTTGAATATTTTTGTAAAGGAACTGTCCTACACACTGAAGATACCATAGCAGAATTGTAGATCACTGTCTTGCTCTCAGAGTGTTTGCATTCTAAAAAAGATATAATAATAGTAAAAAGAATAAATTAAGATACATTTAGACAGATAAGTGCTATAAAAGGAATAAAGCAGCTTTCTGGGGAAGAGAGTGAAGGTTATAGTATTGGAAAGATAGTTCAGAGAGGTATTTTGGCATTTTGATTCTAATGAACTGATGCCTTTTACAAGAAACACTGGAAAGTATGATAGTAACTGTTGAGGAAGAAGAGAAATATATTATGTTTTGGGTATGATCAATAGTGTCACAATTTTTAGTGGAAAAGGGCAAGGACTAGGGATATCGGTAAGCTCTAGTGCCTCAGTTGGTGCAGATAGAAGAATGGGATGAAAAGCTCAGTCTACTGTTTGAGTTTGAGAGCCTACCAGTTTGTGGGTTCTGAGCTCGGTGTCCTTTCCTCGTGTGACTTTCCAGATCTCTAACCCTGTATCCTATAACATAGAATTTCTTTTCAGGCTCAGTTTTCATGGACAGTGAAAATTGACTCTCTGTCTCATCTCCATGACAAGGGTCACTGCACAAAGTCTGAGTCTGAGGTCCCTGGAGCTAGGGAACTCCACAGAATGGCTGTTTCCAAGAAAGATGGCTCTGTCATTAATGTACACCCTGCAGCAAAGCTATACCCAAGATAAAATGTGTTTTACTGATGAGGAAATGGAAGTTCTTGCAAAAGTTGAACACTTTTCACAGGTGGAACATTTGTTAGTCAGAGCTGAGGAATGACTGCTTTGGGTTAATCTCAGTTATTCTTACAAAAAGATGAAGGCAATTCTAATTATTACCATTGGTTGAAAATATGCTTATTTTTTCATTATGTCCTTTGTTTTCAAAGATATTAACAATTCAAGAATACCATTTATTAAGCATGGAAAGGGAAAATTTATTTTCTAGAAAAGAGCCTTCACAAACTAAAATTAACATATGTTCAAATCTGAAATAAGGTGCCTGGGAAAACTGTTGTAACTTCCAGCTGAATGAAAAGAGGAAATGATGATCATGTTAAAAGGGAGTTTATTATGATAAAATTAGAGAAAGTGTGTGTGTGTGTGTGTGTGTGTGTATGTGTATCATTGGTGGATGAAGGTTGGGAAAAATGAAAATACGGCTTCACATATTGGGTCATAATAAAAGTCAACACTTTCTATAGTCAGGAGACGAGTTAAGCTTTAAAGCTTCTTCACGAAGTAACACAAAGTCTTTTTCTTTGATAACCCGTTGCATATTATGGTTGTAGTAAGTTGTAAAATCATTCATTTGTTCTTTTCAGTCATTTAGCAAATCTTAAAATCCATGTTACAGCTTCATGTTACGATTGGTGCTGCATTGTATTTAATTGGTTGTTTCTTCCAATAATTAAAAATGTTCATTTGGATACAAAGTAGTAAATCACGCATTCTCATTCTAGCTGAATGTGTGTTTATAGGTTTATAGGTGTTATAGAGTTACTAAAGAAGAATTCAAGATGGAAACCAAAATAAGTCATGACAAGAAGACTAGAAAAAGGCTAGAAATAGCTTCTAAAGGAGAATGACATATGAAAAGAACCATAAAGGGTGAGTTGAAATTAGTCTGTTACATGAGAGGGAAAATAAAATTCAAGGAAGAGGTATTTTAAAAAAAGAAAGTGAATAAGTTGGCAGCCACTACTTAAGTAGCAAATTCTATTGGAAAATTTATAATCAGCATCATCCCCATATGGGAATTCTGAGATTCTCTTTAGCTGCATTGTCCAATATGGTAGCCACTAGAGAGATATGGCTATGAGCACTTCAAAATTGGCTAGTCCATAATGAAATGCATTTTAAGTGTAACATACACACTAGATATCAAAGACTTGGTATAAAAAAAGAATGAAAACTATATCAAACAATTAAAAAACTGTTGAATGTATATTCTGGTAATATTTTGGGTATATTCAATGAAATATGCTATAAAAGCAATTCATCTGTTTCTTTTTATCTTTTTAAAACGCAGATACTGGAAAGTTCTAAATTCTATGTGTTTCATGATACATTTCTATTGTACAGTTTTGTTTTATAAGGTCACAACAATCTGGCCAGAAGGACTGTAGCCAGGAAGAGAAGTCGTGTTAGGCCACCAACAACCATCAAACGATACTACCATGTTATCCAGGTATTAGGAGTGGATCATTCTGAGATAGTAAGAACACAATAGCCAGTGCTAAAGACTTCAGAAGGTGCCCAGTAACAAAGTTTTAATCTGAGACAGTTTATTCAGTAAATGGGATTAATTAGTCATCTGTTTAAGATACCTGCCTTACACCATGCACAGAAGAAATGCCATATTGATTAAAATTGTAAACGATGAAAATTAATTTATTAAAATAAAGAATATGTTATAAAGTTTCAGGAATTTTGTAAGCCAGCTAATTTGAAACTAATCATGCTAAGAATATTTACACCATGGAAGTTGGCAAATCAGATTCCTTATCATCAGTCGAGGTCATTAAAGAATTAACAGCAGACCGTTGTCCACATCCCTCTTGTTACTGAGAATAAAATCATTTTTTTGAAAGTTTTACAATATGGATGTATTATTTATGAGCCTGAAAAAGAAAACAAATCCATAGAAATCAGTAAAAGAGATGTAGAAATCTTTGGAGTCTATATTAAGTTGATATCTATATTCCCCTGTGCATGAACCATCATATTTAACTACACTCTTCTTCTGCAAGGTATTATTTCCTCAAGGTCATCCCAATGACTACACTTCCAGGAAGAAAATTGTGATTAAGAGTGTAGGTTCCATAGAGGGTATTATGCTAAGAGAAATAAGTCAATCCCTGCTGAGCAGAGAGCCCGATGTAGGGCTCTATCACAGGACCCTGGGATCATGACGTGAGCTGAAGGCAGAGGCTTAACCCACTGAGCCACCGAGGTGCCCCCATAAGAGACTCTTAATAAGAGGAAACAAACTGAAGGTTGCTGGATGGGAGGGGAGTGGGGGATGGGGTAACTGGGTGATGGACATCAAGTAGGACACATGATAAAATGAGCACTGGTATTATATAATACTGATGTATGTCTGACCTCTATGTCTGAAACTAATTATGTTAATTAAGTGAATTTAAATAAAAAAAAAAGTATTTTCCAAGGAAAAAAAAAAAAAGATTCTAGGTTCCGGAGTCACATTACTTGTGCTCTAGTATAGTCTCCATCAGTTATTAGCTGTGTGATCATGGCATATTATTTAATTCCTCTGAGCCTCAGTATATTCAGAGGTAAAATGATAAAATAGTGCTAGATCAGGGTTGTTGAGAGTATAAAACAAACAAAATATGCAAAACTCTACCACCATGAGAACTCAGTAGATTTTTATTATATTTATTATTAGGTTGCTCAATATGAGATTGCTGTCACAACCATTTTAACACAAAAATTTATTGTTCAAACTTATTTTTGTTTTTATTAATGTTGGCAATATTTTAATATTTTGATAAGCTCAGAATTTTATAGTCCATTATTTCAATTCTCTCATATCAAATGCATGGGTACAATCCCATGTTAGATGTTTTGTACATCTATCATACATGTATTTCACAGTTACGAACTCTAACATATGCTCTGATACCAAGTAAATTGACACAGTGTTTGTCAATGTACTTTTCATAACAAACTAATGGGTTTTAGTGAAGTAGCTTCTTTTCTGATGGTTGGGTCTTCCTTTTTATTTTATCATCAAATTCTATTAATTACCAGAGAAGTTTCCATTAGATTTGGCAGATGGTATGGGATCTATCATAAAAAAAGTTTTTATTTTTTTTAAATTTTTTTAGCGAAGAAGTGATAATAGTAGGTTTTGGTTACAGTATATTGAAAAGTGAATGGGTAAGGAAGAGTAAAGATTGAAAATAATTTATTCTTTCATGTTTCATGAGGTGGAAGGATAGAGAGCAGTCCAATGGAAATGACGATTCATTCTCCCTAGAGTTTTTTGAAACATAGAACTCATCCTTAAACTTTAGATACATACTTTTAATTAAAAATTCTATGCCCTGGAATATGCATGAAATAGGTCTTCAAAATTCTTGTAAAATTAATTCACTGTTCAGCCACTGTCTGGAAAAAGATTCAATGGAACGATGAGGGTAAAATGGTCATGTCAACAATGTTTTAGAAAGAAAGCAGGTGACATGAAATGTGGAGGGGTCATGGAGTTTGCCAGAATGGAGCCAATGTTGAATATAGTTTAGTGGAAAGAACTGTGAAATTGGGGCAGTCATAACTAGAAGGCAACCAAGAGTCTGAGGCCTTAATTCTGACACGGGAGTTGTGGGGCCAAGTACTTTTACCTTATATTGACTAAAATTGGAGATGTCTAGAAAAGTTACTATCATTTCTACTTAAATGGTGACTTAAAGAATGCTATGAAGATTGTACTCTCACTGGGCAGATTGCGGATGCTGAGGGACAGCTCTAGAACCACAGTGTGGTGCTTAGGACAGGTAATGGAGCAGGTTTGAGAGGGGGCTAAGTTGTCTGCTGTGGCTCCAAGGTGAGAGCACAAAGAAAATTTCTATCCAGATGACCGAAGTGTAAAATATTGGTAATTTATTTTTATTTTTTTAATTTTTAATTTTTAAAAATTTTTAATAAACATATAATGTATTTTTATCCCCAGGGGTATAGGTCTGTGAATTGCCAGGTTTACACATTTCACAGCACTCATCATAGCACACACCCTCCCCAATGTCCATATCCCCACCACCCTCTCCCATCCCCCCTCCCCCCAGCAACCCTCAGTCTGTTTTTTGAGATTGAGTCTTTTATGGTTTGTCTCCCTCCCAATCCCATCTTCTTTCATTTTTTCTTTGCCTACCCCCAAACCCCCCACATTGCATCTCCACTTCCTCATGTCAGGGAGATCATATGATAGTTGTCTTTCTCTGATTGACTTATTTCACTAAGCATAATACCCTCTAGTTCCATCCATGTCATCATAAATGGCAAGATTTCATTTCTTTTGATGGCTGCATAGTATTCCATTTTATATATATACCACAACTTCTTTATCCATTCATCTGTTGATGGACATCTAGGTTCTTTCCATAGTTTGGCTATTGTGGACATTGCTGCTATAAACATTCGGGTGCACGTGCCCCTTCAGAGCACCATGTTTGTATCTTTAGGATATATACCCAGTAGTGGAATTGCTGGGTCATATGGTAGCTCTGTTTTCAGTTTTTTGAGGAACCTCCACACTGTTTTCCAGAGTGGTTGCACCAGCTTGCATTCCCATCAGCAGTGTAGGAGGGTTCCCCTCTCTCCACATCCTTGCCAGCATCTGTCATTTCTTGACTTGTTAATTTTAGCCATTCTGACTGGTGTGAGGTGGTATTTCATTGTGGTTTTGATTTGTATTTCCCTGATGCTGAGTGATGTGGAGCATTATTTCATGTGTCTGTTGGCCATCTGGATGTCTTCTTTGCAGAAATGTCTGTTCATGTCCTCTGCCCAAAATAATCTATACTCAGAAAACTATAAAGTACTCATGAAAGAAATTGAGGAAGACACCAAGAAATGGAAAAATGTTCCATGCTTATGGATTGGAAGAACAAAAATTGTGAAAATGTCTATTATACCTAAAGCAATCTACACATTTAATGCAATCCCTATCAAAATCCCATCCATTTTTTTCAAAGAAATAGAACAAATAATCCTAAAATTTATATGGAACCAGAAAAGACCTCGAATAGCAAAAAGAATGTTGAAAAAGAAAGCCAAAGTTGGTGGCATCACAATTCCAGACTTCAAGTTCTATTACAAAGCTGTCATCATCAAGACAGTATGGTACTGGCACAAACAGACACATAGACCAATGAAACAGAATAGAGAGCCCAGAAATAGACCCTCAACTCTATGGTCAACTAATTTTTGACAAAGCAGGAAGGAATGTCCAATGGAAAAAAGACAGCCTCTTCAACAAATGGTGCTGGGAAAATTGGACAGCCACATGCAGAAAAATGAAATTGGACTATTTCCTTACACCACACATGAAAATAGACTCAAAATGGATGAGGGACCTCAATGTGAGAAAGGAATCCATCAAAATCCTTGAGGAGAACACAGGCAGCAACGTCTTTGACCTCAACCGCAGCAACTTCTTCCTAGAAACATCGCCAAAGGCAACAGAAGCAAGGGCAAAAATGAACTATTGGGATTTCATCAAGATCAAAAGCTTTTGCACAGCAAAGGAAACAGTTAACAAAACCAAAAGACAACTGACAGAATGGGAGACGATATTTGCAAATGACATATCAGATAAAGGGCTAGTATCCAAAATCTATAAAGAGCTTAGCAAACTCAACACCCAAAGAACAAATAATCCAATATTGGTAATTTTAATGAGTGTGTATATTTTGCATTTGAGAAATTGAAGGAAAAAATAGTTCATGAAAAAAAATTTATGGGTCTTGCCATAGCTTTTATGTTATGGGGGAATTGAAACAATTCAACTTTATGCCTAAATAACTCATAGTCATTGGGCAAGAGTTAACTATCCTCAGCCTCCCTTTTCTCATCTGGAATGTGTATAAAAACAAACACCACAATTTCCTACTTTATGTTGTTTTTGTCAGCATCAGATGAAGTGGTAAAGATGAGTATATCCCAAAAGCTATGGAAGGAAATATAAATGTAATTAATAATTATTGTTATTATTATTTTTTCTTATAGGACATCCTATACATTAAATTAACAATTTTTACAGGTGGACAAAATCTCATAGGCTATCATTCAATGTTAATGAGTTGCCTAGTTCTTTAGATTCCCACAAAATAAAGACAAAGCTACTGGCCTTAAATAATTCACAATTGACTGAGGAAATCAGATAATTAAAACAGAATGTATTAATATAACATTCAGTACCACGATAGAGGTAGGCTATGGAAGAACAGAGGAATTATGCCTAATACTTGTTATCAATGTCCAGGATCACTTCCTATACAAGGTGTAGTCTAAATTGTGTTTCATGATCCTGGGTTTATCCATTTCATTCTTCCCATGTTAATCAGCACTCACATACTCACCAACACACATGGGCACGTACTCACGCACGCACACACACAGCACTCAAAAATCTGCTTTTTGAAAAGTGAAATGGGGGAAATCAAAGGGGGAGATGAACCGTGAGAGACTGTGGACTCTGAGAAACAAACTGAGGGTTTTAGAGGGGAGGGGGGTGGGGGGGTTGGGTAAGTCTGGTGGTGGGTGTTAAGGAGGGCACGTATTGCGTGGAGCACTGGGTGTGGTGCATAAACAATGAATCTTGGAACACTGAAAAAATAAAATAAAATTTTAAAAAAGGCTTTTTAGTGGGAAAATGATAATGGTGAAAAATCGGTTGGAAGGAGAGGCAAGACTGGTTAAATGGTGCTAGATTTGGTTGGTGGCATAGATAATGAAAAGAAACAGATGAGCCTCAGGGATTTTGTGAAGGAAGAACCTGTAAGACCCTAGACATCAGCAATGAAGAATTGAGAGAAAATTCTAGAGAAGGTAATATCTAAAAAGTATGCATGCCTTCTTAGCACTTAGGATTGTAGCAAATTCAGGGTGGTATATACAGTTATATATCTGAAAAACTGACATTGCAAAATCAATAAGACTAGTATTGCAGATGTGCTCTGCGTCTTTCTGGAGAGACTAGTCAGGGTGGGGTGAATGGATGACCACAGCATACAAATTTCTCAACACAAGAGCCTTTCTATGTGATGCTATGTGAAACAAGAGTGATTTGTACATTAGGTGCTCTATACCCAGGCAGGATCACCTATTACTAGGGTTATTTTAGGGGAGGGGTGGAATTAACCAGTTTTACATATCCATTTCCTGTTCTAAGATGCTATGGTTTAGGAATGGATTTGAGCTTTGAAGCCTGATTGTGAAAATAGTGATGCTGATACCAGGAAAATATAGAACCAGAAACTTTTATTTTGCTGTATCTAGGAGGAGAGGTCAGGTATAATATTTTGGATTGAGAAATCTTATTTTCATTGGGGATGTAGAAAGACTGTCAGAACTAGAGTCAAGATTCAACCACCCATGGTTAAATAAATTTAATGTTCCTAGTAGCCCTTGAATCTTGAAAGAAATTGCAGGCTTGAGAAGAGGAAGGACACAAGAGGTTGAATGGATAGATTATTCTCCTTGAAGACATAGAACCATATTTTATGAATTAGAGGAATGAGTATTCTCAATCATCAAACGCTTGTTGAGCTTCTAATAAAGGACATTTCATTATGTGCTATGAACAGAGAACTAAAATATTCATCCCTGCTTTCTAAAAGTGTGGAAAGACACACACACATAAACTCACAAGCTACAAAGATCAGAATACTACTATAATATAATTATAAGAAGGGTGTTTGGGAAATAGAGAGGAAAAAAAAACAAAAGAGAGGCCAAGACTAAGAATAAACAAAGAAAGGTCAGGCATATTTCTGAAAGAGAGACAAACTTCTAGCTGAAATATGAAAGATGGATAGAAGTTGGTCCATTATAAGGGGAAATAGTCTCTGGACAGGGAAAAAATCTGTAATACATTTCAGAAAGTGTCTATACCCTGGGACCTTATTGCAATAGATATCATCATGCCTGGAGGAAACATAATCACTATTTGGGCTAAAGGAATAAATTTGCAGGCATGTGTAGGATGAACTCTAAGGTGACCACTGATGACATGCACCCTTGTATGCTCCCTTCCCTTCAGTGTGAGCAGGCCTCGTAATTTGCCTCTTACCTTGGCAAAGATGATGGGATATCATTCCTGTGGTTATGTTATGTTTGGGGTTGGTGGATAAAACTCAAGATAGATAAATTTGAATTTTAGATGAAAACCAGGATAACTTTTTAGTATAAATAAATATGTTTCATGCTAAATCTGGCAAGTCTAGTTAAGTTATACAGACAGAGATTTCTCAGATGACCTGGTTGATACCTGGATATCAGTCATATCATGAGGCCCTGAACAGAGATCCCAGTTAGGCTGAACTTGGACTCCTAATCCACTCAGACTGAAAACAATAAATAGATATTTTTCTAAGATGCTATTTTTCTGTGATAATTTACACAAGTTTCCTCTACTGTTCTCTAAATTACCTGGTAAGAGGTGTGGTTGACTTGGGTGACCTGTCTACCATTTCTACATATCGATAGAGACTAGAAGGCAGCCATACCCATGGGTATCAAGGATAGACCCCTCTGGAGAGAAAGTGAATGAAAGGGTGGGAGACAGTAGCAGACATACTTGATGAGATTGGCTTGTGAACACAACACTGAAATAAATTTTATCTAGGACCCAAAGTGACACTGGAAATGAGAGACTCTGAAGCATGTGGGGATTGTATAACACAGTAATTTTCCAATGAAATGGGTACCATAAGAAACAGTAAACTCCTTGTTTGTTATAGCAAGTGTTCAAGACTCCAGTGATTAGAAAGGGAGACAAAGAGGAACAAACACTTGATCTTCATAATGTATTAGCTATGGGAATTTTACTTAATTTCCTAACTTCTTTGTGCTCCAATTTCCGTATTAGAAGTTATCTACCTCTTTCATATTTTTATTGGGATAAAATAGATTAAAATGTGTGAAGGAAACTTGAGATTTGCAAAAGTTTCAACAGTCTTATCAGAAAGTGTATCTGTGTGTGTGTGTGCTCTGATTTAACTAAATGAACATCTAGAGTTGATAAAGATTTATAGATGAATGGCTCTGAGGTAAAAATATATTATCAGAATGTCATAGTCATGGCTATTTGGATAAATAGGAACTCCTTAACATGAGATGTTTCTGTATAGGGCAGCACTGAGTTCCATTGGATTCCCCTATGAAGTAATTAGTGATTAGTAAGCTAGTCAAGGTAATTAGTTAAGCTCATTTTAATAGTCACATTTCCAAACAGAAACTTTGCTACCCTCCACAGAGTCTTGTTCCATAGAATATATCTTTGGAATCATGTGCTCAGATGATTGGGTGGTTGATGGAAACTTTCTTTACAAGCTTGTAATTGGCTCAAGACAATGCCTGGGTGACAAAAAACAAACATGGTTTTCTAATAAAACTGGAAGCCGTAATAATTGGTTCATTTAGAATATCTGGGTTTACTTCAGATTTATTGAAGAATTATGAATATTTCTATTATGTTACCTGAAGACAAAAGATTTGATTCTGCCTATGTTCAAAATAAATTATTGGTTATCCTATTCCATGGTTTTGTATTATCCATGAGCATAAAAACTTCACAGCTGGTGGAAATTATATTTTTTTTAATAAACAAATTTCATGTGTTCCTGCAAATTATTGTGTCTTTTGAGCCAGATTCATCACTTATGTTAGCATTTGTGGCCTCCCTGGAAGGTTGAACAACCACTATGTTAACTGAGCATTCTGCTTGATTTTGCTGTGAACATAAAACTAGTCTAAAATGTAGAGTCTGAGGGATGCTGGGCTAACTCAGTTTGTAGAATATATGACTTTGGATCTTGGGGACCTGAGTTCAAGCCCCACATTGGGCATGGAGCCTATTAAAAAAAAAGTAAAGTCCAATTAAAATAATCATATGGTTTCAGAAAGGAAGATCAGGTTAAATGTCTAAAGAAGTGACAACTAAACTGATATTTGGCAAATGGGTAGCTGTTAGAACAGGGGGAAGAAAGTTGAAGCAGGATGGGAGAACAGGTACAAAGTTCTCAGCAAATAGGAGTTCAGTGTGCTTAAGGACTATAAGGAGGTCCAGGGACAGGAGAGCCGAAAGAATCTAGGCTGGAGAGGTAAGTAGGGGCCAGATCACACAAAGCCTTATATTATAAGGTGTTAAGACTTCTTTGGATTTTATTTTAAGATACTTATTGGTTTATCCGGCCATTTGTTCTTGGGTTTGCATCTTCTTCGTTCCTTTTCTGCTTCTTTATCATCTCTCATATCAACACCTAAACACAAATTAACACTGCTTCTGTGAGTGTGGATTGGACTACGGAAGAAAGGAAGAAAGGTGTTTTGTTTGGAGGATATTGAAATAGTTGAAGGGAGTATGTTCTTTGGTCTGGACTTTGAAATTTGCAAGTACAGCTCAGAGACTGGGGGGAAGGGAGGAAGAGGCTCTGAGAGGGAGTACTCATAAGTGTGTTTCTCATTGCATTTTGTGTTGAGAGCACTATTTTCCCCCCATATTTTAAAATATTTGTTACATGGAAGATAGAATATTGGTTTCCTGGTTCCAGGAACCAGAATTAGATGAACATGTGTGGAATTACAAGGAGGCTAACTTCTCAATATGTGACAGTTTTCTAAACATAATGGCAAAAATGGATTTTGGTGTCAGAGAGGTTATTTAGCTCTGAGGGTGTCTAGTATGGGCTATATTACTACTTGTTCTAGATGTTACAGAGAAATTAAAACTTACAGGAGCCAGTTAGATCTGTCTGACTCTTACCACCTCTTCCTATTCTGATTTTTAAAAAGTGTTGATTTTATAAATTATACAAGGCCTGCAAGGCATAGAGTCAGAGACACTGAAAAAAGTGGTAATGATCTTAATGATAGGAAACAAGTGAAAGAAACAACTTTTATGGGTTTGGAAGATGGACAGAGGTGATGAACATATTTTAATATTTTATCCTATAGGAGAGAGATAAGGTGGAGATATGTTAATAGCAATCATATTAGCAAAGTAAGGCTCTAATATCAGCAGAGGTTTAAACTTAGACAAGGTTGTACCAGTTTGTATTCCTACCAACAGTGCATGAGGTTTCCTTTTTCCTCACATCTTCACCAATACTTGTTTCTTGTGTTGTTGATTTTAGCCATTTTGACACATGTGAGGCGATAGCTCATTGTAATTTTGATTTGCATTTCCCTGATGATGAATGATGTTGAGCATCTTTTCATGTATCTCTTGGCCATCTGTATGTCTTCTTTAGAGGAATGTCTGTTCATTTTTTTCTACCCATTTTCAATTGGATTATTTGTTTTTTGGGTGTAGAGTTGTATAAGTTCTTTATATATTTTGGATACTAACCCTTTACTGGATTTGTCATTTATAAATATCTTCTCCATTCAGAAGGTTGTCTTTTAGTTTTGTTGATTATTTCCTTCACTGTGCAGAAACTAAACAAATAAGTAAAGGAATAGAAGAGAGAGAGAGAAAGTCAAACCAAGAAACAGACTCTTAACTACAGAGAACAAAGTGATGACTATGAGAGTGGAAGTGGCTGGGGATGGATGAAATAAGTGATGATGACTAAGGAGTGCACTTTTGATGAACACTGGGTGGTATATGGAATTGTTAAATCACTATATTATACACATGAAACTAATATAACACTGTATGTTAACTGTACTGGAATTTAAAATAAGATAAGATAAAACATATAAAATAAAATTAAACAAAATAAAACAAACATAAAAACAAAAACAAAAACAAAACCCAACCCTAGACAAGACAAGGCAAAACAGAAATATTCTGTATTAACCTAAAGCTGCATTAGAGACTTCAGGGGGGAAATACTAGGGAGAAATCAGGAAAAGAAATATTGTGTATGGAAGCATCTTAAGTTACATTAGGAACTTTTCATGGAGGATTCTGAGAGATTTGAATCATATAGAAACTACTAACAAAAAGATTTCATAATAAAATGAGATCATTTAAAACAAGATGTTGAGAATTCCCCAACACTGAAAATATTTGAGGAGAGGTACTTGCGTATCTCTACTATATTATTTAACAGTACACTATCACAGATTATATATCAGATTAAGGAAACTTGGAAATGTGATTTTGATTTGGAACTGAACACTTCTGAGTCTCAGCCTTTGTTAAATGGCATTTGCAGTTCTTAATTTGCTGGTTTCACAGCTCACATACAGACATCTGAAAAGGGAATGTGTTCAGACAATAAAGCACTTTACAGGTAGAGAGTACTGCCTAGTTGTGTAGGAGGAGTTAGACCAAGTCACACTGTGATTCAGGTTAAACTGACATCTGAGTGGAAAGAGGGTGAAGACGGGGAAAAGTGTATTTGCTATCAGTCTGATTCTCGTAGAGATTTTAGAGAATGATCTCATGACTCAGGAGGGGCCCTTGGACAATGACACATTACTTACTGAACTTGAAACCTTCAACTGCAATATGGTCACACTTCTAAGCAGCAACTGACTTTACTCTTATGTAGTGGCCTGTGAAAATCTTGGAAGGCAGAAATTTACTTTCTTCCTATTAAATACATAGGCCTGTTTCCAAGGTAGGTGATTGTAACTTCAATAGATCTTCATGATTACTGATCTTCAAAATACACTATGAATCCAAGCCCTCTGGTGTATTGCTTGATACTGCATTTTCTTTTCTTTTTTTTTTTTTTAAATAGACTCCATGCATGGAGCCCAACGTGGGGATTGAACTTGCGACCCTGAGACCAAGACCTGTACTGAGATCAAAAGTCTGTCGATCAACTGAATGAGCCACCTGGGCACCTCTTGATACCACATTTTTACAAAAATAGTATTTAAAATGTGCCCAGCAAGGTGCACTGAGACCAAGCACATGGCGATTTGTTTTCTGAGGGAGTTGGGTCACTTTCAGAAAGTCATTATGAAAAGCATTAGTTAATATACATACACTCAAAACCAGGGCAATGTTAAAGTAAATCTTAAGATTTTAGTATAATAAATATATCTATACAAGTAAATATAGATATTTGGAAGGCTGCTGTTATTTGGGAATCCTTGTATTTGGATAAAAGAAAGGGGGAAAAGTAATAGAATGCATTGAGTTTCCACAATATATCAGGATCTGTGCTACCCTCGTACTTCCTATGTATTTTCTGTAGACCTTTGTCAAAATTTTAGGTATTCATATTTTTAATACCATTTAGCAGTGGTAGAAACTAAGGTTAACAAACCTGAAGACATTTTCCATGGTCAAATTGTTAGTAAATGGCTCAGCCAGGAAATGAATCCATCTGTTTGCCATGGAAAGCTATTTCTATCACAGAGCCTTAGAAACTTGGAGGACGCCTGTGTCATTTATCAACTTACTGCCTCTCAGCTTCAAATTCACTCTTCAGTAGATGCTCTGTGATAACACAAGGGGTTCCTTTAGGCATTTCTTCCTTGCTGTGAGCATAACAGTAAGCCTTCTGCATAGTGGTTGGTATCCAGATGTTGCAAAGGAAGCAGTTGTGCATTTCTTTGGCTGTAGCACTGGAGGGAAGAATATTCAGTAGTGTGGATGTGAAGATATCTGGTGAAGCTCTCCTCAGTCATGGGGCCAGAATGTGCTGGATCCTCAGTGAGGAACTTCAGACTGACAATCACCTTTATTTGACCCCTTCTCCATGGAAAGCTGTACCTTGAAGACTACTCATCCATGAATCCCTATTGGCCTCCTGTTCTCACAGACAACCAGATTCCCTCTACAGGTTCCCCCTGCCCCCAGTGTGTCGGTATCTCAGAGCTTCCCAGACCCTCTACATACCCACACCATTGGTTGTTTCTTCATCTGTACTCTGGAAAGAGTTGTCTCCTGCAGAACAAACATGGTCTGGCCAAACAAGTGAATCTGCTTTCCAGTGGGCTGAACTATTCTTTTCCAGTTTTTTTTTTTTTCTTTTCTGAGTAGTCTCCTACATTCTTAGGGTACCATATAGTGTTTCCTCATATCTTATACATACTCTTTTATCATGGTTTAATAATTTTCTTTTCCATGAACATTTCTCTGTTTAACCTACTGTGTGGTTTCTGTCTCCTGATTGGAATCAGACTGATACAGGGATCTTTCGTTTTAGGGTCATCTGTATATATATGGTGGTTGAATCCATGGCTACAGGTAAGCTTTAATAGTATATAAAGTGAAAAGCAAAGATGGAAGATAAAGTAACCACAAGAAGTCCCAAACTCAAGGAAAAATGAAGGACTGTCAGTGAAAGAGATGTCATGGACCAGAAACCCGTTCATCAAGGGAAATGATGGAAAACATGCCATCAAGTCAAAAGTAAAGATGAATAATAAATACTATAGAAAGGTCAACTATTCTTAATGTCTTGAGACAAGACATCCAACAAAAGTAGTGTAAATATACCTCATTATTAAAATATTGTTGATTGGGGAAGATCAGTGAGAATAAAATCAAGAAAATATTGTGGAGTGTGGAAGAATTAATTATTGAGTGGCTACATTTTAGTGGGAAGTATGGCTATATTGTGCCAACATAAGAGCATTCTGAGAAACCTCATAAACAGACAAACATTTAAGATCTGACTTAAACAAAGAAGTTGTTGAACTAAGGCATTTTCCTTGTTCTAAACTGGGACTCTTGGAATAGTTTGTCCTTTTTGTTTAAATAATGAATATTAAATACTGTACCTACCTGGAGTTCAACAACAAGAAAAAGAAGAGAATCCTAACCTGCTGGAAAAGGAATGGATAGACAAACTGTCCTCCAGAGAGAAGGAGAATGTGTCTGGGAGTAGATAAAACATGTTAAAATACTCAATTCCTTGTCCGAAATTCATGAAAATTGCTTTAGAGTTATTATGATGGAAAAAAAAATACTGGGAGAGGACAGAAAAGACACCAAGATGCTATGATGAGGATTATGGTAATGAGGGTGATGACGATGAACAGGTTATTAATAGTAGTGAGTAAAACTTCATGTTTAGTGGATGATTTCCAAGATGTTGAAAGAACAAAATAACAAACATGTATTTATAGGTCAAACATATTTTGGTAATGTGATACGTCATGGTCATGAAACACAATTATGGAAGTTAAAATTATGGTCCCATATGTTTGGGTGCTTAGAAAACCTATCTTTATTTGGTTTTAAGGCCTTAGATAATTCCTAGATTCGCAAGCAAATTAGAACATCTTAATAAACTTGTTGTACACAGAACTAGCTAATTTTAGGCAAATAGTTGTAAAATGAGAGAATAGAGGCCATGTGAGGTATGATCCATCCACCCCTGGAAGTATATAAAGGTCCTGGAAGAGGGGAGGATATCCAGACTTCAGGAATACTCTCCTACACTTCAACTGAAACCTCACCTCCCAACACCATGTGTAGTAACTACTGTGGAAACTTCTGTGGCAGCTGTGGCTCTGGCTGTGGCTACGGTTCCGGCTGTAGCTCCGGCTGTGGATATGGCTGTGGCTATGGCTCCCGCTGTGGCTGTGGCTATGGCTCCCGCTATGGCAGCGGATATGGCTATGGCTGTGGCTCTGGCTGTGGCTCCGGCTGTGGCTCTGGCTGTGGCTATGGTTCCGGCTGTGGCTCCCGCTATAGCTGTGGCTATGGATCTAAAGGTGGCTACGGCTGTGGATATGGCTCCCGCTATGGCTGTGGATATGGCTGTGGCTCTGGCTGTGGATACGGCTCCCGCTACGGCTGCGGATATGGCTGTGGCTATGGCTCTGGATCCTGTGGCTACTAACCATTTTGGTACAGAAGATGATATTCCTCTTGCTGCTAACCATCGTTGCATATTGTACTGTGCCTTTCAAAGGATCACTACAAATACAAGTCCTGTTGAAATCTCCCCATCCATGAACTTCACAGTGAAGTAAAGAATTACTACTGGCTGTCAGCAACCTGCCTTAACTTTGGAAAAGCTCTCTGTGGTTGATGGAGACTGCGTAGTTACATCACATCACTGAAGACAGAAGATCTTACTCTGATCATTTTTCAAATTTAAATTCTTACATCTTTTTCTCTGTCTCTGTACTGTGGCTATTTGCACAAGCACAGGCGGACTATCCAATTGGAATATATTAAAATGAAGCAAAAATAAAAAATTTTACTTACTAAGAAATCTGGTTTTCTTTATATCGGAGTCATCCCTGATTTCAGGGTTTGTGGCCTCCGGGAAACATGGGTGGCCACAACTCTGGATAACTGTTGATTGAATCCAACTATTGGTTCTTTTATGCATTTCTTAATCCATTGTATGTACATTCATTACATTATATCTGAACATAAACAAAATATCAAACCCCAAATTTCATATCTTGGGTGGATGAAGGATTAGAACAGGGAGGTCAATGAGAAGTAGAATCTGCCCATGAGGCTATTGCTACTAGTCTAAGACAGAAGCGGTTGGTTCGATCCTGGGTTTGAGTCTTGGTGATAAAGGGGCAACGATATTAATTTAAACAGCATTTTTTGAAATAGGCAAAACAAATTTTGGAGCAAGCTAATTAAGGCTGTCACAACTGCTCAAGAAAATCAGTGATTGTCACTCCTGCTGTGTGACTTTCACACTCAGTTTTAAAGTGGATCTTGTGGGGTGCCTGGGTGGCTCAGTGGATTAAAGCCTCTGCCTTCCGCTCAGGTTGCGATCCCAGCATCCTGGGCCCTGGGATCGAGCCCCGCATCAGGCTCTCTGCTCAGCAGGGAGCCTGCTTCCTCCTCTCTCTCTCTGCCTGCCTCTCTGCCTACTTGTGATCTCTGTCTGTCAAATAAATAAATAAAATCTTAAAAAAAAAAAAGAATAAAGAAGACTAGATTTAAAGTGGATCTTGTAAATGACTGCTGTCATGCTCACTTTCCCTTCAGGAAAAGGTAGGAGGGACAGATGGTGAACGACACCGGGTTTTTTAAACCAATGTTGTCTTTTTATTTGGGAAGGGGAACACTTCCCAGATAAAAACACATTTGCCTACCTATGCCTCATTGACCATTACTGTGTCACGTGGCCAGTCTCCCCAGAAGGTGGGTAAAGGGAAATGAACTGTAGACAGAGGTCGTGCTGGTCACCCAACAATGGGTAACAAAACCCCATAGGTCTTGAATATCAGGGGTAAAGGACAAAAGGTGGGGGAAGCAAAATGGTAGGTAAATGGATATTTGCCTTTATAGTAATTTGAGTTTGGGCTGGGGCACAGCTGATGTCTTCACGTAGAGCTTGTCTTTGAGTATAGAGGGTTACGCTTATAATCCCCTACTTATACCATGTTATTTGTCTACACAGGGCTCTTCCCCCTTCCCCCAGAACATATTTAGTTATTCTCTGTTATTTTTCTTTTATTTTCTTTTTCACTCCCAACCCACATTTGCAGCCATTTTGTATTTTATATGCAGTCATTGCATTTCACAGAAGTTCCAAGACAGTTGTTCATTATATTACATATTTTTAATTTATATAAATGACCTTCCTTCCTTCCTTCCTTCCCTCAGCATGATGTGTGTTGACAGATCCATCTACACTACTATGTGTGCATTTAGAATGTGATGGTACTCTATATAATTTATATACGAGATTTTTCTCTTTCACTGCTTCTGTGTTTCACACAATTGCCCCCAAGTCCCCTTCACCACAACATTGCTACAATAAACACATGTTCCACATGTGGGATTTTGTGAGACTCAACCCAAGATCTGAATTATTGGTGATATGGTAGTTCTATTTTTAACTTTTTGAGGAACCTTTATGCTGTTTTCCACAGTGGCTGTACCAGTTTATGTTCCCACTAACAGTGCATGAAGGTTCCTTTTTCTGCACATCCGCGCTGACGTTTGTCATTTCTTATCTTCTTGATTTTAGCCATTCTAATAGGTGTGAGTGATTTTTTATTGCAGTTTTGATTTATGCTGTTCTGATGATTAGTGATATCGTCTGTATATTTTCTTTGAGAAAATGTTTGTTTCGGTCCTCTGCTTCTTTCTTTTTCTTTCCTTTGTTTGTTTGTTTGTTTGTTTGTTTTTGTGTGTGTGTGTGTTGAGTTGTAGGAGTTTTTTAGAAATTTTGGATATCAACGTCTTATCAGAAATATCATTTGCAAATATTTTCTCCCACTCAGTAGGGTATCTTTGTTTTATTGATGGTTTCTTTTGCTGTGCAAAAGCCAGGTGACTTTTTAGAATGTCTGCACCAGTCCCAAACCCTAAAATTGCAATTCTTATGTCATCCCATCTATGTCAAAACTTGACATTATCTAACCTTCTAATGTTTGCTTGTTTGGCAAGTGAAAGTGATATCATCTTGTTGTTTTAATTTCTACTTCTCTGATTACTAAAAAGTTTGAATATTTGTATTTTTTAAAATATATGGTAAACTTTGTTTCTTTCTTCCATATCCTTTGACTATTTTTTCACTGGGGTTTCTGTCTCTTCTTACTGATTTGTAGGAGTTCATTGTATATTCTTCATATAATTCCCTTGTCATTTTTTTACACATGGCAAGTATCATCTAAACTATCATTTGTCTTTAATTGAAGATAATTGAAGATTATCATAATTGAAGATTTTGAATCCTATGATTTGTAATTTTAAGTTTTATTTAAGAAGATCTATCTTACCTTTATGTCAAAGATGTCCCGCAGGGCACTGGGGTGGCTCAGTGGGTTAAGCCTCTGCCTTTGGCTCAGGTCATGGTCTCAGAGTCCTGGGATCGAGTCCCGCATCTGGCTCTCTGCTCAGTGGGGAACCTACTTCCTCCTCTCTCTCTGCCTGCCTCTCTGCTTACTTGTGATCTCTGTCAAATAAATAAATAGAATCTTAAAAAAAAAGATGTTCCACATTACTTTTAAAGTTTTGCATTTTCTTTTAGATAATTAGTTTACATCTTTTTAAAAAATTTTTGTATTTTTTTTAAAGATTTTATTTATTTATTTGACAGACAGAGATCACAAGTAGGCAGAGAGGCAGGCAGAGAGAGAGGAAGAAGCAGGCTCCCTGCCGAGCAGAGAGCCTGATGCGGGACTCGATGGGATCATGACCCGAGCCGAAAGCAAAGGCTTTAACCCACTGAGCCACCCAGGTTCCCTTTTTGTATTTTTTTATTAACATATAATGTATTATTAGCCCCAGGGGTACAGGTCTGTGAATCGCTAGGTTTACACACATCACAGCACTCACCACAGCACATACCCTCCCCAATGACCATAACCCCACCACCCTCTCCCTACCCCCCCCCCCCCCGCAACCCTCAGTGTGTTTTGTGAGATTAAGAGTCTCTTATGGTTTGTCTCCCTCCCCATCCCATCTTGTTTCATTTATTCTTTTCCTACCCCCCAAACCCTCCACATTGCCTCTCAACTTCCTCATATCAGGGAGATCATATGATAGTTTACATCTTTATATGTTTTGCTTCAACTTTATTTTTCACTGTATTGAGCCAGTTTCTCCAATACCTAACCTGTTAAACATCCTGTCTTTTGTTAGTGATTGGTGGTACACTTTCCCTATATATTGTTTTTACGTATATGAGTCTATGAACTCTCTATCATGTTCTCTCTATACTTAGTCTCTTCACATATTTCAAAAGCTTTTTATAATGGCAGAGAATTAGGTTTATCCTGTGTGTTTCTACTGAAGAGAATTAGATACAACAGATAGAATGTAAAGACAAATAGACCTCACAAGAAATTTTTCTAATGGTTAGAGGACCGTGAAAATGCAATTGGCCTTCTTATAGGGATCCCCATCTGGAAGTTGTGCAAGAGTTTGGATCCCTTCTTATTGGAGAAATGAGTAAAGCTCTACATTCAGAACATGAGCTGAATTAATTGATTCATATTATTCACTTCTATTTTGAAATTTAGAGATTCTGTAAGTAAAGAATAATTTAAGGTGAGATTCAGGCAACCTGTGTAAGGAGAATATGGCCAGGGAAGCCAGAAAAATCATGTCCCATTTTGTAGCAGAAACAGGAGGAGGAGTATTGGTTTGAGGAGCACTTCAAAACCTTCACTTTGAGTCCGTATTTCTGGATTTCTGTACCTCTGTGCAGATGATTACCAGAGCAGGGAAAAGAGAGAGACCAGATTCAGTAATGCCTTTGCAGAAGAACTCATGACTGTGGTAAGGGATTAATGTGATGATGTATAGTCTAGTTTGTTTCTTGAAGGGGTACGGAGATCTGCTCATGTTGAATTGCCGAGAGATTATGAGATATGATGTGGGTGATAATAGTTCAGTTGCCTTGAGAAACTGATATCATTCCTGTAACCATGCGAAGACAGGTGGACTAATCACCCACCAGCAGTACATATACAGAATGGCAAAGCACTTTGCTACTTATTAGCTTTGTTACTTAGGTCTAGTAATGTAAGCCCTACTTAAAAATCAATTTCTTTACATGGAACTGTGGATAAAATATTTTCCCAATATTGGGGGTGGTTTAGACATAATATTTTCCAAGGCAATTTACGCAACATAAACCATGATAAAAAATTGTTAAAATGAATTTCTTTGCTCTATGGGAGGTTGCAAAGAGAAAGCAGTAATCAGAGCTTTAAAAGATTAATTGATATATTTATTCACACAGCTCTCTGAGACATATTTCCTGTAATTAGTGATAGACATTTTATAATTAACATTTTTATTCAGTTAACTCTCCAGTTGCAAGATTTTAAATTCTGAGTATATTAAAAAATAGTCACACTCTCAGACATAATCTATTTTCCTATGATGTTAATATTTTTCATGATACCAAAGTTTGAAATAGGAACTCAACTCTTTCCATATTGAAACCATAGAATGTCTTCTAGCCAAAAGTTTTATAGATACAATTGTATTCTTTCCATAATTACTGAATTGAATATATGTTATGATGCCAAGTCCAATGAATTGCTCTAGTATTCTGAGTAACAATTTATTATACAAAATGATTCAATCATTTTATAGTTGGTTTAACATTAAGATAATTAATTTTCTCAGGATTTGGTTCTATTTGCTTTCTTCATTAATGTTCAATTAATAGAGGGACTCCTGGGTGGCATAGTCAGTTAAGCATTAAGCATCCGACTGTTGGTTTCAGCTCAGGTGGTAACCTCGGGATTATGAGACTGAGCCCTGCTTTGGGCTCCATGCTCAGTGTGGAGTCTGCTTGAGGTTCTCTCTTCCTATCCCTCTGCCCCTTCCCCTGCTGCTCTCTTACATTCAAGTAAATAATGTATCTTAAAGTTCAGTTAATAGAGATCGAGTAGCTACATGGGGTACATATTTTCACACACATTTTCAGATGATGTTCAATTACTTAAGAACATTGCTTAGGGTTATAAATGGTGGAGCCAGAATTCTGATCTGGGTCTCCCTGGTTTCAAAAGGTTTTCTACATTATACAGATTTGTGAATTAACCTGGGAATGAATAATGTAATCCAGGTTTTAAAAGAAGCAAAGGCTGTTGGCCATCAATATTTGATTACAAATCAGGTATAGAAAGTAGCATGGGATCCATAACGAAAAGCTGGGATGGGACTTTAGTGATTATTTTTATAGGTGATGTGATGTTACCTAAGGGGACTATAAAGAACCTGGAAAGATTTTGTATTAACAAAAAATGTTGGAATATAATTGGGTTTAACTTTGAATTAAAATTTTCTAGGAAGACAAGAAGTTCTGGAAAACTGTTTTTTTGCAATCTTGGGGCAAGAGAAGTGATCATAACTAAAGAGATAAAAGGACTCTAAAGTAGAAAAAAACCCATGTTCCGTAAATATTGGCAATTTAAAAACTGTGGTAAAGGCTGACAAAATGAGGATTTGAAAATGTCAGAAAATTACTACTTGGGGTCTTTTGAAGACATGAGAATGAGCACTAGTAGTGAGAAAGTTAAATTTACTCTAAGAGGCTTGAAATACAACAAGAATTTAAATTAATATAACTAGACATTAACACACAATTGCATATTTTGTGGTGAAAATTTGTCATTGAATACATATTTTGAGATGAGTAGATTTCTGCAGTGGAAATGCAAATGTTTTTTGAAATCAATATTACATGGCAAACAAAATGCAGGTATCCTTGATCAAAGCACAGAGCTTTTTAAGAGCACTTGACCGTTTTCTGGAAATTTTCATATCTCATCCCTTCTCAAGAGCCAAGGGCTTTACATGACATAGAAACTATTGATATTGGTGCTGATTGTATACATACATGAGAAAAAATGTTTGAAATAATTAAGTAATTCTTACTTAAAAATACTTGAAATAAAATGCACAATAGGAAAGCCATTTAAATATAGTAAAGCAGTTTAACAACAACAACAAAGCAAAGTATTTTATCTAGAGCAGCCAAATAATAAAACGATTTCAGTTAAAACAAGGGAGCAAAAGCCTCAGTTTGTTTCTCAGAGTCCACAGTCTCTCATGCTTTGTTTCCCCTTCCGGTTTACTCCAGGGGGATGGGGGAGCCTGGTGGTGGGTATTATGGAGGGCACGTGTTGCATGGAGCACTGGGTGTGGTGCATAAACAATGAATCTTGGAACACTGAAAAAATAAAACAAACAAACAAAACAAGACAATAATGGAACAGTTGGAGTTGGTGACTATCATGATCATTACCAAGAACAGAGAGAGAAAAAAATAACAGACAAAAACATTGGAAAAAAATGACCTTTTTGATGATTATATTCTTGTGTATGGAGATAACTCAAGCTACTAAAGTAAGAAAAAATACTAAAATTAACAGGAAATTTATAAGATATATGGACACCAAAACTATTCTCAAAAAGATATTCTAATTACCCAGATTAAGAAAATGGTGAGAATAATTTTTATAATGTGATGTAATTCTAAAATTTTCAGGAAAAAAATTAAAAAAATGCAAAAGTCTATTTGAAGAACACTATAATAGAATACCTAATTAAAGAAAAAAGTCTGAAGAAATGGAAATGCAGATCTTGTCTCAATGGGAAGACTTATCATAACATGTAAATCTTCCAAATTAATATGTAAATTAAGCTGTCTAGTGAATTCTTCATTGAATACAGTTACTCTAAATGTACGTAACATACACTCCTAATACTTGCCAAGAAAAAAAAAAGGAAAAATATGTTTTTGGTTTAAGAATAGAAAATAGAAGAAAGAAATATAGTAAAGAATTTAGAAATAAAAAGAACATATAACTATGTGATATGTGATAAAATTTGTCATACAATACGGTGAAAAACTGATTTCAAATAGAGCTAATACAACAGACTACCCATCTAAAAAACAATAAATGTTGACCTTCATTTATAATTTCACTACCTAAAAAATATTCTGAAAGGATTAACAACCAAACATAAAAAAAAAAGTCCTGTAAAATGGAAAATCAAAGAGAACACATATATAATCTATAGAAAACGGATACTTTTACCAAGAGCAGACAGCTAGAAGCTATGAACAAAAAGATAGATGGACAAAACTGAAGATTAGAGACAAATGTGAATGTCTTCATATTATACAGAAAGCCTACAAACCAATTGCATATTAGGCAGAGGAAAGAAGTAGACATTCCATGAAAGAGAAATACAAATGTCAAAACATAGTAACAGGTATTCAAATTCTATCATAGCCAGAAAAATTAAAAATCAAAACCACCAAAATATTGTTTTTATCAGGTGAATAACAGTGTGCTTTTTTTTTTTTTTGTTAGGATTTTATTTACTTATTTGACAAACACAGATCACAATAGGCAGAGAGGCAGGCAGAGAGAAAGGGGGAAGCAGGCTCCCTGCGGAGCAGAGAGCCAGATGCAGGGCCAATCCCAAGACCCTGAGATCATGACCTGAGCCCGAAGGCAGAGGCTTAACCCACTGAGCCACTCAGGTGCCCCAACAGTGTGCTTTTTAAAAAAATTAAGACTTTATTTTAAAAGGAAAGTCTTAGATTCATAACAAAAATTTATGGAAAGGAACAGACTTCTGTATGCCCACTGCCTGCATGAATACAAAAACAGTTTTAATACCTGTTGCTGGCAGGGAAGTAGGGAAGTGAGTGCACTCGTGCAGTGTTGGTAGAAGTGGTTCCCCTGGCTCCTGTTAAGACTTCGGGGAAGGGCCCTGCTCTTGCTGTGCCTATAGGTCTGGTTGCTATGACTACAGACCATCCAGTGACCAAAGGCGCCATTTACCTTTCTCCTAGGTTGTGACTTTCAACACACTCCATACATTTTGACATTATCTTCTAAGATATATTTTTCCTTCTCTGGCCTAATGTTTAAATACCCTTCTTCTCAGTACAAGTTTGCAAGTCCCTTCTAAATACTTTGATGTTAAGTACTTGCTTATCAACAAAAAGATTTCAGGTTTTAGAGTCCATAAAATTTTAGAAGACCTAAAAATTCAAAAATTCACACATTTCAGAAAATAAAAACCACTTGTATTTGTTGATTCTACTTTGTCATTGTGATGTCAAGCATATTCTAGGAACAGCAGCTTAGAATGAGGTTTTTAATACAGCTTTCTTTGCCATAGGAATTGAGTTTTAAAATATGTAGCAGAACTAATTTATTTGCTATAATCTTTGGGTTACCTTTTGGGTTACCTTTTGCAACTATAGCATTGCTTTGGTTTAGGTCAAATTAAACATTTATTCTCAAACATTTCAAAACCAAGTTTTGTTTACTTCTTGACACTTAAAAATAAGCATGCACACATCTGTGCCCACAGTAGGTTTTGCATAGGGAGAAACAGTAGGTCTTTCCATTTGTTGTCCTTTGATTTTTATGTTGGCAGCTTTTGTGGTAAGAGATAATAGCTCACAGGCATATTTGGTATGGTGGGAGGAATGGGATTGTAGTGGCAATATCATTTGAATTGGTTGCCCTCAGAGGTCTAGCAAATTGTCTCAACCAAATATTTATAAACCTATGGTTTCTAACAAGGTCCCTGGGCTTCTCCATTCATTTAAAATTTTAAGTTTTGTTTGTATATAGTACAACTAGAGTTTCCCACACATGTCTTTGGCATATTTGAAAATACTTCAAAGCATTGAAAGAAAGAAAAGGAAAGTACTCAGTGTACTCAGTGCAAGACGGTGGTAGAATTGCAGGCTTCCAACCAAACATGAAGGAGAAGGTGTGTGAATATTGCCACGTAAACAAGAGGGACTCATGAAAGAGCGGCAAGACAAAGAAAAATACCCACCGGTCCAATTAGTCGTTATCCAGGAGATGATGCTTTCCAAGATCAACGTAAGTGGTATTTCTAAAGAAAACAATTCGAAATAAGAAAGAAAAGTATTCAAAGGCACAGTAAATGAAACTTTCAGTAAGCTGAGGAAATCAAATCTACTGATAACAAGTGCTGTAGGTGCCCATGAAGATGAAAGAAACGTAGCAATGAGGCATAACTAGGTAGAATTATTAAACTTTAAGTATAAATCTAGACTTCTACGTGGGATGGGCGGAAGAAATGTCACCCAAAGGGAACAAAAAGATTTTCTGTTCTTCAGTGTCTCTGCCACAGCTGGGATACAAGAAGAAAGTAGAACACTGATTATAATACTTTGAGGGAAAGAGTTGCTAAATCAAGAATTTAACGCCCCATCACAATATTGCCCCATGGGTTGAGATAATAGGAAATGACTTTCATATATACAAAGATTCCGTAAAGAGATCATTAATGTATCTTTGATGGAAGCAAAACCAAACCAAATAAAATTACTTAAAGATGTAGATCAGCCAACCCAGGATTGAAGAAAAAATAGTATATAAAGAGGGAAGTTTTTATTCCAGGGAGTAATGGTAAATACTGAAAGCATTTAAACATATAATTTGGTATAAGTAAAATATGTCTAAAATTGAATGAAGATATTAAATACCAAGAGTGAAAAAATTTAGAAAACTAGGAAAATGTTCACTGATTAAAAAACTAAGAATAAGAGCCATTTGAGGAGTTTGGAAATAAAAGAAATCATCGGCTATAAAGTAAAATAAAGACAAAGGCAAAAGCAAAGCACAAATACAAATATACATTTTCCATGAGATACACATGTAAAAATAAATCAGAAGTTCAAAATTCAAAGGAAGTGTAAAGATTGGTCATCAAACAGACACAAATATAAAAATGTTTGCAAGACAAATACTAAACTTTAAGCAAAGGTGACATGAACAACTATAAAGGAGATGTATGTTTTACGGATCTGAATTTAAACAAGTGACAGTACTGAAACCTCTAGTCAAAACCAAAAAAAAATATTGTATCTAGAAGTTGACAGTCAGTCAGTCCTAGAGTGGAACTAATTTCCATTTTAGTTCTTGAAAGATTATGTTTATCACAGATAAATAAATGGAATATTTAAAAAATTTCAAGAGTATATAGTAAATTCTATTCACTATAGAGAATCATCTTTTTACATATCCATAAATGTTTTTGAGATTTGAATACCATATGTTCTAGAAGGTAGAATTAGTGTAGGTCACAGATACTGACAGTACTATTACAAAGCTAGAAATCAACAACAGAAGTAAAATCATATTAAACAAGTAAATTTTGCAGTCAAAGAAGAAAATATTAACTCATATTCAAATTAAACAAATAGGAAGAATACATATATAAAACCCCCCGAGATACTGTAAAAGGTGTATGCAGAGGAAAGTTCAAAGAATTAAGCACTTTTGTTACATTCTTGATTACATAAGAGTGAAAGTGGACATAAAAGCATTGCATTTAAAAAGAATTGTGCAAGGAACCACAGAACAAACATAAAGAAACCAGAAGAAAATAATAGTTAAACCAGAAAATAGTGAAATAGAAAATCAAGAAGCAGAGGTGAATAAATCCGAAAGCTCATTGTACCATGAGTAGAGCAAGAAAGATACAAAGAAGCACAGAAATGAGGGATGAGGAAGAGGCCAAAGCTGGCAGACGTAGTTAAACTTACGGGGTAACATTTTGTATTGGTTTATGTTAAAAATGTTTATATCTGGAAGAAAATGTATTATTTTCTTGGAATTTCTGAATTTTGCTAAAACAAGAGACATATGTAGTTTAATATCTTTGCAATTATTGAGGAAATTGTTCAATATCCTCTCCTTAAAGCTATCCAGATAGCGTCAAGGACAGCCACTCAACACTTTAAGGAAGAGACAATTTTGAAGAGTTCAAATCATCTACAGATCATAGAAAAAGGTAAGAAAGCTCCAAAACTTGTCAAATAGGACAGAAAAATAATATTTTCACTATTGAGGCAAAAACGTAGAGTATTAACAAATACAATTACAACTGTATTTCATAGGCCCTTTGTAACTAAGTGATGTTCATTCTTGGATGGCTAGGGTAATATGAATTCATGTGAATTCATTTAAAGGAGATAAAATTATATTAATGTTTGAGAAAGATATTTGATAAAATAATGTTATTGGTAAAATTGATGAAGAATATCTTTTTCAAAACAAATTTTAATTGAAGGATATTTATCTTTCTCTAAACAAATTTTAACAACAAATTACTTGTTGAAACCCTAAAAAATTCCCACAAATGAGTAACAAGACAGTCCACAATCACCACTGTTTCTTTTAGCATTACTAGGTAATAAAATAAAATAATGAATAAGAACTAATATCATCTGCAGATGAGTTGGTTATTGACCCAGAACTCATAACAGAATCACCAAAAAATGTTTTAAATAAATATGAATTTATTAAAGGAGTCTGCTGTAAGTAAATATATGCAAATAAATACCAGTGAAATCTGATAAAGAATACACTAGAAATACAGTGACGTAAGGAGAGCCGAGGGTCATCCACTTACTCTATACCAGGGGCTCCCAAGCTTTAGCATGCATAAAGCTTGCTAGCACAAAACTGCTGGGTCCCACTGACAGGGAGGCTGATTCGATAGATCTGGTGGGGCTTGAGAATTGCATTTCTGACCAACTCCCCGGTGATCCTAACACTGCTGGTTTCTGTACTACATTTGAGTAGCCCTCTATTTTGTGGCTCTGAAAAGTTATCCAGTTACATTCCACAAGAAAAATCTAAACCTTGTAAAATCTTCACTACCCCTTCACTTCTGCTGCCCTAGGGAAACCCACTCCAAATACCTGAATTCTACTCTCTGGCTGGAGTTTTAAAATCCAGCCTTTAATCAGTCTCCGGACTCTCCCAGGCAGGTCCACGTGTTTCTACCCAACCCATAGGGAGCCTGCAACAACAAACGGTCTACCATGATCTCGAAGACAGTAACACTGCCATCCCTAAAACGTGGATGAGACCGGTGGATGAGGAACGGGGAAGAGAAAGAAAAAGGAAAAGAAGGTTGAAAAGATAGAAGGGAAGAGAAGGAGGAGAGACAGTATTTTAGAGAAGCACAAATGAAGCCTGAGATGCAGCCAAACTATTGTGAGGGGAGTTTTCTCATTGGAAGCTTCTTTGGATCTAATCCCTAAGCCTCTAGCTCTGGGCTGTGACCACACCTCCCCACTCCCCATTTGTTGGCCATTTTTCTCATCTGTTACAGTATCAGATTCACCTGATGATGGTTTTTGTAGGACAGGCTGGGGAAGTTTTCACTTAGATAACTGATTCTCAAATCTGAATGCACATCAGGTTTACCTGGAGAGATTTTATTAAATGCCAACACCTGGACCCCATCCCTGAGATTTTGATTTAATTGGTCTGGAGTGAGACTGTTGGCATTTTATAAAAGCTTCCCCAGGAAATTTAACTCACCTCCATGATTGAGAAAATGTTCCGTATCACCTCAAAGCCTGCAAGAAAAAGTGTGGCTAAGACTAGGAATTGAGGACTCCCTCTTGCAGAAAAGAGAAAATCTCTTTTTCTTTACTCCCACCTAGAAATACATGGTTTTCATTTGATTGAGACTAAATTCGAGTCCTTCTGTCACTAAATACATGTAGAGAACCTGAATTACCCTATTACAACTGCTGAGGACTCAGGCAGTTTACCATGTACATTGATTAATTTTATGGGTCCATTTGGTTAGGCCGTGGAGCCCCAATATTCAGTTAAACACTAGTCTAGATGTTTCTGTGATAGTATTTTTTAGATGAGATTAACATTTAAATTAGTAAACTTTGAGTAAAGCAGATAACCTTCCATATTGTGGGTGGGCCTCATCTAATCAGTTGAAGGTCACAAAAGACTGAGGTCCACCAGGAGAAGAGAGAGTTCTGTCTCTAGACTGCCTTTGGACTCAAGCTGCAGCATCAACTCTTCTCTATCTCTAGTCTGCTTTGCAGATTTCTCTCTTGACAACTCCTAAATCATGGGATCAATTACTTGAAATAAATCGCTCAGACCTCCTACTCTAGCCTACATATATCCTTTATATTTCCGATTATATCTTTATATCTTTATATATATATATAACACACACACACACACACACACACCTTTGTATCTCTTCTGTTGTATCCTATATATCATATATACCTCCTATTGTAGCCTATATATATATATATATATACATATATATATATATATAAAATCTCCCTAACTACTTACTTATTTATCTACTTATCTATTTCTAGTTTGTTCTGTTTCTCTGGAGATCCCTGATGAATACAAGATCTACTTAGGTGGAAATGAAATTAAATGCTAAGTCTCTGGGGTACATGGCACTTTTGTGCAATTTTGGCCCCTGGGCAGATTACCAATCAACACTGAGTTCTCTAAATTATCCTTAAAACCTTCTGAGCATGGGACCCTCTCAAGAGTCCTTAGTTTCAGTTTTTGCAGTCTCTGTTCTGGATCTCACCTCTAACCAGAGCCCCAAAGATGAGGTTATCCACAAGGGATGGTCAATGGGTAATTGAAATCTAATGTTTAGGTCTTAAAACTTTTCCAAATATTCAGAAGTATGTTCCAGCTAGACTGAGTTTTTAACAATAACTTGTCCTTTAAATTCCACTTTGAGCTGCATGATGACCCAGTTTTGGGGGAGAACAAGGCAAAAGTTGAAAGAAACATAGGACATTAACCTTCACTGCAAAACATTTTAGATTTAGAAGAATGATTGCACTGTTTCCATTATTATCTAAAGCTTTGTGAATCACAAAAAGTGCATTGCTAATCACCATTTGCCTTGCTTTAAGCAGGTCAGAGTGTTCTCAAAAATAAAAGCTTGGTAAATTAATCATTTGTGTCACCCAGGGCTATTTTATCTAGAATTGGTGCTTTGGCAACTAGGTGACTGATCCACAGTGTGTATGTATCATGATCACTCAGAGGGCTTGAAAAACACAGATTTCTGGGCCTTGCCCTTAGAATATCTGACTTAGTGGGGCTGGGGGAGAGTCTCGAAAATTTTGTTTTTGACAAGTTCTCAGGGGACTTTGATGATGCTGGTCCATGCGTCACATTTTCAGAAACTCAGGTTCTCATACGCTTGCAAACAAATGAATTAGTGGCAACCCTGCTTTCACCTGTGTTTAACACATGATCAAAGGGATTCACCGAGCACCTACTACGTGCTTGATAAAAGCTGTGATAGTTGCTGCCATGAAAGAACTAAGCACCTACTTGGAGAATCAACATGAACATCTCCAGAACAACACTTGGTGGGTAACAGCAATGTGACCCAAACAAAAAGATTGGCAGGTGTTCAGAGATCTCTGGGAACCACAGAAAGATTCTGTAGAGGGGGGAGACTTGAACTAGGCTTGAATAACTTGCCCAACGAGTAAGAGAAGAAGGAAAAATGCAAGGTGGAGCAATTACATGGGGACTACATGGGGTCTGAGGCAGAGAAGCAAAGGAGCATTAAATTAGTTGTCTAGGCTGGAAAATGGTGTCTCATCTATGTATGAATTTAATAAATAATTTGATGAGTACTATGACTTACAGTGGTGAGCAGGTTTAGAATGATTGCTGACGAGGTACATTGTAAAAGATCCATGATCCATGCAGAAGATTTGGAATTAGCACAGTATGAAATCCAGAACTTTAAGCAGAAGAAATCAGTGATAGGAAATATTAATTTAGTAACAATGTGTAGAATAGAATGGAGTGAGGAAATGCAAGATGCCTTGAGGGCTTGGAGCCACAGGTCCACTGTGAGATCCAAGAATGAGGATATTGGGTCCAGAATCAGCCTTGTTGAAATAAGAGTGAGAGGCCCAACGGGAAAGGATTGAGTTTAGTGACACAAATGAATAAAAGTGGCACTTTATATTGAACCTGGGTAAACATCAGGAGAGGCAGAACTACCAACAGGCAGAAATATGTTTAGAAGAGTTTTACTAAAAAGAAGTTGGTTTCAGACACTCATGATAATATCCAAGAAGGGAATGTTCTAAGTGAGTTTTGTAGATTCGAAGAGAGAGTACATGACTTAACAATTTGGAAGTGACTAATATGACTAATTTGTTATTTAAAGTTATAACCAGGGGAGAAAACACTTAGTCACTTTATCCCTTAAGTTTTCATTGAGCACCTTCTGTAAGCCAGCCACTGTGTTCGGAGCACAAAATGGAATTTAATGAGAGAAATCAGAGGAAGAGAATAGGGGAGTAAGGTCAAGGAATTGCATCTTGGAAGACTCCTGTAGTTAAGTTAGGATGACAGCAGAGTTGTGAATCAAGAAAACCTAAGAGAGGGAAACTAGCAGAAGGAGAATGAAGATGATATTGGAAAGGGTTTGAAAAAGAAGGTGATTAACTGTAGGGAATACAGCAGAGGCTGAGAAAAATAAAAATGGGGAAATTTGCTAGGCTTGGTGAAAGAACAAAACAAAACAAAACAAAACCGAAGTTCACATACATTAAAAATCTCTTAGAGAGGGGCGCCTGGGTGGCTCAGTGGGTTGAGCCTCTGCCTTTGGCTCAGGTCATGATCTCAGGGTCCTGGGATTGAGCCCCACATCGGGCGCTCTGCTGAGTGGGGAGCCTGTTTCTCCCCCAAAACCCCACCTCTCTGCCTACTTGTGATCTCTGTCTGTCAAATAAATAAATACAATTAAAAAAAAATCTCTTAGAGAGGAGGGACACCTGGGTGGCTCAGTCAATTGAGAGTCTGACTCTTGGTCTCAGCTCAGGTCTTGATCTTGGAGTCATGGGTTTGGGCCCTGAGCTGGGCTCCATGCTGGGCATGTAGCCTACTTTAAAAAAAGAAATCTCGGGGCACCTGGGTGGCTCAGTGGGTTAAGCCTCTGCCTTCGGCTCAGGTCATGATCTCAGGGTCCTGGGATCGAGCCCCGCATCGGGCTCCTTGTTCAGTGGGGAGCCTGCTTCTCTCTCTGCTTCTGCCTGCCTCTCTGCCTGCTTGTGCTCTCTGTCTGTCTCTCTGTCAAATAAATAAATAAATAAAATCTTAAAAAAAAAAAAGAAATCTCTTAGAAAGGAGTAGTCAGGAGAAGAAAGTGGAGTTGAGACAGAAGAAGAAAGAGCCAGAGAGAAGTAAAAGTGGAAACAAGGTAGGATGCCACACTAATGGATGGCTAAGGATTACAGGGAAGAAAAAAGAAGCTCACCCTCTAAGACAGAAAGGAAGCACAAAGGAGATATGATTTATTTTCAGTGCAATCATCCTCTTTCAAAATTAAATGTATGTATTTACATAAATCTATAACTATTAAATATTACTTGTCCATGATGTAATCTACTATAATTATATGTGCATTTTAAAGTACACATTTAATGAACACTGACTTTGAACTAAAGGAATTTCCACTAATATTATGATAGTATTGGATTTTTATGTGGCTATTCAATAGCACTGGATACATTAAATCTAATAAGTAGAAATTACATAGTATCTAGTGGGATAACAAATTGCTTATTTTCCATTTCCCTTATAATTTTTAATTTTTTTTTATTTTTGTGGACAGATGAAAGTTAATATTCACACTTTGTTTCTCCTGAGTTGGAGAAACTTTCATGGGGAATGGAGAGCGTGGGAGTTAAGTAATTTTCAGGGAAACAAAAGGAGATTTCCAAATTTGATGATATTCCAGGTATAGAACAAAAGCATGGACTCAAGAAGGAAAAATTGGTTTAAAAAATCAATAGTATATTTGATAAGAAGTAGAAAATAGGTGGAGGAAGACTATAAAACTTAGTTTTATCAGCACATGTTTGGTAAATTTATTAGTGGTTTTATGGAGAAGGCTGTTGTGGTAAAAGAAGCAGGTGTGTTTTACAAATGAGAGATTGGGAGTAAAAAGTTCTGAATTATAGTTAAGAGTGACACAAAATCATCATCTATAATTAACATGAGGACACTGATACACAAATGAAAAGGAGAATATGAGGAAGATGAACTACATTATGATACAATATAAATTTATTATATTATATAAAATTATAATACAATATAAATTTTTTACTTATTGAATGTGGTAAATTTTTACTAATGAGGAGTTGGAAGTACTGATGTAATAATATATTATCAATAATTGGGAAATTAAATAGAGAGAAACGTCCAGAACACTAAATGAATGATCATATGGTAAGGAAATACTTTCCACAACAACTGAGCATTTGGGAGATTGGGGAAAAATAGCAACCACAATTCCTTACAGGTACGGGAAAGTCCAAAACCTGAAAAGCAACAGACACTAAGTGAATCAAATCCTACAACAGAAGAATTTCACAAAACAAGCATTTGATGCAGTCCTAGTATCCCTAAGGCATTGGATGAGGCAAGATGGTTTCCAGAGTGCAAAATGCACAGAGCAAAATCAAACTCAAACAAAACCTAGAAGTAAGAGTAGGGTCCTCCTCTTTAAAAGTCTTACGCATATTGCAGTCAGTAACGTAAGACACTTATCCAAAGAAACACACAATATGTCTTAATATAAATTGTTTGCTGCAAAAGTGGTTCATTAAAGTATCCAATCTCAGCTTCAGATGTCTAATGAAATCTCAGTCCTCTCCCAGCATCTTAAACAAGGGTTTTTAACTCTCATGGTGAAATAGATACCATACTGAGGTTGAGTTGATACTAATTTGATAAAAGGTTGATTTGGCCCAATCAAAAGTTTATTTTGAAAATATTCAGTTTAATCCAGAGAAAACTGCCCCCCCCCCGCAAAGGGTTATTTATTTAAAAAGTAACCTGTATGAATTACATGACCTATTCCTGGTGCTGTGTAAAAATGCCAGTAGTTTCCTTTCAAAAGCTTGTATACTCATAAGATTTTCATATTCTAACATCTACTCTAAAATAGCACCTTTCAAAAGAATTTAGGAAGTTATTTCTCTGCTTGAAAGTTATTTTTATTGCAAGATATGTTAGTTTGTGGAACAATGTCTGGCTGGCTCTCTTTATATGGTGGTTCTCCTGAGGACATAAAAACGCTCCCAGTTGTATTTCAGTTGGTATTCCTATTTATAGCCCCGACATGTAGGAGGTGCTCAAGTAAAATTTAAGGGATAAATGGAAATTGTGAATACTGAAAAGGGGACTTTGTTGTATCACATTTGACAGCCATTTTTCATCTTGGAAATTCTGGTTCTTGGAACACCTTTTAATACCTGCCAGACCCGGGGTTCCTAGATACAGAGACGGAGGACTCTGCTTACGGAGACTCCCACACATCCAACACAATCAGGGCAAATACTCAAGGAAAGGTTTTTACCTTAAATCAAGAGTGATTTACCAGGGACGCCTGGGTGGCTCAGTTGGTTAAGTGGCTGCCTTCGGCTTGGGTCATGATCCCAGGGTCCTGGGATGGAGTCCCACATCGGGCTCCTTGCTCAGCAGGGAGCCTGCTTCTCCCTCTGCCTCTGCCTGCCACTCTGTCTGCCTGTGCTCACTCTCTCTGACAAATAAATAAATAAAATCTTTAAAAAAAAAAAAGAGTGATTTGCCAAATAATGGTTTCAGAGAAATAGGACATGACTAAGTGATTTGGACAAAGGGTAATAATTGCTCTATCTCAAAGTAGCGACCTGATTATGTCATTCATTTGCTCAGAACTTTCTCTTGTTCTCCGTTCCCCGTAGAATACATTCCATACCTCTTACCTTGATATTCAAAGAGCTTTATTATTTGGCCCTGTATTTCAGACTCTATTTTCTGTTTCTGCCCCTGCCAGGGAAGAACGTAGAAAAATAATCACTACCCTTGAAGAGTTTGTGTTCTTGTGAGAAGAACAGACAATAAACAAAACAAGTGAGTACAACACGAAAGGTTATAGGGTGATAAAGTCTGTGAAGAAATGTTAAGTAGGGGTGATAGGAAATGGAAGGCAGCCTCTAGTAGAGGACAAAGAACAGGACAAGGAGGTGGTGAGGGACTGAGTTGCATGGATACATGAAGTAGAAGTTGTAGGCGGAATTATAACAAGGAGGAGAGCCCTGAGTGGACTGTGATCGGAGTGTTTTGAGACCTATGTCATGTGATTTCTCTTTACTTTCTCTCCTGTATCACTTTCTATTTCCAGTAACTCACCCAATCACCTTGCAATTTGATTGTATATATTTCTTTTAACTGCACTAAGTTGGAGTTTCATTGAAAGTCTGTTCTGGGTCTTATTCATCTTTTTTTTCAGGGTCTAGAGTCATGTTCTGTAATTGTTTTTTATGCTCTCAATAAATGTTAATTGAATCGAATGCATATTTCTCAATTTACCTTCCCCCACCCATCCCCTCCTAAGCACAATTGTAGACTTTATGATAATATTGAAGGCATCTGACATGGTAAGGATTCCTGCAGCTCCGAGGTTTCTCTAGGAGCCTGAGATGGGACCTCTACAGAGAATGGGAGATTCTCATTGCTTTGAGTAAGAGTTGGGAGTGACTTTCCTTCAAATGAGGGATTTTCGTTCTCTTGTTCCTGTTGGGTTGGCAAAGGCTTTTATTGTTTGGAGGCCATGTAGACCATGAAGTCAAACACATGGTTGTTATGGTCCTATTAATTCTCACACGAGGAGATGAGCTTCATGAAATATTTATGAAGGGCCATCCAGTCTCAGCATCAAAGATGAAGGAGTGGTGTTCACTTTTAATATGATGGGAGGCAGCCTGATCTTTCATACAGCCCAGGATGATCTTCAGAGGCCCCTCAATGTCTGCAACAGAGCCTTTTTTATGTATTTGTAACTCTACTGAGTTAATTCCATGAATTCCACCAATTCATGTTCACCCAGAACCTCAGACTGGGACCTTATTTGAAAATGAGGTGTTCGCAGATGTAGTTAAGTTGGGGTAATAATAGATTAGGGTAGGTCCTAATCCAGTGACTGGTGTACTTATATAAAAGAAGAGGGTGATCTGGACAGATACATGCACATAGGGAAGGTGATGAGTAGGTACACATCAAGAACACCATGTGAAGACAGAGGCAGAGATTGAAAGATGTGTCTACAAGCCAAGGAATACAACTGATTGCCAGGAACAACCAGAAGCTAGGAGAGAGGCATGGAGCAGGTTCTCCCTCTGCCCCCCCCAAATCAACTAAAATTCTGCTGACACCTTGATTTTGGACTTATGCTCTCTTGAATTGTAAAAGAATGCATTTCTGTTGTCTTTAGTCAGTCAGTTTGTGGTAACTTGTTAAGAAACTCTAAAAAAATAATACAGAAATTTTCTCTAGGCAGTAGGTCAGATTTAATATGCATAGGTTGAGTGTGTGGACATGGAAGACCATTCCAGCCAGCCTCCCAGTTGACTCTGGATGACCCTGCCCACAATGTGGGCTGTGCTAATGGATGTAGGGACAATGTTTCAGGCAGCAACATGGCCATAGTAGCAATGCCAGAAGATTATCTTTGGTCTTCTGGGTAACAGTGATGTCATGGACAGTGATCATTAGACTTTTGGTAGTTCCTTCACAATGCCAAAATTGTCAGGGATGACCTCAGTTAGCAGAGTCAAGCACTTGGTGCAATACAAGGCTTTGGGGACCTGTCACTTTTTGTCACACAGTCTTGAGGGACTTGTCACCTCTCATGATTTAGTCTCATCTTAGAAACAGGCATTAGCAGAAGGAGAGTGACATTTTGGCTTCATTCTCAAAGTGAGGCCAAAAATTTTTTAAAAAAAGATTTTATTTATTTATTTGAGAGAGAGAGTTAGAGAGAGAGAGAGAGAGAGAGAGCACAGCAGGGGGAGGGGCAGAGGGAGAGGGAGAAGCAGAGGGGGAGAGAGAAACAGAGCCAAATGTGGGGCTTGATCCCAGAGCCCCAGGACCATGACCTGAACTGAAGACAGATGCCTAACCGACTGAGCCACCCAGGCAACCCAGGTCCAATATTTTTAAGGTGGTTAAGATGAGAAAACTTTGTGGAGTGTTGGAAATGTTTATTACCTTAATTATGGTGATGGTACCATGGGTGTTTGTTTATGGCCCCACTCATAAAATTATGTACATTAAAAATGTGCAGTTCTTCATATATCAATTTTTCCTCAATAAAACTGTCAAAAAGAAAGATTCAGTGGACTCTGCAACATATTCAGCCCTGGCATCACCCTGTTTGATATTGCTGGTATGTCTCTCCTAGAAGATGGAGTTAGGTTTCCTGCTTACTATGAATTTCATGATCTCAGCCTTGATAGTACCATTGAACTTGCATGAGTTGAATCATTCTTGTTGGGGTCAATGAAGGGGTTATTTATGGCTACAGTAATCACGTTGTCAGAGTTGAACATGGCCCTGGTCACAAGGTACCTAGTAAAGTCCAATCTGTCTACTCTAATCTTCACCATGATGTCTCAAGAATGCAGTTGGCATTGGAACCAAAGGTGTGGCTTTTGGTTGAAGGAGGAACAGAAGCCCAATTTAGCTTTCATAGATTTGCTTCCATAAGCTGTTATAAAATGGAAAGGTAAGAATGTAAAGCTATATTTTTTTCTTCAAATAATAGGTACAAAGCAGAAAATGTTTGGTATTTTATATATATATATACACACATATATATGTATATATATACATATATAGAAAATGTTTGGTATTTTATATATATGTATACATATATATACACATATATGTGTATGTGTGTGTATATATATGTTATATATATGTGTGTATATATAAAAAATACCAAACATTTTCTATATATATATAAATGTATATATGTGTACACACATACATATATATGTGTATATATACACATACATATATATGCATATATATGTGTGTGTGTGTGTGTGTGTGTGTGTGTGTATATATATAAAAATTTTCCCTCTCGGTAAAGCAATCAATAAAGGTTGTTTTCACCAGAGTTACTTGTTTTTGAAAAACTGTATATTGCCAAATTGACTTTTCTGTGAGTATCGGAAACAGGCAAGAACAATAAGATAGCATTTTATACCATTGTCACAAGCTTCTGTTGAGTGATGCATAGCTTAGCAACCAAATATTGATGTCTCCTGGAATGCTCCTTGATGAAAGCATGGGCATTGTAAATATCCCCCATTTCATAATGAATATTTAATGACACCATAATGTATGTCAAGAATTCTCACCCAATTCCTATAAAACATGCAAGGATGTACTGAGCAATATAAGTGTATTTTATAGGTGGTGAGATGGATGTAGATTGATGTCACATATAAGATGTGACAGTTGCCCTCATAAGTAGTAGTAGTAAACTTCACTTTGTATGAAGTACAATACATTACCTAAATTTTCTTTCTTTTTTGATTTCAAGTTGTTATTCAAATTATAGTTAACATATAGTATAATACTGGTTTCAAGAGTAGAATTTAGTGATTCATCCTTACATGTAACACCCAGTGCTCATCACAAGAAGTGTCCTCCGTAAGGCCCATCCCCTATTTAACCCATCCCCTGCCCACCTCCTCTCCATCAAGCTCAGTTTGTTTTCTATATTTAAGGATCTCTTATGGTTTGTCATCCGCTCTTTTCTTTTTTTTTCCCTTCCTTCCTCTATGTTCATGTATTTGTTCTTAAATTCCACATATGAGAAAATCATACAATATTTGTCTTTGTCTGACTGGCTTATTTTGCTTGGCATGATACACTCCAGCTCCATCCACATAGTTGCAAATGGCAAGATTTCATCCTTTTTTATGGCTTAGTAATATTCCTTTTATTGTATTTGTTGGTGAAAAAAGCATTTATACATTATACTAGTATTTTTAAAATACAATTTACATGTCAGCATCTAGAGATCAGCTTTAATCTTTTTTTTTTATGTTGTGTTAGTCACCAGAGAATACATCATTTGTTTTTGATATAGTTTGATAGTGTTCCATGATTCATTGCTTGTTTATAACACCCAGTGCTACATACAATATTCCATTATATATATATATATGGAATATGTATATATATATATGTATGTCTCTCTATATACATATATACATATATAGAGAGACATACATATATATATGTGTGTGTGTGTGTATATATATATATATCTCACCTCTCTTTATGTATTTTTCAGTTGATGGACATTTGGGCCTTTTCCATAGTTTGTCTATTGTTGATAATGCTGCTATAAACATCAGGTGCATATGCCCCTTTGAATCAGTATTTTTTTAGCCCTAGGGTAAATACCTAGTAGGGCAATCGGTGGGTTGTAGGGTAGCTCTATTTTTAACTTTTTGAGGAATCTCCATACTGTTTTTCAGAGTGGTTGCACCAGGTTGCATTCCCACCAACAGCGTAAGAGGGTTCCCTTTTCTCTGCATCCTCGCCAACACATGTTGTTTCTTGTGTTGTTAATTTTATTCATTCTGATAGGTATGAGGTGTTATCTCATCATGGTATTGATTTGTATTTCCTTGATGATGACTGATGTCGAGCATCTTTTCATGTATCTATTAACCATCTGGATATCTTCTTTGGAGACATGTTTATTCATGTCTTCTGACCATTTCTTAACTGGATTATTTGGTTTTGGGGTGTTTAGTTTGGTAAGTTCTTTACAGATTTTGGATATTAACCCTTTATCAGATATCTCATTTGCAAATATCTTCTCCCATTCTGTAGGCTGCCTTTTAGTTTTTTTGATTGTTTCCTTTGTTGTGCGGAAGCTTTTTATCTTGATGAAGTCCCAATGGTTCATATTTGATTTTGTTTGCTTGCCTCCGGTGACATGTCTAGTAAGAAGCTGATACAGCTGAAGTCAAGGAGGGTACTGCCTGTGTTCTCCTCTAGAATTTTGATGGTTTCCTGCCTCACATTTAGGTGTCTCATTCATTTTAAATTTATTTTTGTGTATGGTAAAAGAAATGGTCCAGTTTCATTCTTCTGCATGTCACTGTCCAATTTTCCCCACACCTTTTGTTGAAGAGATTGTCTTTTTTCCACTGGATATTCTTTCCTGCTCTGTCAAAGATTAGTTGGCCATAGAGTTGTAGGTCCATATCTGGATCCTCTGTTCTGTTCCATTGATCTATGTGTCTGTTTTTACGCCAGTACCATACTATCTTGATGATTACAGCTTTGTAGTAGAGCTTGAAGTCCGGAATTATGATGCCTCCAGCTTTGCTTTTCTTTTTCAAGATTGCTTTGGCTATTTGGGATCTTTTGTGGTTCCATACAGATTTTCTGTCTTTATTTTACATTGAGTGAAATAGTCCTCAAGTAGAAAGTTACAGATATTATGACTAATGTAATTGTACTTAGTAGATTTGAAGTTGGAGACATAGGTATGAAGAGTAATACCAACTTGTGATAATAGATTTCTTGATACTATTGCCACTAGTTTAAAATTATGTGGGAAGAAAAATAAGGTTTGGATAGGGTTTAGTTAAAAACATATAAAGGCCGTTTTGTCTGGAAACTATAAAATGTGTCTCAGAGGATGTCTGAGAGATAGAACCATGCTTTTTGTAATAAGTAGGGAAGATTTCTCTTTATACAGTGTTTTCACAGAACAGAAAAAAGGTAGCCTTGGAGAACACACTAGTCCAAGGCTATGATATTTCAGCTGGAGATACCAATGATTGAAGAAAAAAGATTATATAACCCTCAGGAGAGCAGATATTAATACTAGTTATGAATATACACAAAACTTTCAAATCAGTCAATTTCTTTGGGATTCCTTCAGAACAAGCAGATAAACAATCATATGTGTCATGCTTATTTTCTTAAGTTATATTTCCTGAATTTGCTGATTTGGGAATGGGTTGTTTATGTAGATGTGCTTCGATAAACTAATAAAATTAGAGTAAAAAATTACAAAGTTAAGTATAGGATGGAATTTATGAGGAAGGAAAAGCTGAACCATTAGTTCTAAATTTGGCCCTTACATAATGAGAAAAGGATGTGTCTTCAAAACACATTTTCTTGTTTGTAATTTTGTTTAGTTTTTAAATAAGTGGTAATAGAAGTTGATTGGCTATGTCATGATTCCGATTTTCCACAATGTTTAAATACATACAAGTAGAGGGTTATAACAAAACAAAATGTGTCATGAATACAACGAATACCTCTATCTATTAGGCCTATGAAGATGATCGTTTCTATTGTGACTGATGAGAGCAAAATACTCTTGTAGCAGCAGATAAGGTCTTGTACCTGAAAAGGTCTCTGGATGGGAGGACCACACAGTAAAATCTGCTGCATTTGTGAGAAGCATTGAAGGAGTGAGGTGGTGGAGCCTGTGGTGAGCCCCGCCCACTCTCATTTGCATAAGCTAGAGGCTTCCCCTGCCCCCACCGCTTGCTGACACTTTGTGTTGCAGCTACCAGGGGATCTCTGTTGGGTCTGTGCATACAGCTCTGCCTGGGGCTGTGCCCACAGATATGGTTGTGGTGCTGTCCCTGGGAGCTGGGGCTTCTGCCTGTCTTTTATAAATGGTGATTCCTCTCCTTGCTTGTAAATTAAATGCTTTCATAGCTCCAAACAGACTAGTAGACATAGCTGGTGTTAGTGACTGAATGTTTATGTCCCCCTATGCCCTACCCTACATTCCCCATGCCAAATTCACAGGTTTAAGACTGTTTTTTTTTTGTTTGTTTGTTTTGTTTAAGACTGTTTTAACCTCCAATGTGATGGCATATGGAGAAGAGTCCTAGGAAGTACTTAATGTTAGGTCATGAGGGTGGGACCCTCACAATAAGAAGGAGAGAACTAGGTATCTCCCATATCTGTCTCTCTTTCTCTCTCTGTCATATTTCTATATCCTCCAATAACCCAAGGAGAGCGCCAGAAACACCACCAGAAACACACCTTGTTGTCACCTTGGTCTTAGACCTCCAGTCTCCAGAACTGTGAGGAAGTAAATTTCACTTGTTTGAGGCAGCAGGCTATGGTATTTTGCTAAGCCAGCCTGAGCTGACTAAGATACTTGATTTCTGTAGTATTTCGTGACATTGTTTCTAGACATAATTCAATGTTAATTGTCATTGCAAGCCCATTTTGAGGAATGTCTATGACATGATACATGGGTCATGTTACTGTGGTCGTAACACAGCATGGCCAGATGGCAGATCATATGACTCTAAAATGTACCAAATTTATGTTATAATAGTATTGCTTGATCATAGTAATGACTCTTTGTCATGACAACTTGCTAGATTTTTATTACTGGTAAAATGTATACTGAACATACAACTACAAGGAAGGAATTCAATTTTCTGGAATATTATTTAGATGCAATTTCAGATTTGCTATATTTACATACAACAAAACATATCCAGGGTGAAAGATCAGCTGTGACCTATCTCTACCATCCTTAGTGGCTGTGTATCTGTCATTCATCTGTAAACAGAAGCTTTGAGAGTCAGAGGGAACATCTGGGGAGGCTTCATATTGCCATGTGGTCTTTGTTTCTCTATTTTATTGTCTATATATACCTGTGGACTCCATGACCCCCAAAACATGTAACTGACAAGGAAAGATACTTCAAACAGTAGCTTAGCTATCATTCAAGCAGAGCCCACAAAGCTGACAGCTTGTAGCCGGATGACAGAAAGGAGAACTAGTGCAGCTGACTATAGGAAAGCTATTTGGGGCCAAGGCTTTTTGTTTTTATTCTTTTTCTCAGTAGCATTTTATTTCTTTTTCTTTTTCTTTCTTTTTTTTTCTTTTTTACTATGGTAAGAACACTTTTTTTTTTTTTAAGATTTTATTTATTTGACAGAGAGAGAGAGAGCGCACACAAACAAGGGGATGGGCAGGCAGAGGGAGAAGCAGACTCCCCACTGAACAAGGAGCCCAATGCAGGGCTTGATCCCAGGACTTTGGGATCAAGACCTGAGCTGAAGACAGAACCTTAACCAACTGAGCCACCCAGGTGCCACTTTGCTATGGTAAGAGCACTTACCATGAGGTCTACACTCTTAAATTTGTAAGTGCACAACACAAGTACTATTAACTGTAGGTACACTGTTGGACAGCAGATTTCTGGAACTTACTTGTCTTGCACTATTGACACATTGTATCTGTTGAACTTCCATTCCCTATTCTCCCTCCCTCCCATCCCACCTACCACCTTTCTACTCTCTGTTTCTGTGAGTATGACAACTCTAGATGCTTCATGTAAATGGGATCATGCAGTCTTTGACCTTCTGTGACTGGTTTATTTCACCCAACATCATGCCCTTCAGGTTCAACCACATTATCACAAATGGCAGACTTCCTTTCTGTTTTTTAAGGCTGAATGATATTTTGTTGTCTATATCTATCACATTTTCTTTATCCATTCATCTGTAGGTGGACACTTAGGTTGTTTTGTCTTTTGGCTCTTGTGAGTAATGCTGCAATAATCGTGGTTGCAGATACCTCTTCAGGATTCTGACTTCAGTTCATGTGGATAAATACCCAGAAGTGGGATTGCTGGATTATATGGTAATTCTATTTATAATTTTTTTTGTAGAATCCCCATGCTTTTTTTTCCATAGCAGCTGCAACATTTTACATTCTCACCACAGTGTACAAAGATTCTAATTAGAGAAAACTTTAGTAGTTAGATGATGAAATAAGGTCAAGAACTAGGTCTCCTAGCAATTGTGTTTTTTTCCAGTTTTAAGTGTGCTGTTGTGATTAATGAGCAGAACCTTCCAGAGACGAACTATTCCATTACCACTGACCAGTGCTTCTTTCTTCTGTGTTAACATTGAAACCACCCATCATTTGGAAACCATACAACTTCTGCAACTGCATTCTCACAAAGGTTTTATGGAGTCCCTGCAGACATCAAGCTCCCCTCCAAAGGGCTCCATGCAAATAATTCTGAGTATAAGGGTCTATGACATTTGCAAATTGATGGATACCACAAACACTACAGTCTCCCATAGCACAATGAATGAGACATTCTCCTTAGTCTATAGGAGTACCTTTTGGCTTTCTTTCTTTCTTTCTTTTTTTTTTTAAGATTTTATTTATTTATTTGACAGAGAGAGAGATCACAAGGAGGTAGAGAGGCCGAAAGAGACAGAGGAGGAAGCAGGCTCCCCACCAAGCAGAGAGCCTGACACAGGACTCAACCCCAGGACCCCGAGACCATGACCTGAGCTGAAGGCAGAGGTTTAACCCACTGAGCCGCCCAGGCGTCTGGTATGTTTTCTATTACTAACAGCAAAATGATTGTTTTTGCAATCATGACACATTATGTAAGTGTCATGGGTTGAATTGTGTCCTGCTTCAGAGATGTCAGAGTCCCAACCTACAGTACCTGTTCATATGACCTTATCTGTACTCAGGGTTTTTGTAGATAACAAACTAAGGTAATGTCTTTAGGGCATGCCTAATCCAATACAACCCTTGTCCTTATACAATGGTGACTTAGACACAGATACACACACAGAGGGAAGATGATGAGAAGACACAGGGAGAACATAATCTACAAACCCAGAAACACTTGAGGTTCCCAGAACGCAGAGGGAGACTTGGAACAGATTCTCCCTCATAGCACTCACAGTTCCCCTCCTGCAGACAGCTTGAGGTCAGATTTTCTGCCCATGGAACTGAAAGACAATCAATTTCTAGTGGTCAAGCCACCCAGTTGTGGTACTTTGCTATGGTGGCCCCAGCAAGCTAATATAGAAACCTACTGTAAAGTGCTGGATATCACCAAAATAGGTTTTTTCTCTTAATTTATCAATTGGTATTATTTTCCTCAAACAACCATAAGGTGAAGATGTAGCAGGGAAAAGTTAATATCAAGAATAGGTAAAAGGAGTTTATCACTTCCATTAATATGACTTTTACTGTATTTAAAGAAGAAAACTTATAATGTTTATTTTTCTGATTATAAAAGTAGTATTTTATCACTGTATTAATTTATAAACCCAGAAAATTTAAAAAGAGGAATTAAACCATAATTACAGTAACTAGAGAAAATTACTTCTGTAATTTTATTACTTTTGCTTCCAGTCCTTTTACAAACTGTGTATTTGTAGGGGCGCCTGGCTGGCTCAGTTGGTAGCACATGCAACTCTTGATCTCGGGGTCATGAGCTTTGAGCCCCATGTTGTGCACAGAGATTACTTAAAAAAAAAAAAAGCTAACAATCTTAAAAACTAACTTAACTTTTCTGAAGAAAACAAGTTCTTGTTAATTTTCTTTTATTTTAAAATGATAGGATCACGTGGAACTAGATGGGTTAATACCTCATTCTCACATGTATTTGATGGGATGTACGTAAGCTGGTAATATAATTGACTTAACTTTTAAAAGCACATGTAATTTCATGTTTGTATTTGTCATTGCCTAAAATAGATCTATTTTTAAAAGCATAGCATGCTACCATTAGACATTGAAGTGTTTTATTTGGACTGGAATACAAAGCAGGAACCCAAATGTGGGCCCTATGAAATCGTCAAAATTACTCCCTAGCATGATGCTTTATAAAATGCTGTGTAAATGCTTCATAACCCACAGCTTCAGAGCACAAACAAATGTCATGAGCCTGTGGTTCCAGTCGAAGGTGGCCTGATAGTGCTTTTCCCAGTATGAAGACCATGGGAATATGGAGGAGTCACTAATGAGGTCATTTCTTTTCAGTGGCTCTCTCAGAATGAAATACATAAAATATATAAAAGTGGCCTTTATTATTAAGCTATAAATAGTAGTCACTGATGGTTTAACTCTAGTTCCTTCAGATCATGTTGCATTAACACCTTGTGGCTTATATATAGGAAGAATATGGCTGAATATACTAATGACATCTCACGTGTTTATTTACTCATATATTGGATTGTCAGATTTAGTAACTAGAAATATAGGACATCCGGTTAAATTTCAATTTCAGGTGAAGATCAAATGCTATTTTAGTATAAGGATGTCCCATGCAATATTAGTCATTCACTAATGATTGAAATGGTCATTCACTGAATGACTGAAATTCATGTTGGGTATTTCTGTATTTCACCTGGTAATCCCAGCTCCTACTTACATGCCTATGCTAGGTAAGGTTTAAGAGATAATTTTTTGTTATACGTTGTTTATAGCAATCAAAGGGAAAATCTGTTTACTCTAGACAAAGTGGTGGATACATAGAGAAGCTGAAAAAGAATAGAGAAAAGGAAAAATTGTCTTTCTCTCTCTCTCTCTTTTTTTTTCAGTGTGAATTCACCTTTTTTGGGCAATTAAATTTTAGGCCACCAGTTCGATATTTAAATTGTTTATAAAGGCATACTCCTTTTGAAATAAAAGAAGAAAAAAGCCTTGAGAGTACTTTTGATTTTCTCTGCCTCTACTCATCTGATTAGTACAGATTGTTTAGTTTGACATCTGGTAATTTTTATAGGAAATATGATACAGATTGTGTACTTTTGGAGGGGAAGATTACCCTATTTATATCAAATAGTTGAAATATTCATGAAAGTGGTGGTCTCACAGACAGACATAAAAGGGAAGACTGCAGGATCAACTGGATATAACATTGTATTATTTTGTGGGACAAAGCAGAATAGAGTAGGTGAAGAGAGACTGAGACTAGGGTTCAAGAATCATGTTTTGGTGTACCGTACGTGGGGGATGAGAGCAAAAGGACAAACCTCAGGACAGCTTGAGGAAATCCTCTGGAAGTGTTCTGGAGAAATGACATTTATCTTCTTTGGGAGGCAGGGGTGGGTGGGTGTGAGTCACATACTCCGGTCCAGAGAGATGTCGATGACAATTTATACAACACAGAAACTGAAAACTAGACATGGAGTAAAGGTCTTTTAAAATATGGAGCTGTAGAAATGAAATAAAAGTCATACTAAGGAATGGTCCATATGGAAAATGCGGTGGAGCTGAGAAGTGCTGATTCGGAAAAGAAGGAGGGAAGGTGGGAGAAGACATGACTGTGTGAGGGCTTTACATGGAATGGGGTAGGCTGGAAACTGATGCTTATTTCTTAAGTAAATTGCCTTTAAATCAACTGGAAGTAGGAAATGAATAATGAAGAGGTAAATGGACAACCACTAGATTAGGAGATAGATAAAGAAATTTAACATAGCACCGACTTTAGTGCAAGACATAATTAGGGATTAGTGAAGAGAGAGGCAGTGTGTTATTTTGCACCACGACACTTGTGGAATACACATTTGGATTTCATTGGGAACGTGTTTGTAGAGTACACAAGTTATTTCTGAAAGTTTGTGATTGATTTGGGGGAACGGAACTAAGGACCATTTAATGAGATGGGTTCTTATGACCTAAAATAAAATGATAATAAGCTTTTTTAAGTATAGCTTTTTTTGTGTGTGGAACAAGAAGACAAGGTGTGATATACATTCTGTAAACTTTTGATTATATAGAAAAATCCCAAGGCAGTACATGAAATTTTCTTCTGTAACCCACCTGAATCGTGACCTCCTGGTGGCATCTAGTTCAATTACTCTAGAAATGTATGTGGGAGATGGAAATATGGCTCCTGCTACGGTTGTGGGTGTGACTGTGTATATGACTCTCCCTGTGGTGGTAATGGTTCTTGTGGTTCTTGTTACAGAAGAGTCTATTGATTTTTGTTTCTAGAGTATCACTGTTGAGCATCCTGGCTCTTATTTAGGTCCTCTACAATCCATGACGTTTTAAGTACACTTAACTCCAACAGTACCCCACTCAAGAAAGTGGGGTATTGCTTGCTGACAACCTCATTTGTCTTCAAAATTCCTTTTGGTTCTAGACATATGTGGTATCATTTAGAGATTGAAAATGTGATTACAATGAAATTGTAAAGAATATGAAAATTCCATATGTGTGAGTCAACACCCACTTTAGACTTTTTGATCATTATGAAGCCAGACAACTATTTGGATAAGTTGAACCTTAGGTTTTTAGACATTGGTTCTTCAGATATTTTTATTTTTTATCATTTATATTCTTTTAAAAAGAAAGATTTATTTATTCTTAAAAGAGAGAAAGAGTTGGCAGTGGGGAGAGGCCAGAGGGAAAGGGAGAGAGAAAATCCTCAAGCAGATTCTGTGCGGAGCTGGGAGCCCATTATGGGGCTCGGTCCCAGGACCCTGAGATCCTGACCTGAGCACAAACCAAGAGTCTGAAGCTTAACTCACTGTGACACCCCGGTGCCCCTATCATTTATATTCTATTAAAACCTTGAATTATTTGGTAACATTTGACACATATTCAATAATAAATATTTATCAATTGTTTGAATATACCTCTAAATAGAATCTGAAAACTAGAAGTGATGTGAAGGTCTTTTGAAATAATAAACAAAAAATGAAGACTCTTAAAGATAATGTTGTAATCCAGATATCTATGGTGACTGGTGAAAGATGAACATGCATTGTAGATAAAGACACTAAGTAGTAGCTTTAAGTATGAATTTGAGCCTCTGTAAAACCTTAAAATTCCTTCATCAGTCAAGATATTTGTTGTAGATAAGCAGACTACCAAAACAACACATAATAAAGATTATATTTATGCTGGAGAGTTTTAAATTCTACTGAAAGAAAACCTTCAACAAAGTTAATGTGCCACACTTACTGATATGTAAATTTCTAGTATATTACATGATAACTGGGCAGAATTCATAAGTGATTCTCACAAATGTAATTAGCCACACAAACACAATTTTTAGTTTTCTCTTTTAACATTTTTTGTTATTAAAATTCCTTGAATTCATCAACCTCATTGAAATAACTCAATATCCAAATGAAAAAAATAAATGTGAACATTGACCTATATGTCACACCACATGAAAAATAATTTGAATTAGATTGCAGATCTAAATCTGAACATTAAATCATAAAATTCCTAGAAGAAAATACATCGACCAATATACAGTATTAAATGCCAAAATTAGTTCAAATTAGATTTCAGACTTGTTATTATTATTTTTTTAAGTAGACTCCCCCTAGTGTAGAGCCCAATGTGGGGCTTGAACTCGTGACCCTGAGATCAGGGCCTGAGCAAAGGTTGAGTTGGAGTCTTAACTGACAAAGCTACTCAGGTGCCCCTAGATTGCAAACTTACATGTTAAAGCTAAAACCATAAAATCCCTAGGACAAACACTTCTTTTCTGCAGTAGACAGTAATTTCTTATGAAGCAAAAAATGCTACATGTACAAAAATTTGATGAGCTTGGCCTCAAGATAAAAATTGTTGTTCTTTTTCTAAGGACCATTAGAAAATGAAATGAAAGCCACAGGAAGGGAGAAACATATTTCACATATATCTGGCAAAACACTTATTATAGATTACAAGTCAATAAATAAGAGATTACTTAATTAAGAATGGGTAAAAGACTTGACACTTCAAAAAGAAGATTGATTAATGGACCAAAGTCACCTTGAAATATTCTCAACACCTTTAGGCATTAGGGAAATGCAAATTAAAACCACAGAGTTACTACCACACTCACTAGAATGGTTAAAATTGGAAAGGCTAACATTAGAAGTGATGGAGCAGATGTGAGAGCAGCTGGATCTCAGACATTTCTGGAGCGATGTGAAAATCCACATTGGAAAGACATGATGGCACTTGTTAAGTGAAACATAGTTTATGATCTAGTGAGTCTGCTCCCAGGTGTTTATCCTAACTATATTAAAGACTAAATTTAAATAATCTTTTATATTGCTGCTTTCTTCCAAGAAAGATGAAGAAAGCAGCATACCACCCAGATCAACTACCATCAATAAGAAAATGAATAAACTGTGGTATATTCATTCAATGAGATACAATGTAGCAATAAAAAGAAATATTTTCCACTCCTCCTTCCCAAAATTATAGGGAATGAAAGAAGACAGTTACAAAGGAACACATACTGTAAAATTCAATTTATATAAAACTCAAGAAAAGTGAAATTATCTATGGGGAGATAGGTTACAGAAAAGTGGTTGCCTTTGTGGGAGAAGTAGAATTTTCTGGAAAGGGCCCACAAGCAAACCTTCTAGGGTCATGGAAATATTTTATATTTTTATTGGTGTTTTATGGAATTATACGTTATCATAACTTATAAAAATGTACAGTTAAGTTATGGAAATTTTAATGTATGTAACTATGCCTCAAAAATATGAAAAAAAATTAGAATGTACTCAGTTATCTAAAATTCTCTTGGATCAGTATATGAGTAACCTCTTACTTGAAATATTCAGGGATTTCTTGTACAAGTAAACCCCTATTCTGAGAAGGGCACCTAAAGGGCCATCAAACTGTGTGGGTCTTGATCATTTGGAAGTAATGACAGTGACCTCAAGGTTGAAAAAGAAAGGAGACAGAGCTTAATGGTAAAAATGACTTGCCAAACACATGAACACTGAACAGGAAATAAAAGTTGATAATTTTGCATTAACAGATAAAAATGATAATCAATATTCATGTAAAAAAAAGAGTCAGTGAGGGGCACCTGGGTGGCTCGGTCAGTTAAGCATCTTTTTTAGGCTTAGGTCATGATCCTGGAGTCTTGGGATCCAGCTTCCCGTCAGGCTCTCTGCTCAGTGGGAAATCTGCTTCTTCCTCTGACCCTCCACACTCTTGTATACTCTCTCCATCAAATCAATCAATCAATCAATCAATCAATCTTTAAAAAAAAGTCAGTGAGAGTCTTGATTTTTTTCATTTCTGATGCAAGGAAATGGGGAACTGGTTAGAAATCAAGGAAAATACTAGATCCCTAAGGCTTGGATTTTGATATAAGGCAGAGGAGGTTTTGTTCTTGAGGAGCTAAGAAAGCCATTCTTATGCGACTGTTCTACCTACAGCAGATTTCTCACAAATGCTCTCATAACTCTGCCACTTTTTTCAGGGTTATAGTCAGTGTCATTTCTCAGGAGGCTTTGCTAGACATCTTGCTTAAAATACAACCTAGTTTCTCTCCCTTTTCTCCTCTTCATCCCCCTTCCCTCTCCTCACCTTCTCTCCCTCCCTTTGTCTCTGTCTGTCTCTGCTGCTTCTTTCTCTCTTTCTGCATAATATTTGCAAATAGGGTAGTTTCAAGAGCACAGTCTGTGGAGTCAGGCTCCTCTCAGATCCCAGCTTGGCCCACTGATTATGTGGTCTTGCTTGAGTTACTTATTCTCTTCCTGACTCAGTTTCCTTACCTGTACACTAGAGTTTTCCTACATCTAGGATTGTTTCGAGATTTTTTTTTTTTTTTAATTTGACAGACAGAGATCACAAGTAGGCAGAGAGGCAGACAGAGAGACAGGGGGAAGCAGGCTCCCCGCTGAGCAGAGAGCCCGATGTGGGGCTCGATCCCAGGACCCTGGGATCATGACCTGAGCCGAAGGCAGAGGCTTTAACCCACTGAGCCACCCAGGTGCCCCTCTAGGATTGTTTCGAAGACTAAATTAGATAATCCACTTAAAGCACTTCAAATTGTTTCTGTCACATTGCAAGCATTCAATAAATATTAGCTACGATTATCATTATTACTATTTATTCTGGCTACATTTGCAACCACTACATTTGCAATCCTCAGAAATAAGCCTTTAGGAACTTGTACAATAAGAATAATTTGATGAAGCCATAAATGGATTATTTTTTCAAGCCAAATATTTACTTAATGTTTTATTTACTATTTTTCCTATTTTGTATTATCTTTGCAGATTTAGAAATCAAAATCCTTTTTCTTAGGTCCTGTGAATGTAAAATTAACCCAAAATAATACAATAAGTTAGTTTACAAATATAGATTTATGTTATAGAGTTGGCACACATGAGGACACACACATTTTAAACTAATTGTTAGACTTGCAATTTAGGTAAACTTTTTCCAGGTGATAGTATTATCCGTTTAAAAATTTTTTTTTAAGTTTTTATTCAAATTCCAATTAGTTAATATACACTGTAATATTAGTTTTGGGTGTACAACTTAGTGATTTAACACTTACATAAAACACCAGATGCTTATCAGGATAAGTGTTTTTCCTAATCTCCATCACCTACTTCACCCATCCCTCCACCCTCCTCTCTTCTGGTAACCATCAGTTTGTTCTCTATTAATAAGGGTCTGTTTCTTGGTTTGCCGCTGTATCTCTTTTTTCACCCTGTGTTCATATGATTTATTTCTTAAATTCCACATATGAGTGAAATCATATGGTATTTGTCTTTCTCTGACTTACTTAGTTTAGCATAATACTCTCCAGCTCCATCCACACTGTTGTAAATGGCAAAATGTCATTTTTAATGGCTCAGTAGTATTCCATTGTGTGTGTGTGTGTGTGTGTGTGTGTGTGTGTGTGTGTGTGTGTACACACATTACAGCTTTACCCATTTATCTGTTGATGAATACTTGTTTAAATTTCTTGGTTCAGAAAGCTGGAATTGTTTGGACGACTAAGTCAAAATCAGCTTTTCTCTTTTTTTTGGTTATATGTGTTACATAATTATAAAATTCTTTAACAAATCCCTTATTATTAAGTTTTCTAGATAACATTTATACAGGGTATATAACATTTAAATAAACCTAACAGAAATGAAAAATCAGCCTGTAAGTATTTGATTCATTAAGTTGTATTTCTATTGATACTCTTTAACCTTAGTTTTTATCAAAATTCTTTTTTTTTAAGATTTTATTTATTTATTTGACAGAGATCACAAGCAGGCAGAGAGGCAGGCAGAGAGAGGAGGAAACAGGCTCCCTGCTGAGCAGAGAGCCGGATGCGGGGCTCGAGCCTAGGACCCTGAGACCATGACCTGAGCCGAAGGCAGAGGCTTAACCCACTGAGCCACCCAGGCGCCCCTATCAAAATTCTTAAAACCACTCAGGATCTGCTAAGAACTGTAAGAATCTTAACCAACTTCTTTAGACATTAAAACTGAAAACTACACTACTATATAGCCAATCACTATTAGGGATTTTGACAATTTAAAAAAATATATTTATTTATTTATTGGAGAGATAGAGATAGAGAGAGATCTTGAAGTGGGGAGGAATAAAGGGAAAGGGAGAGGGAGAATCTCAAGGAGACTTCTTGCTGAGTGGGGGGCTCGATCTCACTACCCTGAGATCATGACCTGAGCTGAAATCTAGAGTCGGCTGCTTAAGCAACTGAGCCACTCACGTGCCCCAGATTTTGACTATTTTTAATAATCCTAGGAAAACACACTTTTTTAAAAAAAGATTTTATTTATTTGTTAGAGAGAGAGAGAGAGAGAGCGCGAGAGAGCGAGCACAGGCAGACAGAGTGGCAGGCAGAGACAGACGGAGAAGCAGGCTTCCCGCCGAGCAAGGAGCCGGATGTGGGACTCGATCCGAGGACGCTGGGATCATGACCTGAGCCGAAGGCAGCCGCCCAACCAACTGAGCCACCCAGGCATCCCGGAAAACACACTTTTTTCTAAATCTGTAGCCAGTTTGAGTATGTAGGGAATCTATAGTTGTTTGCTTTTATGCTGTAAGAATTGAGAGAAAGCACTTAACTGATCTCAGCTATCACTGGAGTCCATGTATAGAAAGCCTTCCATGTATATATACTATTAGCAGGGCACTTAGACTGAGTGGGATCGGGAACACTTAGAAGGTCCTGACTCCATCCCTGGGGTAGTAGAAAAATAGCCCTATGAGATTGCTGTATGTGATGAACTGAGACCAGGAGTATTTGTGTGGTGGTAATAAACAAATCTGCATGTTTTCCTTTGTTAAAAGAGCATGGATTTGGGGATCCCCACAGTCTTGCACTAGGTCTCAATGTTCCCATTTACTAACTGTGCATGCATCAGAAGTTTCTTAACCTATGGAAGCCTGTTTCTATTTTCCTTAAAAAGGAGATGATAAACACTAACCTCAGACGACTGTTATCATAGCTAATGAAATTATACTTAGTGCGTAGTACAGTATCATACTTATGGTAGTTATTCATTAAAGAACAGTATTTTTTTGTTGTTGGAAAAATGACTACTTGTATATTGTTTTAGATCAGATTTAAAGCAACCTTTAATCTTGGCCAACTTTTATGAGGTAGAAACCTCCAATTTAAGTTATCTGATTGTATTGTTTTTTTTTTTTCTTTGTCTCTTGCTTTCATTGGAATTCATGGCATGCAGTAGAATTGCTACAGCAACCTAAACTCTACGCATTTCCTTGTCCATACTGATAAATATCCAGATACTTGGAAGCATCTATAGGGTAATGAAATCTGAAATTTTAATATTTTGAAATTATTTAGAGTTATGTTGTTCCCCCCCACAAAATAAAACACCAAGAGATAATATGCATATTAATTTTATTTAAGAGCCAAAGTATAGCATCATCTTATATTAGATACATGCTACATCATCTCAATTTATAAGCACCCATTAAGTATTTAGCCTCCCCTGAATGACACCTGGGAACTTCATAGTTGGGAAAATAATAACCTGAGACTCAACTACAAAGCAGAGTATGACCTTCTGGGGAATGTTGTTATATTGCTTCAGTGATTTTTTTTTCTTGTAATTACTGTATTTGTTGTGTATTTTGCCATGTTGTTTTCAAATTAAAACCCAACATCATGGTGAAGTGCCTCTGGGAAAATGGATTCTATAGAAATGAAACAATTCGTTATCATTTGAGATTATGTACCAGTGAAAGGTCAGAGATATGGTCCTTTAAAACTCTAAACCATGATAATTCATCTTCACTCTCAGCATAGAAAAAGTAGACAATGTTCTTGTATTCTGTTATAGGTGGAATAAATTTTGGGCTATCTGTTTCACTTGGTCTTTTATTTGATATTCATGTTCACTAGTAATTATTAAAATATAAAATAAAGTTTTGATCTATAGATTTGCCATCTGTAAATCAGAACATTCAACCTTCCTTTGAAAACAAATAATGGCAGTAATAAAAACTTCAATTTCCAGTAGAAAATAAAATAGCAATAGCTTACAAATGGTAACAAATTAGTTAGTTTCTTTTATCTATCCATATTGTAGCTTGTTACAAAACAGTGAAAATATTACAATAAAGTATCCATTTTTGTTGCTAATGAATCATATATATTGCTCTTCTCAAATAAGAAAAAGTAGTTTCAAATGGGAGTAGGGGCAAATAATAGGTAAGGGGATATTTATTTAAAGTACCTCCTACCCATTTTCTATCAAAGTTTCAGAAGTACTTTTCCAGATTATATGCCAAGAGTCTAACTAATAGACAGCAATGCAAAACATAAATGGTTTAGGTCATTTTCTTTCTTAATTATTTAGCAGTAGTAGCAGGGCCAAAGGGATAGGGAGAGAGAATCTCAAGCAGACTCTGCACTGAGAGCAGAGCCTGATGCCAAGCTTGATCCCACCATCCTGAGATCATGACCTGAGCTGAAACCAGGACTCGGACGTTTAGTCAACTGTGCCACCCAGGGGCCCCTGGGTCATTTTCTATTAATTTAATCACACACCCAGCAATTTCTATTAAAGTTCTATATTTTTTTCCAATTATATACTAAGCAACAATACAAAACATAAACGGTTTAGGTTATCATACATAAATTGAACTTTCATAGTATTCATACATTAAATATCATAATAGTAGTCTCTGTGACCTCTTGGTTATGAATGTTCTTTATTAAGACAACAGGGTAAACATTCCTGAAGCCATGGCACATAGGAAAGATCATGGTAAACAGGTTTGGATATTTTTGTTTGCCATTATTTTCATTTTCCATCTCTTCATTGAGTTTTTATTTTATTTTATTTTAAAAAATTTTAAAAAGATTTTATTTATTTATTTGACAGAGAGAGATCACAAGTAGGCAGAGAGGCAGGCAGAGAGGGGGAAGCAGGCTCCCTGCTGAGCAGAGAGCCCGATGCGGGGCTCGATGCGGGGCTCAATCCCAGGACCCCAAGACCATGACCTGAGCTGAAGGCAGAAGCTTAACCCACTGAGCCACCCAGGTGCCCCGAGTCTTTGTTTTAAAGAAAAGAGTACCTATCTCTCTAAAATGTGCTTCCTGGTTAGAAACTTCATCAGAGAAAACATCACATAGGCAACACAGGGACGTATATTCTGGGCTCTGAATTTTTCTCCCTGATAAAACTTAATGGGATCCTCCTTTTTTCTTTCCTTTCCATGTACTTTGTTGCAACTTCCTGGTGCTTTTGGTGCACTTTGGACTCACCTCATTTTGTTAAGATGGTTGTGTTCCCTGGTCTCCGGAGCCAGAGAGGTAAAAGTTATGACCCTCTCTTCTGCTAGGGGGCAGTAAAATCCACTCCCAAGTACAAATGAATCCCAGTATAGAACCAGGCCTCAAGTTTTAAGTGCACACGGAAACGAAAACCAAACAACCAAAGCAAACAGACAACTTCAATTAACTTTATATTTTTTTCTGAGGCTGGACTGATTTAGTTTAAGGCAATTTTTCCCCTCAGAGGATTCGTTGTTTGAGGTACAACCACAGGGAAATGATAATTCAAACATCCTTTGGTTTCCTAAGATTTAAGGCACTCTACAGCCCCCCAGATAAAGCAGATTTCTTACAGGAAACTTCAAAATAGCCTTCAGTGTCAGTCCCCCAAGACTTCTTTATACAAGTCAACTTAGATTCGAGAACGTGGATGTTCTGCCCAAGGCTGATCAGTTGGTAGAGAAATGAGAAAAACTCAACCATCTTTGTTGTTAGTAAGGTGAGAGACTTCAACTTTATAATGTTGCAATTAAATTAAATGCTATGAACATGCACTGAATATTTATACTAAGTGCAAGGAAAGCAAATATGTACAAGACATGGTATTGATCGTTCAAGAAAGTACGGTATGGAGGTGGAATTCAACACTGAACCCACAATGTTATGTGGGAACTCATGAACTCAACAGGCTTTTGTAAGAACCCAGCCAGAAGGAAAAAATACAAACCACTCTCTGAAATTTTGTCTTATGTATGTTAATAGATATGAATTAGGCTTGCTGGTAACAAAAGTGTACAATAGATGGAATTTAAATATTTATTTTATATCCAGGACATAATGGAAATCAGAGTCCCATTTAAATAGCTGATGAGGAATTGTGTTCATGAATGTATTATGTCTTGTTCCTTCTTCTCCTCCTCCAAGGGTCACATCAGAATCTGTGACTTTCTGGTGTTGCTGATCGGGAGTGACATCCTCATTGTGCAAGCCTGTGATAGGGTTTTGAAATTGATCAGCTGAATTCTCTAGGGGAAGTGTGGAGTGCAGAGTCTTTGCTGAAGCTGGGAATTTATTATAATTTTTCTGTTTTCTTTGGAACCATACTAACTGCTTGGGTGTTCCCCTGAAGTTGTACCCAGATTCCTGCAGCTCAAGGTGCCCACAGACCTCCCTCCTCTTCCCTTTCCAGAGCATTGGGCAAGACTGTTCTGTTTCCCTCTCTTTCCCTCTGCTATGTTTCCCTCAACAATATTAAAACCTTTGTTCGTTTCTAAGACACTTAGATTTGAACAATGAAACAAGGAGTCCTTATTCCATGCTCCATCGAAATCTCATCCTGCGTCACTGTCAAACATACTCCTGATACCTTTGCTTGACTGCACCCTTTGTCAATGCAAAGTGTTCTCCTGGTGTGGAGGTTGAGGGTCACTGACATGAAGAGAGTTCTCAAATTGAGCGACGGTGGTAAGAGTCAATAATCTGGACTGTCTGGTTGGAGGGAATCATTTCACTAGAGTGGTTCTTGTTTAACTGGAAGAAGTTACCTTCTTCTCTCGGGAGGTCAGCCCGGTGGCTCCACCATCCAGGTGCAGGATGGGGGACCAGAGTGGCTTCTTTTCAGGCTCTTGTCCATTTTCCAAGGCTTGCCTGTCAGTACACTGTGGGTCACACCTGAACCCATGTCACCAACTGCCCATTTTGTCAAATATCCTTTTAACAAAGTAACTGGAGAAGTCACAGATCTGAATGGCAGCATTACCATTGACAGATGTTTGTTTCTCTCCTTTCTTCATCTAAAGAAATCCTGTTCATCAATCAATTTAATTTTGTGGTGTAAATGTACCTTACCCCCCCCCCCCTACTCCCACAGCACCCTGTCCACAGGCCTGTTGTATCATCTAACCTTCTGGTGTTTTTTTTCCTCCTCTCCACTCCCTTCTACCCCCTTGACTTGCCCTCCTCTCCTCCCTTCTCATCTCCTTCTTTTATTCATTGTCCTGGATGTTCATGTCTGTTTCCCTTATAGCACAATTCACTTCTTGTAAACACAGGGACAAGAACGTGGCAATTAGAGGTTTCATTTGTTCAATGAATGAGTGAGTAACAGGTTAAATGGGCAAAATAAGCAACTCTGGCTTTATGACTGAAATCTATTCTCTCTGATATTGATTGCAATTAAAAAAATCATACTTTTAATGTGAGAACACATTTTTTCAACATAAGAGCACCACATATATCCTTATTCGCCTGTAGTTAGCTCTTGTTTATCTACTCAAATCCCTCGAATCCAGCAGGTAAAAGAATCAGAACTTGACTGGAACAAAATCTTTTTTCTCATCTTTGTCACTGTTTTGTTCACCTCAGTAAGATTGGGAGTCTTTGTCTAGATAAAATTATCCATGCAATCAATATAAAACACAAATTATTTGGACAAAAATATATAAAAGTGCCTGAAAAGAGCAGAATGGGAGAGTAAAGAGAGATACTCTAATGAGTTCACATGGATTCTTTTTTCTTTCTTTCTTTCTTTTTTTTTTTTAAGATTTTATTTATTTATTTGACAGGCAGAGAGGCAGGCAGAGGGAGAGGGGGAAGCAGGCTCCCCGCTGAGCAGAGAGCCGGATGCAGGGCTTGACCCCAGGACCCTGGGATCATGACCTGAGCCGAAGGCAGAAGCTTTAACCCACTGAGCCACCCAGGCACCCCGAGCTCACATGGATTCTTAAATAGAATTCATTAAAGTGGAAGAGAAAGTCTTACATCAGTTTCAGAAGAGAGTGAGGTTATGTTAGAATGGCATCCGAAGGGCAAAAACGTGAGCAACATTTCAAAATTCACGAAAATAAATTCATTGGTAAGTTTTGTAACTAAATTATTCCATTTCTCTTATGAAATTAATATACAGTAAAATAACTAACATTTCTGATAAGGACCTAATACTTTTTAAAGGTTGGATGCCTGGAAGGAGAATCTGGTTCATGGGAAATTTTCCTTGTAACTTTCCCTTTTGCATTCTAAGTTGTAGTTGAGCATTGCTTTAGAAAAAGCATGAAAATATCCTAATTAATTCCCTTCATGCACAATTAAGGAGATGGAATCACTAACAGATGAAGAGAGGGTTGCTCTGTGTTTCATTATCATTATTTTCAAATAATATTAATTAAGCCACCTTCTGTGCTAAAGGGTGGAACTTAGTGCTCCATAATAGAAATGGAACAGATGTCGTCCTTGACCCTATGAATCACGGAAATGAAACATATGGCATTGTTTCATATATGTGCAGAATAAAGAGTGACTAAAAATGTAAAGTGATACTTAAAAATACATATTCAGCAGAAAATGTCTATTTATAACTAATTATTTACTATACAAACTGCAATATTTCCTTGTACATCTTGGTGACAGATACTATAACACAGAAATTCCCTGCAAAAGTTGATGTGTTTCAGATTCTCACCAGCAGTGTATGAAAGCGCTGATTCTGGGAATCTTCAATTGCTGGCTGGATATTAGAGACTCGTTTTCTCTCTTACCAACAGAAGAGTGGTGTCAAATGCTTTGGTACATCAGTATGTAGTCATTGAAAATAATTTTATGGCTCAATCTGTCAATGTGAGAAAGGTGTTCATGTTATGCAAAACAAAAGATTATCAACTGAAAAAAAAAGCAAGCGGATAGTCATATGTATATGACCTTTATGAATCTCCAACTCATGTGATTCTGTACCTGGAATAGTCCACGAATCATCGTCAAAACAACAATGCAAAAAATAAATAAAAAAATCTGAGCTTCTCTTCCAAATATGAAAGGGTGTTTCTCTCCCAAACATGAAAATGTGTCAAATTTGTAGCCCCTGGCAATGGTCTCTACTAAAGCAAGAGGGTTGTCCTTTGTCTCAATGCTCTAGGATTTCTACCACCCCTACATGGCCTCTCCTCTCTCATCATTCCTGCCCTTGTTTAAAAGGAGGGACTAATCTTTCCTCTCCACCTACAGTCTCTCTGTCCAGTCCCTTCCCATTCTCTGATTCAGTGTCACAGACTCTCCTCGAAGGTGGTTAATAAAAGAGAAACTGATCAAAAACAAATGTTTATATTGAAAATATTTATAAGTAAATAATTTTTGAGACCACTATATAATACCATTCTTGTTTTTTAAGTTAAAAAAAAAGTAAAAAAAAATGTGTTACTGTGAGTCTGTATTAATATAGAAATGATCGAGCTGTGAGCGCTGGTGTGTCAGCATCAGTTAACTGGGAGGTCTTACCATCTCCAGCTGCATCTGTGTGTATACCCAAGAGTGGAAGGGTCCATAAGTATGGTCAGATTTAGCTATATGTAATAATCCAAAATTGCTTTCCAAAGCAGTAGTTTCAATTTATATTTCTACCAGCATTAAAAACAAAACCAACTTACCTCTTGTGGGGCACTGGGGCTTTGGATAAGGTAAGATCACATAGGCTGATTCAATGGCATGGTTGCTGTTTTAGCTCACAGGGTGAGTAGTGTGCCCATGGGTGCTTATTTATTATTATTCTTCTTAACTAACATATAAGTTACATATATTCATTAATATGAATCAACATTACATGTTAGCTACTTAAAAAGAACAATAGAAATTCATTTTTTCTGTGATCTAAGAAGAATTTGGGGACTATGAATATTTATTTGAGTTTCCAGAATTTTCTTTTAAGAAAGACGTTCTAGTTCCACTTGAAGATGTGGTAACCATTCAGATTAGAACTTTGATTAGTCTCCTCAAGGTTTAGTTAGATACTAACCCTACCATCCCTTTGGTTTACCTCGATTAGCAACCAGCAACCTCTAGGAATTCAAGCTCTTTTCTTGCTTGACTTCAGGAATCCTGAAGGAAAATTTTAGATGGCTATAGTAGCTAGTTTCTTGTGACCTCCATATCCACAGTGAAATATTACCCCTAGCATTGTCTTTATATTTGACATTTTATCTGGTCCACATTATTTTTTTTTAAAGATTTATTTACTTATTTCAAAGAGAGAGAGAGAGAGAGAGAGAGAGTGCACAAGTGGGAGGGGCAGAGGGAAAGGGAGGAAGACTCTCAAGACTTTGTGCTGAGCACAGACCCAACGTGGGGCTTGATCTCACAACCCTGAGATCACAACCTGAGCTAAAACTAAGAGCTGGACACCTAAATGACTGTGCCACCCAGGTGCCCAGATTCAGATTATTTTTATAAACATTTTCCCCCTCAGTAGGATTATTGCATCTCTTAAATGGTGTGAAATCTATAAAAAATGATGGTATTAAACAGACAAAACAGAGGGTTTTATCTTTTTAAAAAAGATTGATTGATTGATTTATTTTAGAGAAAGAGTGTGAGTGAGGTGAGGGGTGGAGGGAGAGGAAGAGAGAGTCTCAAGCTGACTCTGCTCTGAGTGCGGAAGCCGACGCAGAGCTTGATCTCAAGACCCTGAGATCATGACCTGAGCTGAGACTGAGAGTCAGGTGCTTAACCGACTGAGCCACCTAGGCGCCTTGTGAAGGGTTTTATCTTAAGCCTTAGGACAGGAAATTAATACGGGAAAACCAGCCATTACTTTGCCAGAAAGAAAAAGATAGGAAGACTACCTAGAGCTACCATTCTGCCATTGTTCCTGTCTCAAAACATTTTCGTGTATTTGGAAAGTAATTAGAATATTTTTTTATTCTGTGGAATTATCCTAAATTATCCTCATCAGACTCTGTTCTGCCCGAGATAAATATAATTCTGCTCTCATTGTTCTATTTGCTCTGGATGGGCTATCTATGCCAGGACAAGGAAATGCCACTTAACAATGCCTCCATGAGGGTGAATCTCTCATCAGTGTTCAAATTCATACAGCTGTGTTTGTAGAGCAAAACATCTAATCTGATGACATCCAAGCTGGTAGGGGAGCAGAAAATAAATCAAACATCTGGAAAAATCATGAGAGAAACATATGCACTTTAAGAAGAAAAGAGCCACTTAGCTCTTTTCCCTTAGAACTACCTTAAAGAGGCAAATTATAAACTCACAGCAAATGAGTTACTATCTTCCGCTCAGACACCATTGTAGAATGGGTTAGTGGAATGATTGCCAGGCTATGACTCAGAAAAGTCTCTTAAACTGCTTGCAGTTAACTTTTTGCTTCCGGTACCCTGTCAAAACTCTTCTTGTACTGTATCTATCACACCGTCTTGCTGGGTCCAAATGTCAGTTCTTCATTATCAACTTCTTTGACCCATCACCAGCATTTACTAGCTTATTATTTCTTCCTCTTTGAATGTCTTTCTTTCCTTGAATTTCAAGTCTTCGTGCTCTCTTGTCTTCCTCTACTTTCCCGGTCAATTTCTCTGTTTCCTTCCTCAGACCTCTGTGTTTCTCTGACATATGTTAAGATGACCTTGTCTCAATCCCTGGACCTCTTGGCTTCTGCAGTTGCCATCTGCTTCTCTAGCATGTCGAGAGCTCATTTGGTTTTATAACTCTAAGTACGATGTCTAAAATCTTGGTGACTTAAAAATTTATATTCCCAGCTTTTATCTTTTTCCTAATTCATGTAGCCAACCGGCTCCTTGAAATTGCCACATTGTTTCTAATTAACACCTCACATTTATCCAGTCTAAAGTTGAACTCCTAATCTCCTCCCCGCAACCACCAAATCTGTCTTGCCTAATACCTTCTCCATATCAGTTGGTGGCAATTCCATTCTTCTAGTTGTGAAGGGTCAAAACTGGGAGACCCCCCTGGTTCCCCTCTTTTACCTTCCATACCCAACCCATCTGGAAACAGGCTTGGCTCTAACTTCAGACTCTATCTAGAATTCTCACCTCGGTGGTCTCAGCCACCACTATTGCTCACCTAAGTTATTGGAAAGTGCTTCACAGAGGTCCTTCTTCATCTCCTCTTGCTCTCCATAGTCTGTATTTTAATAGGGCAGCCAAAGCGAACTTTTAAAATGTGTGTCTGTACATATATCTGGTCAAAATCCTGGTAGTCTCTGTTTCACCCAGAGTAAAAGTGAAAGTCCTTAAGATAGCCTGGAAAGCCCTGCGGGGTTCTGGCGCTTGTTTGCCTTTTGAAGCTCTCTCCCTGCTGCTCCCATCATTTTGTCATCTCCAGCCACAGTCGCTTCCTTGCTGATTGTTCCAAGAACAGTTTCAGCAGGCTCCTCTTCCAGACTTGGCTCCAGCTGGAAGTCCTTTCTGCATATATCAGTGTGCTTTACTCCCCGTCTCCTTTCCTTTGCTCCATGAAGCTTCTCCAAAGACACTTCTTTCCATGACATCTCTTCTTTACTCCAGCTCTTGGAACCTACTGAAAGCCCTTTCCATACTCCACTTTTTCTTTTTCCCATATCACACTCTCTATCTTGTCTGCTACATCACCTATTATTTATGACTCCGAAAATTATCTCTGTTGCTGTGGGGGGCGGGCTACCTAATGGCACCCAGAGATATCAGACTCTGATGCCTGGGACTGATAAATGTTACCCGATTTGGAGAAGGGGGTCTTTGTACATGTGCCGAAGTTAAGGATCTTGAGAAGGGTAGATTATCCTGGATTCCTAGATTATCTGTGGGCTTTAGGTGAAATTGTATGTTTTTTTTTTTTTTTTTTTTTTTTTAGTCTTTATTTATTTGAGAACCAGAGAAAGAGAGAGAGAATGTGTGAGAGTGAGTACGCATGAGCGGGAAGAGGGGTGGGAGCAGAGAGAGAAACAGCCTCCCAACTGAGCAGGGAGCCTGGTGCAGGGCTAGATCCCAGGGCCCTGAGGTCATGACTGAGCTGAAGACAGGTGCTTAATCAACTGAGCCGCCCAGGTGCCCTGCAATCATGTGTTCTTAGAAAAGCAGATGGAGATTTAGCAGACAGAAGAGATCCGGCAATGTGATCACAGAGGAAGAGAGTGGACTGATGAAGGCACAAGCCAAAGAATGTCTGTAGCCACTGGAAAGTGGAAAAAGCAAGTGACAATTCTCCTGCGGAGCTTCTAGGGGGAACGACGTCTTGCAGATCCTTGATTTCCAGTCTGGTGGTACTGAGTTTAGACTTCTGGCCTCCAGAACCCTTAGAAAATAAATTTCTGTTCTTTTTTCTTCTGTTCTTTGAAGCTGCCAATCTAGTAATTTGTGTTAGCAGCCGCAGGAATGAATACAACCGTTAAAGTATGAACTCCATGAAGGTGTGGACCTTTGTACTTCTGACCCGCTAATGTATCTCAAATTCCTAAAACAATGCTTGGAGTGTAGTAGGTGTCCAGCAAATATTTGTTGAAAAAAGAATAATATCCATTTTCCTCTTTATATACTTATACCGATCTTGCCTACTTTTTTTTTTATAAAGATTTTTATTTATTTATTTGACAGACAGAGATCACAAGTAGGCAGAGAGGCAGGCAGAGAAAGAGGAAGGGAAGCAGGCTTCCCGCTGAGCAGAGAGACTGATGCGGGGCTCGATCCCAGGACCCTGGGACCATGACCTGAGCTGAAGGCAGAGGCTTTAACCCACTGAGCCACCCAGGTGCCCCCAATCTTGCCTACTTTTTAGGGATGTTTTAAAACTGAATTTGTGTTCTTACTATTCTTTCAATATTCTTTGACATTTTCTATTCAGCAGCAAATTTTAGTAAACATTTCCATTTATGCTCCAAGAATATACCTGATAATTTTCAAGCTTGTAGTGTTTGTCTCCACCATAGGGTTAAAATCCATTATTTTTTTCTTCTTCTGAAATTAGAATACAATATTCATCAGAAGGATGGTACTTTCTTGATTATGATTTTATGGACTGAAGAGCTAAGAAACCCATGGGAGACATACTAAATATTAACCGTATTTTAAAAAGATGACATACAATTGTGAGGAAAAATGAAAAAAATATATATATATAAAAAACTGAAGACTTTTTCCACTAATTTTCAAGCATTATTAATAATTGCTTTGCACAGCGCCGCATAACTTTTGTCGGGAACAGAATACACCTTTCTTAGTATCAGAGCCAGCATTTATCTGTAGCTTGGAAACCTTGCTGAGCTCTGTGTGTAAGGTCTTCTCCGGAAGCTTCAAAGTCGTCTTTTATCTTTTCTTTAGTAAGAAACTTCCGTCTGCTTACTACAAAAAAAAAAAAAAGTTTCATTTCTCCTTTTAAGGTGTCTACTTAGGTCCCTATTTCATCCTGTAGACTTTTATAAGTAAAAGCAAAAATGAAGTTTTCAACAACGTGATCTGGAAAATCCCATGATTATTGTTCTAAACAATGGTTTTCCTGCTGGGCTACATACTTCTAGATTTGAGCCTATTCTTGTCACCTTCCATTTGCACTGAACACACTTCCCCTAGCAACTGTCTTACTCAGAGATTTAAACACTAAACTAATTGTGCTACAGACTGATTTGAACATATACACTTTATTTTGAACAGCCTGGTGTTACTAAGCCAAGCTATAAGCTTTATTATATTTTAAGTACAAAGGGAAAATATACTTTCAATAAAAAAGAAAACCAATACTCTCTCACATTATTACAGCATTTTTAATCTTTGTGTGTTCTCTCTTGGTAATTACGTGGACAAATAAATTCTGTATGCATTATTTATATAATTGTAATAAAATATATGTATAATTTTGAAAACACTGATGCGCTGAACCACCCTTGATTCTTTTCACCTCTGAACAGTCCTACTTATGTTATTTTAGTTTACACCTTCATTATATCTCCTCCGGATTATGCTCTCAGGCTTACCCCTTCTCACCCTCCAGGCCATCTTGCCTAGTCTGATTTCTACATGGTGCCACAATGATCTTTTCAAAGAATAAAAGATTATCTCTGTCTATCTATAGATAGTTATCTCTATCTATCTATTATCTCTATCTCTATCTATATGCAGAGAGAAATGAAAGAGTATCTCATATCTATCATATATACATATGAACTCCTTCATATCTATGGAAGTATGCTCAAATCTTCAGTTTACTGCAAAGAGCTCTTAATCACGTGGGTCTTATTATCATTCCTTTCCATAAGCCATCTATCATGTCTACTCACACACACTTCACATCAGCCAGACGTACATACCTGTGGGTTTTCTGGAATGCTTTAAGCTTCACTCAGGCTATTCCCTTTATGGTTTGGACTGGACATTATCCCCTTTCTCTTCTAGTTAACCGAGCTGTAAAAATCTCAATTCAAGCCTCATGTCCTCTAGTTACTCAAGTTTCTTTCAACTTTCAGAGCATGCTAAACATTTATATTCAATGTAGCACTCATTTAGATTCATCTGTCTGCCTTTTGGTATTATGCAATTTACATATTTGTTTTTCCCCTCTGTACTGCTGTCTTCTTGTAGGCATAGAAATCGGTCTTGTTGTATCAACATCAGATACATCGTAGGTACTCAATAACTGCAGGATAAATAGATACATGATTAAGAGTTAAGAATGTTTGTGCATACATAATAAACACTTTCATGCATTCCTTTTTTCTATATAAATACATAAATACATGTATACATAAATTTATAAACATATTGTATTCTCCATCTCTCTCTCTCTTTGTGTGTGTCTACATTCACATACTCATTTTCTCTGGACAGCCCAATTTAGAAAAGTTGAAATATTCATGACATACTTAATTTTATTTTTTATTTTATTTTTTTTTAAAGATTTATTTATTTATTTATTTGACAGAGAGAGATCACAGTAGACAGAGGCAGGCAGAGAGAGAGAGAGGGAAGCAGGCTCCCTGCTGAGCAGAGAGACTGATGCGGGACTCGATCCCAGGACCCTGGGATCATGACCTGAGCCGAAGGCAGCGGCTTAACCCACTGAGCCATCCAGGCGCCCCATCATGACATACTTAATTTTAAAATGAGCATTTTAGCGTTCTTTCCATCTTGCTTCTTTCTGCTTCCATTAGTTTCCTTATGAATCTCTGGGCTATTCGTTGCTTTCCTTTTCGTGGTCATTCATGCAACTTCTTTCCATTCTAAATATCTGAAGAAATGGCAACTAGAGAAGCTAGGCATACAGAGGGATAACCAAAATTTATTTTCTTTTAGTTTTTCTTGAACATCACATATGTGAATCCATCTTAACTCTGCTTTTGGAAAAACAAAAACAAAAACAAAAACAAAAAAAACCCCTTGCGTATTCACTAACGTTCCTAGATTGTCTTTGAAGGGACCCTGACCAAATGAGCCTCAGGGAAGAGAGAGCTGGATCATAGAATTGTCCTCATTTCTCAGACAGGATTTCTGACAAGTACTTTGGGTTTTTTTGGTTTTGTTTTTTTGTAATCTTGAAAAGTGATACATCATCCCAGGCATTGGGGTGGGCCATAATTCAAGATTTGGCTGTATGAAAATCTAGGGAGAGATAACTATCCTGGCATTTGGGGGTAAGAGCCAAGTTTTGTGGGACTTGGTGCTTATACAAGTTAGGGGCCATTTTAGGAAAAATACAGTTTTATTTTTATTATTATTTTTTAAAAAGATTTTATTTATTTATTTATGAGAGACAGAGAGAGAGAGAGGCAGAGGCAGAGGGAGAAGTATGTTGCCTGTGAAGCAGGGAGCCCGATGCAGGACTCGATCTCAGGGCCCTTAGATAACGACCTGAGTTTGAAAGCAGATGCTTAACGGAGGGGCTCCAGGAAAAATACAATTTTAAAAAGTTTCATTGTGTCAGTGCATTACATTAGCTGTGTAACAAATGACACCAAACTTAGTGGCTTAAAAAACAAGTGTTTATTATTTTGCACATTTTTTGTGTGTGGGTCAGGTTTTGGGAGTGGCTTACCTGAGTGTTTTGGGCCCCATGGACCTCTCTGTAAGGCTACTTTAGTGTATAGGACATCATTACTGGCTTTCTCCAGAACAAAGCATCCAAGATAGAGCAGGGTGAAAGCCTCAATGTCTTATGACCCTGCCTCAAAAGTCACATTCCATTATTTTCTCAGTGTCTTGTCCGTTATTCAGGTCAGCTCTATTCAGTGTGGGGGACTAACAGGGACAGGAAGGCCAGGCAGTGAGCATCATTGGGGGCCATCTTGGAGACTAGCCATCACATCTATATTTGAAAACTTAAAAAGAAATAAAGTTATGTAAACACAATGTTAAGGGCCCCTTTCTGGTCTTTGGGAACATGTATCCAAATGAAGAGCTCGTGAGCTTGCTGTTGCCTTCTCCAGGGTAAATTTCCTTTTGCAAACGTCGATATCTGCCACAGGCTTTCTTCTTCTTTGATAAAAAGCATTGAGTTAAATTCATCATCACACAGTCTTTGTATTATCTTTCTTTGTAGCTCTTGTCCAAGACTCCAACTGTGACCAGTCCTCAGGATTCAGCATACAGTGTGGTCATTTAGTAGCAAATTTATCCATCCATATATAGATACAAGTAGGTAGTGATATGATGTTCTCACATTAGGGGGTTTTGTTTTGTATTTTAAGGAAATGGAAAGAACTTCATGAGTCTATGCACACAGCATCATATGTTTCAGGTTAGAGCCCTCTGACTGTTACCCCTATCACCTCTGAATAGTTAGAATGGATTTTTTTGTTTGTTTGATTGACTAGGCAGATGTGCCACCTATTTGTCATAATAATACTGTGTGATAAGTAACCACACACATTCAATGGCAAAGAACTACACATGCTTATGGCTCACTGTCTGGTGCCATCTGTGTGTTGGCCATGGGACTCTTCTTATCTGGACTGGATTTGATCACATGTCTGGGGCTTATAAGTCTGTTGGTTCATCTAGATTGAGCTTTTCTATAAATGGTTAGATGACTCAGTTCTGGTTTATGTGTCTGTTCTCCTCCATTAGACTAACATAGATATATTCTCTCTGTAAAGGCAGAAACACAGAAAGCAAGTAGAAAGACACAGAAGCTCTTGAAGCTTTGGCTTAGAGCTTGCACACTATTCCTCTATCTCATTTTACTGGCCAAAGAAAATAACATAGTAGAGCCCTTAGAGTTGGAGGATTACAAAATTATATGGGAAAATGCATGAATACAGGACTGAGACACAGTTTGGAACCATTCTGCAATCTTGACTATAGAAACTTTCACTCTCGTTCCTCAGGAATCCTCAGATGTACCATTTTTGAAGCTATATTTTCTATGAGGCAGAAAACTTCCCACATAAAGACAGTTTTTTTAAAAATTTTAAATATTTTATTTATTTGATAGAGAGAGAAACAGCGAGAGAGGGAACACAAGCAGGGGGAGTCGGAGAGGGAGAAGCAGGCTTCCCGCTGAGCAGGGAGCCTGATTCCAGGCTTGATTCCAGGACCCTGGGATCATGACCTGAGCTGAAGGCAGACTGCTAAGGACTGAGCCACCCAGATGCCCCAAGACAGGTATTTTTTAAGTCAAAGTTATGTGAGTCTTAAGTGGGTAGCTACCATTATGTTGGAGCATGTTGCCTTTGAGTTTTTCAAAATATTTAGCTCAATTTTTCTGCTCACAGATTAGACAGTGAGTATATATAGAAGTCTATATGTGCAACCAGGATGTTGAGAAGCAAAATTTGTGGCAATATGAAAATGCAACTTCATTTCTGTCTCTTATTTCTATAAGATATGTTTAGTATGGGCAAATTTTCTCTGCTCTTTGATGAAATCTGTCAGATAAAGTTTCTCACCAGGAAAGAATATAATAGAGTATTGCAAAGTGTCTTCAGTCATTGATTAAATGTTAAATCCCAGATATTAATCTGGGTCTGAAGTATTAAAATGATAAGAACATATGAAAGGGCATGCCTGAATTCTACCATCTTTGAACATTTTCCTACTCTGTGAACTTGACTTTTTCCAATAGTTTCATGGGCTCTTTGGAGATGGCCATCATTGGGGAATGTTCTCTTGACATCCTTGACAGGGGCAAAACCATTTCTGTCATGGTGATGATTTTTGATTTCTTCCTCAGTCTTCAGGAAACTAAAATTCATCTGCAGATTCTGGCTGTATCTTCCTGGGACCCAGTTAGACAGATGACACACCGAAGGCTCTTTCCTATGTATTCTTTATCTGGTTTATGTAAAACATACTTCTTTTTCTAAACAATTCAGGCAGATCCTCAAATAACCACTTCCAACCTGATGCCCCAGGATGCTTTTGCTTGCTCAAGTGTCAATCAGGAAAAGCTCTCTCTATCTCCCACCTGCAACAAAAGGTACTCAAGGTTTCCAGTCAACCCATGAGAGTTTCCCTCACCAAGTTTGGAGTAAAGGAATATCTCTCTCCTTCAGTGATTTAGGGATGAGAACTCACAGCATGTCAACAGAAATTTCTAGGACATTTCTCTATAAATATCTCTTTTCTTCTTCTTTTTCAAGCCATTTATAGCCTGAAAGTGTGTGATGGAATCCATGAATTCTGGACGTGGGTTTCAGTGATCTTTTAAAATCTAAATTTTGGTCCAGCAACTTAACATCTTTTAAGTATATTTTATTTTTGTGATTTCTTGGAAAATTGAATTTTTGAATCTTTTTATATATGCAAGTCCCCACTTAGACCCATCCTCCTTTTCCCCACTTCAAGTAGAGAGAAATTTTGAGTAAGAGATGCACTACCGTGGGTTGTCCCGGCGGGGGGTGGGGGGGCGGTGGTGTCCCAGTGATCATGAATAGATATCTCAAAAAAGTGGGAGAGGAGAAGCAGCAAGTTAGTGGCTTATTGTTCTTCTCATTTCCGCCCCCTACCCAGAACCTTCTCATTTTCATATAAACATTAATTTGCTGCTGTATTTCCAGTTCTAGGAAGATAATACACTGCTTAGTCCTATGTATAAAGCAGAGTCCTTGGAAGAAGTTGAGAACACGTGAAGGCTCTTAAATTCCTTTCAGTCCCTTAGAAGAAATAGTGTGATCCTGGTATTAATAACATGATGACCTTTCAACTGCTTTTTGCTGATGAAAAATGGGTAATCAAAGTCTTATCATTGGTAAATAAAGAATATGAGGGAATTTCAAACTTTTTGATCTCACATGGTTTTGAGACTAGAGCCTTAGGTCTTTCAAATGAGAAACTTCTCTTTGAAGACCAAAGAGGGAAGAATCATAGTGTATTCTTTAAAGTCCTCGTTGTATCATACTTGAGAGATGACTGCAGAACACTGCCCTCTGGTCAATTTCTTTACTTTTTAATTGGTTAAACTATCCAAAACATAACTTGGGTCTCTTATAGGCCAAAGTGGCCTGGGGATTCCGAAGCCATTCTGCAGGAAATCTGTGTGTCTTCCATAAAATGAGCTGATTTTCTCTGAACTACATATACTTTGTAGTTGGAACCTTTAGTGTCCTGTGGTTCTCGAACAGATGTCCTAGGTGCCAGAATGATAGCTCCATTTTATGGATCCCATAATTTTGGAAGGGAGTGGTAGAACAGGATTATAAACTGACTTGGAAGAAAAACTGCTAGCCTAACAAATATTTTCTATTGTGCTTTAAAAAGAGGAATGTATGGCAGTTGTGTTTATTTTTCAACATTGTATTTATTTATTGTCAGTGGTTACTTACCCGGGAACCCAGGTTTTCTTCTGCCGTTATGTTTTCTGTTGCAAAAATTCTATTTTGTATTAGCCACATTAACCCCTGTTAAGCACGCCTTTTCTGTTCATTATCACGTTTTTTACATTCTTTCCACATGCGGCCCTCAGTGAATCTGGACATCCAAGACATTGGACGCTTTCTACAACTTTCATAGACCCAGTGTCTAGGGCAGAGAGAGGATAAGAAGGATGCCTGAATTCAATATTCTGTTAGTCATCTCTGGTTCTGCGATGTATCATTACTTAACCACAACAAGAACCTCCCAAATGATCTCGTTAGTTTCAATCTTTTCCCTCTTTCATTTCTCCCTTGTATGCTGTCAAATTAACATTATTCGAAAGCACAATGGTCATTGTGTGATTCACCGGATAAATTTTTTAGGCCTCCACCGTCACTTGGGCTTTTCATCCTTGCCATCATATGCTGTCACGCTTTTCTACTCCTCTCCTTCTGCGTACCAGACGAACTGATCTATTCACAATCCTCTGAATGGTCCTTTTGTCTCTGCCTTCTTTTGTTTCTTCATGTCTTCCCATCACTCCAAATTGCCTTGCTTCTTTTCCTAAATGAGAAGTTCAGCTGAGACTCCATCTCCTTTGAAGTCTTTCATCTCTCCTGACATTTATTTCCATGGTTTTATATTTACACACTGCAATGTCATCTGCTAAAGAAAACCTATTGAGATCCACGGCTTTGTTGTTCAAAGCTTTGGATACATTTGAGGAATCATAAATCCATGCAGTCATTGCTAGAGGTACTGAAAAGGGACCCAAAAATACTTGCATACACCTCCTTTTAGGTACTATTTTATGATCTAGGTTATTTTTACAGAAATTAATATTGGTGTCCCTTGCTTCGCTCCAGGATGGCTCCCAATCCAGGGCATTTTCCATCTACCAAAAGTAGATCATCTCAAATACATGCTCTGTGATTTGCAGAGGAAGTGCTATCCCAAAAGGAGATCAACCATATATGTAAATGAACTTGATAGAATTAAGAAAAACATATTAACTTTGAATAACCCTAGCTGAGCAATCAGTTCTGGTTTATCACAATTTGGTCTGATGATACGTTCCTTCTTGTCTATCTGCGGCCCGAAGTGTTGGTCGTTTGGAATGGCATTTGTGAGCTATTACACTGGGTCCCTGCTTCTGCCCACACAGTTTCTTGAAATGTGATTTACTGCTGCCTTCCCCAGTTGGTATCCATTTATTATTTTAAATTTATACAATAATGTCACTCAAACTTGGACGGCTGTCTATTTCATATGCTTCTCAGATGCTGTGCTTATATTGCAAGATCAACCAAGGGAGTGGTTATGGAAATCATGCAAGTCACTGATTACACTCTGAAAGGCAGGAGTGCCTAGCTCCTTGCAAATGCCATCTGTGATATGAGGTAGTGTTAGAATAGCATGTCTTTTAAGAGGCTCATCGAGCTGGAGCATTCAGGGAATCAGCCCCTCATTCTAATGAGTGAAAGATACATGAAATATTTTAGTTAGATTTTGCAGGTAAGAGGACAGTCACACTGCCAGTTTTATGGTGATGATTAAATGAAAGAATGCATGCAACTCACTTAGTCAAGGGCATGGAAAACAATTTGTTATTATTAGTAGTACCTTTGTCATTAAGATGATCTGAGGAATAATTTTGCAAACCTCACTGCGATTGATCTTTTTATGGATAGAGAAAGGAAAGAGCTGCCTCTGCAGGCATACTTTCTAAAAACCTATCTCTGAAATTCAGTTACATAGAGTATCATCCCTAGATTGCAAATCACTTCTGGAGAGAGCTCTCTTCCTCCCCAGGATAAGCCGGGTCTCCCACCATACACTCTAATGACTTTGATGCTTTGCCTTTGGTGCTCTCAGGGACGCAATCATGTCCTTGTAGACATTTACTTTATTGTTTTTATTTTTGTATTATCTATCTCCTTAAGGAAATTTTAACCTCAGAAAAATCAGTGTGTGGTTCTGTGTTGGGTATCCCCACCTCCTGCATTGAAGAAATGCTCAGTAAATTTTTCTTTTATGAATGTTGAATGCATGAGTAAATGCGGAGAAACTTGGGAGCCATCTGATAGTCGAACAATCCAGTGTCAGCAGATCCGAATTTTAGTTTTGGCTTTCACACTAACTATCCATGTTACCTGAAGTAAGCCTCCAAGTCTTAATATCTTTATGAAAGGGTTTATGCTAAATCAGTGGTTATCAACCCTGCTTATACATTATAATCCCCCGGAGAGATTTTTAAAAGCATTTAATTTTAGGCTCCATCCCAGTGGAATTAGATTCTCTGTGAGCTGGACCCTGGACCTGGTACATACACATGTTAAGCTTCTCATGTGTTTTTAATGAATATCCAGGTTTTAAAAATCACTGTATTAGATTAATGAAACTTCTTCCATTTCTAAGTCGAAGTTATTTTGCTTAGACTTCTGAAAAGGCTGGCTGTTCTATTAATTTATTTGAGTGTTTGGAATGATTGTTTGCACATAGCAGGACCTCTATAAATGTTTTTGTTGCTGAACTAGCAGAGAGTTCTACTAAGTTCATGAATACTAAATGCAGGAGATTAATCTGGTGACTGGATTGATGTGCTCCTCTCTCATTTTATAGAAGGTTCAGGGGAAACAAGCTTCACAAATTAGCTGAAGATAAATTAGAAAACTCTGTAGCAATGACAAGGAACTTGTGGTGTCTGCACTGAAGATAATTAGATATTTTTAAATAAAACTGGCATTTGTGATCATGTAATCACGTACTGAACTCTTCCTATACACAAGAGTTTTAAGCATTTTTTATGTAGTGAGTAACTGAATACCAGTGACACCTTACAATATGCGCTATTGTCCACATAGTACAGAGGAAGCAAAGGAGGGACAAAGAGGGTACGAATCTAGGAACTGGTGGTGGGGAATCTAGATCCGAACTCGGTCTTTCTCTGGAAATGGGGCTTATTTACCCTTATTCTTGGACAGTGTCATTTTACAAAGTACAAACTAGCCAGAGCGAAGTGATAATTCAGGCATGAAATCACTCTTTCAAAAGTAAATATATGATATTCTGAGAAAAGATGGCATTTAAAATCAAATAAATTATTCCTTGTTGTCCAGTGGAAATTTCTACTTTTGGCACCATGGGTTGAAACTACCAAGGTATATGAGTGATCTGTTTCTGTGTAACAAATCATCCTAAAATATAGCAACCTAAAACCATACATATTTCTTAGGTCATTGTGTCTGGGGCCCAGGAATATTGGCATTTTTTTTTTTAAGATCTTATTTATTTATTTGCAGACAAAGATCACAAGTAGGCAGGGAGGCAGGCAGAGAAAGAGGAGGAAGCAGGCTCCCCACTGAGCAGAGAACCTGATGCGGAGCTCGATGCCAGGACCCTGAGATCATGACCTGAACTGAAGGCAGAGGCTTTAACCCACTGAGCCACCCAGGTGCCACATATTGGCATGGTTTAACTGGGCTCTCTGCTTCAGGGTTTCTTCTGAGGGTTTAAATAGGGATTTCCTGGGATGATATTCCTAAATGAAGGCTTGACTGCATAAGGATCTTCTTCACATGCTCACTTACATGGTTGTGAGAAAAGTTCTGCTCCTTGAGGGATGTTGGACTGGGGGCCTAAATTCCTAAGTGACCTGCAGCCACACCGTGTGACCACCAAGTCATTTGTGAAGGGTCAAGAAGAATGTCAGCAAGGACAAAGTCCCAGATTTTTATAACTTAGTTTCAGGAGTCACATCCCTTTACATTGCTGTATTCCGTCTAACGGAAGAAAGTGGCTAAGCCCATGCCATACTCAAAGAGAGATCACATAAAGGTGTGAATGCCTTGAGGTCGAGATCATTTGAAAGTCAACTTAGAAGACTGTCTGCCACAAAGGAAATGCCCACAGGGAATGTACATCTGGCTCTCCCTAGGGCGGTGGCTGCTGATTTTGTTACAACTGCGTATTGCAGGACCATGGAATCTTTGGTGGCTTGGCTGTGGTCATGTCTCTAACTATGGATATTGCAGTATCTAAATTTCTTGACAAGATCGACAATTTTTTTCTGCCTTATAAATTTTGTGACCTCTTATACATCCAAACAATGACATACTCTGATGTAAAAATTTCACAGCGTGGTAATGCTCCATTATTTATTGGCTTCCCCTCCCTTAGCCTCAGTTTAGCAACTCCTAAGGAGGCAAGATCACAGATTCATCTCACTCTGTCATACCTTGAAATCAAACTGGCCGAAAGACCTATGCTCAAAGAAGTGACATTGGACTTTATTATTTTTTATTTACTCATTTATTTATTTAAGATTGTATTTATTTGTCAGAGAGAGAGAGAGAGAGAGAACGCACAAGCAGGGGGAGCAGCAGGCAGAAACATGCAGAGGGAGAAGCAGGCTCCCTACTGAGGAAGGATCCTGACATGGGACTTGATCCCAGGACTCTGGGGTCATGACCTGAGCAGAAGGCAGATGCTTAACCCAAACGAGCTACCCAGGTGACCCGACATTGAATTTTTATAACCCCCAGTTGTGTTACTTAGATAATTTGTCTTCTGTTACACCCATGAGGAAGTGAAAATAAATCAGATTCCTAACAAACTTAGATCTAACTAAGCAAGCCCGGCATTTTTTTTTAATTGCACACATCAATAACTTTATATTCTATTATATTTTATTGGACCCTAGGATTCCCACAGGGATCTGTTTTTGTGTCACATAAAGGAACTGCACTGGATGATGAAGTTTTATTGCTCCAGATAACTTACACCTTATTTATGTAAATATGTGCTCTCAGAATTAGGATAAGCCCTGAGTCAGGTTAGCACTTTCCATTCAACTGACAGCCCATGACAGAATCATTGTCATCATTCAGGCTGTTTCGGGATGCAACACAGGATAATGGCATTACAGGTCATCTTTGACTACACATGGGGAGATGTGTCAGTGTTCGTGCTATCATTTTTGGAAATAATTTTCATTAAGTCAAATTAGTACAAAAGAGTCATGTGCATGCAATATTTTGTGAGAACATTTAGGTCCTAATCATTTCATGTTCTCATTTGTACATTCAAAGATTGGAGTAATGTATCTATGAGCCAAAGAGCATCAAAGATTTCTGGCAACACCTAGGAGAAAAGTATGGAACAGATTCTCCCCTAGAAACTTCAGAGAGACCATGGCTCTGCAGACACCTTGGTTTTAGACTTGTCTTCCAGAACTGTGAGAATAAATTTGTGTTGTTTCAGTCCACCCAGGATGTGGTACTTTGTTATGGCAGTTCTAGGCAATGAATATAGGACTGTGTTCCCTGTTAACTACCTCTGGCTTTTAAAATGTGTACATCTTGTATGTCTAATGTATTTGGAGGCAAGAGTGGGAGGAAAGCACATTTTCTCATGAGAAAAAAAGTTATGAAATTAGAATTCATCCCTTTTTCAACAAGAAGCCATTAGACAGTAAGTAACTCCATTTATTCACAAACATTCTCAGCCATTCCTGGGGTACATGTCACCTGCAGCTCCAGGAAAGAGAAATTCACATTTGGACTCAGAATGATGCATCTAGAACACAAGAAGCCCATTGAAGGGAATAAACACAAATAGCAAACAATGCTTGCTAAAGAAGATTAAGCATCTTCATTGAAAAAGTGAAAATGTAAACATTTGAAAATATGAGTATAGGAAAAACAGATGACAGCAGAGTTAAAAACAATTTTAACAAGGGCAGCTATAATTAAATCTTGACAATTGCAAATCAAATACTGAATTGTTTGAGGTGCCAGGGGAGTCAGATCTGAGTGATGGACGTAGGCTGACTCCTGTGTTTATGGTGGACAGCAGCGTGGGGTTCCTAGACATTGGGGAGGGATCGCCAGTTACAAATAGTGGGTAAGAGGAGAATTTCTTATCATGTGAAATTGAGCTGATGAATCTCTAGGGAATTCTTTTAAGCTGTCAAGATTCTCTTTCTTTTTTTGTTTTAAAGTTTTATTTATTTATTTGAGAGAGAGAGAGAAAGAGAGAAAGAGCGAGCGGGGAAAGGGCGGAGGGAGAGAGAGAATCTTAAGCAGACTCTGAGCTGAGTGCGGAACCCACTTTCCCTACTTGTCCAACTCAGGCCTGATCTCATGACCCTGAGATCATGACTTAAGCTGAAATCAAGAGTCAAAAGCTTAACTGACTGAGCCACCCAACCACCCCATAAGCTGTCAAGATTTTCAATAGAAGCAATAGATTTGTTTTCTCATAGCACAGTGGATGGCGGCAGCCATTATCAATATCTACCCTAACTATGTTCATTGACTTGCCCCAGAACTGCAAAGCTCCAGTGATAGCCACACCCTAAACCCCCATACCAACAACCTCCACTACCATGGACCCTAAAGGAGGTTTCTTAATAGCTGCAGCACAGTCGTGGGAGATCAGGATGGGTGAGAAAGTGCATGGTGAATGTCCAAAGTTTGACTGTTACTTCATCTGGGAGCTTCATGGAACACCAGGAGTGTCTGTGGAAAATTCCAGGGCTCCGATTCTTAATTCCATAAACTAATCAGTCTCAAAATGATAGCTAATTCTGGTGCATGTAAGTGGAAAAAAAGTGAAGATGATAGAATCCTTATGACAAAGTTAGGATTCTATGACCAATAAGAAAAAAAATAAGAGCTTTATAAACCTTTGTTTATCCTTTAACTTAAATTGAAAAATCCATGGCCTGTGTATGAATCCCGAGATTCATATATAAACTGAACACATTCCTTTCCAGGGCTGGGGAATTCAGCTAACCGCCAGAATATGCCTGACATTTCCTTTATATTCAAAGCAGATGTAACCTCTTTACATCAGTAGAAAGATGAGCATTTTCAAATATAGTTTTTTCTCACACTGCTTCTTAATACCATCTCATGGCGTCAAGCTGAAAGCAGTCATCTGGGGATGTATTGTAATGTTCTTCAGCTGAGAGTGTTGGATTTCATTTTTGTTGAGATACCATTCCTAAAAATAATGATTCCAGTTTCACACAATAGAATTCAGGAGTGTTACATTTTTTAAATGAACAGAAAAAATATGAGGAGAATACAAAATCTAGCATTTCTAAGCTGAGACTTTGGGAATATGTATTATCTGTAAGAAACTTAAAGCTGAAACTTAAAATACTAAGTGATTTAGCCTAAGACCCATCAGAAATATTCATGGGTGAGGGCACAGAGAGGCTAGGTACACATGCATTTTTGTGTGTGCGTGTGTGTGTGTGTTAAGATTTTTGAAATAAAAATGCAGAGTTGCCAACAGCATTGGATTATGCAAAATAAGTACCTATGAGTATGTAGTTGACAGGGTACATCTGAATTTACATCTTTATTTCATCATTACTTATGTGGCTCATAGATACATGGATGGGAAACAATTCCTCTGGGTGGAAAAGAGTCAAGTTCGTAACAGGAAAGTAGTAGCAAGATTTTGCTGTTGTTTTTATAAGAAACTGGTCAAGAAAATTGGTAGGGGAAGTTTTTTGGGGTGTGGGTTGCACCTGAAACTAGCCCCTTTCCTTTGGGAAATACCATTGTGATCATCAGAAAGCCTCCATAGTCACGGCAGTAGAGGAAGGGAAGGCTTCCTCTAGGCACCAGCAGCAGGCAACTTTGCACGGTTTTTCCGAGCAATGATCACATTCTACTATTGTTCAGAGTCACACAATACAAGTTAATAGTATCATAATATAAAGAGCTATGGAACTCTTGTGACTCAGTAATGTCTGAAAACTGGGAAAGTGCTTGAAAGTGAGCATTTCTATCAAGAGCGTGTCAGAAAGGATACAAGGTTGGGGTACCTGGGTGGCTCAGTCAGTTATGCCTCTGACTCTTGACTTCAGCTTAGGTCGTGATCTCAGGGTTGTGAGACGGAGCCCCACATTGGGCTCTGCACTGAACGTGGAGCCTGCTTAAGAGTCTCTCTCTCTCTCTTCCTGCTGCCTCCCTCCCCACATATGCACATGCTCTTGCTCTCTCTCTAAAAAAAAAAAAAAATTAAAAAATAAAAAATAAATGATACAAGCCATTAGTCAATTTAATGAGAGTTGATGTGAATAAATAAATAAATAAATAAATACTGTTAATTTATATTATGTTTATATTTTTAAATAACTGATCAGTGAGTTGACTAAAAGTTATTTTATACTGTGGGTTCTAACCTCTCTTTTACTTTCTTGCCTTCCTTCCTTCCTTCTTTCTTCTTTCTTTCTCTGGTATAATACTCTTAGTCAGGAGACCCATGGGAGAAATATAATTGGCCAGACCCTGTTACTATTAATACCCCTATGTCTTAGGGCAATAAATGAAAGAGTAACTGAAAAGGTCTCTTTGACTAAGACCTGTTTATATTTGTGTGTTACACACAGCATCTTTGAATATGGTGGGGCAGGTCATACCTAAGGGTACCCACCCAAGGGTGTGAGTGGGGCTGAAATGACTCCATACTATTCCTTTTTTTTTTTTTTAAGATTTTATTTACTTATTTGAGAGAGAGGGACAGAGAAACATGAGGTAGGGGAGGGGCAGAGGAAGAAGCAGACTCCCCACTGAATGTGGGGCTTGATGTAGGGCTCAATCCCAGGAGCTGAAGTGACACTTAACTCATGGCCACCCAAGCACCCTGCCATAATGTTCCTTTTAAAGATTGAAAAATATTCCATTGCATGAATACACCACATTTTATTTATCCATTCATCAATTGATGAACAATTGGATTGTGTCCTCTTTTTGGTTATTATGAATAAAGTTGTTATATAAACATCTGTGTTCAAGTTTTTATAAGGATGTATGTTTTCAGTTGTCTTAAGTATATATTTAAGAGAGAAATTGTGGGTTATACAGAAACTCTAAAATTAACTTTTTGTGGAAATGCCAAATTGTTTTCCAAAGTGGTTATACCAGTTTACATTTCCAACAATGTGTGAGGCTTCCAGTTTCTCTCCTTGCCAACATTTGTCGTTGTCTGTCATTTTGATTACAGACATCTATTATATGTGAAGTAGTCTCTCATTGTGATTTTTGGTTTGCATTCCCCTAATATTTAATGATGCTGAGCATCTTTTCACCTGCTTATTAATCATTTGTGTCTCTTTTTTGACTCACTGTTCACTCAGATATTTTGTCCATTCTTTTTTGTTTGTTTGTTTTTAAGGATTTATTTATTATAGAAAGAAAGAGAGCATATGAGGGCGCCTGGGTGGCTCAGTGGGTTAAAGCCTCTGCCTTCAGCTCAGGTCGTGATCCCAGGGTCCTGGGATTGAGCCCCGCATCAGGCTCTCTGCTCAGCGGGGAGCCTGCTTCCTCCTCTCTCTCTGCCTGCCTCTCTGCCTGCTTGTGATCTTTGTCTGCAAATAAATAAATAAAATCTTAAAAAAAAAAAAAAAGAAAGAGAGCATATGAGTGCATGTGCATGAGTGGAGGGAGGGGCAGAGGCCAAAAATCTTAAGCAGACTCCCAGAGAGCATGGAGCCTGACATGGCGTTTGATCCCATGACTCATAAGACCATGGCCTGAGCTGAAACCAGAGTCAGGTGCTTAACCGACTGAGCCACAGAGGGACCTCCTTTGTCCATTCCTCAGTTTGGTTATGTGTACTGTTGAGTTGCAAGAATTTTTAAAATATTCCAATTACAAGTTACTTCTAGGATATATAAGTTGCAAATATATTTTCTCATCCTATGGTTTGACTTCCCATCCTCTTATTATTGTCCTTCAAGGCAAAAATGTTTTTAATTTTGATGAAGTTCAGTCTATTTATTTTTTATTTTGTGGCTTGTGCTTTTGGGTTGTTATCTAAGAAAGATTGCAAAATCCAAGGTCATAAACATTTATGTGTATATTTTCATCTAAGAGATTTGTACCTTTATCTCTGACACTTAGGTTTTAATCTATTTTGAGTTACTTTTGAGATGATATGAGATATGAGGTAGGGTCTAGCTTCATCCTTTCGCATGTGGATAGCCAGTTAAGAATAGTTAAACCTAGGGGTGCCTGGGTGGCTCAGTCAGTTAAGTGTTGCCTTCAGCTCAGATCATGATTCCAAGTTCCTGTGTCGGGCTCCCTGCTCAGCAGAAAACCTGCTTCTCCCTCTGCCTCTGCTTGCTGCTCTGCCTACTTGTGCTATCTGGCAAATAAATAAATAAAATCTTAAAAAAAAAAAAAAAAAGAATAGTTAAGCCTACTACTTACTCTTCCGCATCAGCTGGTCTTGATCTACCTGTCTAAAGTTAGTTGACCATAAATGTGTTTGTCTTAACTCATCCTAGCACCTAAAGTCTAAAGTCCCTGAAGATTGGCTTATCTAAATATCACCTAAATGAGGTATGAGTGATATGCAAGGAATTATTCATCTTGAGGAAAATTCCTCTCCAGCTGCAAAATTGTGAAACCAAACAAGTTATGTGCTTCTACAATGCAGTGATGAGACAGACATAAGGTAGACATTTCCACTCCAGTAGGGGGAAATAGGGTCCTAAGGAAGTCCAAAGCCTCATAGGGCAAACAACATCAAACCTTCAGTTTTGAGAAAAATCCTCTTTGGCTCAGTGCTCTGCTCTCTAGACTCACTAAGGTGGTAATCCCACCTCTGAAGGTCTCCCAGGCTGGTGTTGCTTCACTGTGGCTCTGGGTGACCCTACCACCATGGCTCCATCGTCGGGTGCGGTCCCTACTGCAGCTCTCTCCAGGGACCTCTCTCCTGATGTACTGGTGCCATGCTGGCTTGGCTGAACTGGAGAGGAATTAGCTCTGCCATTCCACCTCGGGTGCTTGCACTAAGGGTCTATACTAGGACTGATAGTCTCTGAATTGTGTTTGGTTCATTCTTCCATTGTCTGAAAGGGCAGCACCTGGCTTCTGTTGAGATGGATAATCCACACTAATTTCCTTGTCAAATGGTTGCTTGGCCTTACTCTTAATGCTCTCACCTTCTGTGACGTGGATAGGCAGAGGTTTGTCTAGATCCTTAGTTCAGCTTTTTATTAGCGTAACAATTCTCTCTTTACATCACGTCTCTTTTCTCACACTCTACTAAAAGCAGTCTGGAGGAACGAAGCCACTCCTACAACACTTTGCTTAGGAATCTCTTCAGCCAAATATCCTATTTCATTGCTTGCATGTTCTACCTTTCACAAAACACTAGAACACGAACATAATTCAGCCAAGTTCATGGCTGGTTTGTAAATTTGCTCCAGTTTCTAATAATAGGTTCCTCATTTCTGATTGAGACCACCTCAGAATGTCCTTTACCGCCCACCTTTCTACCAACCTTCTGTTCATGACTGCTCGTATTTTCTAAGAAGACAGAGGCCTTCTCTACAATTCTGCTTCTTTTTCTTTCTCAGTTTGCATCAGAATTGACTGTAATGGTCCATTCACAGCAATGCAATCTTTTTCTGGTGTACACCTTGAAACTCTCCTGCCTCTACCCATTACCCAGTTCCGAAGCCACTTCCACATTTTTAGATATTTGTTTCAGCAGCACGCATCCCCCCTCCTCCCAGCTTTTTGGTACTGATTATGTCTTATTCCATTTGGGCTACTTCCCAAATATACCATACAGTGGGTGGCTTAAACAATATTTATTTCTCACAGTTCTTTAGGCTAAGAAGTCCAAGTTCAAAGCTCCAGCAGATTTGGTGCCTGGTGAGAGCCTTCTTCCTGTTTCATACACATCTTGCTACATCTTCACATGGCAGAAGGGGTTCTCTTTTATAAGGGCACTAATACCATTCATGAAGGGCTCTATCTTGATAACCTTATTATCTCCCAAAGGCTCCACCATCACTTTGGGGGTTAGGATTTCAATATATGAATTTTTAGAGGATAAAAAAATTTATTCCATAGAATTCTGTTTCATACTTTCAGTGGGCTTTTCTAATTCTTTCTTTGTTCCGGTACCTGCAACCACATGTATCTATCATTTCACTGGTTACTTCTTTTGGGAGGACATTTTTGACTTCTCAGGCTAATTTGGATAACTGTATTTCTTATATATTCCTATGAAATTCTTTTCTTTATTCTGCTAATAAAGATAACTCACTTGTCTTTATGTGTGGGCTGAGTTCTCAACAAGTGTGTTCCAGAACACTATTCACTATATATCCTTCACAGATAGGCTGACAAATTTTAATTTATATAAAACATTTGCTAATACCTTAACTGAGAATATCTCCTGCTTTCGTCATGGAGTGAGTTGTCAAATGTGCTGCAAACACAAAAACAGTCAATGCTAATGGACTAGAATGTTCTTAATGCCCTTACAGATCCTCTAATAATCTTTTAACAGCCAGGTGCCTGTAAAGCTTACCAAGACATCCTAAGAAAAACTGATCTCTATTTCAGTTGGTTCCCACTGATTCCACTACACTTTTGCCACTAAAACACACAATTGCAATAATTTTTTTACATATCTGTCCCTGGTGGGTGAAGGCAGGATCATGCTCTATGCATCTTTCTGATCTATATCCTAGTGCTGGGTCAAGCATTGTGAATAGTTAGCAAAAATATTGGAGGAAGTGAATGAATTAATTAAGTACAATTTAATAATATTCACAGGAGACAATAATAGAGTATTCATATACGCTTGGAAGCCCAGGAATGATAAATGTGATTGCCCAAGAAGGGATTTATTATGTTTTTGGGCAATCATATGCAAATTAAAATTGCTTTTTATAGTTGATTATATATTTCTCAATTTTATCTAGATGATATAATGATGGTAGACTATAAAAGAATTGAATTCTACCTGCTGACATAAAGTTTGGTTAATTTGAAAGGGAATAAACTGCTTATCAGAATTTTTGAAAGCCAAAAGTCTGATGTTGAATCCCAGTTCAACAGGATGTTTACATTTCATTGCCTAAAATCAGATTCATTACATATGATACCGGACCTTGCTGCACGCAGTTGACCTCATTCTCCCCTTTTTTCCTATGGCTTGAAATCTTAAAATAATTTATGGCCATTTTTTATTGGCTATTCACACATTCCCTCACATCTGAAGTGTCTGACTATCTTCTATGTCTTTTCATTTTTCTTGTGATACATATTCTCACAGCCTCTGCTCCAACAAAACATACTGGGTTCTCAGACAATCCCTTACTGATTCTCCCACCTCATATCTCTTTATTGCATGATGCATTCCACAAGCCTATAATCCATTTAATCTTCTGAAGAGAATCAAATCAAACCAAACCAAACCAAACCAAACCAAAATAACAACAACGATGATAATACATCTTACTGCTTTTAACATTGTCTTGCTCAAAAATTCCATCCTGCTTCTTCTACCCCTCTTTTTTGGCATTATAATATCCAATAATTAATGCCTTCAATAACAACACTCCACCTTATTTTTGTAATTCAGCTTTCATTAACTTTTTCCCTCAAATCCTCAGCTTCAGTAAAACTGTGGTCCCAAGAAGAGGCATGACACATCTCACTCATGAGATGTTGCTCATGTCTCACTGATGAATGTTCTTTCTTCTTGCTATATATTATAAACTTTTCATTATAGGACATGTAATCAGCAGGAAAATAGAATATGAATCTTTTTATTCATCACCTGATTTTAACAATTGTTAACATTTTGATATATTTGATCATTTCTTGTTGAAATATTTTAAAATGAATCAGAGATATTATATTTCAAAATACATAACATTTCCATATGAACCTCTATGTACTATTTTCTTATTTATCAGATAAGCATTGTCACACCTAATAATATTAACAATACTTCCTGTATATCAACTTGCTATGTGTTTCACTTCTCTTTGAATTCAGAATCAGTACTTGGTACTATTTACTTGAAGAAATCAGATCAGTTGGCCCATAGAATACCCTATAATATGGATTTGTTTATTTGTTTACTCATGGTATTAGCTTGTTTCCCTAAATCATGAATTTTGTATACATTGTGCATTAAGTATTAGGTCTTAGTTTGATCGAGAGTTAATATTTTGGCAAGAATGTGTCATAGGTGATGCAGTATAGTATAGTACACATGTACTGCCCAGTTGTTCCAAATCTTTTTTAATCTAAATAATTCTCATTCCTCCACTTCTGTTCCTGGTCTGCCCCTACTCTCTTCCCCCGCCTGCTTTGAAACATTACACTCCTCATTAGGGTTCACTAGAGTTCTGAACACTGTGGCATTTATGGTCTATAATACATTGCATTTCACACTTACCTTTATGTTATGCTATATATCATTTTGAAACACATTTTCTATTTTGTGTTAAACTTGTCTGTTCAGATGGGTTGTAGGTCACCAGAAGTCAATTCCCATATCCCACATATTGTGTCTTTCCCCATGGCACTGAGGATTTTTTAGGTTTTCACTATATATTTTCCTATTTATGATTTTATGGTTGACTTCACAGGGACTTACTCATGTTTTTATCATTTCTTAAAGAAAAAAATTCAATATGGAACTATTCTTTGTTTATGTCACCTGTAGTATATGATAAACCAAACATGGCAAGAGAAAGGGTAACAGTGATGAGGATAATTGTAGATACTAACCATGCACACAGCCCATGCAAGTATGGAGACCATGCACTTGGATCCCACTCATGTGTAATTGTGCCCCCAAATGAATGAATGCTCATTTCACTAAAAATGTGAGGAAATGTATTATCTTAGGTCAAAAATGTTTTTTTAAATTGACTATTGCTTATTATAACAGCTAGAGTCCCTTTAAGTAGTTCTCCAATAATTTTCTATAGTAAAGATATTCTACTAAGAATTTTCTGTAAAGACACTTGTCACAAAGCACCTAGTGTGTGCACTCAGATGCCTAGAATCTATTTTCAATAGCTGTTGAAGTAGTGTACCTCCTTCTTCTACCTGTTCAAAGAATATCATGGAAGGTTTAGGTTAGCTGAAGATCCCAAGCATTTATTTCCCTACTTGCTGTCAAGAACTTTTCTCTGTAGTCCTGCTTTTGTCTCCCTGAGAGTTTATAGAAAAAGCTAATAAAGCATATATCAATCTGGCCATAAGGGCTCCAGAATATGGAATTGTGTTTTAGTCAGTAAATAAAACTGTCATCTCACCTGACTAATGACAGCGGGCAGCTCCTTGGGGGGCTTTACATAGCATCACATTCTGTTTCTGGGCAGTTGCATATAAATTCAAATTATTATGTTATGTCTCCTAAAATAATCTTGGGTCCCCTTATATGGCATTGTGACACGGTGGAATTAGGTGCTAATAAAGGCAAGAAATCTCTCTGGGATTAAAGTCTAGTATGTTTGTTAAAAATTTATGCTTGCATTATCATTACATCCCGCTTACCTCATTTGTTTGGGTGTTGTGACTGTTATATGATAAGACTTGCTTAGAGAGACGTGAGCAAGTAGCCCTTTCTCATCACAACATGTAAACAAGGCTAGACCAAATATAAGTAAATTAATTAAAGATAGAATGCCAACTGCTTATAAATAAATGTCAAAATCATCTACAATAAATATTGACAAATAAATTGCAAACCAAGCAAGAGTTAAATAAAGTCATGTTCTCTAAAGCTTCTTCTAGTTCTATGGGTGCATGATTGGATTTTCTGTTACTTTAAGCATGCTTTCAGTTTTTAAGTGTTTTCTTCATTTGATGTTATCTTGAGTCACATGATAATATATGCTTGTAATAATAAGTGAAGCAATACAAATATGTATAATGATCCAGTTAATTACCTTCCATCCTACTGCCCACACATACCATCCTCTCCGGGTGACCTTCTATTACATTCTCCTCCCTCTTACAGACATATACAATTTTATCTTTACTCATAGTTATGAATGCATAGGGTTTGGAGTTTGTGGTTTCAAACAAAAGGAAATTGTATCATACATACTGGGACCTTGCCTTTTTACCCCAATATGTATTATGGATATGCTCTAAGTCAATAGATATAATCTCTTATATATCACACACATAAATGTAAGTATATAAATGATATGTTCTTCAATATCGGAATTTTTTTCAGTTCAATTTCTGCTTTTCTTTATTTCTTACCTTTTGGTTAGCCCCTGACCTTGTTTTAATCCCACCCAACTCAAGACGTCAGTTCCCTCCTGCTCTCCCAGCCAGATAACCATATGTTAAATTATCCAGCATATGGATTTTTCCCTCTCTTTCTCTCTTTTTCTCTCTCAATATATACATATAAAATACATAAGACATATATAAGTAAATTAACATATAGGTAAATACTCATTGTTTTAACTAAGTTTTCAGCTGTTCTTTTTAGAGCTACAGATCTGCTGATCTCTTTGCAGCTCTTTGACTCATATGGGGAACTGGAATAAAATCTCCCTGCTCAGGAACCAAATGTCATTTACTCCCACAATATATAGGATTTTAAGGCTGTTTAATGGGATTAGAAAAAAATTCAGTGTTCTGGCCATCACTCACATTTCCTTTCAATCTAGTTAAAGCCTGGCTGTCGCCACTGCCTTCAGCCAGCAAGCCAGAAATTTTGCTCCAAGTTGTTGTATGTTACTGAGATTTCTTGCACAGACCATTTCTAACTTGTCATCACTACCACCATGTTAGCAAACATCTCCCCTCCGGTGCCTGATGGTGCTAGATTTTCAAACTATCAGAAAATGTTAAACTTCCTGTTAAAATTTACTCTCATGGCTTATAGATTCTGCATGATGTCTCAATCATAATGACATCTTTATCCACTTCCATGCAAAGCATAACAAATCAGGATTCTGTATTGCTGAGGTAAATAAGCAAATAATGAAATAACATAGCATAGCTTTTGAGGTCAACATGCAGATTCAGAGAGTGATGATGGTTTTCAATTCACTCACACAGTTTTGTTGGAATGGTGAACCTATTTAGACTTGACAATAAATCAACTTCTGAGATGCCAGCCTACAACCATTAAACAAGATTTTCCATGAAGTGTCTCTCAGTAGAACACGTAAGGAATTAGTCAGCTGATTACTTCAATAGGTACCTTATAATGAGCTGTAAATGGGCACTCGTGCAAAGAGTAAAATGTAGCTGTCACTAGGTCCCTACAATTAGTCCTTTGAGCCCCATAAAGTAGAAAAAAAAATTAGCCCCTGTTTGGAAATGTTAGGAATTTTCTGGTTTAGCTTGTTCAAGTGGCCAGATTTGGACCCATCAACCTTAAGCAGAACAAGGGGATCATATTTTTTAAAATGTCTGCTTCTTGGGTAACTATGCAGATGGAGTTTGGGGTCCATTCCCAAACATGGAGGGCTGGAGAGACCCTTCTCTAAGTGATCACTACAGCCTCTTTTATTGTAATTGCCTTTATGATACGGTATTATCCCCTCTTGATTATAATTTCCATGAGGACAGAGACCATGCCCATCTTATTGATTAACTGCCAACATCTAGCTTGGTATCAAAATTTATGTCACTACTCTAGAAATGCTTGGAACACTTGGTGAAAGAATAAATGTTTGAATGAAAGGGTGATCCCTGACAATGCTTTTCTAGAAAGTGTATGTCTCTTTGATTTCCGCCATACAACTCCTTCCTGACTCACTTTTTACCTTTTGCCTTCCTGACTCATTTTTTACCTTTTCCTGCTTATCTGTATTACAATCCTTTTCTTCCACTCACTACTGAGTATTGGGATACATTATTTCTCAAGTTACTACCACTTTTGTCCAACTGTTTTGAAATCTCAAACTCAGTTGTCTCTTGAGTCCCAGATCTCTACAACACACTGCCACTAAATAGTTTCACTTGAACCTCCCATAGATAACACCAACATGTATCTGAACTCAACTGAGCTTTCAAATATCTACCCTGATGGTCCCCCAAGAGCTCCCAGCCCCATGAGCATCTGCTTCACAATCCACCAGTTGCTGAACCTTCTTTCTGGAGCTCACTGTGCACTCCTTTTTATTCCTTATTAACCTTCACGTTCACACCATATAAAAAAAACCTGTATTTATTTATTTATTTATTTATTTATTTATTTATTTTTAAGATTTTATTTATTTATTTGAAAGACAGAGATCACAAGCAGGCAGAGAGGCAAGCAGAGAGAGAGGGGGAAGCAGGCTCCCCGCTGAGCAGAGAGCCCGATGTGGGGCTTGATTCCAGGACCCTGGGATCATGACCTGAGCCAAAGGCTGAGGCTTTAACCCACTGAGCCACCCAGGCGCTCCTATACATATGTTTATGTACTTGTTTTCCAACTCAACACATCTTTTCACATTTTTAACACTAAGATCTAACAGGGAGTCTTATGTGTCAATTACTTAATACATAATTATTTTAATTATTTTATTGAACAAATGAGTAAGTAATGAATTAAAACAAAACAAAACAAAACAGAATGAACAATGTTGGTCTGGCCAAAGTAAGTTTAATGAAAAAGATGAACCTCCTCACGAAATACCACAAATGGCAATTTGCCCGGTATATAATCATGAAAAAAAATCAGGTTGAAAGAGAAAATGTAGTTAATCTAGGATGTGGATATAGATGTACTGTGAATTTAATCATCTATTCTGGTTGCCCAGGATTAGATTGGATTATTAACAATTCAAATTGAGTAAAATAAGGTGCAATAAAAAGATGCTACGGGACAGAATTTCTGTCACACAAAGGATGGATTCAACAGCAACTATTATTCAGCTGATGCCTGGGGACAAGCGATCTGGTGTCAGTAGCCAAATCCACACCTATCACAGCCACAGCCACAGCCATAGCCACGGCCCAAGATTCTAAAGTCATCAAAGCCAGGGGCCTAACCATGTCCAGAGCCCAGATCTCCATCATAGTTGCTGCAGTGGTCTATTGTCAGGATTTGAGTTTTTAGCCTAAGAGAAGAATAAGTTGTAAGCAAGAAAAAACATTAAATAAATACCAACAGTCTTGTAGGTACGGCAAATGGCAGGTACTCCTGACATCTTCATATAGCCCAAACTTGTATTTAAAAATCTCATTAATTACGGGATGCCTAGATGGCTCATTCAGTTAAGTGTCTGACTCTTGATTTTGGCTCAGGTCATGATCTCAGAGTCATGGGATTGAGCTCTGTGTCAGACTCCGCTGAGCATAAGCTCGGAGTCTGTTTGAAATTTTCTCCTTCTGTCCTCCCCCCACTCGAGCACAAGCACTCTCTCTCTGTCTCTAAAAAAAAAAAAAAAAAAAAAAAAGAACCCCTCCCTAAAAAAAAACCCAACTACAAAAAATTCATTAAGCGCATTTCTTTAGATAAAAAAGGCTCCACATATGCATTAAAGTTGAGGTCGTTTTCTTGGTATGTTTAGATCTTCCCAAACAGTTGATGAGCTTTAAATTAAAAAAAAAAAATGCTGAATTCAATGACCTTGCTCACACTGATGCTGAATTTAACCTTTGTAACCACGCTGCATGACATCACGTGCAGAAGGCAAATGCCTTTTCCTCTGATGATTTTGCTAATAATACCCTTCATCTTATATGCAGATTTAATCAACACAGCTGGGATGTTATCTATATAAATCTTAGGAACAAATAATATATTTTTTGTACAAACTACAACCCACTCCAATCACATTTTACTCTTTGGTTTTGTATTGCTATGTTTTCTCAAAAATAATACTGCTCTGTTCCTTATATAGTTCCCCCCACCTCTGTTCCTTCAAGAAGTGGTCTAGTTATTATCCTATACCTGCACCAGAGTATACACATTTCTTTGCAGACAGGAAAAACTTTGACAGTCTTATTTGACTCCAAGTTCATAGGAATATAGAATAGATCTTTTTGAGGTTGAACTTGATAGAGGTCATTACTATTAATTTTGTCTTTAAGAATGTTGATTCTGTATGTAACATGCACCTGTACATAGACTTAAGTTTTGAGACATAGATTGATCTGGGCATTATGATTGAAAAAAATTGAGAATTTTCCTTTACCTCTATTCTCTAGGGCCATGTCTGATTGGGGCTGTTGTACTGCAATAATCCACTTTTATTAGGTGATGTCACTTTATTGACAAAGCCATCTATAAGCCAGGACTAATTTTTTCTTCCTGGGAAAATGGCATAAATCCTTAAATGTGTGTTGAGAGAGACAACTCAGCAGGGTAAAAGCCATGGAATCTGATCCACTTGTCTCTATAATTTATTTTTGTTTCTGGAATTCCTGAAGCCGGATCTCATATATACTACTTTTGTCTGATGATGGAAGAGCTGCTGTGTATACTCAAATTTGTGGCGTAGAAAGCCAGAAAATATCTAGTACATCATGGGCAGTTCAGGTCACATGGTAACTTGGTATTCCATCGTCAAGAGCTCAGTCATGAGCTAGAAGCTATTTCTTCAAAGGGTGGTATAAATTCACAGAGGACAGCATAAATTTGTTCCCAAATCTTAAAATCCTGTGTTGTGATTCACATATATAGACCTGTAAAAACCTCTACATGCAATCCTTATCTTCCATAGACGCTTTCAGCACCACTGAATGGGCTGCTTCATAAAGACCAAGTAACCAAGCAGTATGGACAATGGCACATGACCATCTTGGAATTTCCTCTTGCCCTTAAGTCACTCAAACTGGGAAGCCATTTTATTACTTTCCTAATGGATATTAGGAAAAAATGGATAGCATGTCCAAATGAGGGAATATATTGCCATAAAAATCCAAAGAGGCCACTAAGTATTGTGTTTGTTGTTTAGTGACAATGTAACAACTTATTCTTCATCCAGATTACTGGACCTCTAGAAATTTCATTGAGGCTGGAGACACCTAAATTTTTGTAGGGTTTGTTTTTCATCCTCTGTCACTCATGGGTCTTAGCAAGAGGTCCAGAGTAGTTGTTAATTCTTGTTTCCTGGATCTAATCACCATCGCATTATTGATATAGTGGACAAATGTGGTGTCCTTTAGAATGCTGAGTCAGTCTCTGCAGACTAATTTGTGCCAGAGTGCTGAAGAATTAGCTTACTCCTGAAGTGGGGTAGTTCCAGAGCATTACTGGTCCTGCCTGCTGAAAGCAAACTGATTCTGCTGTTCTTTATTTACAAGGATAGAGTAAAAAGTCTTTGCCGGATCACAAAAATTGGAAACTGTATTCTAGAGGGTATGTACATTTGCTTTGGCAAAGAAACAATATCTGAAATAAAAACTACATTTGAAGTTACCACTGGATTAAGTTTATGACTACTCATTTTCATTCCTCTGAATCCATCTACATTTTGTAGAGGCAAATGGAATCAAGATGTGAGGTAACAACTCCTGAAACTTTACAAACTTTAATGACAGTGTTGTGGCTTGAATTGTGTCTCCTCAACAAATTTGTTGAAGTCTTAACCCCTAGTAACGGTGACTGTGACCTGATTTGGAAACAGAGCCTTGTAGATGTTATCAAGCTGAAATGAGGTCATACTGAATTAGGATAGACCTTAAATTTAATCACTGGTGTTCTTATAAGAAGGCCACATGAGGGCACAGAGACTTTACACAGTGTAAAGGCATATATCAATGGAAGCAGAAATTGGAGTGATGTGTCAAAGGATGTGACATGCCAAGAAGGAAAGCCAAGGATTGCCAGCAACCATTGGAATCTAGGAGAGACAAGAAAATATTCCTCTTTAGAGCCTTCAGAATGAGCAGTTTGATTTAATTTTAATTTTAATTTTTAAATTTAAATTTAATTTTAACAATTTAATTTTGAATTTTTGGTCTTCAGAACTATGAGAAAATAAATTTCTGTTGTTTTAAGCTACCAAACGTATGGTGCTTTGTTACATCGGCCTTAAGAAATCATTATGGGTAGCATTAATATACTTAATCTTTCCAGAAATAAACTATTGTTTTTGATCTACTATTTTGGTAGGAAGAAGCAGCTCTGGTGGTGTTTTGTTTTTTTTTTTTTTTTTTTTTTTTTTTTTTTTTTAACCATAGCAGACCTTACTCCGGGGACTCAATGTGCAGATTCTGCCAGCTACAAATATATCTTTGCTAACAATGCATACTCACAGGGAGGATGCATGGATTTACTGAGCCCATTATGAGATAGATCTAAGCCAAAGCTCCATTAATCATTTGACTGGGCCAAAATGGTATTTTGGGACTCTAAAAAGTGTCAGTTTAGAGCCAAAGTCAGGTAATCCTCGAAAATTCTGGTACTTTTCCCTTCCTCCGTGCACTGTCACTAAAATTGTCGCTTGCCATTAGTTAATTGTTACTGTCACCAGTAAACTGTCATGGATCCTTTAGAGGAAGGCTAAAGGGAAAACTTACAGTATAATTTTTGGGCAATGTAGCAGGGACCTTTCTCAAGGGACCTGCCTCCCATTCTTTCAAGAAGCTCTGAGTCTGTGAACTGGTTTGGATGGAATTGATTAATTGTTAATGTGTAGTTTCTTTTGCCTTTGGTCTTACAGACTCAACTCATTTCCAAAGTTACTTAAGTCAGCAACATTTTCCCCTACTCTCTTCAGTGAGAACATTTCATGTACTTGTAATACAGTTAGGTGATTTTGTAATATTCTGTATTCCATTCTGGAACGCTCTGTTCTTCTAAAAACCCCCCTTTTTTTTTTCAAATTATGTAAGTTAAGATTCAGTTTTTGTGCTGTGAACCTATATGGATCTGGGCAAATGAACAGTGTTATGGATTCGCCAATACAAAATCATGCAGAATAGTTTGACTCCTTAAGAGAACTGTCTATGATGTCCTCATTCCCTTCCTTCCCCTCCACTTGAATTCCTGGAAACCACTGATCTTTTTACCATGTGTCTAGTTCTGTCTTTTCTGGAATGTTACAAAATTGGAATAGTACAATATATAGCCTTTTCACACATTGTTGTAATTGACTTGTTAACTCTTTGGGGAAGATTTTTTGCATCTAGGTTCATGGAAGAAATTGTTTTTTATTTTATTTTAATTTTATTTTTTTAGAGGGAGACAGAGAGCATATGTGGGGAGGGGCAGAGGAAGAGGGAGAGAGAGACTCTTAAACTGGCTCCACTGGAGCCTGACCTGGGGCTCAATCCCACAACCTCGAGATCATGACCTGAGCTGAAATCAAGAGTTGGATGCTTAATCAACTGAGCCACACAGGTGCCCCAAGAAATGCTTTCTAATTTCCCTTTCTTAAAATGCCTTTATCTGATTTGGGTATGAAGATAATGCTGGCATTTTAGCATAAGTTAGTGCTTCTTCTGCTTACATTTTTTAGAATGTATTATAGACAAGTAGTTTCTTTCTTAATTTTTTTTTGTACCAGTAAAACATCTGGGCATAGTGCTTTCTTTTATGGAAGATTAATAATTGTTGACTCAGTTTCTTTAATAGATATAGGACTATTAAAATTATCTATTTCTCTTTGTGTTAGTTTTGGTAATTTGTGTCTTTTAAGGAATTAGTTCTTCTCTTAGCATGGGCCTGTGGAAATTTTGAAAGGACATTTGATCATTCAAGGACAGGATTGAATGTCCTTACAACCCCAAAAGAATAATTAAATAAATAATTAATAATTTCTTATTGAAATGCTAGAGAATGCTTTAAAATTTTTTTTAGCATAGTTGAAGGCAAAAACTTTTCTAGTTTAATATGTATCGTTAAATTGTCACTTTCTAATTGGATATGTGTTTTCAATTCCTAATGTACTTTGATGGTCTATGAAAATTAATCAAAAACACATATTTTATTACAAAGGTATATTTCAGATACAGCCCAGAAAAATTGGCATTTCAGATTTCTGTATTAGATTTAGGGAGAAAGCCAAAATTAGTGATAAAAATGTGTCATTGTCATGTCTTTGAAAGAGAAGTTGGAAATACAAAATTTAGCTGCCACTGATAAAAGTGAGAAAGAAGTGGTCCAGGGTTTGGTTAGACCTGGTTTCCAAAATGATAACCACAAGTCTGTTCTTACAGATTCTTGCAGACATGAAGGACAAACAACACACCTCCCTGTGGACACAAGATGAGGGATAGGCTTCCAAAGTTTTCTCTGCTAATTGAAAAGGAATAGCCATACACATGTGAATCATTCAGCCATACAACTTGAATGATACTGCCCTGCTCTGGGGAGGCAGAAAATTGCAATAGCCTGAGGTATTTTGGAATATTTGAGAGAAAAAGAGACTGTAGTTTTACTACCTGTGAAACTTAACATGATGAGGTGTGGAGAGAAGTAGAAGTTGTGAATGCAGAAGAAACCCGAAAATAACATATTTTACAATGGTCATACAAAAAAGAGCAACAAAGGTAAAGTAGTGACTTCAAATATACCTTCAAACTCACAATGTAAATAAGCACAGTGACAGGGATAAATGAATGTAAATGACAACAAGTGGTATTACCAATGGGGAAGCTTATTAAAAAATAAACAAAACTTTCTCACATGACAGCTGTTTGAATAAGATTTTAACAAAAAGAACATTACCAATAATAAAGGCAACTATCTTTTTCTTTTTAAAAGACTTATTTATTTGAGAGAGAGACAGAGGGAAAGAGGGACAGTATGAGCAGGGGGAGGGGCAGAGGGACAGAGAATCCTCAAGCAAATTCTGCCCTGAGGGCAGAGCCAGACTCTGGGCTTGGTTCCCAGGAACCTGAGATCCTGACCTGAAGTGAATCCAAGAGTCTGATGCTTAACTGACTGAGACACCCAGGTGCCCCAGCAAAGGAAACTACCTTTAACATGTAGGATAGTCCAGATGATTTTGGCCAATCGAGGTTGAGACATGCTGAATCTAAATTTTTTTTCCATGTGTCTTAGCATATATTTACCATTGGGTCATGATCGAATTACCAAAATAAGGAACCCTGGAAGCACAATCAGTGAATCAAAGGAAGAGGAATCTAGGCTGAGCTACTCAGGAAGATCCTTGCTATAACCCACAAGACCAGTATCTGCCGTGGTAAGACCTGCAGCCATATCCCCATCCGCCTGTTTTAGTCTGTTCCGGCTGCTGTAACTAAGTATCCCAGACTGGGAGCTTAACCAGCAAGGATTTATTTCTCACAGTTCTGAAGGCTGTGAAGTCCAAGATCAAGGTGTTGGCAGATTCAGCATCTGGTGAAGAGCTGCTTCCTGGTTAATGGTTGTCTTGTCATTGTGTCCTCCCAAGCAGGAAAGTGGTGAGGGAGCTGTCTGGGTCCCTTTTATAAGGGCACTAATCACCTCCCAAAGGCCCCACCTCCTAATATTATCACATTGGGAGTTATGATTTAAACACAGGAATTTGGAGGAGACACAAACATGTAATGTATAGTGACACCACAGCCGGGATCACCACAGCCATAGCCACCTCCAGCCACCATCGCTATAGCCCTGATACGAAGTTAACTTGTCCTAGTAGCACACGGTCCTGGAGAAGAAGGTCCATTTGAAAAGCAGGAACTGATATTTTCAGTCTGAATGTCACCATGTGCATCGGGCCTTTTATACACCCTCAGTCGTGTCTGGAAAAACCAAAGTCAGTATATTTACCTCTTTTTTTTTTTTTTTTTTTGGTAGGCTCCATGCCCAGTGTGGAGCCCAATGTAGGGCTTGAGCTCAGGACCCTGAGATCAAGACCTGGAATGAGATCAAGAGTCAAGACGCTTAACCAACGGAGTCACGCAGGTACTCCTGTTTACCTCATATTTTAAGTTAACTTTCTTTAGATCTTTTCAGATTTTGTTTCTTAAGGCAAGGAGGCCCCCGTAGCAAAGATTTCCTTGTTACTGTGTGATTATTCACACAATCATGTCATTCTTTAACAAAAAATTCATTCCAGTTTCCAAAAACCATTCTTATTCTAAATTTAATTATTTTAAAGTATAAAACCAATTTCATGGGATGATATAAAACATGGAAACCTGTCTTCCAAAGGTTTGACTTTTCTAATAATCATTTCCACAATCAGATACCCAGTTAGGAATAAAAGGGCATGTGGATGCAAAGAATGGGGATGTTACCTCCAGCCACAAATCTGCAAATTCCCTGTTCTGTTTTCTCAGCAGAAAATAATGTTGTTTTTTCCTCAAGGTAATCCTAGTTATTATTTGTGATTAACGGCTGAATATATATTCCTAGTGTTACAAAGTCATCACTTACTTCGTGTTCAATATTGTGAACTATTGGAAGTTTGACATTGACTATATTTGGGTGAGTTTGCTATTATAATAAAATTTAGGCTTTACATAAAAATATGATTTTCTTATATAGGGTGGTTTGTTTACCTCATCTGAAATATAATTACCTACAGAGTAAAACAGAGAAAGTGCTTGAATTTCTTGTTACAGTGTATAAAACCCCACTGTCCTTGAGGAAATTCTGTGGAGGACTTCGACCACATATCCCGGGTTAGCTACTGGGCTCCTACCACTAGTCCCTCCCTTGTTAGATTTCCACCAGTCCCTTGCTGCATGACCTGTCCATACAGAGTGTTCTTTGTAAAACAAGGGCCAGATCTTGATCTTGCTCAACTGTCATCTTGGATGAGAGGTGCTTCATGCACACAGAGAGAAATTCTTCCTTTTGGAAAGACCAAATCTTCACCCAGAGGAACTCCAAGGGATTCACTGAAATGAATGTGCATGTCTAAGAGTTGCTGTGCTCTTTACTGATACCATGAGGGAAGGAAGAGGTCTTGTGAAAACAGAGATGCCCAGAGCTGTTTCCAATGGAGAGAAACCTAGATAGGAGGCAGTGAGTATGCAATGTCATTCAAAGATTATGTCACACATAAATATGAAAATGAATTAATAAAAGAACATTTAACATGTACTGAGAAATGATTTTATTTTTTTTTCCACTTTGAAGTTGTTTATACGAACCTTTTCCGGTTTGTCTCTTGGTCGAGCCTCAGAGCAATCAGCATGTTCAGGCATCATTGCGCTATTTGTAGCCACAGGAAGGTCATGTGAAGGACAAAGTGAGCCCCTACTTTCTACTGATGCTGTGCCCAAGTTATCTCTAACACCATCACAAATACAATTTATATCATCTTGGAGCACTGACACTTGGCAGTAGGTTTATGTGTATATGTATATGTCAATAACCCTTCTTTTTCACACTCTTCTGACTGGATTACTAATTACCAATTTATCCATTTGACAAATATTTACTGGGGGCCTCCGATGTGATGATCTTTAAAGCAGTGAATTATATGACTTCTGGTAACATTATTTTCTTATTCGTAGGATGAGAATGAAGTAATTTGTACAAGGGCATTTCAAGAAGTTTCAGCATCCCAAGGTCAAAAATATAATAGTGTTTGATTTAATTGACTTCTGTGACAGTGAAACATACAAAGAATTTCTCTGGAATGTACAAATACTCAGTGTCTTATGGATAGATAATGAATTTTCCCCAATTATTAATAGAAATGTGCAGTTAAAAAAATGATAGTTAGCTATGTAAGTTGGTTGGTCATATAGTCCTCATCATTGTTTTGTAATTCCAAAAAAATTCATTGTCTATATATACATATATATATATTTTGGATGAAATGTTTCACATTCTTATAAATCATGTAAAATAACTAACTAAAATTCAATTTTCTAATGGTTCCAGTTTACTGGGTTTAAGGGAAGTTAGGATCAGTAAAAAAAAAAAAATCATATATGGAAAAAAATACCTTGAAAAAAAAATAAAATACCTTGAAACTAAATAATGTGAAAAGAAAAGGGAAAACTGTGATCTAGTTTGCTGAATCCTGGTGCACTGGAATGAGAAAGTAAGAAGGAAACTTTCCATAGTAGTTTTGGACAAGAATGTCAGGAGGGTGCACTAAAAAAATATCCACAGTCATGGTAGACTTTCTAATATCTTTGGGGTGTGAAGCTTTTGATGAAGGAGAAACCAAGAAAATGTAGAAGAAACAAGTTATGTCTACAGACACTGTAGTAAATGATGGAGTCTGACTCTGTGGTGTTGCGGAACAGCCAAAGACAGAAGCTGAAAGAGCCCCTAGTTTTTAAAAAATTTTATTTTAAAATATTTTATTAAGACAATTTTTAGAGCACTTTTAGGTTCACAACTAAGTTAGGATAAAGTATAGGGATTTCTTATACATTGCCTACTGCTATTCATACAGTCTCTCCCACTATCATACCACCATGAAAGTAGTGTATTTGTTATAAATGATTATTGTACATTGACACATCAAAATTGCCCAAATCCATAGTTTTCATTACAGTTCATTCTTGGTATTTTACGTTCTGTGAATTTGGACAAAGATGTAATGACATGTGTCCATCATTAGGGTAACAGAGAGAGAGGTTTCACTGTCCTAAAAATTTTCTATGCTCCACCTGCTTGTTCTTTTCTTGTTTCCAGACCCTACAATCACAGATTTCTTTACTGTCTTTGTAATTTTGTCCTTTCCATAATGTCGTGTTGTTGTTGTATAATCATACAGTATTTTGCTTTGCAGATTGACTTCTTTAACTTTCTAATATACCTTTAAGGTTCCCTCATGCCTTTTCTTTTTTTTTTTTTGATAGCTTATTTCTTTTTAGTCTGAGTAATATCCCATTGTCTGGATGTACCGCACTTTATTTATCCATTCACCTCCTGAAGGGCATCCCGGTTGCTTTTAAGTTTAAGCAATTATGAATAAAGCTGCTATAAACATCCGTGTGCAGGTTTTTATGTGGGCATGAGTTTTCAACTCCTTTTGTAAATGATAAGTAGTGTGATTTCTGTATCACGCGCTAGGGGTATGTTCAACTTTGTAAGAAACTGCCAAGTTTTCTTCCAAAGTGGCTGTACCATTTTGCATTCCCACCGGCAGTGACAGACGCGCAAGGAGAAGGTGGCAGACTGTAAGCTACAGACCAACACTCTCAGATTCTGTTTGCAAAGCTCCAAGGAGTCTGCAAATTTCAAGCTAGAATCTTGCCTTGAGAATCATTTATAAAGTTTATCATGGTAGAGTGATATTTTTGATCATATCTAATACGATATTTTGCCGGTTGAAGCATTAGGCTCGTATCTAGTCTGTAAGTTTGGTATATTTAGATATATAGTATGTGGACCACCATTTGGGCTCATTCTTTTCTTTTTTTTTTTTTTTTAAGATTTTATTTATTTATTTGTCAGAGAGAGCAGAAACACGGAAAGCAGCAGGCAGAATAGGCAGAGCTGGGAGGGAGAAGCAGGCTCCTCGCTGAGCAAGGAGCCCGATGTGGGACTTGATCCCAAGACCCTGGGATCATGCCTGAGCCAAAGGCAGATGCTTAGTGGAATGAGCCACTCAAGCGTCCCTGGGTTCTTGTTCTGATCACAGCAAATTTTAATACAGAGCCTGGATAGAGACTTGGGTTTTTCGTTGTTGCTGTTGCTATTTGTTTGTTTGTTTGTTTTTAGGCAAAATCTAACACTCAGGAGAGTACCAAAGGCAGTAGTTTTTTTTGTTTTTTTGTTTCTTCTTTTTCTCATCACTACCACCTCTGCCTATTTCTGTTGTTCTGTTACTCTTTCTTTTTACCTCTGTGGTCAGTTAAACACACATAAACATGCAAAATCATGAGAAAACATTACATGTGATGTAAAATAGTTTGTTGAAAAACAAACTAAGTTTTTTTTCTTACATATATCTTTAAACCAGAATTCATGTGGCAGTATGGTGGAAATGTAATATCAAAGCAAAAGCATCTTTTCAAAATATAAAATTTAAGTTACTCCAGATGAGTTTGATCAATGATATCAGGTTAAACTATGAACTGTGTTTTTCCTGGTAGCTGAAGATGAGTTTACTCTGCATTAAAGATATAATAGAAATTCTAAGATCATCCCCAGTAGCAGCAGCATGAGTCCAATGGCCTGACTAACTCCAGAACTTTCTCAGTAGGACTGCAGGACCAGTATCTGTCACAGCAGGATGGGTGGCAGCGGCCGTATCCATACCTGCCGTAGCCACAGCCAGAGTCAGAGCCTGGAAGGTCATAATAGCTGCTAGAGTAGCACATGGTGTTAGGAGTGGAAGGTTCGTTCGAGGAGCAGGAAATTATTCTGAGTTTTTATGCCATCATCTGCCCAGAGCGTTTTATACACAGTCAGTGTTGCATAGGGCAAACCACAGGCATTGCTGGGCTAAAGCTTTAGAATAACTTTTACTAATAAAATTTATTGATTCTTAAAAAAAAATATTGATTCTTTTGTTTACTTAGGAGAAGAGAGTTCCTCAGATGTAAGATTTGCTTTGCTCTTCTATCAAGTGTCCTGTAATTAAATCGTACGATTTAATAGGACATTTTTGTTCTATTTTGAAAAGCAATTACTCTTAAAAATGTGATTAATTTAAGGGAGATGATCAGTTTATTATCCACTCCCCACTCTCAAGTAACAGATCTGGAAGCCCAGAGACTACATTTCCCAATGTGCCTTACAAAATAAGATTTTGCATCAAATTCCACCAGTGACAAACATTTGAATGAGATTTAGGAATCATTCTAGGTCCTTCTGAATCTTTTGGTTTGCTAGACTAAGTGAGGACCCTCATTACCCAGCCTATTTTGTTTTGATGTCAGAATAACCTTGAGGAAATCATGCACTTTTAGAAATTCCCCTTCCCCCATACTTACTCATATTTATTTATTTAAAATGAGGTGTCTGTTGACTTGGTGTGATGAGCGTATAGTTTTGGTTTGTTGGCTTATTTCAAAATTTTTTAGAGAGAGAGAGAGAAAGAGAGATTGTGATTGGGGAGTGGGGAGAGGGGCAGCAGGAGAGGGAGAGAATCTTTTCTTTTCTTTTCTTTTTTTTTTAAAGACTTTATTTATCTATTGACAGAGAGAGAAAGAAGGCATAAGCGGGGGCGGGGGGGGGGGGGTGGTGGTGGCAGGCAAAGGGAGAAACAGGCTCCCCACTGAGCAGACAGTTAATGACTGAGCCACCCAGGTATCCCGAGAGGGAGAGAATCTTTTTTTTTTTTTTTTTAAAGAATCTATTTGTTTATTTGACAGAGAGAGATCACAAGTAGGCAGAGAGGCAGACAGAGAGAGAGAGGAGGAAGCAGGCTCCCTGCCAAGCAGAGAGCCCATGTGGGACTCGATCCCAGGACCCTGAGATCATGACCCGAGCCGAAGGCAGAGGCTTAACCCACTGAGCCACCCAGGCGCCCCCCCCCCCCCCCCCCCGAGAGGGAGAGAATCTTAAGCAGGCTCCCTGCTCAGTGCAAATTCTGGCAGGAGGCTTGATCCCACCCCTGAGACCATGACCTGAGCAAAAATCAAGAGTTTGATGCTTAACTGACTGAGCCATCCAGGCGTCCCTGCTGGTTTCTTTTCTAAAAATAACTTCAGCTTTTGAAAGTCTGCTTAAGGATTTAGAGTTTACATATGTGCATTTGTGAATATGTGTAAAGGACAAGATAACTCAGCTGGACCAAAGTCATTATTTCTGTTAGGGTAGAAATGCTGGATTTGAGGGTATGTGTGTGTTTAGCCTTTTTAGATGCTGCCAGTTTGCATTGGGGCTGTGTGTTTACATGCCCACCAGGAAAGTTTGTGAATTCTAGTTGCTGCACATTCTCAGAATTATTTCGTATTATCAGCCTCTTTAATTCTAGTCGTTTTGGTGGGTATGCAGTGCTCTTTTGTTGTGGCTGTAATTTGCATTTTCTTGCTCTAATGAAGTTGGTCATCTTTTTTTTGCTGTAAAATGTTTCTTCAGATTTTTGGCCATTTTTAATTGTGTTTTGTGTTTTTGTCTAATGATTTGTAGGTATTTTAATTTTTGCACAAACCCCTTTTTTAGATATATGTCATATAAATATCTTCTCCCTGTCAGTGGATTTTTACTTTTAAAAATAGAATCTTGGGGCATTTGGGGGGCTCAGTCAGTTAAGCATCCAACTTTGGATTTCGGCTCAGGTCATGATCTCAGGGTCTTGAGATTGAGCCCCACTTCAGTCTCCTCACTGGGCATAGAGCCTGCTTAAAATTCTCTCGCTCCCTCTCCCTTTGCCCCTACAGCCCCCAAATAGAAATCTTTAACTTTGATCAAGTCCAGTTTATTAATTTTTTTAAATATTTTATTTATTTATTTGACAGAGATCGCAAGTAGTCAGGCAGGCAGAGAGAGGTGGCGGGGGAGAAGCAGTCTCCCCGCTGAGCAGAGAGCCCGATGCGGGGCTCGATCCCAGGACTCCGAGATCATGACCTGAGCTGAAGGCAGAGGCTCAACCCACTGAGCCACCCAGGCGCCCCAGTTTATTAATATTTTTAAAAAGATTTTATTTATTTATTTGAGGGAGAGAGAGCACAAGCAGGGGAGAGTGGCAGAGAGAGAAGCAGACTTGCAGGGAGCCCAATGTGGGACTCGATCCCAGGACCCTGGGATCATGACCTGAGCCAAAAGCAGACGCTTAACCAACTGAGCCACCTAGGCAAACCAATATTTTTTTTATAGCTAGTGATCTTTACATGTTGTTTAAGCAATCACTCCTTGTTCTAATTAACCAAGATATTGTCATATCTTATTTTGGTGCAAGGTATGGATCAAGATTGATTTTCTTTTATATCCTTATCAAATTAATCTAAAATTATTTATTATGAAGTCATTCCTTTCATCTTCCGCATTGCTGTGGTATCTCAGTAGTACAAATCAGGTTACACTGTAAGTTTGAGTCTGTTTATAGCAGCTCTTTTTTTGCATTGGCCTTTGTCCTTATTCTCAAACCATGTGTTATGATCATACATAATCATGCCATTTGCTGATGGTGGCAGGTCCCCATTTTCCTCTCCAGTCTCTGCTACATGTGTGTACTTATTTATTTACATGTTATTGCACTGGCATTGAATTCTGGTACAAAGTTGTACCAAAGTGGTAAAAACTTTTATTAAGCTGTGGCTGTGGTTATCCTTGTCTTGTTCCTAACCTCAGGTGGAAATTATTCTGTATTTCAGCAATAAGTATGATATATTAGCTATTGATTTTGGGTAGATGCCATTTATCAAGTTGAAGAGATTATTTTGTAGTCCTGGTTTACTAAGATTTCAAAAAGTTCATGAATGCATGCTGAATTTTGTATTTTATCTGAATCTGTTAAGATATTCACATGACTTTCTTTGTTTTTTTTTGTTAATGTGATGAATTGCACTGAGTTTTCATATATTAAACCAATCTAGGATTTTGCAACTTCGGAATAGAGCTCACGGGATTTGGTTTTGAAATGATACATTGTTTCAGGTTTTTATAGCTAGGTTCATCAGAAATAGTCCCTTTCTTACAATATCCTTATTAGGTTTTGATTTTGTTAGTGTTACATTTTTCCTATTCTGTGGGACAGCGTTAGTATAATTGGTGTTTCTGCTTTACTTAAGTGGCTTAAATGATTCACCAGTGAAGCCTGGAGCTTTCTTTGCATGAATGTCTTAAAATAGTGTGGGGTTCCATGCTGTGATGGTTAGCACTCTGGACTCTGAATGTCTTAAAATAGAGATTGGTCTTCTTTCACAGGTATCAGACTTTTCAGACCTTTTGGTTCTCCTAATCTCTGTTACTTGAATGGTCTTTCTCCAGATGAAATTTCCATTTTCACATTGTTCCTTGTGTGCGTGGGGAGTGAAGGAGACCTAAATCAGTGCAGAAATGGGATGTTGTGACCTCAAAGGAAAAGTCAGAACCATACATACTAAAATTGTTGTACGAGGAAAGCCATGATCCTCGATGTTGAAGCTGGTGTGTGGGAAGGGTGGCCAGGGAATTTTTGCACAAGATTGTCAGGTACAGACACTGAGCCAACAGCCAAGAGCCATGGTAGGTTTTCAGCTCTTTTTCCTCAAACTATAGAGGAGTAATGAGAAGAAGGTGATGCGGAAGAAACCAGTTGCCATCACACAGAAGCACAGTGGCATCAGGAAACAGACAGCATTGATGTATATACACAAATAGTGCTGTTTCTATAGGCAATATGTATTTAAAGTCTGAATATATTAAGATGAGAATTTAACCAGATCAAATGTAGATGACTGGAGTGACTCAGAGTCACATGAAAGCATTTCAGACAGAACTGGTGATGACAACTTTGTCTTTTCTTTTAAAATGTTTGGTGTAATTTATGTTGAAATATTCCAAATAAAAAAGTATAAGACCAATACAAAGAATTTCTGTTCTCTTCACTTATATTCCTCAATTGTAAACAATTCATTGCATCTACATCTCTCTCTATCCCCTCTTCTCTCTCTTTCTCTCTCTCTCTGACACACACACACACACACACACACACACACCTGTCTACTTTTCTCTCTCTTTCTTTCTCTGTCTTTATCTACTGGACTTATCCTTCTTGTGTATCACAATCTTATAAAGTGCCACTGTCCCAGATATGGTACTAAAGATGTATCTCTTTGATGTCTCAATTCTAGGATGGGGACTCCTCTATACCCAATTCTGCCTCATTTTCTGGGGTCATCTTTTGTCTTAGAGTTGGCCTGGGCTCTCGGCAGTTACTTTCCAACAATAGCAGAGGGTATGTGTAAGGCATAGGACTACTTTTCATTGTCCTCACCTTTCAGTTGAGAACAGAGCTGTTATGTGTAGATAGAGAGAAAATTTCACTTATGCAGAGTCTAAACCAGCAGGTAGACAAGACTCTGTTTTAAGATTTTCTTAAGGCAAATTCAACAGTTTACCTGTTTGATATTGTTCTGCATGGAGTCAGGCAGAAGGAACAAGAGGTGTTGGTGAGGGAAAATAAAGAACACAGTGAGTGTTGGATTAATGAAGTCTAGCTACAGAGGAGTAGCTATAGAGCATCCTTCAGGTAAATCTGTTTTATTTATGTGTACCGGTGACTTATTAGTATTTTTAGTAGGTACCAAAAGGTAATTTTATTCATTAATTTATTTTTAACTGAAGAGGTTTTGCCAAATAAAATCTATATAGACCACATGTCCTTACTTTCCAGAGTGATCAAAAGGTTGAATGAGGGACAGAACCATTCTGAGCCTTGCATTTTATTTGCATTTTATACTGTTGCTGTACAGAGCTCCCCTCTTACCTGATAAGCAAAACCATTTTAAACAGCATTATTATTTTACCACCCAGGCTCTCTAGATGTGTGGCTACAGTATCTGTAAAGATCCCTGTTTTTTCCCCATGTGTCCTTAAATGAAATATTTACACCCACATGCACACATATGCATGGTCGAGAGAATTAAATATAAATACCAAGCATTTTCCAATGAATGAGAAAGTTTATTGAAACATCAACTTAAAAACTGTTTCATATCAAAATTGTTAACTGAAAATGTAGGGAGAAGGAATGCAATATCAAACATAACCATTTTTATGAATTGTGAGGTACTACATGTGGCTTTGGTCAATCAAGTTGAAGCATGCTGAACTTGTAGTGTGCTGTAGCTGAAGGAGTCTTGATAAAATTTTCACTGTTGGAAAGAGGAATAAATTGCTTGTAAGAAGAATACTGGAAGGATAATTGGAAAGCACAGGAGGGGGAGTTCTGCAGAACGAATGACTCTAGAAGTTTCTCAGTAGAATCCATAGGACCAGTATCTGCCCCAGCCAGATGGGCGGCAGCAGCCATATCCATACCCGCCATAGCCACAGCCCAGGCCACGGTAGCCACAGCCCAGGCCACCATAGTAATTGCTGTAATAGCACATGGTGTTGAGGATGGAAGGTTCAGTTGAGGAGCAGGTTATCTATTTTCTCAGTGTGTATGCTAACATCTGTGCTGGGCCTTTTATATGCCCTCCTTGGTGGGTGTGGCAAGCCACAGACAAGAGTGAGCCTCATAGTTTGCATTAATTTGCCTTTTAAACTTTCAGAAAGAAGCCCTCATAACTGAGAATCCTTTGCTGTTGTGTTAGGATTCCCACAATCAAAGTCAATGCCTTTAATGAGCAACCTTTGTTATATTTGGAATGCCTTACTATGTTTTTGTTAGTTTAAGGTCTATGACAAGTTTGCATGGGAAGCTCATTTTTCTCCTGTGTTAATGATTCTTATTTTTGTTATTTTACTTTTCATCTCATGATGAAATGTGTGGTTAGGAGTTATGATCTCTACGTGGGTATGTGGGTTCATGAGTTGGAGACATTAATGAAGATGCAAAACTGCTAAATTACCTATTTTTTTTTTTGAATAAACAATTATTTCCCCTAGATAGCAGTTTTCAGTGATTATATACAACAGAATGGCTGCTTATGCATTCCTTTATTATTTTATTTTTTTATTAAAGATTTTATTTATTTATTTGGTAGACAAAGATCACAAGTAAGCAAAGAGGCAGGCAGAGAGAGATAGGGGGAACAGGCTCTCCGCTGAGCAGGGAGCCTGATGCAGGGCTCAATCCCAGGACCCTGAGATCATGACCTGAGCTGAAGGCAGAGGCTTAACCCACTGAGCCACCCAAGTGCCCCTCCTTTATTGTTTTAATGCCACCTCTTCTTTCACCTTGAAATTTGTTATTATTCAGAATTCTTACCTTAGTCTAGGTGATTTTACTACTGATTTATACAATTTACTGTTTACCTTTTCTTAATTTCCCTTTAAATACATTAATTGGATCTTTGGAGGAATATCCAACTTAGTGAACTTACATGTCACACTGTTGTCAAAACCCCAAATTGGGATACTGATGAAGACTCATTCATGTATAAGTACATGTATGAGATCTTTCAAACTCTCCCCTCTCTGGACCCAGGATTTTCCTTGCCTGGTCAGTTGCCCATGAGAAAAAGCATGACCTCAGTAAAGAAAACAGACAAACTGGGATGCCTGGGTGGTGCAACCAGTTAAGTGTCTAATTCTTGATCTCAGCTATGTCTCGATCTCAGGGTCATGAGTTCAACCCCCACATTGGGGTCCATGTTGGGCTTAAAAAAAAAATTCACATGCCACTGGCCCAGTACTAGTTCTGACTGGCAGTCATTTATGTGATGTTTAGAATAGACATAATATCTCATTTATGTAAGGTCTGCACTCTTTCCTAGAAATGCTTAAGCTAGGGGCACGTGGGTGGTTCAGTCAGTTAAGCGCCTGCTTTTGGCTCAGGTCATGATCCCAGAGTCCTGGGATCAAACCCCGCATCAGTCTCCCTGCTCAGAGGGGAGTCTGCTTCTCCCTCTACCTCTCCCACTCTCTCTCTCTCTGTCAAATAAAAAAAAAAAATCTTTAAAAAAATACTTAAGCTGCATAAAAGAGTTTCTATTTCCTAAAGCAAACCCTGAACGGTATATCTTATAGTGCAGGCTTATGTACAAGACATCATTCAGGAAGATAACATATAATAGATGTGTGAATTATATAACATGCAATTTTATTGTGTCAAAAAGTAAATTTCTCTTCCTGGTGTTAAAAGATCAACCTCCTTCATGGTTGATGCTGCTTATAATCCTATATCTAATGAAAGTATCCTTCAAAACTTAATATAAAATAAAGATTTCGGGGCGCCTGGGTGGCTCAGTGGGTTAAAGCCTCTGCCTTCGGCTTGGGTCATGATCTCAGGGTCCTGGGATCGAGCCCCGCATTGGGCTTTCTGCACAGCGGGGAGCCTGCTTCCTCCTCTCTCTCTGCCAGCCTCTCTGCCTACTTGTGATCTCTCTCTCTGTGTCAAATGAATAAATAAAATCTTAAAAAAAAATAAAATAAAATAAAGATTTCTTTCCAGAGAAAACTGGCAAGTAGATCTGCATTAAGAAATACTTAAGAGCTTTCTTCCAGTAGAAGAATGATCCCAAGTAGAAACATGGACATTCAAGAAGTTATGAAGATCAAGGCAAAGTGAAATATATAAAGGCTGGGAAATGAGCAGTGGGAGGAGGGTGTTTACAAGCTGGTGGTGGTGACAATGCCTGGAATGGACTGTGGAGCCTGAGCAGGGTGTGATGTCATCCATAGGTCCTAGTGTGGTAGAACGGGACCTGAGTGGAACATGAAGGCTGTTTAGGGAGACGGCAGGGGTGGGGATAGCCCACTGCAGGGTAGCAGTATTTAAGGACAGTGAGCACAGGAGAGGGGCGATTGAAGTGGTAGCTATCCAAAGCAGAACCTTGGAGCCCTAGTAGGGTTAGGAGAGCATCTCATGATGGAGAACAGCAAGGGAGGCCCACTTTGGGGTGCTAGAGTCTAATCTGGGTGAGGAGAAAGTTTGTCCAGTCCTGCACAGGTATTAGAGCCTGAGCAAGATAAATTGGAATCAGACAGCAGTAACTGTTTGTTGTGGGTTGTTGGAGCACATATGGAGTGAAGACAGTGTCTTCATAAAAGTTGTGGTAGGACATTTCATTGGTAGTGAAAATGGGTTACATATTGGAAAAGTGATCAAATAAATACATAGATTAAGGGTAATTGTAGTCACTGACAGTGGCCGTCATGAACAACTATGGTGGACAGAAAACCAGAATGAACATTGTGAGTTTGGCCCGGAATCACAAGTATCAATCTGAATGCATGGTTTTCAATATATATAGATAGACATGGCATAAATATGGGTGTGGATGTGTATCTATATATAATAGATGTATGCATATGTTCCTTAGCTTGGCTACTGAGAGGACCTGGGAGTAGCATCTCCCAGTAACTACAAGCACATCTATTGTCTAGATCTTAATTTTTAAGTGCTTTGTCCAGAAAGAGGAATTTTGAAAAATTGGTTGATGCCAATATTGTAGTAGAATAGTCAAAACATGAAATTGAACCATCTTTTTGTGCCAAAAGAAATTCTCAAAAACTGTTAAGAGCATATAGGATGTGTCAAAATGACACAGAAGCTAGCTTGAAGCGTTTCCTATTGGCCAAATAAACCATGGCCTGAGCAATAATTAAATAACAATAGGATTTAATTATATTACAATGATTGAATAAAATATAAATGTATGTGTATTTATGGATATAAGGGAAATGTATAAATAAGTGGGAGAGAAGAAAGTTTTTCCTTATAGTGAAATACTAACGAATTACTATAGAAAGGATGATAGATTTTGAAAAAAAAAAAAATCGCTATTTGGTACCCATCATAGTGATAATCAGTTCAGCTAAAAAACACCAAAAGGCACCAAGACTAGCATGTGAAAGCTTGACAAGAAATGGGTTATTTCCATAGCCTAAAAATAATTTCCCCCAAAATACTTCTTAATTACAAAGCAGTAGAGAATATCTTTATAGCAGATAAACCCAGAAGCCACCACCATCATCAAATAATGAAGGTTAACATTTCTAGAAATGGGACAAATCAAAATCCTACATCATCTGATAATATGTAATGGGGGAGAATACAGCATCATTTCTGTGCTATTCCTACCCAAAGGCAAAACCTAAATCTCGCTGCAAATAAACATAAACCAAAATTGAGGCACATTCTTCAAAACAGCTGGTCTGGAAGTCTCAAAAATGTCAAGGTTGTGAAAATCTAGGAAACACTGAAAAATTATCCAGATTAGAGGAGGAAAATGAGACATAGTAACAAAAGGCAACATACACTCCTAAATTAATCCCTTTATATGAAGGACATTATTGGACAGTTGGTAAAACTAGAACATGGTCTGAATATTAGAAGGTAGTAATTCTCACTGTTAATTTCTTGATTTTAATGATTGTTTTGTAGTTATGGGGGAGAAGATCTTTGTTTGTGGGATATGAATGCTAACTTGGAGTGCTCCAGGGTGAAGGGGTATCGTGTTTGCAGATCACTCTCAAATGATCTGGGGAATAAAATAGTATTCTGTGGTATTTTGCTACTTTTCTGTAAGTTTAGAATTATTACAAAAAGAAAGAAAAAGAAAGAAAGAAAGAAAGAAAGAAAGAAAGAAAATGGGGTGCCTGGATGGCTCAGTTGGTTAAGCGACTGACTCGATTTCACCTCAGGTCATGATCTCAGGGTTCTGAGATCGAGCCCCAAGTCGGGCACCATGATGGCCCCCGAGCCTGCTTAAGATTCTCTCTCTGGCCCTTCCTCTACCCCACCCCTCTTCTCTCCCTCTCTCTTAAAAAAAAAAAAAAAGGAAATGTAAACAAAATTAATATGATTGACCAAAATAACGGGTAAAAGATAAAGTTTACATGGCTATTCCAACATGCACAGAAAGCATGTAATAAAACCCTAGACCAATTTATAATAACGATTTTTAGCAAACCAGAGCAAGATCAAATTCTTATTCTGAAAGAGTGTACTGTAAACTGTTGACAGCAAACTTCATACCTAATGGTGACATATTTGAAATGTTCCTCCTGGGATGATAAATAAAATGAGGATAACTGATAGCATGCCTTCTCTATAATCCCGCCTGTAGTTACAGTCTAATCAACCAGGCAAGAAAAAGTAAAAAATATCACTTATGCAATAATAAAATAACATTTTCTGATTTAAAGATGACAAAAATAAAAAGGGATATCTAAACAAGCTATTAGAATTAATAAGTGAAGTTGCCAAGATTTCTGTACACAAGGTCAATAGATAAATTAGTTAGGAGGTTTTTGTTTTTTAGAGAGAGGGAGAGAGAGAGCAAGCAAATGGGACAGGGGAGGGAGAGAGAGAGAGAATCTCTTTTTTTCCCCACATATGATTTAGTTATTTATTTATTTTTATTATGTTATGTTAATCACCATACAGTAGTACATCATTAGTTTAAGCAGGCACCATGTCCACACAAAACCCAACATGGGGCTCGATCTTACCACCCTGAGATCATGACCTGAGGTGAAATCAAGAAGTCAGTCACTTAACTTACTGGACCACCGAGGCACCCTAAGGTCAATAGATAAAAATTAATTCTATTTATGAAAATGGGAAACAAATAATAAACAAGTAAAATTAAAATTAAAGAATAGATCTTTTAGAATAGCATAATAAGACATTAATGTCTCGGAATAAATGCAGTGAAATATATTTAAGACTGATGAACGAAATTCCACAAAACATTGATGAGAGAGATTAGAGAAGATCTAAATAAATCAAGGAATATACCAAGTTTAAGGGCAGGGAAACTTCGGTTTTATAATGGCAGTTCTTTTTAAATTGATGTATAACTTGATACCATATTACTAAAATACCAGATTTTTTTTTAGCTGTTGTTTTTTTTTGGTAAAAATCAGCTAGGTGACTGCAAGTCATATAGAAATCCAAGGGGCAAGAATAACTAAGACAGTCCTTCAAAGGGCAAAGCTGGAAGTCTCACTCTACCTGATACCAAGATTTATTAGTCAAGTTCAGTAACCAAGACTGTGCGTTCTTGAGGCAAATTGGGCAAAAAGATCACGGAAGAAGTAAAGAGTCCAGAAACGTTAACAGCATGCAGTCAGCTGATAGATCAAAGGTACCTCAGTGCAAGGAAGCGAGATAATCTTTTTAATAAATGGTGCTGGAAAATATTATTTGAAAATATTTGCCTACATCTTATATCATGTCCAAAAATCAATTTTAGTTATGTTTATATCTAAATGTGAAATTAAAAAATTGAATGTTGTAACAACAAAAATTGCTTAAATAGAAGAGAAAAAGTTGAAATACAGTGAATTAAGAACTTCTGCTCATCACAGTACAAGAGAGAAAAATGAGCCACTGAGTTAGAGGAGATAATTTTAGTGTGTGTTCATGAAACAATCCAAGGGACAAATGGTCAAATAACTTAGATAAGCACTTCATAAAAGGACTGTATCTAAATAGCAACCAGGGGACACTCATAGAATGTCTAAAATAAAAATGCCTGGAAATATCCAGCTTTAGCAAGGTTGAGGGAGGACTAGAAACATCTTAGGAGGAGGGATGTAAATTGGAAGAATTACTTTGGAAAGCTGTTTGACTTCACCTGCTGAGTGAAGGTAAGCATGCACACACCCTATACCCAGAAATTTCACTTCCAGGTATGCACCCCACAGAAATGCACACATATGTTTGCCAAATAAAATGTAATCATTAAAAAGTAAAAAACAAAAAGCAAAAAAACAAACACCCCCCCAACACCACACAATTGCCTGTTACTGAATAAATTATTACAGTCACACAATGGAATATTCTATGGAAATGAGGAAAGACCTTTTACCTAAACATGTATGTTTGAATCTCACAAAAATGAACAAAATAAGCAAGACCACATACTGTGCTTTTATTTTTATAAGTTTCTAAAGCAAGCAGAACTAATCTATAATGTTAGAAAAAAGAATATTGATTACCTTGGGATAATGACTACCTTTTTTTTTTTTTTTAAGATTTTATTCATTTATTTGACAGACAGAGATCACAAGCAGGCAGAGAGGCAGGCAGAGAGAGAGGGGGAAGCAGGCTTCCAGGACCCTGAGATCATGACCTGAGCTGAAGGCAGAGGCTTTAACCAACTGAGCCACCCAGGCACCCCACAACTACCTTTTTTAACAGTTCATCTAGTTGTTCACTTATGATTTAAGCATTTTCCTGCATGAATTTACACTTCAAACATTTGCTTGAAAGAATATGAAACAAAAATGGTCCATTGTTATTATCATTATTATTTACAAAAGATGCTCACCAAACAGTACCTTCAATTCAAATGGTCAGTTTTCTGGTCATTTGTTCTCTCAATTTATAGGCATAGCAGAGGTGGGTGGACAATAGTGATTATCACAGTAGCCTAAATCCCCCTTCCAGAGAAGCCCACGTTCCTATCAGATAGTCTTTACCTCAGAGATTTTATGAGCAGACAAAATATACTATTGACTCATACAATTTTAATTTTGAAATTAAGATAATGGAGATTGATAAATGGAAATATTGGGGTACTTTTAATTTGTCATGTGCTTATTAATGAAACAGTATGGAAATACAATGAGTTTTGTCTGCCTTATTAATTCATTCATTTAATAAATATTTACATAGTATCAAATGTATGCTGGGCAGCTGTGAATCATGTGACTTAGTTCTAGTTCCTGATGCCATCTCTTTTCACACTTACTATAAGAAGACATTGCAATTTTGCAAAATCATTAGAGTACCACTAACCATATCTGGGGAAAATGGAAGAAAATTTTTTAAACACAGTTCTGAAACTATAAAACACGGTTTAGTATAATTTTGAATAAATAGATATTGATATCTGTATCACTGATATTTTTAAATAGCATACACACTCAATTTTGAATGCTGTGTCTGAAAGACAGCAATCAAAATCCTATTTGTATGAGGTATTTTTCTATATTCAATTTTTTTAACAATAATTTTTTTAAAAAAATGTTTAATAAAGATGAGAATTTCCTCACTTAAATCAATCATACAGGAAACACATATATATGTTGTACGGGCACAAAACTGACAGAAAGAAAGAATATAAATGAAAAAAAGCAATGTTGTCAAAGACCGTTCATTTAAAAATGAAGTTAAAACTTTTTGTACAAGATTGAATTAAGCCTTACACAGAAGTAAAATGCTTAATACAACATTAAAAGGAGATATTTCCTGTTAACTGGAAGAAACACTTCAATAAAGAAGAAAGAGTTGTATCTGCTTTACGTAACCTCACACTCAGGAATTAAGACTTTTTTCCATATCTGAAAAGAGTTAGAATTTCTCGATACAGAATTCAGGACATTAAGAGAATACATCCAATTGGTGAATTGCTCTGACATTTTCTCAGTAGAATCCATAGGACCAGTATCTGCCACATAAAATTGGAGGCACCAGTAGTGTCCTTATGAACCACAGTCACAGCCCAGCCGTCCAGAGTAATTTCTCTAGTAGCACATGGTATTGGGAGTGCCAGGTTCAGTTGAAGAGCAGGGAATCCGTTTGCTTAGATGGAATATCACCATCTGTTCAGACCCCCTCCATAGTGGGAAAACCATAGGTTGTGTTGACCTAATTTGCACAAGAATGTTGGAGCCTCTTGATTCATAATGCAAAAAGGATCATTTTGCTACTACATCAAGATTGCCAGAAGTGCATCATGCACTTTTAAAAGGTGATTTCTCTCTTAATTTCAAAACGTTTAAGTTTTTGTTTAAATTCCAGTTGGCTAACATGTGGTGAAATATTAGATTCAGGTGTAGAATTTAGTGATTCGTCACTTACATACGACACTCAGTGTCCTCCTTTAAAAAAAGAAAAAGGAAAATTTTAAGATTAAAAGATGCATTTATCTAAAATAAAAATCTGCATTAAAAAAAACCCTTCCTATTTCTATATTTGGTAACATAAGTATGTCCAGGTTAAAAGGGATAGCACAAAACGTGAAAGCCATATTCCATGTGTTTGATTTTGCTAACAAAACTTCATTTTAAGTTAGACATACTCTGACAATTCACACAGTACAAATGAGTTTGTGGGTTCATGAAGGAGAAATTACCTGACATTACATCATGTACCTGATAAATTCTCCTATCCATTTCCTTAGGGATAATGGGTCTCCAAGTTCACGTTTTCTGAGGATTACAACTAGCTGACATAGAGCCATTCCACTTTTACTAAAATCCAAAATACACACAGAAAAGACCATAAATCGTAAGTTCAGAAATAGATTAATTTTCACAAAATAACCATACCAATTTAGTCAGCATTAAGATCACCAGAAAGGATAACAGTAGGACCCAGAAGGATTCTCCCATTTCTTGCCTTCATCCCTTTCCCAGGCATTTCTCATCCTCCCTTTTGAAACCATGTGTCTGTTTTACCACCTTTATACTTTGTACAAATAGACTCATACCCTACATACTATTTTTACCTGGTTTCATTTGTTCACCTGGGAGCTATACATTTTGTTTGTGTAGAAATTATTCATTTTCACTGCTGAATATTATTCTCTGGTGTTATATGCCGCAATTTATTTACCCATTATTGTTGATGGAGAGTTGGCTTATTTCCAGTTTTAATCACTATGAATATTGCTTCATGAATATCTGTGTATATATCTGTTAGTAAACGTATATTTGCCTCAGTCAGATATTGCCACAATATTGCCTAACAAATGGGCAGGAAACACAGTTTTATGTGAGAGTCAACATTTACTTCACCCTCCTATATCTACTTGTTACCTGCAGTTTGGCTGAACTAGGCTCGGCTTGACACAAAGCAGTGAGTTAGATCCTTTGACTTAACCAGCATCTCATGGGTTCATCTCCTTCTCAGTACAGAGAACAGGAGGGCAGGGGGTCACCCTGTCCACTCTGAGGTCATAAAAGTCCCATAGCTAAGCCAAAAACAGTGGAGAAAGGGAATAGAATCCTTTCATGGAGGTCACGGAGGAGGCAGTGAAAATTTTATGAAGAACAGTTTATTCTGCCACAGATACAGTTTGTTGGGGGCATAACTAGAATTGGAATTGTAGTTTTTAGAGTATAAATTTGTTCAGTTTTTGGAGATATGCTACCAGAAGGTTTTCCAGAGTCGTCGTGTCATTCGATAACTCCACAGGCTGTTGGTCCACATTCTCATGAGCAGGTCACGCTGCCTGTCTTGTCTTTTAGCTATTCTGGTTGTGTAGTGATTTCACTTTGCGTTTCCCGGATACCGAATACACTTGAACATCTTTTTACACAGTATTAGCTGTTTCTAGGTATCCTTGTTTTATGAAGTACCCTAACCCTAACCCTGTTTCCTATTGAGCCGTATAGGAGGAATAATGAAAAACTCTTACCCCTGCTACATCAGAATTTAATCTTACATTTCACTGGCTAGTTTTACTCTCCTGGTAAGTGAAATCAGGTGATGAATGTCAATGACACTGCAAGCATCATTGCCTATGATACAAGTTCTTGTTAAATTGCATTTGGACAAAGAGAAGCCACGCGGGGTGTGATCTGGACACTTGTGTCGATGACCCACAAAGAAGAAAGCCTAAAATTGTAGGTAGAAGAGATCAGTGGTGTCAGTCCAGAGATGCTGCCCATTTGGTACTGACCAGAGGCAGCCAAAAGAGAGTGCTCGTGAGAATCAAGTTGTTAATTACTCTGAAAACAAAACAAAACAAAACAAAACACAAAAACCCCCACAAGCCTGTTAGAATGTGGATGCCTTAATATATTTTATACATGTATATATTATATTATGTATATATGTATGTATTGTGTATATATGTATATACATAAAATATATAAGGGTGTCTATATATAATGGCTTCAGATCACCTGAATGCGCAATACATAGATTTACACAAGTATCAAAGAAATAGTTGGTCTGCTCTCCCCTTTTGGTAACATCATGCATACAGGAAAAAAACCTGTGCAATGATTTCTCTTTTTATTTCTTTCTCCTTTGATCACACTCATGATTGAACACATATGGCACAAACACACAAGATAGAAATGAGAAGAAAAGCAAATCAGCATTATTTATGATAAGATAATTGAATTTTTGGAAAAATTACATAAAGATGTTATAGTAAACAAGTGAGGTATAATAATAATGTGATAATCAGAGTTACTATACATTGTGAGGTATTCCAAGGAAGTTTGGCTAATTAAGTTGAAACACATAGGATCAAGATTTTGTATTCTTCTTATGTTTTGTTTTCAGGTAGCATAGGGTGAAATTTCACCTTAGAAGAGAGAATAGAAAATCTTCAGTGAAAAGTCAGAAAACACAGGGAGAAGAGACCAATAGTGTGAGTGATTCTAGGAATTTTCCAGTAGAATCCATAGGATTCTGCCACAGTAATATGGGAGGGGGCAGCCGTATCCCTACCCACCAGAGCCACCAGAGCCACAGCCAGACACACCACCCAGGCCACCAGAGTAGTTACTGGGGTAGCGCATTGTGGTAGGTTTAGTTATGAAGCTGAGAATCAATTTTCTAAGTTCAAAAGTCACCATCTACAAATGGGCTTTTATATATCCCCAGTAGAAGGTGGGGAAAAAGGATAGAAGTTTGGACCTCATACTTCAGGCTAATTTGCATTGAAAATTTCTCAAATCTATTATTGGGAAGAGAAGCCTTCATAAATAAGAATAATTTGCAGTTGTGTCAGGATTCTCCCAGCAAATCAGGTGCCTTTTCTAAGCAATTCCTGTCTATTTAGAAAGCTCTAACTCAATCTATTCTTGTTTAGAGCCTGTTCATTTTCATGGGAAGCTCCTTGCCACATTTTTTAAGTAACTTTTTAAAATCTAACTATGAAATGCATAGCCTAGAATTATAAAAATATTTACGTATGGATGTGGATTTATGGATAGGATAAGTTAATGAAATCACAAAATGAGTAATCTTTGTTTAGAAAAAAAATTTTAATGCAAACACTAATGCAGCTATGCATTTGTAGTGAATTACTTATGGTAGACTGCCTGTTCATTTATAGGCACTTTGTTTCATAAATCCATATTAATAGGTCTGTCCATTCACATTTAGACTTGAGTCATTTTTGTGTCTAGGTGAGTTTTTTCAATTCAACCATGCAATTAACAACTTATTTATATTTCTTTTTCTTTATAATGTATTAATTAATTTTCTAGAAATAGAACTTAAGTTCCTTATGGGTGAAACCTACATATGTCCTTATATATTTTTATATTATAATGAGGCAAAACTTCTGTCAAAAATCAGGGTTCTCAATAGGACACACATATTAGAACAGGAGATGTTTGTCCAGAAAGGTAAAAGAACATGTTATATGTCTAATTGAACCCTATAGTGCCAGATTTTCTGAGAACATCCTCACACTATTCCCTACTTTCTATGGTCTTCCATTTATCAGAGGGACTAGAAGCTACATTTCTCAGAGTCTCTTGCTAGAAGGATTTCAAACTAAACTACTCAAATGATAGGCTATGGTTTAAGATTGATTAAGATTGGTTAAAGAGAGGAGAAAACCACATTATTAGAGAACAGCAGTGGGAAAATACATGGCTTTTGAAATACATGAAGTTTTACGTGAAATATTGGCTACCATCCTGACAATCATCTGTGGTTTTTGCACTTTCTTGACTTACAGAAAGTCTGAGCAGCAGGGAAGACATTTCTTGACTTTTTTTTTTTCCCAGAACTTTCATTGGTTGAGTAAGCTAATACTTCTGTTAACTGAATCTTTTCTTGCCTTAAATACCCAAAACATTTTCTGTTTTCTCTCCCTGAAACCTGACTGATACGTAGCAAAGTCTTGATATATACCTAATATTCTTAACAAGATGTAGTATATGACATTATGTGCAAATTAATCCTACATTTTTTATTGTGCTGCAAAGTTAACTGTAATTTTTTGAAAAGGGATGGTATATTTTAAGTCTTTAATAAAATAAATATGGGTAAGAATACTTAGAAGTTAAGAAAAAATAATTATATATTCAGAGAAACAAACCCTGAGGAAATTTGTCACAGACTTGTACTGAAAGAAATACTAAAGGGAAAGAAAATTATTTCAGCTTGAAACATAGAAATAAATGAAAGAGTGAGGAACAAGGGATGAATGAGTATGAAAGTAAAGATAAGAAGAATATTATCTGCACAAATTGTCATCATTGTCCTCATTGTCATTTTCTCTGGAGTGGAGGGTGCATATAAAACATATGTAGAACCAGTAAGCTTGAAAACAATGATATAAAAAATGACAGTATAATTGTGGTTGATGTGTTTTGAGGTTCCAACACTATGTGATAAGCAGCAAAGAATGTTAATTTATATTAGAGTAAAACAAGTAAAAGATGCATGTTTTATTCTCTAGTGAATCACTGCAAGAACAGTAAAAGAGTAGATAATCATCAGGAAATAGAAGAAAAATAGAATGTAAAATATTCAATCAGTTCCAAAAAGGCAAGAAAATAGAAAATGGATCATAAATCTGGTATAATAAACTTAAAACCAATAGAAGGATGGTAGATTAAAACACAAATAAATGGGTAATGTGGATAGACTATTTCAATGAAAATACAGAGATTGTAAGCCTGGAAAAATGTACCTAAGTACATGAAGCTTAAAATAGACACATCTCTAACATCATATTACAAATGGTTTGAAAGTCAAAGTATAGAAAAAATTCTTACCTTCCAAACATCAGGCAAAAGAAAACTAGTGTAGCAATATTAATATAAGACCTTAAGACAATATGAATTTCTAGAACAAGAGAAGGAAATTTCATAACCATAAAGGGACCAATTCATCAGGAAAGCATAACAACTTTTATTTAATATGACCTAAATAACATAGCTTCATTAATAAGCAGAAATACCTTCCTTATCATGATAGGATAAAATAAAAGATGAGTCTTAGTAACTGAGAGAACAGGAAACAAAATAAAAGAATGCAAGAATATTGAAGGCCTAAAAACATAGTAAACTTGGCCAGTGGATGAAAACACAAGACAAAACCAACATCAAAAACATTATTCTTAAGTATGCATATACACAAATAGTAAATTTTTATATACTACTGATGGGAATTATAAGCTGGTAAAATTTCTTTGGAAAACCAAACTTAATTCTATGACCATGGATTGCACTTTTAAGTATAGACAGAGTAAAATGTGATTAATGTTTGCAAGGTATATTGTTCTTCATCATTTTTTTTTCAACCTACCCATGTCATTTTTGAATTGAGGTTTTTATAGGGAGCATATAGTTTGATCATTTTTTTGTTTGTTTGTTTTTGTTTTTTCTACTCTGCTTCTCTCTATCTTTTAGTTAGTGTGTTTAGGCCATTTATATTTAAAGAAATTATTGATATGCCGATATATCATGTCTCCCATTCTACTGCTTCTTTTCTATTACTTTTCTCTGTTTATTGGTCTTCTCTTTCTCTCTTTTTACTTTCCTGTGGATTACTTGAACTTCTTCTTGATCCCATCTTGATTTACTTGCACGATTTTTTAAATGTATCTATTTTTATTGTTTTCTTAGTGGTTGCTGTAGGCTTCACACTATTTCTTCCATTACTTGTCTGAGTCTACTTATATAAACATTTTATGATGTTAAGTGAGGAGTAGAATCTTATTCCCATTTAGGAAATATAATTGTCTTAAACATTTCCCTTACATCCATCAACACCACATCAGGCAGTGCTGTATATTTTATTTCAACTATCAAATATGACTTAGGAAAATCATTAGAAGAAGAATAGTTTAAAATATTTACCCCAATTTTACCCACTCTAGCAACTCTTTTTATTTCTGTAGCTCCAAACCTTCTGTTGTTATCATGTCTGTTTTAGAGAACTTTCCTTAGCCAGTTATTAAGGGTAGATGCTAAGGAAAATTCTCTTAGTTTTCCTTCATCTGTGAATTCCAGAGGACTATTCTTGACACATGTAAATTTCACAGTTAATTCTTTTTTTTCTTTTAGAATTTGAAAAATGTTGTGTCACTTCCTTTTAGCCTGAGTGGTTTCAGATGAGAAATTTGCTGTCATTTAAATTGGTTTTACCCAGTAAGTAACACACTGGAAAGAAATGATTTTTCAAAGTTCTTTTTTAAATTTCTTATTCTCTTTCTCATCATCTAGGACTCTGATGATACTGATGTTAGCTTTTTTTGTTATTGTCCCACAAGTCCAAGAGCCTCCATTTATTTGTTTGGTCTGTTTTCTCCCTGTTGTTCAGTTTAGTAAATTCTATTGCCCGGCCCTCGGGTTTACTGATTGTATCATTTGTCATTTCCACTTTACTGTTAAACTCAGTGAGTTTTTATTTTTATTTTGGTGGTTGTATGTTTCAGTTCTATAATTTTCATTTTGTGCTTTTTATAATGTCTTTTTGCTGAGGTTTTCTATTTTTTCATTTCAAGAGAATTTTTAATTGTTTCTTTTTAAAGATGTATTTATTGATTTGCGAGAGAGAGAGAGAAAGAGAGAGAGAGGCTGCTTTGGGGAGGGGCAGAAGGAGAGAGGAAAGAGAATCCTAAGCAGACTCCATATTGGGCATGGAGCTCAGTGTGGGGCTCAATCTCAGGAACCTGAGATCACCATCTGAGCCGAAATCAAGGGTTAGAGGCTTAACCAACTACACCACTCAGGCACCCCTAATTGCTTCTTGAAGTAATTTTATGATGGTTGTATTAAAATTCTTATCAGTCCTCTAAAGAAATTCTTGTAAGGTAATTCCAGTATCTGATCAATCCTGATGTTGGCATATGTTGTTTTCTCATTCAAATTGTGATTTTTCTGTTTCTTAGTATAATGAGTAATTTTTAAAATTATGTTTTTAGGGGCACCTAGGTGGCTCAGTGGGTTAAGCCTCTGCCTTCGGCTCAGGTCATGATCTCAGGGTGCTGGGATCGAGCCCCGCATCAGGCTCTCTGCTCAGCAGGGAGCCTGCTTCCCCCCCTCTCTCTGCCTGTCTCTCTGCCCACTTGTGACCTCTGTTTATCAAATAAATAAAATCTTTAAAAAAATTATGTTTTGAATATTTTGCATAGCATAAGACTTGGATCCCATTTCACCTCTTTTTCTCTCTTTTTAAAACAAGCAGTCTTCTTCTGAGGGAGTAGGGACTAAATGTGTGTGTTTGTTCACCTTCCTCTTGGGCCACTGAAACCACTCTGGCTAAAGTGAGCTGCTAACTCACACTGGTTCCTCACTGCATATGGGTGGAATAAAAGTTTAGTACCTCTCTTTGCCCTGCTAACACTTTCTGGTAAAAATAGGGTGCCTAATTGCATTGCCTCATTGGCACGAACTGGGAGATAGAAACCCAGATTCCCACTGGGCCCTGCTGATACCACAGTCAATATGAATAATCTGGATTTTGCTTATTATATCTGTATACATAACCATCTGAGTGGTGGTTTGATGAGTGACAAGCTGCCACAGGAACATGGATCTCTCTACTGAGAAGCCCACAGTATTTTCAGCTATCACATTCTGCAGAGAATGTATAATTTGACAAAAATGCCATAATATTAAAGAAATTCAGATTCTGGAGATTGATGACTATAAATAAATAGACATTATTTGCCACATGTTCTTAAGAGAGAGTATGGGAGAAGAATGAAAAGTTTTGCATAATTGTTAGCATCCTTCATTCACTCATTAATAAATATTTGTAAAGTACTCTCTGCAGTGTTTATACTTGGTGACCATTTTTCTAAGTGCTGAACTATAGGACTTATTTTTGGTATCTTAATATAATCTTTTTCCATAGTCATACCACAAGAACATGACAAGTACAAGAGACCATTAGATAAATATCCATCTTGGTAGAAAAAAGGACTAAAGTTATTTTAACATATTCATAATTTTGTGTGAAGTTTTAGAATATAATGAAAATGAAGTGAGAAACAATGAATCCTGTTTAATGACAAAAAGACGCATTTCACTTAAGTCTCCTCAAATGAAATTGTTCCTAGTAGCCGGATCTGTAAGAAAGGTAGCCTCAGTGAAAAATTTTTAGCGTTGGTCAAACCAAAGTAATAAGTCTATACAGAAGCACAACAATAAATGGTTCACTCCAAATGTATAGTGTCAGGAAACGCCTAAGAACAGAGACATCAGAATAGAATAATGGAAAATTAGGTTACTATTATAGAAAGTATTATTAAGTAATTAAAATAATGATTAGTTACACTTATCTTCTTAAGATAAGGTTTTAGTGTTATCAAGGTGATGATGGAGGTAAGTGGCTGTAGATATACGTGAATGCATAAATTTACATTAGCGTTGCCTATGAAGTAATAAGAATCCTATATTTCTGATACTTCATCACATTGGGAATGCCAATAGCACAGTTTCTTCAGTCACAATCACCAAAACCTAATGGAGACAAAGATAAGTAAATGAAAATAAAGCAAAGCAATAATGACAATAAGAATGTTGATTTTATTTTTAGTTTTATTTTTTAAAAGATTTTATTTATTTATTTGACAGACCGAGATCATGAGTAGGCAGAGAGGCAGGCAGAGAGAGAAGGGAAGCAGGCTCCCCGCTGAGCAGAGAGCCCAGGACCCTGGGGTCATGACCTGAGCTGAAGGCAGAGGCTTTAACCTGAGCCACCCAGGCACCTCAGAATATTGATTTTAAAATGAAGTTAAATTTTTCTGCCCATGAAAGCTGTTGAAATAAACTGTGCATTGAAGTAAAATGGAATTATAATTTAAAAGGAAAAAGTTCTATAAATCGTACCATATTTCAAATGATATTTTAATCAACCAAGGTGAAACATGTCAAATTTGAACCCTAGTCTTCCCTCCCACTATTCCTGTAGGCTGGTTGCATTGGACTATTTGAGGAGAGAATAAAGTTCTATGTAAAGAGTTCTAAAAACAGAGTCAATCACAGGCGGAGAAGTCCAATAATCTAAGTGGCTCTAGAAGTTCCTCAGTAGAATCCATAGGACCAGAATCTTCTACAGCAAGATGAGTGACAACAGCTGTATCCATACACCCACTAGCCATAGCCATAGCCATAGCCACAGCCCAAGTGGCTATAGCCATAATCCAGGCCACCATAGAAATTGCTGTGGAAACACATTATAAAAGGAGTGGATGGTTCAGTTGAGAAACAGAGAAACATGCCTCAGATTGAATGTGACCATTTGCATACAACCTCCTATACACCCTCAATAGTGGGTGGAGAAAACCATAGGCAGTGTTTACTGTATATTTCAAACTAATTTTCATTGGAAAATTTTTAGGGTCTCTTGATCCATGAGGTGATATGAAGTCTTCATCAGTAAGATTCTTTTGATAAAATGTTAGAATTCCTACAGTCAAATCTTGTGGCTTTAAGAAGAGGCATTTTTTTTTCAACAAAAGAAAACTAATATTTCAATTAAGAATGGGCAAAGGATCTGAAGAGACACTTTACCAAACAAGATGGATGGATGATAAATAAGCATACAAAAAGATGCTCAACATTGAATGTCATTAGAGAATTGCAAATTAAAACACCGAGATACCACTGTAGAACTTTTAGGATAACTAAAATCCATAACACTGACAGCGCCAAATGTTGGCAAGAATGTGGAGTGATAGGAACTCTCATTCATTGTTGGTAAGAATGCAAAATGATACAGCCACTTTGGAAGACAGTTGGACAGCTTCTTACAAACTAGTCTCTTACCATACTATCCAGTAACCTGTGTTCCTTGCCATTTACCCAAGTGAGTTGAAACTTACATTTACACAAACACCTGCACTTGGTTATTTATAGCAGTTTTATTCATAATTGCCAAAATGTGCAAGCAACCAAGACATCCTTAAATAGGTAAACGGATAAGCAAACTGTGATGCATCCATGCAATGGATATCATGTGGTGAAAAAATGAAATGAGCTGTCAAGCCACTAGAAAATTTGGAGCAATCCTAAATACATATTGATAAGTGAAAGAAGACAATTTACAGAAGCTACATATGAAATGATTCCAGCTAGATGACATTCTAAATGAGATCAATGAAAAGATCAGATGTTGCCAGGGGTGTGGGGGGCGGTGAAAGAGGGATGAGAAGAATGTGAAGCACTGGAGATTTTTAGGACAGTAGAGCTATTCTGTATGATGCTATAATGGTGGATACATGTTATTACACACTTGTCTAAACCCGTAGAATGTACAACACAATGTACAGGGAACCGTGGTCTTTAATTAATAACAATGTACCAATTTGACTTATCAGTTCTGACAAATGTACCACACTAATGCAAAAAAATTAATAATAGAAGATACTCATGGCAAGAGGGTGAGGGTGTATATGGGAGATTTCTGCAGTTTTTCTGTACATCTAAAAATGATCAGAAATTAGCCTATTTCTTAAAAAAGAAGTGTTTGTTTATTTTTCAAAGACTTTGCTTACTCTGAATTTGGCCAGTTGATAAATATTACCAAATTACTTGGGATGACGTAGAGCACATGAGTATTCCTCTAATTTTGTGGGTCTTCTGTTTCGGATAGTTGTTCTACTCAACTGTGGATTTCTAGGAATGTTTATATTTATACAATTCTATTATACAGTCTAAGGTTTTATATTGTATTTAATGTATGAGTGGATACCTTGAAGGGAAATTACTTGATGCTGAAAGTCTGCCAAGTTTCTCCATCTGTTCTCAGATGAAAACATGTCTTGTCTACTACATCGTGTTTTCTATGTAATACGTTCAGTGAACTGACTTAACATATTTTTATCTCTTGTAACAAAACCCTTTATTCATATATATTGTATAACATCCAGATCATGAATAAATCAAAAAGGTAGAACTTGATGAATTTCCAAAGTGGACATACCTGTTTAATCTGTACTTAGATTAAAAATCACATATCACTAATATCCCAGATGACACCCCTTATGTCCATTTCCATTCAGCACCAGATTTTAAGTTGTAACCATTCCTGATGTCCAAAACTATGGATTTGGTTGCCAATGTTTGAACCTTATACAAATGGAATCACACAAAGAGAATTATTTTTTCTGGCTTCTTTTGAGCTGCATTTTTTTTTTATAGATTCATGCTTTTTATTTTCTCACCACTGTATAAAATGTCAATGTACAAATATACCATAATTTCTTTTTAAAAAATTTATTAATTAATTAATTTTTAAAAAATTTTCAGCTTAACAGTATTCATTTTTTTTGCACCACACCCAGTGCTCCATGCAATACGTGCTCTCCCTAATACCCACCACCTGGTTCCCCCAACCTCCCGCCCCCCGCCCCTTCAAAACACTCAGGTTGTTTTTCAGAGTCCATAGTCTCTCATGGTTCACCTCCCCTTCCAATTTCCCTCAACTCCCTTCTCCTCTCCATCTCCCCATGTCCTCCATGTTATTTGTTATGCTCCACAAATAAGTGAAACCATATGATAATTGACTCTCTCTGCTTGACTTATTTCACTCAGCATAATCTCTTTCAGTCCCATCCATGTTGATACAAAAGTTGGGTATTCATCCTTTCTGATGGAGGCATAATACTCCACAGTGTATATGGACCACATCTTCCTTATCCATTTGTCCATTGAAGGGCATCTTGGTTCTTTCCACAGTTTGGCGACCCTGGCCATTGCTGCTATAAACATTGGGGTACAGATGGCCCTTCTTTTCACGACATCTGTATCTTTGGGGTAAATACCCAGTAGTGCAATTGCAGGGTCATAGGGAAGTTCTATTTTTAATTTCTTGAGGAATCTCCACACTGTTCTCCAAAGTGGCTGCACCAACTTGCATTCCCACCAACAGTGTAATTTCTTTATTCATACTCTTGATCATCATTTGTATTGTTTCAAATTTTTAGCAAAAGTTTTCAAATAGTGTTGCTACAGACAATCTTGTACATGTCTCTTGGTACACTTATGCATGTATCTAAGACATGCTAATTATTACTATAATAATAATGCTTTTAAAACCCCTCAAATCTCAGTGTCATGTGATATTTACATTTATGTTTTGCTCACATATTTGTGTGTCTGCTGGGATTTGGCCAATGTAATGTAGATATGGCTCAATTTGTGGTTTCATTTCAAAACTTCTTCAGGTGTCCCTCATCTTCCCTGGACTGGTAGCTACTGAAAGCATCTTTTCCAGGTGGAAAGACTGGAATACAAGAGGAAGCCCAGACATGCTTGCATATACCTAAGCTCAAGTCATGTGTGGCAACATCCCTTTGGCCAACGCAAATAATATGGTCAAGCCCAAAGGCAATGATCAGAGAAATATACTGTGTCCACAGTAAAGCCAGACCAAGTGACATAGGCTGCCATACTCAAATGGTAGAGGATGCAGATGCCTGTCTAAAAGTGAGAGGGAAAAGAACATACTCTGCTGAATAATAATTTAACCAAAGGATCCACAAACTCTTGCCCACCGTTTGTTTTATTGGAAAACATCCATTTGTTTATGTCTGGTTTGTGACTGTTTTCATGCTGCAGTGATAGAATGGAGTAATGGAGACGCAGACCATATGGCCTATAAAATCTAAAATATTTTACTATTTGCAGAAAAAGTCTGCTCACTTCTGAGTAGTCTATCAAAATAGACATACCAATTAGGGATATACTTAGAACCAGAATTGTTGAGTTATAGAAGACACTACCAAAGAGTTTTCCGAAGTTCTACCCTTTTATCTGCAGTTTTTCTATTATTATGACACTCTGCATTTTCATCTTGTTTATAGAATCAATGATTTGGTACAATCTGTTGTGATATGTTACTTATACTTCTTTCTTGATAAATATAGAACCTTAGAGCTAGCTGTTTTTATAATCAGTCTTCTATGGAATAATGTGTAATATATCCCATTTTCTATACAGATCTCCAAAGAAATTATCACTATTTGTGCATATTCATATATATATATATATGTGTATATATATATATGTATGTATATATATTTCATTTCATGTTTTTGTGAATGTCCATGTTTCTGTCAGGATCTCTTTCTTGCCACCTGAGCAACTCCATTGTTTCTTACAATTAATACTTGGTAAAAATAAACTGTTTCAGTATTTACTTGTTTGGAAACTTTTATTTTTATTTTTGGAAGAAACATTTGATTGCATGAGACTCTAGGTTGATAGTTTATGTAATCCATTCTTCCTTGAAATGTCATCACATTTTCCTTTGGCTTCCTTCACTTCTGTTGAGGAATCTACTTCTGGTTACTCTTTGTAGGTAATATTTAGGTTTTCTCTAGATGCTCTGATTTTGACTTTGCATTTAATTTTCAGCTCTTGGGCCATGCCTAGATGTTATTTTATTTTTTAATTTTTTTTGTTTGTATTTAAATTCCAAGCAGTTAACATACAGTTTAATATTCGTTTCAGGTATACAATTTAGTGATTCTACACTTCCATGCAACACCCAGTCCTCACCACTAGTGCACTCCCTAATCCCCATCACCCATTTCCTTCTTCCCTCTACCCACCCCCCTGTCAGTAACCACCAGTTTGTTTTCTAGAGTTAAGAGTCTGTTTCTTGGTTTGCCTCTCTCTCTCTCTCTTTTCCCCTTTGTTCATTTGTTTTGTGCTTAAATTCCATATATGAGTGACATTGTATCGTATTTGTCTCTCCAGAGACTTATTTTGCTTAGCATTATACTCTCCAGCTCCATCCATGTTGTTGTAAATGACAAGGTCTCATTCTTTTTTTTATGGCTGAGTTATATCCCATTGTATATATATATACCACATCTTTTTTATCCACTCTTCAGTCAATGGACACTTGGGTTGTTTCCATAATTTGGCTCTTGTGTATAATGCTGCTATAAACATTGGGATACATGTATTCTTTTGAATTAGTATTTTTGTATTCTTTGGGCAAATGCCTAGCAGTGCAATTGTTGGGTCATAGGGTAGCTCTATTTTTAACTTTTTGAGGAACTTCCATACTGTTTTCCAGAGTGGTTGCATTAGTTTGCATTCCCACCAATAGTGTAGGAGAGTTATCCTTGCCAACATCTCTTGTTTCCTATGTTGTTGATTTTAGCCGTTCTGACTGGTGTGAAGCGATATCTCATTGTAGTTTTGGTTTGTATTTCCCTGATGATGAGTGCTATTGAACACCTTTTCACGTGTCTGTTGGCCATCTGTATGCCTTCTTTGGACAAATGTCTATTCATGTCTTCTACCTATTTTTTTAATTGGATTGCTCATTTTTTGGGTGTTGAGTTTGTTAAATTTTTTTCATATATTTTGGATACTAACACTTTATTAGAGATGTCATTTGCAAATATATTCTCCCATTCTATAAGTTGCTTTTTAATTTTGTTGATGGTTTCCTTCATTGTGCAGAAGCTTTTTATCTTGATAAAGTCTCAATAGTTCATTTTTGCTTTTGTTTCCTTTGCCTCAGGAGTTATATCTATAAAAATGCTGCTATGGCTTAGTATGAAATTTTAAAGATTTTATTTATTTATTTGACAGAGAGAGAGAGACAGTGAGAGAAGGAACACAAGCAGGGGGTTTGAGAGAGGGAGAAGCAGGCTTCCCCTGAGCAGGAAGCCCTATGTGCGGCTTAATCCCAGGACCCTGGTATCATGACCTGAGCCTAAGGCAGATGCTTAGTGACTGAGCCAAACAGGTGCTCTGGCTTATATGTAGTTTTAATTGTACTTCTTCTTCTTCTTGGCAGTGTAGTTTTTAGAATATGTGATTTGGTACCTTTCATCAGTTTTAGAAAAGTATGGACTATTTTCTCTTCAAAAATGGCTTTTGCTTTATTCTTTCCTTTTCCAGTTACATTTCTTACTATTTCATGAGGTCTGGTGTGCCCTTTATTCTCTTTTTAGTATTTTACATTTCAAGTATTCTATTTTTACTTCAGTAGAATAGCTGTTATCAATCTATCTTTAAGCTTACTATTCAAATTTCTTGTAGCTAGTCTATTGAATTCCTGACTACATTGTTCATTGTTCATTTGCTTTCTTTTTAAGATCTAGAATTTAAAGTGAATCCTTGGTGAATTGCTCCAGTTATAACATCTATTTTGCAATTTTTCATTAAGTTTCTTGTATGAATTAATCATGACTGTGTTTAAATTTCTAGTTTTCAAATCCAATATATGGCTCAACTTTTGGTCTCCCTATATTGTCAATTGTTTCTTTTGTATTCTTTCAGATGGTCCCACAAGCTCTATGTTTTGTATAAATGTTGAAAATGATCCAGAATGATATTGTATTTCATCACGGAGACTTTTTTGTTTTTGTTTTTGGTCCTAGGTTATTCACAAAGCTCTGATTGCCTTCATCCCAACAAAGGCTCACATAAAATTAGGTTCTTAAAATTTTTGTAATTTTGGTGAGAGCCTGTCTACCTGTTTTCTTTCAGGTGATAGTGGTACTCCTTTGGATCTTCCAATTCGGGGAACTTCTTGGCAGTTCCTGAACTCTAATGATTATTTCCTCAACACCTTGATATGGAAAAAAATCTGATTTTCAAATGTGTCTGCTTGGTATCTTAGGAAATTGACTCTTACAACTTCAGAATTTGGAAAGTATCTCAAAGAGAAACTGGCTGGCTGTTAAGCTCAGTGTTCTGCCAGTTCACTTTTATCAGAATCCTGTGTCTCCAATTCTGTTTTGCCAGCCCTGAAAAAAGAAAAAAAAAATAACACCCAAAACTCTGGTTGTTAGTCTTTTCCCCAGCAATCTCTTGTTTGCTCTGCTCCTAGCATCAAGGACTGCAGAATTTTACTTAATTTTCTACAATTGTCTTTAGAATCTTGGTCTTTTTTTTTTTTTTTAAATTATCTCTTCACTGTACTTAATGCTTTTAATTTGAGTTTCCCAAGTAAAACAACTGCTTCTAGGATGGAAAATAAATTCAGTTCTGGGGAAATTTAATATGTATAACATATACATTTGAGCAGGACCAGATCCCTAGGTAAAAAATGAAATGAGCTAATACTAATTTGACATTAAGAAAGTATCTCATGGTTTTCATAAATCTATATTGAATCATTTCATATATATATGTGTGTGTATTCCAAGTATAGAATAAACTGGTATACTTTGAAATACTTTTCAGATATCATGTCAGTAGGGCAGAATGCCTTTGTTTTAGTGCTGATTTTTTTCTAAGATTTTATTTATTTATTTGAGTGAGAGAGCAAACAAGAGAGAGCATGAGAGGGGAGAAGGTCAGAGGGAGAAGCAGACACCCCTCCCTCTCCCCTGCACAGAGCCGGGAGCCTGATGCAGGACTTGACCCGGGACTCCAGGACCATAACCTGAGCTGAAGGCAGCGGCCCAACCAACTGAGCCACCCAGGCGCCCCTAGTGCTGATATTTTAAATTTGATAATGCCCATATTCATTCCCTGGGCAAACTACTAAAAAAAAAATTGAGACACATTTAGCAGAAGTAGAGCTTTAACTCATGTAGTCCAACCATAGATGTTGCAAAACACAAAACATACAAATGAACACAAGTTTTAATGTTCTGATGTGAAATACAACTATTGTAAGTACTGGCCATTTTTAAAGCTTAGATTAAAACATAAACCAACAGAGATGATAGAAGAGATTATAGAGCTGTGTATAAAAATAGATTTCTTATGAACACTCGGAAAGAATTAGTATATTTACTCTCAATTTTAGTCACATAAAGACCACAAAAGAGCACTTTGGGGGCGCCTGGGAGGCTCAGTCGATTAAGTATCTGCTCTCCGCTCGAGTCATTATCCCAGAGTCCTAGGACCATGTTCCGCATTGGACTCCCTGCTCAGTAGGGAGTCTGCTTCTCCCTCTGCCCCTCACTCTGCTCTTGTGCTCTCTTTCTCAAATAAATAAATAAAATCTTAGAAAAAAGGAGTACCCTGGGTTTTTCCTGCTCTCTTTCACTGTACCCCCACCCCCACCTGCATACACATGTAAATAATCATACCCAAATAGACAAACATACAAACTAAACTGGTGGAGATAATTTAGTATAATGTAACAAAACAATATTTGCATTGAGATAAAGTTTATTTAATAATACGTATGCTTTTTAAAGATTTGTTTATTTATTTGAGAGAGAGAGAAAGAGAGAGTGCAGCATGCAGGGAGGCAGGGCAGAGGGAGAGGTAGAGAGAATCTCGAGCAGACCCCCTGCTGAGCATGGAGTCCATCGTGGGGCTCCTCTCCCAGCTCTGAGATCATGACCTGAGCTGAAACCAAGAGTCCAATGCTTAACCTGCTGTGCCATCCAGGCACCTTTAATACATATGTTTTAAAGTAAAATTAACAATTCAACTTAATTAAATTTTATGTCACATTACAAAGATAATACCATATCAGAGGAAAACCTTTCTTATAATCTGCAATACAATCTGATCCATAATAATGAATCAAAATAGGCATGCTGAATTTCCTTTATTTATCTCAGATGGTTTGGTACAAAGTGAGTATTTTGGAAGGCATGTAAAAATTTTTCACATGAAGGAAACTTGGAGAGAATGCAAGTAAAATAAAGTGATGTAGCCAATAGACTAAAAATTCCTCAGTAGAAGCCATAAGACCAGTATCTTCCATAGCACAATGGGCGGCAGCAGCCAAAGCCCAGGCCACCATAGCCATAGCCCAGGCCACCATAGCCATAGCCCAGGCCACCATAGCCATAGCCTAGGCCACCATAACAGTTGCCGTAGTAACACATGGTATCAGGAGTGGAAGATTCAGTAGAGGAGCAGGAGGTAGGTTTCTTTAATATGAATGCTACCATCTGCTGAGGGCCTTTTATACACCCTCAGTGGTGGGTGGGGAAAACCACAGGCAGTGTAGCGTCCTATATCTCGCTAATTTGCTTCAGACCACATCATGAATATTTTGATTTCTTGGCAAAACAGGGCCCTCATAACTGAGATAATTTTACTCCTATGTCAGGACTCCACCACTTATGGGCCTTTAAAATGAAACTCTTATTCTATTTTCAAGGTGATGTCTCAGTCTCTATTTATTTATTTGAAAAAATACGACTTGATCACACAGCACGATGCAAAACATGAAAATAGGAATCCCATTGTTTGGTTTTGTTTCCATTATTCTTTAAGAAGAATTTTAAAATGAGCTTTGTCTGGAGGACTGGGTTTCCTGAATCTTTCACATAAAGGATGGATATAACATATATTTGTATACTCTTAAAAAATAAACTTCCTTCCAACTCAATATGACTATTTATTGGTTACGTTAAATATGGTGGTAAGTACTTTCATATATGGACATATTTGGCATTTTTCAACCTTTCCTCTACTATGTATGACTTTGATCTTTCCAGAAAATGTGTGACCATTTTATGGGCAGAAATTGTTTATGTCTTATGCTTCCTTGTGTCATCACATAGGAAGGTGTTGTAGATATATCTGCAAACCAGATGAAGGCTAAGCTTGATGTTCTGTCCTCAACTCAAGTCTTTTTTATCATGGGTCATTTCTGTTTTTTTCCAGATGCCTAAGATTTGCTGTAGTGACATGTGTCCTAAACAATGTGTGGGTATTATCAGAGAGACGGAGAGAGCCCTGCATCATTCTTCATTCCCTTAGTTTCAGCTGACTGGTGAAGTGCTGGTGGAGATAGAAATCTTCAGTCATGGAAGGACTCATTGAGAACACAGCAGAGTCTATGGTCTAGCTTTTTTCTTTCTTTCTTTCTCTTTTTTTAAATTTCAAATTTTTAATGAAAATTAAAATATAATTGAATTTCATTAAAATACACTTTACATAAAATAAATTTAGGTCTATTTAGGATGGGTTTCTTCCACTGTCCAAAAGAACAATATTCCTAAGAAAGCTTTCTTAAATTGAAATGGCATAAAGCAAAGCAACAATTATCATTAATTTATATGAAAAAATTCCTGAGCATTCCCAGACTCAAAAAAACAAAAACAACCTTTCTTAGGCTCTTCTGATACTTTAGGACACAGTTTGCTAACAGATGCACAAAATAAATCAGGATAAAGCATGGATGCTCACAGACAAAGGGTTCAGAGCTCTGGGGGTGAGACTGAGATGCTGAGAGGTCTTGGGGAAAGATCTGGAGGCAGGGGTGTCACTCTCAGAGGTCCGGGGGCTGACTGTACCTGTAATGACTCACTGCAAAAGCAACACTGAGTGTTATTTTCACTTTTTGCCCTTTTTTTCCTTTGCAAAAGCAAAAACCCCTTTCAGATTTCTTTTGGTTAGAGAAAACCAGTACAAATGTAGGGTGTTTTTATTGTTGTTTTTGTTTGTTTGTTTGTTTGTTTGTAAAAGCCAAGTGTTACAATGCAAACTTTTGAAAAGCTACTTGGATAATGAGTTTTGACAAATAGATTAATGCGAATTATGTATTTTCACTCTAAATATAGCTATTGGGATATTTTGTAAGGTGGGGGGAGAAGCTTCCTGACTATATAGCTGCCAAACTGACATTTTCTCTGACCCCATAAACACTGCTTTGAACATTGAGAGTATTAATAGGTATATAGATGGGATGAAGAATCCTGCTTTCCCTCAGACTTCTGATTATATGAAACTTCACAGAAAAATTTACATAGGTTTTTCAGCCTCTTTCAACCACTCAGTTGTTACTTATCTGTTGCTAACCATGGGCCAGCATTTTTAAGACATTGTATTATGTGATAGCGGTTATTTTTCCAGTGTTTCCTCATATCACTGACCTTCTCATTCACAGCATGAGAGACCAGAAGTGGTAAAAGGACTGTAGAGAAACTTCCAGCATTGTAAAGAAAAATAAATTTGCTTTCTTCTGGAATTGGAAAACAAATCATTATTTTCCTGCGTTGGATGAAGACTTACTACACAATCTCTTCACATCATTAAGGGAGATTTTCAGTTATCAAAACGATGCTTGTCATCTATGTTATCAAGCTGAATCTTTTTGGTAGGTTTCACTTTTCAAATGGGATAATGGCCAAACTATTTTTTTTTTCTGAGCAAAATGTAGCAATTTCTTGAAAAGGAAGTAGAAGGCCCATTTAATCATAGTGATCTTTGTCTGACTGATAACGGATTCCATAAACCTCTGTTGTCTCTTTACCATTTTCCGATGTCATGAAATTTCTTAAGAAAAAAAAAGGGTAAGAGGGCACATTCGTTTTGGAGGTTTTAAATATGGGCCTAAACAAAGTGGGAAGGGGAGGTGGTAACTCAGTGCATTGAAAACCATGATGATGAGGTGGTGAGCAGTGACCAGGTCCTTCCTGGAGGACTTGGACATCAAATGTCAGGCAGTCAGCAGCCACCAAGCACAGAATGTTTCGTGAACTATTTCGTGGACGGCATGCACAATATAGGTAGAAGCCTGTGAGGTGTGAGGAGCAAATGATCTCTTTTTTGATGCATAGTTTTAAGTAACTCAGCCAAAACTTAAGTAATCAAAAATGGACAAAGGCAGAGGTTTTTAAATGTAGTGATGAGGAAAAGGACGATTTTGGTGGGCAGAAGTGTCATTTAAAAATTTGGCCTGGGGCACCTGGGTGGCTCAGTCGGTTAAGCATATGCCTTTGGCTCAGATGATGATCCCAGAGTCCTGGGATCCAGTCCCACAACCGGCTCCCTGCTCAGTGGGAAATCTGCCTCTCCCTTCCCCCCCCCCTCTCTGTCAGATAAATAAATAAAATCTTTAAAAATAGTTTGGCCTAGAAAAGCAATTTGATAGCCTGAGCAGATGCAGTAGTAGCTGCTGATTCACATGGAAGCCTGGGTTACATATGTTCTGAGATAGAAAGAACGGATGTTCAGATCCTTGAATTTGTAGTTACAGCAAAAGTTCAGAGATAGCCCAAGACAGTCTGTTCTCTCATCTTGGTTTCTGCCTCATTTTCTCTGCTTGTCTGTCATTTGTCTCTCTCTCTCTCTCCCTCCATTCCATTCTCTCACATGCATACACACACATAATCAGAAAAAGCAAAAGAATGGAAATATGAAGGTAAATGCAATGCAGCAATATTTACGAGGCTAGATTGTTGAAGGCTAAAACAGCATAAAAGGTAAAACATTTTTTTTTAAATAACTGGAATTTATTTATTTATTTTTAACAACTTAATTTAATTTTATTTTTTTTCAGTGTTCCAAGATTCATTGTTTATGTATCACACCCAGTGCTCCATGTAATACGTGCCCTCCATAATACCACCACCAGGCTCAACCATCCCCCCATGCCCCTCCCCTCCAAAACCCTCAGTTTGTTTCTCAGAGTCCACAGTCTCTCATGGTTTGTCTCCCCCTGCGATTTCCCCCAACTCCCTTTCTCCTCTCCATCTCCCAATGTCCTCCGTGTTATTCCTTATGCTCCACAAGTAAGTGAAACCATATGATAGCCCCAGGTTGAGCTCCATGCTCAGAGGGGAGTCTGCTTGAGATTTTCTCTCTCTCCCCCTGCCCCTTACCTTGCTGCTGTGCATTCTCTCTCTCGCTCTCAAATAAATAAATAAATATTTAAAATGTTATTGCATGGTTTTTGCTCTGTTCCATCATTTAAGACAGCAATATTCCATCATTTAGGCAATATTTTATTGAGTGTCCTCTATGTGCCAGAAGCTTTTAAGGCAATGGCTTATATTACTTCTGTTATTGTGATTATGACTTCTCATATGATCTTCCCCCTTCATGTCTAGCATTAAGATGTGGCAGTGTTGCAAAGCCATTTGAAAATATTAATCCCCCAAAAGCAATATTAAATTGAATTATTATTATTATTATTATTATTTAAGATTTTATTTATTTATTTGACAGAGAGATCACAAGTAGGCAGAGAAGCAGGCAGAGAGAAAGAGGGGGAAGCTGACTCCCCGCTGAGCAGAGAGCCCGATGTGGGGCTCGATCCCAGGACCCCGAGATCATGACCTGAGCCAAAGGCAGAGGCTTAACCCACTGAGCCACCCAGGCACCCCTAAACTGAATTATTTAAATACACACACACACATGCAAATGATGAAAAAAATATATAAATGCAACAAGTACTTTCAATGAGATAAATGTTTATTAAAATTATTCTAAACTTTTCTCACATAAGATTATTGATCGAAAAGGTAAGAAATTGAAAGGCAATGCAATATCAAAGGAAAAGCTTTTAAAAAATCTGAAACATTCCATATGATTTCAGTGACTCTAGTAAGGTTTGCAGAATCTGACTTATTTTATTTTATCTTTGTAGATATCTTAGGATGATGTTGACATTTTGGAATAGAAAATGGAATTATTCATAGGAAGAATCATGGAGGCAGATTCAGGCAGCTGGAGGAGAACCGTAGGTTGAATTTCTCTGGAAGCTTCTCAGTAGAGTCCGCAGCATCTTCTGCAGCAAGATGGGCGGCTGACGCCATATCCATAACCACCACAGGCATAGCCCACACCATTGTGGCCACATCCATAGCCGCCATAGCCCCAGCCGCCATAGCCACAGCCCAGGCCACCGTAGCCACATCCATAGCCGCCGTAGCCCCAGCCGCCATAGCCACAGCCACCATAGCCACAGCCACCATAGCCACAGCCGAGGCCACCGTAGTAGTTTCCGTAGTAAGACATGGTTTCAGGAGTGGAGGGTTTTGCTGAGGAGCAGGGAATCAGTTTCTGTCAGTTTGAACGCCACCATCTGCACAGGTCCTTTTATATGTACCCTCAGTGGGTGGGACACATCGCAGGACTTGTTGACCACATATTTCCTACTAATTTACATCAGTACACTTCCTGAGTCTTTGTTTCATTAGGCAAGGTGAGGCCCGCCTGCGCAGGATGACTTGGGATGACTTGGCTGTTGAGTCAGCTTCCCTACAATCAAATTACATGCCTTTGATGTGTTTTTCTTATACTCTTTTTCAAACCCTGATCAGGTTTTTTTTTTTTTTTTTTCAATTTTGCTTAAAATATTTGAACCAATTTACCAATTTTTATCTAGTTTAATCATTGACAATGAAATGTTGATTTTTAAAATTCTATCGTTTTCTTCTGATATATTATATGAGGGTCTTCCATAAAATGAAAAATAACTTTCTTAATGACAGAGCTTATTCAGTAGAGTCAGGCAAACTTCTCATGTTTATTATTTACTTTCATAAGTAAATTTCATGTGGGCATAAAGGTATATAGAGTTGTATTTTGAAGCTTTATAAACTTATCAGCAGGATTTAATATCTGTCAGTATTCCACTATCAGTTCCTTCTCTCCTTTTTGTAGTTATTGTTATTCTTGCTGAATATTTTAAAACAAATCTAAGACAAGTAGCATTTTTCTTATAAGTCCTTCAGTGTGTATGTCTATCACAAAGCGAGCTTTTAAAAGATATAAAATTATACCATTGTCACACAGACATTTTTTTTAAGTTCCTTAGCATTCCCTAATACTTAATTCATGCTCAGATTTTCTCAGTTGTTTCATAAATAAATTTTTACTGTGAATTTTTTCACGTTGGGACTCACATTTAGACATATTGTCTCTTAACTCTTTTTAAAGACATACGGTTCTTTTCCAATCCTTTTCTTCATGCATTTTGTTTTTTTAACAAGACCATATTATTGCCCTGTAGAATTCTTAAATTTTGGATGTGGCTGGTGTCTACCTTGATTTTCTTTTCTTCTGTTCCTCTATCCCTTATACCATCGCTATCCTGGTAGGTAGGTGTAGACGGTTGAAGTGATTCTTCTTATTAATTTGACAAGAAAAATGCTGTATAGATGCTTTGTAGTACTCTTTTCTATAATACTAGGGGGCACCTGGTGTCTGGTTCTCCCACTGCTTCACATTTAGTAATGTTGGGATTTTTAATTGAGTTTGTGACATGATCTTTTCCGACAAATTTTATCTATTAACTTTTACACTTGATGATAGTACATAGACCCATTACTGCTAGAAGTTCTGTGATGTTGATCTTAAAAATTCTATCATTACCTCTCAGACCACCATAACTGTAGTCATGACCACCACAATAGTAACATATGTGTTAGTAGTGCAAGGTTCAATGGAGGAGCATAAAATAAGTTTCCTGAGTTTGAATGTCACCATCTTCATAGGATCTTTTATATAATGTAAATAGTAGATATGGCGAACCACAGTCAATGTTGACTCATATTTCAGACTAATTCGCAATAAATCTCCCTATGAATCTCTATTTTTTTCATTTATGTGAAGTGCATCCCTTAAGCCGTGACTACTTAGTTATAATGTCTGGTTTCTCACAATCTATTCACTTGCCTTGTGGTAGGGTTCTATTATATGATAACAGGTTTGTCCACTCTGTGAACTCTATAAAAATATATTTAACATCTTGGATCAGACTCCATGTAATTCCACAAGCATAAAAGACCTTATTGTTTTTTCCCCCTATTTTCATTTGAAGAATATTAATGTCCAATACATAATCATATATGAGATGGGTGGTTAGAAGAAGAAAGTTACTTGGAGACACATGTCTATAAATTTTATGAATTATTTTTACTACAGCAAAAGATTTTCAACTCTAGATAGTGTTTCTCACTGATTAATGATGATGAGTAATTGACTAACTGCAAGTACATTTCCATCCTATTATAAAGACACCTCTTCTTTCATTGATATTTACATTAATTTTTTTAATATATTGATATTTGCATTAATTTTTAATGTTTGTGTTTGAGTATATATGTGAAGTTGACCATTTACCTACACAACTTGGCATTTGTCTTATATTCCTTTCCATTAAAGCACGATGGCTCCATATTCAGACAGTCTATTTCCTATGGCATTTCATGCATTCATCTGTCACAGTGGGATCAAGTGTCACTGATGTAAATAAGAGAAATGAGGAGGCTGAGTCCTCTGGTTCTGGTGGAGCTGTGTTCTGTTTTGTCTTTCTTCCTTACCACTGCTAGGTCCCCAGGGTTTCTTTTGTTTATTATATATTGGTGGGGAGCTTCAGAAAGCTAACACAGGTTAGCTGAATAGTGGTGGGGGATACATGCATTATGGAACAGATGTGGTTATGCTTGGGAATCAACTGGGTGTAGCTCTTGATGCATAAAGAAAAAGAATTCCTTGTCTATAGGAGACCATGCTCTAGGTTTTCATTTTTAAATGCACATTTGATTTTCCTAACTGAGCTGGGTTTTTTTTAACCAACATTAGCTGGATCCAAGTACGAACCATAAAGGGAACTGGTATGTATCCAACTGGCTGAAAACTACTGAAACAACGTATGCATACAGTATCATTCAAGAAAGGTAAAATATATGAACATATAAGTGAATTAGTGATGTTTTTCCAATTATGTATAAAACAGTAATTTTGCTCTATTTTAGTAGGCAATTTTAAGCACACAGTTGTCTAATTATTTCATCAGAAACACCAGAGGATTTGATATCGTACACTTGTCTTCCAGGTACTTCTGAACATAGGTAAAGGATGGTGAAGTACAAACCCACTACTTTGTGTTGCTACGAAATTCATCTTCCCCTCTGAGCTTAACATGAGAAGAGTCAATTAGACAAAATAGAATGTCAATTATACAAAATAGAATCATTGAGGATCTGGAGGGAATAAATGTGCACACACCTGAACAGCCATGTATTTTCACATGCTATTAATTTTTAAAGTAAGCTCTTAATTTGAGAGCATTTAAAAAGCGGCATAAAACATTGACAAAAGATTGTCAGCCTTATTTATTCATTAATTTATTTTCCATTTATTCATTTAAAAAAACCAGGAGACAAAAACAAAACTCAAACCTGTCATACTTCTAGGCTTTGTCTTGGGTGCTGGAACCACATGAATTCTATAAATGGCTTTGTTTTCTTAATGTTATTTGATTTTTCTCTCAAAACAGGCCGTGGTATTTTTTATTTTATTTTTATTTTATATTTATTTATTTTTTAAAAAGATTTTATTTATTTGACACAGAGAGAGATATCACAAGTAGGCAGAGCAGCAGGCAGAGAGAGAGAGAGAGAGGAGAAAGCAGGCTCCCTGCTGAGCAGAGAGCTATGCAGGGCTCAATCCCAGGACCCTGAGACCATGACCTGAGCCGAAAGCAGAAGCTTAACCCATTGAGCCACCCAGGTGCCTCAAGGCTGTGGTATTTTTAGAAAGCCAAGAAAATTCCATTATATGAGATGGATACATAGATTAAAATATTTTACCTACTGAGAAAAATGAGAAAAGACTTCTAAATATGTATAATAAACCATAAATGTCGTCTAACCTTATGATCCAGTTTAAAAAAAATAATCTATATAAATTTGAAATTCCTAAAGAGTAGCTTGTCCTTGTATATTATTCTTAAGGAATAATATTTGTGACACATAACATGTTGATATTTCATATTGATAAAATGGCTATGCTTTTTTTAATCATTTGGGGAAAAGTTTATAGTTTCAAACAAAGGTCAAATCATACAAGTTGTTAGGTCAAAATAAGTCTTCAATACAGTGATGTTGAAATTCCATTCTACTAATTTTTTTTCTGATAGGGTCTGGTGGAAAGTCGTATTTAATCTAAAAATAAATTTTGATATGTTCGTAATAGATATTGGAAATATGAAATTCAAAATCACCATTCCATGAAAGCACTGATTTAATTTCTTTTGTCTGATGTGCTGATGTGGTAATGGGGTGGCACTTTCTAGAAATTCTTGAAGACAAATATGATATACACATCTGCTCTGTGGGCTACTATTAAATGTGGGATATGGAGGGTCACTTAAAGGACGTGAAATGGAAAATCCAAGTACAACCATCAGGAACCACAGGGTGGTGTGTAATATGAGGTGTAAGGAAATAATCAGAGACAGAGGTGTGTAGAATATGATGATTGGAAATAGGAGTGTCATTTGGAGTGGGATTTTTATCCGTTAATTAAAAACTCAACATACAGGCTAATGTTTAAATATAATCAGGTGGTTGCAGTGATTACAGCTTTATCAAAAACAAATTTCACTTCGAAATAATTTATTCTTAGACTTTAATTTTTTAGCATATTAAGATAGGTGATGTTGCTATCAAAAAAATACACACTCATGTGCATGCAACAGATGTAACAAAAGTAATGTAAAAAAAAGCATTATTTTCAATACAGGAGGTTTTATTGAAAATTGAAATAAATGTTTCACAGGAAGAATGTTGAACTAAATGTATGCAGAGCAGTAATTGTAATGCAGTAACAAGAGAAGAAGTTTCTTTTGTAAAGCAAGACATTCCAGATGATTTTATTCCACTGAACTGATGGATGTAGAATTGCAACTATCTCTCCTTCCCAAGTATTCTAGAATGAGAGAATCACTACTTCTGAAAGAAAAGGACTCGGAAAGTGGATTCAGAAAATGCAAAAAGAGAGTCCTGGAGTACCTCCCGAGGTTTTTCAGTAAAATCCATAGGACTAGTATCTGCTACAGGATGATGGGCAGCAGCAGTCGTATCCATGTCTGCCAGAGCCTCAGCCAGAGCCACAGCCTTGTGGCAGGAATGAAAGATTCAGTTGATCACTAGAATAAGCGTCCCCAGTGGAAATGTCTACCATCTTCCCAGGGCTTTAATTTATCTTCAGTGGTGGGTAGGACAAACCACAGAAAGTGTGGAACTCAAAATTCACACTAATTCATGCCAGAAAAATTCCTTAAGCTCATGCCTTTTCTTTTAGGCAAAGAGACTCTCATGGGCTAGATTTTTTTTTTCTTTCATGTCAGAATTCTCACAATTGAACCATATGAGTCTTATAATAAATAATAGCTATATTTTCAAATCTTCATCAAACTAGTTAGTGAAATTTCTTTGACCAGGTTTTATGGGCTTTCTAAAGAATGATGATTTCTCACTTGAGTTTAGAGTTTCATAGGCATATATTTTAGCTAAAGTAAAAATTCTGTCAGATGCCTATGTGTTTTTTTGCATGATTCCTTTCCCCTGGGAGAATATTCCTTCAACTGAATAGATGTATGCTCAAACACCCTTGTAAAAGCACCAGTATTTATTAAAATACTGGTAATTATGTTACTTTTTTATTGTTTCTGGAAAATTTTACAATTTTGTTATGAAGTGAAACACTGAAAAAAAAGTGAAACACTGACATATATATATATATATATATATTTTTTTTTTTTCCCCCCCCTATCAAGTATTAAAAGTATGTGGAGCAATTGGAATCTCTGTAAACTTTTGGCGGGAGTGTAAAGCGGTACAGTCACTATGGAGAAAAGGAATGGTAATTCTTCAGTAATTTAAAAACAGAGCTATTATATGATCCAGCAGTTTGACTTCTGGGCATACATCCAGATATATACCCAAAATGATTGAAATCAGGATCTCAAGAGATATCTGCACTTACTTTCATTGCAACATTATTCACAAGTTGAGATATGGAAACAACCTGAAAGTTCTTTTGATGGATGAATGGATTAAAAAATGTGGTAGTACACATAATGGAATATTATTTAGCCTTAAAAGGAAGGTAATTCTGTCACTGTGACAACATAGATGACCTGGAGGACATTTTGATAAGTGAAATATGTCAGTCACAGAAGGATATCGTGCATGATTCTTCTTATGTGAGACATCTATAATAGTCAAATTCATAGGAACAGGGAAAAGAATGATGGTAGACAAATATTAAGGGGAGGGGGAAATGGGGTATAAAGTTTCAATTATGCAAGGTAAGTTCTGGAGAACTCTGTACAGAATTGTGGTTAGTCACACTGTATTGTGCACTCAAAATTTTGGTAAGAGTGTAGGTCTTATGTTAAGTGCTCTCACCTCTATAACAAAAAACCCCAAAAGAGCAGGATGAAGCTTTTGGAGGTGATAGACATGTCTTTGACCTTGATTGTGATGATGGTTTTATGGGTATAATAATACCCCCAAAATCATTATGTTGTATACTTTCAATCTGTGCAATTTTGTGTGTGTATATCAATTACATCTCAAACTGTTACAGAGACTGGGTAAAATGGCAGGATTTTTTGCTTTTCTCCGTTGCTGTGTGTCAAATTTGTTTCAGTATAGTGCTCCTCTCATCAGTCCAAGTAGAGATCTGGAGACTTATCTACTCATTCACCTTCTGACTTCCACCCATCTTAACCGTTGCCCTGGGGTGGGGGGTGAGGGGCTCTGGAACAAAGGGTCCTCCCAAAGCAGTCGCATATCAGCATAGCGGGCATGTGATGACTTGCATGAGTTTTGAATTCTATTCTGAAGGCAACTGGAAGGGTATGTATGATGCAGACAGAGAACATTTCTTAGTTATGAAAGAGCTAAATTCTCTCTTAGGAGAGGTTCTGAACCAGGTAAGGCTTTAAGATGAACATTTAAATTCAGTATTTGAGGTGCTTCTTACTGACACTGGCCAGAAGAACGAAACAAAAGAGGTTGGTTTGAAAAAAGCTAAAGGCGGAAGGCACAATGCTGTTGACTGAAATCTAGCTATATGCAACGGTATTCAAATAGAATCTCTCTTGATAGGTAGTGTAGATAAACATGGTTGAATTAATAAATTTAATTCATTACATATTAAACAGTTATCTTACTCTTATTTTAAGAGGTGGTTTTGGTCTTCCTTACCTAAGTATTGAGAGTGATTTGTAATACTCATTGTCCTCAGTCTCTTAGTCATAACATAGCTGAGTGAGGGACAGAGAATGTCCCTGTTTTCTTATGATAAAACTATATTCCATTCTGAGTACTCCACTGAGAGCCCATAAAAAGACAATTGATACTTTTTGGGAAAAATAGCATTATCAGTGCATCAAGACCCTGGAGATACTTTATATCCCTACTTTCTCATTTTCTGCTAAAACAGAATATAAAATTCCAGGGAAACATTTTTCAACATTATTCATTATTGTTTATTTTTTTATTAAAAATATTTACTAGGCACATAGCATGTGCCAGCAACTCTCCTCGCCACAAGGCTATTATTCTTTATCAGTGATATTGTGTGAAATATCTTTTTATTACTCATTACTTGAGTAAGTGTCAGTTTTACGGGGCCACTGAGAAATGTCCACCATCCCAGAAGGAAAATTGGAGGAGAATTCCTTGAGTGGCTCAGTTGCTGAGAAAATGAAATAGAACTTCTTAAAATATAACATAATATAATATAAAGTGTACACATTGCCCAAAAGTCCTTCAAATAATAATACATTTTTGAAATATCTAGAGTGCCTTCAGCCATGTGTGTCGATATCTGAGAATACTGTCTGGATGTTCAGAGACATTGTTCTTCATTGGAGTCTTACAGAGATTCCTTTTCCTCATTTGCTTGGGGAAGAAAGCTAGAATAATTGAGAAAAGTTTTGTTTTCTTCAAATTAGAAGTTGGAAGAACAAGGTTAATATCCCTAATGCAAATGAAAGGTGATCTAGTTTGCTGAAACGTTGTTTACCAAGAAGGGAGCCAGATGGCTTTTTGTGATAGATCTCTAAAATGAGAACAGAACCACCAGGTATGCAGATCTGTCTTTTACTCTTTTACTGTTGAACTCAGAGGAATAGGAAGAAGTAGGAGAGGCAGAATAAAGCACTTACACACATCCAAAGGCACCTATTTGAATGATATGACCTAACTGGGGTTTTAGAAAAACAGCCAAAGACATTATGATACCCCTAGTACATGTTAATAGGAAATGGTGCTATTATTGTATGAAATGGCATTTAACTTATTTATGTATGAACAGTAGGGTTGCCTATAGATATATATGAAAGCAAAGTTTTTATAGGACGTTGTTATAAAGGACTGATGGCCATATCCTTATTTTTTGAAAAATGATTATTTCAGAATAACAACAAAGTCAGGGTCCAAAGGCGGTTCCCCATAGAGTTATACAAATCAATATAAATAAAATGCAATAATACTGAATATGGAAAAAGATTTTTTACTGAACTCAACATCTTGCGTTATGAAATATATTGATCAAAAATAGAAAAGATAGGGGTTCCTGGGTGGCTAAGTTGGTTAAGCGTCTGTCTTGCAACTCAGGTCATGATCCAGGGGTGCTGGGACCAAGCCTACATTGTGGTTCCTGCTCAGCGGGGAGTCTGCTTCTCTCTCTGTCTCTGACCCTCCCCCTCTTGGGCTCACACACACTCTCTCTCTCTCTCAAATGAATAAATGAAATCTTTAAAAAAATAGAAAAGTTATGTTGTGAACACAATATCAAAGATAAAAGTTCTTGGTAGTATTTGACACATTCCTGGCTATTTTCATCACTTGAGAAGTACATCAGATCTGAACTTTGTGCTTTCCAGGTTTTCATGGATGGGCTTGTAGCAGTTTGCATAGAATATAATAATAGAATTACTCTTGTGGAAAACCATGGAAGCAGAGTTAGGAAATCACAGGGGAAGGAGTCCGGTAGACTGAGCTGCTCTGGATGTTCCTCCGTGGAATCCATAGGCCACCATGTGCCCCAGCAAGGTGGGCAGCCTCAGCCATGCCCACAACCACTCTCCCCACAGCCAGAGCCAGAGCCAGAGCCACAGGGCAGACGGCCATAATGGTTGCTGTAATAGTGCATGGTACAGGAGGAGAGGTTTCCATTGTGGAACAGGGAACTATTTTCCTCCATTTGAACGTCAGCATCTGCATATGGAATTTTACACAACTTCAGTGGTGTATGAAGCAGTATGACCTCATATTTCAGGTGAAGTTTAATAAGAAAGCTTCCTAAAAAACTTGTGTCAATAACAAGGAGATGTCCTTATAGCAAATATTATTAACTATTTTTCTTGGAATCCAATAATCATGTCACATGTCCTTAACTAGGTTCTTGTATTTTAGGGATCTTCTCACTCTGGTTTTGTTATTAAAGTCTATACTCAGGTTCCTTGAAATGTTGATATCCAAGCCCTTAGACCCAGTTTTCGTCTTTTTTTTTTTTCCTCTCTCAAAATAGTAATTTCTATGGCATATTGAGACATACAATTAATGGACTGAGGTTATGTCTATTTCAGTGAGGAAGTGATAAAAGTGAGGAGTTACTTGAAGTACAATATCTTTTAAATTATATGATTCCTTTCTGTCAGGCAAATACCTCCTCACACCAAATGTTTTCTACTACTACTAAGGATGAACTGACTATATTTACATTAAAGTGCTAATGTAAAGCTGCATTTTTTTTTTTCACCCTGAGAGTTTTATCTCTTTGTGAACCATGACTTTCTATGGGAATGCACCATTATATTATGTAATGAAGCATTTATTTAGAAATTCAAATATTCATTCTGGGTGTCCTCCCTCCTCCACCTTTTGGGTTCTCATATATTCAAATTGGCTTTAAAATCATCATTTCATTTCTCAAGGAATGTTTTCTTGAAATAGTGGCAGAAGAAACATGGGATATGGATTTCTCATATCTGCTTCTGTGTTCAGTCTGTTGGGGTCATGTGTCAGACATAGCACTGAGCTGGAAAACTCTGGTGTATAGTCATGGGCTTATTAGGTTGGAATAGGCAAATATATATATTATGAAAATAGTTTGGGGCTTATGAATCCCTTGAGAAGGTCTTTGTGGGACCGGGGAGGGAGACAAACCATAGGAGACTCTTAATATCAGGAAATAAACTGAGGGTTGCTGGGATAGGGAAAGGGTGGCTGGGTGATGGACATTGAGGAGGGTATGTGCTATGGTGTATGCTATGAATTGTATAGATTGATGATTCAGATACCTGTACCCCTGAAGCAAATAATACATTATATGTTAATAAAATTTAAAAAAAAAGAAAAAGAAAAGGGTCTTTGGATCCTGCTGGTGTCAACAGACCACAATTTGATAAGCCCTTGTATAGACCAGTGTTCTTCAAACTTTCAAGAAAGAAAGCTAGACCAGTAACTATTTGGAAACTGATTCCAAAATTTAAATATGACTATTTACTTATTATCTATTTCATGCATGAATTACTGATAAGTAATAATTTATTATAAAACATGAAATTATTTATACCAATAAGAACTCATATTATGATAGATTATGCTTTAACATGCTGGAAAATTTTTAGGATTTTTTTCATATAGAGATTTGAAGTTTTGGTTCTATATTATAATTATTAGAAAAAATATATTATTTATTATACTCATCAAATCATTAAAAAAAATTTGAATCAATCTGAATCCCACTATCTAGTTGTATGATTTATTTTTGAAATTTGACTAATAAATATATATCCTCCTTAATTTCAACAGTTTGTTTTGGCAAATTATTTTGAGAGGCTTTGTTTTCGTATAAATAGGGACAAAACCCACTTAAACTCTTCATTTGGAAAAATTTAAAAACATTAGAATATTCTATTTTCACATTTTATTATTACATAGATATTAGTGCCTTACAGATGGTACATCTATATAAAACAGTAATGTGGGGTGCCTGGGTGGCTCAGTCTGTTAAATGTCTGCCTTCAGCTCAGGTCGTGATCTTGGGGTCCTGGATCAGCCTCACATGGGGCTCCCAGCTCAGCAGGGAGCCTGCTTCTCCCTCTCTCTCTGCCCCTCCCACCCACTTGTCCTCTCTCTCTCTCTCTCTCTCACAAATAAATAAACAAAATCTTTAAAAACAACAACAACAACTCATGACGTAACAATGGAAACAATCTCAAATAATCATTTACAAAATGTTCTCTTCCCAACACAGCAGTGTGCCTGGCATTCTTTATACACTGAGTGTTGAATGAATGAAAGGCTGAATGAACATATGAAATGGACTTCATAATCAAAATGATTTCACATAAAAAGATTTGCTAAAGACAGCCAGGCTCTCAGTGCTGGTACAGCATTCCCTATGTCCCATTCCAGGTCGGACATCAATTCTGTGGGAATGACATCAGGCATCGGAGAAGCTTTCTTGTGAAGCTATCAGAAAGCCGACGCCTGGAAAACTCACAGAAGCACCACTTAAAATGTGGGTGTGTTCATCTGTGTTCTGGGGAACCAAGGGCAGACAGCCAGCCCCGTACAGCTATCAGAATTCAGGTGTGTTTTGAACTATCTGGCCTGTGAATTAAAGAGAAGCCAAATTTACTGAGGAGGAAACAATCAGCTGTGTCACATAGAAACTCAGCTTTAAATAGTACAGGAAACATGTAGAGGGACCAAAAAAAAAAAAAAAGAAAAAGAAAAAGCAAATGGAGGAAAGTAGCGTCACTCCCTTGGGAGAGCAGTTACACACACATTTTTATCTTATAATCATCCGTATGCAAAAGTGACAGTGAAAATAAATAAATGTGAAAGCGTATCATCTTTGCAAAAAGATTAAATTTATTGAAAGACGTAGTTATAGACCAAGGAGAAATTTCTGTTGCATTTTAAAAGATATTCTTTATGATCTTGCACAAAGGAACCAGAGAAAAATGACATGTGAACTTCTTTCATAATAGCCTAGATTTAGATTTTTGCTATTTTGCAGAGATGGGATGGGATAAACAAGACCAGCAGCAGAACTCATGTTTCATGGGAGGACAAATCTGGTAGGTCTAGTCATTCTAGAATTTTCCAGTAGAATCCATATGACCCATATCTTCCATAGCAAGATGGGTGGCAGCAGCCATATCTGTAGCCACCATACCCATGGTAGCTACAGTCATAGGCATAGCTGTAGCCACGACCAAGCCCACCATAGCCTTAGCCCCCATAGCAGGTCGTGGTGTCAGGGAGGATGGTGCAGAAGAGGAAGATACTTACCTGAGTTTGAATATCACTATCTTCATAAGGTCTTTTATATAGCCTTAGTAGTAGGTATGGGAAATCATGGGCAATGTTGCCTCTTATCACAAATTATTTTGCATTACCCATGAACAACACCAACAACAAAACGCTCATAGATCTCTCATTTCATTAAGGATAGAGAGGGCTTTATAGCCACAACTACTCTGCTGTTGTGTCAAGATTTTCATGGTCAGATCATGTGCATTGAATGATGGATCTCTGATTTGGTTTTCTCACTGGGGGCTCAAATTTAAAGTTTGTAATGAAATTCTATGAAATCACAGAAATTGATTCCAATTGTTTTGGGCATATTAGTAATGTCAAATTCATCTGCCCATTGAGGTTGAAAAGTTACGCTTGTTTAGCTTTGAAAGAAGTGTTAAGGGGTAAGTTTTATTTAAATTATGAGATATATAATATTGTCCAATATTTCTTTTAAGGATAAAACAATTCATTTTATTTTAAATACATATTTCAGATAACATTTTATTTTATTTTATTTGAGAAAGAGAGAGCTGAGAGAGAAAGAGCACGATTGGGGGGAGGGGCAAAGGGGAGAGAGAAGCAGACTCCCAGCTGAGCTGGGAGCCCAATGCAGGGCTCCATCCCAGGATCCCAAGATCATGACCTGAGCCGAAGGCAGATGCTTAACCAACTGAGCCACCCAGGCACCCTTCAGGTAACACTTCTTCAGAAAAAAACTTTACAAGTGTACAAATATGCTTTCTTTTCATATTTTACCAAATTCTATCTTGTGTCACCATTTCCACTAGATGGCAAAACATTTATTCTTGTCCCTTCCAGGTAAATAACAAAGTTCAATAACATACTAGTCTGCAGAATGAAAGCTCAATTGACTTAAAGGTTTCACCACTCCTCCTTCTCCTGAGGTGGACTCCAATGTGTAGACGGATGCTATTGATTGGAAGGGAGTACTTTCATCTGTCCTACCAGACATGTGTGACTGCTATTCCCATGGCCATTAGCCAAAAGACTCCTCTAGTCAATGTATTCCCCGTCATTCAGTGCATGGCTCTACAGCCATCAAGGTTTTTCCTTGTGCTTGGGAAAATAATGAGTCTGAGCTCAAAGCCATCTGGGTAGGCACCAATTGTTATATTCTCTACCCACATGTGTTATGTTGCTGGGTCACTCATGGGACTTGTTCCTTCTCAGGCAAATTAGAGTGTGATATTCTCTACTTTCAGATGCCTAGCCATAAGCTAGGGTTTCTTTTTCCTTCAGCTGCAGTGACCCAGGACCCCTAAATGAGGACTTAACCATGTCTGAGTTCTGTTCGACACATCCACTCTCCACTAAAGCTTATATCCAGGGAAACAGGGGATGAAATAAGTAATAATAATAGCAAAGATTATTCTACTACCTACTATGTGCCAGACACTGTTGTAAGTGCTGGACACACGCTAGCTAATTTGACCTTTGAAATTGTCTTGTGGGGTAGGTGTTATTATTACTATCTTATTTGCAGACAGAGCAACTGAGGCACATCGTTACAGTGGTTACTAAGCTACAAGTGATGGAAGTAAGATTTGAACTCGGAGAGCTGATTTCAGAAATTCTATTCATATCTATTGTGCTCTACTGACTCCTATCAAGTCATCTTATTAAGAACATAAGTTTAGAGGGCTATTTCATTTAACTATTGAATTAAGTTCTGAGCTGTATTGCATTAAAAAAAAGAAAAACCAACAACCAGCCATTAGTATATTTCTCATAGTCCAAGATATTTTTACCAAGACTTCGTTGTTAGTTGGCGAAAATCTATTTGTGTCATGAAAGGCACCTCTGCTGGTATTGTTATTTTAAATGAAGAAATGCCTACATTCAACTATGAGTCAAAACACAAATATTACAAATATGTTGAATTTTAAAGAAAACTCTTTCATGAAAACACAATTGTATAAAGAAAATAAAAGCTCATTTCTATTTTCAGGCTATAGATTCAGGATATAAATTTGAAACCATAGAAAAACTGATGGTTAAAAATAGAGTCATAAAAGGAAATATTAATGTAAATGAAAAAGAAAAGCCCAGTTTTCTCAGGCTTGGTGTTCCAGAATTTCAAACTACTGTTTTTTTGTCAATAGTCTCATGAAGTTGAGTGATACCTTTTGGCTTTTCCTAGTTAGCCACTAAATCCCTGAAGGAAAAAAAATGAGTTTGGAACAGGAAAGAAGAAATGGAGAATCTCAAGTTAAGGCTGATTATTATGACCTATTGAATGCTGGCCAAAAGAAGCCTGGTTGTTTGGTTATTTGGAGGTCAGAATGTCTACCACAAATGCTATTTCTTGTCATAAAGACTGGTTACAAATTGCCAACTTGAAGATCTTACATAAGCAGAGTTTTGAAGCTGGGACAACCGATCCTTATTAATGACTCACAAATGATTCAATGTAGTTAAACAATGGCAAATGTCATTGCCCCCAAAGCCATACCCTAAAACCAGGAGTCAACAAGTTACTCACAGAGGTCTTGTAACCAATGGGATGACTTGTGTGGTGGATCCCACCCACATCAAGGGTATATAAAAGGTCTCTGCAGGGGAATTGTCCACACTGAAGTGATACTTCTCTCCTCCTCTACCCAAGGACAACCTCAACAACCAACACCATGTGTGGCAGCTACTACGGAGGCTGTGGCTACGGAGGCTGTGGCTATGGAGGCTGTGGCTACGGAGGCTGTGGCTACAGAGGCTATGGCTACGGAGGCTGTGGCTACGGAGGCTGTGGCTATGGAGGCTGTGGTTACGGAGGCCTGGGCTGTGGCTATGGCTCCAGCTATGGCTGTGGCTTCCGCAGACTGGGCTGTGGCTCTGGCTGTGGCTCTGGCTGTGGCTACGGATATCGCTCCCACTCTCTCTGTGGCTATGGATGCGGCTCTGGCTACGGCTCTGGCTTTGGCTGCTACTAATTGAGGTCACCATGGGAGACTCTCAGCCTCCACACCTGGACATGGGATTCACCAGTTCTGAGCCCCAAGCTTCTGAGCCTTTTCCCTTGGGTGATGATATCCTGCAAGATGAAAGTCTAGCATGGTCTGTTGCTGCCTACAACCAAACCTACAGATACCCTGAATTTATGCAGGAAGTGGGAGATGGTGAAATTCACCTGTGACCCCCACAGTTCTGCTTTCGTCAGGATGATGGTGTCAGAGCAACTGCCTCGATGATATTCATGCTGGAGACTGTTTCTGTGTTGACCCAATAAACTTGTTCAATCCAAACAGCATCGCTGGTTTTATGTCAGTCATTTGATGTCTGGGATTAACATTTTTTTGCTTGTTTCTGTTTTCAAGAAAGCTAATGATTACTATATTTGGGAGATATTTTTCTCTCATTATTTTTAGGTCAGTTGTCTTGGAAAAGTACTTTTTTTCTTCTAAACTTCAGTTTCCTCCTCCTCTGATACTGAGGGAATAATGTCTTATGCTAGGTGAATGTTAACACTAAATCAAGAATTACTTATATGTTAGGTTAAGCATTGCCTGACATATAACACATAATAAAGAAAAAAAATTAATTTCCCCAAACTTCCTTATTCATGTTCCTTAAAATAAATGAACATTGTTGCTATATACTTCTCTTCTCTTGTTTTTTCTTTTTTTTTTTAAAGATTTTATTTGTTTATTTATTTATTTATTTATTTATTTATTTATTTGATAGAGAGCAGGAGAGAGAGAGAGAGAGCATGAGCAGGGGGGAGGGTTAGATGGAGAAGCAGGCTCCCACTGAGGAGGAAACCCGATGAAGGACTTGATCCTAGGACCCTGGGATCATGACCTGAGCTGAAGGCAGATGCTTAACTGACCAACCACCCAGACACCCTATCTTTCTCTTCTTTTAATCTTCCATTTTAAAGATATCATTTAAAAATAGACATGCACTGGGGCACCTGGGTGGCTCAGTGGGTTAAAGCCTCTGCCTTCGGCTCAAGTCATGATCTCAGGGTCCTGGGATCGAGCCCCGCATCGGGCTCTCTGATCGGCAGGGAGCCTGCTTCCGCCTCTCTCTCTGCCTGCTTCTCTGCCTACTTGTGATCTCTGTCAAAATAATAAATAAAATCTTTAAAAAAAAATAGACATGCACTTTAAAGGTATGAAAGACATAACCCAAGGAATAGTTCAATAATCTTTTACATCCCAAGCTGGTGATAAATTATAAAACTGTTTGGCATGCATGGTGGGCCATAATATTTAGATAACTGTATTTCAGATATAGTCTGAGAAGTTTCAGGGTCTCATGAGATTTCAGTTCAAGATATGGGATGGGGCTGTGGTCACGCCTGAGGCTTACTGAAGAAGGATTCACTTTCAGACTCAAGTTTTTGTTGGCAGATCTCAGTTCATTGCATTTGTAGGAATGTAAGGTCCATTTTCTTTCTGATTTCTGGCAAGAGGCCCTTGCAGGCTTTCTGCTGAAGTCATCCTTAGCTGCAAAATCTTGCCTACCGTGCTTGGCTAAGTAAATTCCCAACATGGTTGCTTGTTTTCTCAGAGCCAGCAAGGAAGAAGAAAGACTCCAGTAAGATGAATGCTATGATCTTAGGTGACATAATCACACACAACCATTTCCATTTGCCATATTTTATTGGGTACAAAGCAAATCACAGGTTTCCTTCACACTCACAAGAGCATTTGCATCAGGAGGTAGGAATCAAGGGGGCATGTGGAGAGTTTGCCTACCACAGACTCAATGTTATTCATCCATCATAGGAATTAGCAAATTGTCTTTCATTTTCACAGCTCTTCAACAGCGTAGGTAATATTAGCACCATCTCGTCCTCTAATTTGGTAGCATTCTGAAAGATGATGTGGATCTTGGTTTTTAGGTGAATTATTTTGTTAATGATTTTATTACTTCTAAGGAAATAGAACTGTTTTTGATTTCTGAATCTAATGGTATTCATTTTAGTAATACATATTTTCCAAGGAAATTATCTACTTCATATGGGTTTTCAAATTTATATGCATAGAGATCTGAAAAGTTGTCTCTATGATGTTTAAAATTTCTTCTATTTTAATGTTCCCTCTTGTTTATTTTTTAATATGGTTTCTGTCTCTTTTTTTTTCCTCATCAGTTAGCAAGTTCTGTTATATTTCATTTGGTTCATTATTTAAATCATCTCTTTTTTTCTGATTCTCTGCTGCATTAACTTCTGCTTTACTATTTATTATTTCTCTCTGTGCTTGCTTTGTTTTTTCTCAAAGTTTGTGTGATAAAATATAATATTATGAAATATTAATTTATTTCCTTTCATTTTTACTAATTAAATTGTTCATGCTATGAATTTTTCTCTAAAAACTGCTTTAAATATTTCTCATAGATGCTATTATGGCCCATTTTTATTATTATTAATTATTTTAAAAACTGCAAATTCATTTGTATGACTTCTCTCACACAAGAACTTTTTAATGGAACGTTTTTTATTTTCCAAGTTAAAGGGTGTTTTTGTTTTTGTTTTTTTTTCACTGTTTAATTTTATTTTTAAATGGCTTTTTGTTCTTTGTTTTTGTTATTAATCATTAGTTTTGAAGTCTGACATCAGAGAGTATTTTTTTCCTAGTATTTCTACTTTACAAAACTTATACTTTCTGTGGGAGCTGAGAAGAAGGTTCATTCTCTATTATTAGGGAAAAAGTCAACATATAACCATAAAAGTTACCTTATAATATTGTTATATTGATAATATTGAAAATATTTTACCTTTTCCACTCCATTTGTCTTGTTCTGAAAGTGCTATTTTAAAGTCCCCCATTATTAGTGTGCTTCTATGTATGTCTTGGCCTCATGTAACCGTATCTTCACAAAGGGGATGTGCATGCTATTTGGTGTATGCATGTTGGTAAGCATATTTTTTTCCAATTTTTTTTCCAAAATTTTATTTAAATTCCAGTTAGTAAATTGGACACATGAGTGAAATAATATGATATTTGTGTTTCTATGACTGACTTATTTTGGTTAACATTGTACTCTAACTCCATCCACGTCATTGCAAATAACAAGATTTCATTCTTTTTTATGGCTGAGTAATATGGACCAGAATAGAAAACTATATGCCCATATAATCTTTGACAAAGCAGGAAAGAATATCCAATGGGAAAAAGAGAGTCTCTTCAATAAATGGTGGTAGGAAAACTGGATAGCAACATGCAGAAGAATGAAACTGGGCCACTATCTTATACCATACACAAAAATAAATTCAAAATGGATAAAACACTTACATATGAGACAGAAAACCATCAAAATATGGAGGTCAACACAGGTAGTAAAACCTCTTAAACATCTTGCCAGTGGCAAAGAAAACAAAACTATTGGGAATTCATCAAGACGAAAAGCTTCTGCACAGTGAAGAACAACCAACAAAACTAAAAGACAACCTACAGAGTGGGAGAATATATTTGCAAATAAAGTCTTTGATAAAGGGTTAGTATCCAAAATGTATAAAGAACTTAAGAAACTTGACACCCCAAACACAAATCATACAGTTAAAAAATGGGCAGAAGACATCCATAGACATTTTCCAAAGAAGGCATACAGATGGCCAACAGACACATGAAAAGTTGCTCAACATCAGGGAAATGCAAAACAAAACCACAATGAGATATCACTGCACACCCATCAGGATGACTAAAATTAACAACACAGAAAACAACAGGTGTTTGCAAGGATGTAGAGAAAAGGGAACCCTCTTACGCAGCTGGTGGGACTGCAAACTGGGGCAGCCCCTGTGCAGAGTACTATGGAGCTTCCTCAAAAAGTTAAAAATAGACCCACCCTACAATCCAGCTCTTGTACTACTAGGTATTTGCTCAAAGGATACAAAAATACTGATTTGAAGGGACACATGCACCCCAATGTTTATGGCAGCACTATCAACAATAGCCAAATTATTGAAAAAATCCAAATATCCTTCGACTGATGAATGGATAAAGAAGATGTGGTTATATATAAGATATTTCTCGTGATTTGTTTGGAATTTTCATGCGAAAGCTCTCTTCTTTGTCATAGCTAATGCTTTTTGGCCTGAATTCTATTTGGATGATGTCAGGTTTATATGTTTCCTTGTGACATTTTGCACAGATACCATTGTATATGCCTATTTTTTTTGTTATTCTGAATCAATTTTGTTTAGTTATACATACAGCATATAGTGATGTTTTCCTTCAGGAGTCAAATTCAGAATGTTTTATTTATTAGATAAATGAAGCCAATTTATATGTATTGGTAAGACTGATATGTTTCAAAACTAAATATTCTTAAATAAATTTAAAAAATAGTATTGGAATGGTTTGCAGTTTTCCTAGTGGTTACTTGGGTATCTTTGTATCTATAACAAATTTAATGTGCTAAGTTCTCTCTTTTTTTATTCAACATTTTTATTATGTGATATACTAGTTATTTCATATTCTTAACTTCCACTGTTGTCTATAGAACAGCAGCTTAAGTTATTTTTCTCTCTCCATCTCTTGCTACTCCCTTGTCTTTCACCTGGTTTATTACTACTTTGTCATCACAACATATTTACATATTATTAATCCTCAAATATAATCCCTGTGTTTGATTTGGTTATATATTACACTAAATATGTATCACTGCACACACACACACACACACACAGTCACTTATATGTATATAGACACATTTATCTCTAAATCTAAATGTCTCCAACATTTTGCTGCTCAGTATAGCCTTCTGGGTGCAGAATTTCCTGATTTATTCTATGCTGAAAACTGTTGTTCTAATACATTATTACATGAAAGACAACTTCATTAGATATAAAGTCTTTACTTAATACTAGCTTTTATTAGTTAGTCTTTAAATGTTCTCTCTTCCACCTGTCTTTGAATGTAGCTTTTGAAAAGTCTGATTAACAGCTTAATACTTTATCCTTTGTAAATTATTTGATTGCTGAAAAGCCTTGAGTAAGCCTTCTTTATCATTGAAATATAATATTTTAATAATATATATCTTATAATTAATAATTTTAAATTCATATTCTGTTATCATTAGGACCTGACAGTGAGTATTTTTTGATCAAATAAAATAAAGCAAACACTAGAATATATCATAATTAAATATTTGAAAAGTAAAGGCAAAGAAAAAAGTCTTGAAAGTCGCCAGAGAGACACAACAGATTATCTACAGAATAACAGTAATTTGAATGACAGTTGCTTTGTCATCTGAATGGAGTAATAAAATATGGCATAGCAGTTTTCAAATGGTGAAAGAGAAGAACTGTCATCCATGTATTTTACATCTTGCAAAACTATCTTTCAAGAATGAAGGGGAAATAAAAAAATCCTCAGAAGGAAAAAAATAATTTACCATTAGCAAATCTACATTTAAAGATTGACTTGAAAAAGTTCTCTGAACAGAAAAGAAATGCTAAAGGAAGAGATCTTGAAACATCACAAAGGCATAATGAAAAAAAAAACAGGAATATGAATACCTACAATACACTAACTTCCTCCTCATGAGTTTTAGAAATCATATTTAGTGTTTGAAATAAATATTATAACACTATAATCAGGGCAATAATAGTAAAAGTAGACATGATAAGGGGATCTAAATCAAAGTAAATGCCCAACACTTCATTTGTGGCCATAAATATTGATACCAGTACACTGTTATAAGTTGCATATGCATATTATAATACCCAGAGGAAGCATTATAAAAGCTATGCAAATATATGCACTCAAAAATACCATAAATAAATTAAGATGCAATAAAAAATGCTATAAAATGTTCAAAAAACATAGAAAGGCAAGAAAAATAAACAGAGTAACAGGAACTAGAAGAAACAAATAGAAAACAAATAATAAAACGACAGACTTAAATGCTAGCATATCAGTAATTAAATTGAATGTGCATGGTCTAAATACATCAGTCAAAGACAGAGATTGGAAAAGTGGATTGCAAAATCCAACATGACTTACCTATATTTCGTTTATAAGAAACTCACTTCAAATTCATTGACATAGGTAGGCTGCAAGTAAATGGATGGAAAAAGTTATGTCATGTAATCATTAATAAACTAAAGCAGGAGGTGGTCATATTAACACCAGATAAAATAGACCTTGGACCAAAGAAAATTACTAGAGACAAAGGAACGTATTACATATGGTATAAGGATTAATCCACCAGGAAGAAATAACAATTCTAAGTGAGTACTAAACAACAGAGTTTCAAAATATATGAATTAAAAGAAATAGGATTGAAAATAGAGATAGAGAAATTTACAATTATACTTGGGTATTTTCAGCTCACCTTCTGAGAAACTAATAGATCTAGTATGAAGAAAACAACTTGGAGACAGATGATCTGAGCAACACAATCAACCAAAAGAGTTTTTCATATTATAGAATTCTTTACCCAGCAATGAAAATATATATATATATTTTCAATGAAAGTATGTATATATTTTGAGGCCAGTCTTTAAGGTTTGCCCTACACCTAGGAGGGCTCCTCTTACCTGTCTTTCTCCTGGTTCTCTGAGAAAACCAGCTGGCTTATGGTTTAGCTTATTGCTATCACAGAGCAACAAAGTTCCTCTTAATTACTTATCCTCAAAATCTCTGCTGTTTTCAAGCATATGCTTAAGCTTGAATTTCCTACACACTATTCTAAACAAACTAGTTCATTTGAGAAAAGGTTCAGAACTCTCTGTTTTTATGGCTTGCCTCTTGCTTTGTGTAAAATATCTGAGCAACAACTCCAGAACTGGGGATAGGAACAGTTGCTTGCTTACTATCTCATAAAGACACATCTGCATTACTAGCAATCACTGGGTTTGGGCAGTAGTCTCTTGTTTTTTAGGCTTGATGCCCTTGTGATGAAATCTCCTTCTTATGAGTGACATGGGATAATGGAAAGTAAGAGAGTTACTTAAGATAGTAAGATAGCAAGATAGGGCCTCAAGATTGTTAGCTTGTTGGGTGATGGGTAGAGTTTGGCTCTACAATTGGGAACTGGGTAGACGAAAGGAAACACATAACTCTTGGCCATTTTCACTTGGAATTTAGCCACTACGACATAGAACAAGAGAGCATGAGATATGCTAACGGCCTGCCCAGATAGGATGGATAACGTAGCCTTTGACAAAGGGAGGGAGTACTGTTTTTGTGGCTTCCTCTGTCCAGAGTTGAGCTTCTGCCACATTAACTGGAGGAAAGAGGATGGAAGAAGCAGATTGCAGCTTAAGTAGATCAAGACTCTCACTAAACCTTGATTAAGCTTATTTTCTTGAATGAATGTTTCTACATTTGTTTTGTTTCCTTAGGGCAATTTCCAAAGACTTGAATTTTTTTAAGTATGTAATATATTTGAAAAAGGCCTGATATCTGATGGACACTTTTTAGAGTATGGTGGGATTGAGTCTAAAGTCACAGCTTCTACAAGGCTTCCACTCTGGTCTTTTTGACCACTGTAAGACAGGGCCCTCTCTTGACCTGCCTTTTAAGACTCCTATCCACTATGGCAGGACTAAAGCCAAGTCTATTAGAAAAGGGACTTACTTAGTGTCTCTCCTTCCAGTTTTGCTGCCTGTCAATGTTTGGAGATATTAGGGTGATATAGCACCATGTGTTGCCTGTTCTCAGTTGATGGAGGATAAACAGATAAACTTATATTCTTTCTTCCTTTTGATACCTTAAAAAAATCCATTTTGTCACTGGTTAAGAGTTTAGCCAACTTCATACTTTAATAGCCATTCAGAAAGTAATTTTGTACGGATCTTAAATTAGTTGTAGAAGCCCCTAATTCTAACAGTAGTTACTAAAAGTTTAGAAGATAATGTTGCCTTATACTTTATCATTATTGATATCATTATTAACACTTAATAAGTGGAATTAATAAAGAGATGTTATTATGAACATCTTTACTGGACATGAACCAAGCTGGAAGGATCAAGGTTACTTTTTCCAGCCTATAGTTTGGATCAGACTTGTGTTTTGTGGATTTGGTCTACCTCAGCTCCTGATTTGTTATGAATGTTAGAAGATTGTGGGCTTGAAGGCAGGCAAATATCAACCTCTGTGATAAATTTAGTGAAGTAGACTTAAATTCAGTCATCTCGCTGTGCCAGCATAGAATCACATAGAGTCAACATGGGAATCACATGCAGAATAGCTACCTGTGCAGCCACCATGCATTGATTGAGTTTGGGGATATATTTTGTCAGTGAATAAAAAGAAACAGCTATAATATATGATTTAGGGGAAAACAGTTACAGCCGCCTGGAGCCACAGATTCAACAGCTGAGCATCAGGGAAAAAATGAAATTGGATGAAGTGTTAATAAAGGGGGTACTGTTTCTATAAATGATTTTAGTCAAACACTGGCTATACTGAAGATGAGGCTTTGATAAGACCAAGTTACGTTATAGTAGCTTTTGGGTCTGCTCATGAAAACACCTTTTGCAAATGTGCTGTTGAATATAGCTATCAGTCAGGCCTAACACCTCCATATCATCAACTGTAGATAGCCAAAGGGTGACCAAACTGTTCCTCTGTCTTTTACACATACACAGACACATACTCATTACTGCAACAGACATTATATACAGATATATATCTGTGCATTTGTAATAATATATACTATATAATATTATATAATGTATATAATATAGCATAATATTATATTATGCTATATTATATACATACACATATACTATATAATATTATATAATGTATATAATATAGCACAATATTATATACATTATATAATATTATATAGTATATGTGTATGTATATCATGTAGCATATTATATTATATTATAATATTATATACTATAGTATGTGTATGTATATAATATAGCATAATATTATACATGCTATATAATATTATATAATGTATATAATATATATGCTGTGCTATATAATGTATATAATATATATGATGTACATTTCAATGAAAAATGAATTTAGACATTTTCCCAAATGGAAATGGTTAAGGTTGCTTATATTTAATCATTTACTAATAAAACAACATTGAGGCTTTTGTTTTCAATTGTTGGAAACTCCAGATAATTGATCAAAGAAGTTCTGATGTGGTATTGTAAGCTAAGATTTGGTTGTCATTGTTTGAACAGCCCATAATATTGTTATTATAAATAATGGAGTAGATATACTTAGTGTCTCACAGGATAATGATCTAAAGAGATCAACAATCTAGAATTTCTTAGAAGAATCCAGAAGACCAGAATCTTCCATACCAGCATGGATGGTAAGAGATATATCCATAGCCACCATAGCCACATGCCAGGCTTCCATGGCCATACCTCAGACCACCACAGTAGTTGCTGTAGAAGCTCATGTGTGAGAAGAAGACTCAGAAGAACAGAGTCAGTTTCTAAAGTTTAAAGTTTATAATCTACACAGGACCTTATAAACCAACTGAGTGGAATGTGGGGCAAACCACAGGCACTGCTGGATTCATCTTTCAAACTAATTGGCATTAAAACCATCTCAAGAATTTCTCATAACTAATATATCCAAGACAACTTCGGTATGTGTCAGGAGGCCTGTAATGAAATCATGTGCCTTTGATGAGAGATTCTTCTACTTTGGTGACTTGTTTATTCCAGATTCCAAATTTAGACTGTGTTACTGCTACCATAACATCATGTAACCCATGCAGATTCTACCTGTTGAAAATTCTAGTTTTATTTAATACCATTCTTCTTATACCTGCATATTTGCTGCCTTGAGCACAAAAGGGTAGTTTCAAAGGAAAGAGAAAGATGGAAAGAATGTGGGACTGGAGACATGGTACCAGGATTCACTTGTAAACACTGAATGACTATGTGTTTTATCTTTTTGGGGGGAGCAATGTTATTAACTTTGGTTTATACTTCACATTTACATGTGTCCATAATTTTATAAATGACCCCAAACCATGGCAGAGACCTTGAAGTTTGACCCCATTAACCCTAAATATATAGAAAAGGAGGGACTTACTTTACTAGAAATTTGAGTTTTAATGGATTTCAGAAACTCTCAAATGATTTATTGATGTCATGGTCCACTGGATATGCTGCACTGAAAAAAACACATCTCTTCTGGTATTCTTGCTCAAAATGTAAAACCTCAATCTAGATGTGATAATACTTCAGACAAACTCAAACTGGGGAATATTCTACAAAACACACAACTCTTTTGAATTTTTAAGGCCATGAAGGCCAAGGAAAGACAGAGGAACTGTCACTAGTTAAAGAGACTAAAAAGGTCTTACAACTAAATGCAGTGTGAATTGGATTATGGAACAGAAAAAAGACATGAATTGAAAAAAATGATGAAATAAAATCTATAGTTTAGTTAAGAATATCATATAAAGTTAATTTCTTTGACTTGATAAATATACTATGGTTATGAAAGATATTAACATTAGGGAACATTAAGTGTATATAAGAATTTTCTGTACTATTTTGGAACTTTCTATAGGTCTAAAGTTATTAAAAATATGATGTTTAAAGGAAATATAAAAATACTCTTTCATTTCATTGATTTGATCATTTTCTAATTCACTTATCAAACTTTATTGAGAACCAATTATATACTAGGCACTACCTTTTTATTTTAAGATTTATTTATTTATTTGAGAGAGAAAGAGAGAGAGAAAACACATGGGGTGGAGGGGTAGAGGGAGAAGAAGGGTGAGCATCTCAAGTAGGCTCCAAGCCTAGTGTGATGCCTCATGAGGGCCTTGATCCAATGACCCTGAGACTGATCTGAGCAGAAACCAAGAGTTGGATGATTACCCAACTGAGCTACCCAGGCACCCCAATACCAGGCACTATTATGAGCACTGGGACAGAGCAATGGATAAGACAGACAAGGACACTATTGTGATGGAGCTTATGTTCTAGATTAAGCAGGGACAGGAAATTCAAGACAGACAAAGATTGAGTGAATAGATAATTTCTTTTTTTTTTTTTTAAGATTTTATTTATTTATTTGACAGACAAAAGATCGCAAGTAGGCAGAGAAGCAGGCAGAGAGAGAGGAGGAAGCAGGCTCCCCGCTGAGCAGAGAACCCGGATGCGGGACTCGATCCCAGGACCCTGGGATCATGGCCTGAGCCAAAGGCAGAGGCTTTACCCACTGAGCCACCCAGGCGCCCCTGAATAGATAATTTCTAGTTGCGATGAGTCTTTGTAAATAATAAATCAAGATGAGCTAAGGAAAACTTGGAGAGTTATTGGTGAAGGATTACTTCAGACTGAATGATCAGGGAAAGCCTCCCTGAGAGAACAAAGAGAGAAGGATGAGCCATTCTCGCTATTACTTCAGGAGCTCAAAGGCAGAGACTTTGAGGTGGAAACAAGCAGGCCCATCTGAAGAGCTGAGAAGCCACTGTGATCTATATATTGTAATGTAGAGGGATAGGGTTACCAGATGAGCTCATAGATGTAGTCAAGGCTGTGACACGCAGGGTCATATCAGCTGTGTTTTCCAAGCTTTGGGTTGCCAGATGCAGCAAACAAATATTGAAATTCAAATTTAATTGCATGTCTGGTACATACCCTAGCCATCCTAATGTGGGCAGACACTGAAGGATTGTGGTCAGGGAAGGGTCATGATCCGATCTGTGCCAGGCATGCTTTGAGACCTAGAAGAAAAAAAATGAAAAAGTTTGAGTAATATAAAGAATCATCAACTTAATTTTGTTTTGTTAAATTTCTAATGATGATTAATTTATGAAGATATACATATATACACACATTTATATATTAAGATTGGAAATATATGAAACGTTATATATAAGATATATACAATAAGATTAGAAATATAAATTGAAACTGGAGAAGAGAATGTGTCCAAAGTGATTCATCTAACAGGAGTCCAGGTGGAGACTAGAGACCATAAGTGGGGTAAACAGCTAGTGAGGCATTCTCACAGTTGAGGGTAAAATCTGAGGAGAAAAGAGAAAGGACACTGAGAAGGAGAAGCTACTGAGGTTGGAATTCAACCAACTGTGTATGGCAGGATGAAGGTAAAGGTTGGAGAGCCTTTCAGGAATGTAGAGAGAAGCTGGTGAATCTGAATGCTGCTGAGAGGCTGACTAAAATACTTGACCTCTAGATCTGGTGAGACTGAGGTCCTGATGATCTCTGTCAGATGGGACTCAGGAGAGTAGTGGAAATGAAAGACCAAAACACAGGAACAGAGAGAAAAAGGATTCTTAGAATACTGCTGTGGAAATACACTTGTGAAGTTCTGTTGTGAAGCAGAATACAGAAGTGGGGATTATGCTGAAGAGTGTGAAGAATGAAAGATAGCTTGTTTAATTTTTGATTATGGAATATATTTGAGAATTGAGTATATTTAGAACAGCACACCTACCAGAAAAGATAGGGAAAAAAAGAATGGCATGCCGTGCGAAGCTCTCATTGCTATGATCAAGGAGAACAATTTAATTCTTCAGAAGAAACACATTAAGAATCTAGGGAGAAAAAAACCTCTAACAAATGTTATTAGAGACATCGTTTGCACAAAATGCAATGTATTCGATATTCTTTTAAATAAAATACAGAGAACCCAAGATTAATTATAGCTCTTTTAATTACCTGATGCAATTCAGGTCTACCAAATTTAAGCAATGATCTAAGAACTTAAATATTGTTGAAGAAGAATAAAAATCATGTTATTTCAACTAGTGCTTGCTAAAAACTTATTGTTCACTAGGCTCTGAACTGTGAGAATTTAGTCTATTGCAATTTTCTGTATGGAAAATTTGAACATGATGTCAAATCATGGTGAGGATATCCTCTGCCTTTAATGTCTCGATCCAACAGGTAGTAACTAAAAATTCGCAGTAGTGTGGTGCTTTACAAAACACATCTCCCACGAAACACACGTGGAAAGCACATTCAAAGACATATGACCACTGAGTAGAAGAATGTGTTGATGGGATCATTAAATGAAATTCTTTTCTGTTTCATTAAGATGCTATTTTCTTTTGACTTATTTGAAATAGTTACCATGTAAGATGAATTGCATTTTTTGAAAAACCTGTGTCCTTATTCTGAACATCTCCAGAGAGAGTAGATTAAAATACAGAGGGTGTCTAACTTCTTAACCCATCTTCCCTGTGATATGAACCAGCATCAATTCCATTCTATAAACCCTGCTAAGGTTACTTGAAGAAATGCATAAAAAGATATTTTGCCTGAGAACTGTAATTAAATGTCAGAAATCTACATGGCTGAATAGATAATGCTGTCTTCCCACATGCATTTTCTTAAGGACACAGAGGTCTGTTTTTAAACTGTAACACAAAACTACTCCTGCTTTTCTTGGGCTATCCTGTTGGGTGAGCTATTGCACTGATTGGAGTAATTCAAGGGTTATGCAGGAGAGCTTAGCATGTCAGGTCACAAAGCATACTGATTTGACGTTTAGAGAAAAAAATAGTTCTCTTATTGTTAACAAAAATATGTGATGCTAAGCTCATTAGGTAGTTACTTAGAATATTTACTAATCATTGCATATACAATTAGGACAAAAAAATATAAAAATTGGATTCCACAGAATAACTTGTATTTGCTTGTCCTTCAGTAGAAGTTGTACATAAATGAGAATAAAACTCATTGGTATAAACAGGAAAGTAGAAGATACTTTGTTCAGACCTGTTTCCCTTGACTTTAGTGAGTTAAATTATTATCAACATCATGAGCATGAAAGATACATTATGCTTTCAATAGAGAAAAAGGAATTAAATCCTTGAAGAAATTAATTATTTGGGTCAAGAGAGAAGAAAAACTCATGAATAGAAAGAAATGTTATTCTCTGTGAAATGCTATACAATAATATAATTATTTGGGGACCAAGACCCTCACAATTGCATTCTTTTTTGAAATAAGGATGATTATAGGTAGTTAAAATGAAGGTCTAATTTGGGGCAGGACTGTGTAGAGTGCATGAGTGTCTCCCCTCATTCAAGCCCTAAACTGGATAAAAAGTCCAAACAAAGTAAATCACCTTAATACCTCTGAAGCTTTATCTTATGGTTGAGGAACAACAAACTAATGCAATTAATCATAAAATTAGCCAATGACATGACACGTGTTGTGGTGACACCCACTCTGGGAGCATATAAAAGGTCTCTGCAGGGAGAAATGTCCACACCACAGTGAGGTAACACTTCTCCTCTCCTCATCTACCCAACAACAACCTCAACAACCGACACCATGTGTGGCAGCTACTATGGAGGCTGTGGCTATGGACGCTGCGGCTACGGAGGTTGTGGCTACGGAGGCTGTGGCTACGGAGGCTGTGGCTACGGAGGCTGTGGCTACGGAGGCCTGGGCTGTGGCTACGGCTCCAGCTATGGCTGTGGCTTCCGCAGACTGGGCTGTGGCTATGGCTGTGGCTCTGGCTGTGGCTACGGCTATGGCTCCCGCTCCCTCTGTGGCTGTGGCTATGGCTGTGGCTCTGGCTGTGGCTATGGCTATGGCTCCCGCTCCCTCTGTGGCTACGGATGTGGCTCTGGCTGCGGCTCTGGCTTTGGCTGCTACTAACTGAGGTCGCCATGGGAAACTCTCACCTTCCACACCTGGACATGGGATTCACCAGTTCTGACACTTTCTGAGCCTCATGGTTGGGGGCTGATTATCCTGTATCGCAGGTGTTAGACGTGACTTTTTCTGAAGACTTGAACTTTGGTGCTTTCTTCATCTGAACTACATCTCTTTCCTTTCCTGGTTATAACTCATGAAAAGTAGAAGAATGTGAAAATTATCCTGTGAGCTCCTGCCAGGTGTCTCATCTGGGTGATGTTGTCATGGATCCTGCCTTTTGATTTTTATACAGATTATTTTTCTCCATTTTTCTAATAAACTTCTTCAATCTAACATAAAAATATTGGTTCTCTTTTCATTTAATATTCATAGCTATGCTTTGAGCTTTTAAAAAATTATTTGTATAAAAGGAAATAATTGCCTTCTTTAGTGGATATCTATTTTTTATATTTCTTTTTTTTTTTGGTAAGATTTTATTTATTTGACAGAGAGAATGAGAGAGAGAGAGAGAGATCACAAGAAGGCAGAGAGGAAGGGGGAAGCAGACTCCCCGCTGAGGAGAGAGCCCAATGTGGGACCCTGCAATCACGACCTGAGCTGAAGGCAGAGGCTTAACCCACTGAGCCACCCAGATGCCCCTTCTTTTTATATTTCTAATTCAGTTGCTCTACCAAATCCTTGATTTGTGACATCAAGAAAGTACCAATCTTTGCAGCTGTCATTTTCTACTCTGTTTAAGCTGTAATAATGTGTGATGCTGGGTTATTGTTAAGATAAACGAGATAGTATTTGCCAATTTAGTTAAGCATTGCCTGGAAACACTATATATTCCAAGTGCTTTTGCATCAAAATCTCCATCTATTGAAATTTCTTATAAGATATGAGTGTTGGAAGGAAAAATAAAACAAGATAAAAACAGGGAGGCAGACAAACCATAAGAGACTCTTAACTATAGGGAATAAACTGAGGGTTGCTGGAGGGAAGGTGAGTGGGATCGGATAGATTGAATGGGTGATGGGCATTAAGGAGGGCACTGGTGATGAGCTCAGGGTGTTATATGCAAATGATGAATCATTAAATTCTACCCCTGAAGCTAATGCTACACTATATATTAAGTAATTTGAATCTAAATAAAATCATTTTTTCAAAGATTGTATTTATTCATTCGAAAGAGAGAGGAAGAGCATGAGTTGGGGAGAAGGAGAGGGAGCAGCAGACTCGCCCTGAGCAGGGAACCTGATGTGGGACTTCGTCCCAGGGCCCTGGGATTGCGACCTGAGCCAAAGGCAGATGCTTAACCTACTGAGCCACCCAGGTGTCCCTAAATAAAATCTTGAAAGAAAAAAAAAAAAACAGATATGAGTGTTGATGCATGATTCTGGTTTTCTTGTCTTTGGTTTGGGCATATGTAAGCAAGAAGTGTTTCTTATGCTTGTTCAGCTCATGAGGTAAAGTGGATCAAACCACCCCCAACCTCTTTCCACCTAACAAGTCTTGCTATGATTTCACAAGTTATTTTTAAAAGATGACACCATCTCTAACACCCATTACTTGTTTATGTTTAAAGCTGTTTGGTGGCATCCTCCATACTTGTTTGTCCTGAGTCGTTCCTTCCCTGTCCGGTGTGTGGTTTCACAGTTGTAGCTGCAGTTGTTTGCTTTTTCCACTAGTGAGAGTGTGTGTGTGTGCATGCACGTGTGTGCACACTCGTGTGTGTCTGAGACTCGTGTCTTTAAACTTATCAATTATTTTTTTCTTGAAATGTGATTTTTCGATCTTGGACATGAATGAGTTCAAGGTTGTATTTAAGGTAATGGATAGGCCCCAATTCACAGAGCAGGTTGTCAGATTCAATTTCAAAATTGTTGACCTCTCGAGAAGGAATTAAGATCCCTGGAAATATCAAACCCCAAAGAGAGCATATTTTCCTCCATGTACACCTGTGTGAAGACTTGTCTTTCTTCTTTACTTTATTTTTGAAGCTTAGAATTTTTCTTTAATATTAAATAGAAATTAGTTGATCTATGCTTGTGCATCTAAAGAAATAGTGGGTTTTACAACTATTTTGGCTTGCTTGGTAAGTCATAACAGTTGGACACAAGTGATGCCTTGGATGTAGGGTCACAAGCCAAGACTCTTTTTGGTTATGGTTTTCCATGATTTCCCCCCAACATATCCTTTGATGTCACCCAGAATTGATTAATATTCTTAGAAGCTCTACCATATTGAAACTGACATTAAATGTTACCATTATCATCCCCAAATAAACAACCATTTTTGTACTCACATTGGACGGTCCACTTCTTAAAGTCTTCAAATTATGTAGATCTCCAATTGCAATTGAAATACATGGACATCTTTTACACTCTACACTATTCCTTATTTGTGTTTCTCTTTTTTACAGTGACAAACCTCTACCTCAACATCATTGTGTTCACCCTATCCAATAGCATACACAAAATACTTCCTAAATTACCACCTAAGACTTAAAACATAGGCCTGCCTCTTACTGGCTCATGACATTTGACAAATTGTGGACTGTCTTGGAAATTGGCATTCTTATAAAAATGTTAGATATAACGATAGAACCAGCCTTCTTGAATTGCTCTAAGAATGTTCGTATCTAGTAAATGTAACTTTTTACTATTTCATGCATGGTTTATTTTCTGATTCTTTGCATATGAAAGAGTTATTTTTTGTCATACTTGTTCTATGCTGCTTATGTAATTCATATTCCAAAGCTCTGTATAATAATATGTATTTATAATCTAAATAATAATAAGTAACATTTTTTGGCTGTTTATCATAGGACAATCACTTGCCAAGTCCTTTATGCACATTATCCTACATAAGCCCCAGAACAACTCTACAATGTATTAAAATTACTCTGTTTTATAGCTGAATAAAAGAGAAATGAGTTAATTTTCTCACTGGCAGTTTTAATGTGGCAAAGAGATGTCTCATAATTACCTATTTGTTGTCTCTGTGCATGTGAATATAAAACATTGTTGGTTTTTCCTGCCTAGATAATTACAAAGACTTTATTCCCCCCATCAAATGCAAAAGAATCTCCTGGGATAAATTTAGTTACTAGTACCGTTTATTATTGACTAATATAAAATTAATATATTGATGATCAAGTTTATTTTTAACTCTTTTCCCCCATGACTTTCTTCTTTCATCCTTTACTTTCTACCTGCCACTTAAATTATGAAATTCCAATGCTCCTTTGTGAGAAATCTAGAATCTTTGGTGTACATGACTTTCTCTACTTGGCATAATTGTTGTCTTGGCATAAGTGCTTTTGTTCCAAATTTTAGGGAAGCCTGTCAGTCCCTTCCCCTATCTCAGCTTATGTTAAATTTTCTATCTTCAGTAGAGGCTGCACATTTCTCATGACAAATATATATTTCTCCTTTTTGGATTTGCTATTTGCTTGTATGCTTGTAATAGCATTATCCATCGCATGTCTCTTAAACATTATGAATTTTAGAATTTAAAAAAATCTGTTAAAATGTTCTCCCTTCTTTGGCAATAGTGCTATTTTGATGGATGAGCTTATTCTGAATCCTTAGATCAATTCTTTGATTTTTGATAACCAAGAGAGCCAGTGGTATAATTCAGTCTGAGTCTGGAGGCCTTGAGAACCAGTAGCACCAATGTCTGGGGTCAGAAGAGGGGTGCCCTGATTCAGGAAGAAAAAAAATGCCCCTTTTCTGCTCTTTTTTTTTGGTTCTATTTATGTCCTCAACAGATTGGAAGGTGCCCATTCAGATTGGTGAGGGTGACCTTCTCTATTTAGTTTATGAACTCAAATGCTCATCTCATCTAGAAACATTCTCACAGACACATCCAGAAATAATGTTTTACTAGCTATCTGGGCATCCATTAGCCCAGTCAAGTTAACACATAAAATGAACCATCACAGCATAGAATAACAGATTATTGCCACCACTAAAGACTTAAAGGATGTAGGAATTGTGATACTCATCATACACACATTTGATTCATTGTTGTTCCTCCTGCAGAATTCAGTTTTTGGCAAACCCCCATGTGCAAGTTGCAGCACATATTACTAGGTTTCTGGAGCAAAGCCATATTGTGGCAGAATATATTCACAGCTCAAAAAGAAGCTCCTGGCATACTAATGGACCCAAGCAGAGCCTGAACATCTGTCACTATGTAACATCAAATGACGATGGTGCTGACCTTCATGACTGGGTACTCTCATATCCACCAAGCTGTAAATTCTGGTAGACTTAACAGCAGGAATCTAATGTTAAGTGACAATATAGATTCAGAGTCAGTTGAAGCAGGTGCAAAGGTCATGAACGATTTGAACTTGTTCCCTCTCCAAAAGCTTATCTAGCCCAAAGGCTACCTGTAGTCCTAAAGCCTTTCTGTAAGCTCACTGTTATAGCCCAATGGGGCTGTTGCAATGACTAAAGGGCAGAGGAAGAATATACCAGGCATGTTTCATGGATGGGTCTTCTCAATATGTTGGAATTTGACTGAAAATGGACTTTTGTTGCACTAAGAATTGCTCTGAGAAAGAATATTAGGGGGGAAATATTCCCAGTAGTCAGAACTTTCATGCAGTATACCCAATCACTAATTTTATGTGGAAGGAGATGTGGTCTGTGGTAAGAAGATACAAAGACATCTGGAAAGTTATTAATAGTTTGGCTAGTTTTTCAGGGGTCAGAAAAAGTAGGCTTAAACAAAGAAATCTGAAGAGGAATTGTGTAGATGGACATATCAGAGTGGATACAATTATGTAGATATTTGAGTTTGATGTCAGTTTTCACCATAGTGCAACTACAGCAAAGAAGACTGTACTAAACAACCAGGAGGACAGTGACTCGGTTAGGAAATCTCCAACAGCTTCTGTTATCTGCAATACCAGCACATGTTCAAGGGGGCTCAAAAGTAGAATTACTATAGTGGCAGAGATGGGTCTCCTTTTACAAAATGGATTGGAGTTGGAATATCTAATTAGCAAGCCCCGGAGTATTTCACTGAGCCCTTAATGGAGCACCACACTTAGAGGATTCCAACCAGGTCTTGATGGCAAATTGATTTTATCAGACTCCTTCCATAGAGATGGAAGTTGCTATTTAATAGGAATGATAGATATTCAGGTATGGGTTTGCCTTTACTGTCCACAGGGGCATGACCATCACCAGTCTCTGAGATATGTGGTGGCTTATTTATCATCACAGTGTCCCACATAACATTGCTGTGGACTGAGAAGAAGATGAAATAATCTTCTTCTGAGAAGAAAATGGAATAATGCACCCATGGTTATGAGATCTGTTTATCTTAGCACACATCACAGCAACCAGTTGAAATGGCTTCTTAAAATGCAGCTAATGAAGGAGCAAAGGATTATACTCTGTGAGATTTGGTGTTGTTTCTACAATGTAGAATATATATTTTTTAAACCAATGTCACCCTGTCCCTAATATGTAGAATATAGAGATCTGAGGAAAAACAAAACAGAACAAACAAACAAACCTGTTGAAGAAAACTTCTCTCTCACCATCGCTCCCTGGGACCCACTTAATAAATCACTGTAGCATTTTTGCCTACCTGATAAGAGTGAGCTCCGCAGACCAGTAGATCAGCAGAAAAATTAATTACAGTATTGATTACTGTGAAGAGATATAGTTCTGCTGTATAGTGGGAGTCTGAAGAGACATGTTAGAAATTCACAGGATTTGTTGGGTTTGCTTCTATTCCCAAAGGACTGCTGTATAAAGGCACAAGAACTGAGAGGAGGGCTCAGACTTCTGAGCCCTTTTAGCTACCTAGACCAGCAGCGGAGGCAGCGAACTATGAGAGCAATGTAGAATGGGTAACACAGGAATGAGATGATCAATGTCAATTACTGCTTAGAAACCAATTTGTAGCTGAAAAGAGACATTAGCTTGTCCAACTAATCTTTTGCTGCTGTTTAATTTGGTTTTGTTTTTGAGACTTCAGGACCAGCTATTGTCTTTAAGAAGTGGTGATAGAAGAGATTGAACATAACATGGGTTATGCCTGCACCTGAATGGGACAAAGAGTAAACTCTAGAAGATGCTTGTTGGTGCCTCATCAGTAAATGCTCTGCATCCATTTCAGTCATGCTCATGCTTTCCTCTTGCAAGCTGTTCAAGTTCTCAGAACGATGCCTTTGTCCTTTCAAGTGCCAATGAGTTCATGTCTTAGGAGCAGACTTTAGCAGATAGAAAAATAGCAGCTATGCAGACACACACACACGCACACACACACTCACGCACACACACACACTCAGAAGTGATGAAGGTAAATGAATATATGTTAAAAAAATTATACACTTGCAAATGAACTTACATTTAATGAAAAATAAACAATAAGTAAAATCAGAATTTTCCGAAGATTGTATTTGTGCACACATGCAAAAATGAATGCGTATTTTTACCCCACAGAATCATTGGATATTCCAGATAATTCATGAGTCAGTGACTCTTTTATCATGGGTAGCCTAGGATTTTAAATATTAGTGTTAGAATAGAAAATAGTACTAATATAATAGAGAATCTTTATATAAATAACAGCAGGAAATATCCCAGGGATCAGCAAACTAGAACAGCTCAGTAGAAGCCAGAATACCAGTATCTTCCAAAGCAGCGTGGACGGTAGCAGGCATAACCATAGCCACCCCAGCCGCAGCCATAGCCATGACCCAGGCCACTGTAGCTATAGTCCAGGCCGCCATAATAGTTGCCATAGTAGCACATGGTGTCAGGAGTGGATGGAGGGTTTAGTTGAGGAGCAGAATCAGTTTCTTGAGTTTGAATTTCATAATCTGCACGGGGCCTTTTATACAACCTGAGTGGTATGTGGGAAGACCACCAGCAGGATCGACTCATTTCCAAACAGATGGACATTTAAAAAAAAAAAATCTGAAGAATTCTTTATAGCCAATGTATTCAGGACTCTGTTGCTGTAGTGTCATGTGGCACTAAAACAAAACCCATTTCCTAATTACAGTGTTTGGTTACTTAAGAACCCAGCTTCCATGAGAGCTTATGAGCAATGCAAACCTCATCTCTATTTGTCATTTTTATTATTATTGTGGTTGATTTTATTTGAATTTTTTGAAATTTTTATTTAAATTGCAGTTAGTTAACATACAGTGTAGTATGAGTTTTAGGTGTGCAATATAGCGATTCAACTCTTCCATACATTGCCGGGTGCTCATCACAACTGTGCTCCTTAATTTCCATCACTCGTTTCCCCCACTTTCCCTCTGGTAATCACTGATTTGGTTTCTTAAAGTTACGATAGGAAATTCCTTTTTTAAAACTTTATTGAAGAATAATGGACAAATATAATGATATACATTTAAAGTGTACAGCATGATGATTTGATGTACATATTCATTGTGGAATGATTACGAAGATCAAGATAGCTAGTAGAACATTCATCACCTTACATCGTTAACTCTTTTTAAGTGTGTGTGGTAATGACACTGCTATGGAAACATAGAGATGAATGGACACACTAGTAGTTTAAGCAAAGCTTGATTTTAAACTGAACAAATTTTTATCTTTCTTATTCTTGAAGCCTCCCTCTCCCTTTCACTTGTTTTTCTGAGACTCCTTTGTTCCAGAAACTTCCTGTTGATACTGACGTTTCACTGACCCTCATGTATACTTAGTAAGGTGACCAAGATGGCCAGCACTAGTGGAGTCAGGAAACCACCTCGAAGTCATGATGTGTGCAGCTGGTGCAGTACCTACCAGATTCCTATGGACACCACGCAGGTCCTGTATTTTCCTACAAAACCCCTCAGCCTGTTACCCCAGTGGGTCTGCAGTTTTGAAGGCATTAGTCTGCTACAGCCTCCTTTGCCTGGCAAAGTAATAAAACTATTGTTCTTCTTTTTTTTTTTTTTAAGATTTTATTTATTTATTTGAGAGAGAGAGCATGAATGGGGCGGGAGTGGGGAGAGGAGAGGGAGATGGAAGAGCAGATTCCCGGCTGAGCAGGGGGCTCAAGGCGAGGTTTCAGGACCCTGAAATCATGACCTAAGCCAAAAGCAGATGTTTAACAAACTGCGACACCCAGGTTCCCCCTATTGTTCCTGTTAATCCCCAAACTCTGTCTTCATGTTGTATTTCAGCTCTGGAACACAGAGGTTGGTTTTCAAAAACAGTAAGAGTGTATAAGATCTTCTCTCAACAACTTTAAAGCATAAAACTGTTATTAACTATAGTCACCATGTTGTATAAAAGTTCCTCAGAACTTATAAATGAAACTTGTACCCCTTGAACATCACCCCATTTTCCTCTTTTTGCAAGCCCTAGCCAACACTGTTCTATTGTCTGTTTCTATGAAATTGCCTTTTGTTTTTGTTTTAGCTTCCACACATGAGTGATACCATACAGTGTTTATTTTTCTCTGTCTGGCTTATCTCACTTAGCATAATGCCCTCCAGGCTGATCTATGTTTCTGCGAATGGCAGAGTTGTCTTCTTTTTTTATGGCTGAGTTTGTGCCATTTATCTACATGGGCCTTTGACATTGAGAGGAAATATGTATTCTACCAGAAATCTTAGTTTATAAAGCTATCCTACTTTGTTGATTTTTTTTCATTTTTTTTCACTTATTATTTTTTGTGTGTGTGACAGACACACAATAGCAATTAAATTCTGAAATAAATATATTTAAATTCTGATAATGAATACTTGAAAAACAATAAAAATCAAAGGGTTGAATAAGCTTATTTGTTACTTGGGGGAATAAATTTTGTTTATTTATTTTTAATTTATTTTGTTTTTTAAAAAGATTTATTTATTTATTTATTTATTTGAGAGAGAGAGAAAGAGAGAAAGAAGAAAAGCATGTGAGTGGGAGGGCCAGAGAGAGAGGGGAGAGGGAAAAGCAGACTCCCCACTGAGCAGGGAGCCCAATCCCAGGACCCTGAGATCATGACCTGAGCTGAAGATAGACGCTTAACCAACTTAGCTACCAAGGTGCCCCTGGGGGAGTTATTTTTAATTTGAGTGGTCAGAAAAGACATTTGAGGAGATGGCACTTTCACTGAAACCTGAATATAGAGAAGGATTCAACCATTCCCACTGCTGCAATTTCCAGATAAAGGGGTCAGCTGTACAATGGCAAAAGTCTTAAGGAGAGATATAACTTGGTCTGAGATGCTGAAGAGTCACTGTGTTTCGAATATGGAAAATGAGGAAGAAAATGGTAGGAGATGATGTCAAAGAGGATAGTTTATTGCTGGATATTCTAAATGTAATGGGAAGCCTATGCAGTCATGCTCCAGGGAAAGGATGTAATTTAATTTTTCTTGAGCCATGAGATTGAGATATTGGAAGATAATACATTTGGTGTTATGAGGGTGTCATGGACTGTTTGTGGAGAATATTACATTTCTGATGACTATTTAAGATAACAATTGAATTATCAGGTAGACAGTTGACTAGACATCTATTAAAGGGTGAAGATAAAGAACATAGGAAGGTCAAAAACAATGCTCTCAGATTGGAATCAAATTATGGAGAAGATAATACAAAAATTCCTGGAAAGATGAAGTTGGAGGTTAAGTAAGCAAGTACAGTGTATTGCATTCAGAGAGAGAGAATCTATCAAGAAAGAAGAATTCAACTGACCTGAATTTTCAGAGCTCTGATAAAATGAATACAAAGAAAAAAACCATATTTGGATTTGTCAAGACATGAAAAGTGCACCTCAGTTGAGTGGTGGGTCAACAGTCTAAATGTTTGAGGGAACAGAACATGAGACAATGGAAGCAGTAATCTTATAAATACATTTTTGAAATTTCTATGAAGAGGAATAGTGAATTAAGGAGTTACCTTGGGAAACTCAAGGGAATTATCCTGGGGAAATATTTGTTTAATGTTTGCTTTGTTTTCCATGAGAGATAGTTAGCATTAACCATATTTACCATATTTAACCATAAAAGCGTTAGGGGAGCAATACTTAAAAAAAAAAAAAGAAAAAAAAGAAAAAAAGAATGCTATGGTATATACATAGGCAGAGCATGGAAGATTTTTAGGGCCGTGAGGCTATTCTATATGATACCACAATGGTGGCTACATGTCATTACATATTTGTCAAACACCACAGAATGTATAACAACAAGAGTGAACCCTAATTTAAACTATAGAGTTAGGGTGATAATAATGTGTCAATGTAGGTCTGTCAGTTGTAATAAATGTACTATTCTGGTTCCAGATGTTGATAGTTATGGGATAGATGGGACCTTCCATGATCATCTTAACTATTTGCAAATCTTGCTAAATAATTGTTTTGTTAACTAATAGATTTCAGACATACACCTTTCTGGCACATGAACTTATTCAATGTATAGGACTTAAGTCTAAAAAAATGATAATCACATTATTTCAACTAGTGTTCATTAAAAAATTATTCTCAGTTGAATGATAAGTGATTGACGCAATCTAAAGTATGATAATTTGAAACAAGTATCTGATGTAGGTGAGATTTTCTAATAGTTATTATCTCAGTGAAGGAGGGACTGAAATGATCTGCAACCATTATAATGTCTCTAGTTTGTCTAAATATACTTATCAATAAAAATAAATAGAAAATACATTAAAATGCATGATAAATGGATAAGTGATTGTGTTTAACCTGATTATTCATATAAAAACGTTGCTCTGTTCTATTTAGAGGCTATTTTCATTTGACTAATTTGAATTACTATCAAAGCAGATGAACAGAATGAATTACAAAGATCTTGGGTACTGAATTCCAGGGGAAGGTAAACTGAAGTTTAAATGATTTCCAATCTTGAACCCTCTTCACTATTGGATAACCCAACCTTAACACTCTTTGGTTATACTTTAAGGTTAATGAAGAGATATTTGCTCAAAGTCTTAAAACACAGAACATCATTGTATTGTGACCACCTTGGTCATTGGTTATGGATTTATATGCATAATCATACTTTCTTCCTGACTCTTCCCAAAGACATAAAATTTATCTGTTTTCAGACAATAACAAGATTCTCTTGGCTTTTCTGTACCCCTAGTAGCCTGGATTACCATCCAGTGAAAAGAATGAAGTAAAAAAAAAAAAAAATCAATGATTATTTAGGAGAGTTCCTTGTGTCTGATTAAAAATAGACTACTTATTTAACATTGTATGCCTTTACAAATGAACTTTTCTTTTTATCATGGGAAAAATAACTATCTGAAGTTAAAAAAAAAACAGTCAGAATATCAGCTGATAATTATATATCCCCAAATGTGAACAGATATCCCTGTTGACTAGTGAGCCATTACAAAAAAAAAAAAAAATTGGGAAGCACTGACATTTCAGATAGAGTAAAGCCCATAAGCATGTAACCGGCAAAAATTATAAAATATTCAAAGTTAAAAATGGTATCAATTGAAAATGTCAATTGATAGACGTCTCAATAAAATGGGACCCATTATTATCACTCTCTCTGGTGGTAGGGTCTGATCAGAAATTGCAATTCATAGGATAAACTATTTTTAGTGTCCTGAAGAAGAATTAGGCATAAAAAATTAAAAAAAAAAAACAATTTGTATAAGTAAAAAACCAGAAATGCAGTTGGCTCAGGGTAGTTCTTCAAGACATGTGAATAAGCTGGCTCTTTCTGAATTGTATTACAGAGATGAATTGACTTTGCGATTTTCTGTGACGCATCCTTTCGAAGGTGGGGAGACAGCTGAAACACTGAAGAGGAAAAAATATTTTGAAACAAAGTAGAGGCAAGACTCATTGGTCAAAAATGTGTGCTATTGGTTTTTGGAAAGACAGGAAGAAGACTATAGGTTTTATTTTATGCCAAGAGCAAGTCAAAATTGGCCTGCTGCAAATGCTATTTCTTGAAATAATGCATGTTTATTGAGATTAAAATGAGATTTGGTATAATGCAGGTATTTGGGTGTATGACTATCTCCTGTCATTACTGACATTGAATTGTTTTGGGGGAGTCCCGAGTCACCAAATAAAACAAATTTCTTTAAATCCTCTGAGGTTTTATCTTATGGTTAAGAAACAACAAACTAATTAGATTAGTCATAAGATTAGCCAGTGGCATGACTCCTGTGGTGGATCCCACCCACATCGAGGGTATATAAAAGGTCTCTGCAGGGGAATTGTCCACACTGACGTGACACTTCTCCTCTCCTCCTCTACCCAAGGACAACGTCAACAAACAACACCATGTGTGGCAGCTACTATGGAGGCTGTGGCTATGGAGGCTGTGGCTACGGAGGCTGTGGCTACAGAGGCTGTGGCTATGGAGGCTGTGGCTACGGAGGCTGTGGTTATGGAGGCTATGGCTATGGAGGCCTGGGCTGTGGCTATGGCTCCAGCTATGGCTGTGGCTTCCGCAGACTGGGCTGTGGCTATGGCTGCGGCTCTGGCTGTGGCTACGGCTATGGCTCCCGCTCCCTCTGTGGCTGTGGCTATGGCTGCGGCTCTGGCTACCGCTCTGGCTTTGGCTGCTGCTATTGAGGTTGCCCTGGGAGACTTTTCTCTCCCACACATGTAACATCGTGATTTACCTGCCCTGAATCCCATGCCCTGTGTTCCTACACTAGGTTGAGATAATTCTGATTTGTGGAATGGGGTGGTCCCTGTCTGGATCTAAAACCCATAATTATTTATTCCCAACCTTTGCTTCGTGAAAAGCCAGAATGTGCTATTCATCCTGTGAACTCACTTACCTACTTTTACCAGTCACTGATCCTGCCTTGATAATTTTCATGCATCATTCTGTTTCCCAGTGTTCCTTAATAAATTTGGCTAACCTGAAATAAAAATCTTGGTTTCCTTTCTATTTATTACAAGTAATAGAGTTTATTTTATTTGCTTATTTTAAAGATTTATTTGAGAGAGAGAGAGAGAGTGTGCTTATAAGCAAGAGAGTTGGGAGGAGGGACAGAAGGAGAAGGAATCTTAGAGCAGATTTCCTGCTGAGCCCAGATTAGATTATATATTAGAGAATAGATTCCCAGCTCTATTCCAGGACCCTGAGATCATGACATGAGCTGAAATCAACAATTGGAGGCTTAACCAACTGAGCTACCCAGGCTCCCCAGAATTTATTTTATTTTATTAAAAAAAAAAATGTTGTATTTGCTTGATACCAAGAAAGGTTGCGATTATCTGTTTTTGACATATATTCTTTTGCTGTTTCTACTTCAGTTGCTCTAACAGTTCTATTATGTCTCTGTTGCTGGGGGTTTTTAGACTAAATGGTACAGCATTTGTCAATTAGTTTATTGTTGCTTAGCTCATGGTAAATATTCTGCATATCTTTTCCCTTCACAAACCACCATCTGCCAAGTTCCATGCCTCCCCAAATCTTTTTTTTAATGTTTTATTTTTAAATTTTTAAAATTACAGACAGAAGAATTCACTCCCTTGGTTATATCTCTGTGACTTCAAAAAATGCATAGTGTTGTGGTACAACCATCAAAATCAAGATACAAAACAGTGCCATCATTCTCCCCACAAAACCCCTCATTTTTTTTTTTTTTGTTTTTGTTTTTGTAGTTTCGAGTTTTGATTTAAATTCCAGTTACCTAACAAATAGTATAATATTAGTTTCGGGAGTAGAATTTCATGATTCATCACTTACATATAACACCCAGTGCTCATCACGAAAAATGCCCTCCTTAATACCCCTCACACATTTAACCCATCCCCTGTCCACCTCCCCTCCAGCAACACTCAGTTTATTCTCTGTAGTTAAGAGTATGTTTTACGGTTTGCCTGTCACTTTCCCTCCCCACTGTGTTCATCTGTTTCATTTCTTGAATTCCACGTATGAGTGACATCATATGGTTTTGTCTTTCTCTGACTGACTTATTTTGCTTAGCATAATACACCCAACTCCATCCTTACCATTCCAAATAGCAAGAAAAGATGCTCAACTTGCTCACATCAGGGAAATACAAATAAAAACTACAAGGAGGTATCACCTCACACCTGTCAGAATGGCTAAAATTAACAACACAGGAAATAACAGATATTGATGAGGATGTGGCGAAAGGGGAACCCTCTTACACAGTTGGTGGGAATGCAAACTGGGGCAGCCACTCTGGAAAACACTATGGAAGTTCCTCATGCTTTTCCCAAACCCCTTCCCAATCAAGCCTTCCTCCTACTCCTAAACCTTATAAATAACTAATTCTTCAATCAACCTGTACTTTTGCCCTTTCCAAAAGACCATATTGTATTGGAGACTGTTCACAGTTTTGGAAATTTGCTAGAAGGACTAATGGGACTCAGCATATACTTATGCTTTTGGCTAAGGTTTATTATAGCAAGGCAGTAATGATACATAGCTAGATAAGGGAAAAAGAAACAGGCAGATTCTGGAGTTATCCATGTGAAGATGTTGTGATGTTCTCTCCCTCCAGGAGGGGCTACACAGAGCTCGATCTTCCCCCAGCAACAGAAATAAAGTTTTCTATGGGTGATATTTCTGCTCAAGGAAGCCCATTAGAGACTCAATGCCCAAAATTTTAACTGGGGACAGGTGAAAAAAGGTACCAGCAAAATCTCATTCTTCCAGAATGAAAACATGTGTCTGGCTAAAAATACATTGTTTATACAATCTAGGCACTGTGAGTCCTGCTTATCAGTTAGAGAATGGTGGGAACACTTCTGACATCCAAATTCCTAGATCTGGGATCAGGGTAATGCTGATTTCATAAAATAGATGGAGATACATTCCCTCCTCTTTTTCTTACTCTCTCTCTTTTCTGGAGAGATTCCATATAACTAGTATTACTTCTTCCTTTCATGTTTGGTGGAATTAATCAGTGAAATTATATGAACTAGGAGTCTTCTTTTTTTGGAAAGATTTTAATCACAAAATGTATTTTCCCATGAGTTATGTGGCTATTCAGATGATATGTTTCCTTTTGATCAAGTTTTTGGCAATGTCCTGCCTTTTAAGGAACAGGTCTATTTCATCTAAGTGGTCAAATTTATGAACATATTGTTCCCTATGTTCCCTTATTGATTATAGGGTCTGTAGTGATGTCCCTATTTTATTACTACTGTTGGTAAATGTGTCTTCTTTTATTTCTTTGTGAGTCTTGTTACAGATTTATCAATTTAATTGAAAATTTCATAGAATCAGTTTTTGGCTTCACTTTTTTCCCCTCCACCCTCTGTTTTAAATTATATTGATTCCAGCTATTAGCTGTATTATTTCCCCTTTCCTCTTTTTGTACTTCTCTGTTAATTGTTTTGTAGGAATCTTGGATTACTTGGATTTGAGAACTTTCTGACTATTACCTATTCAATTTCCCTTCAAGCACTGTTTGATTTACATCTCACAAATTTTGGCAACTTCTCTTTTAATTTTCATTCAATTCAAAATATTTCTAGCATCCCTTTAGTTTTTCTCATAGACACAAACACACACACACTTATATTTGATATGATTCTCATAAATAATATATAGATGGGTCTAATTTTAGCAAATTTGATAATCTCTCTTTTTTCATTGATTATTCAAATAGTCACACACTATTTAATTATTGATATGGTTGGAATTACTTCTATCATTATATTATTTGTTTCTGTTCTCCATTTCTCAGTTCCATTTCACTGCCTACTTTGTATTATTTGAGTGTTTTTTAATATTAGATTTTAATTTATCTAGTGACTTTTTGCTATATCTCTACATTTTTTAGTGGTTAATCTTGGGATTGCAGTATACACAACTAACATTTCACAGTGTTCTCAGAGTTCATGTTTTGCTACTTTAAGTAAAAGGCATAAGCCTTACAAGCCTAAATATCCCTTTACCATTGCCTACTTATAATACATTAATTGTATGTATGTGTGTGTATATATATATGTGTGTGTGTGTGTATGTGTATATATATATATATACACACATAATGTAAACATACCTTGAAACCTCCTCATTCAATATTTTAACACTTGCTTTTAATAGTTGTATATATTTTGAAGAATTTAAGAGGGAAAGAATAATCTATTTACCCAAAAGTATAAAGCTTTCTATTGCTTTTCTTTTATTTCTGAAGTTCCAACTATCTTTTTAGTATTATTTTCCTTTAGCGTGAAAAATTTCTTTTAACGTAGCTTTTAGAAAAAATCTCCTGGATACAAATTCTCTTAGTTTTCCTTTAACAGAGAAAGTGTTTAGTTCACTTTTGCTCCTAAAGCATACTGTTAAGAATAGAATGTGGTATTCTTTTCTATCAGCACATTAGGAATATTTTCCACTGTCTTTTGGACTGTTTATGACCAAAAAATCCATCATTTCCTATATTTAACATATTATTTATCTCTAGCTGCTTTCAAGAATTTTTCTCTTTTTTTGTTTATGATGTCTGTGTCACCAGCTAGAGACCCTAAGACCTGGCCTTTATTGCCCACCTTCTTGTACTCACTAACATTTGTCTTAAACATTTTTCACTAAAAGTTTCCCCTTAACTCAGACAAATGAGACCCCAAACCACCCCAGGTGATGGCAACTGCCCTGACAAAATCTCCCATCTGTCCAGATCATCCAGACTCTTTGAGCTAAACCTGAATTGTACCTGTGCAGATGAACCATGGGTGACCTACAATCACCTTTATCTCATTATAATACTAATATCTCTGCCCAGTGAGAAGACTCAGGCTAATTTACATAGCATACGATGTATGTTTAGGCATGTTTCCTTAAGGTGTATGAACAATCTCATGCCCGCCTCTACATACACAACAAGGCTTCACTATCTAAATATTCATCATAACCCTAAACAAAAAGAATCCATTCACCTTCTCTTGGGGCGTCATGGCTTTGGAAGCCATTCCCCATGATTCCTTTATTTACTGCAAATAAATTTCTTTGTGTGACAACACGACCTCGTGCAGTTTCTGACTCATCAAGGAGCAAACTCACTTTGGTTCATTTGCATATGGACATAATTTTTTCAGTTTATTCTAACTGGGATTTACAACTTTTTGACTGTCTAAATGTGTGAATTTTACCAAATTTGAGAAAGTATCAACCATTATTTCTTTAAATATGATTTCTGTGTCAATCTGTATTCCTCCGCATTTGAGATTCTAGTGCTATGAATGTTACAAATCTCAGTATGTCCTACAAATTCCTGAGACTTTTTATTCATAGTTTATAGTTGGATTCCCTTGGCTTTTGTTTTTGTTTTTGTTTTTGCATTCCATAATTTCTCCTGATTTATCATCATATTTTCTGGCTCTTTCCTCTGATATCTCAGTTCTGCTAGTGAACTCATCCAAAGGATCTTTTTTCAACATTTCAGATATTGTATTTTTTAGTTATAAGCTTTTCATTTGGCACTTTTTACATTTCTATTTCTCTGTTGAAGATCTCTTCTTTTTTTCCTTTTCTTTTCATTCAGTGTTTATCTGTACCCTATGGATCATACGTATAAAGTTGCTTAGGAGCACCTGGGTGGTTTAGAGGGTTAAGTGTCTAACTCTTGATTTCAGTTCAGGTCATGATCTCAGGGTTGTGAGATTGAGCCCTGCATCTATAATAGTCTACCTATTGTTGTTACCACAAACTTAACAACTTAAAAATCACATGTTTATTATTTCACAATTTTTGTTAGTCTCTGCTCAACATAACATAGCTGGCTCTGCTGCTTAAGGATTTCTCACAAGGCTGTAGTCAAGGTGTCAGCTAGGTCTGAAACCCAGGATTGACTCAGAGATTGATTTGGGAGGGATTGACTTGGGAGGGATTCATTTCTAAGTCCACATGGTTGTTGGCACAATTCAGTGAGTCCTGGATTGTGGTCTGAGGGCCTCAGTTTCTTTCCTTTTTTTTGACAGAGAGTGCACATGAAGAGGGGAGGGACAGAAGGAGAAGGAGAGAGAAAATCTTAAGAAGGCTCCATACTCAGTGCAGAGCCTGACACGAGGCTTGATCTCACAACCCTGAAATATGACCTCAGCTGAAGTCAAGAGTTGGGGTGCTTAAATGGCTGAGCCATCCATATTCCCCTAGGGTCTCAGTTTCTTGCCAGCTATTGGTCAGAGGCCACTTTTAATTCCTTCTCAAGTGAACCTCCATTAGGCAGCACACAACATAGCTATATTCTTAATCATAGCGTGCAAAGAAGAAAATATGTAAGAAAGATGGACATTATGGTCTTATGCAAAATAATCATGAAAATAATATCATATTACCCATTTACACTTTATTGATTAGAAGATGCCACAGGTCCTGTCATACAGAAGTGGGAGGGGTAACACAAGGGTGTGAATATCAGTAGGTGGGGAAAATGTGGGCCATTTTAGTATATTTGCCAGAGTGGGGTATGTCTCAGTTTTCTTCCCCTTTAAGAACTGATCACAATTACTAGATTTTTGTATATCATATGATTTTATATTTTATCTTGGACATTTTGAATATTGTGGTATGTTAAAAATCTTGAGAGATTGTTATTTGTTGTTATTGTTGTTTTCTGTTAGCAACAGATTAGCCTGGTAAGCTTCAACCCACTACAACTTCTCTCTCAAAGTCGTGATTGAGTATGTTATATATAAAAGCTAAAAAAGAAACCTGAAGGCAGAAGGTAAGACTTTATACATTCAGCTATGTTCATGTAATATGTTCTCAGGCTGCAATATCTCCTGTCTATTATGAACCTATAAAAATTAGTGTCAAATAACTTGCTGAAATACTGATACTAACCCATATCTATGGCAGCTTCTAAATCTTTTGAACAGAGCAATGGGGCAACCTGAACCATATTATTTTCTTCTCCATTCCTAAATATAATTTTCTTTGCCTGATCTGAATGGTTGATAGGGCTGTGAGCAACTAGGAGTAAGTCAAGCTAAGGCTCTGTGTGGATTCCAGTGGAGAGAATTGATCTAGGGCTTTCTGCATTGTAGGTTTGCATGCACCTGACAAAATCCCATATGTCTTATCTAAGCACTATAAATGAAAATTATTGACAATATCAGCACTCATAGATCTCTGGCCACCTAAGGGAAGTCAACTTCTGCCCAACATGCCAGGTCCCTATTGAGATTGGAAGGAGCCTGAAGTATTAGTTAAGAAACTGTAGAAATCTATAGGGCAAGAAATATAGAGCTAAAATAATCATAAGAAAAAAAATATGTTCCCCTCTCTTTACCAGACAAGAAACTAAGATTTACAAAGGTCAGAGATTTTTCTGTAATCACAAATATTAGAATCAGTACAGCAAAGATGAGATGAATACCGAGGAAAATTATTTCCCAAAGAAAATTAATTGTTACCCTATTAATGACCCAGGAAAGCAGTCAAACTCTACATAATAAATTAATTAAGCAAATTTTCTTTTTCATATTTATGAAGAAATTCAAATTTATTAGTAAAACAGAGAATCAAATTTAACATAAAATTACAAAAATAAGAGCTATATCAGTATCATCTTGTTGGAACATGAGTTCACAAGTTGAGTTTCATATTCTTTCACGTATCAAATGGTTATCAGTTCCAGATATCAGACATTTACCAAATCTTATCAGAAGTTTGCAGGGTAAGATAGAATAAACATCACTTGGGGGTAAGACAAAAATTTGTGTGGTTCAGAACTGCTGAGTCATTAAGCGAAGGCGTGGAGGGTGAGAGTCTCCCATGGCGACCGCAGTTAGTAGCAGCCAAAGCCAGAGCCATAGCCAGAGCCATATCCATAGCCACAGCCACAGAGGGAGCGGGAGCCATAGCCGTAGCCACAGCCAGAGCCACAGCCATAGCCACATCCCAGTCTGCGGAAGCCACAGCCATAGCTGGAGCCATAGCCACAGCCCAGACCTCCGTAGCCATAGCCTCCATAGCCACAGCCTCCGTAGCCACAGCCTCCATAGCCACAGCCTCCGTAGCCACAGCCTCTGTAGCCACAGCCTCCATAGCCATAGCCTCCATAGCCACAGCCTCCGTAGCCACAGCCTCCATAGCCATAGCGTCCATAGCCACAGCCTCCGTAGTAGCTGCCACACATGGTGTTGGTTGTTGGTTGTTGGGGTTGTCCTTAGGTAGAGAAGGTGAGAAGTGTCACTTGACTATGGACATTTTCCCCCTGCAGAGGTCTTTTATATGCTCTCAGAGTGGGTGTCACCTACAACATGTGTCATGTCATTGGCTAATTTGCAGGGCCACTGTGAGTAATTTGTTGACTTCTGGTTTTAAACATGGCTTTGGAGGCAATGAAGAGATCTGCTTTGTTTCACCACATCTGAACCATTCTTTGGGCCATTAAGGAGAATCAGTTGTCTCATCCTCAAAGCTGTACTCATGAAATCTTTAATTACCCTTTGTAATCAATCTCTAAGGCAAGAAATAACATTTTTATTGACAAACTCTGACCTGCTCCAGATAAATAATTCTACCATCATTGTATTGACATCCAGCAGATCATAGTATTCTCCCCTAACCTTGAATTCTCCATTATTACCTCCTGTCCCAAAACCTATTATTTTCCATGAGGGAAAATAATTTTCTCATTTTCATGCAAGAGATGCTTTACCACTAAAAGCCAAGAATTGATTAGTTTCATGATGTTTTTGATAAAAAGCAAATAATTTAAAATTCTGAAATACCAGGTCTAAGAAAACCAGACTTTCTCATTTACACTAATATATCTTAAACTTTTAATACTCTATTTTAAGCATGAAATATTTCCCTCATGGTTTCAAATTTATACCCTGAATTCAGAGTCAGAAAAAAAGAAGAAATGACGAGGTTTCACTGGATTCGTGAAATGACATTTTTATGAAATTTTTTTTTAAATTTGAACTCTGTGATCTGACTGGAGTATGGTGTTTTTAATTTAAAACAATAATACTGCCAGAGATACCTTTTCATGGAATCTACTAGATTTTCTCTAACAAACTGGCTTTTGATAAAATATTTCATACTCTGAAAAATATGAGAAATACATTGCTATCATCATTATTATTATGTTATTACTTTTACTACAATGAAGTTCACTGTTGAATTCAATGATAAAGTCAAATAACCTCTCTGAACCTCTATGTTCCCAGAAAAATCAACTCCTAAGAGTCAGTAGAACACATCTGATAAGTATAAAATGTGTGTTACTCTCTGTTTGCACATATTCACCCAATTTTTCTTCAGGAAAAAATTCTCATTTATTTCTGTGTTAAATATAAGCTCCTTTGGAAGCATATTTTAAAATGTATATTCGTTTATCTCCACCATTTCTTTGTGTGAACATATTGATTAATGCAAAGGGATAGGGATGAGACACCAAGTATCTCCAACAAGAATCTGAAGAGTGTTGTTTGCTGACCTATCTACAAAAAGTTAGGATGAAAGAACATTACAACAGCTTAGAATTTTTGTATAAGAAAGAAAATCCCACTTAAGAAGAAGACAGAGGAACCTGAAGTACAACGTCAATGACCATGTGCATAAAGTCTTTTACATGGTATTAGAAATAACTAGATTTGCCTATCGTTTTGTCTCCCTTGATAACAATGGATATTTTTAATAGGGCAAACTAAAATGAGGGAAATCTCAATATTTTTCTTTAAGTTATCGGTGTTTGAGAGGTTTACATATGAATACATGTAAATTCTGACAGAATAAATCTCTAGTCTCAGTACTGGGTAGGTATAGATAAATCTTTTTAAGGATAGAACTATATGAAAAGAACTAGCTATTCCAAATCCGGACATCAATCTGAGGACTCAGAATGACTCCAGATTTTGAAATAATTCTATTATAAGACAAGAATAACACTCTCAGACATTTTTTTTTAAACTTAGTAATGTTTAAAAGCCACATAATTTAGAAAAGTAGAATAAGCATACAAGCAAATGGTGAAGTCTGGAAAGAGAAAATACATATTTGTCATGAAAGAGTTGACTTCCAAATGTAAAGATTCATTAAAGGCAGACAAATGAGGTAAGACAGGGGACAAATTCAGAAATTCTTCTAAAATTTAGAGTAAAAGCATAATAAGAAAAAAATATACCAAAATAGAAGAGATGCGTAGAACATATTCCAGATATCTAATATTTTAGAGTAAGAATCACACATATAAAATGTGACAAACAGAAAAGAGGAGCAGGGAAACATTTAGAGAAAGACGTTTTTAGGTAGAGGATTCCTAAAACATAAACATATATTTAGTTTCATATCAGATATTAATAATTAAAGGATACTAATATTTAAATGTCCTGGGAGTTTCCTTGCCTTTTGCTGGGAAAAATATTACCTAGGCAGAATAAAATATTTTACATTTATATACAAAGAGACAAAAATCCTGTAGTTATGAGAACTGCCCCTTGAGTACATTTCTTCGTCACTACTTATTTGCAATTGTAAAATGTTCATAGTTTTAGCACATACCAGACTTGTTCTGAGAATGATGTAAGATAATGCACATAAGGGATTTCACACAGGACCTGCTCTGTGGTAAACAGCTTGTAAATGCTATCTTATTGTTATTATTATTAAAATAATAATTATAAATTGTTACACAGAGTTCTGACAAAAGAATTCCATGAAGAGCACCAGGCAAGATAAACAGAGAATATTCTTATATATAGGAAGAAGCAGAAAAAAAAAAAAACAACCCATGTGTATAATAGTACCTGATAACACATACATAGCATTTATTAAATTCCAGGCATGGTTTAAATGCTTTACATATCTTGACACATTTAATTCTCATAAAAACACCAAACTGTAGGTGGTGATTTTTATGTAAGAATAACAAGGCCTAAGAATTTACATAATTTAACCAATGTTATAGGCAGCTAAGTGGAAGAATCTAAATCTCACACAATGCGATATATTTATTCATACATTTTCCCTCATGAGAAAGCCTAGGAGTTGCTATCCCTGTTATAATAATGGATTATTTATAATAGAAATCCATGAATTTAGACTGATGTAAATAACTGAACAATGAAGTGGAAAAACTTCCTTGAAGAATGCCAGCTAATATATTTGAAAAAAAAAAAAGATGAAAATGAGAAAAATCAACATTCACAATCCATCATCATAATAAATAATTCAGGCAAGAAAGAAAAATAAGTGCTAAGACTAATGACAAATTTGGGGATTTGAATGGAATATTCATGTAGTAACAAAATATCTCTGTCAAAATATTTCTTAATGGCTAAAAGAATAATAAAAGTAACTTTCAGGTAGAGGAATCTGGTACTCACCATATTGATGAAGTGTAAAATTATCCCTTTCGGTAATGGAACTCATCAACCTCAAGTGCCACCCAATAGAGTCCAACAAAAACCAAACATCAACCCTTCCTTTATTCGCTTGATAAAATGCATAACCTTGTTCTAATCACAAGGAAACATTAGGAAAATCAGAACTGTGGAATACTAAAAGAAAATATCTCCTATAATCTGTAGAAATATTAAAGTCAGGGAAGAGACTTTAAGACGGTGTGACAACTGGGCACATTTGTGACCCCGGATTAGATTATTTTTCTATCAGAGCATTATTACAACAATTAAATTCTTGGAATAAATATTGTAGAAAGGAAGAGGAGGAGGCAGATTGGGGTAGGGAGGAGAGCTGAGTTGGCAGTCAGCTCATTGGAAGGCTCAGGAAACAATATGGAAGATTCGAAAGTTGGGATTTCCCAGAAGAATTGTTGGAGGTTGGAGCAAGAAGGTGTGTCCTTATACCCTCCAGTGATCAATCATGGGAGTCTGGCTGCAGGAAATGGGTGCTGTCTTGTGTTGAGGGTGCTCTTCACCTGAAGGTACACTATCTGTAACACCCCCAGCAACTGGACAGTTATTTCTTCATTGCTGAAGAGGAATAGAGTGTTGTTGTACCAAGTGATCCCAGAAGATTTGGACTAAAGGTGATAGCACAACATTTAAACTCACATATGTTAGGGGTGATCCAGTTATAAATATTAAAAAAAAAAATGAAGTTCTTTTTTTTTTTTTAAGATTTTATTTATTTATTTGACAGATCACAAGCAGGCAGAGAGGCAGGCAGAGAGAGAGAGAGAGGAGGAAGCAGGCTCCCTGCTGAGCAGAGAGCCTGACGCGGGGCTCGATCCCAGGACCCTGGGACCATGTCCTGAGCCGAAGGCAGAGGCTTCAACCCACTGAGCCACCCAGGTGCCCCAAAAATATGAAGTTCTTAAGTAATTCACCTATTACCCAGGATTCTCACTGATATAATTTTGACACTTAATACTTGGATTTTGTTCTCAGAATTTATCATAGAATACCAAGTTGCCCCCCGCCAAAGAACACTAAATTGTCTTATATTCACTCAATGCTTGATTTGACCTAGTTTTGGCACAAATTTCCTTATTTTTGGCATATTGAATGATCTTAATCTCTGTCTTAAAAATACTGGTTTTGGAAATATATGATTATTTTAATTGCTATAGTCAGAAAAAATAGATTGTGATGTATTTTAGTAAATGATTATCTTGCAATGTTAAAAATGTACTAATGTGTTAATCTCATGAAATAATAAGAGGTTGGGAAGTGCTCTAGATTATAACAGACAATAAATTGCAAAGTATGATAGTTTTCACCCATTGGATTCTCTATCAAAAATAAAAGCTATAAAGAGATAGACAGAGAGACACACAGAGAGAGAGAGAGCAGATAGGGAGAAAGTGGAAACCGAACTGGCAAAATACCAACAATTGCCAAATCTAGGTGAAGAGTGCTTAGCTGTTCATTATACTGCTTTCCCAACTTAACTGAAGGTTTGAAATTTTTCAAAAGTAAATGCTGGGAGAAATAAATCGATATAGAGAAAAACATTATTTTTTGCAGTTCTGAGATCTGTAGTGAGTCATTTCTTGAATGCCTAAATGTAAGTGTCTCCTGTTTGAAAGCTTGAATTTGAGTATAAAAAAAGTAAAAGGGAAAATTAAAAAAAACATAAAAAATAAAAATGAAAGAATGCAACCTCTAAGAAAAAGCATGTGACCTCTAGGTAACACAGAGGGGAAATAAGAACACATAATTATGAGATGTACGCTTGCTTCTGTACTAAGAAAGCAGAAGAAAATGAAAATACAGATGGGGTGAGCGGGAATGGGTAGAAGGAATAAATACAGGAATGAGACTATTACTGAGTGTATCTTTATATATAGTTCTGATCTCTGAACCATGGAAACACTCCCTATATTTTAAAAACAGAATAAATACACTTGAAATCGAATATAAATGGAAACAAAAGAACTCTTTCCATAAGATGAATAGCATAACTACTCAGGAAGAAAATTAATTCATATAAATGTTGAGCACAATATTCTGTCCATTCTCAGTGGGATCCCTTCTAATGTTAAGAATGCTGCAAAGAAATTTTAGCAGGTTGTTTGGGGCATTGCTTTCAGTATGCAATTGAGAGTGTACATTGTACACAGGTTTGAATAGAGTTAATACAGTGATCCTGTTGGGATCTGGAGTTTTCAGTGTAAGAAAGAAGCAACTGTAGCATGGGGTAAAATGTAAAAGAATCTTATGTTTTGCAGTTTTAGTTGGAGTTATTCATAATTTGAAGCTTTTAAAGAAGTGAACCAGCCAATATGAATACAAAGTAGATGCTTGTTTGGGGCTGTTAGTGGTAGCATTTCACTTGATGCGAAATACTTAGAGAAGCTAACATGTCAACCAAATATGCTTATGCTAAGACAGGGTAAGAGGCAGATCTTGGAAAGCTATAATCAGTAACAGGCTGGTCTCATGAGTCTCTAATTTAGGATCTGTTCTCTAACTCAAGTCAATATCCAATTTCTTTGTGTTTCATTGTTATGACCTACCAGGTAGGCCAAAGGAGTTTTAAAAAATCTGCCATTGCTTGAGATGGACAAGCATAAACCATCTAAATTCTGCATAATATTAAAAGAAAATTCTAAGCTTCCAGAATAAATAGGAAAGACAAGTCTTCATAAATAATAGTTTTAAAGGAAAAAAGGGCTCTCTTCTGAGTAACGATTTTTCCAGAGATCTTGATTCCGTGTCTTCAACTTTTTTTACTATCTCGGACCAATCAAAATGAATTGGGACAGATCCATTATCTTACACTAAAACGCTATTTAAACTCGTTCATGTCTAACACAAAAGCTTGAAATACTCTATCAAGAGAAGATAATTGCCAAGTGTACAGATACAGTAGTCGCAGAAAATTAGTGGAGAAAGAAATGATTATGGCTACAACCGTGAAATCACATATATCATAGGAACAAGAAATCTCAAGAAAACCACCAAGTGGCTCTAAGCTTAAATATGTACTAGTTGGTAGAAAAGGTGTCACTTAAAAAAAGCTATATATTTCCAGACACATAGAAGTTAGGTACAACAGTAGGTTTAAACTTCTCTACCTCTCACATTGAGTAAGCATAGGAAATACTTCTTTTTCTTCTTCTTCTTCTTCTTAAGATTCTATTTATTTATTTGACAGAGAGAGAGAGAGATCACAAGCAAGCAGAGAGGCAGGCAGGGGGTGGGGGAAGGGGAGAGAAGGCTTCCGCTGAGCAGAGAGCCCTATGCAGGGCTCAATCCCATAATCTTGAGATCATGACCTGGGCGGAGGGCGGAGGCTTAACCCACTGAGCCACCCAGGCACCCTGGAAATGCTTCTTCTTTGAATGTGCCTCAAAACATTGGGGTGCCTGGGTGGCTCAGTTGGTTAAGTCTCTGACTCTTGATTTCAGCTCAGTCATGATCTCAGTGTCCTGAGATCAGCACAGAGGCTGCTTGGGGTTTTCTCTTTCCCTGTCTCTGCCCCTCTCCTGCTCATGATCTCTCTCTCTAATAGATAAATAAGTAAATAAGCCTCCAAACAGACCAGAATTGGAGAATTCCGAGCCAACTTCTGCATCTTCTAAAGGATTTCGCTATTAAGGTTTTGGTATAAAAGTCTTTGAATATATAGTGTTTCCAGGCAATGCTTAACTAAATTGACGAATTACCTGTTTTCTTCCTCACAACACACCTGCATAACACATGGTTATCGGTACCTTACCAAAGCAGAAAAATGAAGGCTGCAAGTTTGATACTTCCTTAGTGTTGTAAATCAAGGATTTGGTAAAATAACTGAAGTAAAAACATTAAAACAAGACGTCTCCCCAATAAGGCAGTCGTTTCCTTTAATTCATCCAGGAAAAAAAAAAAAAAGCCAAAATGACAAATACTGGACTTTAAATGACAAGAAAGCCAGGTTTATTATTCCACACTGAAAGAGTTTATTAGGAAATTAGAGAAGTGGTTCCTGCATGAACATCGAAAGGGAAGACCTGTGGCAGCATCGTTCCAATGAGAGACCACACAGTTCTCAGGATGAGTTTCACAAGCTCCCACTTCTCATGAGGTAAGTACAGGAAGGAAAAAGATTGCTGTATCTGACCCAAAGGGCTCCTGAAGGCTGGTCTTCAGCAAAATTCAGAACGTGTGGGGCTCAGAACTGGTGAATCCCATGTCCAGGTGTGGAGGGTGAGAGTCTCCCATGGCGACCGCAGTTAGTAGCAGCCAAAGCCAGAGCCGTAGCCAGAGCCGTATCCATAGCCACAGCCACAGAGGGAGCGGGAGCCATAGCCATAGCCACAGCCAGAGCCACAGCCATAGCCCAGTCTGCGGAAGCCACAGCCATAGCTGGAGCCGTAGCCACAGCCCAGGCCTCCGTAGCCACAGCCTCCGTAGCCACAGCCTCCATAGCCACAGCCTCCGTAGCCACAGCCTCCGTAGTAGCTGCCACACATGGTGTTGGTTGTTGAGGTTGTCCTTGGGTAGAGGAGGAGAGGAGAAGTGTCACTTCAGTGTGGACAATTCCCCTGCAGAGACCTTTTATATACCCTCGATGTGGGTGGGATCCACCACACGAGTCATGCCATTGGCTAATCTTATGACTAATCTAATTAGTTTGTTGTTCCTCAACCATAAAATAAGTCTTAAAGGTATTTGGGAGGCTCGCTGTGTTTGGCTCTCCATTTGGACTCCCAACCAATCAAGGGCTTCAAGGAGAGGAGACACACACTCACTCCTACGCAGCCCAGCCTCAAATTAGAATTTCATTTTAGCCTCCTATAACCATTCTTTGTATCAGGAAAGAATACATTTATCAGTCTCAATCTTATTTGCTCTTGGCACTAGTTAGTTTCACTAACATTTTTAACATTTCATAACAATACTACTACTTTTGACTCTTTCTTCTTTTGAGCCAAGTTAATTGTTTTCTGCAGGGATTCAGTTCCTTTTTATACTAAAACCATCATGTATCTTTCATTCTCATGATGTTGATAATAATTCAATTAAATTTTCCACAATACCGAATCTGAGCAAGATGCATTACCCTTTTCTATATGTACCCATTGGTACATATAAGTCTAAGTCTAATTCCCACTTATATTCAATTTCTACCAAAGAACTACAAAATAAGTTATTCCTTGGAATCCAATTGTTCTGTTTTTCTCTCTCTACATTGAGCATACAATTACACAAATAAATATTCTCATTAATATTAGAATAATAATCTAAGGAACTGTCCAATGGGTTTAACATTGCATATTTGCGTTTACAATGTATTAAACAGAGACCTGTTCCTTTATCAAAATGCCCAGTCATTATTCTCTACGTAACTGATCATACTGCATTCTCTTGCATAGCCCTACCATTATTAGTCTTTATTTAAATTAACGTGGTAATTCTTCCCATTGGAAGGCACTGGAAACATGAGAATAGTTTCATGTGACAGTTAAAAAAATGTACCTTTGTGTCTTTACAAGAACGTGTGTGGGGAGGTGTCATCCACACATCGTGTGGAATCCGTCAGTGTATTTGTTTTTCTAGTGATATTTCTGAGTCAAACTATTATTTTTATGTATCCCCTCATAACCATACGTGGAGACAGGGAGTGAAAGATGATGGACACTCTCTGTATTTTAGTTAACTCTTCTCCATAGATTATAAGAATGAAGATGCAAAATTTTTAAAATTTTCCAATTCATCTGTCTTTTAAGTATATCTAAGGAGTCAACAATGTCTCTTAATAAAATAAATGTTTTCATACTGAGGATCTGATCAAACACATTCAACCTTTCATCAAGTGTGTGTTTTTGAATGTTCTTTCCATGTGTGTCTTTTGGTAGCTTCATTTTTATAAAATGAGCATATTATTGTGTCATTTTATTCACCATTTGGTGGATCGACATCTTAGAAGGAGAGAACATTTTCACTATATCGTTTTCAGATTTTCCATACAGAAATTAAAAGTAGTCTCAACTATCACGGTCAATTAAGTAATAAGTTAGAATAAGTTTTCGGTAAAAACTAATTTAAATAACATGCTGATCAGTCTTCCTTTAGGTCAAGTTCTTAGAACATCACCTGAAATTGATATTAGTCAGTTAAAAAAAAAACTATAATTAACTTTTTTTTGGTATTTGATTAATATAGCTATAAAAGACATTATTATTTTGTGCAATACAGTGCCCCTAATAATATTATTTATGGGGTTATATCTCTATAGAATTTACTTCCTGGGGCTAATTTGTTTCTTTTGAACAACCAAGTTGTCTCTCTGATCATAACCGAGAGCTTGCACCCAAGGAGATTCCATTAACAATTTGTTTTCTGCTGTGATTTTCTGAACCACATTTAGTTCTGAAGTACATTCCATGATCAAAAGCAGAACGAAACAACCCTCCTTGTGTCCTTGGTCCTTTCCAGCTGCTCTCACATTTTCTTCTATTTCATTGCAAAACTTCACGTCTTTTTCCATGGTAGCTTTCTCTTTACGTCTTTCCTCACACCTTTGGTCTTTGTTCCTCACCAATCCACCAAAACCGCTCCTGCAGGGGCCACCAACACCCCAACCTTGTCAAAGCTAGAGAGCCAGTCTTCATTTCACTAAGACTCTGAGTAGCATTCAGATTCACCAGCTCCTCTTCTCATTCCTGAAAAACTCCCTGACGCTTATCTATATCCTACTGCACACATTGGATTTAATTGTAGTGTCACCAGGTGCTTCTGGTAGAGTATCCCTTTTCTTTTCTCCTCTTCAGGTCTTATTTTCAAATGTGAAGGTGCCCAGCTAGGTGCTCGCCCTGCCTATAGTTTACATTTAAACACTTTTTTTTTTTAATTAAGTGTTTTTTTCTTTTAACTCCAGCATAGATAACACACAGTCTGTGTTATATTAGTTTTGTAGTATTTAATATAGTATTTAAACTTTCTTTCCGGATTACTCTGGATACATTATTTTAGCCAATTAATCTCCATTCACATTTCCAATTCTGGTATATATCCAAATGATCACTTTACATCTCCTTAAAAGTGTTAAATGTCATCAAAAATATAATAAAATGAAACTAAGTTCTAGATTCTTCATAGACTCAGTTTCCTTCCTTCCTGCCTTCCTTCTTTCCTACCTTTCTTCCCTCCCTCCCTCCCTCCCTCCCTCCTTCCTTCTACATCTTAAAGCATACAAGACATAAATCACTTGGGGTTCCTCCCCCCCTGGTTTATTCTTTACTGCATTTCCACATTAAGGTTGCTAGATTATACATGACACCCAGTTAAATTTGAATTTCAAAATTTGAATTCAGAATATTGAATTTCCCAAATATTACATGGGATATGCTTATATATAGAAATTATTTATCTGAAAATCAAATTCTTATTTCCTATACCAAGTAACTGGAAGCTTAGAAACACAGCCTTTATGGGCTGCCCTGTTACAGCCTTGACTAGATCTATGAGCGTCTCTTGGAACACTCTTTCTCTCTTTATAATACACAGAAATCAGTAGTCCTTTTGTTCTTCAGATGTACCAAACCTGTTTCCAAGTTAAAACTTCTGCTTGGGGGTTGCTGATCCCTTGAAAGTAATAGCAAAAATAGCAAAGACCTTTTCTTCCTTTCCCCTGACCATCTAGTCTGAAGTAATCTCTCACTAGTGCTCTTTTAAAATTTACCTTACCTTGCCTTGATTTGTAATGTAAATAGATTTATCCCTATCAGAAATGATCTCCTTCGCTTGTCATTTGCTTTCAAATATCTGCCTGCATTTCCTGCCCTTACTCAACCTAGAACTTAAACTCCATAAAATATGAATCTTGTCTGTCCTGTTCACTCCTCCATTTCCAATGCTCATAGTAGTGCCTGACAGATAATTGATTCTTAAAAGTTTGATGCATGAAAAGGTTAATAAATGACCAAATCAATGCAATCAAGTATAATTTTAATATTCTTTTATTTTGAAATAATTTGTTACCAAAAGTTGCAAAAATATATAGAATTTTCTCATTTACTCTTTACCCAGTTACACAACTATGTTAATACCTTTCATAATCAAGTACAATTATCAAAACTAAGAAATTAACCTTGCACCGTATTCTTAACGAACTTAAACATTTTATTTGGGTTTTACCACTTTTTTTTCTCTAGTGTCCCTTTTTCTGGTCCAGGACCCAATTCAAGGTCCTACATGGCATTTGATTGTCTTATGTCTTCAGTCTCCCCCAAACTGGTGACAGTTTCTGTATTTTTTTAACTTTTATGGCATTAACAATTTAAAAAGTCAAATGTCCTATAGTATGTTGCAAAATTTGAGTTTGTTTTCTTATCACAAAGTTGAGGTTATACGTTTTGGGCAAGAATATCAAAGGAGGTATACCTATCTCATGTGTCATAGCAGGAAGTACATGTTGTCAGTAAATCTTTAAAATTTTCTGGAGTAGATTTTTAAGCTCAAATGACTAATACAGTAAATCCTTCCATTTCTATATAGCCATGGTCCATGGATTGATTGGTTGATTGATTGATTGATTGGTTTAAAGATTTTATTTTTTCATTTGAGAGAGATAGAGAGAGCACAAGCAATGCAGGGGCAGAGGGAGAGGGAGAAACAGACTCCCCACTGAGCAGGGAGCCCTATGTGAAGCTGGCTTGATGCCAGGACTCTGAGACCGTAACCTGAGCCAAAGGCAGACGCTTAACTGACAGAGCCACCCAGGCGCCCCTGGTCCATGGATTTAAACTTCAGGGATTCTACTGTGGTTTTTGATCATATACAAAATGATAGATGCATATACATGTGAAGTATAAACCGAAGTGGAAAATACTGCTTCACGCACATACAAAAACCACCAAAAACACAATAAAACACATTAATCATTCAGATATTTACAACTGAACCTTGCCATGTTTTCTCTATGTAGTCTACGTGACTTCTGCCTTATCTTCTCCCCAAATTTTCCCACCTTTCCTACATCTTTGAAACCACACTTTTACTCCCAAGGGTGCATATATGCAGCTAGGAAGGAGGATGTTATTAAAGGAAAAAAGGATTTTGAGGAAGTGGAACACTTATGGCTTATGTGATCTCTTGGTAGCCAGTAGTAGAGTTTAGATCTCACATCTGGAATAAACAAGTCACCAAAGTAGGAGAAAACCCTTTCATTAAAGGCACATGATTTCATTACAGGCATCCTGACACACAGCAAAATTGTCTTGGATATTTGGGTTATGAGGAATTCTTGAGATGGTTATAATGCCAATTAGTTTGAAGCACGAATCCAATAGTGCTTGTGGTTTGCCCTACATACCACTCAGTTGGTATAGAAGGTCTTGTGTTGATTATAAACTTAAAACCCTAGAATCCTGCTTTTTGACTGAGTCTTCTTCTTACACTATGAGCTTCTACAACTACTATGGTGGCCTGGGATGTGGCTATGGATGTGGCTATGGTGGCTCAGATATTCTTCTTACCGTCCATACTGCTATGGAAGATTTTGGTCTTCTGGCTTCTTCTGAGAAATTCTAAAATACTGATTTGTTTAGGAAAATTTCCTATGAGATCCTATATGTATTCCCTATATTATTTATAATAAAACACGTTATTGCCTGTTCAAATAATGACTGTCAAATCTTAGACTACCATGTAACATCAGAAAGTTTTTGATTGACATCACCTGAGTTTTCAGCAATTGAGAAAAATATTCATTTGATCTTTACTGTTACATGATTGAACACAAACAATATCCACCATTTCCATTTGGGAAAAATGTCTGAATTCATTTTTCATTAAAAGTAGTGCTTGTGGGGCACCTGGGTGGCTCAGTCAGTTACGTATCTGCCTTTGGCTTAGGTCGTGATCCCAGAATCCTGGGATGGAGTCCCACATTGGGGCCCTGCTCAGTGGGGAGTTTGCTTCTCTCTCTCCCTCTGTCTGCCCCCACTCTGCTCATTTTCTCTCTCATGCACACACTTTCTCTATCAAACAAATAAATATATTTTAATTAAAAAAAGTAGTGTTTGCATATATTTGGTGTATATTTATTTATCCAGGTTTTGTGTGTGTGTGTGTGTGCATGTGTGTGTGTGTGTGTGTGTGTGTGTGTGTGTGTGTGTGGTTTTGACCCTTTTGGTTATCTATAGTTCATAAGTTAGATGAATGGTTGAATGTAGTCATTCATACAGTGCCTTATTTTTTAATTTTATTTTAATTCCAGTATAGTTAACATACTGTGTTATATTAGTTTTAGGTGAACAACACAGTGAATTAACAATTTCATACCACCCAGTGCTCATCACAAGTGCACTCCTTAATCCCCTACATGTATTTCATCCATCCCTCTACCCCCCTCCACTGTGGTAACCATCAGTTTGTTCTCAACAATTAAGAGTCTGTTTCCTGGTTTATGTCTCTCTTTCTTTTCTTTGTTTATTTGTTTCTTAAATTCTATGTATGAGTGAAATCATATGGTATTTGTCTTTGACTGACTTATTTCACTTATCATTATACTCTCTAGCTTCATCCATGTCTTTGCAAATGGAAAGATTCCATTCTTTTTTAATGACTGAATAATATCCCATTGTATATTTGTACCACATCTCTTTTATTCATTCATCTGTCCATGAACACTTGGGGTGCTTCCATGATTTGGCTATTGTAAGTAATGAGGCAATAAACACATGGGTGCTTTATCTTTTTGAATTAGTGTTTTTGTATTCTTTGGATGAATGTTCAGTAAAATTACTGGATCATATGGTAGTTCAATTGTTAACTTTTTCAGGAAACTCAATACTATTTTCCAGAGTGGCTGCACCAGTTTGTATTCCCACCAACAGTGCATGGGTGTTCCTTTTTCTCCACATTTTTGTGGTTTCTTCTGTTTTGGATTTTAGCCATTCTGATAGGTATAAGGTGATATCTCATTGTGGTTTGGATTTTCATTTTTCTGATGATGGGTGATGAACATATCTTCATGTGTCTGTTGGTCATTTCTATGTCTTCTTTGGAGAAATGTCTGTTCATGTCTTCTGCCCATTTTTAAACTGAATTATTTGTTCCTTTGGTTGATTTGTATAAATTTTTGACATATTTTTGTTCACTAGCCCTTTATTGGATATATCATTTGCAAATATCTTCTCCCATTCAGTAGGTTGTCTTTTAACTTTTTTGATTGTTTCCCTTGCTGTGCAAAAAAGATTTTTTTTTTTTGATGTAGTTCCAATTTTGCTTCTATTTCCTTTGCTTCAGGAGACATATCTAGAAAAATGTTTGTATGACTAATGTCAAAGGCATTACTGCCTGTGCTCCCTTCTAGGATTTTTATCATTTCAGGTCTCATATTTAGGCCCTTAATCCATTTTAAGTTTATTTTTGTGTATGATGTAAGAAAGTGGCCAAGTTTTGTTCTTTGGAATGTCGCTAATCAGTTTTCCTAAGACCATTTGTTAAAGAGACTTTTTCTCATTGCATATTCTTTCCTCCTTTGTCAAATATTTATTGACCATATAACTATGGGTTTATTTCTGGGCTTTTCATTCTGTTCCATTGATTTAGGTGTCTACTTTTTTGCCAGTACCATACTCTTTTGATTATTATAGCTTTGTATATAACTTGGAGTCAGGAATTGTGATACCCCCAGTTTTGTTTTTCTTTTTCAAGTTTGCTTTGGTTATTCAGGGTCTTTCATGGTTCATACAGATTTTAGGATTATTTGTTCAGTCTTGTGAAAAATACTGAGGAAGATAAAGAATTTGAAGTATATTTCAGTGAAATTTTCAAAGGGTCCATTTCTGCTTGCATCTTGGAAAGATACCTGTTTTATAATAAGGCAGTGGCTTATACAGACAAAAATTATGTGAATTTTAGTCTGATCCAAAATAGAAGGAGCGAATGTATCCTTGATCTTGGTAGTCTCTTCATTAAAGCTGTTTATAATAACCTCTCTTAATTCATTTGAGTTATTTCTACTAAATAACAATAATGTCAGCAATTATAAAATACAAATCAATTGTATCTATTAGTATTTTAGAAAGTAATATTGGAATTTGGCAAAATTAAGGCTGACAATGGATCCATCAAAATTACTTTCTGAATAGAGAACAAATTATGAGGCTGGCCAAAATCAGCCAAAATTTGAACAGAGATCAAATTATGAGGCTGCCCCCAAATGCATGTTCTAAAACCATCTAGAGGAGAGAATTAGGTAGATGAGTTTTCTTCTATAAGCTGAAGATAGCACATAGGACTATATACAATTTCAATTATTGTAAATTCACTGGCTCTTGTTTTAGGCCCAATATATGATCTATCTTGGAGCACATTCTATATGTGTACTTGAAAGAAATTTGTGTTTTCTTGCAGTTGGACAAAATGCTGTCTAGAAGAGTGTTAGTTCTAGTTGGCTTATAGTGTTTTTTTTTTCAAATTTATGTATATTATAATCTTTTATGTAGTTGCTATGTCCATTAATCAAGGTGAGATTTTTGACATCTTCAGTCATTATTATTCCAGTCCTTTTTTTCTTTCAATTGTGTCAATTTTTTTTTATTTGTTTACTTTGGTGGTCTGTTGTTTGCACCAAGTGGATTTAACACCAGTACATAACTTATATCTTCCTGAAAGAGTACCCAACTTATCATCACAAAATGTCCACCTTTGTTTCTATTAAATGTTTTTGTTTTTAAAGTATATTTATTCTGATACTGTTTTAGCTACTCCAGCTTTCTTAATAGTTGCTATTTGCATAATATGTATATGTATTTCCATTCTTTTACTTCCAAGTCATTTGTTTCAAGAGCATTTGATTGTTGAAACATTTTTTAAAATTTTTAATTTTTTATTAACATATAATGTATTACGAGCCCCAGGGGTACAGATCTGTGAATTGCCAGGTTTACACACTTGATTGTTGAAACATTTTTATGACAGTTACTTTAAAATTTGTATCATGTGAATGGAAAACCTGATTAGTGTTAGGGTCAGCTAATTATCTTTTCTCATTCAAGTTGTAATTTTCTTGTTTTTTGGTATGATGGCTATGATAGTAATTTTGTGTATTTGAAGCATCTTGATCTCATTAAAATTTTTTTTTCAAAAGCATGTAGTCACCCTGCTTGGCCTTAGCACATGGGTCTTGTGGATTATGATTCATAATTTTCAGAGTTATTGTGTTATTTTGGTCTGTTTGGTTTAACGTGCACCACTCGCTGTCCCACTGGTCCCTGCCATTGTTACCTGAATTGTGGAAGGAGTTTGGCCAGCCCATCTGCTGTGTATCTTTTGGTGTAGTAGTGCATGGTGGGATTCCCCATCTACCTCCTTCACTGCCAAGAGGTCTCTTATAGGAGACGGAAGAGTCTCAGATATGAGGACACAGTCTTGCTGGATCAGGAAACAACTCCAATTAAAAAAAACATATAGATGAAAAAAGAAACCACATGGGAAGTTAGAAGATATTTTGAATTAATAAAGAAATAAAACATTCCAAATGTATGACTTACCACTGAAGAAGTGATTAGAAGGAAATTTATAACTTTAACTATTTATGTTAGAAAAAAGAACATGTTAAAGATCAGTGCTCTAAACTACCTTAAAAAGCTAGAAATGAAGGAAAGATCAAATATAAAGTAAGAAGAATGATAGAAAAATAAAGACAGGAATATAATCAATTCAATGGAAAATTAACAAACTATAATGAAAATTAATAATATGGTATTTTTCCTTCTCTGACTTACTTTGCTAAGCATAATCAATCCTCTCTAGCTCCATCCATGTCACTGCAAAAGGCAAGATTTCATTTTATTTTATGGTTGAGTAACATTTCATTATATAAATACACACACACACACACACACACACACATACCACATCTTCTTTATCCATTCATCAGTCAATAGATACTTGGGCTCTTTCCATAATTTGGTTATTATAAGTAATGTTGCTGTAAACATAAAGGTGCATGTATCCCTCTGAATTAATATTTTTGTATTCTTTGGGTAAATGCCTAATAACACAATTGCTGAAAGTGGGTGAGGAGATGGGTGAAATAAGTGGTGGAGATTAGGGAGTATACTTGTTGTGATGAACCCTGGGCATTGTATGGAAGAGTTGAATCACTATATTGTACACCTGAAACTAATGATACACTGTATATTAACTAACTGGAATTTAAATAAAAACTTAAAAAGAAAGGAATATGGATAATACCCAAAGTTGGTACTTTGAACAAATCAACCAAATAGATAAATTCCAGAGAGATTGGTCAAGAATGTAAGAAAGGGAATACAAATTACCAATAAGAAGAATAAAAGAATTAATGTCTTTTAAGACTTGACAGGCATCAAAAATGATGCCATTATTATGAAGGTTGTTATGCCAATAAATTCCACAATACAGATGAAATGGAAAATTTCCTTTAAATATACAAATTACTAAAATTGACTTCCATCTGAGTAGCACTATATCTAACAAAGAAAAGGTATTAATTAAACATACATTTCCAAAAAGAAAATTCTAAGGCCAAGTGTCTTCACTGGAAAATTCTATTAAATACTTTTATCACATTCTTTTATTTTTAATTTTTTAATTTTTTTAAAGATTTTGCTTATTTATTTGACAGAGAGAGATACAGCGAGAGAGGGAACACAAGCAGGGGGAGTGGAGAGGGAGAAGCAGGCTTCCCACTGAGCTGGGAACCCGATGTGGGGCTCGATGTGGGGCTCAATCCCAGGACCCTGGGATCATGACCTGAGCTGAAGGCAGACACTTGACCATCTGAGCCACCCAGTCCTCCTTATATCACATTCTTATGTGTAACTTAAGAAAATGGCAGAAGCCTTGGTACTTGAACCCCAATCTTTTTTCTGCCAAGAGTGATAATGAGCAGAGATATATTACACTTGTATTTTCTTTTCTTTTCTTTCTTTTTTTTAGTATTTTATATTCATGCCCAGACCACAAAAACTGTTTTTATGAAGAATACATATGTCCATCTCTAACTTTATCTATATCACCTACCTATCAAGAAGATGTAGATAGAAACACACTAAAAATGGAAGACTTTAAGATACCACTCTCATAAAACAAAATCGAGTGGAAAAAAATAAGTAAGCAGAGAAAACACTGAAGAAATATAATTAATAAAAGGTAGCTATTATGGATATATATCCACCTCTACACTGATAATAGAGGATAAACCTTTTCAATCTTCTACTGAAAATACACAAAAATTAATCATATACTAAATCATAAAGAAAAAAATTAGCAAGCTCCTGAAGTAAAAATACTGCACAAACACTCTCTGATTTCTATCCAATAAAGTTAAAAATTGTTAATGAAAACAAAGAACAGAAAATTCCCTTCACCTGGAAAGTAAATCTTTGGTTAAACAACTCTCAAGTGAAAAAGAAAATATAATATGAAGTTATACTATTTCATTTTTTAAAAAGATTTATTTATTTGAGACAGAGAGAGAGAGTGTGTGCACAGGGGGAGGGACAGAGGTAAAGGAAGAGAGAGAATCTCAAGCAGACTCCCCACTGAGCACGGAGCCTGACACAGGCTTGATCTCATGATGCTGAGATCATGACCTGAGGTGAAACCAAGAGTTGGATGCTCAACTGACTGAGCTACCTAGGAGCCCCAGGTTATAACATTTAAAAATAAATAACAGTAACAAAAATAGTAGTTAAGAGAATGAAAAAGTTTTAAGCAGTAATTAGAGAAAAAATCATAGTACTGAGCACTTTTGTCAGTGAAAATGAAAGAAATAGCATAAATAACTTAACATCCCAGTTAAGATAAATTTCATAAAGAATAAGTAAACCAAAGAAAGTACAAGAAAAACTTTAAATAAGTAAGAGTAAACAGATTAGCAGAAATTAATGAAGTAGAGAAAAGACAAAAAAAAATTTTTAAATAGCTCAAAATGCTACTATTTGAAAAGATTAACATTTCTAAATCACTTGCTAATTTCATCAAGGATAAAAGGGAGAAGGCATATACAAAATAAATAGCAATAAAGAAATAAACATGGAAACAAGAAGTTTTAAAATTGGGAAACTATACTTTGCTGATTTTTATGGACATAGATTTGAAAACTTACATTCTTAGGGAAATACAGATTACCAAAACCAATACCATTGCATTTAGAAATTATGAAGAGATTAGGTTTTGTAGAACAAACAAAAAATTAAGGAAATGACCCACAAAAAAATTCCAGGTCCAGATATTTTTCTCCATGAAATTCTACCAAATCTTTAGAGACAAAATATTATGGGTGTGCTATAAATGGTTCCAGAGCATCACAGGTGAAGGCAAACTTCCTACATCCTATTAGGAAGGATGTATAGAATTGATATTGGTGGTGGACAGACAATTATGATTTCTGCCTCTCGATGTCAATGCCTTGTATGATCTCCTTCTCTTGAGTGTGAGCAAAACTTGTAATTCACCTCTAATAAATAAAATATAACAAAGATAGTAAAATATATATCATCACATCTATGTGATTATATTGCATAAAATCGTATGGAATTGTAGCACCTTTCTTTTTGGAGTACCTTTCACCTTCTTGCCTGGCTTTGACAAAGCTAGCAACTGCATATGGGAATCCACATGGCAAGGGGCTATGAGCAGCTTTTGGAGCTGAGGGTAGTCTCCAGCAGATACCTCTATGTGACAGGCCTCTATGCAAAGGCCTCTATGTGACAGTCAATGTTGAGCTTCTCAGTTAAATATAAGGAACTGAATTCTGCTAAGTATGTGAGCTTGAAGGCATCCCTTTCTCAGTTGAGTCCAAGATGAGACCAAACACCAGGCAAACATCTTGGTCACTGCATTGTGAGACCTGAATTTTTTTGTGAAATGCTATTTTTATCTAGTTATTATGGCCCACCATACATATCAAATGGTTTTACAGTCTACTACTACCTTAGGAAGTAATAGACTATAAAAATATTCCTTTGGTTGTTTCTTTTATTAAAATTTTTTTTCAAGATTTGAAGTAGAGAATATTACAACATCCATTTGTTTTAAGAGATACATGAATATAAAATTGGGGAATTTAATATTTTTCTTAATTATTTACCATAGACCTCACAAAGCTTAATTTCTAATTCATAAAATAATATTACATTTGGTTTTAAGAATTACCCAACATATCAAATATTATTCCCTCAGCACCAGAGTAGGAAACTGAAGTTTACCAAAAATAAATTCCCTTCCTAAGACAACTGACAAAGGAATCGGTCAAGAAGCTGACCTAGAAATATTAAGGAACTAGCTCCCTAAGGAGATCATTGTTAACTTTCTTATAAACTGAAACCTAAAAATTTCAGTAAGACACTTGGGACATCAAACGACTGACATAAAACCAGCGTTGCTGTTTGGATTGAACAAGTTTATTAGGTCAACACAGAAACAAGCTCCAGCATGAATATCATCGAGGCAGTTGCTCTGACACCATCATCCTGATGAAAGCAGAACTGTGGGGGTCACAGGTGAATTTCACCATCTCCCACTTCCTGCATAAATTCAGGGTATCTGTAGATTGGATTGTAGGCAACAACAGACCATGCTAGACTTTCATCATGCAGGATATCATCACCCAAGGGAAAAGGCTCAGAAGCTTGGGGCTCAGAACTGGTGAATCCCATGTCCAGGTGTGGAGGCTGAGAGTCTCCCATGGTGACCTCAATTAGTAGCAGCCAAAGCCAGAGCCGTAGCCAGAGCCGCATCCATAGCCACAGAGAGAGTGGGAGCGATATCCGTAGCCACAGCCAGAGCCACAGCCAGAGCCACAGCCCAGGGTGCGGAAGCCACAGCCATAGCTGGAGCCGTAGCCACAGCCCAGGCCTCCGTAGCCACAGCCTCCGTAGCCACAGCCTCCGTAGCCACAGCCTCCGTAGCCACAGCCTCCATAGCCACAGCGTCCGTAGCCACAGCGTCCGTAGCCACAGCCTCCATAGTAGCTGCCACACATGGTGTTGGTTGTTGAGGTTGTGCTTGGTTAGAGAAAGAGAGAAGAAGTGTTACTTCACTGTGGATTTCTCCTTGCAGAGGGCCTTTTATATGCCTCAGAATGAGGGGGCCCCACCACATGTGCTCATGTTAGTGGCTATTTTTATGACTCATCTAATTAGCGTGTTGTTTTAAGACCAGAGCTTAATGCCTGAAGGCATTAAGGAGGCTTACTTTAACCGACTGAAGAACTTTAATAAGATGGTAGAGTCACACAAAGCTATCTTTCATAACAAATCTTCACTTTAATATTCTATAACCAGATACCATATAATGCAGGGGACGTTTTCAATGGTTTCAATTGACTTGCTTTTGATCATAATTCTTTTTTCTCCTTGACCTCCCAAAATTATACTGCCCTCCGTAGTATAGTTTTAACTCTAGTTCCAGCCCAGAGTCAAATAATGTTGTGTGCCTTGTGTAACAGTGATGAGATTAAAATATAGAATAAAGATTAAAATGCAGTATAAAGGTAATTTGGGAGACCCTCTGTCTCTCATTCAGCTCTGTCCTAATTATCAGAGGGGTGAGGACACAAAATCTTTATGTTACTGATTTCATCTGCCTTGATAAGAAATTCAAATAAGGGAATTAGATTTTAATACAATCAAACTTATAAATGAAATAATTTTTTATTCATTCAAAATGTTTCCTTTCTAAGTATGTGTCTTTGTGAGTATATTTTTGTAAGCAAAGTATATAAACAATTATTGTGACAAAATGTTACTTAATGTCTTTCTTGGTAGAAACATTATTAGCAGACAGGTTTTGATTATATCAGTATAATTTTTGCTCTACATAAAATAGAATTTTCACTCTGGAAATGTTATACCAATATGGTTATTGTCTGCCCTGATTGGACCAAATCCAATCTTTAACTACAAGGGGTCATAATTGCACTGATTGGTGGAATTTCCTATCAACTGAGGGGAACTATTCTTTGATATTTTGTTACTCTCATTTGTTTACATATAATATTAAAAAATTTGTGTGGGAAAATTTCTAGTTTTGTTTTTCAGTAAAGCTAATAACATTCACAATATGTAGTGCTTACCATGAATATTCATTTCTCTCCAGCATTTGCATCTTCTTGTGAGTGTATGTGTACATATGTGGTGGAGGGGGGAGAGAAAGGGGAAAGAGAGAGAAACAGAGAGAGATACTTTTTGCCCTTCTAGTAATTGAACTAATGTGGCAAAGCGGGTAAATCATGGCTGATGATTTTTCCAATGAGTGTCTGTGTAAAAGTATTTCCATGTGCAGCTCCAAGAGCTACTATGCTCTGCTCTGCATTAATCTAATATAAGTTTCATTTGAGGAAAATTCAGCGTTCGATCCAGGTCATTGGGTAAAAACAGTAGCACCACCATCAAATACTGTATTTTCTACTGCAGTTTCTTCTGTAGTGGGAGTCTACATTTAAACATGTGCCTCTGCACAGGTATAATTCCACCCCTGCCTCGTGTATCCATACTTCTTATTTTCACTCACAGATAAGACTGTATATGTAGCTGCTTGATATGCCTGATAATCTGATATTCCCACAGCAAACATCACCTCATTGTGAGGTCTCTCTCAGTGAGTCTTCGGAGTGTGTCAGATGCTGGTCATCTCCTGGCAGGGTTCCTGCTACCAGAAGGTGGTAGCCAGCATAGAATAACATCATACAAAACACATGTGTGGCTCAAGTGTATGTTGAATAATATGGTCTCAATCTTGGTAGTTTAACTGACTTTCAGTGGCACTCCTGGTGATGAATTCTTACTTTTATTTCCTTTATTTATTGATAGCTTTAATTAGTCACCAATAATATAAAGAAGTGGCAATAAGACATAAAGAAACAATAGTTATTATTTTTTCATTTACTACTCTTGAATGTAGCAGGTCTATCAATGATAAAGTGTCCACATAGGGATTATGCTTAGTAGATCAACATAACCTACTGGTCTTCTCTTCCCTGGTCCCTAACTGTGGGCTTTCTAAAAGCAAACAGAGGCAAGAACTTCTTGGTCTTCTGTTGGTTTCTATCCTTCTTCCACAAAGTGAAAAAGTCCGTCTATTATGAAATTGTAACTTTACTTTCCCAACCAGTGACTAGATAAAGTTGGTGATCATTCCTTTGAGGAAATATGAAGACAAAAAGGAAATGATTTCTTCTTACTAAAATGTATGTTGAGCCTCTGCTTGGTATTTGCATAAATTATCCCATCTAATGGATCAACACATGTATAGGTTAATCATTTTAATTTCTATTTTAGCTATGTCAAATTAAACCAATTCTCAGAAAGGTAAGTTTGAAGGATTTTTTGTTTAAATTGTGCAGAACATCATATATATTTATTCCTGCCCACCTGTCTGGTTCCTGATACAAGTTGGTGATCTAGAACGTGATAGAAACCATTGTAGTTTTACGTAACATTTCTTAATTATTAACTTATTGGGCAAATGGGTGTCAAGGTATTTATTCTGACAGCTTGGAACACAGGGACTTTAAGTTAGTAAAAAAATATTTGTATCTAGGATGATGGTACCAAATAAACAGACCTATATTATTTGTATCAAATTATAGGAAGTTAAAGAACAGGAAAAACTAGTTATTGGTGATAGAAAAAAGAATAGTGATTATCTCAGGGGAACATGAGTATGAATTAATTTTTTAAAAGATTTAATTTATTTATTTGACAGAGAGAGCGCAAGTGAGAGAGTATGAACAGGGGATGGGGCGGAGGGAGAGGGAGAAGCCGTCTCCCTACTGAATAGAGAGCCCAACTGCACTCAGGCTTGATCCCAGGACCCCAGGATCATGACCTGATGCTCAGGTCATGAGCCAAAGGCAGACGCTTAACTGACTGAGCCACCCGGGAACCCTGAATTAATTTCTTTAAATGTGTTTTCTGCATCTGTTGGGATGATTGTTGATACCTTTTGCCTTGTTTACTCTGTATGGTGAAATATATTGTCAAGCTGTAAACAAATTTTGCTTTCGTAGTTTAACTTTATTTTGACAAAGATTTATTATACCAATATTTCTTACATCTCTGGTAATATTGGTCTTAGGATTTCTCATGGAAAAATGTTCCCCTTCCTTCAATATGAAATAGATACTTCTAAATTCAGTGTTTGGTATAATATATCATTTAAGCCATCTTGGCCTGAATATTTGGAGAGAGAGTGTGTGTGTGAACACTCAAAAATACATGTATATTTTAAAGATATAAGGGTATTCAGGTATTATATTTGTTTTATACTATTTTTGATGTGAGTCTTTCAAGAAATTTTTCTATTTCATCTAAGTTATTAAATTTATGGTTACAAAATTATTCACGCATCCGTGTATATGTTGATCATGTCTGTCAGATCTGTGGTGATGTCATCTCTTTTATTCCAGTTATTGATGATGTAAATTTTTAAACCTTTTAAATTGTCAATTTAGATTAAGACTTTTGGAAAAAGCACATGTTAGTTTCACTGCTCTTATTCTTTTTCTCTATTTTATTGATTTCTGCTTTTATGTTTTATTGCCTTCTACATAGTTGGATAGTTTGTTGTTTTTTTCTAGCTTTTAAGGTAAAAGCTTAATTGTTGATTTTAAAATTTTCTTCTCTTCTAACATAGGCATTTAAAGCCATCAATTACTCTGTAGTTGCTGCTGACATATAATCCCACAATTTATAGTATCTTTTTTATTGTCATTTAAATTCTTTCAAAATTTATTTTAATTTCCATTGTGTTTCATATTTGATCCATGAGATTTAGATTGTGTTGTTTTGGAGGTTTTCCAGAGATTTCTGTGATCCTGATGTTTCATTTAATGTCAGTAGAATTCATTCCTTTTAATTTATTGAATTTAATTTATCAGATCTTATTTTATAAACCAGCTTATGATAGATCTTGGAGGATCCCAGAAGCATGTTGCAACTATGTACATTGTACCACTATTTGGTATAATACCCTGTCTGTGCCCATTAGGTCAGATGGGTTGATCTGTTCCTGTTTCCATAAATATAGTGATTTTCTGTCTATTTAGTTCTATCAGTTGTCAAGATTGTTATGAAATCTCTAGTTAAAATTATGGATTTTTCCATTTTTCCTTTTGGCATTTTTTAGTTTATGCTTCACCTCATTTTGAAACTCTGTCATTAAATGCAGACACATTTAGAATTGTTATTAAGGAATTGATCTTTCTATCATTATGAAATATTACTCTTCGGCTTTAGCATTATGCCATAATCTGAGGTTTGCTTGATTAATAATGATATATCCACTCCAGTTTTATTATTACTTAGTCTTTCTGTGTCTTTACATTTAATGTAGGTTTATTATGGATAAGCCACAATAAATAAATATTCTTATTTATAATTCATATATTTTAACTTTCAAGTTCAATGTCCTTTTGGCACAGTTTTATTTAACTCTATATCATCTCATTATTTGTTTTCTAGTTCCTAACCTGTCCTTTTCCCCCATATTTTTATTTTTTTATTGGTTTATTTTATTTTTTAAAAATTCCATTTTATCTTCTCTTCTGTCTTATTAGATATAATGTTATTTATTGGTTGCTACAAATATTACAATCTTAATTTATCAGTTTTTTTCAAAAAATATTATACCACTTCACATAAATTCAACTGAGAGCAGCACACATTTTTCTCTCATCCCATTCTTAATGCTATTGTCAGGCTTTTTAAAGATTTTATGTTTAATTGAGGAATTTAGTTTTCATATTATTTTTTGTTTTGAGGCTTACTTGGCTATTAATATCACCATTCTACATTTCTTAAACTAGTGTTTATTATATATTAATAATTTGTGTGCATAGTATATATTTATTTATTCATTCTTTTCTTTTTAACTCCTCTGCATTTGTATATTTGTTGTAGGTTTCTTTTAAAGCATAGATGTGGGTCTTATTTTTAATGACAGTGTTCAGAAAATTTCAATTAATGTAATTGTTATCATGGTTGTACAAGAGTCTGTATCTTGTTATTTGTTTACTGCTTGCTACAGCTGTTATTTCCTGTTCTTACCTTATTTTCTTGCCTTCTTTTGCACTTTTTTAGTGTTCCATTTTATTCCTTCATAGATTTTCTTGATATATTTATGATTTTAATGGCTGTTCTAAGGATTAAGTATGTATCTTAATTTGCCATACTGTGCCAGAAGTAATATATTTTTTTAAAGATTTTATTTATTTGTTTTTGTGTGTGAGGAGGAGAGAGAGAGAAAGAGAGAGCCACAGAGGGAGAGGATGAGTACAAGTAGCAGGCAGAGGGGAAGAGGGAGAAGCAGACTCTCTGCTGAGCAGGGAGCCCAGTGCTAGAATGGATCCCAGGACCCTGGGTTCATAACCTGAGCCAAACGCAGGTGATTAACTGAGTCACCCAGGTGTCCTGTGCTAAAGTTATATTATACCATTTTATGCATATCTACTGACCTTATAGCAGTTTACTTCCTTCATCCCACCTTTTGTTATTATAAATTTTAATTTTATATATGCCATAAACTCACTGATCATGTTTATTATGTTTACTTTAAGGTTAATCATCATTAAAAAAAATAAAAAAATATTTCAGTTTACCCAAATATTGATTATGATAATATCTGTCTTCATTTTCTTTTTGTTCTTATTACTTGGTGCTTGTTGAGTTCTTCAGTCTTGGTTTAAATTGTCTTTTCTTAAAAATTAATTTTAGAAATATTTCTTTTAAAAAAATATTTTATTTATTTATTTGACAGAGAGAGAGAGATCACAAGTAGGCAGAGAGGCAGGCAGAAAGAGGGGAGAAGCAGGCTCCCTGCAGAGCAGAGAGCCTGATGCGGGGCTGTATCCCAGGACCCTGAGATCATGACCTGAGCTGAAGGCAGAGGCTTTAACCCACTGAGCTACCCAGGCGCCCCAATTTTTGAGATATTTTATCCATTCATTATTCAAATACTTTTTCTGAGCCCTCTCTGGATATAGAAATATCCAGGCTATGTGCATTTCTACATGTGTATGTATATGTATATCAGATCACTCAATACTGTACCACAGATAACAAAGCATCTGTTCATCTTCTTTTTTAAGTTTTTTTTTTTTCCTTTGTATTTAGGTTTTAGTAATTGCTGTGGTTCTCTCTTCAAACTCACTGATCTTTTCTTGGAAATATTTGATTTTTTAAGACTTAATTTTTTGGAGAAGTTTTAAGTTCACATAGAAATTTAAAAGGAGTGAATAAAGATTTCCCATATACTCTGTCCCCTGACATACATTGCCTCCCCCATTACCAATACTCTCTACCATTTGCTACAGTTAAGGGAGCTACATGGACATGCCATAATCATCCAAAGCCCATAGTTTACGTTGGGGTCACATGAGGGTGCACTCTTGGTATTGTCTATTCTATGGGTTTAGACAGATGTATAATGACATATAGCCTTCATTATACCATTATAAACTCCTCTGTGCTTTGCCTATTCATTCCTCCTCCATCCCTTGGCTACCACTAACTCCTGGCAGCCACTGATATTTTTACTGTGTTCAGTTTTGTCTTTTTCAGAACGTCATATATTTGGGATCATACAGAATGTGACTTTTTCAGATTGCTTTCTTTCACTTAGCAATATGTGTTTAAGGTTCCTCCATGTCTTCTAGAGGCATGATAGCTCATTTCATTTTATCATAGAATAATATTGCACTGTCTAGATGCACCACAGCTTATTTACCCATTCTTTTACTAAAAAACATCTTGTTTGCTTCTAAGTTTTGGCAATTATGAATAAAGCTGCTGTAAAAATCCCTGTGCAGCCTTTTGTGTGTACATAAGTAGATACATTAAATCTTGTAAGAGTATGTTTAGCTTTGTAAGACACCACCAAAATGTCTTCCCCAACTGGCTGTACCATTTTATACTTCTACCAGGTATGAATGAGTGTTTGTATTGCCTTACATCCTTGTCAGCCATTGATGTTGTCAGTGTTCCAGATTTTGGCCATTCTAATAGGTGTAGAATAGTAACACATTGTTATTTGATTTGCATTTCCCTGAGGACATACGATGTGAAGCATCTTTCCTATGCCAATTTGTCTTTTATATGTCATCTTTAGTGAGGTTTTTGATAAGATCTTTGGCCCATCTTTAGTTGGGTTATTGTTTTCCTTATCACTGAGTTTTAAGAATTCTTTGTATATTTTGAATAATTGTTCTTTATCAGTTATGTCATTTACATATGTTTTCCCAGTTTGTAGCTTGTCCTCTCATTCTCTTGACATTGTCTTTCATAGAACAAAATTTTTAATATTAATTTTAGTATTAATGTAGTCCAGCTTATCAATTCTTTCATGGATTTTGCCTTTGGTGCTATATCTAAATCATGACCATATGACGTTTATCTAGGTTTTCTCCTATGTTATCTTTTAGAAGTTTCATATTCTTGCATTTTACATTTAGTTTTATGATCCATTTTAAGTTAATTATTTTGAATAGTACAAGGTCTGTTTCTAGATTTTTTTTGTGTGTGTGTGTGCCTGATGGTTGTTCCACTATTACTTGTTGAAAAGACTATCTTTTCTTCATTCTATTTCCTCTGTTCCTTTTCTCAAAGATCAGTTGACTATATTTATGTGAGCCTGTTTATGGCCTCTCTATTCTGTTTCATTGATCTATTTCATTTGTCTTAATAATTTTCACCAATAGTGCACTGTTTTTTTTTAATTTTTTATTTCTTTTCAGCGTAACAGTATTCATTGTTTTTTCACCACACCCAGTGCTCCATGCAATCCGTGCCCTCCCTAATACCCACCACCTGGTTCCCCCAACCTGTTTTGATGAAGCTTTATAGTAAGCCTCAAAGTTAGAAATTGTCCGTCCTCTAACTTTGTTCTTTTTCTGCAATAATGTGTTGGCTCTTCTGGGTCTTTTGCCTTTCCATATAAACTATATAATCAGTTTGTTGATATCCATGGAAGAACATGCTGGGATCTTGACTGAGGTTCCACTGAATCTGTAGGTCAAGTTGGGAAGAACTGACCTCTTGACAATGGCAACACTTTATCCATGAATATGGAATATCTCTTCTTTTAATTTAGTTGCACCTTGATTTCTTTCATCAGAGTTTTGTACATATATATAAACTGCTAATGTCAGTGATATTACATTTTTTTTAAAGATTTTTTTTTTTTTATTTATTTGACAGAGAGAGAGAGAGAGAGAGAGATCACAAGTAGGCAGAGTGGCAGGCGGGGGGGGCAGGGAGCAGGCTCCCCGCTGAGCAGAGAGCCCGAGGCGGGGCTCGATCCCAGGACCCTGGGACCACGACCAGAGCCGAAGGCAGAGGCTTAACCCACCGAGCCACCTAGGCACCCCAGTGGTATTACATTTTTAATTTCAAATTTCACTTGTTCATTGTTGATCTGTAAAAAACAATTGACTTTTGTATGTTAACCTTGTATGCTGCAAGCTTACTATAAATTAGTTACAGGAGGTTTTTTGTTTTTTGTTTTTTAAATAATTTCAATTAGATTTTTCTACATCATTTCTAAACAAACATGTCATCTGTGGAAAAGACACTTTCATATTTTTCTTTCTTTCTTTTCTTATCAGTATAAATCTTCTTTTCTTGCTTATTGCATATACATATATATTTTCAGACGTTCTTTATCAAGTCAAGGAAGTTCTCCTCTATCCCTGGTTACTAAAAATGAATGGTTATTGGATTTTCTCACATGCTTTTTCCTAAATCTTTTGATATGATCATGTGATTTCACTTCTCTGGGCAGTTGATGTGATGGGTTATATTAATTCATTTTTGAGTACTGAACCTGTCTTGCATAATTGAGATAATCCAACTTGGTCACGGGGTATAATTCTTTTTATACAATGCTAGATTCATAAACTAATATTTCATTGAAAATCTTTGCATCTATGTTCATTTAGGTGTTGATCTGTAGTTTTCTTTTCTTATAATGTATTTATTTGGTTTTGATATTAAGGTGATAATATTGGCCCCATAGAATGAGTTATCAACTATTCCCTCTTTGTATTCTGGAAGTGATTGTAGAGAACTGGTATATATTATTCTTTAAATGTTTTGTAGAATTTTCCAGTGAACCATTTGGGTCTAGTGTTTCTCTTTTAGAAGACTGATAATTATTGACTCAATTTCTTTCATAGATATAGGCCTATTGAGATTGTCTATTTCTTCTTGTATGAGTTTTGGCAGGCCATATGATACTTTTTATAGCAAGTCACTATTTATTTTACTAATCGCTATAAAAACTGTTTACAATTCTGTAATTTAATAATTTTATTCAGTCATTTAGATGGCTGGTTGTTCTTTAAATTTTTGTCTATCTTACTAGAATATGTCCTCTGTGAGTACAAAGGTAATCATTATTGATCAATATTACATTATCATTCACCACAAAAGAAATCAAACAAGACATAAATATATGCAGTGATATACCATGTTCATGAATTGGAAGGCTCAGTATTGTTACGATTCCCATCCTCTCAAAACTGATGTATAGATCTAACTCAATCTAAATAAAAATATAAGCAGAATATATTTATAGATATTGACAAGCTTATTCCAACATTTAGATTTGTATTTTTTCAAGAATAGCAATCTATCCATTTGTCATTTTTTGCCTTTCCTCTGCTTAACCCCGCAATTTCTTTCAGGCTTCAAGGGAAACTAGGAACACTGAATTTAATTAACATGGGTGGTTGAATTTATTTAACATGAGCATCAAACTCCCATTCTGACAGTCTTTCTACATCCCAAATAAAGATAGGATTTGTAAAGCCAAACTGTATTATAATTGGCTTCTCCTTTTATATATGGTGACATAAAGGGTTTTATTTTTGTATTTTCCAGGTATCAGCATCACTATTTTCATAATCAGTCTTCAAAGTTCAAATTCATTCCTAACTTATAGTATCTTAGAGAAGGATGAGGATAGAAAATGGATATGTAAGATCAGCTAATTCCATCCCTCTTCCTAAACTTATAATTTTCTCCTGAATTAACTGTCATAATGATTGATCCTGCCTGGGTTTAGACCTGTCCAGCAATAAAGCTCCTAATGAGAAATCCCTCTTGTTTCAGATGGTGTCACATATTAGAAAAAATTCTTGTGTCAAGAGATTTGTATGTCATGATCATCATGATCATCACCTTAGCCAGTTTAGTGTCTCTAGAAAGACACAGAGCACATCTGTAACAATAGTTCTAATAATTTTGCAATACCAGTCTTTCAGATATGTATCTGTGTATACCACCCTAAATGCCCTACAATTCTAAGTGCTAAGAAGAAATATATGCTTTTTTAGTACTTAACTTTTCTAGGTTTTTCTTCCTTCTCCTTCATTGTTGACGTTTGAAATCTTAAACGTTCTACCTTCAGAGAGTTCCTGATGTTCATCTATTCCCTTTTTTTTATCTATGCCACCATCCAAATTCAGTCAATCTCTAGGTAATTTATATACCAATTATTGAGCCTTTGTGTCTCTTCTTCCAACTTGCTTTTCATCATAAGCATTTTCCAAAATAGATTTTTCTGTGGCCTTTGTTCATGTGTGTGTATATGTGTGCATGTGTTAATGAGTGGCTAAGTGTTTATTAGTATAGAAAGAAAGAAATGGATAGATGTAGGATCACAAAACACAAACATTTAAGACAAACCCTTGAGTACAAAGAATTAAGAACACAAGCCTCAGCCAATAAAAAGCTTTTTTTTTCCAGGGACAAAATTCAAGATATGTAACATTAATATGACATGGATGTTGGCCAATTAGCAGGAAAGCCAGACATACGCAATTAAAATAAACAGCTGAGCATTAGCCCTGCCTATTTCTGAAGTCAATAGCATGTCAGTGATAAAAGGCACACAAGTTTGTTAGGGCCAATAAAACAGTTATTTGGAAACTGTCACAACATAGAAAAACAGAATAAGAGGGTAGAGGGTTTATACTTGGAGTATGATCAAAATAATGTTTTCTGCCTGCCAGCCCCATCAATAGCAAATGGGACTTTTAAGAAGATGCTGGTTCTGACTACTATTTCTTCAGTGTGCTCTAATGTGATTATGAGACATTGAAACAGAAATGATCTTGGAATGATCACGTCAGAGGAAATGGTGCACTGTGGTCAAATTCTTTCACCCAGGAGTATAATATCTTCTATAGAAAAATGGCTGACAGCCACAGCAGACAGTCATAGCCAGACCTATATCCATAACCACAAAGACAGTGATATCCAGAACTGTATTCAGAGCCATATCCATAGCCATATCTAGAACCATAGCCACAGTCATAGCCACAGCCATTGCAACAGCTACACATGAATTTCTGTTGTAGTTGTAACACATGGTGTCTAGAAATTGGGGTTCAGTATTTCAGTAGTGAAGCAGGTAGAGGTTTCTGGAGTCTGAATGTCATGTCCCATCCTGAGACCATTATATACTACCAATGTGGGCGAAACACACAACATAGACTCACCGGTCTCATTACCACAGCAATTTTCATTAAAACAAAACAAAACAAAACAGAAAACCCTCAACATTCTAAGGACAACAATTTTTTTTTCAGGTGGCCATGCCCAAGATTTTCCCCTAGCTAGTCCAGAGAATTATAAGGGAACAGACATAACCTATACATTGAACACGTCTTATAGGATGTAATTAAACCTAATTTAGGTTTTCATTCCAGGGAGCATTAATTCTCATGTAGATCAGGTACACCTGTGTGGGCACCAGGAGTTGCAATATCAACAAGAAAGCACCTGGGCTGGGAGGGGGAAGCAAACAGCAGGGACATAAGTTGAAGCTTTCTTACGTTATACATGCAAGATGGCAGACTGGATGAAGTCAGGTAGAATGGCCTCGGTAGTGGTGGCTGAAGCAAGAGTCCAGGTGAGGCAAAGAAGATCTGATTTAGTGCATCAAGTGTGTCTTTTGCAAATATCTTCTCCCACTAGTGGCTTTCCCTCCTCATTCTCATGGTTAGATTTAATTTTTGAAAAGTATTTTATTTATTTTTTATTCGAGAAAGAGTGAGAGAGGGACCTGTAGTAGAAGGAAGGGCAGAGAGAGAGAATTGCAAGCTGACTGCAAACTGAGTATGGAGCCTAAGGAGAGCTCAATCTCATGACCCTGAGATCATGAATGCAGCTGAAATCAAGAGTTGGACACTTAAACAAGTGAACCACCCAGGTGTCCCTTTTATTTGATTTGAATACCATCCATTGAATTTTTTAATTCAGACATTTTATTTTGAGATGTATATTTTCAATTTTTTATCTGTCATTTACCTTCACATTTTCATTTTTTAAAAATATTCTTGAGCACATTTATAACACCTCTTTTAAGGTCATGATGTGTTGTTTTCATTATATCTTTGATTCTTCGGTTTGTTGTAAACCAAACTGATTTTGTAAATGATTATGTTTTATAGTGACAATTTTTTTCTGCTTCTTTGCTTGTCTAGTAATCTTTAAAAAGATACCAGAGAATGTTAATAATATGTTGTTTACAATGTGGATATTGTTGTCTTTCTCTAAATACTGTAGAAGTTGGTTTTGGCAGACAGCCAAGTTACTTGCACATCCCTTAAACTCTGCACAATTTGTTGGATCTAATGCAACCTCTAGTGCTAGTTTGCCCAAGTACTCAGGTATCTCTCTTTTGTATCTACTTTTTAGTAAAGTCTCTTTGCTCTGGCTGATGAATCTCAAGTCTTTCTCAGTTCTGCATGATCTCAGGATTAGTTAGCTAATAGACATGCAGTGTGTGTGTTTTTTTTAATTTTTTTCCTTTCTTATGGAATTAAGCCATACATTTGAATGTCTTAGCATTCAACAGAGCAGGCAGAAGAGGCCCCTATGTGAATATCTAGACTCCTTTCTCTGTGTAGCTCTCATTTCTTTACAATGATTATTCAAAACTTACAATCACTCTTGAAATTTGATCTTTCTTCAATATTAACATCATGCTCTTCTTGGGTTCCCCTTCTTGAAATGTGGGCCTGAGAGAATTACAGGCAGAAAGCTAAAGTGATAGTAGGGTTTAGTTTGTTTCCCTTTGGAAAAGCATTGTAGTTCTGAGGTCCCTGTTGGGCAATTTGCGAAAACAGTTATATATTTCATTTATTTTGTCCAATTTAACATGAAGGGATTACAAGTGCAGTATTAGCTACTCTGACATCACTGAAAGAAATTGTTTCTCTTCAATGCACATTTCAAAAGAGTGAGATAAACTTCTAATATTTTTGAAAAGAAATCACATTACGCTTTAAGTGAAAAAGCAAATTGAATAGTAATATATCCAATGATACCATTTTTATCAAGAAAAATATGTAAAATGTGGCATTTATTGAGACATAAGTATGATATGATTGATTTCTTCAGCGGAAATGAGATGTGATTCCTAAAACAAGAATGGGAAAGTCAAAAAAAGTTTTTCTGTAGTATGTAATTTCTTATCAATATTCAGCCTGTTTTGTCTTTATATCCAGAACTCTGCATTAAGATTGGCTTTTCCAAATGTGTCTAGAGAAGAAGCAGGAATTATCATCCACTTGTAGGTAAGTCTTTGCAAGTTAAGTGAGTGCATGTCCTATAGACGGGCATTTGTCAGACCCTCTTCAGTACAACTTCTCTCAGAACAGATGTTGTGTGCCCTTGTTGACATCCAATTTCAACACTTTTGTTTCATGTGGCATTCTAAAAAAAAACAAAAAAACAAAAAGAAAACATTTAAATATTCTCTAATAGAAAAAAAAAAGTTAATTGACAAGTGTTAACTTTGTCCTCTCTCCCAAGTTTTCTGTCTTCTGGGAGAAGGACATACCCATCTTGGAGCAGCATGCTAATCAACAGAAAATTGTCACAGATGTTCATCTATTTAAATGAAGCTGAAAAACATGGTTCAATGTGATGATAGGAGGTCTTTGTTTCCAGAGGGATATTCCCTATGGTCTGAGACATAAAGATACTCTACAACATAGAATTGTTCTGAAAATCATGAAATATTTTGGAAATCCTATACAGTCATTTAAATGAACATTTGGAGAGTATTGATGCCATCAGAAAATATTACCCAAATAATACCAAGTGGAAAGCCAGCCTAAAAATGTGTGTAACATTTTTCAAAACATATTTCAAAATATGTTAAATAATTTCCAAACAATGTTAAAAATAGAAAATTATAGGAAGGATATACATCATAACACCAGCATTGATTCTTGTAAGGTGATGTAAATGTGTAAAGGTTTTACTTCCTTTGTGTTTGGAATTTTTCTAAAAAAAAAATCTAGTATTTTATTAATTTTAAACTTTATCTATTTAAAACAAGTAAATTGTAAATCAACCTTAAATGTTTATTTATATTAAAAATAAAACACAGTCTATATGAGAAAGAAGAACTTTGGTCTTATTACTTTAATAAGGTAATATTGATCTTGCATCTATTTCTAACCCTGTATAATCCAACCTGAGTGAAATGGATGTCAGCTTTTACTTATTTATTTTTCTTAAAATCATGTTCCTTTGGAATTTTAAATTCTATAATATTTAGATACTAAAATATATATATTTTATTTACTCTTTTTCCTTCCTTATTTCATAAGAAAATAATAGAGAAATAAGGAATTTTATTTGAAGAGCTAAAAATGAAATTAATTATGTGAAGTTTTAAAAAATTTAATTCTTAATAATTCTTACTTATGGCACTTCTAGAAAGTCAGTTATAGCTATTTACCTCTGACACATTAAAAAGAAGTTGATTAATTTGAAAAAAAGAAAAAACAGAAAAAAACAAGGCACAATAATGCATTCTGTTTCACGACATCTTCATCTGAAGCCAAAGATTTATTTTCTGTTTTCCAAGTGATCACAAATAACAATTTTACCAAATATTTTGCACAACATAACATGGGTTAGTTTTTCCATCCTCTGTTGAGAGCTTTTCCATTTGTCCAAAACCTAAACCTGTAAACACCGACACGTGTTTCTCATACATTAACATTTCCCTTCTTAGAACAAGTTCTATTTTAGCCAGTGTCGTGGAGGTAGCAATTTCTTCACAGCAGATTACCAAAACAGAATGTCTCTCATTCATGTTACAAGTTTGGGTCAGTTGCTACTGGTCTGATCCTCATGCTTTCTCATTCTGGGTTCTATGCAGAAGGAACAGCTCCCTTAAGGACACTTTTGTTGCAAAGAGGAAAAGTGGGATGATTGGCAAAACTTGTGATGTTTCTGAAAGGGTGTGTTCATATGTGATACAAATCATAGCGGCTCATAGTCCTCAACCAGACCTATCACATGTCAAACCCAGCATTAGTGGAATTAGGAACATATAATCACTTTACCAGGAAGAATAGGGAGATTTTATGGGAATAGTAATACAGTTGACAACACTGTACCTTTATGTGCTGTTACAGATATCTGGTGAAAGTTTTGTCCAAAAGCACTTGCAATGTGCTGAGCCTTTTATGTAGAAGCTTCATCAGTGTCCGCTTAAACAAGAAACCTTCCAGTTGGGTGAGCCCCTAGTGCTTGTCAGTCTGTTCTCCGCTTCTTTCCCTCTAATGTGTATTCTCCTGTGGCTGCCTTTTCTTCTAGCCCTTTCTACGTTGACTTTCAGTTTTCACAGCACATTTGAATACAATCCCCTAAGTGAGTAGCATGCAGAATTTTGATGCAAAATTTTAGTTTAGTGAGAGGGAAAGGCTTTTAGACTCCACATTCAACTTCTAATGGCATGGTGATGATAATGATGATGGTGAGTGTTAACCCCCACTAGTGCTCTGCAAATCTCTTTAAGTGTTTGAAATACATAAATTCATTTCATACTTTATATAACCTTATGAAGCAATTTCAAATGTCATTTTCATTTTATAGATAAGAAAAAGCCAAGATGCAAGTGTACAAAACAATAGTCCAGTTGAAAAAGATGAGTAACCCATGGTAGGGAAAGGAGATGGAATGTGATGGTTTTGTTCTCTACAGTATTTAAAGCTAACATCTTTAGTCCCTTACTACCTGCTGCCTTTTCACCCTCCATACTGAATCAAAGGGTAGGGAAGGAAGAGAGTAAGAAGATAGAACGATTTTATCTGGCTGGGTGCCTTTACATTCTCTGTGCTTAGCAGATGGTTATAGCTGGCATCTCTGCCTGCATCTCCTGGAGGATAATCAAGATGACTTTTCTCCTATTGGGTACCACCAGACTTCTCTTCTAGGTCCCTGACTCCTTACTTTTCTTGATCCAGCATCTTATCACACTTTCTGATATGTGTCACTCACCACCATCACAATCTCTAACTCAAAAGCTTAGAAGACCATAGCACCTGGCACTGAGTTCTTTTCTTACATTTAATGCATCAAATTACATGTTTATGCTGACACCCATTCAAGCATTCTTGCCTCAAAATTCCTTGATCCCCTCTCGCATTTGCTCTACTAGCAAACCACTCCCAGATACCCTCTTGGCAATATCTCAAGGTGCTCCTTTTCTAGAAGTGAGGCCAATATTCCTAAATCTCTTATTTTCCCAATTCTTCACACCTGGCTTATGGCCATGCCATTGTATCTATACTATCAGTATAATTATTTTCCGGCATCACCTCTTTTTAATGTCATGTTTTTCACATAATGTCTTATATGTGCTATGGTTCACACCTATCATCCTGAGATTATTATTAATAATGCTGTCTTTCATATTCAAGTGTGCTAGTTTGGAGAATAAGTCATATGGTCTTCTACCCACAGTTTGTTTCATCAATTACACTTCTTTCAGCAAGCTCTTTCCTCCTTCTGTTCCCCTGCCTTGTCAACTTTCATCTGTGGACTAATGCAAGTCTTCTCTATTCCAAACTTGGGCTCCCATCTGCTGCTGGAGGTAACCCCAGTACCACACGGAGTGACGCCATGTGCCTTCACAGCATTCTTGTTTTTGGCTGAGTCCGCCGTGCTGCTCGATCGTCTCTCCACCTTTTCTCAGGCTTCCTTCTTTATTTCCTCCCCTGCAGCTCTTCTGCCCTTCACCATTATCCCTACAGCCTCTTGTTCAACGCTCACTTCTGCCTCCACCCTCTTCCGTCTGTAACTCTCAGTTCATATTTCACAGAGAAAAGAGAATCTATCAGGGGAAACCTCTATCAACTCTCTTCCCACACACTTATCTACATTTGCACCTGTCTCTTAGCCTTTTATCTTAGTCTCAGAGGAAAGCATATCCTCCCTCCTGTCCAAAAAATCATTCTTCCACTTTGCTTTAAATGCCATCTCCTTCAGCGCATTGCTTGATAAATTATCCTCTCTGTCTACTATATTTCCAGCTCCTTTTTTCCCACTGACACCTTCCCTTTAGTCTATAAACATGCTCAAGTCTTTTGATAGTAAAAAGCCCATCTCAACGCCAGATCACCCCCGGCTAGCTTTTCCTCAACTTCTTTTTTATCCAAGGTTTTTAATAGTTTCCTCCGATGCCTCTGCATCCTCACTCTGCTCTCACCGGTCACCTGCCCTCTATAACCCAAGCATTGTTCTCCCTTAGGTCACCAACAGCCTATTGAGTACTCTGTCTCCTTGACTCATCTCATTGTTTGTCCTCTTTGTTTTGTGGCATTTGGTGCTGATGGCCACTTCTTTCCTTGGCTTCTTTTTTACGCTTTTTTCTAATTTCATTCTCTTGCTTTTATAATATTTCTTACCAATCTACTTACTTGCTGTTCTTCCTCTGTCAGCTGGAGGTCTACTCTTGGGCCATGGTTCCATCACTAAATATACAAAATGCAATCCCATAAGCAAGACGTAAATTCCATTACGTTGCAGCCCCTGGTTTAGTATCTAATGCCATTTCCAGCTACTCCTTCATATGCCAATAGCTGTTTCATCCTGTTTTTCCTACTTAGAATTTGCTGATCGTGATGGCATTCGTAGACCTTCCTGTCTATGGATAACATGCCATCTGGGGTAATGCCTCTTCCCATCTGTCTGTCAGCTGATATCTGAATCAACTGGTAAGTCTCAGCTTGAGCATCACATCATCTGAGGGAGTTTTTTTTGGTCTGCCTCACCCATAATTGACTTAGTCACATCAGTAGGCCCAGTTAATTTCTTCAGCTATCATCCACAGAACCCTAAACTTTCTTTACTACAGAACTTAACATTTGTATTAGATTTGCTTATTTTAGGTCTACTTCAAAGGATTAATTGATTCATTAATAAATTCATTCATTAATTCACACACATAATGTAAACTGAACACACATAATGTAAACTGAACACCTATCATGAAAAGAGAAACAAGACATATTCCCTTAGGAGCTTATAGCCAACTGAGTTAGACAGACAGGTGAATGCACTACAGGGAAGTACTCGGAGAGAGGTAGCCATGAGGGTTATCATGGAACATTAAAAAAGAGACATTAGACTGATGGGCAGGTGAACCATCTAATAAGTAGGAACACATAGACTGAGTTTTCTATGACAGTGATGGTCGTCAGATAACAAGGCAGGAGGTTATTCCAGGTAGAGGGCATAACATATAGAAAGGCATATATTTACTAAACAACACTGTTTTTCAAGAGATGCAAAGTCATTACAAATTCTTTAATTTGTCTTGCCTTCCTGATTTCCGTGTTCTCAGCACTCAGCTGAGTTTCTGTAACAGAAATTTGACTCCCAGATGAATAAGTGAATTAACAAGTCAATGAAAATTATATATTACATATATATAGTTTATACATAATATTTTTAAATACAAAATATAATTTTTATTTTTATATATGTAAATGACGATGATGATGCAGCTAAAAATACCAATGAATGCACAAAAGTTGTTTTCCACAGAGGATGCATTAAGAACCAGGTTCTGCATGGCAGTGCAATAATTGACGTTAATTATTTCTAATCATGATGAGCTTTCAATCTCATCTAGTCATAGCAAAACCAATGCTATTGTCCAAAACAGAAGCTCCATTCTCCCTCATATACCTGGGTCCTTGGCCTTTGGATCTTTTTTGTCAGTCTGCAGCTCTGCTGTACTACTTAATGTTGAGCTTTGTGATGACCATAATCTACATTTTCTACTTCACTTTCTTTGGCTATTGTTCCTAAGCTCATTTGGAGAAGATTTGAAAAACCAAGCAAGGGGTCTCATGTTTTTATGGCTGGTCAGCTTGCTTGTTTACTCATGCTTAGAGTGGTACTGCCTTTTTTAAAGGTGACTTTTAGTGTGCCTTCACATGATGACTTTCTTTTTTTTTAAAGATTTATTTATGTATTTACTTGACAGAGAGAGAAAGACACAGTGAGAGAGAGAACACAAGCAGGGGGAGTGAGAGAGGGAGAACCAGGCTCCCCGCGGAACAGGGAGCCTGATGTGGGGCTTAATCCCAGGACCCTGAGATCATGATCTGAGCTGAAGGCAGACGCTTAACGACTGAGCCACCCAGGCGCTCCCACATGATGACTTTAGAAAAAGAGCTGGACGTTGCTCCAATTTCAGTCTTCATACCTGGTGAGTCGAATAAGTTTCCAAATGTGTTACGGTCATGTCTGGTCCAAAGAGGTGTGCTGTGGAGGGAAAAAAACCCAAATATTTCATCTCAGTCTTTCGAGAAAGAGGAAGTGATATTGATGGTAGTAGGAATACAAAAGAGAACAAGAGAGAGCAAAGCCAGAATCGGAGCTGCGCAGATTTGAGTTTGGTCCATCACTCTTGTATTTGTCACTTCCATGATTTTGGGACAATTACTCCACCTTTTGGTGGTGCCTCAATTGTTGATATGCCAAATTGGGGATATGTCTACGGCTATTTCTTAAGACTCTGTGACATTTAATGAGATAAGATGCAAAACAGTGCCCAACAAATGTTAGTTCTCCAATAGTCTGGACATTGAGAAAGGTTTTTTAATAGTTCAAAACCAGCAGAGGAGTGAGATTCACTGCACCTGACGTGTGAACTCTACCGCCGTCACTTCTGTGCCAACTGATAGATGAGTTTAGATTTGATACATCACCAGTGGGGGAATGTGATAGAACTATAATTTTGTGGGATGCATGAGAAACTATGCTACAGATTTCATATTTGTAAACAATATAGTGCACATATGTGTCTGATGTCTCACACGTCCTACTTCTTAAATTAAAACATTTTTCTTTTTGCCAGAAGGAGCTGCCTTGTCAGTGAGACTGTTGAAGACAATGACAGACTGTAACAGCTCTATGAATAAATTCCAGCAAAACCTTATAGTGTGAATGCCTCTGGAGGGGAAGTTGTTTGCAAGAAAGAACTATTCTTAGCCAAATTTGGGGATGTAAATGTAGTAGCTAAGTTGGAAAGGAATCTGTGCTCCAATCAGAATTCAGAGTCTGAAGGAATATTTCTTTAAGAAATTAATAGAATGTAGACTAGAATAAAATGATTGGATGAAATGTGACAATAGTTCTTTTTATCTTGATCCTGGGCACTTTTTTGGGGGAGGGTATCTGTTATTAGTCACATTAAGGTACTAAGCAATATATATATATAAATTTTTAAAGGAATTTGTCTTATTTTGTATAAAACTTTAAACTTTTAAACAATCTTTCTCTGATAATTACTTTAATGTAAATATATGTAAAGCTTACTGAGGTGCCTAAGCTGTTTAATTATAGCTTTTATTTTTTTTATTTTTTTAAAGATTTTATTTATTTATTTGACAGACAGAGATCACAAGTAGGCAGAGAGGCAGGCAGAGAGAGAGGAGAAAGCAGGCTCTCCACAGAGCAGAGAGCCTGATGCGGGGCTCAATCCCAGGACCCTGGGATCATTACCTGAGCTGAAGGCAGAGGCTTTAACCCACTGAGCCACCCAGGTGCCCCTGATTATAGCTTTTAAATACTTGCCTTTTGCTTTCCTTCTGGTACTAAGATCCAGGAGCACAAGGTCATATTTTTATCTAAATTTGCTATTATCCAGATACAAAATTGCTGTAACTCACTCATAACAATAGCATTGATGTCTTTGAGTAACATGGTGTTGTCAGCATTCCTCGATTCCTAAATATAAAATATATGTATATCCCTACCTCTTAAAGGATGTTGGCTGCCTAAATTCTCAATCAATCCTTAAGTGTCTGGAAAGATTAAGGTCTCATAGGTGGTGTTCATGCCAGCTAATCAATATCTGCTAAAATATAAGAAGAGAGAATGGTCTTTTGGGTGTAGAACAATTTTGGTCCTATGACAATAAAATGGTTTGTCAGACTATGCCTTACATGCTTCTCCTCGTACCTCCAATAAAATAGGTGTTGTAAGCTGTAAACTGATTCTGTAATCTCAGATGTTATTAAGAAACCACTCAAAACGGGGTGAGCAGGATACAAGTGATGCTTGAGAACTGGTGATGGATTTAACCGAGGGGGGAAAAAAAATCTCATTGTGGGCAAACAATTTAATTGGCAGAATTTTACTATAAAAAGTAGTTAATATGAGTTATCTCATCTAAAGAATTTTCTTTCTCTAACAATATTCAGAGAAACTAAAGCATTTCTCATGAAATTTCATCCATCCATGCATCCATTCATTAATTCATTCAACAAATATTGAGGTACCTACCATAGGCCAGACACTTTGTGTTTAGGGATGGGTAATGCAGGGTCTGTGTCCTGAAGAAGCTCATAGTTTCTTATGTGAGACAAGAATATAAGAAAAGAGTCATAAGAGAGTTGTCATTTTAGGGTGTCAGGATGATGCAATGTGGACCTGCTGAACTAGTTGAAGAAGGGAAACAGACAAATTTAGAAATGATGGGTCATTCGGGCCATACCATTAGGAAACCAGGAGTATCAGTGGATACTCTTTTATCTGAGCAGATAAAAGGTCATGTGTAGATAAGAACACTCAAACTCGGGAGACTAACTCTGTTCTTTGAGTTAACCCTCTGCTTTTGATACCATGTGTTATTAAAGCAGCTACTATAGGTTTGGCTGTGTCTGTCATGGCTAAGGGGGCTACTGATATGAGTCTGGGGGGTATTTTTATCAATGCTGCCACCCTTCTTGTGGTGGCAGATGCTGGTGACACAGATCTTACTGGGGAGCCTCCAAAACCGCTCAGCCTATTGGATATGAATCCAATAGGCTTCATATCCTTCCTGTGATGTGCTAGCTCTTTTTCTAGTGTTCATCATTCCATCAATGTTATCGAAAGATAAATAACTAATCTAGACCTATCCTTGAATTACCTTGGAACAAATTTCTAGAATATGGGTTGAGCAATAAGTGTAAGTTTTTTCGTTTCTTTTGAAATTGCATTATTTTAATAATCCCACACACTTCCAATTAAACTTATTTGTCTGATAAATTCTTCTTTTTCTTAATTAAATATTATATGATCTTACAAGGATGGTTTTATTTTTGTTTGTTGCAATAATCTTACATCAGTGGTTTTTGTTTGGGGTTTTTTTGTTTTTTAAATATTTTATTTATTTGAGACAGAGAGAGAGACAGGGAGTGCGAGTTGGGAGGAGGGGCAGATGGAGAGGGAGAAGCAGATTCCTCACTGTGGGGAGTCAATGTGGGGCTTGATCCCAGGATGCTGGGATCATGACCTGAGCTGAAGGCAGATGCTTAATGTAATGAACCACCCAGGAGCCCCTTTTGTTTTTTTTATTAAGAACTTATTTATTCATTCTAGAGAGAAAGTGAGAGACAGTTGGGGGAGGGCCAGTGTGAGAGGGAGAGAAAATCCTTACTCCCTGAGCCTGATGCAGGGCTCTATCTCAGGATCCTAAGATCATGACCTGATCTGAAATCCAGAGTTGGAACCTTAACTGACTGAGCCACACAGGCACCCCTTGCATCAGTTTTGCATTTTCATGACCAATAATAGTATTGGTGCTTTCAAGTCAATTTGGCCTAATTATACAGGTATTTGTATAATGGTTGCCTGCTGTGTACAACTAATCATCCAGACCCCATACATACAGAGATGTACAAGATGGATATGGTCTCTCTTTTCTTGGATGTGCCTTCTACATGGGAAGGTACTGTTATCTATTAGGCAATGATATTATAACTTGATACTTGTAATTCTTAGAATAGCATAAAATATTCTGGGATCATAGATTGTGGGGAAGTTGCAGGCTTCCCGGAAGAAAGTTAAGTAGGTGAGTGGGAAGAGTAGTGGATAAAGAAGGTGGGTCTTCTGCATGTGTATGTATGCATATGCATGCAAAAGAAATGCTGGCAAGAGGACTGTGGGATCTAGAAGGAGGTAACAGGAGAGAAACAGAAAACATCATGAATTAAAATAACTGAAAGATATTCAATGTGAATGGACTCTAAAAGACTCAGAGAGAATGAGAGAAAGAGAAAAAATTGATATTGACATGACCATATTTTAAATCTTTGAATTACTGTAATGATTTAAATTTAAATCTTTGAATTACTGTAATGTGTTCTCGGCCATTTCTTTTTTTTCAAGAGTGTGAATACAAACATCACTCTTGTTGCAAACAGGGCTGCAATTATTAACCACAGGTGAATAGATTAAATCATTGACTTCCCAGACTCACCTTGGGGTGAATGCTACTGCCACGGAATAGGACATTTTTTCTTATTGTCATATTTAATTAGTTCTGCTATTAATTTGTCAAACTTTTATTGAATATGAGCTCTCTGTCAGGAATTGCACTGAACCTCGGGAAAACTGAATAATGGACTGTCTCATCTAACAGGCTTCTCATAATCTTGTAGGTCTTTTACACATACCCCTTTTCCAAAGAGGATACCTTCTTAAACTTACTAGAACCTAATCTTTCCACCATCACTTCCTACCTCACTATGAACTTTGCTATTCTTATGGCTTTAATGTTAAATTTCCAGTGCCTTCACATTCTCTACCTTCTGTTTCCTCCTGTAATTCAAGTGTTATCCAGATAATGTAATATGTGGAGTATGTAACATACAAACACACCAATAATAAATAAACATAAAATTATAACCTAATCCCAAAAGAAAAGAATAAATAATACCTACTATAGATACCGCATTTCCTAAAGTCTCATTTCTTTACTTTCTATCAGAGGCAAGTTTCTCAAAATAATCATGTGCACATATTGTTGCCAATTCTATCTACCTATATCAATTCATTCTAGTTTTCCTTTTTCTTTGTCCCAACCACCACTGAAGCATCCCTAAATGATACAAAACTTAATCCACCTACCATTCCCTTCACTCATCTATATTATTTATTGGGTCCCTATGGATATTTTCCTGCGCAGTCTCTCCTTTGTACTTTCTTCATAGTTGTCTTAGAATAGGTTCTGCCAAAGTGGAACTTGAGAATGGGATTTGTAGACAAGTGCTTTATTGGGGTACTCTCTAAGGAGAATTCTCTAGGACAGACATTCTCTAAGACCCAAGGAAACAGGATAGCACATGGAAGAAGCTAAGCAAATATGTTCTTGAAGCTGGAGTATAGCCTCTGCCTGAAACCACAGGAATTGATAAAACATGAGGGGCTAACCCAGAATTGTCTTCCTTTGAGGCATGAGGGCTGGGCTTTGTACTCCCATATCAATTAGCCACTGGCAATGGGCTACACTTCATTGAGAAATGGATGCATCTCAAGGAGGAGTAGCTCTTATCAGCTAAGAGTAATTCTCTGAGGAAGAGGACAGCTATGGACCTTCAGTATCCAACACAGTGCTCATCGAAGGGTACCCCAACTGGTAAAGGGGGGACTGGCTGATGCACCAGCAGCAGCATCTCCATTAAGTAATCTTGGCCACCCTCAGTACTTTACATATGGACTACATGGGACCCATTCCCCTTGTTAGTTGCTAGTCCAGACCTCTCAACAGGACTTGCATATCTAGTTACCATCTTATCAAAACTACATTTATACATTTCAAACATAATCCTTTTCTAATATCTTTAATCTTCCTCCAATATTTTAGATCTCAGAAAGTGGAACTATATCCTCCAAATTTATCCTGCCCAACCCAGGAGTTTGTTAAAGACATGTTTTTCTGACCCCTAAATTGAATCCAAAGTCAATATTTATTGACTGTATTTTGAAAATCTATCTTAAAAGTATCTCTATCTTCACTGTCATGTTCCTAGTCCAAAAATGCATCATTTCCCACATGGACGATTGCCATAGACCCTTGTCTATCTCTTCACATTACTCCTGCTCCCTCTCTACAGAATATTTTCTAAAGCCCATCTTGCCCCTCACCCATAGCTTTTCAAACTTTTTCACAAGGGAGTTTCTAAGGACAGAGTATGTAAGATTCATGATAACAAGGTGTTTATTTAGTTTTTGCTATATCACCAACTCTAAAATAATACTGTTTCAGTATAATGGGGGCTCAACAAGTAATTTTTGAGTGAATTACTTAAATAGGGTTTGAAATCACAACAGCAGTGCAGGGATCCTCTCTTAAGCAACTCATACCAGGCATGATATTTATAGTTATTTTTGAGATTTTATATTCATCTTTTTATTTTTCAGATTTTTGCATTATATTTGTATACAATAATGTACAATCTAAAAATACATAAATATCTTGAATTACTTAGGATTTTAAAAGTTCATTCAAAGATCTGAGTAAAAGTTGTGTTCAGGTAGATACTCTTCTTTCTCCTTTTTTATTCTGTGTCTAGGGTAATCCAGACACAATGAATGAACTCTTCAGTGTGTACAAGAAAGATTTACTGGTAGGACATTGCTTAAATGCCCCAGCAGGGCATACAAACTCACCCATCCTTTTCCTTTTGTTTGATTTTTCCAGCCTCATCTCCTGTTTCTGTCATAGAATTTACTGATTTAATCATACACATATGAGTTTTAGTAGAATGAAATTCAGTCACAGGAGATTTACAAAATTAAAACTACTGGAATGTCAAGCAACACAGTTTAACAGGGTAAAGAAATAAAGATTGTAATAATGGTATGTCATTGTTAGAGTCAGTGCCTCTTTATTGGATTGATTTCTCTTTGTCCTAGTAGGTGATAGAGTGGAGGGATGGAGAGGGAATCCAGAACCAGGATGTTAAGCTTCATATGCTCTAATACAACTACTTGTGCACATTGGGGAAAATTACTATCATCTTCCATAAAATGAAAAAGATACACATCCTGAGTTTTGTTTTGAGAATTAAATGCAATTATGTGTCTAAAAGACCTAGCAGTGCCTGGAATGTAGTAAGTGCTCAAGATATATTAGCATTTGTCATTAATACTAGCTCCATATTCCAAGCTAATGGCCACATATTGTTTTTAGACACTTGTTTTCTGCAAACTCTAAATGGAATGTATTTTTTTCTTTTATAACACTTCTATTTCAGGAAAAGCTTGACCTCTTTTTAGATGTATAGATCATTGTTGCATGGGACCTTCTATAACATCTGACTATGAGATTGGTTATAGAAAACATAGCCCCAGAATATACAAAGTTCTTGGTAGCTTAGACAAAGAAAGTTGAAGTCATTTTAAGATTTCCTGGTGTTAAGGTATTTTATTACCTGGGAGCTTGTAAGAAAGCATTTTTGTGTCCTTGTATTTCCTATGTAACAGATGTTGATTTTGTCTTTCATATTATTTATCTATTTGTGTAATATATCAGCTTCTGGAATACAGGAGGAGTACAGGAGAGGATTTAGGCAGCGGTAATGTTAGAGGTCACCAATGACTGTTTCTTCTATGAAACTTCCAATGGTGCCATCAATGGTAAATGAGGTTGTTTTTGTTTTTTGACCTTGGATTATGAGCAGAAGCAAAAATGAAGCATATTACCCTCATAACCAGTCAACAGTTATCAAAGCTCTACCTCATACTCAGTAAATTTGTCAGGAAGTAGGTTGCTTTGATTACAATGATTTTAGCTATTTTGTAAAAGTGATTGAAGTTTTAATGTTAACAGCCTTAAGTTTTGTTGTGCATAGGGTCAAATAATAAGCATTATATAATGTTTTATGCCCGCCACTCCAGCCACTGTACATTGTGTTGCCCTTGGGAATTATACAGGTGAAGGAGGAAATAGAAGGTAATATGTGGAAGTGAGAAAAAGAGTAAAATAATCTGGGGTCACAAAGATTCACAGTTTCCCAGAGGATTAAAACTAGAAATAGTTTTACAGTTCTGTTTCAAAGACTTTCTGTGAAATTTTAGATACAAGGGAGTCTCATAGCAAACCCACGATAAAACAAGAACAATACGACAAAAGATTTAAGAGGAACCAAGTTCAAACAAACATTTAAATACATCCAGACTATGTCACATGTAGTTATTTTGGGGGTCAAGTGAGGGTAGTGATAAAAAAATGTTATTAAAGTAACCTACACTGAAATAATTTGGGTCAGCCAAGAGTTGACTCTATTTTTGATGTTCTTCTGTCTTTGAATCTCCCAGTGAGATGCAAACTACTATTTTCAGGACATAGCTAGGCAGGGTACAGCTTTTATTATATACATGAGGTAAGTGGATTTGAAGACTACTTGTCAGGAACTCTATCTTGCATCTCCCTTGCCCTAATACTTAGCACAGTGTCTGGCACATGAAGAAGGGTTATATATTTGGTATTGATGAATGAGAGGTGTCTTGTTATGAACTGGGGTAGGGAGAAAGTGAAAGCTTTGCAACAACGTAATCATTTTTCAAATGAAAGTATCTTATATGAGAGCAAAGTAACCTTGATTCTAATGAGCATGCAAGCCTTATTTTGTCTGAAGAAATATATTAATGACATTTCCATCCCTCACAAAATTAGTCTCTAGACTGTGAAGAGTGCTTGCTTTATATCCCCTCTACTGAGTGACTATAAGAGGACTTGTGTAGGTGGTTCTCGGGGGACACATATGCTTCTATGGTGGCCTGAGGTGTGCCTCTGGATGTAGATGTGACTTCAGCTGTGGTGGGTATAGGAGCACCTGCTGACATCCATGCTATTTGGACCATACTGGTCCTGTGGTTTCTACTTAAAATCTTTTAGCGTAACATAAACCTCTGGATTCATTTATCTCTGAACCTATGATTTTACTCCTACGTTGTTTTGTGCCTTCTGATTTATGTCCATTTTGGCAATAAATCCTCACCTAAACACAAAAAACTTTAGGATTTCAACTTCATCCCTTAGATTGAGCAAATTACTTTTTGAAAATTGGAAAAATAGGTAGCTTCCATTTTATTTAGAATTTCACTTTTTACTCTTATGTAACTGTCATACATTGAAATAATTGTATTTTAATATCTAATTTAGAAAAATTTTAGTCTTATATTTCATTAAGTGTCATCTGGTTTGGGCATCAAGATAAGACTTTACTTTTGTTTATTAATCTCATTGATATTTATTTACATCTGTGGTTTTGTGATTATGTGAGTGAAAGTTTTCTCTTAATAGTAAGAGATATACACAAAGAAGACGGTTTATTTTTTTTTAAAAGATTGATTTATTTATTTGAAAGAGAGATATAGAGCACATGTGAGGAGAGGGGCAACGGGAGAAAATCTTTCAATCAGATTCTCTGCTGAGTAGGGAGCCTGACAATGTGGGGCTTGATCTTACAACCCTGAGATCATGACATGAGCAGAAACCAAGAGTCCAAGTCTTAACCAACTGAGACACTCAGGCATCCCAAAGAAGGTAGTTTAAATGATGTTGTTGTTGTTTTCTTTTGCAAAAATAAAACTTGGTTTTTACTGTAAATAGTTTAATCGTTCTTTACTGGGGATCTTGGGGCATGTAATTGTCACTCACCTCAGAACGTCAAATATAAATTATTTATTGATTGATAAATAGACACAAGGAAACCAATGCAATAAATCAAAAGGTTATTAGTGAGAAAGGTGGTTTTCAATGACAAGTTAGCTAGAAATTCCTCCCTCTCTTTCTTCACCAAATCCTGGAGACCTACAAGATTTATAATTCTTTACTAAGTTGAAGGAATAGAATTGGAAAGAATTCTTCTCTGCCATTACAGAGAAGTTATTAGGTAAATGTTCCCAGGAGCCTGAGCAAAAGCAGGTATGAGAGGAAAAGCAGGAGTTAGGACTTTCTTTTAATTTTCGTAAACCAATCAGAACAACTTTTCCTTAATCTCGTCAAACAGAATTCACTTCCTCTTCTTTGGGGAATTTATTAATCTGAATCATCTCACTGATTTTTCAAAGCACCCTATTGCAATGATCTCATTGACCTTAAGAGAGCTAAACATCGTCTACATGGCCATGACATCTTTCTTTCTTTCCAGCCCAGATCCCTCACTTAAAAACCAGACTCATACCGCTGACTATTTATATAAATTTTACATATCTCACAGTTATCTTAAGTTGAGCATGTCTAAAAACAGAGTTTTCATCTTCCTTCACTCCAAAGAAAATTTGATGTAACTTTCCCATATATGTTAATGACATATTCATATTTTCAGACCAAACGTTTTGGAGTTCCCTGATTGCTCTCTTTCTCTTGAAGTCTACATAGAATCTCTCAAAAAGTTATATCAATGCTACTTTATAACCTTTCCAGGATCCAACCATTTCTGGCCACCTCCATCGCTATAACCAGAGTCATTGTCCAAGCTATACAGAGTGGATGCTTCTAGTGTTCTGCACATGTCTCCCTGGATCCCTTTGCCATTTGCTGTGCGCAATGCCTCCTCGATTGCTTCAACCTCTCCACAGTCATTTTGTTAGAGGCTGCGGGAACCTACTGCTGCCTTCCCTCAGGGAGAGCTGGACCTGCCTGGAAAGTTATGCACTCTTCTTATGCCTACAGGCAGACTTGAGAAATGAAACATGGAGGAAGGGATATAAATCATGTAAGAACATGGTATTTCTTTCTAAATACTCCACTGGCTGCTCACCCCATTCGGAATAAAAGCCAGAATCCTCTAAAATCACCTCTCCCTGCCCTACAGTGTCTTCCCCCACTGTGATGCTCTCTGAATATGCCAGGCACACTCTCCCCATCAGCGCCCTAGTGCTCAAAGCCCCTTTGATCTAGTGCCTTTCTTCCAAACATCAGCACAGTGTCCTCCCCCATTTTCTCCAACAATTGTCTCAAAATGTCCATCTCTGTGAGCCTTCCGTGACCACTCTGCTGAGAATGTCAACTCCTTTGTTGCACTTCCTAACTCCCTTCTGTACCCTGTTTTCCTCCATATAATTGAACACCATCTGATACATTTATTCTCACCTAGAAGAATGTGTACCTCATAAAGACTGGGGCTTTTGTCTTTTGATTTTTTTTTTCCCATTAGAGTATCTCCAAAGCTTCAAAAAAGAGCTTACAATACGTGTACAACATATATTTTTTGAGTGAATAAACACGAGAATGAATGAATTTAAAGCTATCATGACTTACTAATTTTGTTTATTTCATGTTGGAGAGTTGACTTCAGGGTCTCCTCAGAAGAATTTTGACACCTTCATGTCTGCTGCAACTCCCTGGTCTGCTCAGTTATGTTTCCTGGTAACCCAGAATGCTGGTAGTTTCTGTCTTCAGTTATGTGCCCTCAATCTATTTTTGAATTCTTTTAAGTAAATGTTCCGTCTCAACTCCTCTTGCCAGCTGCTTAAGTAGCATCCTCTCACACTGCATATGCATCCCGCTGAGAGGATTATCCTGGAGAACATTATGCTGACTCTGGTAAATGAGTGCTTTTTTTTTTTTTTCCCTCTGTCAATTAAGACTTTTAGGTAAAATGTTCTCTATATGCACCTACCTTACTGATGATGTCTGTGTTCTATATGTTTTAGGAAGAGCATTTGTTTACATTTTGTACAATAATAAAAGCCAACACTTAATGAGTGCTTATGTTGTAAGAACTACCATACAAACTTCTCTACTCTCATATTCTTTTTGTTTTCACAACAGTCCTGCAAGTTACATCATTAACCACGTCCCCATATTCTTATTTGAGATTTTATGTAACTCAGATCATTAAAACCATGTAGTGATTTTTGTGTCCGGCTTTTGTTAATTAGCATTATACCACTAGGGAATTCCCATGGTATTAAAATGCCTTATAAACCACGATTTTAATCATAACAAAGTATTCAATGTTGTCAATGTACTTAATTTTACTATTCTTCTATTTTTGTACATGTAGATTATCTCCCATTTTTGTTCTTTTTGTTGTTGTTGTTTAAAGATTTTGTTTTATCTTTTCCAGTAGTCTCTACACCCAACAGGGGGCTCAGTCTTATAGCCCCCAATATCAAGGGTCACATTCTCTACTGAAACAGCCAGGTGTCCCTGTTCTTCTTAGTATAAAAACTATTATTGTAAAAAGCTGAAATGGACATCTTTGTGCATGTAGTTTTACCATTGTTTCATGTCAGCCTTAGGATGAATTATCATGATCATGACATGTGTTGTATACTTTGAAGTCTTTTTTTTTTATTTTCTAGGAATGATCCTTGTCTTTAGCTCAGAAAATATGGGTAGGTATCACAGAAATTAGTTATAGGATTTAGTGTCCACAGGATAAAAGTAAATCGGCTTCTCAGATGATACTAGGCCTGGTCCCGAGAGTTGAGAGAGCATACTTCTACGAGTGTTCATACTTAATATTACATAATGTTGAATGTTATATTTATATAGTGGGTAGAATGTCGTGTGAGGAGCCACACTCCTTAAAGTCAAGTCTTATTTTTCTTGTCATTACAGGAATAAACTTCAGAAAACTTGTTCTTATCAGAGTGCTCAACAATAACAGATGGCATAACTACAAAGAACAAATTGATACATGTAATCCTGTTGTGGCTAGAGAAAAATGTCATCGTCCAGATATTTAACTCTGCTACTTTGAATTTATCTTAGGGTATATTTTAGAAAACTCTGCATAAGAAATTGTGAGCATAATATTTAAGAATCCTGTATAAATTTTGTTTGCCTCACTGAGTTCAGACAACTATCTCATCCCACAAAATTCTAGGTTAAATTTCTGGAGAAGTACCAGGGATTCAGAAATTCTACATTGTGCTTAAATGGGAAGTTTGTGCTTCAACAATTAACTATGTTAACTAGAATTTTATGAAGGTCGCTCTGTCTGTCATTGGTTTTGTTTGTTTGTTTTAAGAATATGAGGATTATGTTTGTAATACTACAATACTGAGGAATTTGCATCAATCTGTTTTTTGGTCTCAGAGGACAGAGTTAAAGGAAGCTCAAGAATAACAACTGCCCCCCCTCCATTGTTGATGCATTTTGTGTTTTACTTCACATTATTGTTTATATGTGAACCATTTCCGTATTTGCTGAACAGTTAGGTTTAGGCTGCTAAGATACAGACATAGGAGTAATGGTCTTACAGTGTAAAAGGCATCTGAGTAATACAAAGGAGAAATTGCAAACATATAAAACAAAAGGTCAGGTAGTCCATCAGGACTACCTTAACTTATGGGGTTAAAAAATGGTAAAGGAAGATATAATGAACTCGTGAATTAAGCAAATACATCTAATGTAAAGGGAATACAATATTTAACCTACTCATATACCAAAGAAGAGACCTGTGACAACAGGAGATAAAGCAATCTATGGTTGTCATAGAAAGGCAAGTGGTTGAGCACATCGCTGAGGCGTGCACAAGGGCCATGGCAGGAACTGGTCATATCATGTCTTTGTGTTCGTCCATCTAGGGTATTCCAGAATATCACTCAATAAATGTTTTAAAGAAATGGGTTAGGTAAATATATACCATGGAATACAATGGGCACAGGGTTTAGCCCCAGTTACATGTTGACAAAAATAATTTCATTGCACAATACCTACTTCTTAGTTCACAGAAGACAGAAAGAAGAATCCAGAGTCTCCTGAGGAAAGGGAAAAAAATCAAATCTTCAGAAGTCCCTAGGAAAACAGTAATTGCCCTGATAAGTTAATACCTTTCTAAAACCTAGCTCTTCAGCTTCTAGGCTCAGTTAGAGGGTTTGGTTCAGTGAGTACACTGAGAACACATCCATTTCTCAGGGGCTGACTAACATTAACAAGTTCAAGTGAATCATCTATAAAACATAATGCCAACTCATTAATATACAATAAGAAATAATTGTGGCAGGAACTGTAATACTTTAGTTTCCTTGATTTGCGAATTCTCCTTATAGCAAACTTACATGGAAATCCAAATTATAATCAGATCATTTTATTAATTTATGAGACAAATTACTGTTACAGGGAAATGGAAATACTCAAAGACCATTTTATCACCATATCATCTTTATTTTATTTGGGGAATGAAATCATAATCAGAGGCCAATTTATTAATGTACCCTGAGAAATCGCTGTCAGAATGGCCAAAAGGCTTAAACCCAATACAATCAGCTTACTTTCTTCCCGAAAGGAATGGCAGGACTGATAATAATCAAAAAGTTGTGCTCTGGGCCAAGGATTAGGACATAAGGAGTTACATAAACTGAATGTTTAATGATATCAGACTAGGATAACTTAATAAAATTGTTACACAATGTATTTGATCATGCTCATGTGACTAGATGTACTTGAAGTCTTATATTAAGGTCACTTTTGCCCTGACGAATACTTGTATTCTTCCCTCAACACAACCCAGCATCCCAAAGAACCTCCCTAAAGCCTTGATAGCTCTTCTCTCAGTGAGTACTTGGACTCTGCTAGATGAACTGTTTCTAATCTATGCCTGGTTTCCAGTCAACATTTTCCTCATTGACTGTAGTTATTACCAGAATACGACTCTAGGACTAACTTCTTCAAAAAATGAGATAAATTTCCCTTCTAAAACCCTAACTTTGGTTTTCAAGTGGTTAATCTGTTAGCCCTTTCTGAAAGTAATTACATAATTCAAAAATTTGTAACAAATATGTAGGAGAATGACTATCTTCCTAGGTCTATGAGTGAAGGGAAATTAGAAATAGCAAGATTAATGCTTTTTATCATTTAAAAAGAAATACTGCAGTATCTCAAAACTTCAGTAATTTGAGTGCCCTGCACTAGGATCCAAGGTGCTGGGCTTATGAAATCATCTAAATTCATATGCCTTGAACTACTGGCTGCCCATACATCTCTTCAGATCGTATTTATTGGGAAAAGGAAAGGGTGCATGAGTCAGGGGGAAAGGTAGAGAAAGGGAGAGAGAGAGGAAGCAGATATCCCACTCAGCACAGAACCCTATAGAGGGCTTAATCTCAGGACCCTGACTGAGATCGTGACCTGAGCTGAAAGTAAGGGGCAGATGCTTAACCAATGGAACCATCCAGATGCCCCTCTTTAAAGATTTATTTATTTATTTATTTGACAATGATCACAAGTAGGCAGAGAGGCAGGCAGAGAGAGAGAGAGAGGAGGAAGCAGGCTCCCTGCCAAGCAGAGAGCCCAATGCGGGACTCAATCCCAGGACCCCAAGAGCATGACCTGAGCCGAAAGCAGAGGCTTAACGCACTGAGCCACCCAGGTGCCCCAGATGCCCCTTTTTAGATCGTATTTAAAATGTTGTGTATACTTTTCTTTGTAAAAATGATATCCACAGTTTTCAATTACTTGATATATTGAAGATACATGACCTTCAGGACTTTGTGACACTGCCTGAGACACCATTACTTCATTGCTCCAAGTGTACTATTTATCTATTAGGTAATAATTCTAGCAAAAAATATAATCACTTCAAACATTTGGAGTATATTGCCACAAGGTATTGGTAGTGGTCATCAATTTCAAACATAAAAAAGGTGAACATATATTTTAAAAAGATAGCCAAATGAATTCTACCAAACATTTATAGAAGAGCTAATACCTAGTCTTCTCAAACTATTACAAAAAGTAGAAGAAGAAAAACTTCCAAATTCATTCTATGAGGCCAGAATTACCCTGACACTGAAACCAGATAAAGATCCCATTAAAAAAGAGAAGTACAGGTTAATATCTCTAATGAACCATGAATGTAAAACTTCTAAATAAAATACTAACAAACTGAATCCCCAACAGTACATTAACAGAGTCATTCACCATGATCAAACAGGATCTATTCCTGGTTTGCAAGAGTGCTCAATATTTATAAATCAATCAACATGGCATACACATTAATAACAGTGTAAGAACCATACGATGTTTTCAATAGATGCAGAAAAAGCATTTGACAATGTACAACATCCATTCATGATAAAAGTCCTCAAAAAAGTAAGATTAGAGTGAACATACCTCAACATAATAAGCACCATATACAAAAAACCTACAGCTAATACCATCTTTGATGGGGGGAAAAATGAGAGCTTTTCAATACAGTCAAGAACAAGACAGGGATGTCCATTCTCACCACAGTTAATTAACACAATATTGGAAATCCTAGCTATAGCAAGTGGACAACAAAAAGAAATAAAAGGCATCCAAATTGGCAAAGAAGAATTCAAAATTTCACTACTTACCCATGGCATGATACTCTGTATGGAAAACCCAGAAGATGCCCCCCAAATTGCTAGAACTCATACATAAATTCAGTAAATTTCCAGGATACAAAATCAATATACAGAAATCTGTTGCATGTCTATACACCAATACTGAAGCAGCAGAAAGGGAAATTAATGAATCAATCCAATTTACAATTGCACCAAAAATCATAAGATACCTAGGAATGAACCTAACCAAAGAGGTGAAAGACCTGTACTCTGAAAACTGATGAAAGACATAGAAGAGGACACAAAGAAATGAGAAGATATTCCATACTCATGGATCAGAAGAACAAATACTGCAAAAATATCTATACTACCCAAAGCAATCTACATTTTTAATTTAATCCCTATCAAGGTACAATTTTTCACAGAACTAGAAAAAACAAACCTAAAATGTTTATGGATCCACAAAGACCCAAATAGACAAAGCAATCTTGAAAAAGAAAAGCAAAGCTGGAGGCATCACAGTTCTGCACTTCAAGTACTATTACAAACTAGAGTGATCAAAACAGTATGGTACTGGCACAAAAATAGACACATAGATCAATAGAACAGGGTAGAAAATCTAGAAAGGAACCCACAACTATGTGGTCAATTAATCTTTGACAAAGCAGGATAGAATATCCAATGGAAAAAAGACCGTCTCTTCAACACATGGTGTTGGGAAAACTGGAAGGCGATATGCAAAAGAATGAAACTGGACCACTATCTTACATCATGCACAAAAATAAATTCAAAATGAATTAAAGACCTAAATAAGAGTCAGGAAACCATCAAAATCAAAGAGGAGAACACAGTCAGTAACCTCTTTGACACTGACTATTATGACTTCTTATAAGATATGTCTTCTGAGTCAAGAAAAAGAAGAGCAAAAAATAAGCTACTGGGACTTGATCAAGATAAAATCTTCTGCACAGTGCAGGAAACAATCACCAAAATTTAAAGTTAACCTATGGAATGGGAGAAGACATATGCAAATGACATATCTGATAAAGGGTTAATATTCAAAATATATAAAGAACTTATCAAACTCAACACCCCAAAAATGAACAATCCAATTTTAAAAATGGGCAGAAGACACGAATAGACATATTTCTCCCAAGAAGACATACAGATGGCCAACAAACACATGAAAAGATGCTCAACATCATTTATCATCAGAGAAATACAAATCAAAGCCACAATGAGATGCCACCTCACACTTCAGAATGGCTAAAATCAACAACACAGGAGACAACAGATGCTGGTGAGGATGTGGAGAATGGGGAACCCTCTTGCTCTGTTGATGGGAATGCAAACGGGTGCTGCAGCAGCTCTGGAGAAGAGTATGGAGGTTCCTCAGAAAGTTATAAATAGAACCACCTTACAACCCAGCAATTGTACTTCTGGTGTTTACCCAAAGTGTACAGAAATACAGACTCAAAGGGATACATGTACCCCAATGTTTATAGCAGCATTATCAACAACAGCCAAATTATAGAAAGAGCCCAAACGTCCACTGAATGAATAAATGAATGAATAAATGAAGATGTGGTATATATGTACATATATGTATATATACATGTATGTGTGCATGGTGGAATATTACTTAGCCATAAAACAAATGAAATCTTACCATGTGTAATGATGTGGATGGAACTAGAGTATTATACTAAGCAAAGTAAGTCAGTCAGAGAAAGACAGACAGGATTTCAGTCATATGGGGAATTTAAGAAACCAAACATAAACATCAGGGAAAAAAGAGAATGAGAGGCAAGCAGGAACACACTGTTAACTCTAGACAGCAAACTGACAGTTATCAGAGGAGAGGTGGGAGGGGGATGGGAGAAGTAGCTGATGGGGATTAAGGAGTACACTTGTTATGATATGCACAGGGTGTTTTAAGTGTTGAATCACTATATTATACACCTGAAACTAATATTACATTGTATGTTAACTAACTGGAATTTAAATAAAAACTTTAAAAAAAATAAAAAAATAAAAATAAAAAGATAGCCAAAAATATAAAAGGCCAAACAGAATGAAAGCAAGTGTAGCAAAAGTTTTATGAAATGAAGTATAAATAAGAAGCATCACATAATCCAAATATATTATTACACATTGATAAGAGTGGAATTGCTAATAAAGTTATAACAGCTATTGTCAACTGTGAGCCAAACAAGACAGCTTGAAATAAAAGGAAGGAAAATATTAAAAATAAGCAAACTAAAAAAAACAACAACACACAACTGGTGTTAGATATCACACAACTATAAATTTAGGAGAGATTATGTTTAGAAAAAATAGACATAGGTGAAATGAAAAACAATTGGTTCTATAGAAAAATAGTACTGTTTTTAATCATAGACTTTTTTTTTTTTAAGAGAGAGAGAGGGTGTGCATGGGCCAGGGTGGGGGGAGAGGGACAGGGAAGGAGGGGAAAGGGAGAAAGAGAGAGAGAAAATCTTAAGCAGGTTCCATGCCCAGCATGGAGCTCAACGCAAGGTTTGATCTCCCAAACCTGAGCCAAAATCAAGTCTGATGTTTAACTGACTGAGCCACCCACGTGCCCCGATATGTCATGCTTAAGAAATGTTGATGCATATAAAACTGAACACCATATAACCACATAAAAACATACAAACCAGTGAGAATTACAGTACTATGAATTAAGCTAAAATATAATTTGTGATCAAATACCAAAATCAACCTTGTCAAAAAACTAAAATGTAAAACAAAACAAAACAAAAAAAACCCAAGTATTTCTCTGGATATTAGGACTTTCCCAAAACAAAAATCCAGATGATGTTGGTCTAAATCTTGCTCATTGCTACCTGGGGATTATGTGCATTAATAAAGCATTTGTGCTTTAAGACTGAAGAGGGGTGACATTATTATTTCATGGCAAGCTTCTTTGTTACGTGTGGTTTTCAAGCTATGCAAACTCATGAAGCTTGGTATAGAGAGTAAATAAGGCAGTAAAATTTTTTCATTATTAAATGTATATTACACACTTTAAAGAATTTGGAAGCTGCAGCAAAGGAATTCTGAAATTAATGGGTGTAAGGGCTTCTCCTCCAAATTAACACAATGTTAATGGCATGGTTTCCATACAAATTAGTAGATAAAGTGCACAGGATGATCACTTGTGGTTTGTCACACCCACTATGGAAGGCATATAAAAGGACCCCATGGAAACAGAGAAGTTCATATTCTATAAGCAGATGCTCTGCTCTTGCCTAACTCCTCAACTCTTGATGCCATGAGCTATTACTACAGCAATTACTATGGTGGCCTGGGTTGTGGCTATGGCTGTGGCTATGGTTGTGACTATGGTGCTGGCTATGGAGGCTATGGATATGGCTGCTACCACCCACGTTGTTATGAAAGATGTTGGTTCTCTGGCTGCTACTGAGAAGTCTTGCACACAGTCTTACACGTGATGAAGGACTTCCAGCTCGTAGTCCTCTTGCTGACTCTACCTTCTAGATATTTCATTCCATTCCTTGGTGCACCTCTTCTGTAAAGTAATTGAGGAGCCAAACCTAGGTTAATGTGATAAAATTTCATATTCATCTTGCTAAGACCGACCTGCTAAGAATCATCTGCATTTGCAATTCTAATTTGGGGGAGAAGGGAGAGACTTAGGTAATGAGTCTCCTTTTGTATACATTTTTTTGTGCAGAGCTCTCATTCCAAACTGGGCATGGGAGATACATGAAAATTCACTTTACATGAAACTTACCCTGCCTGCCATTTTAAATGGTCATAGTGTCTCTTCCGTCCATCATAGGGAGGTGTTCTACATGTACAAGCACTGAGTGTGAGTTTAGGCTCATGTTTGCTGTCTGTGTCCCTGTGCTTTGCAAAACTCCTGACCATGGTGTCTTACCTGTAATCCTGTGTAACCATGAGGGGAGAGAGACTGTCCAGCAGTTCTTTTCACACTTTTTACTCAACGTGTATCAACACAGCTGCCGCTGCTCTTACCCAGCCTCACAGCTTCACAGTGGGATTGTTACACAACATTATAACACAATTTTCCACTGTTATACTCAAAGCCCTGCTGTCTTTTACTGTTTCCAAGCAGGACAGGACTCTGTTGTGTTATTGGAATCTGTGTTCTTTATGGATTTTGTCTCCTGCAGTGGCTTTTTTGGCCTCACTTAAACAACAATTGAAGAAGTTCAAACAGCCTTCAGAAGTACATAGCAATTGGTTAGCTAAGGTGCCGTACTAGTTTCTGGGTGCCCAAAGCTCTGCTTTATAGCTGGATAGGTAGCTCTGTAAGTCCTACAGTTGGGAGTCCAAACAGGTGTTTGTCTTGCTGTAGATGTTTGCTCCTTCAAATGTCCTACCTTGATGAATTTTACCCCCTTGTTAACCAGAACGATGATACTTACGTAAAGTAGTGAGGGATTCTATCTGAAGGGCTGAAAGTCTCAGTCTATGATGTGTGTGTGTTGGAACCTCATTTCTATTTCTAGGCTTCCAGAAGTACCTGCATTGTCCTTGTTCTTCTGTTTACCTATTGTTTGTACTTCCAGTTGGCATCTTCAACTTCTATTCAACATTTTTTTTCTTTTTTTTGACAAGACTTATTTCACTGAAGATAAAACCCTGCAAAAATGGCAATTGTATGGAATTCTATTGTCTTTCCGAGCAACTTTTTTTTTTTTTTTTTCAGTTGTGAAGACCAAAGTTCTTTTAAAATGTCTCAAAATGAATGACAGCCTTTGAAAGACAACTGCATTCAGGCCATAAACACAAGATAGGTCAACACTTAACCTACTTTATCTTTTAATTTTTAATGGTGGCTTCCTTCGCTCTGGATTCTATACACCAGACTAATCAAACATGAATAAAGCTCTGAAAAATGTCATATTTAATTTCTTTTAAGAAAATAGGGTGATCATGCCATACAGAATAGTATCTCTGCCTGTATTACTGAAAATATTGATAATGAGTAACCCTAGATGTTGATCTACAAAACAGCAGGAACAGACATCAGTAACAAATAGTAGACATAAGTTACAGCAGGTCACATGCAGCACAAGTTCAAGTTCAGTCCGATACCGATATTTTTATGAATTTTATAAAATGATTATACATTAATGCGCATTTCAAAAAAAAACCACATATTTTTCATTGCACTGGGCTTGGGCATCTATGACAAGTACCTGTGCTCACTCTGTCAACAACAACATCAGTTTATTCAGTTTTGCTGTGGTTGGGGACATCATGGTGGCTGATGACTCCCATGATGGGCTCAGTCATCTGCCTAAGGGTAATGTACCATCACATTGTACCCAATCTGCACTAAGTGCCAGCGGTAGAGAGACACAAAAAGTTTCCTGGGATCTTGATGAGCTGACAGGTCAGAAGGAAACTCAGATGATGAATATACCATTACAACTTTTAAGAAAGATTTTTGTATTGGGAACGATGGGATCTTATAGGAGAGGCAGCTAATGAAGACTTGTGTAGTCAAAATTTTCACAAAATCTGCTTTCTGAACTTAGAATTACAGGAAAGTACAAGAAGAGAGGATTTGGGATGTGTTGGAGTATAGGGTTTGTGCCAGCTGAATACTCTGGGCAGCCCATTTTGCCATAACCACTAACTAGAATGTCTACTAATACATGTCTAGTAGACATGTACTTATTCAGCATTTTCAGTAGAGATTCATTTAGAAACTAGAAATTGGAAGGTGGAGTTAGATTGCCTGAAAGCCCTTCCAGCCCCCATCAAAAATAATGGTAGCCATTTTCTAGGACTTGCTGTGAGTAGGGATATGAAATTGAAGACAGATAACTTAGAAGAATCAGTGCCCTGTTTTGTAACCATGACAAGCCTAAAGAAGATAAAACTTGTAGAACCAATTGTAGTAGGAAGACATTACTATTCTCCCTCTACCCTATCTGTAAGGAGAGCATTCTTAGGAAAACTCTCATTAGAAGAAGTGGGACCATTAATTTATATGGAAAAAAAAAAAACATTGAGCATTCCTACACCCCAAAAGTAACCTCTTTCAGTCTTCTCTAATTCCTTGGGACACATCTGGCTAATGGAGGCACAAAATCAATACACATATAGCACAGACACTCACAATCACAAGTCAGAATGCTACTGGCTGGTGTGGAGGTGCTGAGTGTAATTCCTGGGGAAGGAGCTGGGGGATGCCAGTCTTGCTCCTTGGGGTGCCCACTGCCTCTATAATGACATACTGCAAAACCAATGTGAACGCTATTTTTACTTTTTGTCTATGTCGTTTTTTGTTGTTGTTGTTGTTGTTGTTTGTTTGTTTATTTGTTTTTGTAAAAGGGAAAATCCTTTACAGATTTCCTTGGGTTAGTGAAAACAGGCACAAATGTATATGTTTCACAAAAGTGAAGGGGTGTAACACGAACTTTGGAAAGGAGGGATACCTGTATTTTTGTAGTCATAGGTTTTAATGAGATATATATTGCTGAAGACTTTCATTAAATTCTCCTTAGGTAACTTTACTTAAGGCTGTTGTTATTTGGTAATAATATTATATTATTTTTTTTCCATTTTCAAGCACTTTTCCTGTATTATATTTTCTTCTTTAATATTTGCAACAGCTTTTTGTATTGTACAAAGCTATCTTTATCCTACTTGCCAAAATGAATTTCAACCTAACATCCAATGTCACATTAAGTGATATAATCAGAACTAGAAGCCAAACTCTAACTGTAGTCAGAAAAATTCTAAATTTTCACTTTAGTTTATTGATCTGTAAGGAGAAGAAAACTTTCTTTGGGCAAAGAACAGCATGCTTTCTTGAAGTTTGACAGGTGGAATGTGGCTTTAAAGTAGTATCCATCTCCTATCCATACAAAATAGTCACACAGCAGTTTCTTAGATCAACCTCTAATATATTTACTTTTGACATGTACAATATTATACATAATAGTCTAAATTTAACATGATACCATTTTCCCAATTCTTGAACCCCTTCTGAATCGTAAATGTGCGACAAAAATTATATGATGAAGTTCAGGAATATTAGCAATGATTTTAGGAATTGAGTTAAAAACATTCGGGATTGAAAGATTAAGAGATTGTTAGTTTTCTATAGCTACTTAGCAAATCATGCGTATTTATCAGTTTATTTTATTTTTTAAAAGATTTTATTATTTATTCACTTATTTTATTTTATATATATTTTTAAAAATTTCTTTTTAAAGATTTTATTTATTTATTCGACAGAGAGAGAGACAGCAAGAGAGGGAACACAAACAGGGGGAGTGGGAGAGGGAGAAGCAGGCTTCCTGCCAAGCAGGCACTCCGATGCAGGGCTCAATCCCAAGATCCTGGGATCATGACCTGAGCCAAAGGCAGACGCTTAACGACTGAGCCACCCAGGGGTCCCTTCATTTATTTATTTATTTTAGAGAGAGAACACGTGAGTGGAATAATGGGCAGTGGGGGAGAGAGAGAGAAAGAATCCAAAGCAGGTTCCGCTCAGATGGGGGCTAGCCACGGGGCTCCGTCCTACCACCTGGAGATCATGACCTGAACCAAAATCAAGAGTCTGACACTTAGCTAACTAAGCTACCCCAGCACCCCCATATTTGTCAGTTTAAAACTGTACTCATTTCCTCACGCCTCTCCACCCTTGTAGATCAGAAGTCTGCAGACGCAAGGTGTCATTGGGTTCTCTGTTCAGCGTATCCCAAAGCTGGGCTGAAATCTTACCTGAAGGCTCTAAGGAAGAATCTGTTCTCAAGCTCCTGCTGCTTGTTGACAGAATCCAGTTCCTGTGGTTGTTGGACTGAATTCCCATTTCTACATCAGCTGCCAGTAGGGGGCTACTGTCAGCATCTAAAGACTACCCCCCTCCTTGGCACATGGACCCTTCCACCTTCAAGCCAGCAAAGACATGTCAAACCCCCCTCACTCTGAGTCTGCTACTAGCCAGAGAAAATTCCATTCTTCCAGGGCTCCTGTGATTAGGTCAGACCCACTTGATGCTATTCCCTTTTTAAAGCCCGCTGTGCCATTTATGAAATAGCCTAATCACAGTACTCAAATCCTTTACATTCATGGTGCTGAAATAAGGCAGAGTCAGTATACCAGGAAGGAGTAGATTTTGGGGGCCATTTAATGTGCTGCCTAACCACATGACATGTTCTCTGGCTACCCTGAACAACCACGTCCTACCTCGTTCAGAGCAAACGCAAAGCCTTCCCTATGTATAAGTGTGAAATCCTTTTTTAAATGGTGCTGCTAAGAGTGTAACAGCACACACCTAATGATCTCACATCTCTCCTGTAATTGTCCTCTCTTCTCCCTCTAGTTTTTTCCACTTCAGGCAATCTGCCCCTCAGGGAGCCTGGCATGACCCCATGTCAGAGCACCTGTGTGTTGGGTTCCTTCTGTGGGGCACATGCTGTTCCCCAGACAGCTACATGATTCAAGAAAAGTCACTTATTTGGGATGAGCCTTCCCTACCCATCAATAATTTCAATACCCCCAATGGTCATTGCATATGCCCACCTCTGCTTTATATTGTGTTCTTAGCAGTTCCTATTATGACTATGAAACATACTCTTTTGATGGATGGATTGATTGTCCTCATCTCCCATAGGAATGCAACCTTCAGGAAAATAGGGCTTTTGTCTGCTTTGTTTACTGCCTCAAAATCTGCTTCCCAGTGCCTGGAAATATGTTGAACACAAAGTAGCCACTGAGTAAATATTTGTTGAAAGAATGCATTAAGTATCTTTTGTTTATGGTCTGCCTCCCCCACTAAAGTGTTAGTCTCCTGGAGACAGGGGATTTGTTTTTCTTTCTACTACTTTAGTTTCAGGAGGAGTAGGTAAATGTTCTCATTAATTTGTTGAGTGAATGAATGGGAATTACTTTGGAGGAGGTGAAAGAAAAGAAGCTTGGTTCAGGCATGAGTCCAGGTTCCTAGTTGGATAACTTGTAATGTCTGAAGCTCTTTGTCAAGATAGGAACCATGGGGAAGAGAAAAAAAAAAAAAAAAAGTTAAGTGTGTGGGGAGTAAAGGGTAAGATGGTCAGCATTTTTTTTAAATACATTTTTCACATATTGAATCGGAAATAAATTTCAAAGCAAGTAAGTGTACAGAGGAGACAGAGGTGAAAGTTCAAAGAGTTGTTGCCTGATACGGACTGTCTGCTCAACTCTGTGCAGCTGGGTCAGAGAGCAAGAGAATGGGAGACAGGGGAAGTGATTTAAAAGACACCACATAGGCATTTGACATGACAGGGGAACCAGGGAAGAAATGAACTTGGGCACAAAGATGGATTTCCAGGCAATGGTGAGTGCTTAGTTGGGACAGGATGCAACAAATTTATGTTATGTTCAGTTGTCAGTTTTACGCTTTTCTTTTTTTCTTTTTCAGCTATGCAGAATAGATATGGTATAATTAACTTACTAATATACTTTACCACTTAGGTTCACTAGTATGACTTTTTCTTTAAATGTAAATGTAAAGCCTGTATGTGAGCGAACCTTTTTTTTTTTTTGGTTAGTGCTAAGACTTACTCTAATGTTAAATCTAGGCATTGGTGGGGAAAATGCATACAAATACTGTGGACTGTATGAAGGGAAAAAGAATCACCAAAGAGGTAACACTTGGAAAGTTACACACTTGGATTCCTGAAGGCAGGGAGAGAGCGTGTATTTCATTCCCTGGTGTGTGCTCAGGACACAGTCGCATGTGTGGACCATACTAGGCAACTCAGGAAATGTTTCTAGAGGAATAACTTATAATTTGATCAGATATAATACAAACCTAAAATGAAAAATGTGTTTTTTGACTGGCTCGAGCTGGCACATCTAAGCCCCACTGACATTTTGAAAAGAAAGAGCAATAAAGGAGAAGGAAAAGAAAGGAAAATAATTAAGAGGGGAAATAAGGATACACTAGTCTTCAAAAGCAGAAGGATGAGGCAGTGAGAGACGTTTCTGATCTTTTAAAGCAAAGTATTTTGTTTGTGTCAGATCATTTGAAAGTATCAAGAAGGGACAATGGAAAAGCCCTATGATCTTGAGAGAAGAGAGAGAGGGAAACAGAAATCCAGAAGCACACAGTGCCCTGCAGTTATTAAGCTAAAGGACAACCCAATCTCTGAGTCAATATTCAATGATTATGTTACAGGCTATATATACCATAGGTAAGGTAGCTGCCCAGACCTCTAAACAGACCTCTTTGTTCATTTTCTTTTTAATTCATTTTTTCACAATTTATTAGTTATAGATTGCTTCTTTTTTTAATTAATGCTTTAATATCTATCTCCTATACAAGAATGCAGTCTCCATAATGTTCATGGGTTGGCTTTTCTTTTTTATACTGAATTTATTATTACCTGCAATATAGTAACCATAAGATAAGTGTTGTTGAATGGATTAACCACCAAAAGGGTGTGTAGGCTGCCTTCAGCAATCTAACACCTCCCATAGATATTTCTTTTTTTTTTTTTTTAAGATTTTATTTATTTGACAGACAGACATCACAAGTAGACAGAGAGGCAGGCAGAGAGAGGAGGAAGCAGGCTCCCTGCTGAGCAGAGAGCCCCACGCGGAATTCAATCCCAGGACCCTGACACCATGACCTGAGGCGAAGGCAGAGGCTTAACCCACTGAGCCACCCAGGCGCCTCCTCCCACAGATATTTCTAAATGATAGTATTACACTGATCAATACTTCTCGTGGGGTTGCTCAAGAATTAAGAAAGGTTCACTTAGGACTAGCTTGCTTTATTTTATTAAGTCAACTACAGTAAATTTAAAAAGATATTTAAAATATTTATTTTAACTTCCTTTAAAAAGTCATGATATTTTTTTCTTAAATAGTTAAAGTATTTCTTGTTTAAAAGTTAAATACTTTTATCTGAAGTCATATTCTTTCTGAAGGCCAAAAGACTTTATCCTTACCTAGTAGTAATAGTAGAGACAGTATTGTATAGTGAGTAAAAGTAAAGGCTCGCTAACCAGAAAACTGGTTTTGAAACTTGAGTTAGCCACCTGTTAGCTGTGTGACCCTGTGTAGGCAATGGTGCCAGATGGTAATAGTATGACACAGGATTGTTATGAATCTAAGCTAATTCATATAAAGACTTCAAATCATGCCTGGCCCATGTTAATCTCTTGGTAAATATCCGTATTATCATTGTTTACTTTAAAATAAAACTTTGGGACACCTGGGTAGCTGAATCGGTTAAGCATCCAACTCTTGGTTTTGGCGCAGGTTGTGATCTCAGAGTTGTGGGATGGAGCCCAGTGTCGGGCTCTGCATTCAGCGAGGAGTCTGCTAACATTTTGCTCTCCCTCTGCCCTTCCCCCCTGTGTATGCGCAGGGACATGTACTCTCTCTCTAAAATAGATAAATCTTTTTAAAAAAACAAAAAATAAATAAAAAATAAAAATTCTATACACAAGATCTGTAAGTATCTTCTCTAGTTCTTTTTCAATCAATGTGTTGTTTATATCTGTACTCTCCATGGAAAATCATCCAAAAAATTTCTTCTTCTGGATTGCCAATGAAAACACCATGCTAATTTTTAAATCATATATAAGTCCTTGTTTTGCAGTTCTTGGAAGTAGAGTGAAGTAAGGCTTATATATGATTACCTTAAAAAATTGGCTGATATCCAGAGTCTACTGAGTTGAGACACATTTTGAAGGAATGGGATTTTCCTTATTCTCCTTGCAGTTTTTGTTTGGGAGTTCGATTTTTCCACAGTTGATTCAAAACCACAGAATAAGGCTGACTTTTAAGTGAATACATTTTAAAACTATACCTTGATTCAAGAGAAAGTGAGGAATTCTTATAAGAAAGAAAAGAAGCCTGTAACACTGATATTTGGCCAAATCTTGAGATAAGAACACAGAGGTACCTTGGAAAGATAAAAGATGGGACAAAGTTTCTTTTCTTCAACAACCAGCACGAGTCCTTAGGTGGCTGGGGGAATCTGGTCCTTTCTGTGCTTCGTGGGAGGCAGGGTAGGCTGAATGAAAAGAAAAGGCAGATCATTTGGAATTTCATGCACAAATAAAGCTTAAGCCTGGAAGTTGGCTTCTCCTTTAGGACTCAATCAAGCAGAACCGAGGAAGTAATTCCTAGGTCGAATCTTTTGATATCTTCTATTATTGATGTCCTTTATAAGGCAAAATACCTGGCTTTATCTAGGTTATGACAAGGATTCAAGAAAATAGGTTTTTTTTTTTTTAATTTACCTTAAATTTTATTGAGCCAAGGTCTTCTAGCGGAGCAGAATCTAGAACAGCAGTTCTTTACCATTAACAATTATTTTTAGTTGTTATATTGCAATGTTCCATCCATATGGAAATAATAAGCATTTAATCACATTGTACTATTAATAAACTAGTAGGGAAAGCAAGCATAGTAAGTGTAAATGAAGTTCAAAATCATCTATATGCTTTTTTTTTTTTTTTTTAATTGTGAAGGAGGGTGAGAGAGAAAGCCTGGGCTGGCAGAGGCAGTGGGAAAGGGAAAGAATCTTAAGCAGTCTCCACACCCAGCGTGGAGCTGATGTGGGGCTCAATCCCACGACCCTGAGATGAAGACCTGAGCTAAAATCAAGAATTAGACTCAACAAATTGAGCCACCCAGGAACCCCTCATATGCTTCCTGATATTCAACTGTATTGAGCATTCAATTGTTTAGAGCAGAACTAGCTAAATAAATGTGTTAATTGGCTTTGTGTCACTTGTACTTATTTCTAATGAGAGCAGGAATAAACCATAAAACAAAAATAAAAGGCAGCAGCACACTCTGCAAGCTTAGCCTCAATTTCACATGTATCTGTTGAATTAATGCTGAATTGGAGCACTTGGGTTTTAGTCCTTGTCTGTCATTAGAGGGGTGTGGTATATACATATAATGAATATTACTCAGTCATAAAAAATAATGAGAGCTTGCCATTTGCAACAGTATGGATGGACTTGGGGGTATTATGCTAAGTGAAAGAAGTCAGACAGAGAAAGACAAATACTCTAAGATTTTACTCATATGTGGACTCTAAAAAAAACAAAACAAATGAACAAACAAACAAAAAAGCAGAAACTGACACATAAATACAGAGAACAAAGTGGTGATTGCCAGAGGGGAGGTGGTGGGGGATGGGAAAATGGGTGAAAGGGAGTGGGAGACACAGGTTTCCAGTTACAGAATGAATAAGGCATGGGGATGGCAGGTTCAACATCGAGAAATTATCAGTGTATTGTAACAGAGTTGTGTGGGGACAGACCTTACCTACACTTTTGATGAGCATGGCGTAATGTACAGAGTTGTAGAATCAGTATAATGTACACCTGAAACTAATGTCACATTATGTGTCAACTATGCTTCAGTTAATAAAAGAAAAAGCTCAATATAATTCTCTTGCCTGAATTGTAGTTTTCTCACTGGTTAAAAAAAATAAATGGTGTCCCTAGTCTCTTTGAATTCTGCAATCCTATGGTCCTATGATAATATGGGATTCAGACTCTGAAAGAGAAATATATGAATGGGCAGAGAGCTACTCATAATAGTCAGTAGGAACTCCTTTTCTGCAGTCTTCAGTGGGATCTACCAAGCAGGCCTACTCTAACATGAGAGATGATGCCTGAGAAATTCCTTGACTTCAGTTGGTGGCTCTTGTAAAAATAAAATATCATCCTTTCACCAGCAAACACAGTTCTCAGCTGATGCCAAAAGCACATCCTTTGTAGATGGACGTCACAGCTGGTGGCCATTGTCATAGGACTAGTGTTTCAGGGAACAACTCTGATTCACTTTATGTGAATTCTTGGGAAAGAAAAGAGGACACCCTTGGCTTAGAAAAGAGTCCACAGCCATGGAATGGCAAAGGACAAGGTACAATTAGAATGAGAGAGCAATTTCAATCTTATAATGCATGAAAAATGCCTGAAGCGATAGAGATTTGCTTATGGAACTGAAACTACGAAGCCCAAACAAGTATGGGGGTTATAAACACAATGGCGTCTTATTAGCAGTAAAGTATTTTTCTAGGCATTCAAATGAAGCAGAAAATCAGACCTGTTGCATAACTTTTAAATAACTAGTGACATAAACAAGCAGAGAACATGGTTTGGTGTTAGGGAACAAGATCGTTGACACAGTTTCCAAGTAATGTGTTTTATCAGAGGACACTGAGAGGTGTGGCCTTTTATGCCCCTCAGTGGATATACATGTCCTTGCACAATCACAGTCACAAAAAAATTGGCCCACAATACCAAAACACACTCACCGCCCTAACACCATGGGCTACGACAGCAGCCACTGTGGAGACCTGGGCTGTGGCTGGGGCTGGGGATGTGGCAGCTTCCGCAGATGGGGCTGTGGCTGGGGCTGTGGCTGGGGCTGGGGAGGCCACAGATGTGGCTGCTATTGTCCCTGCTACTGTGGAAGATACCGATCTTCTGGCTTCTACTGAATACTGGAAAATTTACTGTTCGTGGACTTGTCTTCTGTGAGGCTCTGATTAATCTAGAAAATGTTATTCCGTAACATTCTGCTTTGTTGACCTTGTCTTCATAGTTAAATTGTTATTGGAATGACCTGGTTTCTGATAATACTGTGATGAAAACTCGATGAGCTAAATGTTGATGTTCCATTGGTGATGTTCTTCAGGGATTCCCCTTCGGTACAGGATGACGCATCATGACACCCTAGCCAGACTTTGCCTTCTATACTGGATATTTATAATAAACTTTTTCTGACATAGTAAATGTGTTTTGAACTTCAACTTTATTGCAATAAATTTACTGTGAGGAACTAACATAATTGCCATAAACTATGGCAACATTTTCTTCTTACATCTAATTTATAATCATATTAATTTATTAATATTTAATATTAATTTATTAACAATCACAATATTTATTATTAAATATAATAAAATATATTTATGATATTTATTAATTTATTTAATAAATAAATAAATTTACCAGTGTATTTTGTTCCATGATTATCTCTTCTTTTCCTTCATCTTATCTTCCTTCTCATCATCAGCAATGTCTACTTATTCTTCCCCACCAGAACATAAGAATTCCATGTCTTTTTTCCTTGGAAATTGCCTTGTTAATTCCAAAAGAAAATAATAAGGAAAAACTTCAGTTTGCATGTAAATTATTTGAGAACACTTGAGAAAATAAACATAAAGGAATTATATCAACATATCAACAATAGGTAAGTCTAGAAGATGGGTGTATGATATTTGTTGTAATATTTATTTGCTATAATATTTAAAATATTTAAAAAATTAAAATATTTCATAAAATAAAAGCAAAAACCATTTATCACAGTCTCAAATATACATTACCATATTAAATTAAATTTAGGAAAAGTAACTCAAGGGGAAAAAAATCTGAATAGTTCTATATTTTGTGTAGAAATTGAATTCATTGTTAAAAAATCTTACCAAAAATGCCTCCTTAGGGACAGATGGTATTACTGGTGAATTCTAAATACTTTCTGTTCCAAGAATAAGAAAAAAGAGAACACATCTATACTTTTCAAGTCAGCAATATTTCAAAATAAAAATATAATATCATCAGGAGGGAGAATTACAGGCCAGTATTTCTTACTAACATACATGTAAAATTCTTAAGAACATATAAGCAAATTTAATACTGCACTATATGAAATAGACAATACGTCATGGCCAAATGAGTGTTATTTGAAGGGTGCAAGAAAAGTTTAGCATTTGAAAATTATAAACCTAAGCCAATATAATTAACAGAGTAAATGGAAAAATATGTCATACCCATAGATTATTTTAAATTCCCAGCCTGTTAATTGCAACATCCTTGTTATATCTGAGTCTAGGGCCGATGATTTATTTTCTCTTCAGAGTGTGTTTTCCCTTGCCTTTTGATGTGCCTTGTACTTTTGTGTTGTTGTTGAAAGTCAGTTGTGTTTTATTAGGTACTAGGAACGGAAGCAATGAAGCCTTTCATTTATGTTAATGTGGTTGGGAGTGGGGCCCTGTTAAAAGTTTGTTGTAGCTGCAGGAGCCAGAGGTTTGCTTTTTGACCTCAGGCTTTCCTAAATACTTTTCTTCAAAAGAGTCTGTGTCTTGCAGCTCTTTCTGCTATAACCCACTCTTTCACTGGAGCACCACTGGCGTCGTGGTAAAGTTTAGGCAAAGGAGTCCTGTAATTTTACAATTAAATTTCAGTCTCTTGTGGATTGCGTCTTAAGGCTGATATTCACAATGTTTCTTCAGTTGGTACGGTCCTTACTGTCTTCTTGGCTGTAGGGTAGGGCTCTCTGTGTATTTAATGGAAGTCCTGAGCCCTATAGACTCTGGGTTTTTTTTCCTCTTTTAGGTGAGAGAGGCTGAAAAGGTCTGGAGTAGGATTCCCTTTTCCCAGGTGGATCTTTTGCCTTGGTGAGTTAGTCTCTGTTATGGAGAAGTTTCTGGATGCATTTTATATTGATCACTTTTTCCTTCTCCTGCCAGAGCCATGATGGGATCTTTCTTGGGTCTTCATCATGAGAACCTAATGAAATTATTAGAAGTGAAGTCCAGTAATGTAGCGATCCCCTTAACAGCTTGGTCCCTTGGCCGCAGGAATTTCTCATTCTCACATGACCAGCAAGTTATAGGTCCAAGTGCTCCTTTCAGTCTATTGTGCCAGTGGTTTCTGGTCCAGGTAAGCAGACTGAGGCTGTAACTCTAGAATCACTCCCTGTCTGTCCAGACTCACGGTGGCAATTTACTTTGCACTTCAGTTACCTTGTGGGTCCAATGGAAGTCATTAATTTTCAGCTTTTCACCCTTGCTTTTTTTGTTATAAGGATGGGAGTGATGACTTCATCCAGTGCTTTTCGTGTTGCAACAGAAACCAGAAATAGATAAAGGGCATCTAAAACACGAAACAAAGATAAAACTTGCAATTCACATGCTACTTCTTGGTTAAATAATAAATGCTTTCTTCCTGAGCTTGGGAAGACAGACGTCTTCTCCCACCACTTCTGTTCATTATTGTGCAGTGGTTCCGAACGGCTACCAATAGGCAAAAATAATAATGATAGTAGTAGTGATAGTAATGGTAATAATTAACGATTGGAAAACTATCTGTTTAATTTATCATACATGTACTGTTTCCTCAGTATATTTAATTTATAAAAATTCATTGCATTGCTACTTATGAAGAATTAGAAAACAAATTTAAAAATCAATATAGTGTACAGCAGCATCAAAAAATTTAATACATAACGGGGAGAAAAGCATTAATGGGAAATCTCTCACATCTTCCTCTCTTAAGAGGTACCCGTGGCATGACTTCTAGTGACTTCTAGTGACTAATGGAATTTACTGGCTAAAAATGAAAATGAACGAAGGAAGGTTTTGGGTGGATTATTCTGTCCAACAGTTGACTGTTCTAGGAATGCTTTCAGCAATATATATCTGGTTTACCTAGATAGTTTATTATAAATAAACCCTGAATGTACTATAGCTCTGTTAAAGATTGGAAGTTAGGGTTGCCTGGGTGGCTCCGTGGGTTAAAGCCTCTGCCTTTGGCTCAGGTCATGATCCCAGGATCCTGGGATTGAGCCCCACATCGGGCTCTCTGCTCAGCGGGGAGCCTGCTTCCCCCCTTCTCTCTCTGCCTGCCTCTATGCCTACTTGTGATCTCTGTCTGTCAAATAAATAAATAAAATCTTAAAAAAAAATTGGAAGTTAGTTATATAGCCAGATGAAGGCTATGTGTGTAGCAATGTTGAGATCTGACATATCCTAAATCTTGTTTAGCCTGTGTTAACTGAATCTTTATTCCGTTAGTTTTCTTCATTTGGAAAGAAAAATAGGTGTGTTGTGGAAAAGAGCATTCTGAAAATTGTATCAGTAGTTTTTTGTTTTGTTTTGTTTTGTTTTTTAGGAGTTTTACTACAATTTTTTATCCTTTATTCTTCATTAGTAAGGCTGACTCTGAGTCAAACTTGTATATCATGATAATCTGACAATTCAAACCTTTGTGATTGCACATACACTAATAAATCTAACAAAAATGTCCAATTCCTAGTAACCTTTGAAACATTACCTAGCAATTAAAGGTTTAAATATAAGGAACAATATATCACAATTGTGTACTGGAAGAATCCTCATTATTGACAGTTCTGACAAATTTGATTTATAGATTCAGTGCAATTATAACAAAATATCTAAGCAGAAATTTTGTAGACATTAAAAGGTGATTCTAAAATTTATATAGACATGTAGAATGCCTGAAATAACGAAGAAAATTCTTGAGAAAGAAAAATGTTAGAAACTCCTAAACTTCTGTTCTTGAAAAGGCACCATAAAAAATTGAAAAGATCTGTCATAGACTGGGAAAAAATATTTGATGTGCATTTATGTGGCATTGGCATACATTAGGTAGCCTAGAAATTTTAAATATTTTAAATGGAAATATTAAATTTTAAAAAATTTATTATTTTTGAGTTTTAAAAAAAGCTGATAATTTAAAAAAAAATTGTGGAAAGACTTGAGCAATCATTTCACAAAAGATATCCCAATGTGTAATTGGCATACTAAAGGTTGTGGTCACTAATTCTGACATGTGGATGTGTGTGTGGAGCGGACCCTCTCCACATGCATAAGCAATTCTCCAACACCGGCTGGATACTTTATGATGTAACTCGATTCTGATACCATCTATATGGACCTAATGTTATATCCCACCTACTAAGGGATCAGTCCCAAAAGGCTGCTTTCTAGCACTTCAGACACCCATCATAAGTCCAGTTAACATCTATACTTCTGACGGACCAGCTATAGGTTGGAGGCTCCAATGACTACTTCCTGTGTTCAATTAATTTGCTAGAGCATCTCACAGAACTCAGAGAAACATTTTACTTACTAGATCATCAGTTTATTATTAAAGGATACAACTCAGGAAGTCAGATAAGAAGAGATGTATAGGGGAAGGTATGGGGAAAGGGAGCTCAACTCTCCCCAAATCTCCAGATGTTTACCAATAGGAAATGCTCCAAAATCTGTGCTTTTCGATTTTTATGTAAGCTTCATTACATAGTTATGATTGATTAGATCATTGACAATTGAATCAACCTTCTGCTCCTCTCCCCTCCCTGGAGGTGGAACAAAATGACTCAAAGTTCCAACCCTCCAATCTAGGATTGGTTCCCCTGGTAATCAGACCCTTCTTAGGTGCCCTAGGGGCATCCCGAAAGTCACCTTATTAACATAAAAAAGATATATTTTCTCTTTCTCACCAGTTAGGAAATTCTAAGGGTTTGAAAGCTCCATGCTAGAAATGTTTATTTCTTTTTTTTTTTTTTTTTTTTTTTTTTTTTTAAAGATTTTATTTATTTATTTGACAGACAGAGATCACGAGTAGGCAGAGAGGCAGGCAGAGAGAGAAGGGAGGAAGCAGGCTCCCCGCTGAGCAGAGAGCCCGATGCGGGGCTCGATCCCAGGACCCTAGGATCATGACCTGAGCCGAAGGCAGCGGCTTTAACCCACTGAGCCACCCAGGCGCCCCATGTTTATTTCTTATTACAAATTACACACACATAAAAAGATGTGCAACATTGTTAGTTTTCAGATAAGTATATTTCAAAACCAGAATGAGAGATAGCACTATGTACACACCAGGAAGGCAAAAAATTGAAGGGTCTTTTTATGTAGGTAGGAATGCAAAGCAAGAGAACTTTTACATATTACCATGGAGAACATGAATTAGCACAAGCACTTTAGGAAACTGGCCATATCTATTAAAGCTGAAATCACATATATTTATTCCTTTTTTATATTTTTATTTTCAGTATCTTAAATTTACCATAAAAACAATTTTAAAATGCACAATTTTCCCTTTTTAACAAACTCTCATAAAACATAAAAACTCCAAACATCACACTTGACACTTACAATTCAAAATCCAATTAGAAGAGTATTAAATATTTACAAAATTCTATCTTTTTAAAATATGAAGTTACTTGCAGTTTTATAGAATTGACATAAAAGTGGCTTAAAAATGGGAGAATTTTCCTTCATTCCTAAAAAGAAAATATGTCGGCTAGAAGCTATGGAGATTCTTGAGTATATGAGGTCTTAAATTTCAGTACGGAAACCTTCCTCTTTTTGTGGGTATAAGAGCTCATGCATAGGAGGGTCTTGTAACACTATCGGGTACCAGCTTCCCTCCAGGCATTAACAGTGTAACAACACTGACTTTGGCCTCTACAAGCCCAGTCTGTGTTTCTGCCAGTGTTGCCTAAAGCTCACTTTCATTAAGAACTTCTGAATTTTTCAATAATTAAGCCTCTTCAACAGTTACATGTAAAAGAATGAAACTAGACTGCTTTCTAACATGAAAATGAACTCAAAATGGATTAAAGGCCTACATGTAAGACCTGAAACCATAAAATCCTTGATTTTTCTGACATTGGTCATGGCAACGTTTTTCTAGATAGGTCTCAAATAATGTGGTAAATGTCTATTTTCTCACCTCTTTTTATATTTTTTACACAAAAGATCCTCTAGTTCCTTTTTTGCACTTCCTTTTCTTCTCACTTAACAATCTTTCCTTGAAGTTGTTCTGTATCAGTTTCAAGATATGTTCTTTCTTTAAAGTTTTTATTGTTTCAAGTTGTGTAGTACTCCATTTTGTGGATAGAAGCAGTCATCCTCTCTTGTGGACACCTGGGTTTCATCATTACTTGTAATTCCACACAACAGTGTAGTGAATAACCTTGTACACACTACATTTGTATTGCTGGAGGTATATCTTCAGGGTAAATTGCTGCAGAGGAATTACGGAGTCACAAATTTATGCATTTGTAGTCATTGCCAATTTCTTCTATATACTAGTTTTCTATTGCTGCTGTAATAAATTACTACAATCGTGGTGGCTAAAACAATCCATATTCATTATCTTAGAGTTCTAGAAGTCAGCCAGCTAGCACAGACTTGGTAGGGTTGCATTCCTTTCTGTGGGCTGTCCAGGAGAATAGATCCCCTTGCCTTCTCCAGCTTCTATAGACTGCCTGCGTTTTGTGGCCCAAGTCTCCTTTCTCTGTCTTCAAAGCCCACAACAGAACTTGGAGCCTTCCTCATGCTGCTATCCCTCTGGTTCTCTACATGAGGGAAATGTTCTGTTTTTTGGAACTAATGTGATCATATTGTACTCACCTGGATAACAAGGGTACTCTTGTCTCACATTCCATAATCGTAATAATGGCTGCATAAAGTAATGTTGTATAGATTATGGGACTAGAATGTGGACATTCGGGCGGGGGCATTATTCTCCCTACCACATACTTCACCTAGATTTTAGAAATTTTCATTATCATCAGCAATGTACAAGAATGACTATTTCTCCATAGTCTCACCAAAAGAATGCATTGTCATATATTTTACATTTTTACTGATCTAATAAGTGACAAATAGCATAGCACTTTTTTTGCTCAACTGCATTAGCTAATATCTCCAGAATAGGAGTTAATAGTGAATACTATGGGCATCTTTGCCTTTTTCCTGATCTTGGTGAAATGCCTCTCAGGTTCCACATTTAACGAAAATGCTGACTTTAAGACAATCTTATTAAGTTGAGAAATCATCCATCAATTCCTATTTTCTTGAGCACTTTTATTACGAATGAGTGTTGAAATTTGTCAGAAGTTAATCAGCATTTATGGAAATAATAATGTGATTTTTCTTGAATTTGTTAACATGATGCATTATATCAACAAGTGTCCTTATGTTGAGATCAGTTATATACTTAGATGCCACCTCCTCATGATGCATTATTTTTTTTATTATGGTTTTAGATTTGATGGGCTAATATCTTAGTTAGCATTTTTGCATACATCCTCAGGCTATACTTTTCTTTTGCGTGTGTGTGCTCTCTTTATTGAGTTTGGGTGTTTTTTTGTTTTTGTTTTTTTTCATTTGTTTTGTTTTGTTTTTTTAGGATTGATTTTATTTATTTATTTGTCAGAGAGATAGAGAGAGAGACAGAGCCCAAGCAGGGGGAGCAGCAGAGAGAGAGGGAGAAGCAGGCTCCCTGCTGAGCAATGAGTCTGATGTGGGACTCGATCCCAGGACCCTGGGATCATGACCTGAGCCGAAGGCAGGAGCTTAACGGACTGAGCCACCCAGGCATCCCTCTCTCTGCATTCCTTTAAATACTTCCTTGTATTTAAATACTTGTATTAATAAACCTTGTATTAAATACTTCCTTGTAGTTTGACTTCATCTACTAATTTTTTTCAGTTTTTATTTAAATTCCAGTTAGTTAACATACCGTGTTATTTTAGTTTCAGGTGTACAATTAGTAATTAGTAAACTAATTAGTAAATTAGTAAGCTAATTAGTATATTAGTTTCAGATATACAATTTAGTGACTCCACACTTCCGTCCATCACCTGTGCTCATTACAACAGGTACACTCCTTAATCGCCATCACTTATTTCTCTCACCCCCTTACCCACCTCTCCTCTGGTAACCATCAGTTTGTTTTCTATAGCTAAGAATCTGTTTCTTGGTTTGCCTCTCTCTCTTTTTTTCCTCTTTGCTTACTTGTTTCTTAAATTTCACATAAGAGTGAAATCATATAGTATTTGTATTTTTCTGACTGACTTATTTTGCTTAGTATAATTTTTGTTTTTAAAAACAGTATTTTCCCTTAGGGAGAAGATTTTCTCTTTCTTGAGGGATTTTTGTTGTTGTTGTTCAGTCTTTGGGACTCTACTTCTCTGTTGATTTTTGTTTGTTTGTTTGTTTTGTTTTGTTTTGTTTTAGGGAGAGAGAGAGAGCGGGGTGAAGGGCAGAGGGAGAAGCAGACTCTCCACTGAGCAGGGAGCCCCTATGTAGTGCTCCATCCTGGGACTCTGGGATCGTGACCGGAGCCAGAGACAGACCTCAGGATGTGTGGAGGGCTGTGCTTGAAGGCTCTGCTGACTCCTCTGTTCAGGCCTTGGTTGAATAAAACACTGAGCAAGCTGACTAACCACCTGTGGGTCTTTGATAAGACCTTGGCAGACCCTGATGGTAGGATAGGGTGAGGGCGGGTCAGCAGCTGTGGTCCAGAAGACTCCTGTGGGGAGGTAGCCTCACATTCTCTTCCCCAAGGCAGCCTCGCCTGTCTGTCTTTCCAGCACCTCTGAGCTCGGGAAGGCCTTCCTCTAGGAAGGCCTAAACTGCACCAGGAAAGCCAAAGTGACCCTGTCACTGCTCAGGAATTGTCAGTGGCTCCCCACTACCCTCAGGATAAACTTAGAAGACCCCTGGCATGGCCCTTTAGGACCTGGGCCCTCCCCAACCCCATTCTTCACCTCTTTTGACACAAATTCCCATACCTTGTTCTTCACATTTCCTTCTTTTGTATCTGTTGGATCATCAAGAACGTTCCTCCCCCATCTGTAAAAAAACAAAACAAAATAAACAAACAAACCAACCAACCCTCTTAACCAACCGAGCCAACCAGGCTCCCCAAGTTGTTTTGTTCTTACAAAGAATTAGGGGAAAAAATTCAAGAAATACATCCACTGGAAGTGGATGCTTCTTCTGCTACTTCTTTTTCTAATTTGTACTTTATAGAGCCTTCATCTTGTAGTTATGTTCAAAGGATAACACTTGTGTGGTTTTATAATTTTCCTTTAGTAGGTCTGTGTATTTGTCAGGAGGTGTATTGGGAGACTCAGACCTGTGGAGCTGCTACTTCACCCACCCAGGAAATCTAAGATGCCAATGATAAACAGAAACAATGTTTCTGGAATTATCCTTTAATTTCAATGTATTTCACTTAATAGAGCAGGAGACTATTAACAAGTTGAAGTAAACCTTTTGGTGTTCAGGGGTATTGACCACTAAGGAAAGGAAAACCCGTAAGATTCAAAAAAGCAGAGGTTGTACAGAATTTGTTTTCTGTGGATCTGCTCATTTCACAATTTATTCACTCAACTACCAATATATTACCTACTCTCTTCCATCCACAAAAGTTATAAAATGTGATTGTAATAAACATTCTTGCCCTGAAGGGGTAGATAGTATAATGGAAAAGACAGTGAACAAATTAATTAGTATACTAAAATCTGATGAAATGCAAAGATAGAGTTTTATTCAGGGCTTTGGGCAGCACTCTGATGCATCTTTTAAGTCAAAAAGAGTTAGAAATAGCTCGTGACGTCTTTGAAGTGTTCTTAAAGAAGGTTACACTTGACTTACATTTTGAAGGATTAGTTGGGATAAGGCGGGAGAAGAAGTACAAAGGAGAACTCCAGATGAAGGATCAGCTCCCGTAGTCTCCAAAGCATGTAGTAGAACAACGGCTTTGTTACGTATGGCGTAAAGGGAAATAAAAGGTCAATTGTGAGTGAATGAGATGGAGAAAAATAAGTTTGGTGATAAAAAACCTTGTTTGTGAATTTAAGAATTTAATCTTTTCTCTAGTGACTTAAAGATATAATGGCTGAAAAAATGAAATGATTAGATTTGTTTTTTTGGAACATTCATTTGGATGCAGTATGAAGAACAGATCAGATGAGGGTCCTTTCTCGGGGCAGTGTGACCATGGGGGAGGCTCTTCCATGAATCCAGGAGAAAGTGACAGAGGACTAAATTAAATAATTATAAACAATAGGGGTACTTACAAGTAATATTATAAGGGAAAAAATTATGTGGTTCATTTGGTGACCAACCAAGCACATTGCATGTTTCTGATGGTACTAGTCATTCTTTTCTCTAGAAGAATCTGGAACCTTTCCATTGGATCAGGATTTCACCCACCAGTGTTTAGTCACTCATATCTGTTGTGATCTCATGTAACTGTATTTTTAAATATTTTAAATAAACATATTTAACTGGCATTGGGAGTGGGGCTTAATCAATTCATTTCTGTACATTTCTAATCAGTTAATGGGATTTCAATCAGAATGTTTCTCTTCTTTCTTCTGAATTGGTGTTTTGATTCAACCATGTTTTGATTCAGTAATGGAGTTGATCCAACAAAGCTTCACCGCTTGTCACAATGCATTGGGTAATGTTTGAGGTCTTGAGTACATGGGAGAACAGGATGCACAAAACCTGTATGTGCTTTCATATATCCTACCTTTCATTTGTTTTCAGTGTTTTTTCTACATGATTTCATTTTTAAAAAATCATACTGTGAACTTCTCCTTTTATGACTTAAAAGAAAATAAATTGCAGACTTTATTTCAATAACATGGTTTGTACTCTGAGACTTATTATGGGACCATAAATCTATGGTGATCAAAGAAAGTATTTTTAAACATTGAGCTGATATAAAATAAAATGTATAATAATATGTAAGGAACAAAAAATACTATTAAAAAAAACCCCCTGTACCAAACAGTGAATTTTGAAATTTCTAATGTTCTTTATATATAATCAGGGCAGTTTTATTTCTTAAAATAAACATGTAAAAATAAAATGTGTAAAATGTATAAAAAATACATACATACACATATATATGTGTGTATATATATATATATATATACCTCTATATGAAAGTATATTCTGTTTCCTTGACAAGTTTATTTACTTACTTGAGCTTTCTGTTTCTCACCTGTAGAATGAGGGTCTTGCTTCTCAAAATGTATTGTTTCTCAAAGTAAGTGTGAATTAAAAATACTGGGAGTGCGTGACCAATTTTGTTTCTTGGGGTATGTTCTTAGATAATTTGTTTTCAATAGGTTTGTTATAGGTCCCCAGCCTTTTCATTACTCAAAACTTTCCCTGGAAAACCATGACTCTAGATGGCACCCAACTGTGTTACAGCAATGTTTGGTGGCCATTTCTACCTGTCTTTCCAGAGAACAATGTTTTCATGGTAGCTTTCAGACACTTTGCACTCTCCAGGCCACACCATCTGGAAATTAGTACAAGAATTCTGTAACTTGGAAGATCTTCTGATCTGGCAAGATCTGACATGACAGTCACATCAGAAGACGAAATAATAAACTGAAATTATACCATGTTCCTCCTGATAGTTCATGCCGCATTTATATCAAATAAGTTCTTAATAATGATGGCAATGGTACTGTTTGGTTTATATGATATGGTTTATTGTTTAGCTGCCTTTTCCTACACGATGGTCATTTGATAACCTTCTTAGTGGCGTCTGCCTGATATTTAATTTTCACATATTTACTCCTGCTGGGGACATTAGGTTCCAGGAAACTTGTAAATCATTTAGTTTTAAAAATTTTAGTTTATAAGATTGAAAATAAAACTGACAAAAATTTTATCATTCATCAAACAGATTTCATGTTACTGCTGGTTATTTTCTTTTAAGTCGAAGATAAGGAAATTATCTTAAATTAAAAAAAAAAGCACTCTTTCTAAAACTTCAGATGTTGAAGAATGTAGGCTGTTTTGGTTTTGGTTTTGGTATTTAAATTACAGGCATACCTCAGACATACTGTGGTTGGTTCCAGACCATCACAATAAAGCAAATATGGCAACAAAGTAAGGCAAATGAATTTTTTGGTTTTCTAGTACATGTAAAAGTTATGTTTACATATATAATTAAGTGTAAAATTGCATTATATCTAAAAAAAGACATACCTTTATAAAAAAAACTTTTTTTGCTCAAAAATGAACCATCATCTGAGCTTTCAATGAGTCATAATCACTGATCACAGATCACCATAACAAATATAATAATAATGAAACAAATTTGAAATATTGCAAGGATTATGACACAGAGACATGAAGTGAGCAAATGCTGTTGGGAAAAAAAAAAAACGCCTCTAACAGACTTGTTTGATATAGGGTTGCCACAAACCTTCAATTTGCCAAAAAATGCAATATCTGCAAAAGTTCAAAAAAGGGAAGCACAATAAAATGAGGTATGTTTGTAATAATGAAGTGTGTAAAATTGTTGTGAGATAAAATTGACACTTTTTTACTGAGACAATTAATTTGTATTTAAAATGAGCCATCCCATGTTTATTTGCTGGAATGGAGAAATATGGAACAGATTCATTAGTGCCCATCATACATAGTGGTTGTGGATTGGCTGTATTTACAAATAGTGTCTCTCTCATTGTACATGCTTTGAGGTCAGGATCTCTTTGTTTCCCTTGTATTGATACATTGCCCAACACAGACAAATGCTCAGTGAGTATTTGTTAAAAGAAAAAATGTCATTAATATAATAGAATTTTGTGACCCAAAGAGGTTATTGATTAGGACTGATTAAGACCTCCAATGACAGAATTAAAGTATTAGCTAAAAATTGGACAAGGCATTAACAGTTGATTTCCAAATCCTCTTTAGGAAACCAAATTGTATTTTAACTATTATATTTTGATTTTTAAAAGTTAATGTTTGATGCATTCCTTCCAAGTAATCTAGAGTAGGAGTGAAGTGATGTGAATCACACAATAAATTCTCATTTATTTGTTTATATAACTTAAAGAAAATCTCCTAGTCTCTCAAAAATGATCATTAAGGTGCATAATTCTATTTCCAAATGCAAATGAAGAAAATGAAAACATGAAGAATGAAGAAAATAACATTTTCCTGCCCCAACTCAGCAAGTTGTGCATAGGACCAGAGGAAGCTATGTACATGAAAGTGTTTTCAAATTGCTAATTTCATGTAAATAAATTATTTTGCAAGTCTTTTTGGTGTAGCTTATTCAGAAAAAATACATACTGTTAAAAAACAACAACAACAACAACAACAACAACAAAATCCAAACTTGTACTTAGGATATCTTCCAAATGAAATTTTGTTACCTTTAACAACGCAAATTCTGATCTTTCTATTACCTAGTAGGTCAAAGAGATTGGGTCTCTATCACACACGCATTTCACCTTGGGTCAATCCTGTGTCTGAGAGTTCCTGCAGGAAGTGATATAATTGGTGTCTTTTTAGGACATTTCACATTAGAGGCTCAAAAGGTCTAAGTTGCTTGAGGACTTGCTCACAGATCTCTTAGATATATGGAGCTTTATAATACTGACACCTCTTTCATTTAATGAGTAATGAATATTTATTTCATTTATGAAATAATCGGTGCATAATTTAAATTCACAGTTAGTGGTTTGAATGTAAAAATGTTTCCTGTTGACCCACTGGCAATGTTGTTTTCTGTTATCTTTTTAGTGCTTATGATTAATATCCATTAAATAACTTAGCTTCTTGTCTTGTAGATGCTTTTATTATAAATGAATCTTGGAGATGTGATCCTATCTGGACACAACTAACAGAGGAAGTCTAACTATTCTTACTGACATTGGATCTTTCTCATTTATCTTTTTTTTTTTTTTTTTTTTAGCTCAAATAAATCCAACAGGTTCTAGACAAGTAGCACATAATGGCAAATGGACATAGCATTTCTATTATATTTTCCTAAAGAATGAAAACAAGAGTCCTGTGTTGGTGAGAGTTTTTTATGATGTTTCTTTGCTGGTGATTTTGGAAATTCAAGATCAAGTGCCAAAAGAAAAAGATATGTTGGATTTTCATGGCTCTGAATTGACATTCAATACCAAATTCACTGACAGTGGTTTGGGAATTATTTTTTGAGTGTATTGTGAAAAAAAAAATCCCACAATTTATATTACAAAAAGAATAGAAAATTGATGACAGCCAAACTTTTAAGCAACTAAATTTTTGTAAGAAAATAATAAATTGTTCAAGATCTTAATGGAATAGAAAAGTGACATATTTGACATATTAGAGCTAGAAAAGTGACCTATTTGGGGATTTTGAACAAGGATCACCAACATTTTTTCAGCCTCACTGCAAAATTAGCTATAATTTCCCATGATACTGACTTCATTCAGTAAAGAATGTCTCCATCATTTTGAACAGAGATGAGATGCTATGATGTCTGGCTAGAGGAGTTTATGGACGGCAGTCATTGTACATGTGGTCTTTAGAGATATCAAGATCAGTGTTAACACAGCCAGGGCATATTACATTAGAATCTGTGTAAACTGTCCTGAAGTAGAAAACAAAGAAATTAATGAGTCTGTTTTTCATGTCATTGCAGCCATGGAATGAAGATTATGCAAGTCTGTTTTTATTGCCACACCCTTTTTGGAGATATATAAGAGTCCCAGGGCAGATGGCAACATTCACACTTGGGAAACACACGTCCATATCGAACAAAATCCCCAGCTCCTGACACTATGAGCTACTACTATGGCAACTACTATGGTGGCCTGGGCTGTCGATGTGGAAGCCTAGGCTATGGCTATGGCTTAGGCTATGGCTATGGTTATGGTGGCTTCAGAGGCCTAGGATGGGGCTGGGGAGGCCACAGATATGGCTGCTGCCGCCCATCATGCTATGGAGGTTATGGATTTTCTGGCTTTTACTGAAAATGAAAAAGACTGGTGCTTTGGGACTTCAGAATTCTAATACCACCCTACACCTAATTCTTTCAAGTCTTTCTATGTCCAATGAAATCCAGATGCTGCTCTGAACGTCTGGCTCTATGTACAGTGAAAAGGACCAGAACTCACACTGAAGCCCTGAAACGGACCACCACCACCACCTCATTCCATGAACTCATTGGGAATTTTACAGATAGTCGCCTGTGGCATTTCTGTAGCCAATTTTCAATAAAGCTGTATTCTTGTACTTGATCTCGTGTCAATGTTTGCTAATTTTTAAAGTTACTACATGGACCGATTATTGTGCTTTAGGATTACTCTTCCAGGGATCACCTCTCCGGAGAACTTTGTGTTATATTTTTGTTAGAAGTATAGTCTCGTCTTTTGACCTCAGCTTTAAAAGTTAAATTTTTCTCTGGTTTCTTTAAACATTTCTACCTGTTTTCCAACAAAAATCATCTTATAGGAAGCAAATGCATTTTTCTCTTCTTAGTGATTTTTGGAAGCTGGGTATTTCTTTACAGGGCCAACCAGAAAGCTTTTAATTACCAGACAGGGAAGGATAACAAGGGAAGTTGAAGTAATTTGGGGTTTGGCAAGAAAGAACACAGATTTGAAAGAGATTGTCCTAGATGGTTTACCATATACGACTGTGTTTTTTTTTTTTTTTTTTTTTCCTTTCTCCTAAGCTGCAGCAGAAGAACAATGAGAGAGACTGCTGGTCTTTATTTCCCTAGAGATTTATATGTAGTTTGCAGAAGGATGATTGAACTAAAGGAAAACCAAAGACGAAAGGAAGAGCCTTTGGAAATGATTTGAGGCTAAGCTGCCCTGAATCTGGCATGAACAGGGTTCTAGAACTGTGCCTTGCACAAAACATGAGCTCAATAAACATTTATTGCATAAATAGAATTAAATAGTGAGAACCTATGGTGTGTCAGATATTTTGCAAGGTGTTATCTATCTATCTATCTATCTATCTACCTATCTAATCATTTAATTTTCTTAATACTCCAAAACACAGAAATTAAAGTATAAAAAAGCTTTTTAAGTTTTCAAACAACTCTAAGAGGTGGTTAGAAGAGTGGAAAAATAGAGAATTTGGAGACAAACAGGCTGGCATTGTGCTCTCTTTTCCCTACAAACTGTATGATGTATGACAAGTTGCTTAACTTCACTGATACACTTTTAATCAATTAAATATGACCATAATTTTTACTTTCAAGAACTGTTGCAAAATAAACCTACCCTTCACTACATCCATATGTATGCAAACAAAAACTATATATCATGGTGTATAGAACAGTAGGTAATTGTGTCAATTTCCTAGGGTTGTTGTAACAAGGTGTCACCAACTAGGTATCTTAAAATAAGAGAAATTTATTATCTCACAGTTCTGGAAACTAGAAGTCCAAGCTCAAGGTGTTTGCAAGGCTGTACTCCCTCTCTACAAGGCTGTAATCCTCCCTGGCCTCTTCCTAGCTTCTGGGGGTATGTTGGCAATCTGGCATTCCTTGGCTTGCTGCTCCAGAAGTAACAACTCCAATCTCTGCAGTCATTGTTACACTGTAGGCTCCCTGTGTGTGGCTACGTCTCCCTCCCTTTATGACTCCCTGTCTCTGTGTCCAAATTTCTCCTTCCTATGTAGACACTAGTCATATTGAATAATCATATTGATGTAGGGCCCACCCTAATGAACATATCTTGACCTCATCTCAACTTGATTCAACTGCAAAGAACTGATTTCAGATCCACAGGTATGGGGTGGGCAGGTGAGGTCTCCAATATCTCTTTTGTGGGGGCATAGTTCAACCCGTTAACAGTGACCAATATTTTATGTTTAATATTACTTTATTTAGATTATATAAGTCAGCAGAGGATAGACTAGGAGCAGATGATTCAACCATTAGAGTTTTGACTTTAGTCTTAAAATTCTTTTCACAATTCTAAGTATCTCTTTCTGTAACTGAGAGATTTGAGAGAAGATGATGACTGATTTAGAATGGATTGTGTTTCAGCTGATAATTAGAAGGTCATTCATAACTGCCCATTAGAGAGCTTGTGGTTTAATTTATATCCTCTCATAAATATGTACAGCCAAGCAGCCTCATAAACAAAAGCAGAGACATTAGCCCAAGGCAGCTTATAATTGATTTCAGAGAACTGGTTTGTGATTTTTTACTATCTGCTCAAATTAACTATGCAAATCAAGATCTTTCCCTAGATTTGCATTGTCAAAGAGATGTCACCTTTGTAAGATGATGCACACTTTCCTCCACGTCTTTCAGCTCACCTCTTAGACAAACCTAGTCACCCCCAAAGCCTACTTCAGGCTTTTTTCAATTGTCTATTCTTGGAAATAACAACATAAATATTATGTCCCATCAAAACTATACTTCCCTCATTTCTCGAATTTCTCAACTTATTCTTTGATTTTTCAATAGGAAATAATTGGGTAAAGCCATGTCTTGGGCCTTGGAGCAATATCTTTTACTACTCTCTTACACAAATTCCATTACAAGATTTGCAAAATCGAAAAACTGGAAGAAATAATTAACTCACAATGCTTCTTTTTAGTTGTAATAGCCTATGATCCTTTAGAAGAATCCAGGTAATTTAAAATATAAGTTAGTCTTTTCAGGGCTTGAGGTGAAGCAGGGGAGCTGGTAAGCCTTCTGGCATAATAGCTTTTTTTCCATATCCTGAGCAACTCTATTGTTCCAACAAATTCCTGCTGGGTATATGTTTGGTTAATTGAAGAATTATTTCAGAACCAGCCTGCCCTAACACTTGATTAAAGCAATCTCCTACATCCACTTCCCATGAACAAGGCCCTTGGTGCCCTTAATTGTTAATATTTCCAACAATTTGGTCGGTCTAACAATTACAAGCACTCCCTTCACAGATTATTTTTTTTTTTTTACATTAAGCTCTTTGATTTTCTTAATGTTAATAAAACTAGATCTTAAGAACTTTAGGAAAGAACAAAACTTTCTAATTCTTTTATTGTTTGCCTGAGAAAGTTAGAGGCAAAAGGATAAACACTTTTGCAAATGTTCCAGTTATTAAGAACATTTGATTTTGTCTAATAAATGTTAACGTGTGTATTCACTCATGGATCCTTTATTTTGCAAACTTATTTTTAAGTCATTTATTATTGTTATGTTTTTACTTAAGATGTATTGGTTTGCATGCTGTTATTTATTTATTCATTTATTTTTTTACATGTGGAAAAATTTAAGATGATATAAAAATTATGCCTTAAAACTGGTGGCTGACTATAAAGGAAATTAGGAGACTGATACATTTTCACACTTTTATAAAAAAGGATCATGGTTTTTTATCATTTTCCTGAGTAAATTCTGTGCTTTTTACTTAAAGATAAAAGAAAAGTGATGTGGATAACAGGTGATATTTAAGAAGTACTTTTGAAAGATGATATAATTAATGGTTGGAAAGTATTGTTATTTTATAAGAGAACTACTTGGTGTTATGAAACTTGTTTTTAAAACTGAAATGTAGAAAGGAGTACTTTGAAGATAGAAATATCATTTCATCGTAGCCACAGATTTGTTTTGAAAAAATGCAAGCTAAACAAAAAGAAAATGAACAGAGTGCTTTACAAACAAGTTCAGACCTTCTCTCAAATATGAAAGGAATGATTTTATAAACTTGTCTGTGCAGTTTTTACCAGAAGAATAATTTGATGTATCTTCAAGGATTCTTAATCCCACTCTTACTTTTTTAAAATATTTTATTTATATTTGAGAAAGAGAGAGAGCACAGGTAAGCAGAAGGGCAGGCAGAGGGGCAGGAGAAGCAGGCTCCCAAGTGAGCAGAGAGCCTGATGCAGGGGTCAGTTCCAGGACTCTGGGATCATGACTTAAGCTGAAGGCAGATGCTTAACTGACTGAGAGACCCAGGTGCCCCTTAATCTCACTCTTAAAGGGATATGGAAGTTGCCACATAGAGGGTTGCAATGGAGGTTTCCCTGTTCACCCAGTGAAATCCTTCGCTCCCGACACCATGAGCTATAACAGAAATCCCTAAAGAGAAACCTGGGCTGTGAGTTTGGATGTGGATGGGGCAGTTTCCATGGACTGATCTGTAGATGTGGCTCTGGGTACGGGTATGGAGGTATCACCCATTTAGTAGTTGGTTCTCTGGCTTCTACTGAATTACCATCTTGATTAACTGGGTGATTAACTTGATGACTGGGTACAAGAAGCAGACTTGACAAAGTAGACTGCAGACTGAAAAGTCACTATTATCCTAATAGGTCCAAATATTCAACAGCTACATCTCTAAAACAGCTTACTCTGTAGTTGTACGTATGTCTTCAGACATCCTTTACTTGTTCTTCAAAGCTGAGGAAAAATAGACTCACACTTAATCATCAAGGTTTGGTGTTAAAGAGGCTTGAGATTTGAGTTTTGGCTCCACTACTCTCTACCTAACTCTTGTAAGCTTGAACGAGTTAATCTCTAGATGCTTTCATTTCCCCTCAGCAAATTGTGTGGAGTGCCCTTCTCATGTGGTTTTGATAGTTAACTGGAGTTGATTCCTCATCATAGAATTGAGATGTTCAGATGCTATTTACTTATTTATTTTAATTAATTGAGTAATTAATTAAAAATTGTGATGTGTATACAACTTAGGAATGAATGATCATTGTAAGTTTCATTTCTTTAATGACCTTTGATTTTAAAAAAATGAAAACAAAAGCAAACATAGATTTTGCCTCCATGCACTTATTTCAACAAATTATTTTCTTATTTTATTCCTGATAAAATGAGCTACTAAGAGCAATTATTGTGGTCTCTTGGGCTATGGCTGTGGACCTGCCAGTTTAGAGACCTAGGTCCTTCCTTTGTTGGCTGTAGGTACAGCCCTGGGTGAGTGTGGCTATGACACCTGCTGCCAGCCTTGCATGATGGAATTGTTAGACTAAAAGTTTTTATTGGAGGACTGCCATATAATAAATGTGATATTTCAAAGAAGTATCAGAAACATCAAGGTTAGTGTCTAAGAATCAACAAACCAGACATGAGATACAGATGATTTGAAAGAGTAGATATGGGGTGCCTGGGTGGCTCAATGTGTTGAGCCTCTGCCTTCGGCTCAGGTCATGATCTTAGGGTCCTGGGATCAAGCCCCACGTTGGGCTCTCTGCTCAGTGGGGAGCCTGCTTCCCTCTCTCTCTCTGCCTATTTGTGATCTCTCTCTCTGTTAAATAAATTAAAAAAAAAAAAAGAAAGTGTAGATGTGAACTTGGTGAAGACTATTTATATTTAAAGAAATATGTTGGTGTCCTGCGAGTCCTCATCCTGAAGAAGAGTAGGATACTCTCTCTTCCTTGCTTGAACAAGCAGGGTTCTAGTAAGACCACTCATAATACATGTTATTATTTTTCTTCAGTTATGTGCACAATAGATTAAGATCTGACTCCCATCTAATGGGTGAGAAGGAATGTCCAGCTGGCTGCTTTAATAATGAGACCAAAGGAGAAGACATTACTTTGGCATCAGGGAGTAATATTGTAAATCATCAGAAAAAGAATACATGTGTTATTTGCAAAATCTAAGCAAGAACTCATTGATAGAACCGGCATGAAGCCATTTTTTTGTTGCAGCCAAGAGTACCACTTGGCATACAAAATTAGACTCTAAAGTCGTATTAATAGTGGCTTTATAAATATATACTGATTTATATACTTCTGAAAAAATCTTCCCTTTGAGGTGCTAAACAGATATGTAGTTAGTGATTTTGGCTTCTTCTGTAATCATAATTTTGGTACATCTTTGGAATTGCTTTCAGAGTTGAAGCTATGTTTCCTCAGTGAGGATAAATTTGGTGTGCATTTTTAAATAAAAATATTTAAAAGTAATTTAAATACCCAAATGTTCATAGCAACATTGTTGGTGGCAGCCCAATGCTGGAACAGCCAACTAGGTTTCAAATATTAGTCTATTTAGACAGCTGTGTTGCATACATATGATGGAGTTCTACTCACAGTGAAAAGGAAGGAACTATTGATAACATTGCAAAAATCTCAAAGGCGTAGTTCTGAATAAGCCAGTCTTAAGGATTACATAGGGTATGATTCCACTTATTTGATATTCTTAAAAAGTCTACTCTGTAGTAATAATAAACAGATTAGCAGTTGACGAGATTGTGGACAGGAGGTTGGTATCACTAGAAAGTGATAGTATAAGGGAGCTTTGGGACGAGCGAAATTGTTCTGTATCATGATCATTTCCACTGATGCAGAAAACAAATTTCAACATACAAAATTCAACACATATTAAAAAAAAAAGGACTCTTAGCAAATTAGGAATAGAAGAACATGTCTTCATTCTTATAAAAATATCTATAATGAACATGATTAAAATCATACTTGATGGTGAAAGACTGAATGTTTCTCCCTGGGATTAAAAACAAGAAAAGATATCCACTCTGAGTACTCATATTTAATATCAAACAAGAAGGCTGGCCGGTAAAATAAGGTAAATAAGAGAAACTAAAAGCATATATGTTAGAAAAAAGAGTAATAAAACTCTCCCTGTTCACAGATTACTTGATTATGTATATAGAAAATCCTAAAATATCTGCAAAAGAACTCCAGAATAAATGAGTTTATCAAGATCACAGATTAAATGTCTAAACAAAGGCAGATCTCTGAGGGAATCAAAGCACAAAATTATAGTATAACTAAATTAGAAATATCACATTTCCCCAGATTTTTTTCATCAGTTGTGCCCTACCAGTTAGAGATACTAACACAGGAAGAAGTAGAATAGTTAAAAAGAAAACTAGTTTATCTTACAAATGACTAAATGTGGCATAAACTAGGAAAAAGGAAGAATCTTTGGGATGTGTCTTTTTTTTTATAGGTTTTATTTATTTATTTGTTTAGAGAGAGAAAGAGAGCATGAGCAGGGAGAGGGGCAGAAGGAGAGGGAAAGAATCAAGCGGACTCCATGCTGAGCACAGAGCCCAACACTGGGCTTGATCTCATGACCCTTAGATCATGACTTGAGCCTAAATCAAGAGTAGGTTGCTTAACCGATTGAGCCATCCAGGCACCCCTCTTTGGGATGTGTCTTGAGCTTATATTATAGTGGGCTTAGGAAAAAGAGTCTCATCTTTAACTGTTTAAAATTTGAAGGTGAGGACTCTTCAAAGAGTAGGGGTCGTCGCTACTTCATTTGTCACTATTCCCAATAGAGAAGAGTCTTGTGCCAGCGTGGTACAGTACCAGCAAGTTGCCAAAAAAGCTGGATATTGTATCTAAATATGGTAGTAGAGAATAGTCTCAGATGCCCCAGGGACCTCAGAGCAACGCAGGAGTTGGTCTAAGAGCTCCTGGCCCTTGGGAAAAACAAAGACATTTAATTCCAAGATCCTTTTAGTAATGAGTTTCCATGTCAATTACTCTGGCCGTCTAAGCTACCACCTTGACAATTTTGGAAGCTGGAGATGGGACTGTGTCAATGGCTCTGGCTATACTGGCTATTGTAAACTCAGATAGTGCCGCTATGGTCCCTCTTTCTATAGAAGATATTGACTCTCTGGGCTCTATTGAAAAATCTGCCAATCACTAAAACAATACAAACTTTTTCTTACTGTAAATGATAACTTTTTTTTTAACTTCCTGTCTTCAAAGTCAGGCTTCTTGTTCACCTCATTACTGCAAAGATGGCTAACGTCATACACCATTACAGAAGGCACTTGGAAGGAAGCAAGGCAAGAAAGACTCATTCCTCTCAAGAGAACGTCATCACAGAAATGAGTTCTTTCCAAAAAGGCTGCATTTTAGAACTGAGCTGCTGCTTCATTGGTTCATAGACAGCTCTGTGTCTGTTTCCCTACAAAGTATCTTCATTGACATAACAAATTGGTTTCATTTTGTTTTGTTTATGTTAAAGAGTTTCATATACATTACAGTGTATTTTTTTGCAAAACCCAAATAATAATTTTCTGAAACAAATATATGCCAATATTTGACCATAGATATGATTATTTTTATTGTTAATACCTTTTAAAAATTATGACCACAAAAGTGTTTAAAATTAATGCTTATTCTATCTGATCTTGCTCAGAATAATGTTATCTGACTTGACACACAAGAAAACCAATGAAATTTGATATTTCTAATATCCTCCAAAATTTTGCCCTCTTTTCCCACAAATATAAGTTTTAACTTGTCATTTCCCCATCTATAATATAATTACTGACCACTAATAATCTTCATTGCTAAATGGGAGAGGGCTCTTCCTTTGTGTATATTAATTATCTCCTTGCCTTAACTACACGTCTAAGGGGAAGGCATTTGTCTGTGTTCTGTGGGCTTGAGTGGTATTTGTCACTTGTTGACTGAACTATGCCTAAGGTCCTGTCTCTGCCACTTCAATAGATACAGATTTCTTAAAATTTATTCTTACTCTTGTTGAAAACTTTTTATACATTTGGATAGACACTTAATTAATCCTTTTTTCTCTTGTTTTACCACTGTTGTCAGCCTCTCATTATACCCTTAGGTTTCCTATGTTCCTTGGTCTCTGCCTTCAATCTTCAACTGTTTTTGGTTTCTACTTCCTATTTTTAGGGGTTTATATTACTATCCTTATGTTTAATTTATTTTTATTTTTATTTTACCTAGAGTGCACATGCATGCATGAGCAGGGGTGGAGGAGGGACAAAAGGAAAGGGAGAGAAAAATCTTAAGCAGACTCCATAGTCAGTGTGGAGCTTGAGTGGGAATCAATCTCACCACCCTGAGATCGTGACCTGAACCAAAATCAACAGCAGGCTGCTTAACTAACTGAGCCACACAGGCATCCCAACCTCATTAAAAACAAAACAAAACAAAAACAAAACGATTCTTGTCCACTCTTTCAACTATAAAGTATGGATCTCACTAAATGTCTACCGTATATCACCCTTGTTCTCATTTCACTTTTACCAAGATAGTATTTTCAGTGGTACAGTATTCTAATCACGGCTTTCCTACATCCTTATATCTCTCAACTTACTTTACTGATGGTATCAGTCTTTTGAAATTCCAACTTTTGTTTAACTCTGCTTTTTCCATGTTTGCTCATTTACAGGAGCATTGGTCTAGAGAAGTACAGCCTTGCTGAATTGTCTATTAAACTTACAATTTCAAGTCCCAAGTAGCATTCAGCCATGACCAGAAATTCTCCATTTTCCTATCGAATTCACTTTGCCATTGTCTAAAATTTAACTATTGCATTCCTCATCATTTTTTAAACTTCCGACACAATCTGCTTTACTCTTCAACCAATTTATGACTTCTTTCCAATTCCACTGAAAAATTAAGAACAGAGAGTTAAACATCAACCAAGTATCTATTGATTTCCTATTGCTGCTGTAACAGATAATCACAAACTTAGTATTCAAAATGACTCAAATGATGATCTTGTAGTTTCTGTGGTCAGAAATCCAGGCACAAAATGGCACACGTGACTATCTCTTTAGTCTTCCAATGCCAGAACAAGTTTGTTGGCGGGCTGCATTCATTTCCAGAGGTTCTGGAGATGAATTTGCTTCCAAGTTCCATCGAGTTGTGAGAGAATTCAGTTCCCGTGGCTCAGGCCTGAGGTCCCATTTCCTTTTCCAGCCTCTGGAAGCTCCCGGTGTTCCATGCCTCATAGACCCTTTTCTTCCACCTTCAAAAGCAGCAATGGCAGGTCAGGTCTTCCTTACAGGTTTAATATTTGACCTCCATTTCTGCTTCACCTCTCTGCCTTCCTCTCCTGCTGTTAAAAGCTCATGTAATGACACTGGGCTCACTCGGATGATTGAGGAATAATCTCCCTCTTTTAAGGTCAGCTGATAAATAACTCCATCGGCAAAGTCCCCTCAGAGTGTTATCTAGATTCATCTGTGATTAAATAACCAGGAGATAGAAAAGTTGATGGGAAGTATTTGGAATTCTGCCGAGTACAATCATCCTTCAGCAAACATATGCTCTACCTTCTACATATTATAGTGCATGAATGGCCCTTTTTCTGTCTAAAAGCCATTCTTCCACTGTGCACTGGAAACCACACCTTCTCTCCTAGTCAGGTCTCTTATTTTTCAATTATCTTTCCACAACATTTACACTAAATTTACTACTTACTCTTTACTAATACATTTTCTTCATTGATCTTCTGATCACTGTGATCCCACTTCCCTCCAATAACACTGACCCTATCTCAGGCTCCTTTGTTGGGTTCCTGGGTTCCTTCCTACTTTTGCATTCAGGGTTCCCCAGGGATGAACTCTTATCTGTTTTATCTTTTTACTTTTTCTCCAGCTATTCTATGCAGTCTCATGTTGTAAGCACCATTTAAATAATTACGTATCTCCAGTTTATGTCTCCTGTCCTAACCTCCTCCCTCAGGCTTCGCATTCAGATCCTACTATCCATTCAATATTCTAAATGAATGTTTGTGTGTCCACACCAAATCTCTTGATCTTTTTACATTCTGTCTCCAACCAGGCTTCCTCTCAAATATAATGCCAAAGGCATTCAACAAATTAAAGTACGAAACCAAGCAAACTTAATTCCTCTTTTTCTAATAATAAGAAATAAAATTTATTTCTAATAATTTTTTTAAATAATCACCAACATGCCCTTAATACAGGCAACCACCAACTCTGCAATAACTTTGGGCTCCAAGCTTCTGTACTTGAGCTCTTACAATTCATAAACCATACAGTAGCAAGTTGTCGGTTAGATCACCCCTTTTTTCTTAAGCATCTTCGATAGATTTCCACTGCACTTCAAATTCTATTAAAAATCATCATCAAGGCTTGAAGGCCCTGTATAATCTAAACCTTCTCTCCCACTATTATTTCCTTCCATTAGCTATAATCTAGCCACAGTAACTTTCTCTCGGTCATCATACTAAAATAATTCCCATTTCAAAGCATTTACAAATGTATTTCCTTCTTTCCAGTTTGTTCTATGGCTTAAACATGTATACATGTGTCTTCTTTACTTCATTCTTATGTTAAAATATCATCTCATAGAGATTTTTCTGGATTATCTCTGTTATGGCATTTCCCCCTATGCTGCCACTCTGTATATAATTACTTTGTTTCCTTCATACACATTATATCTAATAGATAGACCAGTAGATTTATTTACCATCTTCTCCCTGGAATGTAATCTTAATAAAGATAGGCATTTTGTTTTAAGCTTTACCTCTAAACATAGAAAATTGGCATAAAGTGAGCTCTAAGTAAATATTTGCTGAACAGCTGAATCCCAAGATAGGATCTCTGTCATGCTCCTACATTATTAGTGCTCACCCCTTGGTGTACTCTAGAATCCTCTGGGGAGCCTTTAAAAATACTGGTGCCTGAAACTTATTCCAATTATTTTATTTTTTATTTAAATTCAATTTAATTAACATACACTGTATTTTTAGTTTAGAGATAGAATTTAGTGATTCATCACTTGCATACAACACCTAGTGCTTATAACCTCATGTGCCCTCCTTAATGCCCATCACCTACTTACCCCATACCCCTATTCAACTCCCACCAGCAGCCTTTGGTGTATTTCCAATAGTTAAGAGTCTCTAATGATTTGCCTCCCTCTCTGTTTTTATCTTATTTTATTTTTCCCTCCTTTCCCCTCTGCTCATATGTTTTGTTTCTTAAATTCTATATTGGAGTGAAGTCATATGGAATTTGTCTTTCTCTGACTGACTTATTTTGCTTAGCATAATAATCTCTAGTTCTATCCATGTTGTTGCAAATGGCAAGATTCATTCTTTTTGGTGGCTGAGTAATATTCCATGGTATATATAAATACCGCATCTTCTTTAATTCTGCATGTGGAGTGGGCCACTCCCCTCACTGAAAGAGTATAAAAAGATCCATGTATATTGGTGGCATTATGAGCTACTGTAAATCTACCATGTTAGCTTGGGTGTTGTTTCTATCTCGGCCCCTAACTATAGATTGATAGACATGGTGGATATGGCTGTGGCTTCCACCATCTTTTCTATGGAAGATATTTATTTTTTCTAACATTTTATTAAGAAACTTTGTAATGACAGATGGTATCTACACTTGTGGTGAGTATAGCATAATGTATAGAGTTATCAAATCACTATGGTGTACAACCTGGAAACAATGTAACATTCTGTATCAACTATACTTCAATAAATTTAAAAAATACAAATGCAAATACAAATAATATCAGCACAAAAAAAGGAAACATATCTTTTATATGATTAGTACGATCTATTCTACTGAGTTCTTCAATCTTGTCAATGTTATTTTCACTTTGGATTTATTTAATTTCAACTAGTTTATTTGGAGCCCACGTTAGGCCACAAAAAGTAGGAGTTCACCAAAGCCACTTACCTTGGAACTAGCTTTAATATCAAGGATGGATTCCTTTCATTATTATGGCTCATTAACAAAGCACTAACTTCCTTATTTATTGTAATAGTCCTGGTCATATTTCCAATAAACTTATTGCCATTGCAAATTTGGTTTCTTGTCCGTGCATTAAGATGAACATGGTTTATGTAAGTTTTGCAATGTTTAAGCAATATATTTTTACATGGAACAATTATTTTTCCCCTGGGATTATTTTTCTTAGGAACAATTCTTTAGATATTATTCTCATAATAATTGAGCTGAGACACTTTCTTGAAAGAGAGCTTTTAGGACTATTTAGTATTTCTCACACCCTTGACAGGTATTCTAATTTTAGGTGTGGGGCTTGGCTAACTGCCTTAAAACTTGAATTTAGTTATTTATCCCTGATTTGCATTCCTGTAGCTTAAGTCTTTATAACTTTTCCCTCTTTCTATAAGTTACACAGAACTGCAAACTCTGGCACTAACTCTAGGCAAATGTTATTATAGAATTTGTTATCATGACTACTTTAACTAACCAGGTTTTTCACTGCTCCTATAACTTTATGAAGAGCCCTGTCCTAAATGTCTTGCCATATTTTTGGAAATTCTGTGGAAATAATTGTTAACAAGTAAGGCCAAATATATTGCAGCTATATATAACTAGAGAAAATGCATATACATGTTCCTTTCCCTTTTAAGGTCTAATTTTTGAGAACCCATTTTTTTAAATTAAATCATTATTCAACCTTTCAGAAAAAAATATTATTATCATCACAGAGATAAGAAATCAGAAATAGGTTAAGTATTTTATCAAGGTCAAATAGCAAGGATGCAGCCGTAGCAAGAGTTTGAAAGAATCTGGTACTGAATCAACCACAAAAAGTATTAAATGAAATAAACTGTAATAAAATTTAAACTTAGCTAAAGTCTGGGCACCCGAATTGCTCAGTCGGTTACGTGTCTGCCTTTGGGTCATGTCATGATCTCGGGGTCCCGGGATTGTGCCCCACATTGGGCTCCCTGCTCAGCGTGGGAGTCTTGCTTTTCCTCTTCTTCTACCTCTGCCTCCCCCATTCATGTTCTCTCTCTCTCTCAAAGAAACAAATAAAATCATAAAAATAAACTTAGCTAATGTCATAAAGCAGCTACATTTTTTTTTGTGCCTTTTCTTAGGAAATTGATTTAAAAATTACTTGGTAATACTAACTACTATTCTCAAGGATGGATTAGGATAATCATGTTGAAGGTGTCCTTTGAACTCAAAAGGTATCTTTACCACCAAAACTTAATTCTTAGCTCCTATGAGCTACTGTGTAATGAGGAGGGCAGGCTAGACTATGACTGGTCTTGATGTATTGATGGTCTGGGTTTAAAATTTGGTGGATTTGATGATTTAGACCCTGATCAGCAGACACTTACTTTCTGCAGAAGAAATTGTTTCTTTACATTCCATTAAAAATTTTGATGAGTTTCTTCTGGACCTTCATTATTGTAGTCTGTTTCTTCTGTTCCTTCAGTGGTGTTAAAATCATGTATAGTCTTAAACTCTTCATTGCAACTGCTAGCCTACCAGGGACTGCTAATGAAGCAAACCGCAGACTGCAAAGTCAGGAGCAAGCTGGAATAAGAGGGCCTATTTCTCTGACTTAGAATTTTGCCCATCTAGATGGAATTTCTTTTATTACCATTGTGCTAACTTCCTTATTCCATTGAGAAGATATCTGTTCATGTTTCCAATAAAGTTACTTTATTGACAAAACAAATGTGATTTAAATTTTATTTATTGAAGTGGACTTTTTTCACTTGGATTTTGCCAAAAACTTTACAATGAGCAATGTATTTCCTTTTGAGTTATATTTATTAATGATTTCCTCTAAGAGATATAAGTAAAGTTTCCTTATATGATGTCATCCCTTCTTAGAATTATACAATCTTACTGTAATTCAAATATATAAGAACTAATTAAGTATAATTTTTCCCCAAAATGATAAAGATATTGTCCTTTCATTTAAAAGATATAAATTCCAATATATATCTCTTTCATGGCTTTTCAATCTCACTGGGCACCTTTAAGTATCTTCAAAGCTATATAAGAAAGGAATCTTCTATGATGCTGTTTTTATTCCTTTGATATAATTACTTTTGTGTGTTGAGAGAGAAATAAAATACATGGGGCTTGATGCTTTGTGCTTAGGGAGTTTTGATGCAAAGGTCAAAAACAGAGGTGGAAATTATTATTGTCTTTGCACATATGTAAAAACTGATATTTAAGAGATTGAGAAACTGAAGTTCATGTAATGTTTGATGGGTAGAACCAGGGTTTGAACTAAAGGCCTGCATGGCTCCATATATGAGGCTCTCCACCAATGTACTTTAACACCTTCAAACTCATTCCAAGTAAATAGGAAAACAGTTTCTGGCTTTGGAGGAGAGCTCTGGCTCTTCCCAAAGAAGGATAATGACAGCCAAAGACTAGAACAATTAATATGATGGAAGAAGAGGGCACATTACATGCAGTAATCCAGTTAGGTTATGTTAATCAGTCATAGGCTTTGAAGACGTGATAGTAATTACCTTTATTGAAAGACTCTGGCTGTAAGAAGTGTAGATGAAGCAGATAAGCAAATAAAATTATGCATCAGGAACATTAGACTCCTAAAATCACAAGGCAAAGGGATAATTGGGCTGTTTTGCACATTTGTGAAAAGAATAAGAATGAGAAATATCTAAAGAGTAGGCCACACCCACTGTGAAGAAATATACAAGTCTGGGTTCAAGCAGTGATGTTCATTCTCTGGAAAGTCTCCTTCAACATCAAACCAAATCCTGACACAATGAGCTACTACTACAGCAACTCCTATGGTGGCCTTGGCTTTGGCCTTGGTGGTTTTGGTGGCCTGGGCTATGGTTATTGTTCTAACTATGGTCTTGGAGGCCTTGGTGGTTATGGTTGTGAATTCTTTCTTCCTGTTTTCTATAGGAGATATTGGTCATCTGGATTTTACTAAAAACATTTTCCATGGCATAAAAATTTATGGAATTTCTATTATTTTCATCAAATGGTTCTTCTGATTTTTTCGCTACAATCTTTAACATGTTTGAGAGACTGCCCTAGCCACTGAAGAAGACATCTAAAACTAATCTCTGAATCAGTGGAGAACTATTTTCATGATCAAGAATTTCATCTGTAGCGGAATATCCTCATTCCTTGTCCATCACTGACATGCAGCTTCTTTATTTCTTCTGTGATATTTCTGGGTATATTTCAAAATAAACTTCACTCTTAAATTATAGAACCTTATATTTATTTTAGCCTAAATTAAATTTTATTTATAACATTGGCATTTATCGTATCTCATTGAAAACATGTCCCTATAGTATTAGTTCATCTTTAAAAATAGTACTCATACAGGGGCACCTGGGTGGCTCAGTTAATTAAGCATCTGCCTTCAGCTCAGGTCATGATCCCTGGGGTACTGGGATCAAGCCGTAGGTTGGGTTCCCTGCTCAGTGGGGAGTCTGCTTCTCCTTCTGCCTCTGTCCCTCCCAGCTCTCATGCTCTCTCTCTCTCTCTCTCTCTCTCTCTCAAATGAATTAGTAAAATCTTAAAAAAGATAATACTCCTAGAACTTTAGCCAGCAACTCCTTCATTTCACAATGGTGCTCCCTTTTCTTTCTCATCTCAGTAAACATCAAAATTAAGGTTAAATAAATTGCTGCTCCAGATAAATTTAGATAAATCTAACTGGATAAATTTAGAGTTTCCTAACTCTAATTATTTTTCTGATTAATATGCAAAATTTAAGTTTAATGTAATCGCTAGTCTGACCTTTATATGAATTTGAACATAAAGTGAGGTGCTATATATGGAAAATCTACCTTGGGGCACATGAATTGTTATTTCATGGGCTTTGCAAAGGGGACCCACTGCTTGTTATGTCTCCAGTGGAACCAGTCATGCTTCCCTGTAAGTCAAAAGCAAGGCCACATGTTGGTTGACTCTATCCTTCAGCTTCTGCTTTTATAAAAATGTAGGGCATGAGAGGCTTTTTATCTCTGTTCACACCCTCTTGATTATTTTAATACTGCTGGATGCAAAACTTAACTTTTCAGGCTTTATCCTTTACCTTTCTTCTCATTTGAATAATTGGATATTGATTTCAGATTAATGTTTCTACTGCTTTGCCAAACTCAGATTGAGTAATGATATGTGTTCTTCATTTAAATTTTGAAAAAGTTTTTTTTTTTTTTAAGATTTATTTATTTATTTTAGAAAGAGAGGGAGAGAGAGAGTGAATGAGCATGAAGGGAGGAGCAGAGGGTGAGAGAAACCTGAATCAGACTCCCCACTGAGCACGGAGCCCAAGGAGGGGCTCAAGATACCAGGTCCCTGAGATCATGACCTGAGCTGAAATCAAGAGTCAGATGCTTAACCAACTAAGGCACCCAGGCACCCCAACTTTGAAAAAGATTTTATGCAGTTTTTCTTTTTGCCTCCTTAAATATGAGACTCACTGGCAACTTCTAATTCATGTATTGGCTTCTTGAGACTTCAAATCTTCATTCTTTGACCTTATATGATACAATCCCTGATACAATTCTTACTTAACTAAGTGAATTTCATTGATCTTGATGGTTCTTAAGTGATTTTCACAGGTATTGGTAACAATGTGTTCAAGAACTACAATGGATATCAGGAAAAACTCATACATATCAATATATCTACCTATAGAATATATATCAGCATATATTAATATAATATACATCACATTATGTAAATCAATGTGTCATATAGTTTTTACTGTTTATTCTTGATAATAATATTAGAGATAATGTATAAGATGATTCTCATGGATTACGTCCAGAAGCAGCCATTTTCAACCCCTCATGTGGCAGGAATTTAGCGTGGTAAAATGAATCCTGGGGCCTTATCCACTCAGGAAATATGTGATTCAATAATTCAACTGAAACTGATTTTTTTTTTTAGAGTCCTCATATTTTAGAGATATGTGTTGAAACATTTGTAGAGGCAATGATATGTTATCCAGTACTTGCCATGTAATAATATAATAGGGAACAAGTGGGTGGAGGTATGCATTAAGCACAATTTACCATCTATTGTAACAGGGATTTCTTACATGGCTCTTTCACTTTTATATATGCTTAAAATTTCATAGTGGAAAGTTTATAATAAACTAAATGTTTTATCTTGTGAAAAAGAAAATATCCACCCTATAGAAACTAAAGAACATGCAGAGGTGGATAAACCTTGCAAAAAAAATTTAACAAGTTAGTTAATTATATAATGAAAATGATAACTTTGTATTAATTGCCATGGAAAAGGAAAATACAATGTTACTCATAGAATGATACAGACATTACAATTTAAGGGCTGGTTTGGGGGGACACATAGCTAGCTCAGTTGGTCAAGCATCCATGTCTTGATTTGGGCTCAGGTCATGATCTCAGGGTCATGAGATCCAGACCCGCCCCCTCCCCCCAACGTGGAGCCCCATATCCAGCTACACACTTACTGTGGAGCCTGCTTGGGATGCTTTCCCTTTGCCCCCCCCACCCCAATAAATAAATAAATCTTTTTTAAAAAGAACTAGTTTTGGATTACTAAAATCAACATTACTTATTGACCTCCTCAGATGAAAGGAAAAATGTTTTTTTTACTTCGTACCATGTTATATTTTAAAGAGGATCATAGCACATAAATAAATTGAGCTTAAGCAAAGAAGATCGGAAGTCAGATAAATACTGATGTTGTAATCATGGTCATGCCACAGAATGCCCCGCTCAGATTCTATGTCTAGGTTTGGAGGTCTGAATGAAAACAAGGGTTTAAAGAGATACATTTCTAAGATGTCAATTAGACTGATAGTACATGTGAGGAGGAAAAAGCTACAGAAGGTGTGCATGTTTTCAAAGACTGAACAGTGCTGCTATTACTAGAATCAAAAGATAAAAGTAGGCACATATTTGAAAGGCAATTAATGGAAGTTTGATCTTGGACTATTCACATTTATTTTGGTTTGACTGTCAAACTTATTTTACAGTATGTGTCTGATTGGTGTTCTTAAGTAATTTGGGCTCTATATAAGATTCAGTATCATTACCAAGAAACATATCTAAGCTTGGCCTTTGCTCTCCTGTAGAAACATTTTAATTTTGGAGTCAAAGCAACTTTTCAATGCTGATTTCAACAACAAAATAGTAATCTACCTTTTTATTTTTTCCTGTATTTTTACATTGATCCCTGACATTATGAAAAACTAATTTTGTTACATCTTTTTTTTTATGTGTTTCTTTTTTTTCTCTCTAGATTTTTATTTAAACTCCAGCTAGTTAACATACAGCACAATATTAGTTTCAGGTGTAGAATTTAGTGCTTCATCACTTACATACAACATCCATGCTCATCACAGCAAATGTCCTCCTTAATACCCATCACCTGTTTACCATCCCCCTGCCCACCTCTCTCCTGGTAACCCTCAGTTTGTTCTCTACAGTTAAGATTCCTATTTTTACATGCTTCCTAATATCCTTCTCACCCAAGTGATTGTCAACTGCATAGATGTCCCAGCAATGAACTTGAACATAAATGTTAAAACACATGCGTCTTAAATAAAAGCAAAGAGAAATCTTAGGGCCTGATGCTGTTTTGTTTTTGTTTTTAATTTTTTAAAAATATTTTATTTGTTCATTTGAGAAAGAGAGGGAGAGAGAGAGAGAGACAGAGCACCAGCAGGGGGAGGGGCAGAGGGAGAGGGAGAAACAGACTCCTTGCTAAGCTGGATGCTCAATGTGGGCCTTGATCCCAGGACCTAGAGATCATGACCCCAGACAAAAGTAGGTGTGTAAACACTTGAGCCACCCATGTCCCTCTGATGTTTACTTTTGTTGTAAAGCTAATTTACATTGGTTTCTAATATTGCCTTTGAATAGGAACAAAAACAAAATATCTAGTTTCAGTTTTCCATTTATCCATAAAAATCATGCAAGTACTATTGACTTTTCATCACGTATCTAGTGTCTACTACTTTTTTTGAAGATTTATTTACTTATTTTAAAGACAGAGTGAGAGAGAGCTGGGGGAGGGATGGAGGGAGACGGAGAAAGAAACCTAACCCAGACTCCCTGCTGAGCTCAGAGCCAGCCATGGGACTTGATCTCATGACTCTGAAATCAGGACCCTGACATTACAACCTCAGCCTAAACCAAGAGTGAGAGGCTTAACCAACAGCACCACACAGGCACTCTTTGTGCCTGCTACGTGTGTGTGTGTGTGTGTGTGTGTGTACTACTTTTATTGCAACTTAATTTCAGCCCTGACCACCCTTTTTCTGCTTTCAAGAATTTTATATATAATTCACACTTCACAGAATATAAGCTGCCTAAATTATCACTTCACTCTTCTCAGTGCCCTGATAAAAACATAGAAGGTAATTCATAGTTCATGCTGATTGTAACCTAATTGATTTGCCAGCCATCAGCTATTCTTAAACTCAGTGCTAAGATCATATTGTTTCGCTCATTACAGACAAACCTTGCTTGCTTTTGTCTCCAATTACTTGCTGAAGCCATTGTGCCTTCAAGGAATCTGCACTTGTCTTCTCAGTTTATTGTATTTTTAGCCATACTGCTAGCTTTAGATCTTCTCTGACTTATTTTGTGGGACAATTCAGCTGTCACAATAATAGATAACTCTTCTATACCACACTTAAAATCAGCTACCCCTCGTTTTACTCTTCTCTAAATTGCGATCCTGTGTTTACACAAAACCACACAAATGCATATTTACACACTCAAATCCAACACATAGAATACATCTACACCCATATATACACACACACACACACACACACACACACACACACATATATATATATATATTTACTACAATGAAATGCTAAGTCTTCTTGTTCATGGGGTAGTCATTTGCATATTTACTATCAACCATATTGCAGCCCTAAAGACCTTCAAATACTTTTCAATAATAAGAATTCAATTAAGCTTTGTTTTGTTGATTGAATATCAAATTTTTTCATAATCTTTTCCCCTTGAAATTGAAATTTGGTGTTTCTTCCTGTAAATGTCTATCAGGTCTTCTGTAAAATAATACTATATATTTAAATTGGAGTTTCTGGAAAAAAGAAATTTAAAAAGTTCACAGATATTTGTTATGGGTACTTTTACACGATACTTAGGTCTCAAGGATGTAAATATCAAATTCTTGAAATCGAAGAGTGTATAATGGTTATAAAATGGAAAACTTTTTTTTCAAAGTGGCAAAGTCAAACTAATAACACATAGAAGAGTTGAAGGGGGTAGTAGGTATTTATGGGCTAAAATTATTGAAGGATGCTGTCGGGATAAAACCTCATGATGAGTAAAATTCTCTGAGCAAAAGTGTAGAGCAAAGAAAACCAGTTGAGGTTTTAAGAAGCAATTTGAGAGGATTCATCTAGGTAGAACGGATGTTTCACATAAAGTTTTAGGAGAAATGGTGTTGAAAATTAGCCTTTGGTGGTGTTTTGACGAGATTTGAATATTGTCTCCAAATATAAAGGTACTTAAAATTACACAAGCCAAAAATACAAAAATACACAAGCCAAAAGGGAAAGGTAACACTCATTCATGGTTTTACATGAGCATGTTCCTATATAAAAACACCTTTGTGCTATCAAAGTAAGAATATTCATTGAGATTTTCCCCCCAAATCATCACATTAACTTAATGAATCAAAGAGAAAAAAATTGAGAAAATATTGTGTTTAATGAAAATCTAGTCTAAGACAAAGTGAGGGAGACAAATTTGACAATGATTAGAAATGTCAGTCTATGAGAAAAGGAGAGAGAGAGGGGGAGAGAGAAACTAAGAAACGGACTGAACTGTATAGAACAGACTGGTGGTTGGAGGGGAGGTTGGTGGTGGGATGGGGAAAACAGGTGATGGGGACTAAGGAGCCTACCTGTTGTGATGAGCACTGGGTGGTATATGGAAGTGTGGGATCACTATATTGTACCCCTGAACTAATATTACACTGTATGTTAACTAACTGGAATTAAAATGAAACAAAAAAAAATACAGTTATCATGACAAAAAAAAATGTGAAATAGGATCCTAAGGACTAAGATTTTCATATGAACTATGTGTAAATGTTAGCTTTGAAGTCAGGAAAATAATTATGCTTTACTAAAACTGGTTTTGGGAGATTAAAATTTCAAAGGAAAAATTTATTCATGTATCTTTGAAATTATCCTTAAGAAAGGTTTGGCTTACTGGTACTGTTTGTTACCATTTACCTCATCTCTGAAGATGAGTTCTGTATATAATGGTTCCTTTTACCATACTGTATATTCTATTACCTCTTTTTGTAATAAAAATCAGTTAGAAATAGGACTATAAATAAATAAATGTTCTGTTGTGTGACATAGGAAAGGTATAGCATCTGCACTTAAAAAAATGCTTTTGAGCTAGTGGGGAAAAGGAATATTGGAAGAAGAGAACAAAATGACACTGTCATGGGCATAAAGAACAGAATATAGTATCTATGAAATAATGGAAAATGGTCATTTGAGAAGTACTGAATTCTCAAAAAGAATACAGTTTATAGGGAACTTTAAATGATTGGAATAGGATTTGTTTCCTTCATATTTTATAGACTTTTAGGGGAAGATACTGAAGAAAAACTAAATTTAGAAAATCACATTGATATCTAGACATAGCTTTTCTTTAGTAAATAAGAAAGAGAAATGAAGGAAGGAAGGAAGAGAGGAAGGAAGGAAGGATGAAAGGAGGGGAGGAAGGGAGGAAGGGGGAATGAAGGCAGACGTGTGGGAGGGAGGGAGAGAGGAAGGGAGGGAGAGAGAAGGAAGGAAGGAAGGAAAGAAGGAGAGATGGAAGAAGGAAGGAAAATTGACAGTAACATGGCCTAGTTAGAGTGTGTGTATGTTGTTTTTCAAATTCAAAACAATGAAATAGGGCAAAACTACACACTAATATTTTTATTTGGTAAAAACAAATATTTTTGTTATTTTTATTTAAATTTACTTATTAGTTAGTGGACAATGGGTTTAGATAATCTGCATATATGCATTTTAATAAAACATTTTTCACTGTGCTTTTTATTTCTGGGCAGTATAACTATTGATTTCCTGATTATTACTGAATATAACTTTATTATATTGAGGAAGGGGTATATATTGAGGAAGGGGTATGTTGAGGAAAAATTATTTGATGGCATTATGAAATATGCTAGTCATGCCAGTCTTAGATTTCAAAGGTAAGATATCATTAGAGGAAACCATTATTTGCTTGATTGTTTATAATTGCTATCTAACTATTCACTTTTTTAAAAGACTTCTTTTATTTATTTGACAGAAAGAGAGGGAAAACAAGCAGGGGGAGTGGGAGAGGGAGAAGCAGGCTTCCAGGGCAGCAGGGAGCCTGATGAGGGGCTCCATCCTGGGACCCTGGGATCATGACCTGAGTCGAAGGCAGACACTTAACTAACTGAGCCACCCAGCTGCCCCTAACTATTCTTTTTATCCACTAGCAAATATCTCAAAATTCACCTTTAGAAGTTGAGGAGATTATGCATCTTTGGAATCATGGTCACCTTCCAAAACCGTTGTTCAATGAAATATTTGTTTATCACTAGATAGCCAAACCTCTTAAGGTACCTGCCATTGCGAAATAGAGATTTTTTCCAAAACATATTTTTTGTTTTTTTTGTTCTCAGATACTTTTCTCACCAAAATTATTGAATAAATATAAAATGCTGTGGACGTCTACATATGTATTACTTCACATATGAGGATTTATTCATTCTTTTAAAAAGCAAATTTTGGTCAAAATGCTCTTTACTCTTGACAGGAAGTCAATTTTTATCAGCTTGTATTCACTCAAAAGTTATCGTTATTTGATGGAAACAAAATATTTACAAATAATAAAAACTTTAGCTTGGTAATGTTTCCATTTTTCTTCACTGAAGCACATAAGTACTACTCCTTTACCAAGACCCATCTTATATCTGTCCTATCCTGGACATCCCCCTTGCTACAGGCTCTCATTTCAGCTCTTATGTAATCTACCACGATTATTGCCACATCATCGAACTCTTCTTACTCTTCAGATTTTCCCACATCATCCAACTTGCACCAAGACAAGTATTTCTAAAGTTTCACCTTTTTTCAAAGTACTTCCCTGAACAAAAATTAGAGGATGATTTTCCATAAACGGCAAATTTTCCAACCCCAAATCCTAACCCAACCTTTTTTCTACCACTTTATTTATATTTCTCCCAGCTTTTTTGAAATATAATTGGCACATAATAATGTGTAAGTTTGAGGTGAACAACATGCTGATTTAATACACTACATGTGGAGGAACAATACCACAATAGGGTTCGTTAACACTTACATCACCACATATAATTACCTTGAGTGTGTGTGTGTGCTGGGGGTGTGGGGTGAGAACATTTAAGATCTACTCTCTTAGAAACGTCTAAGTATACAGTACTGTAACTGCATCCATGGTGTATATTAGATCCCCAGAACTTATTCATCTTGTAACTGGAACTTTATGGCCTTTAACCAACATCTCCCCATTTTCCCTAGCCAGAAGCTCCTGGTAACCACCGTTCTACTCTCTGTTCTATGATTCTACATACAGATGAGATCATTATTTGTCTTTCACTGCCCACTCCGTTCTTGTATGGGAACCTGTTTACATATTTAACATTAAACACATTTAATAGTGTTTATATCAGCTTTGCTCCTTGCTCATGGAGGCTACACAGAGCCTAGTCTTGCCTCAGACCATTAGCTAAAGTCATTGCCTCCTTCGGGTTTCTCCCCCGCCCTTTGATGTTTTATTGAGTCTTTCACATCTTTCTTATCCTGTGTGTCCCACCTTCTATAGAATTCATCCATGAGTGAAGCTAGCCCTTGGAAATCTTAAGCTCTTTCAACTGCTTTTGAGATAGGAGTCTCTATCTCCATTTCTCCAGAATCACTCCTGTGACTCAACCTCTACCCCACCCCACCTCCTCCCTGCATCCAGCCTAAAATACTCAGAAAACCATGGGCACCCCAGACACACATATTTTGAGATCACAGCTAAAAGGCAGGCTTTCTAAGACCACGAATGGTCATTTATGTCTTTCCCTTTTATCATATACTTTTTCCAAAGCCGAGTGAAATAACTTCCATATTCCATACATCCAATACAATTTATCATTTGACTGAATCTTCATTTCACTTGTAATCCTTTCCTTGTGTAACCCCTAATGTAGAGTCTTCCATTCTATAAATAACTATAAATAGCTCCTCTATTTTCTATACATAAACATTTAGAACTTCCCATTTTAGCTCTGACTAGCAAGAACCTGGAACTTGTCACTCTAATCCTTACAACAGGAAATGGTTGGCCATACCAAAAAGCAATGACTTTTCTAGAATCTAACAGAGAACTGAGTTTGCAGGACAAACCACCCCTAAAAATCCAGAGATGAGAGAATCCAGAGTTACAGCTGAGATCTGCTTACCAACAGAAGTAATAAACTGGTATAAATACTTAAACTGTGATAGTGATAAATGGCTGGAGGTTAAGTGTGGGTTAGAGTAAAAGTGAGAAATTCCTAGGGGCTTCAGTCTCAGAGGGACCCACGCTTTTATGGACTTTATCTATAGTAATTCCAATGAACATTTGAGAAAGATACACTCTTTTCTCTGACTGGAGGAGAAGAAGAAGAGTAATCCTTGTGAAATACGTCCAGAGCCTTCCCCTTAAATGTAGACGTCTAGACCAAGGGCAAGGGACTACCAGAGCCCTGAGGAAAGGGGATTCCTCTTACCGAATAACCTCTGGCTTTCCTGCCTCACAAGAGGTAGGGTTGAGAAGTTAAGCTTTTGTTAAATTTCTGTCTTCCAAATCTCATGCAAAATATTTCTTTCAAACCTAGGACTAACCTAGAACTATACAGGAAGGGCACTTCTTTAAATATATATTTTTTAAATTTATTTGACAGACAGAGATCACAAGCAGGCAGAGAGGCAGGCAGAGAGAGAGAGGAGGAGGAAGCAGGCTCCCCGCAGAGCAGAGAGCCCAATGAGGGACTCGATCCCAGGACCCTGAGATCATGACCTGAGCCGAAGGCAGAGGCTTAACCCACTGAGCCACCCAGGTGCCCCAGGAAGGGCATTTCTTAAAAACTCAATTTATCTAAATTGTTACAATACCATCTGACAGAAGAGGCGTGTTTGATAGGAAAGGCAGTGTTGAAGGATTGAATTACATCTGCTAAAAAGAAACCTTGAAGTCTTAACCTTGGGTGCCTGTATATGGGAATTAATTTGGAAATAGGGTCTTTATAGACAATGCAGTTAACATGAGGTCATATTGGATTAGGATAAGAATCAGGAATTCGGGTTAGAATTCAGTGTGTGGTGTTCTTATAAGAGGACAGAGATGTAGACACACACACACACACACACACACACACACACACACACGAGGATGAAAGGCATGTGATGATCTAGGCAGAGATCAAGTGATACAGCAGCAAGACGAGAAATGCTAAGAACTGACAGCACCATGAGAAGCTGGGCAGAGGCAATGGATGATCCTTTCTTAGAGCCTTCTTAGGGAGCATGGCACTGCCAATATCTTGGTTTTGGACCTCTCACCTCTAGGACTGTGAAAACACAAATTTCTCTAGTTTTAAGACACCCAATTTGTGGTAACTTTTTATATGAGTCCTAAGAAACTAATACAAGAAGTATTACTTATATTGTGACTTTGATATCCTCCTATAGAGTTTGTCTTTATAAATTAAAGAGATTGAAATGTGATCACAGAGAAAATACAAACAAAAAAGACTAGTAAATATTTTCTACTTTTTTTTTCTGAATAAGCTGTCTTTAATTTTTGGATTAATTTGTATTAATTCAATCATTGATGATTATTTAGTACTCAGTACCCTGGTTTTTTAAAAGTCAAAGAGAAAAAGAGACAGAAAATATAATACTTAAAATAGACAGAAATTGAGTTTAAGGAAACATGAAGAAGATATCTGGCAATGACAAAAATCTTAGAAAAATGCCAGAAATGGTCTGTGTATTGCAAAGGAGCTTAATAATTGTATTTTAACTGTAGAAATATGTGTAAATTTAAATTCTGATGAAAGGAAAATGAACTCTGAAATATTTTCAAGGGAAAAAATAAAACATTCCATGCATTTTTGAAGCTATCCTTTATAAGAAAGGTTTGGCTTAATTGTACTGTTTTTCAACAAAGATGGGTTTTTAAAGAGAATGAAGCTGGTGTGTTGTGGTTTACCACACCCACACTGAGGGAGTATAAAAGTCCAGGCACAGGTGGTGATATTCATTCTCTGGAAAGTCACCTTCAACCTTAAACCAAATCCTCAAGCTCTGAAACAATGAGCTTCTACTACGGCAACTACTATGGTGGCCTTGGCTATGGTCTTGGTGGCTTTGGTGGCCTGGGCTATGGTTATGGTTCCAACTATGGCCTTAGTGGCTATGGTTATGGCTGTGGCTACTTTCGTCCCTATTTCTATGGAAGATACTGGTCCTCTGGATTTTACTGAAAACACTGTTCATCTGCAATGATCGATTTCCCTGATCCAGAATTCATCACCCAGGCTGACTATCTTCGCTCCTGTTGTGTTATTGACATGAAGCTTCCTTCTTTATCTCTTCTGTGATAATGCTGAGCATATTTTCTAATAAACTTTATAAACTTTCTAAATCTTGTTTCATTCGTGTTTGTCATCAGAATGCACTTGCTATTCATAATTTCAGCATATTCGAGCAATATATTTCTTTGAAACATATCTTCCCTATGCAGTTATTTCCTCCCTTACTTCCAGATCTTATTAACTGTTAGCCTGTAACTCCTATATATATATCTCAGGTGATAACTTGCTCAGATATTGCTCCCTTTTTGATTCAATATCCTGTAGAATCATGTATTTGGCTATAATCTTATTCTTATGAATATAAGAATACTTCTTTTACAAAGTTATTAGCTTAATGTAATAAGTACTTTGACCTCAGCGTATCAGGGAAAATATTTTTGAGTACATTTGCTCTTTAAAAATTTATTTTCAACAGCTTCGTAAGGAAGAGCTGTGCATGCCTTTTTTGCTCAAACTCTGTTCAGGGCTCCCCTCTACCAGGTGTTTCCTTGGAAAACAATGATAGGGGTGCACATTGTTTGACTCTTCCCCATCCAAACCCCATGTCCCCAAACATTCACGCTGCCTACACCATTAGCCTTTGTTTTTTTGTTTTTTGTTTGTTTGTTTTGTTTTGTTTTGTTTTAAAGATTTTATTTATTTATTTGACAGAGAGAGATCACAAGCAGGCAGAGAGGCCGGCAGAGAGAGAGGAGGAAGCAGGCTTCCTGCTGAGCAGAGAGCCCGATGCAGGGCTTGATCCCAGGACCCTGGGATCATGACCTGAGCCGAAGGCAGGGGCTTTAACCCACTGAGCCACCCAGGTGCCCCTAGTCTTTGTTTTTAAAGGAAACAGAGAACCTGAGAAACTTTTCCGTGTTCAAATTTATTTTATTATTTTAACATTGTGATATGTAACTATTTAACTTTTGGGGTTTTACCCTGCTTCTATTTGTAACTTGTAAAAAAAAATGAAGCTTGAATCAATGCTTCTGTCATTTTTCTAACTCAGGTTGAAAACTGGCATGAGAGGGATTTTATTGCAGGTGTTTTCTTTATAGTCCTTCCTCAAACCTGAGACTGGCTATTCATTTTTATATCATATTTTAGTGACTTCAGTTCCATAATCTTCATCTTTTATTTTTTTTAGTAGAGAGGCAGAGAGAGAAAGAGAGAGAGAGAGCATGAGCAGGGGCTGGAGGGAGAGGGAGAGGTAGAGGGAGAATCCTAAGCAGGTTCCACACCCAGCACAGAGCCCAGCTTGATCTCACAACCCTGAGATCATGACCTGCACTGAAATCAAGAGTCAGACACTTAAACAATGAGCTGCTCAGGCGCCCCTTCATCTTTTAATTGAACATGATGTGATTACCAATATAACTCTCATTTAAGTAGGTAAGTTACACCAGTCTTCATGGATCTCCAGTGATTCTCACTAGTACTTGTGTAATGTGTTCACACACTGTTTGTGTTGACATTTTTGATGACTTAGTGAAACTGAAGAATGATTTGGATGATGTGTTTCACTGGTTCAAGCTTGAAACAGGACTCTTCAAGGCAAACCATAAAACAGAGTCTTAATGAAGAATAAACTGAGGGCTGCTGGAGGGAGGTGAGTGGGCGATGGGCTAGATGGGTGATGGGTATCAAGGAAGGCACTTGTTGTGATGAGCACTGGGGGTGGTATGTAAGTGTGGAATCACTAAATTGTGCACCTGAAACTAATATTACACTGTATGTTAACTAGACTTCAATAAAAACTTGACCAAAAAAAAAGTAAAGAAATAGGACTCTTCAAATTGATCATTAGCAGTTTTTTTACACAGTGCTAAATCCAGCCTGACAGAAAACTTTAAATAATGAGTCTTAAATCCCAGGGAATACAAAGTAATTAAAAATTATACACCTAATACTTCTTTAAAGAAAGAATGTTTTCACCTACCAGGTCTACTGGAATATTTATGGATCCAAAAAAGCAGCACATCTCAAAATGATGCAGCAACAAGCCAAGCATGTGAGGCTACACTTGAAACAATTAACCTTGAATTGATTTTTTAAAGATTTTATTTATTTATTTGAGAGAGAGAGAGAGACAGAGATAGTGACAGAGATAGTCAGAGAGAGCATGAACAGGGATGGGAGGGAGAAGCAGGATCCCTGATGAACAGGGAGCCAGATGTGGCTCTATCCAGGGCCACGAGACAATGACCTGAGCTGAAGGCGGACGCTTAACCAACTGAGCCACGCAGGGTCCCCGTTTTGATTTTTTTTTTTTACATGAACAAATGATTTATGGAATATGTTTCTATTGTACTACCCACTTTTCTGTATTTAAAGATTTTTCCTGCCATGATTTCAAAGTCGATTAAGAGTTTTATTTTGTAAGATGGTCTATAGGATGTAAAGAATGTGGGGAGATATACTGAATGGAATTGTACTTCATGTGCACCTTGCCAAAATGTTATTTTAAATAAGTTGGAGCTGGGGTGCTGGGTGTCTCAGGTGATTAAGCATCTATCTTCAGCTCAAGTCATGATCTCTAGTTCCTGGGATGGAGACCCACATCAGGCTCCCTGCTCAGTGGGGAGTCTTCCTCTCCTTCTTCCTCTGCCTCTCCCCCTGCTTATGCTCTTTCTCTATATCTCTCTATCTCAAATGAATAAATAAAATCTTAAAAATGGTAAGTTAGAGAAAGGGTATAGCCAACAAAGAGAGAGGCATATGCACTGTCATGGGGAAGAAGAAAATATTACCCAGAGAATAAAGAAGGAACTGCTGTTTTAGGGTCAATGTTGGGTTATTTAGAGTGAACACAGCACAGGAACATCCTTAAGTAGTAAGTAAAATGATTTTTATTTCATATTGTCACAAATTTAAAAACAGTAGTGGCATAGAAAAAAAAATGAGTTTAAAAGAAAAATCATTGAAAGCCAGGTAAATGCCAGAATCTTGGCACTTGGCAAGAAAGTCCCAACTCAAATATGGTGTCCACATATCTTTAGCATAGAAAGCACAGGTGTTTAAGGAGATAAATTTCAAAAAATGCCATGCAGACTGATTATCTGAGTGATGATAAGGAACAGAAATGTGAGTGGAGTCCACATTTTCAGAGTCAGAGGCCTGAATGAAACTGTTGCCCTCGATTATAGAAACAGAGAAATAAATAAATATGTGACTACAAGAAAAGAAAGTTTCATCTCACACTATTTGCCTCTACACTGTCACTTGATTTTCAAGTGAAAATACCTTATTGAAAGAATATTATAAGGTTGATCTTATCTAATTATACTTTTATGTAATTTCTACTCATATATTAATTATAATTGCCAAGAAACACCTCAAAATTACTCTCTGGCCAGAAGATAACTACATCTTAAATTCTGAGTAAAAGAACCAAAATGACCTTCCAGAGTAGATTTTGGCAGTAAGTAATTTATTTTTATAAGGTTTTCTTTTTATTATTATAATTAAGTTGTCCAGGGGCACCTGGGTGGCTCAGCTGGTCAACCCTTTGGTTCTTGGTTTAGGCTCAGGTCATGATCTCGGGATCCTGGGATCGAGCCCAGCATGAGGCCCTGCACACAGCAGGGAGTCTGCTTGAGATTCTCTCTCCCTCTGTTCCTCCCCTCCCACCACCGCACACACAGAGGTGTGTGTTTGTGATTGTGCTCTCTCTACCTCTCTCATAAATAATAAATAAATAAATAAAAAATCTATAGTTAAGCTGCCCGAATGAGTTCTTATTCCTGACTGTTTACACATATATTTCCCTTCCAACTGATTGATGACTGACTAGAAATCCAAAGAAATGAATTTCATCACAATTATTTAAATTTATGCATTTTAAACAAACATACTGAGCAATCTTAGAGCCTGACATATATACATATATATTTAATAAAGCTAATCTGAAGAGGTATAAAACAATACATTTAAACATGAGGAAAAATAATAAAACTATGGCTTATAAGGTTTATACTTGTCTCTAAATATCTGCACACGTTATTGATTTTTAACAAGATATGTTAGGTTCATCCTTTCCAGTCCATTTTTCTTATTTTGTTCCATAAGAGGTTATTCCAAGAACTTTGTAAGTGGTCCTTCTGCTTTCAAGGATTCATCATATAATCCACGTTGCAGAGAAAATATGTCTTCCTAAAACATCAGTACTTTGATGCCATTGCCTTAAACAAAACTATAGCATATAATGTATGGTCCACCTTAGTCTTACGTTAATTTGCTCCCCAACCATCAATTACTCTTTAAACTCTGTGCATGAGCCACACAGTGTTTTGCTCACTGAGGACACACCTTGCTTACCTCTCTGTCTTGGGTCATGAGCTAAAACTGTTTTTCTTTGCTGAAACCTCCTCCTCTCTTCTTACTTTAAAGAATTCTTATATATTCTTCTTGATGCAACTCATTTTGTACTTCTCAGAATCATTTATAAGACACGGCAGCACTATAATAGTCAATTCCTCTGATTCAGTCTTGAAATCAGTGTAACAAGCTATCATTTTAACTCTTCCATACACTCCTTTATGTTGTTCATAAGAAAAAAATCACGTGTATGTATTCATTAACACACACCAAATACACACACGTGCATACAGCATGAAGAGATGTGTGCACAAACTCCTCTGTGAGTACAATGAAATTGTAGGATTTAAAGTACATGGAGTGATTATTTATATATTTATCATCTATCATTTCTCTGCCCAAAAGCTTAGCATAGTTTTTTCCCCTCATGATAAGCTATAAATAGAAACTTTTAATTGTGATTCTATTGTGAAATTTGAAATATGAAGCATCCCTTTGTATAAATAACTCTTCAAAAAAGCATACACAAATTTAAATTGGCATTTCAAGAAAAAACAAATTAAAAAAAATCAACAAATATGTATTTATAAATCATCACATTAGGCATCAGTTCTGTGATCTCAAAGTGTTTTAAAACTAGTCTTAGTAAAAAAAAAAACAAAAAAAACAAAAAAACACAACAACAACAACAACAAAAAAAAACTAGTCTTAGTAACCAGTTTAAAAATGAAAAACACATTTTGCAAGAGGTAATGTCAATATGGAAGATTAGTAGTGTGTTAGTAGGTGTTTGTAAACTTGAAGTGTTGAAGAAAGCTAGGAGAGGGAAGGAGGTTACTTTGGAATGAGAGAGAATGTTTGAGTTAAAGCCCCAAGTGAGAAAGGCATTTGAAGTTTTAAGAAATGATTCAAGAGGCTCACTTAGGTAGAACGGAGGTTTAATACAAGTTGTAGCAGGAAAAAACTTGAGAGAGAAGGCTTGATTTATTTTATGACAAGAGTATTGAATTATGAATATTATCTTTACAAGTATGAAAGTGCTGAATTTATTATACAAGCATGCAAACAAGAAAGTAAAAGCACATACTTGTTCCTATTTCCTTTCTGAAAAATAAGACTTTACAATCATTATGACTATTCAACAAATTTACCCTAGTTTATTTAATCATAAATACAAAGGGGAAATCATCATTGAAGAGAATCCTATTTGAGGCAAAATGGACATATCATTGACAAATATCAAAATCTCAAGTTCTCCAAAGTAAGGAAGCCTGATTATTACTTTTTAAAAAAAAATATTTTATTTATTTGGCAGAGAAAGATACAGTGAGAGAGAACACAAGCAAGGGGAGTGGGAGAGAGAGAAGCAGGTTTCCCATCAATGCAGGGCTCAATCCCAGGGCCCTGGGATCATGACACAAGCTGAAGGCAGACACCTAATGACTGAGCTACCCAGGTGCCCAAGAAACCTGATTATTATGATGTAGATATAGAAATATATGAAAACATAGGCTTTGAAGACATGAAAATAACTATTCAATACAAAGGCTGGTTTGGAGGAATGAAAATTAAACTAAAAGAAAATTTTATGCATGCATCTTTGGGACTATCTTAATAGGAAAAGTATGGCATAATAGTACTGTTTTCAACAAAAATGGATTTTCAAAAAGTATGAAGATCATGCATTGTGGTTTACCACACCCAGAATGAAGGAGTATAAAAGTCCAGGCACAGGTGGTGATATTCATTCTCAAGAAACTCACTTCAACGTCAAACCAAATCCTCAAGCCCTGACACCATGAGCTACTACTACGGCAACTACTATGGTGGCCTTGGCTATGGCCTTGGTGGCTTCGGTGGTCTGAGCTGTGGTTATGATCCCATCTGTGGCCTTGGAGGCTATGGTGGTTATGGCTGTGGTTACTTTTGTCCCACTTTCTATAGGACATACTGGTCTTCTGGATTTTTCTAATACTTTTTATTACCCACTTATCACTTTTTAATAATTTTTAATGAATTAGTCTTTTTTTTTTTCCTTCAAAATTAGCAGTGAAATTTTTGAGAGAACAATGAAGACTGATATCTTGAGTGGGTGGAGACATATGTTCCTGAACTTGACCTTCATCAGTCAAGCTGGACAATCTCAATCCTGACATTACTGACATGTAGCCTCTTTCTGTAACTCATTCTGTGATAATTTGGGGGCATAGTCTCTAATAAACATTTTCCACAAACATAAAAATGGGTTCATTTATTTTCATTCACTCCAACACAATTTATTTCCAAAATTTTCAGTATCTTAATGTTCACATGCAAATCACCCTGATATCAGAAAATTATTTCTAAAGAGTCAGATCTTTTGTGGCAGTACTCTGGGTGAAGCCACAGAATTTATATAAATGACAGGAAATATGTAAAGGTCTTCCTTGGTCTGGAAATACCATACTTCCAATCTTCAATCTTTTTTTGCAGAAGTTTTCTGTCCTGTCTACATTCACACATTGCTTAGTATTTCACCTAAGTATTTGTTAAAACCACTGCATTTAATAGGGTCTCCTTCTCTCTTCTCTGTTAAAGTTTCACAAATTGTGATGCAGCCTAATCTAAACCTTCCCTAGAACTGATTTTGCAGGACAACTCAGCCTACTCTAGCTTTGCTTTCTCAACACAAACAAACAAAAAAACCCCAAAAAACTTCTCAAGGAATTTTAACTTCCTCTAATTTTGTACTTCCATATATTTAGCTTTGCACCTGCACATGCAACACATATACATGTAGAAATACACACACACACACACACACACCCCTCTTTTGACTGTAATGAAAGCATCACTTTATCAGACTGTGAAATGATCATTTCCTTCTTTCTCATCACCTTGTCTGAAAGTTTGGCAATTACCTTTCATATAATAAGGATTCAGTTAGTAATGTGGAAAGAGTTAGAGTAGTTCAGTAGATGACTATGGCCTGAAATCTTTGAAAGAAACTGTAAGGAGAATATATTTCACAGGTGTAGGAAATATAAGACCTTTCAGTAGAAAGATGTAAGAATAAGCTTAGAACGTAGATAAAAAATTAAGTTTTAGAGACAACTGGTTGATCTTTCTGATTAGAATAGATGCTTCAGGGAAACTAGTAATGGGAAGTAAGTTGGGTTGTGTTGGAACAGGGTTTGAGTATAAGCTAACAGAATTTGGCCAATACAATTTGTAGGAAGTTAAAATGTTTCACGGAATAGGTGAATGAATGAATGGTCAAATATTTGTTGTTTTCTCTAAATAAATTCTGTCTTGTGCTTCAGAATTATATAATTATGCATGACAATTTTATAATTTATATGCTAGTTCACTGAATTTTAAAAAGAAAGAAAACATGATATCTGGCACAAATTGAACCTTACAGCAGCCAAAGTGAGGAACTATCATTTGACAAACCCAAATTTTCAACAAATGCCAGGAAGCAGCTGCCTGATGCAAGGGATTATGATTGTAACATTTAAATATGGAAATATGCATAGTCATTAGCTTTAAACATAAAGCTTATTTTTCCATATAAAGACTGATTCTCTAATTCTTAAACACAGCAAATTCAGATGAAAACTTGGTTTCAGGGATGTTTGAAACTACCCTTAAATAATAAATATATGGCCTAATGATATATATATATATATATATATATTTTTTTTTTTTTTTTACCACAGATTTATTTTCAAAGAGAATGAAGTTCATGGGTTATGGTTTGCCTCATCTTTCACTGCGAATGTAAAAATGTATGAGTTTCTTTCCAATCTTCTTTCCTGGAGCATTCATTTTACTATCAAATTGAATCTTCAATACGTGACAGATGAATTATTATGGCAACTACTATGGTGTCCTTAGATTCAATCTTAGTGTCCTGTGTATGTCTCTGGTTCCAGCTACGGCTTTGGAGGCTGTGGCTTCTACCTTTTCTCTCTCAATGGAAGATTCTGTGCCTCTAAGGCTCTCCTTTTTTTGGTAAGACTTGCTGAACTCCTAGGACCTCAGAAATTGCACATGGCCATGGGTTGACTCAACGTTTCTGTTCTTCTGCATGATAAGTGTCGTAATGTATTTATCTTCTTTGGTTTGTAGCTAGTTATTTGGGATCCAGGGTCAAAGAGAAATAGGGTTGGACAGTGGTTAAAGACTTTACTCAGTACTACTTCAGTAGGGAAAAGACACTTCACAAAACTGAGCTCAATTTCGTTCTGTGCGGAGGTGACTGGGTGGTGCAGAGGGAGAATGAGAGAGGGAGTAGGGACGGTGAACGAGGAGGGGCTGGAATAGAGTCAGAGTCGTGGAAAATTACCAAAAAGCAGGAAGGGGTGGTTAGGTAATGTGACTAGGCCATCTGGGTTTGCTCATTAGTGCTTTTCCGGAGGAGAAACAAACTTTTCATATTTCAGGACAGAAGGTAATTTTGCAAATTGGAGCAAGACACCCATTGAAGCTAGGCCCTTACCCTCCCACAGGGACTGGAGGCAACGCAGAACTTTGGGAGTTTGCATTTTAAAGAAATGTCTCCCAGATCTTTAAGACTGTCCTGGGTTGTAGAAGGTACACCTCAAAGGGACAGAGGAGGGATTTACAGTTGCAATTTCTTTAAGTAAATGCTTCTAAGAAAAGTGAGGTTAGAGCCCCAGAGTCAGGTTTGGGCTGGAACAAACAGTAAATTTCCCTGGCATTTTGAGCCTCCTCAGGCAGTCATTTAAGGGGCAGGGCTGAGAACTGCGGTTTTTGCAGCCAAGGCTGAGGCCCGTTTGCAAGAGAGCTCAGAGGAGCCTCAATAAAGTTTGGTCAGGGAAAGAGTCTGTCACAAGCAAGTCTAATGATGAAGAATGTGTGCTCTCGAATGAGTGCCAGTGCAGAGACTGTCTTAACAGGAACTTAAGCCTCAGCCATCTTCGCCGATTGTGCTGTCGGGAAAATGCTCTGTTATGCCCACATTGTCAAAAGGCTCTTAAGCACAGGTCTCCAATGTATAGCTTCTGCTCAGTAACAAATAAAAGTCCTTAGTTTATAAAGCAAAAAAAAAAAGTTTTATTTTTATTCATTCTTCTAGGTGAAGTTCTTACAGATACTGGGTTTTGGATACAATACCATTTTAAAACATTTTTATCAGTTTTATTTTCCTGCATTATATCATTTTTTTTATCACTGTTCTATGAACGTGCTAAGTCTAAAGAATTAAGGTTAAAATACACTGGGAAAAATATATTCTTATCTCACATGCCTATTCCTTGAATGCCTCAGTACTTTTTCCTTACTTCATTTTTTTCCCATTAAATACATTTTCTTTTTTCCAGTGTCTACTGATCTCTTATACATCTCAAAACATAGGTCAATTTCTGATTCCTCAATGACCTCTATTTTCTTTGTTATAAGTGACACCTTCCTATAGACTTAGGTATATTTTTATTTATACTTCTATCATTAAATATACACACACTGCCATCTATTAAAATAAATTTTATTCTCTACTTATCTCCCCATTCAGAATGAAATGTGTTGAGACTGGATCATCTGTCAGTCATTTTTGTACTCTCTTCAACTTAGTAAACATATTACTTTTTTCTACAAATTCTAGAGACAATTGTAACCACTGGAACTATGAAGACGAACAACCTAAGATCCATTTCTTTCTTTTTTTTTTTTTTAATTAACATATAATGTATTATTTGCCCCAGGAGTACAGGTCTGTGAATCATCAGGCTTATACACTAAAATCCATTTCTTCAAGGAGGATTAAATATTATGTCATTTTTGAGGAGAGAAAATACATAGCGGAACTATCAGTTTCAGCATAATAATTTTTAAACTCAACTTTGGGTAAAAACTTTTCATAGGAGATGTGAGGCCTCGGTTAAGTATTGAATGATGTATTTTATCCTTGGCAAATAAGAAGGCTGAAAAAAAATGAGATATGCTTATAGGTATGAGAAATGATGTCCAGGCATGAGCAATGCAAATTACAGTATAAAGTTTTATTCTTCTAAGGAGTCAGATGACCCTCAAGTGAGCTTATTAGAAAATGTCTTTAGCACAAATTAAAGGTGATATATAGGACTTCTTGTTTCAGTTCTGGCGTGTAAAAAGCTTGGAAATCTTCACTATGGTCCTTAGGGCAAGAAAAGTCTGGCCAAACCAAAAATCAATACATTTTTTTGGATATGTCAGAGAACTAAGTCACTAGGCAGACTCCCGTCCCCAAACTAGAAAGACCATACATTGAAAGAAAAATACAGAGCTTCAAAAATTTGCTTGTATGGAGCAGAAGCTGCTTGAATCATAAACTGGTAGGAATATTCAAACTCATTTTTTTCCCCTAAGTTTTTAAAGGCAAAATATAGGTGAGCATAGGAATGAGAAACTACCAGGGAAACAATGTGAGGCTCTTTGCACACTTCAATGGGCAGATTTTCCCTGTGAACAACCAAGAAATATGTCCTCTTGATTCTGGAAGTAAGAGGGGAAGAGTAACTACTGTGAGATATGCCCAGAGCCTTTTGGATAAAAGACCTAATCTCTAGGAGAAAACACAACCCTCCCTCCCCCACCTCCCCAAAAATAACAACAACAACAACAACAACAAAAAACCACCCCAGAAAACCACATTCCCAGAGTGTAATTCTGAAACCATACCTGAGCTGAGGAAAGAGAAATCCTCACTATCTAGGCCCTTCCAGTCTTCTTGTCTCACCTAACATGGGAGAGATCTACTGACCACAGAAGACAGGGATCTGAGGAAATCCATGAAGAATGCTGCAGCCAAGAGATAGAGAAACGGTGGAATAAGTTTGTGAAGAATTAATATAAGGGACCATCACTAACATGGACTTAGGAAGCTAGAGGGAGAGTCTGATAGGGAAGACCTACCATTCTATGTAAAATATAGCAAGATTTAGAGTTAGAGACCCCTAAGCAAAGAAACTCAACAGGAAAGAATCATCAGTTACATGTCCCAAAGGGAAAGATATACATTGCATTTTCTCCAAGACATCAGCCACCCCCTCTCCAACTCAGTGAATGAAAAACCCTCATCACCCTAGGGGAACTCTTGCTTTTCTCAATGGAAATTTGTTCAAAGCAACCCCTCCCAACTGCCCCCTTCTTCTCCATAAAATAATGTTCTTCTCCTTTGTGTGCTGTACTTGCTTATGGTTTTGTCATAGCTTATTTGTCCCAGATAGCAATTCTCTGTTATGCCCAAATAAACCCATTTTTGCTGGTAGAATAACTGGCAGTTTTATTTTAAGGTTAATGAACTGTATAACTGGAGAAAAACTTATGAAGTTCACAGCGCTAAGATGCCCCCCAAAATAAAACCTGATATATATATATATATATATATATATATATATATATATATTTTTTTTTTAACCTGATATTTAATAAGAAGATTATAGAATGGTCCCTTTCCTCAGATCTTATCATCAAACCAATATAGCTTCAATATAATAAATTCAAGTGAATTCAAACAAGAGGGACTACAAGACACAGACTGACTCTGAGGGGGTGATACATAGAGAAACCAAAGTCCAGAGAAAACAACAAAAACAAAGAGGACACTAGAGGAATTTGAAGACTTTGGCATTTCTTGTACAGTAAATATTTTAAAAAGCCAAAGCCCTAACCAGTTTAACATAAATCCTTACACTGAAATCCTCTTTCCTTCAATTCGGTTTTTATTAACCAATACATCATGTCCAACTTTCAGCAAAAAATTGCAAGGCATGCCTAAGGCAAGAAAAAGCAGATTCTGAAAGAAGCAATGATCTGAACTAGACTCATAGATGGCATAGATGGAATTAATAGGCATGAAATTTAACATAACAGTGGTTAATACGTAAAGAGCTCTAATGGTGAAAGCAAGTGCCTTACAAAAATGGTTACATTGAGGGAAGCAGAGAGATGGATACTTTAAGATAGTATTTAAAAGAAATGCTAGAAATAGGAAAGGTAGCCTCAGAAATGAGGGGTTCATCAGTGGACACAACACAATTCAGGAAGGAATCAATGAGCTTCAAGATAGATTAAAAAAAATGACAAAAATGAAGTGTAAACATGGAAAAAGAAAAACAATAAAAACACCCAAGAAACTGTGGGGCAATATTAAAATGTGTATTATATGTGTAACTGTAATGTCAAATGAGAAGAGAGAACAAAATTTAAAAAAAAGAAATATTTGAAGCAATAATGACTGAAACTTGCAACATTATTAATATGCCAAATCATAGCTCTAGATTGTTCTCAGAATATATGCCCAAATAAAACAAAACAAAATAAAGCAATCTGTCAAACACCCATACCTAGACACATTACACTCAAACTAGAGAAAATCTAAGACAGACAGAAATTTCTTAGGAAAAAAAAACCCTAAATTCTCGAGGAACAATGGTAAGTGTTATGTGGATTTCTCATATAAAATTATTGATGTAAGAAGAAGGTGAGATGGAATACTAGTGTATTGTCAGAAAACTCCACAAACCTAGATTTCTACACCAGAAATCAACCTTCGAAGAAGGAGAATAAATACTTTTTTTTTTTTAATTTTATTTTGCTACTTGACGGAGAGAGAGAGAGAGAGAGAGAGAGAGAGAGAGATCACAAGCTGGCAGAGTAGCAGGTAGAGGGAGAGGGAGAAACAGGCTCTCGGTTGAGCAAGGAGCCCGACATGGGGCTCAATCCTAGGATCCTGGGATCATGCTCCGAGCTGAAGGCAATTGCTTAACCAAAATATTTTCTAAGACAAACAAGAACTAAAGGAATCCATCGCCAGCAACCTGCTTGTAAGAAATACTGAAAGAAAATTTTTGAGCATGAAGATGATAAAGAAATTTGGATCTACATAAAGAAAATGTGAGACATTTCCAAAAATAAAGTAAACATTGCTAAGAGTCACTCAAAACAGTCAAAGTTACTGAGGAAGTAAGGTTTATGTGGGTCTCCTGCTTCAATTAACAAAACACCAAGAACTTCCAATTTTTGTCAATTTCAGCTTCACCACCTGTTAAAACACATCTTCCTATTTTGGACTGAAATAGATAATGAAACACCCATTAGCTAAATAACCAATCACATATAGTCAGCTTAAACTCTGCCAGCAGCAATCATAATTCTTACAATACAAACTTATGTAACCTTGTGGGATTGCTTTTATAAGCCTGCACTTTCTGCTTGCAACTTGGAGCACACTTTTGATTTCAGATGACTGTCTCCTGGTGTGCAATCCCTATAGGCCCAAATAAACACTTTCAGTTGCTTTATAGCCTCATTGTCTTCTTGGAGACAGAATGGAATGGAGAAAGAATCAAACAGGATGAGGTAGAATCTTTTTTTATCCTTAACTGATCTAAAATGTAACTGTTTACTTAAGGTGATAACAGTAACAATGTATTTAGTAAAATAGCATAGGGATAAGTGAAGTGTTGTAAGAGGCAGGAGAGCGAATTTGGAACACTGTTATCAGGTATCCATAGTACTTGGGAAGTGGTACTGCTATTTGAAAATGAACTTAGATTAGTTTAAACGTGTGCTGTAAACTCTCGGGTAAACATACACACACAAATTATAATCGAAATGCTTTCTAAGAGAGGAGATAAAGTGTAGTCATATAAAATGCTCATTAATAGCAGAGAAAGAAGAAAAACAAGAGAAGAAACATAGACCAAATATCTATTGATAGAAAGCAGTTATAAACATGGACATTAAATTCAACTTTATAAACTATACAAATAAACACTTTTAGTGTGAATGATATAAATACATCAGGGCAAAGACAAAGATTGTCATCATGGGTTAAAAACAAACAAGTAAATAAAAAATACCACCTAAGACTCAACTACCATGTTACCTACAAAGAAAAACACACTTTAAGTATCAAGACTCAGAGATACTATTGTAAAGGGATGGAGAAAATACACCATGAAATCACTAATAGAAAGAAAACTAGGGTTCTTGTTGCAAATAAAAATACTCCAGAAAAGGGAAAATGAACAAGAACAAAGAAGACAAAATAGTGCTAAACTGTATGCACTTGGCAGAAGAATGTAAAGATAACTGAGACAAAATCTGATGAAACTTATGGAAGAAATAGACAAATGCAGGGGTGCCTGGGTGGCTCAGTTGGTTCAGTATCTGCCTCAGGTCATGATCTCGGGGTCCCAAGGTCAAGGCCTTCATGGGGCTCCCTGCTCAGCAGTGTGTCTGTTTCCTTCTCGCCTAGCTTGTGTTCTCTCTCTCTCTCTCTTAAGTAAATAAATAAAATCTTAAAGAAAAAAAAAAAAAGAAACAAACAAATCCAGTCCTGTAGCTGAAGACTTAACATGTTTGTCAGTAACTGATAGATTTATCAAGCAAAAAATCAAGGGGGATACATATGACATGAAGAATGTCATATAGATGACATGATCATTTTGACAGAATTCATATCTATAAAATATTTCATCCAATAAGAGTAGAATACACATTCTTCAAAAGCTTACTAGAAACATTCATTGAGATAGACCACATTCTGGACCATCAAACACATTTTAACAAATTTAAAAGGAAATAGAAAACATACAAAGTATGTTCTTAGACCACAATGAAATTAATTTAAAAGTCAATAATGGGGGTGCCTGGGTGGCTCAGTGGGTTAAAGCCTCTGCCTTCAGCTCAGGTCATGATCCCAGACTCCTGGGACAGAGCCCCAGATCAGGCTCTCTGCTCAGCAGGGAACCTGCTCTCCCCCACCCCACCCCCCCGCCTGCCTCTCTGCCTACTTGTGATCTGTCAAATAAATAAATAAAATCTTTAAAAAAAAAAATCAATAATGAAAACATAGTTGGAAAATCCCCAAATGTTTAAAAAATAAATAGCACACTCCTAAATGACGTATGAATTAAAAATATGTCTCAAGAGAAGATGAAAAGATATTTTAAACTAAATGAAAAAAAATGTGACTTAGTGAAATGTGTAGGATTCAGCAAAAACAGTACTTAGAGGGAAATTTATAGCATTAAAACGTCTATACCAGAAAAGAAACAAAGTGCTCTAAAATTTATAACCTTGTTTCTACTTTAGGAAACGAAGGGGAAAAATAAAAGTTAGGCCCAAAGGAAGAAAGGAAGCAAAAGAAAAATACAGAGAAGAAAAAAACACTAGAGAAGAAACCAATCAGCTTAAAAACAGAAAAATAGGCAAAATCAACAAATCCAAAAGCTAATTCTTTGAAAAGATGCAATAACTGATAGATTTCTATCATGTCTAGCCCTGGAAAAAAAGATGAGAGACACATTACTCATACTAGAAATTAAATAGAGGTCATGACCACTGATTTCATGGGCCTGAAAAGATAATAAGAAATGTACAAATAGGGGCGCCTGGGTGGCTCAGTGGGTTAGAGCCTCTGCCTTCAGCTCGGGTCATAATCTCAGAGTCCTGGGATCGAGCCCCACATCAGGCTCCCTGCTCCGTGGGGAGCCTGCTTCCTCCTCTCTCTCTCTGCCTGCCTCTCTGCCTACTTGTGATCTCTCTCTGTCAAATAAATAAATAAAAATCTAAAAAAAAAAAAAAAAGAAATGTACAAATAGTTCCAAACCCATAAATTTGATAACTTAGATAAAATGAACAAATACTTTTAAGATATGATCAAAACTCACGTGTGGATAAATAGATAATCTAAAAAGGCCTATATCTATTAAATTAATTTTAAAACCATAAATAATTTTCCAAAAGAGAAAGCACCTGGACCAGAACATTGCCAGTTTCACTGCGGACTTTTACCAAACATTTAAGGAAAACATATGACTTCTCCATAATCACTTTTAGAAACTGAGGCTGAGGGAACATTTACTAACTCATTCTATTAGGACATTATACTAATACCAAAATCAGACAAAACATTGGTAGAAAAGGAAAATTAAAAAACAATGTCTCTCATGAAATTTTTTGCAAAAATCTTCAACCAAATATTAGCAAATCTCATCTAACAATCTATAAAAAGAATTATATGATGAGGTAAGATTCATTCTAAGTATAGGACGCTGGTTTAACATTTACAAATCAAGTAATGTAATATACCTAAAAAGTCATATGATCATATCACTACATGCAGGGAAAACCTTAAACACTCAACTCCCTATTATGTTAAAAACTCTCCTCCAACTAAAAGAGGAGAACTTCCTCATCTTGGTAAAAAAATGAGCAAACAAACCAACAAACAAACCAGGCACCAAACAGGTAAGAAAAATCTATTGTTAATCATGAGAAACTAGATTCTTTACCCTATGATTGGATTATTTTATACTAGTTAACTCAGCTGTTTTCCCTTTAAGGGATAAAATGTTTCCCCACACTGGGTTTGTACATACACATGCCTTTTTTCCACAGCAATTAACTTAGAAAAAACTTTTGATATACTTTCCTCTCCAAATTGCCTTTTTTCAGATTAACTTCCTTCATTCTTATTGATTCTAAACGATAGACTTGTGTTACATTATTAAAGTACTTCTTTTTCCCATAGGCTTAAACAAGGAAACATTGTTGAACTTCTTCTAATATCTCAAACAGACTTATTTCTCCCATTCTCCACCAACTCTCATCTCACTTTTGTGCATTTCAAAGGAGTATGGAATAAGTTTAAAAATGGAATGGTGGTTTAGATGGGATAAAAGACAAAGGATAAAAGACAGTCAAAGGATAAAAGTCAACTAACTAATCCATGCGCTGCTTAAATATCTCCTTAGGTCAATAACCTCCTGGAGTATGAGCAACAGCTTTGCTAAAATAAAAGAACTGAATAAGATGAATCGCATCCCTCCACTTCCTGGATAGCTCTGTGCACTTTTCCCAACCTACCGTAGGAGTGAGTGGCAAATAGTCAACATTTCAGGTTTTCTGACTAATTATTCACTAGCACAACTACTCAATTCTGTTGTAGTAGTAGGGAAGCAGTCACAGACAATACATAAACGAAGAGTGTGCTTGTTCAATAAAACTTTATTTACAATCACAAGTACTGGCAGGATTTGACCCCAGGGACTGCAGTTTGCTGACCTCAGAACTGGAAGATAAAGTAAAAACACTTTAATGGCCATATACGGTTTTTTAGAACCTTTTTAGAAGTGTAGACTCCTTTTTGCCTCATTTTACACCAATCCCCTCCTTGCTCTCTCTTTCTTTTTTTTAAGGGTTATTTAACTCTATTCTATGTATACGCTATGTACTATGCCATTTAAAATTCCTTCAGAATAAGAGTTTTTTTTCCCTTTTTTCCCAACCTATTAGGTTTTTATTTACATTTCTGAAAGATCTGATATATATATATATATATATATATATATATATACACACACACACATTCATGTCTATAGGAAGTTTGCCGGTTTAGATAGGAATTACTTCTAGGTGACCAACCATCCTAGGTTACTCATGACTGAGAGTTTTCCTGGTACTTGTACATTTAATGCCCAAACTGACACAGTCCAGTAAAACCAGGCCAGTTGACCACTCTGCCATTTTACCTTTGGATCTCTTAAATATTTAAATTTAATATTCCAGATTTTATAATTTTAGATTTTACCACAACTATGATAATATCAAATTGTAACATATATGCTATTTTCTATATATTTTCCATGATAATAAATTCTATAACAGTAAGTTATTATTTATGTTTTATTATCCTTAAATATTATATAGTTTCTAAATTTTGAGGGAAAATATGTATATATATATATATACGACATTATATATATAATATACATATATATGTCATTAGAATGCAGTTAAGAGCAAGAATGGAAAGCATGAAGGAAGGAGGGAGAAAGAAAGAAAGGGATATCTCTATGTAAATAGACTATAAATGAAATACAATTTCCATTTTAATAATCAAGATTTGTAGTAAAAAATATAAAATTGTTTGACCTTGTAAAATGTAAAGACAGACTCTGGTAGAAATACTAATTATTTATTATTACTTTTTGCTATAAGGAATTAAAGTAATATTGACAGAAGAATATGAAGATATGTTATTTCTTGCTATTACTGGAACATAAATTATAATAAATATTAAATAGTGGTCTCATTGATTGCCTACTAAAATGCCCAGCTCAAAATCTTCACCTCTCAAATACTCTTGTGTTACCAAAAGATTAAAACATTCAAGAAATAAATGCTAAAATGTAACATGAGAGAGTTTACAAAACTTGAATGGGAAAAAGTTTTACAAATACATATTTGTTGCTAAACGATTGTCCTCTTGTCATGTTCAATTAATTCCAATTTTATATACTATTATAACTTCAGTCAGTAATAGATCTAACAGGTGTCTTAACAGTGAATAGATAGAAATAATGTATACAATTAAATTTGGTGAAAAATAAGTGGCCAAGGAAATGGACTGAATAAGGAGACACTATTCCAGGTGACATCATCAGAGGGCTGCCTGAGGTCTCCAAGCCTGGCTTATAGTTGACTTTGTGGAGGATAAAGTCATGGTTGGCTTTGCAAGGCCCATGAACTCTTTTCATTATGGGCAATAGGTTTTGTAGAAAGCAAACTCAGCAGGAAAATCAAATTAAAAATCTAAGCTTCCTTAATTGGGTCTTTTCTAATTAAGAAAAGAATCATTTAATTGGATTTCTATAGTCGAACAATCTTGGTTTTGAATAAACTTGAAGTAAATCAGCATGGTTTGCCACATGGACTGCTGAGGGAGTATATGAGCCTCTCTGCAGGTGCTAGTTCACACTTGGAGGAACTTGGACAACCTTCAACCAAACCCACAAGTTCTTATACTATCAGTTGTTATGGAGGCCTGAGCTTTGACAATGGTGGCCTGGATTCTGGTTCTGGTTGTGCTTGTAGAAGCCCCTGTGGTCTGATCTGTGGCTTAGGCTCTAGTTACGGAGGTCTTGTTCCTGACTTTGGTCTCAGGAGATGTGGATTTAACTTCTACTGAAAAATCTATTGATGTTTCTGCACTGCAGAAACAGAAAGCTTGACTTCTAGATCCTTTACTCCAAAGGGTTTTCTAATATGTTCTTCTTGGAGTCTATAAAAAGCTTTCATAACCCTGGTGGAACATTCCACAAGAACTAAGAGTGGCAACAGCATCACCAGCAAGACTGTGGAATCCATGGTTGAAACCAATCATGGGCTCATCTCTGAACCATTCAACTACTCATATATCATCATTGCTTCCATTTCTGTAGTAATTTTTCAATAAAGCTTTTAGTGACATCACAAATTCTCCTCTTCTCTCCCCACCTCCAACTGATTAAAAATAAAGAACATATCCAATCAGGAAGATAAACTTCCTTTTTGGAGTGGGATTTTGTCCCCTTATGGTTGCTTCCTTATCCATGACCCACTGAGGTGATTGAGTCAACGTATTCCAAGGAATATTTCAACTTGCTTATCTGATGGTACTTAATTTTTTAAAACAGCTACAAGTTATGAGTATTAACATTTTCATGTCTTCAGATAAAAGTCACAGTAATATTGACTCTCTTCCAAATGCATCTTAGGCTTCAGATGAGGCTATTTTTTTCCCATTCCTTCCAGTGTAAAATAAGGGCAAATGGGGAAATTGTGGCACTAAAAGAATTCAATTTTTGATATGCTCTTAACAGATTCAAGGAAGCATTCTTTCAGGAATTTTGTCTCTAGTAAATTAGTTTGAAGTTTAAAGAGTAGGAAAGAGGAGAGAAACTCAAGTTTGGATGAAGATCTGTTATCTTTGCAACGCCAGAGAAAGAAAGTTTGACTTTTCCAAAGTGGGCATGAATGAACTTCTGGTGAAAATTGGAAACCTATTGCTTCTAAGAGTACCAAATACGCTATCATGGTGATGGAGATCTGTGTATATAATTGAATCAAATGAAGGTACATTCACTCAATAAGACTTATTGAACACAGAATTTATGTTCTAGGCATTCAACTGATAAAAAGATAAACTTATATAGAATTAATAGACCTTATCTGGTGCTTACAGATATGTTGTAGAGGCTGACCTGTCTTCAGATATCTACAACAAAACATGATATAGTCAATGGTAGAAGAGAGATAGAGACAAAGTTTAAAATGTATGTTTAAACGGATCTATAGATTTTTTTCTCCTAAAAACAAAATGATAATATCATTCATGGAGCAAGCACCAAATCTCCCCAATATATATATTCAGGATTATCAGCAGCCTGATATTCTTGCTTGAAGATTTAATAAAAAATATTATACTGAAGGTGAATATGTAGTAAACATAATTAAAACCTAATAGCATGAATTGGAAAATATTGATTGATCCAATCCACCAAAGCAAGCTTAGTTTTAGTCGATGTGAGGCCCCCTTTTTTTGTAAGAGAAAGCAAATTACTAAAGTGTTTTTCCATATGTCCTTTGGTATAGCTGTTATATGGAGAGTACCTATGACTTGTCACAATTAAATGTCTTTGAACATCAATTCAACACAATGAACTAACTGGAAGCAAGAAGCCTGGTGCCCGCTTCCATCATCAGGACTATTGCAATGACCTTGGATGTGACAGCTTTTGAAAAAAAGGTATGGCAATTGTGGATAAAATGCTGCCATCCAATTTGTTGTGGAAGATGCTGGACACTTGGTTTCTACTAAGATTTCAGACATAAAATTCTTGGGAGAATGATCCAACAATAAGATTTAACTTCTCAAATGTTTAATTTGATCAAACTATTTCCAGCTTATATCAGGCAGAGAAGATAAATTGGAGGCTTACCAACTTGTTGGCATAAGATTTAAGATCTGTCTGTGTATGTACAGCTGTTCAATAGCAATTCAAACTTATTCTATAAATATTGGATATTTTGCCACAACCATTATTTCTCCGTTCACTCTCGAGACACTCATTTTTCATCTGAAATTTCTTTAGTGTATTTTACACTGGGAGAGATCTCTATAATCATTTTCCAATAAATGTGTTTAATGTGGCGTTACAATATGGTCTTAACTTTAGTCATTTATCTTAATAATTTTCCTTTGTTTTATGATATTTCAAATGAAGGCAACTGCTTCTTTTCCTGAGGATATCATTTATTTCCGTTATTAAATCAGTGAAAAACAAATAAAGATTTAGCTTGAGAGGGAGAGGTTGCTGGTCTTTTCTGGCTTGGTATTTTTTTTCTATCTTCTGTATTTGTGATTCAGTATCTCGACTTCCGTCCCAAATAGTCTTGTCAGTGATCATTGAAGGTACTTATTAAATAGTAAATATGTCTTAGATTTTTTTGAATTCTTAATCAAAATTTATATTGGAGCAAACTCCAATTTATGGCAGTGATTTGGGATGCTAAAATCCCTGGGCTAAGATTCTGGTTATAAATAGTCTTCATTATAACTTTAATTTATTTAGCCACTTAGCCACTGGTTCTATCAACAGTATTCTGAATCACCAAAGAGAAATTGAAATCTAGGACCTGTGTGAGTGCATCATAGTGAACCACGTGACCAAAGACTCTAACAATCCTATTACACAGACCCTGTTATCCATGCTCTTTTCACTAGCTGCCTCATGAGCTGTTTGTAGGGTAGGACTACTTAGTCTGCTCATCAGCCAGAACTTTTTGGGCCTGATGATTTCCCCCAAAATTTGTTCTTTCCATTAAATTAAATTTAATAGAATTCTTTAAATTAAGCATGCTAGTAGAATTTTTTGAAATATGGTGCTATGTGCCAAAATCTTAGGCTTAAACTCTCTTGAGACTATATCATAAGATGACAATTCCAATGAAGACACTATATTGGAAATTGTATTAGAAGTCACACTAATAAAAATTGAAACATTTTTAAATCAACTTAAATTTTATGTAAATTAATCTAAATCATAGCCAACGAGTAAGAAAAACATTTTTTTTTAAATCTTAGCTCTTCCAGTGGGTGAGTGATGTTATATAATTGTGGTTATAAATTGTGGTTTCCCTGATAACTCTGATAACTAATCATGTCACACAATTTATTTGCTTATTGTATATCTTCCTGTCAATGTTCTCAGGTTTTGGGTATATTTGTCTTTACACATTTGAGTTGCAGGAGATCTTTACATGTGATGGATGTCTCTATCTCTGTCTTTACCTCTATCATCTCTATTCTCTATCTCTAATCTGTATCGATACCTATCTGTATCATCTGCACTATATATCTATAGCTACACTTTTTTCCCTAGTCTGTGGCTTGCAGTTGATGAATTTCACTTCACAGTGTTATTTTTTTTGTTTGTTTTCTTTTTTTTTTTTTAATGGTCAGTGCTTTCTGTGTCTTAAAACAAACAGGAAAACTTCTACAAGTCTTAAAGTTTTAGCTTTTATGCTTAGTTCTATCATACATTTGAGTTAATTTTTGTGTAGACTATGAAGAAATTAAGGTCATTTTCTTCTTGTTCCATAGAAATGTCCCATTGTTTCAGTACCATTTGATGAAAAGTGTTTTGTTTGTTTTGGAATCTTTGTGGGAAAAGAAGCCTAATTCTAGACTCTCTAATATTTTCCATCAACTTACTTGTGTATCTTCACACCAGTAACACACTTTCTTGATTATTCCAGTTTAAGTGTTAAAATCAGTTAATGTAAAGTTTTTTTTCTTTTTAAATACCGTATTGGATATTCTAGGTTTTTTGGATTTCCTTATACACTTTAGAATCTTTTGTAAATATATACATTATACTGTCATTTGAATTAGGGATTTTATTTAACATATAATTTGGGAGGTATTCTGTCTACAGTCAATATATAAACATTTTATATATGTCTATATGTGTATATATATCTTTATTAATTTCTTCCAGCATTAATGTGTGACTGAAAATCTAAGTCTTGCACATATCTTTAATTTATCTTTATTTTATTTTTCTGATATTGTTAGTGATATTCTTGCACTTTATTTTCTAATTTTTCATACATAATTGAATTTTGGAATTGTTGATTTAGTTTATTTTCTGAAATAATTAGTGCAAAATTAATACTATTTCTTGCAATAATTAGTATTATTTAAGTAGTTGCTAAAATTCACCACTAAAGCAATGTGAACCTGGAGTTTTCTTTGTTAGAAGTCTGTTTTTTTTTTTTTCTTTTTATTACAAACTTTATTTCCTTAAGATATATATTCATTAAGGTTTTTATTTCTTCTTGTGTCAGTTTTAGTAAACTTTTTATTTGAGGAATTGTTGACTTTTATACAGTACAACTATATTTCAGTATAGAAATCAGAATGCAACTTAGGACTTCTATTTCATTTGATGTTAAGAAGGTCTTTGGAAAATTGGGCTAGTTTATATTCTATCGTATTAGTCCTGCCTGGGGTGGAACCAGTACTAATGCTTTGATTGGCTGGTCAATATACACAAAACTATAACTTTGATATAGCTCAACAGAATTCAAAATTGAATTATTGAATAAAGCAATGGCATTAAGTATTTTGTGACTTTTTAAATCACCATAATTATCTTAGAGTCATGTGGTAATCTCTCTTCCAAAGAACTTTAAATATGCCCCTAGTCATTAAGTAGCAGGTTTTTAACACATGGATATCAGGCAGTAAAATATCAAGTACCCCATTAACATTATTTGTAAATCCTTAACAAATATTTCTTTAATTTTCATATCCTTTGGGGTGATGGATTTAATATGAGTGTCCAAATTAAACACACACATACACAATATTAAAGATATCCTTCTATTAGTCTTTGAAAGAAATCACTATGACTGTCATTTGTCCACGTTTTTGTTTCTCTTCCTAATTCCTGCACAAAAAGATCAGTAGAGCTATGTATTTCTTCTATAATGCTATAATCCTGGATCCCAGAAAGAAGTTCCTAAATTGCCAGGATGCCCTCTTGACATCTTTCAGGTGATAATTGTAAAGGATTATTGACATTTATTAAACTGAGACACCATTTGTTTTGACTAGAATTAAATACAGAAAACAGAGAATATATATTTGTTTTGTTCTCATTCCCTTTCTTCTTCCCTCTGTTTTTTCCTCAAGTTTGGAAGTACCTTCTTTAAGAAGGCATAAAGATTTCAAATATTATGTCTCAAAGATTAAGAAATATGTCTAATGAGATACTGTAAAAGTAACTGGTTCAAAGCTGGTTCTGAACAGCATAAAAGTAAAGTAAAATTTGTTTGTATCTCAACATGTCTGGATATTTGACATCTAAGTGGTTACGGTCTCAAATGGGGCATGGATTTAAGAATAACATTAGTGTCCTGCTTACCTCAAATAATAAGAGGTTGTCATCTCCATGAAAAAATAGACAGCATATGCAGTAAAGTAGCAACATCTAGATGATGTTGTCAGGCATTCCTTGACTGAGTTGTAGAGATCCTCAGAAACCAAAATAAGGGGGAGTTTATATGAATCTTAATGTTGGAATAGTCTTTGAAGTTGCAAATAAATATTTCTCATTATAAAAACAACTTAATAAAAGGAATTGAGCTAACTGAACTAAAGATTAACTTAGAACTTTTACTTCAGTGGAAGATAACTCCATGAATATTAAACAAAAAATCCAGAAATACTTGTTTCATGAAATTTCTTCTGTGGGAGGAAAATGAGGTGTATTTGGGGTGAGTTACCACATCCATGGCTTCGGGTGTAAAAACCTCTGTGCAAATGCTGAGACTCATGCTCAGGAAACAGCTTTCATAGCCAACCAAGCCTTCAACCCCTGATAGCATGGGCTACTAGAGCAACTACTATAGAGACCTGGGCTGTGGCATGGGTGGGGCTGTGGCAGCTCCTGCAGATGGGGCTGTGGCTGTGGTTAGGGACACTACAGAAATACCTGCTGCCTCCCATCTTGCTATGGTGGATATGGATTCTGTCTTCTATTAAAATTCTTCTTTATGAGTCTAATATCTGGTTCCATGAGTGGACTTTAAGAATCTGATTTCAACCTCTGGGTCAACCAAGATTTTGCTCCATTTATCAATGGTCCATTTATCAAAATAGCATCTAAAGCTTCCAGTACATTTAGAGTTACAGTTTTGTATCTATCATGTCTCCTTTATTTCTTTAATAAAGTCTTTTAATTTGAAGGAGCAAATATAGCTTTTGTTTAATTCTTTATTATCAATTATATATGTAACTAAACATAGATCTTACTCAACTTTCAGTAAAGATTCTGATATATGGTTTTGTGTATTAAATATTTATTTCGCAAGTGGAGACATAAAAAAGAACAATAAATTTAGATTGAAATGAATGATAACTTCTCAAATACCTGTTGATTTTTTTCTTTATTTTAATCAGATAATGTTTAGATTTAAATTAAACAAGAATAGGGATGTCTGGGTCACTCAGCCCTTGAATGTCTGCCTTCTGCTCAGGTCATGATCCCAGGGTCCTGGGATCAAGCCCCGCATTGGGTTCCTAGTCTGTGGGGAGCCTGTTTCTCCCTCTCCCACACCACCTGCCTGTGTCTCTGTTAAATATATATAATAAAACCTTTAAAAAAATTAAACAAAAATAAAAAAATTAAGTCTAACAATTGCAATGTATTTATGGCAATAAATAAAAAATAATTTATATGTTTAACATTTTATGCAATTCCTTTTATCAATGCAGTCCAAAATGAATAAATAATTCATCCTGCTTTCAAAATATGTCCTTCTTTAGTTCTTTCATGACAAGAAAAGAAGAGTGATAGATCAAAATATTTCTCTGAACTTCTAGGAAAAGAAAGTGTTTTTTAAATTAATTTCTTGATTATATATAATATTTTTCTCTGTTTCCTCTACTTGGCATTCTCATGAAAATAATTATTTTACAAATATATTAAAATACTTCAAATTAGTTAATTAAAATATATGTAGTATTAGGAATATATTTGGTTTAGATTTTTACCATATCATTGTTCCTCTGTAGTATGCAGTGACATTCTTTTTTTTTTTTTTTTAGATTTTATTTATTTAGATAGAGCACAAGTGTGGGGAGGAGCAGAGGGAGGGAGAAAGAGCATCTCAAGCTGACTCCATACTGACCATAGAGACCAACATGGGGCTCGATCCCATGACTGTGAGATCATGACCTGAGCCAAAATCAAGAGTTAGACATTCAACTGACTGAGCCACTCAGGTGTCCTGATATTCTTCTTTTTTACTTTCATCATTATCATCTTCATGGCATTCAAGCCTTTTGCAACTGTAAATGAAATGTAAACACCTAGATACAACCAGGAAATATATCACTCTGTAGCTTTCCTTGATGAGAGTCATCATTCATCCAAAGGATTTTTTTAAGTAGATTTCCAATCAATTATCACTCATCAAGTAAGCATGTTGTTGTTGGTATTTTACATAGTAGAGTATGTAAAATATGTAATAAAATTTTTGCCTTTTCAAATTTGAATGGAATATTCAGGTAGTGCAACAAGATAAAGTTTTCTGTTGCTGTTTGAGTTGGTGAAATCCAATAATAAAAGGACAACAGCAGAAGTGAGAGCTGACCTAGAATTAGAGATTGTGCCGTGCTGTCCCTTATAGCATACAAGTGCAGAAACTCCAGATGGTTAAGCGATGCCTGGAGTCACAAATACTACAAGTGTCAGAACCAAGATCAAAAACCAGTTCACTGAAACCTGGTGATCTACCCCATCATGCTGATCCTCTTCCATTATATACTTTCAAATTTGAATACCATCTGGAAAGTTCTTGTCATATTTCCATGAATAGCTACAATTTTATAGCTGAGTTTATAGGGAATAGTTCCCTCTGTTAGATTAACTACCTCTTATTGTGTTTTCTTTTACATTTTTATTGTGAAAATTTTATTTTATTGTATATAATCTACTTCTCAATTTGTAATTTACTTGTAACTCAAGGCAAATGAAGAACGACTAGTGTTAAAACTTAATCCTCATCACGGTATTTTATTAGAAAGATTTGGATTTGTTTATAAAACCTGAAGATAGAAAAAAAAATCAGTCAACTCCTGTCTCTTGTCCTATCAAATGTTGTATTTTCATAGGCAAGGACACCAGGAATAGAATTTGGTCATGCCTTTAAAGAACTTTTGCTCCTGGGGCGCCTGGGTGGCTCAGTGGGTTAAGCCTCTGCCTTCAGCTCAGGTCATGATCCCAGGGTCCTGGGATCGAGCCTCGCATCGGGCTCTCTGCTCGGCGGGGAGCCTGCTTCCTCCTCTCTCTCTGCCTGCCTCTCTGCCTACTTGTGATCTCTGTCTGTCAAATAAATAAATAAAATCTTTAAAAAAAAAAAAGAACTTTGGCTCCTATAACTAAATAGCATTTGAAATTATTCTATTCTTACACAGGTCAGTAGCTTTGCAGGCTGAAGAAGATGTTACAAAGTTACAAAGAAAAAGAATTATCAGTATACTTAAAATAAGAAAAAAAAAAGTGACATTCCTAGTATTATGTAGTGTATTTTTGTAACCTACAATTTCGTATTTTTTTGATTTATGTCTGAGTTACAGGACAACCTTTGGAATTTACAACAGAAGTTTCCTTTATTGATTTGTAAAGACTATTAGTTATCCCAAGTGAAAACAGATTTTCTTTTTCTTACCATCCATTATCAGAATGTTAATTAACATGTATTTCTAAGGAAACTTCCTAAGAGTGAAAAGAAGAAAAAAAATAATCTACTTTGGGTCCAGCAACTGAACATAAAACAATACTTCTACAAAGAAATATATAGTCTTCATTTTGCAATGGATACTTTCATTTTAATAATTTTTCACTTAGGAAAAAAAAACAAGACAAACATTTTTTCTATGTATTTTATAATACTTTAGTATCGATATTTTGCTGCTCATTTACAGTAAAATTGGTCTGGTGTAAAAGTATCACATTTTATGCTTGAAACTATTCTTGTTTCTTATTTGACTATTGAGGTTTTTCATTTTTGTTTTTTAGTGCTCTATCTCAGGTGAACACATCTCTTTCAAATCCAAATGAACAAAAAGAAGCCATTAATCACTCTCATATGATGTGGCTGAGTTATATGGACAAGAGGTGACATCCTTAATCCTGTCTGAGTTATTTATGGTTACATGTATTTAAAAGGACTTATTAAGAATGAAAAATTCAGCTTATCAACTATTTCTAGTTTAGGGTGAGAAATATTGAAATAATATTTGGATAAAAGAAACTTGGGATATGTTGGGTTATGACATATCGAACAACATTTTGGTTTTAAAATGGTAGTTTGCTAAGGTGGAGTCAGAGAGTTGCACTGGTTGTTGTAGCCATGATAGCTACTATCAGTTTACATATAATTTCTTCATTAGTTCTATAAGCAGTGTTTAATTTCCTACTCGCTGTTTAGGATTAAAACATCTGAGGAAATTTACCTTTGTTAAAATACTTGGGAATCTCATAAAAACTCAACTGTATATTCAAAATCATGTAAGTTAAGGGGCTCCTGGTTGGCTCAGTTGGTTGAGTACCTACTTTTGATTTTGGCTCAGGTCATGATCTCAGGGTCCTGGGATTGAGCCCTGGATCAGGCTCCACACTCTGTGGAGAGCCTTCTTGGAGTGCCTCTCTCTCTCTCCCTTTGCTGAAGGTAGTTCTTAAAGCCAAAAATATTATAAAGGTTATTATAATTGAAATGCTAAAAATCAACATGTACTTTCTTTTTCAAAATGTTTTCTGAACAGAGGCACTTTCTCCAGTCCTCATCTTGATAAACAAATTTCCTTTTTGAAAAATATTGATTTAACAGCTGTAAGTTGAACAAATATCTATGAATTTAGTTGGAGATGGAATTATCCACTTGGGAGATGACAGAAAGGAGAAAATTTTTAATTATAAAAGGAATGTCATCAAATGTAAATGATGTAATATACCTGGTAATAAGCAATTCAATTTAGGGCTTGGAATGTACAAAATTTAAAGAGGTAGGCATTTCTTCCCATAAAAGCTAAACAATAGGTTCAAGGACATTCTAAATAAGAAGCTAAGTAAACTGAGGTATTTTAATGGGAATGAGGGCCTCTCCCTGTGTCAAGAGACAGAAGAATAATGAGTTACAACACTACAAATAATATGCAGCATGACACAAGGGAAAAGTATACATGTGATTTATCATATGTTCTGCTCAGGGTATATAAGCATCTCTCTACCCATGCTGACATTCACACTCAGGATCTGGACTTGAACAACAAACCAAACTCATCACTCCTGACACCATGAGCTACTACAGCAACTGCTATGGAGGCCTAGGCTACGGCTGTGGAGGTTTTGGTGGCCTGGGCTGTGGCCGTGGCTGGGGATGTGGCAGCTTCCACAGACGAGGTTGTGGCTGGGGCTGCGGCTGGGGCTGCAGAGGCTACAGATACGGCTGCTGCCGCCCATCTTGCTATGGGAGATATGGATTCTCTGGCTTCTACTGAAATCCTGCTCCAGAAGCCCAACATCTGAGGCCACAAAAGGATTATCCAAATTTGACTACAATAACCAAACCAAACAAGATCATCCAGAGCCAAGCCAAGATCAAAAACATTTGGTATCTAAGACTTTAGGAATATTTATTATTTTATAATGGTCTCTTTCATGTTTCCTGGTGTCCTTTATTTCTGCTTTTATAACTGTGGGATTTCTCTATTCCTTTTGCAATAAATTATCCAAAGTTGAAATAGCATACGTGGCTTTCATTTTTTTATGAAACTCAAAATATCAAAGTGATTATTTGTAACTGCACCCAACTGGCAATGAAGAAAATAAATTACTCCATGAAAAACCAAAGTCCTAGGAGAGATATATAAACATACACCCATATGGCTAGATAGATATATTCCAATCCATAACACTCAGTTGGAATGAAGATTTTTTTCCTCTGAACACTAGACCAAATCTTTTTTTTTTTAAGATTTTATTTATTTATTTGACAGAGAGCGATCACAAGTAGGCAGAGAGGCAGGCAGAGAGAAAGAAAGGAGGAAGCAGGCTCTCCACTGAGCCGAGAGCCCAATGCAGAACTCGATCCCAGGACCCTGAGATCATGACCTGAGCCGAAGGCAGAGGCTTAACCCACTGAGCCACCCAGGTGCCCCGACCAAATCTTATTCAATGCTTTTAGTTAGATAACATTGGTATATGAATTTGGTACTGAACTATTAACTTTACATATTTTCATATCTGAAGTGAGGCTGACATGCAGAGTAAGCACTTTGATGTTTTGTTCAAAATTTATTTTTATTTAGCCATTTTAATAAGAAGAAAAAGTAGTGATAGAATAAAATATATCTCTAAATGCACAGTGAAAATAAATATTTTTATATATTTTACATCATATATATATATATATATATATATATATATATATATATATAGTATCATATTTTCCTCATGGTCCTCCATGGTGGGACATGGCATTGTTCTTCGGTATTGTCAGTACACTGAAATATTTTGCTATTCATCATGGAAACTTAAAATCACTGTCATCACTTGTGAAGTAATCTGTATTAAGGCAATTCCTGACCTGAAGCTTTATGCATTATAACAAGTGTCTTGTAACACTGACCTTCAAAGAGTGAGCATTTCATGTTAGTACTTCACATAAGTATTTGCTTATGAAAAATACAGAATGAAGCATCATAATTTCTCCCTCTCTCCTCCCCTCAATTTTATATATTTAGGTAGTAAAGCAAAAGTGAATGTTTTCTGTTTGAGTTAACTGAATTCAGTAAAACCAGTAGAATTATGAAGCTGGCAGGGGTCCTGTAAAGCTTACTATAATGCTATCTTGGATGGGAAAGGACTCCAGAAAGTGAAATGAGTTGCTAAAGATCAAGGATGGCACGAGAAATAGAGCCTAATACTGGAACAGGTCTTGCTGAAGAGAGGCATCTGCTTTACCATGCGTACGGCCACACTGATTGCATACTTCCCTCCTTGAGTGCCCTTAAGTAAAGCATCTTGCTCTGGTCATGCACCTTTGAAGAGCTTAATTATCACAGCTGATTGATCATATCCATTTATTTTGATATGCAAATATTCTGATGTAGAATCTTAAACTATTAATTTCTAATTTAGCTGTATCTGAGTAACAATAACTAGTAAGAGGGTTAAATCCAAAATCTACTTTAAAAACTTATTACAATGCATGTGAAAATCTCAGACTTGTTTACTGAATGCCTGGATGAATGTGTTCAGCCAGCTTGTGTCCTTTCAGTCAATTCAGGAGAAGTATTGCAGCTTCACTGTGAGTAGATCAAGGTAAAGATATTTTAGTGTCACCATGAGAGGACTGAACTCTTTCGTTTCAGTGAGCAAAACATAATTTCACATAAAGCTATTTTACTCTCTAATTGGAAAGTAGCATCAGAGTCTGAGGAAAAACTTTATATATATGAAGAAAAACAATAATCAATATAACTAATTAGAGAAACTAGCACTCTTAGTATAATGAAGTTTTAGCATATTAGTATACCTCTTATTGTTAGATTGTATTGATTCATGTTGGAATTAAGAGAAGAGCTCTGGAACACATTTCCTTCCATGGGAAGCTGTCACCTAGTTCAGAAAAAATCCATCATCAGATCATCAGCAGCACAACTGAGAGATCTGTCAGAGTTAAATAGACAGAGTGTGACATCATTAAACCTGTTTGATTTATTTGTGTTTTTATGGCTTCTTGTTGACTTAATGAGAATGAAATATTCAAATTAACAACTGTCTTTTAATTTAGCATGAGCAATAAAAATGGAACAAATTCTGAAGACAGCAGACAAGGAAATTAAAGAATAAGATGTGAGGCAGCCAAGAATTTCTTTTTTTTTTTTTTTAAGATTTTATTTATTTATTTGTCAGAGAGAGTGAGCACAGGCAGACAGAGAGGCAGGCAGAGGCAGAGGGGGAAGCAGGCTCCCTGCTGAGCAAGGAGCCCGATGTGGGACTTGATCCCAGGACCCTGGGATCATGACCTGAGCCGAAGGCAGCTGCTTAACCAACTGAGCCACCCAGGCGTCCCGAGGCAGCCAAGAATTTCTTAATTAAGATAAGAAAAAGCATTAAGCATAAAATATTTTTAAATGAATGAATCAGGGCCATTCATTATATTAAGAAGTTCCGCTCATGTATAGACACGATTTTAAAGTGAAAAAAAAATAATAAGGCATATACATGAAGAAAATATTTCCAGAACACAGATCTGGCAAGATACCAGTATTCACATATATAAAGAGCTCTTACAAATCAATACTAAAATATTAAAAACTGAACAAAAAACTAACAAAACACTTGAACAGACATTTCAAAAAAGAGGCTACCTAAGTGATCAATAGGCATGTCTAATGGAGCCCTATATCATTACTTGTCAGGTAAAAAATTAGAAGAGTATTCCAATATTGTCACATGTCCACAAGAATGATCAAATTAAATAGTCTGAAAATGACAAGTATTGTCAAAGATATAGAGCAACAGAAACTCTTCACTGCTGGTGGGATTGCAAATCTAACAACTGTTTTGGGAAATCATTATTTTTTTAAATATTTACTTATTTGACAGAGAGAGAGTGAGCATGCACAGAGAGAGGAGGAGAGGGAGAGAATATTCAAGTAGATCTCCTGCTGAGCATGGAGCCCTACGATCAAGCCAGGCTCCATCTCATGACCCATAAGATCATAACCCAGGAGATCACAATTTGAGCCAAAATGAAAAGCCGGCTACTCAACCAACTGAGCCATCAAGGTACCCTGCCCCCGCCCTCCCCTTTTGGGAAAATTATTGATAGGGTCTACAGAAACGGTTGTCAAAATCTAGACAGATGGTTATTTCCAGAAAGTGATATTGACAAAAAATGAATAATAGAGACATTTTAGGCATTAAGGTATGCTTGGAATAGATAGTACATGCCTATTTGCAAGAATGCATCAAATTTTATGCTTAAATTTATATATAATATAGAATTCATTATTATGCTTGAAAACAAAGAACCAATGCAAATGTATGATGGTTATACATTCCTCTAAAGACAGAAAGCCATTTGAGCTCATTCCTCTTTTAAATCCTTATTGTTTAGATGCAGCCATATGTTACCCACACCTGGGAGAAACATGGTGCTTATGTTTACAGACCTTAAAATTCATTCATCCTTTCAGCACGTATTTTTTGTGTTTCTATTACATGGTAGATATTAAGGAAAAATAATCAAATCCAATTGGGAAATTGCATCACTTGAAAATTACTTGTAGAACAAAGAAAACCTGGGATGTTTGGGTGGCTCAGTGGGTTAAATATCTGTGCTCCACTCAGGTCAAGTTCCCAGTGTTTTGGGATTGAGTCCTGTATCTGGCTCCTTACTCAGCAGGGATTCTGCTTCTCCCTCAGCCTGATGCTCCCCATGCTTGTGCTCTCTCTCTCTCTGACACACACATAAATAAAATTAAATTTAAAAAATGAAGAAAACCTGAACACTATATTTGAGGTCATATAAGATTCTGAAGAACTTAAAGATTCAAGCCTAAATTTAAGGGCACTACTGGAAGAACCAACCAGTTTGGGTCAGCTTAGATAAATGACTAACTTCTTAGAGTTGGCTGAGTAACTTCTGCCCTCAACTTTTCCCCACCCTTTATCTTTTAACATTTTATCTAAATTTTAGAGATTCTGAAGGCATTTCCAACGTATAAGGGAATCTTACTGAATTTGACAGAGCCTTTGGATTTGGATTATCTTTTTGACACTGAGACCTTAACAACACATATTTGTTATCTTAGTAGAGATTAGTATGGTATTTCCTGAGAAGAAAAGGAAAAAAGAAAAAGAGCACAGACTAGGCAAAGGGAATACAAATGGGAAACTGTTGTTTTAGAAGTGAAGGTATAAGAGGAAGGAAGAAAATGGACTGACTATAGACCGAATGAAAATTGATGGGTGGCAAAGAGAAATTTCACATACTTTACATTTTGATCTAGCTGTCATAGCCTATTAATGGTTAATGGAGGACAGAGGCTCAATGATACTCTAAAAGAAGTTGTAACATACCTATTAGAATGGCTACAATTCCAAACGCTGACAACAACAAATGCTGACATGGTTGTAGAGCAACAGCAGCTCTCATTTATTGCTGATCAAAAGCACAATGGTGTAGCCACTTTGGAAGACAGTCTGCCAGTTTCATACAAAACTAAACATAGTCTTACATATAAGATCCAGCAATAACTCTCCCTGGTTTAACCCAAATAAGCTGAAAACTTACGTCCACATGAAGACCTGAACACAGACATTTATAGTTTTATTCTTTATTGTCCAAACTTGGAAGCAATCAAGTTTCCCTCCATAGGAGAATGGGTAAACAAACTGTGGCACCTCCAGACAATGGAATATTACCCAGTGATGAAAAGAAGTGAGCTATCAAGCTGCAGAAGATGTGGAGGTATAATGAAAGCTACTGTTGAGTGAAAGAAGTCAATGTGAAAAAGCTACATACTGTAAAATTCCAACTATGACATTCTGGCAAAGGCGAAACAATGCAGAGAGCAAGTTTAGTGGTTGCAAGAGTTAGGGGAAAGGGAGGAAGAATGGGTGGGGTACAGAGGATTTTTAGTGGTTTAATGATGATTACATGATCTTATGGATTCGTTAAAACCCATAGAATAGTATGACACAAGGAGTGAACCCTCATATAAACTATAAACTTCAACTAATAATAACATATCAAATTGGTTCATTAATTGTAATTAATATACCATACTAATTCAAGATGTTTAATAATGGGGGAAGTGTGTGTGTGTGTGTCTGTGTGTGTGTGTGTGTGTAGGGTGTAGGGTGTAGAAACTCTGTACTTTTTGCTCAATTTTTCTGAAACTTAAAAGTATACTAAAAATGTTCTGTTAATTAAAAAATAAGAGATAAAATGCAATATTAGATATATGGGTGAAGAAAGAGGAAATAGTGAATGTAAAAATAGAGAAGAGTTTTTTTTTTCAGATTTTATTTATTGATTTGACAGAGAGAGGGGGAGATCACAAGTAGACAGAGAAGCAGGCAGAGAGAGAAGGGGATGCAGGCTCCCTGCTGAGCAGGGAGCCTGATGTGGGGCTCCATCCCAGGACCCTGAGATCATGACCTGAGCCGAAGGCAGAGGCTTAACCCACTGAGCCACCCAGGTGTCCCACAATCTGCATTTTTAAATAGAGTTATTTATTTGACACAGAGAGAGAAAGAGAGAGAGAGAGAGAGAGTGCTCGATCAAGCACAAGCAGAGGGAGTAGCCCCTGCTTGTGCTCTGCCCCACCAGAGCAGGAGGCCCAACATGGGGCTTGATCCCAGGACCCTGAGTTCATGACCTGAGCTGAAGGCAGATGCTTAAATGACTGAGCCACTCAGGTGCCCCATGATCTGCATTTTGGCAAGCAACCTGGGTAGATCTCATACCAGAGAAGATGGTTAGGATTTGGAAGGATAACTTATAGTCAGCTTTGAAAGCTACTCTGAAATAAGTATTTGATTGCTGTGACTTGCCTTCAATTCTTGAACAATTTTGTCCCATGCTTGTCAAAGCCCATGGAACAGTACAACACGAAGAATGCAATATAAACTATGGATTTAAGTTAATAATTACACATCAATATTAGTTAATCAATTATAATAAGCAAAAATGGTTTTTATTTTTCAAAGTAATATAAAAAGTAAAAAGTGTATCAGTTATGTAACCAATGTTCTAAAATCAAAGAAAACATAGATTATTTATGTATTTATTTTCTAAAATTCCTTACTGATATCACAACAGTCAAGCTGATTCTTCTTGGCTCTCAAATGTTTCCATTTCCTTATCTCTGAAAGAGGTAAATAACTCATTTTTTAGCCTGAGGAGTAAGATGCTTTAAAAGGATAGGATAGATGATAGAGCTTTGACTTTGACCCATTTCTTTGACTTAACTTGTAAATGAAGCACAGCAATCTAGGAAAAAAAAAACCAAAAAAACAAAACCAAAACAGAGATGAAGAAACATTTCATTGAGAAACACACCACCAGCAGATATGATTGGCATGCCTAGCTATGAAGAATTCTGTTTAGGGTCTGATATGCTCAGCCTTTGAAGATACTGCATTCCTTCTTACAAAGTGATGCAATAACTTTTAGAGGCCACCCTAACTAGGCACCAAAGCAATCTTAAACATTTTAATGAGTGTTAGGGCCTCTCCCTGTGTCAGGGGACAATGAATGAATGAATGGTGTCAAGTAGATAATTGAGAAATGACACAAAAGGAGAGTATACACGTGATTTTTTACATGCTTTAACCAGAGTATATAAGCATCCCTTTACACACGCTGACATTCACATTCAAGATCTTGCCTTGAATACAGCAAACCAAACTCAACACGCCTGACACCATGAGCTACTACGGCAACTACTACGGAGGCCTGGGCTACGGCTGTGGAGGTTTTGGTGGCCTGGGCTGTGGCCGTGGCTGGGGATGTGGCAGCTTCCGCAGGCTGGGCTGGGGCTGGGGAGGTTATGGATGTGGCTGCTTCCGCCCTCGGGGCTATGGAGGATATGGATTCTCTAACTTCTACTGAAATCCCGCCCTGGAAGCCCAACATCCGAGGCCGTAAGGTGATGAACTCAAATTAACCAAAACTTGAACAAAGAAACATCAGCCGGGACCAAGCCAAGATGAAAATTATTTTGCATCTTAGATACTAGGAATACTTATCATCTTTTATTTGCCTGCTTCTGTTATCCCCTACATGCACTTTCATAACTGTAGAATTTCTCAGTTTCCTATGCAATAAATTATCCTAATTTAAAATGGAATATGCAGCTTACTTTATTTATGTATTTATTTATTTATTTTTTAACTGAATTCTGACTTTATCTTTCACAGTGCATTTCCCTTCTTGCGTCCTTTCAAAGAAATAGTCCTGAAATTCTGGTTACAAGTTCCTGCAATTATCATAGCAATATAAACACAGAGTTTATGAGGACTCATCTGCTTTCCACATAACCACCTAATTTTGGTTAGAGGTATTAGTTTTGATTTAGAATCTTGAAGCTATTAATTTCTAGTTTAGCTGGATCTGAAAAAAAATAGCAAACAATGTTAAGATCAAATGCTATTTAAAATATTTAAGGTAGATTTGAAAGACTCAGATTTGTTTACTAAACATAAAAATAGTTTTGTTTAGCCAGATAGTAAGGTCTACCCTTTCAGTCAAACTACTCATAGTTTATTAGGTTTGCACTGGCTAGATCAGGTAAAGTAATAGCCTGATGATTTCACTGCATGACTATACTATTTAGTTTGACAGAGCAAAACAATAGCTATTCTGTTTTCTTAATGGTTAATAACATTTCTCCAGATTTGGGAGAAATGTCTTCTGTAGCTATAAAGAAGAATAATCAACACCATCACTTGGAGCAGATGTTTGACATTCCTAGTATAATATTATATTATTAGAATTTGAAATGACTGTTTTTATGTTTCTCTGCTAGATTTGGAGAAATGCTCCAGCACATCTTTATTTCCAAGGAAAAGCTATTGCTTATGTTAAGGAGAACACATCACAGCCGGTTCACCAACCCCAAAACCAAGGCATATCTGTCAGAGTCAAATAGGCAGAGTGTGACATACAGAATGAAACCTGTTTGACTTATTTGTAATTATATTGCTTCAGCTTGGCTGAATGAGCATGAAATATTCAAATTATCAATTATTTTTATTTTTAGAATGATCAATGAAAATGAAACAATTCTGGAAAAAAAGAGACAAAAATAATTAACTAACATTTTGTGAGGTCGTCAAAAATTTAATTAGAACCAAAAACATTAAACATAAAAGAAAAAGATGAATAAATTAGATGTTATTATGTTACAACATTTTATATATAGAGAGAATTTAAAGTGGAAAAATTCCAAGTCACATGCTAAGTGAAAATAATTTTAATATATAAATCTGACAAAATGCCAACACCCAAAAAGTAAAGAGTTCCTGCTAATCAATTATAAAATATTGATTAATTGATTAATAGCAAACAAGCCCACTTAAAAATGGACAAAATACTTGAACAGGATATTTAAGCAGCTTATAAGCTTATGTAAAATTCTCAATGTCATCATTGATCAGGAACACCAAATTAAAATAATATTCAGAAATCACTATGTACCCTAAAGATGATCAGATTAAGATGTCGAAATGGCCAATGTGGGTAAGGTTGTGGAACAACTAGAACTTTCATAAGCTGCTGGTGGTATTGTAAATTTAGCAACTGTATTGGAAAATTATTTAGTAGAATCTACTGAAGCTAATATATATAGTATAAATTAGCAATGTGTGTCCCATGCATACCCAAAGTAAAGGAACACCTAGGTCTACAAAAAGAACCACTAGTAAAAGGTATATATATAGCAGCTTTATTCATATTAGGAAGAAAGGAAGGAAGGAAGGAAGGGAGGGAAGGAAGGAAACTACACAAATATAGATTTACCAGAGCAAAATAGTAAATAAATTGTGCTTTAGTCATACAATGGGCTACTTTGCAATAATGAAAACAACAAAACTAAAGTTATATGCAACAACGATGTATCTCACAGAGACAGTGATGTACAAAATCATTCAGGAGAGAAAAGCTGCTGGTATACCATCTGATGCCATTCATGTGATGTCCAGATGGGACAAACTTCTAGAGAGTAATAATAACTTGGCAGGGTCAAGAGAAAATTTGGGGAGCTTGAGTGTGATTGATGTAGGTGGTCTGTTAATAAAAGCAAAATATCACTAACTTGTACACTTAGGACTTGGGTATTTTATACTATGCTTTAAACAACAACAACAAAAGCAAATGAAATGATGGCTTTGTTTTCCTCTAAAGCAGGAAATCTATTTGAGACAATTCCTCCTTTAAACCCTCAGATGCATTTATAGAGATATCCATGTCTATGGAAGATGTGATCTTTACCTGTAAGAACCTTAGGGTGCATTCACCCATTTAACTCACCCTTACTGGTTTTCTGCAGCATGCTAGTAGTTGTTCAGCAGTCAACCAGTCCAGCTGGGAAAATACATCATTTCATAACTGCTTATAAGCTCCAAAAAGCTGGACATTATATTTGAAGCCATGAGAGTTTGAAAAGAATTAAATGTTCCGTTCAAATTAAAAATGTATCTGGTGGGCTCAAGCAGGATTCAGGTCAGTCTTGGGTTTAAGTGATTAACTTCTTGGAGTCAGCTGAAGGACTTTTTACCTTCAGTGGGTCCTTTACTCTACCCTGTCTTTTTACATTATACTTATGTTTTTGGAGATTCTGAAGACATTTCCAATGTTAAAACCTCTTTTTCACAGGGTATTAGGCATTTTTTTTTCTCAGCATCTAAGATCTTAATAAGCATTTCATATCTTAGCAGACACTATTAGCTATTTTCTGAAACAGAAAACAAAACACACAATAGGCAAAAAGATGTAATGAGCACTGAGTGTTATATGGAATTGGTGAATAACTGAACTCTACATCTGAAACTAATGATATACTGTATGTTAATTAATTGAATTTAAATAAAATAAGATAAAAACATAGGCAAAGAGGATACAAAGGCAAAAATATTATGGTAAGAGTGAAGATATATATGGAAGAATTTAAGTATGAATTGTATAAAAAATGGAGGGAAGCCAAAGATAAATTGTATATATTTCATTATTTTCCCCATTTCCCAGACCCTAGTGGGGACTGAGAGGAACTGAGGTAAAGTGATATTTGAAAACTGATTGGAAAAGAAGGTAAATAATAGATTAGGGGAAAGGGAGGAAAAAGTGTCTATATAGCAGGAGGCAGATGTAATCTATTTTTGGTTAGGAGATATGCCAGAAAGGGAGTCCAGATGTGAAAAAAAGGAATTTTGAATAATCTTTAATGTTGCTTATGATTTTTGATTACTCTGATTTGTCTTTAATATTTGAGCAATATTACTTCATGTTGTTAATCCAAATGTTCATTTTCCAAACTCGTATGCAAAATCAGGAAAGAGAATGGTTTTGTGGTAGCCAATGTTATAAAATAAAAGAAAAATGATAGCTTTATTTCAACTTCTTTTTTTTCCCCCTGAAGTTCTATGCTGGTGTTCACAGCAGGTGAGCTGATGCCTCCAGACTCTCAAATGTTTCTTTAGCTTTGAAAAAAGATTTTACCATGAAGTATTAGATGCCTTTGAAGGGATACAGTAAATTTTAGTACCTTGAATTTAACCAATTTCTTTCATTTAATCTTAAGTGAAGCATAACAATTCAAGATAAGCCAGAGATGATGCAATATTTAATTTTAAAACATAACACTACCAAATGTGTTATTTAATATCCCTGGCTATAAGGAATTTTATTTTGTCTGGGATGTCCAGACTTTGAAAATACAGCAATTCTTTCTCATAAAAAGGATGTGGTATGTTTAAGGGACACCACGCCTAGGCAACAATGCAAATTCAAACACTTTCATGAGATTGAGGGGCTCTTCATACGTCAAGATTGTGTCAAACAGGGGTAACACATAGAATGACTCAAAAATAGCTGGTATGTATTTTACCACATGATCTGCTCAGGGGATATAAGCATCACTCTAGACATGTTGCCATTGATACTCAAAGTCTTTGAACAGCAAAACAACTCACCACCCCTGATGCCAGGAGCCATTGCACCAACTACTATGGAGGCCTAGGTTGTGGCTATGGAAGCTTTTGTGGCCTGGGCTGCAGATATGGCTGGGGATGGGTCAGCTTCCCCAGACTGGGCCATGGATGTGGCTAGAGGGGCCGCAGACTTGGCTGCTGCCTCCTGCTCTGCTCTGGGTTCACTGGCTCCTACCAAACTCCTGGGTCAGTAACCCAACATCTAAAACGAAAGGGACTTCCCAAAACTGAGTGCAGTATCTGAACATTTAATATCACGCTGGGATTATTTCCACAAATATATTTATCTTTTCAGAATTTTGGACTTTTCAATATATTCCTACATCTTCCTCATAATTTAAGCATCCTCTTCTTTTGCATTTATAACTGATTAGATTATCTGTTCCCCTTCTAATAAAATATCAGCTTTGAAAATGAAATATGGTTTTTATTTTGTTCATGGAACTCAAGTACATGAAAATGATATACTGCTTTTATTTTTAGCCCTATAAGACACATCTGCAGACTTTGGAACTATTACCCAATTAAGTGTGGAGTGATGGAGCCTCACAATGGTTATTTTACCTGCTCTGTACATTGAGACTCCACAAGACCCAGATGGGATTGACTGAAAGGAAAATGCTACTCAATTGTCAATGAGGGAAGCAATCTCCCTGGTTTAGAATAATTTTTTTTCATATACCTCACAAATATGCATATAACTAGATGTAAAAACTAATAATTCTAGACTGAAATGAAAAAAAAAGTTTAAATGGTTAGCAATTTAATATTTTTCAAACTCTTGCTTTTATTTAGATAATGTTTAGATTTAAGTCAACAACAAAAAGCTAAGGCAATTTAATATATCTATGTATTTATTTATCAAATATATGTGTTTTGTATAAGTCAAATCATATTTTAAATTCAGAATAATGCATAATAAATCTTTCCACTTATTCAAAATTCATTTCACTTTTTTATTTTAAGGACAATCATATGAAAATAGATCAAACATTTTCACTAGTCTAATTATAAAATAAACAGCCTTTCCAAGAATTTTTGAATTTGAATAATCTCATCCTGTGTATCGTTCTCTTCAGCACATTATTTCGTTTGACATTTGCATCAAGCAGCTGCCCTATAAGTCAGTAATGAATTGGGGTAAATTTTCCCCTGTGAGATCATTTAACTAAAAGCATTTTAACTAAGATTTTTTAGTTAGTTCTCTTACATTCTTACTGTATTTTCACAACTAGACATGGCGTTCTTCACTACCACCATTCTCATTTTGAAGAATTTTTTCAGCTCAATAAGGGAAAGAAACAACCAGACATAATTTTGAACTAATTTATTTTTTAGCTTAAACTGATGTTAAACACAGCTGAATCCACAGAGTCTTCTAATAGATCTGAATTTTCTCTGATAAAAATAAGCAGGAATGGAGATCTTACTTATGAAATAAGAAAAAAGATATAAGGAAATACCATTTTTTCCTCTAAAATCAAATGATATATTCAGGTAACAGTAAAAAATTAAGATTTTTAAAAAATGTGTCAAAATTGGTAAAATATATTTGATTCAATTAAATAGTAGTGTCATAAACTTGCCAAAACCAGACATTAAATGACAGCAAGGCTATGCATCTTATCTTGCAGGTAAACACACACCCACACACCCATCCACACACCCACACACCCACACACCCAAACACCCACACACTTTCAGAAAAATAATAGGCTTCTATAGAGTTAGGCAGGCTCTAGTAACAGAATCAGGACCAAGGCCAACGTCTTCTGAATCTAGGTGCAACAATGTAGCTTCCTCTGCCCTGTATTTTCTCCCTGTATTTTGAAAGTTCTGCTGAGCTTCCATGAACATACGTGCCTTTATGAGGATGTGAAGGATTACATTTTTTAGATAGAAAAACCATTTCGGTAACATTTCATTGTTATGATATAGAGAATTAAAACTTCCTTTCAATGTTAGTTTTATCTGGATTTCATCTATATCTCTATGCATCTCTCTATCTCTATCAGAAATCTTCCTTCAAAGGCACAGACTTATTCAGTCTACATAAAAATAACTTTTCTTGGCCATCAGTTATCACCTAGCCTTTTAGTTAATCCAGTCTGGGTGTTGTGGACTATCAGTGTACACAGCAAATGAGATACAGTTGTAGAGCTCCATTGTTTCACACTTGACCAAGTAATAGTTCCACAGTCTATAAACATTCCCTATAGGGCAAAAAAACAAAACAAAACAAAACAAAACAAAAAAAAAAAAACCACAAAAACAGCCATCCATGTCATTAGATTGAGAAACACTGTCTGTGACACTCCTAGTAAGGTACATTATCACATACTTTTACACCCTATTTTATGATTTAATTAATTTTTGTCTGAGTGAAGGAAAAATATTTTGAATTTATAACAGAAGTGCCACTTTGGAAAACAGTGTGGAGATTCCTTAAGAAATTAAAAACAGAGCTTCCCTATGACCCTGAAATTGCACTACTGGGTATTTACTCCAAAGATACAGACATAGTGAACAGAAGAGCCATCTGTACCCCAGTGTTCATAGCATCAATGGCCACGGTCACCAAACTGTAGAAAGAGCCAAGATGCCCTTCAACAGACGAATGGATAAAGAAGATATGGTCCACATATACAATGGAATATTACACCTCCATCAGAAAGGATGAATACCCAAATTTTGTATCAACATGGACAGGACTAGAGGAGATTATGCTAAGTGAAATAAGTCAAGCAGAGAGAGTCTACTTATCATATGGTTTCACTTACTTGTGGAGCATAAGGAATAACATAGAGGATATTGTGTGAAGGAGAGGAGAAGTGAGTTGGGGGGAACCAGAGGGAGAGATGAACCATGAGAGACTGTGCACTCTGAGAAAAATACTGAGGGTTTTGGAGGGGAGAGGAGGGGGGGTTGGGTGAGCCTGGTAGTGGCTATTAAGGAGGGCATGTATTACATGGAGCATTGGGTGTAGTGAATAAACAATAAATCTTGGAACACTGAAAAAATAAAATTAAATAAGAAAAAGTGCCCTTAACTTTCAAATAAAAACTATAATTTGGCCAGTGGAGAATATATTTTCATCATTTCACACATCAGTACAGGATCTGAGTTCCACATCAAGTCATTGTTCCTTTGTAGAAAGTTCCTGAAAAGAGAATGACAAAGAATTGTCTGAGTCATTGAGTCAACCAAATTAAGAGAAAAACAAACAAAAACTTAAAAAAATACATTTCTCAGTTTTCAAAGATAATTCATATCCAAAGGATATTATCATTTTTCTATTTTTTAACTCAGGAAAAAAAGCAATAAAAATATTTTGTTCATATATTTGATAGTATTATTTCACAACTTTTTGTTCTTAATCACATACTCCTTTTCTTCTTTGAAAATACATGAATAAGGATACATTTCATTATTGAGCTTTTAAAAAATTTGTGAAATATATTGATTTTTATCTTATATGGACATAGTTATTTGCATTAGAAATAAGTACATAAATTAGTCATCACAGTCAAACAATCTAGCAGATTTACTTAACCGTTCATGGGATTCTTAAACTCATTAGATTTATTTGTGATTGTTTGGCTTCAAAATGACTCTTTGAGAATTAAAAATTTTTCCAAATTTTTTCAAAATGAAAAGTAGAAATAGAATAAATTTTGATAAGAAGGCAAAAGGATTTAACAGCCAAGGCAAATACTGGGTTAAATATTCCTTTAAAACTTGAAAACATTTTAATCCATATTCCATCTTAGAGAACTGCTACAAGTTATTGCATGTAGAATACAACTTTTCCTTAATTCATCAAATGTTTTTCTTTGTAAGAACAATTAACAAGTCCAGCTGGGAGAATGAATTATCAAAAATGGTATTAGAGCACCTGAGTGGCTCAGTTGCTTAAGTGTCTGCTTTCTGTTCACATCACAATCACAGGGTCTTGGATGAGCCCCAGCATTGGGCTCCTTGCTCAGCAGGGTGTCTCCCTCTCCCTCTCTCCCTCTCCCTCTGCCTCTCTGCCTGCTCGTGCTCTCTTTATCTCACGTTCTCTCTCTTTCAAATAAATAAATAAATAAAGTATTTAAAAATGTTACAAAAACACTAAGTCAGGAAGTTCTGTGAACCCCATGTTCTTTGCAGCATTATTTACAGTAGTCATGTATGTAAGCAACCTGTGTCCATCATTGGATAAACTGATAAAGAAAGAATAATGCACACACACACATGCATGCATACATAGAATGGAGTATTACTCATCCATAAAAAAAGAAGGTAACCTTGCCATTTATAAGAATGTGGATGGACCTTGAGGGCATATGCTAAGTGAAGTAAGTCAAGAGAAAGTCATATATTGTATGATCTCATATATATGTAAAATCTGCAGAAACTAAACACTGAGCTCATAGATAAGTGGTTGCTAGAAACAGAGGATGGAGGTGGGGTAGCAAAAATGGGTGAAAGGGGTTAAAAGGTATAGATCAGTTATAAAATAAGTAAGTCATAATGATGTATTATACAGCATGGTGATTGTAGCTAATACTACTCTATCGCATATTTGAAAATCTCTAGGAGAGTAAATCTTAAAAGTTCTCATCACAAGAAGAATTATAACTGTGTATGGTGGTGGGAGTTATTTCACAATATATACAAATATCAAAACATCATGTTGTATACCTGAAACTTGTGTAATATTATATGTCAATTACATTTCAATAAATAAAACGTTACTTATAAATGTTACTTATAAATGTAACTTATAATGTTACATTTATTTAATGTTACTTATAAATTGTTACTTATAAATGTTACTTATAAATTTCAAAGCCAAAACAATACAATACAACATTGACAAAACAAAATGTTCTCTAACATGTCTAAGGTCATGTAAAGTAAACACACTGTTAAAAACCCAAGTCCAAGATCTGATCATGCTCCAGCAGGGCTTGAACTTTGGATTTGGTTTACTATCTTCACAGAGTGAGCTGAGCAACCAGTGAGCACTGGCCCTCTACCTTCCTTGTTTCCTGATTCAGTCATTTCCTGATTGCACATTCATTCTTGGGGATTTTCAAGTTAAGAGACCTTGTTAAAAATGTTATATGATTTTAAAAGTATATATGTTTAAAAAACTAAAGCCTTAATAAATAAGTAATAGCATACAAAAAAGTTTGCTTATTGCCTGAGAGAAAATAAAAAGGTGGACACACACATAATTGGTAAAGAAAATATAAGAATAAAGATACCATGATGAAATTAGGGATATGAACAGAGGGATGAAATACTGAGTAAAGGCATAACTTCTGCGAGTATGTATTGGGGAGGAATGTAGAATGAGATTATGAGATTTAAAGAGAGGCTTGATAAAAGATATGACGTATGGATTATGAAGAAAGGCGAAGAAAAAAAAAGTATTAACTAATACTTTGGGGATAGCCTGGTCCGGGCAAATGAGTAATGTGTAAAGACAATATTTTTGAACTGCTTACAGATTGATTGATTGGTTGATTGATTATAAAAGTGAGTTTAGTCTCTTGGATGGTCTCTCAGTTTCTGAAATAAATTTTCCTATGTTGATTAACCAAAAGTATGTTTTACAAGCTGATGTAGAAAGTCAAAATAGTTTTCTTTTGTGTGTGTGTGTGTGTGTGTGTGTGTGTGTGTGTGTATTCAACTTGAGAAATAAACTTGAGATTTGGAGAATTTGATAGATTTAAGAATCTTAAATGTGATCAGTATATTTTAATCTAGATGGAAGTAAGATACAAGTACCTAGAGAGTGATATGAAAATGGGAAATGAGAAAATAACAAGAAAACAACATCAAATATGAATGATGCAATATGTTTAGTGATAAAGAATTCTATGTAGGGAATTTTTATTTTGTGACTTTGAAGATAGATTTCTTTTCTCATTAAAACAGAAAGAATGTAATGAGTTCAAGGGTGTTCTAACAAGGCAGCTAAGCAAGCTCAGAAATTTTAATGAGTGTGCACCTCTCCTTGTGTCAGCAAACAGATTAATGAGTTGCCTCAAGTGAATGAATAATTTGGAATGATACAAAAGAATGGCCCCATGTTTTATCACACTTTCTGCTCAGGGGATATAAGCATAGCTATATGACATTCACACTCAGTATTTTGCTTTGAACAGCAAACCAGCTCATCATTCCTGAAACCACAATTTTCTATGGCAGCTACTCTGGAAGCCTGAGCTATGGCTTGGGGGTTTGTAGTCTGGGTTATGGCTGTGACTGGACATGTGGCAGCTTTCACAGATGGGGCTGGGGCTGGGGAGACCACAGATATGGTTGCTACTGCCCATCATGCTATAGAGGATATGGATTCTCTAGCTTCTACTAAACTACTGCCCTTATAACCTGGAATCTATTGCCATGAGCAGATTGACCACACCTTCTTCAGTCAACACACTGGGATTACCCTGGGTTATTTGCCAAGAGAAATCTAAGAATTTCAGAGAATTTATTATTTTAAGGTATCTGCATTATGTCCTCTGGCATCCCGAGTTTGGGCACTAACAGATGATTTATGTTGAATACCAATAAATGGCCTAAGTTGAAATAGAAAATATGGTTTAGCGGGGTGGAGGGGTGTTTTACTCAGTTAGGTGCACATACTTATATGTAAGTTTTGCCCTTTACAGTTAGAAATACAATACACACAATTACAGATGTGTGTGTACATATTAATGTATAAAAAGAACTCTGTTTTGAGAATTAACGAATTCAAAACAATAGAATGTTATTCTTTTTCTTTACTTTAGTTATATAACTTTCAAAATTGAATTTGGCAGCTAAAAATCAACTGTGAAGTGTTAAATCTTCCTGTATTTTAAAAAATATAGTTGTTTTACATATTTCATATTTATTTACTTCTATTTTTAATGGAATTCAAAATTTGCAACTAATCTTCCATGTCTATTGTCTTCCTTTATTTTGTCTTATAAAAACAAGTGGTGTTCCATCTAGATATTTGTAGTTGCTAGACAACCACACCATTACAACTCCAATCAGAGCAAACTTTCCACAAATCTCATAATCTACACTGCTAAATTTTCATAGAAAATAAGCTCTGTTTTCTATGAATCTTTGAAATACATATTATCTTCCATTATTCATGGTCTACTTTCATCTACTTGTTATGCATGCAAAATAAGACAGACATGAAAGTTATTGATAAACTGGATAATCAAACATGAACTTGGGTCAGTCATCTCTCTCATCTCACTTGTCTTATGGAGACACTGCTCATCATCATCATCATAATCATCATCATCTTCACACTGAAGTATTTGTAATCCAGTAAGAATAATATACAAACAGAAATATCATTATGAAGCAAAATGTTGTGTGGCTCCGACTGACCCAAAATACCGTTCAATAATTATTTTAAAAAATTATATCCCATTCATCCCTTCAAAAATGACCATTTTATTGACATTGGACAGTAGCGCCCCCCCCCAATTATCAGTGGTTTTATTTTTTGTGGTTTCAGTTACCTGAGGTCATCCATAGGTGGGAGCAAACGATTCTCCTTTGGGCACGTGGTCAGAAGATCAAAAGCAGCTACCTCCAACGCCATGTCACTCACCTCATGTCATCTCATCACATAGACATTTTATTATCCCAAGAAGTAGGATGAGTACAATAAAGGTATTTTGACAGAAACCACATTCACATCACTTTTATTACAGTATATTGTTTCAACTGTTTTATTTAATTATTAGTTACTACTGTTAATCTTTTCTGTGCCTAATTTATAAATTAAACTTTATCATAGGGATGTATGTATAAGAACAAACACAGTCTATGTAAGATTTGGTACTATCTGTGGTTTCAGGCATCCACTGAGAATCTTGGGACATATACCCTGTGAATAAGAGGGGATTACTGTATGAGAAATAAGAAATAAAATAGGTAAAATACCAGAATTTCTAAATTTTTCCTAAAACTGAATGGCATCTTCAGGTAATGATATGAACCTATTGATACTTAGTATAAGCTGGGCCATTGTAATAAAAAAGGGATAAAATGAAATTACAGAGTTACAGATCTTAAAGGGACATTAAATGTCTATAATGCTATCTCAAAGGCTTGCCAGCAGGGAACCTCAGAATAAGCCATTTTAAGACTAGAGTATTTGATTGTACTATGGTCCTACTCTTTTTATCTATTTTCTCCTTGAATGTTGTCAAATAAACCATTTTGAAAGTTCTTGTCATGCTTATAAGAAAAGCTAAATTGTCACAGCTGATTTTATGGAAATTGATCCCTTTACTTAGATTAAGACTTTCTTTCTTTAACATTTTTGTTGTTCTGATATAGAGAACTGCACCTGTCAATTTGTAGGTTATCTGCCTTTGGATATAATTAAACAATGAGCAGTGCTAAAATTCAACTTTAGGTAACAAAACAAACTAACATAAAAACCCATGATGACCTCTTCTTTCAGTCCGTGCTGTCTAGGGGTTGTTGGTAGCATCACTGGGCTGAGCAGGGGAAACAGAGCCAAGTCACTTACCCTACTGAAGGATCACACTGTGGAGTCTGACACTTCCATTTGGTTAGTTACCTCTAAGGACAGGCGCTTTGGGCCTGACGAGCAGTAATCAATACAATTATTACTGCTATGACATTCTTAGTATAATCAATATTATCAGAATTTTGTTCTGCTTAGATTATATGAATCTGCACCTGAGGTGAGATAAAATGTTTGGAATTTATAAATGACTTCTTCACTGTTAGGGAAATGTGAGAACATTTTTCACTCCTCCATCCAACAATGTGAATAGCAACTTGGGCCATGAGTGAAAACATAAAATAATAATAATAATAATAATAATAATAATAGTGATGATCCACATCTGCTTTTGATTCACTGAATGGATGAAAAATAATAACCCCCAAAGAAATTTCCAAAGTACGTTTTTCATTTATGCATATGGGGAAAAACAGATTTGTTCATATTTTTCAAATTCTTTTTTCTTTTCTTTTTTTTTTAAATAATGGATGGACATTTATAAGTGATGAATAACAAAGTCTTGTGTTTTTTTTTTGAAAATACATTTAGCATTTATTGTTAATGAGGTTTTTAATTTGTGTCCCATATTGTTTCCATTTATGAAGTAGAGATAGTCTTAAATGTTAAAAAAATAATTATAAGCTTTTAATCATAGTTACATGCTCTGACAGAGCTACACAAGGAGACTGTGGAATCCTTAATGCTATGCAATTTATTCATAGTTCTAAATGATTCATTAAAAATGAAAATATTCATTCTATCAATTGGCTGATTTCTGAAATGAGGAATAAAAATGGAATGCAGTTGGGTTAGAATAGCATGGAGATTAAAGACCAATATTGGGGTTAGTGCCACTCTGAAACCAGAACGCCTGTTGGAACTCATGTCAGCTGTAAAACATTTCCTACAACAGCAGGTCAGTTGCTTAGGTTATGATATGCATGATCCTTGCTTTAATACCAGTGAAAGTCATACAACTCTTTCAAAAAATACTGAGTGCCAACTAAATACTAGATTTTGCTTAGATACTAGGTCAGGTCAGTGGAGAGATCCACCCAAAGATTGTGTCATATTACTTATAAATCTCAGCGAAAGCTTAGCAAATGGTTATTGTTATAGAAAACAAGTTTCGGGAGTCCCAAGTGTCGAGGTATGGGCACGTTTGCACAGGACTTTAGGTATCACTGACTAACTCTCTGGGCTCAGGTGAGGAACTCTGTGAATATCAGGCCATCTGTTTCCAATGAGTAATTCCTTATTTTCTTATTTTTATTTTTTTAAGTTTTTATTTATTTATTTGAGAGAGAGAGAGAGAGCGAGAGAGAGAGAGAATGCATGATAGAGAGAGCACAAGCAGGGTAGAAGGGCAGAGGGAGAGGGAGAAGTAGACTCCCTTCTGAGTGGGGACTCCCCACCAAAATGGGACTCAATCCCAGGACCCTGAGATCATGAACTGAACTGAAAGCAGATGCCCAACCAATTTAGCCACCCAGGCACCCCTCTTGTCCTTCTTTAAAATTGTTCCACACGTGTAGGAAATTTCTTACATATTCCAGGTTGTACCCATTCTTCCAAAATTTAAGACGATTTTAGGAGTTTTAATAACATTGTCAATATCCTAGAAAGGTCTAGTTGATATCTCAGGAAAGACAAGTTAGAAATTACCTACAGACAAAAAATGGGCACAGACTAAACAAAGAGAAGACAGAGGCAAACCCATAATATTGACTATGGAGATCTAGGTAGAAGGATGCTGTGTTCTTTTGAACATAGAGTTAGAGCCAAAACCATTTTTCCCACTTCACCCTTATACCTGGATCCAGTAATGAATTATGGAGGAAAAAAGTTGGGTGATGTTTGGAGTAAGATTTGAAAAAGATCTAAGATACATAGATAAATGATGAAGGGCAGAGAAAGAAGGGGAAATGATGTAGGGAGGCAAATATAATCTGCACTTGTGGTAGCGGGAGACTAGCACATATTCTGGAGAAAGGGTCCAGGATTAAAAAAAAAAAAAAAAAAAAGGTACTGTGGGAAAGCTTCCCACAAGACGGATTTTTGATCTCTGTGATAGGCTTTCCACAAGTGATTCCAATTCTGCTATGTGTTTAGACCCAAACAAGTATGCTGGCATTTAAAGCCGAAAATAAATCTATTAATTGAACATGGCCAAAAATTTAAAACTCTAGAAGTCAGGAGTCAGGTGCCCTTTTGTGGTTGTTGTTTTCTGGTACACATGGCAAGTGAATGAAATCTGTCTTGACAGAAAGTGTTCTTTCATATTCTAAAGAGTGGTGCATCTTTTTTTCTCATGATACAAAATACACGTGCCTTTTAAAGAAATTAATAAACTTAAGAGACTTGACTTTAATTATTATTATTATTTTGTATTTTGTAGAACCAATTACAGCAACCCTCAAATGCCAGTGAGGAGAAGATATTTAATTGGAAATTCAACAATATTTAATGTGACTGATGTCAAGTGACTGGCAATCAAGTATTTTATTTAGGCTTTGGTATGTCAATACTTTGAAGAAATAGCAATTCATTCTAAGATTATAGCAGCAAGCTCTGCTCCACAACCTAACTATGTAGCCAAGCAGGTTCAGACATTCTTATGCCTGTGGTCGGGGGACCACAGATTAATTAATTGTGTCAGGCAAATATAATTCATGGAATGACTCCAAAGGAAGGGCACATGTTTTGTCACGTTCTCTGATCAGAGTATATAAGTCTCCTTGTAAAGAGGTGGACATTCACACTCTGACTCTTGCATTGAACCACAAACCAACTCACTACCCTTGACACCATGAGCTTCTACTACGGCAACTACTACGGAGGCCTGGGCTACGGCTGTGGAGGCTTCGGTGGCCTGGGCTACGGCTGTGGAGGTTATGGTGGCCTGGGCTGTGGCAGTGGCTGGGGATGTGGCAGCTTCCCCACACTGGGCTGGGGCTGGGGAGCCCGAAGATATGGCTGCGGCCGCCCACTGTGCTATGGAGGATATGGATTCTCTACCTTCTACTAAAACTATCGGTGAAACTGGATGCAAAGGGAAAGCCTCCACATTTATTTGGTCCTATTTTTGTACTTCAATTCCCAAAACATCTATCCTATATTCTCCAGGACCAGTCGATAGCTATTTATCCATGGTTAAATTGCTTTACAAATATTTGGTGCTTTTACCTCCAGAGCCCAGCATTTTTTTTTTTTTTAAGATTTTATTTATTTATTTGACAGAGAGAGAGAGAGAGAGCACAAGCTGGGGGAATGGCAAGCAGAGGGAGAGGGAGAAGCAGGCTCCCCATGGAGCAGGGAGCCCAACACGAGGCTCAATCCCAGGACCCCAGGATCACAACCTGAGCCGAAGGCAGATGCTTAACCGACTGAGCCACCCAGGTGTTCCCAGAACCCATCACCTTAAATGAATATTCGATATAGAAAGCTGTCTCGAGTTTGCTCTCCTCATTTGGTTTACTTCTCTTGCCACCATTACCATAATGGTATCTTTCTAGAAGATCTTAAAGAAACTTTGTATTTTGCTTTGTCCAATAAAATGGTTTCTCAAAATCTAAATCCTTTGGTTTTGTTTGATGTTTTAATTTTTATTATGTAACAGCTTCTTTTGCAACTAATATAAAAATTGCTTATGAAGCAATAAGGTCTATGGCTATTGGTGTACAGAGTATGATGCAACAGTTTCTAGTTGACCACATTATACAAGCTTGAGAACACATAGGGAGTAATACTAACAGTTAATGAAAATGACTTGCCCTATCTCTCCTTTAACGTGTGTGTGTGTGTGTGTGTGTGTGTGTGTGTGTACCAGTCCTCTCAAATGTCCCGTAAGTGTTTCTGGAACAGGGCGCCTAGGTGGCTCAGTCAGTTAAGCATCTACCTTCAGCTCAGGTCATGGTCTCAAGGTCCTGGGATGGAGCCCCACATGGAACTCTCCCTTTCTTTCTCCCCCTGCTTGAGCTTGTTCTCTCTCTGCCAAATAAATAAATAAAATCTTCAAAAAAAAAAAAGTTTTCCTGGAACTACTAAGGACTGTGTCATTCTCATATTTCCATTCCAGTACATGTTTCTGTATGACATTGCTACTAGCTAAATATTTTCTTTCTTTTTAAGGCATTGTGTTAGTTTCACAATGTAACCAAGAGGAAGGTACTGAGATTTCCTACATACCCTCTGCTTCCACACCTGCAAAACATCCCCCAATATCAATTTGCCCTACTAGAGTGGTACATCGGTTATAACTTATAAACCTGCATTGACACATTACCATCACCCAGCCCATACATGAGGGTTGATTCTTGGTGTAATACATTCTATGGTTTGGGCAAATATACAATGACATGAATCTATCATTATAATATCATACAGAATATTTTTACTGTTCTAGATATCTCCTTTTTTAAATTTTTTATTTAAATTTCAGTAAATTACCATACACTGTATTATTAGTTTCAGATGTACAATGTAGCGATTCATCACATTAAGTGTAATTCTTAATACCAACCTCCTGTGGTCTTCTTATCCATCCCTTCCCTTGCTGAATACATTTTTGGTACCACCAGTCTGGCCAGACATGCCTTTGCTTTATTATAAACTTCATATTTGAGCAGGGGAGGAGATTGGAAAGTATCACTCATTTCCTGGGCAGGAACTATATTTCTCTAGTTGGTATCTACTGAGGGCTATTGTCTCTTATAAGGCTGGTCCATCTATTATTGTCAAGGTGCACTGGAACTCAATGGTACCTTGTTCTATGGAAATAAAGGTGTATGGGAGGGTTCTTTTCTGATTTCTTTTTACACTCTGTCAGAAGGCTCTTAATATTCTGTAGATCTTCTCATGAATAAACAGAGTCAAACCTCAGCACATACGAGATGCTTTACTGACAAGAGTCTCCATGGATGGAAACTCTGGCTCCACTGCTCCGTCAGGGTCAAACAACCTGGCTCTTTCTTTCTTCAGAATTTATCCTCTTGCAGAAAATTCCTCAATCTCTCATGAGGAACTTTCTTTTTGGCTTTTTCCATCAGTTCCCCCTTTGGAACAAACCTCTTGGAACATCAACAGTGAGCACAGATTGAATTCTCTTTTAGAAGGTTTCTTAGCCAACTTTTAAAGTGCCCAGAACAGCCTGTTTCACCAGTTTGTCTGACATGACCGGACATGTCTGAATCCACTCAAATGCATACTTGGACCCCTATGACTTATGTCTTGAGAAATTCTTTTTATCCTTCTGTAAACTGAAAGGGAAAACATTACTGTAAGAACAATTTGCCACAGCAAGAACTGATACCTTTTTACCTGCAGTGTAGTTTAGATTTTAAATCAGAAAAACCTAACAAGGAAAGTAAGAGAAAAAAAATGAGAGAGAGAGAGAGAGAGAGAGAAGAATTCATAGATCAGGGCCTGGTGACTTACAGAATATGCTTTACATATTTATGTGAGGATGACCTGAGAACCAGATGATTACCTGCCCAAGAGCTGTGAAACTAGAAGTCGTCAATTCAAAGGATCTCCAAAAGATCCCTTCTGCATGCATTTAATCTCACTATTAATGCATAAAGCTTAGTATGTTCATACATAAAACTTAGTGTGTTCTAAATCCCCGTGATAAAATAGAAAAAATTTTCAGGTAATTAGTTTATGCTCTAACCAAAAAGTACAGTGGCATGATCCCTGTAGATTAATAATAATTATAACTATAGCTATTATTCTATATGCTTTATAAATTTGGTTGTTTATTTTCCATTGTCTAAAATGTAACAATATGTGAACTAGTTTGCACACTTATTTTGGTTCTATAAGAGGTGTAGGTACATATAAAGTTTGCCTTGACAACATACATAAGAAATTATAGGCCTTTTAAAGAACCATTACTTGGAACACAGAGTATGTGATTGCTCAACATAATTACCTCCAGACGGACAGTACACCGTACTGAGTTTGACCTTGTATATCATGCATATTAGATTTAAATGCTGCCCTTATTTGAAGGTCTTTTTGATTTTTGATCTGAACTGTCCAGATGCTATTAAATTTGATTTGTGGCCAAACACAATTAGTGATTCTCCTGAATGTCATGGCTTTTAGAAGCATATTGCAAAAGCTATGTTGATGTTCTGGGTTACATTGTTAGACACTTGGAAGCTGGGAACACGAAACACATTTCTAAATTGCAGTCACTAAATAGTTCTACTGGGAGAAATTTTGTTTACATCTCTTATATCAGTAAGATGTTACATTCTTCTGAGTGTAAGCAGGGGGAAAATATCCTGATTAAAGATAAATGCCCTCATTTCAAAGAAGCCATGACAGCGTTAGGTGTGCCCCTTGGGTGCTAGTGAATAGAAATCACATAATTTAGGATCCAGGATTAATGTTAAAGGGTAGAATGAGAGAGAAAATTTCTTAAAACCCGGATAAAAAAGTAAAATGTATTACCTCCACTGAAAATAGTTTTAGAGACATAATAATCATAATCACATCTCATTACTGATTTCAAATTGATTATAGGCAATCTAATGATAAAAATCAATATAAATGAGGTGCCTGGTTGGCTCAGTGGGTTAAGCCTCTTCCTTTGGCTCATGTCATGATCTTAGGGTCCTGGGATCAAGCCCTGCGTTGGGCTCTCTGCTCAGCGGGGAGCCTGCTTCCCCCTATCTCTGCCAGCCTTTCTGCCTACTTGTGATCTCTCTCTCTCTCTCTGTCAAATGAATAAATAAAATCTTAAAAAAATCAATATAAAATCTCTTTAACCAATAAAAGCTGCTCTATTAATATGAAAGGGCAGTTTAGTAAATATTTTATCATATGTCTGAATAGAATAAAAACAGTATAACTGATAAATTTTCTGTCTGAATAAAAGTTTTTTTTTAATTTATATTCAAGAAATATAATTGCTGGTCTCCAAAATGTGGAGGATTAGGGTGAAGCTACGGATCTCTCTATGGCTCTATCTATGAACTTGGAGATTTTGAGGCTTAATATTGTTATACATTTGGTTATGTTTCCACCAAGCATCTTGCTATGGGCTATAGGAACCATCTATAGATTTTATAGTTCAATTGATTGACAGTGGTATTGTGACCCATACAGCCACTTAGGTCAGAACTCGTGGAGGCTTCCTGTATCTCTTCTCTCGTCTCTGCAAGCAACTGGTAACTTTTGTGCTACGTCCTTAATATACTTACAGCATTTTACCCATTTTCTTAAGTCTGTGGTCACCATTTGCCCCAGGACTGTGGCTATACCTTCTCATCTATTGGTTTCCAGGATGCCAAGCTTCCCTTTACCCTTTAGTCTCTTTGTTAAAAGCTCTTTGTTTGATATGGCTCCTTATGTGTCTTGGGATGGCATGTAATTTTATTATGAAGAAAACAATGCAGCTCTCAATGTGCTAGAATGGAAGGAAATCTAAGACGTTTAAGTTAAAAATCAACTTGCAAAGAGCATGGACCAGAGAATTGGTCCATCAGACGTGGAGTTCAGTAGACTTCGGCTGTATTTGTCTGTGTCATTACCTAAACAATCCAGAATTCTTCTCAACTATTTGCCTTTATCCTAGCTCCTGCATCACCTCGGGTGGTATGCTCTTCTCTTTCCATCATGAGTTCTTACTCAACTTCAAAAATCAACCCAATTTTTAATCTCTGTTCTTATTGCTCAAGATACCTGGTAGCAACTTTTCTGACAGTATCATGTGACTTTCTGACTACGCTACTGGCCTCTAGTCCCTTATATAGCTCTTTTGTCATAACACTTCTCACCAATGAGTATTATATATTTGCTTGTTTGCTCATATATTTTGTGTCTTTCCCAGGGAATGCAAAATCCTTATGGGCAAGGACTTATTCTGTCTTATTCACTGCTGAATCCTAAGTGCCTAGAGCAATGCCTGGTCCATTGACAGTATTTCATAAAATACGTACTGAATAAATCTGTGATAGTACCAGTCTATTAATTATTTATCTATATATGCCAAATTACCCATTATATTAGGAGTTCTCTTATTATAATATGAGCCTATAGATAAAAAAAACAGGCTTTTATTTTTATTTTAAACTTTATACTTCAAGCATCATTTCCATAGATACAGATAAACCATTTACAATACGCTAGGCACTCTTCTTGGTGTAAAATCATAGCCATAAGCCAGTGTCAATACAGCTAATAATGATAACTTATATTCATTATGTACTTATTTAATCTGACATTATTACCCTTAAACTTCAAAATTTAAGAGATGGTCATTGTTATTCCATTGGAATAGGTGAGAAAATTGTAATTTGGAGAGTTGAAATTACTTTTTCTAAATCATACAACAGTGAGCTATGAGTTAAGAATAACCAATGACAAATTTAAAAAATAGAGGGTTTTCAACCTCAGCACAAGTTTGTGTACCTCAGCACACATACTACACATGGTTATAAGAAGGCTTCTTGCCTATTACTATGACAACCACAACCGCCTCAATGTTATATAACTGTAAGTTTGATAATCATCCAAGAGCTGGGTTCACTAACAGGACTGGGGGTTGGCTGACAGTTGGTGTGGCTAAGTGTGTTACTTGGCTCTGCCCCACAAGTCTCTTATTCTGCAATAGATGACCAGATGTGTTCTCATGAAGATGGCACCTATACCTAGAACAGTTACACCATTAATTCTGTCTCGTATTATTGGTCAAAGCACATTATATGGCTGAGCCAGGAGGCAGACTGGGAGAACACCACAAAGTCACAAGGTAGAGTAGATGAGAGAGAGGCAATGCTTTGCCTTCTGTCACAGACCCCACACTCTACCCTCTCTTTTGAGAAATTCTTTTTCTTAGGTTAATGTCATCTACTCAGAGCAAACCATGGTCTCCTCTCTGTAAGCTGATGACTCTCAAATCTATAACTCCAGGCTTTGGAGATGCCAGATAAAATAATAGGACAACCCGTGAAACTTGCATTTCAGAGAAACAAAAAAAGTGTTTTAAAAATAAGAATGCATAATATCACTTGGAACATACTTATAGTAAAAAGAAGTCATTTGTCTGAAATTGAAATGTAACTGACACTCTGTAGTTTCATTTGAACAATACAGTATCCCTTTCAATCTGGTCTCTCTTCTGGTGTTTTCCTGCTTGAAGAATGTTTTCGAATGTGTGTCAAAATAGGCAACTGAAACTCAACATGTTCTGACAATAGATTATTCTCTTACATGTTTCCATTTCTGCCCCCAGATTTCCCATTCCAGCATTTCTATGACCTGGTACTCCAAGATTGAAAAATCAGTAATCAAAGTAATTCTCAATTTCTCTCCTCTCTTCATTCATTGATTATTAATTCTCCTTAATTCTGCCATTTAAATCTTACAGAAAGAGGGAGTGCCTGGGTGGCACAGTCAGTTAAGTGTCAACTCTTGGTTTTGACTCAGGTCATGATCTCAGATGGTGGGATCAAGCCCCACCTGGGGGCTCACTCGGAGTCTGCTTATGATTCTCTATTTCCCTCTCCTTGTGCCCCCTTCCTGCCATGTATGCATGTTTGCTCTCTCTCTCCCTCTTTCTCAAACAAATTTTAAAAATAAAATAAAATAGATCTCACTTGAAGAGATCCCATCTTTTTCATCACCAGTTCTCCTTCCCTCTTTCAAGTCTCCATATCTTCATCCCAGTTTTCTCTCTTAAGGGTCATCCTAACTCCTCTTTTATCCTGTTCACATCTTAAGGTTCTTCTTCATGGCCGTCTTATTGGTTAGAAACCCAAATTTTGAAGTCAGACTGCTTGAGTACCAATATCAATGTTGACTAACTCCAAGACCTTGGGCAACTTATTTTACTTCATTAAGTCTCACTTTTATTATTTGCATATTGGACATGATTTCATTGTTTTCCTTATAATGTGAAGATGATTAGTGAGCTAAGGTTCATAAAGCCCAAAAGAATGACCAGACACAGACTAAACAATATTAGCTATTATTATTATTACCTTAATGATTTTATCTCCTTAAAATACCTCCCTCCACCCATATTTCACTCCATAGAAATACCTCCTTAAAAACTACCCTTATGTCTCAGTGGGTTAAGCCTCTGCCTTCGGCTCAGGTCATGATTCCAGCATCCTGGGATCAAGCCCTGCATGGGGCTCTCTGCTCAGTGGGGAGTCTGCTTATCCCTCTCTCTCTCTCTGCCTGCCTCTGCCTACTTGTCATCTCTCTCTCTGTGAGATAAATAAATAAAATCTTAAAAACAAAAACAAAACAACAACAAAAAAACTACCCTTATGTCATGGTACAGAGGGGGAAAAAGCCTATCCTCACTGTTATTCTTTTCACCTTCTTTCTTTTTCCACAACAAACTTTATTATATATATTGAAATTTGAATTCACTCAGCTTTAGTGCATCTGTACTGAAATTCATTACAGACTCATATGGTGAAATGTCTTACTTTCTTATTTCACTCCTGGCTATAATACTAGATGGTTATTAAACTTGATATGATCCTGTTGTAAGTTGAGTTTCTTTCATGCTATATTTTTATGTTGAAATGATAACTGAAATAATTTGTTAAAAATTTTTAAGTAGTCCATATAGAACACTGGATTGCTTCTGGGCTGACAGTAAGTGTACAAGGCAAGTGCAATAAATTATTAGAAACTTCATTCCAACCTCTGTTTGTATCATATGAAGAGGCCCAAACCCAAATTCTCCCACCAGACTACTCCAAGACTCTGTTCAGGGGTCCCAGGGCAGTGCTATTAAATTTGCAAGGAAGTAATTACAGGAAAGATACCAGGCCAGTATCATTGTCTTCACTGTGTACTTTTCTTCCAGAAGTAAGAGTGTGAGGAAAAAGACAATTTACCTGACATGGTTCTTCATTGAAAGAGATGGAAATCATTTTCAAAAAGAGAAACTTTGAGAATGTGGGTAACTCAAAGAACCTGTTGGTAAGTGGGAGGATGAAGTTGACAGGATATACGGGCCCAGGGATGTAAAGACTGCTAGAATAGTGACCAAGCTAACACTACAGTAACAGTTTTGTTATGATACCACTTTTTCCATTACTGTTACAGCTGCTTTTAGCCACTACTGGACACCACAACTCTGAATGAATTTTGAATTACTCTTTTGTCTTTTCATCACTTTGTCTAAGATCCAAGTCCAAGTGACATCCTAATTCTTAATTCATGGATCCAATGATATCACTACTAGGAATAGTAAAAGGAATTTTTTAGTTCTCCTCAGGGCCTATCTGTATTGGGAATTACAACATTTCCTCATTCTGGAACAAAACTTAGCTACTGAAGAGCCCCTTCCCCCTCCCAAAAAAGTAACATCAATGACACAGAGCTGAAAGTAATCTACAGTAGATGTTTTCTTCCATACCAGATTCAGCCCAGAAAATATGTACATGGTCCTCTTAGCTAAATGATATGGTAAGCTATTTGATCTCTCAATCATACCTCCTGTGATGGTTTGTTTTTATGTGTCAGTTTGACTGGGCTATGGTACTCAGTTGATTTATCAAACAGTAATCTAGGTGTTATTGTTTTTGGGTGCTGGTCTTAGCCTACCAATAACCAATGCTATGGTTGGGTAGCCTCTGTAGTTCTTATTAAGATTGAAAGATGCCCTTCAGCAATAACCATAGTGAAACTTAAAAAAAAAATGAAGGGATATTACTTATAAGATCTAAAAATTACACAGCACATCTGGGACCACACAGTGAGATCATTGGAGGGGGAGAGAAAGAGAGAAGGCATGCGCAAGAGAGAGAGAGAGAGAGAGAGAAAATGGACCTGGGCTTCTGCTTTTATTTGCTGTTGGTGAACTTAAAACATGAGAGAGAGTTTAAAGCCAGGAAAAAACAAATGGCCAAATGGACAGTTACTGCCATCAAGTAATATCTCTAAAACCAAGAAGCCTTAGTGTGGGAAGGTGGCCTGGCCCTTTATTTAGTGTGTGACTGGAAATGTGTTTATTCAGGATCACTATCTTTGAAGTGGATGCCTCTTTGAAGTGGGCACAAGCAAAGCTTAACTCAGGTACTTGAATTAAAAGAGAAAAACAACAACAAACAACTGTCAGGGTTTACAGGACACTGTGATGATATTTTGAAGATGTGGTTAGCATCTATAATCAGTTGACTTTAAGTAAAGGAGATTACTGTGTATAATGCAGGTAGATCTAATCCAATCAATTAGAGGTCTTAAAAGTAAATTGAAGTTTCCGAAAGAAGGCATTCTGCCTCAAGATAGCAGTGTCAACTCTTGACTGAATTTCCAACGGGCCAGCCTTTCCTTCTTGTTTCTGATTTGCCAGTCACTACAATCATGTAAACTGGTTCCTTAAAACAGATCTCTCCATCTAATTATATGAGATCACCCACCACATATATATACACACACTATATATGTATCCCCATATACATATTTATACTGTATTATGCACAATATAGAGTAGTGTGTACTATATTACAAGAATAAATGTATATATTAAAATAGCACACACACACACACATACACACCCAATATTGATTCAATTTATCTGGAAACTCTGATAAACCTCCCAAACCAATCCTCCAGTTTTCTATAGTTGATGAAAACTCCCCTAAATCAAAATTAGCATTTAAGGTTATGACATGGGATCATGGTTGGAACTGGAAATTCATTTCCTGGAGTTGAGAAGAAGACCAACTGTCTGTACACACTAGACAAAAATCTGGGGAGGAAAAGTAAAGAGGAGCAGGAGAAAATAAAGAGACAAACTTCAGTGAGAGATGTAGTGTCAAGAGAACAGGCTCACTGGGAAGGCTACAGTGAGAGACCTGGAACCCAGGAGAGAACCTGCAGTGAGTGAGTGTGAAGAAGAGATGAGACAAGGGGGAGGGGCAGACACCAAAAGGAAATGGAGAAGGAGTCAGAGATCAATTATCTCTACAAAAATTATGCCCCAAGCTCTTATTGATAAAAATGTATTGTAGATAATACCATCAAGAGTCTATCTTACTCTCCTTCTGGAGAGCTTTCTCAATCAGCAGGGCAGGCAAGTGGAAAACACATAGACTCTTGACTCTAAGGCTCACCTAAGTTTATAACCAACTTGTGTGCTGAATAGCTGTGATGCCCTTGCATATATTATTACTGAAATTCTCTGAATTGAGGGCAATAATAGTATCTACATCACAGGATGATCATATTAAATGAATTAATTAAATGAATTAATACATCTTAAGTTCCTGGTACAAAATAGGTATCAATAAACACTTAATGTTCGTATTCTCACTAATATCACTACCAAGCTGACAGATGTGTCTGTCTCAGGGACTCAGTTGAAGTCATTAACCCTTCAACAGAGGTTTGTTTTGAAAAATGGTTGAACAGATCATGGCATTTACATAAGATATGTTCTTACAGAGAGTGTCATAAGCAGGAATATATAATTAGTGAACCCAAATAATCTTTTGAAACACAGTTGGTGTATTACCTCATGTCAAGGAGTGAGTTTATGGGAATCTAAACCAAGGTAGGATAAAAGCTAAGGCTTTGAGGATGGAAAAATTACCTCTAATAGGCACAAAGCTGATTAAAGGAATACTAAATTAAAACATGTTCACATGCTAGAATCAAGGGGATATTAAAGAGTTTGGGGGGTTCAGATGTCATTTGAACTGTAGAGGCTGCAGGTTTTCCCAGCTTCACTTCTGAGGATTTGTCAAGTGCCTGTGCAGAGAGTGACATTTAAGCTCAAGTAACTCAGCTTTTCATTCATTACTGTAATAGAGAGTAAGCTGAGGTCATTGACAATCCGGGCTTCCACACAAATTTTGCAATGGGTATGGTGACAGGGTTTTAGTCACCACTCTCATTTGGACTTGAAGAGGAAGACTTTGGAGGACAGGGTGAAAATAATATTCTGGTCTCTCTCTGGTCATGGAGGGTATATGTTCCCGGCAATCAGTTCAACACTCATTAACAAGATGTTAACATTCTGTCTTCATTGAGTTAATATCATCATTGCCCCATCACAGGGACCTATTTTGATCACAAGCAGACTGGGATCTTTCAAGCATGACATTTGTCCACCAAATTATTTCATTGAGTGAATATTTAATTGTATTTAATTTTTAGTATTTGTCATAGACTCTATCTCAACTTTGATATCTTACAAATCACATTGCAGTATTCCAGGCTGCTTAATTTCTACCTCAGACATATCATGTGGAAGGAAGTTTTTATGGGAAGGAGGAAATAAACTCATGAGGTACTTTCATGCCTGAGAAGAGATGTGATAGCATTTTTCAAAGGTGTTATTTTTTTGGTAGATCCTTTCATGTGAGTGTTGTATCAGTTATGTTATTTCCTATGAGGACACTTGGTTGCTATGGACAGTCTTTATTTTTTATTCTAAGTGGTGGAAAATATAGAAACACCATAATATTCTAAACCCCAAAAAGCAAACATTTAACTAGTACTCAGGGGCAGCATAGGATGCTAGTGAAAAACCAAGTCTATACCAATTAAAACAAATCAGTCCAAGAAAATAGTCAAACAAGCTGGTTTTGCAACATTTTGAGCAATACCATTAATAATTTTTCTTTAATATTTTTGATTCATTAAATATTTAGTATCTGGGGGAGAAAAAAAACATGTATGACAAAAGACTTGTAGGATATGGCATCCTAATCTCAGTGAAGGTTTAATAGGAAAGAACATAATGACTTTGCATACAATCTAATTGGCCCATTTTTATACCAATTCTTCCATTTGGAAAGTCAGTTTTACCTACAGCTTTTAACTTTGTGGTTGTATTTGCACAATCATTTTGTTACAGTTGCTGACTTGACCCCAAATATTCATTTATATCTTTCAAAACGACTGCAAGCCATTAGTTTTCTCCTTGTATTTTCAGTTGGAATCTACTTATTGTTGTTATAAAAAAGCATTGATTTCTGAGTATCACGCTTCTTTGGTGTTGATTAGGTCTTCTAAATGAGCAATGATTTCTTATTTTTAGAGATAATATATGTTGTTCTCATAGGCACCTGATTAAAATGACTAGGTAGACACAAGTGTTTTTCAAAGCCAATTTAGAGGATGTAGCTGATATAATAATCTTTTAACTCAACAAAAACACATCTCTTTCCTTTTAGAAACAACAGTAACTAGTCCATGGTAAATTTAAGTGTGACTTTATCTGAGGAGTTAGTTTTTTTCAACTTCTTTCCCAAAGAGTGGCACAATACAAACATCGTACATCATTTACGCACCATGCTCACATCTGCATACTGCTTCCATAGTTCACCCAGGTACCCTCTCCACATCTGTAAATACATGTGTTGTACCAGATTCATGACCAAGGTATTTTGACATTCTGTGATTCTTGTTTTTATTGTTGCTACTGAACAGAGTTTCTTTTTTTAAATGTATTTTTTAAATTAAATTAAATTAAATTTTTTGGTGTATGTGTTCCAAAATTCATTGTTTATGCACCTGACCCAGTGCTCCATGCAATACATGCCCTTAATACCCACCAGAGTTTCTTTTTGAATACTAAAATTTTATTTAGAAAATAAAACCAAAAACCTTTAAAATTAGATATGTCTTTTGGGTTTAAGACAACTGGCTAAGAATTTTTATGACTACTACTACAAATGATTACCTAATACATGTTTTTGTGTTTTTTAATTTTAGCATAACAGAATTTCCTGAAATGTTGATTGCCTAACTCATTTGGCTGTCTGATTATCTGTTAGGTAGCCTGTAATAGCTTAAGGAAAATGCTACATTTTTCAAGCCAAATATGTGTTTCCAGTTTCTCCTAAAGTACAAAGCTATAAAAAAAATACTACCCCTTAGTGTTTACTGAAGAATATAGTGAGTATTTAAATTGATGTCTTGAAGTAACCTGGGTTAACTGATCTTTATTTTCAAGACATTTTCTTTCACTTCATAAATTGATATTTACTGCTAAAAATAAAATAAGAGAACATATGCATTTCGAAGAGTTTGAGTTATGGTGCACTTAGTCGGGCTGGCTTCAACTTTAATCACCTGAGATCAATTCATTTGGATTTAATAAAAAATCCACCATTTAAAGCTGAATAATTTGCAACAATATGGATGAACCTGAGGACATCATGTTATGTGAAATAAGCCAGACACAGAAAGAAATCCTGCATGATATCACTATATGTGGAACCTAAGAATATCAATATTATAGTAACAGAGAATAAAATGGTGGTTCCCAGGGTTTGGAAGTGGGGGAAATGGGGAGACTTTGGTCAAAGGGTACAAACTTTCATTAAAAGATTGAAGTTCTGGAGACCTAATGCACAGTATGGTGATTATAGTTAATAATAATGTATTGAATACTTGAAATTTGCTGAGAGTGTAAATAGCAAGTGTTCTCCTTACAAAAAAGTAGGTAACAATGGGAGGCAATGGATATGTTGGTTGGGTTGATTATGGTAATCATTTCACAATGTAGATATAGCTTAAGTATTATGTTGTCCTTCTTAAGCATGTACAATGTCTATTTGTTCATTATACATCAATAAAGCTAGAAAAAAAAACCCGCCATCTAAATATACGATTTTACACTAAACATTTCATCCTAATCATACATGTAAGACAGGGAAGCGGAAACCAGAAGGCCCCTCTACTTATAAAACTCATGAAGAGTTTGTATCCCCTTCATAACAAGGCAACAGTTGCCAAAATGCTCTTGGGTTCAGCAACTTTTATTTGTCTGATTCCTTTCTTCATTATACCTTCTTTACATCACTTTATCTTATCACCTTGGTCTGAATTTCTTTTTTCCTCTAAATATTTACATTAAGCATTCTTTTTACTGAAACAGACAGAAAAGAATTCCTTTCCAACATATTTGCCTCCTTAAATTCTTCCTACAGTATGTTATATTTAAATTAAAGTGATACAAAATACACAGAATCATTAATACGTTTCTTGACACATTAGACACCACAAGTATCAAAGATAACTCCATTTTTGGTAAATATCAAGAATGTGTTTGCATTTGAATAAATACATATGTATGTATATCTTTGATTTTAACTTCCTATATGTGAGGGCCACCCCTTGTAGACTACTTAACTGTGAAATATATATTAATCTTCATCTGAATCAATATTAGGAATAGATTTAATTTTAGATGGCTGAAAGTTTTTTGAGAATCTAACCTAAAAGAGGGAAAAGAAAATTAAAAAAAGAAAGTACTTTTTCTATGAGCTGATAACATATTAAATGTTGATTGTTTCAGCTTGAGTGTTCATCAGCTAGTGTCACTGAAATTATGAAGACATAATTTTAGGTTGATCCCCTTCTATGTTGTTTTTTTTTTTAAAGACTCTGAAGGAAGAGAATTGAGTCTTCAGAAATCAAAATGAGAAATGTGGAGAAAATAGAAATGTTTTCCTAAATTGCTTTTACTCTGTTACACAAAGGTTGGGAAACAGTATCAAAGTCAGAAAGAGTGTGCTAGTTTCTCATATGTACCTTGATTGTTCACCAGGAATTAATCACAACATTTATCTTTCATCTAGTGATTAAAAACCAGCTTCCGGTCAGTTTAATAAACTCCTGTTTATACAAGCAATGTTCTTCTGAAACTGCAAGTTACCATGACTAGTGCTTGAAAGTGTATATGCATTTCTAGACCTAGAAAGAAATTCTATACATCTCTGTCAGTCCTCATTTGGTGTAATACTTCCCTGCCTTGTTCTTTATTTCCCTTTTTTTGTTTTCCACAGCCTATTTTATTGAGGCATGGCTGACATACAAAAAGCTGTATATATTTAATGCATACAACTTAATGCATTTGGAAATAAAAATATGAAACCATCACCACAATCTATGCCATAAATATATCAGTAACTTCCAAAAGTTTCCACTCATCCTCTTGATGATGCTGATGGTAATGAAAACACTTCACATAATAAATTTTTAGATGAACAATACAGCATTATTATCTATAGATACCACACTGTACAGAAGATCTCTGGTATTATCATCTTCCATAGCTAGAACTTCGTACCCTTTTACTAATACCTCTTCATTTCTGCCTTGCCCCAATCCCTGGCAATGACCATTCTACTCTTTGCTTCTAGGATTTTGACTGTGCTAGAGTCCACATGTAAGTGTGTCAAGTCATATCTGTCCTTTTGTATCTGTTTTATTTTAGATTTTTGTTTATTTATTTGAGAGAGAGAGAGAGAATGCACACAAATGGGGGGTAGGGCAGAGGGAGAGGCAGGCTCCCCACTGAGCAGGAGCCAGATGTGGGACTTGATCCCAGGACCCTGAGATCATGACCTGAGCTGAAGGCAGATGCTTAATGACTGAGCCACCCAGGTGTCCCTTGTATCTGTTTTATTAACTTTAGCATAATGTCTTCCAGGTTTATAGATGTTGTCACAAATGACAGTATTTCCTACCTTTCTAAGGCTGAATAATATTCTATTTTTTGTGTATACCATATATTTTACTCCATTTTTCTGTCAACAAACACTTAGCTTACCTTTACGTCTTAGCTATTGTGAATAATGCTCAGTGAACGTGGAAGTACAGATATTTTTGTTTCTATTTCAGGTGAAATGTATTGAAATTTCAGTGGGTTGCTTTACAAAGCGTTGACCTTATATAAGAAAATTAATAAGGAGAAGAGTGTGGTTGCGGAGAAAAGAAGTGAGATTAGCTAACATTAAAGATACCAAGAACCTTAGAATTTGTGAACATAATAATAGATATATAATATACCAAAATAGTATAGTCCTCACTTATTCATTACCTAATTTAAATCAAAAACTGAATACCTTACATAATCTCTGAAAACATTATAATCTCCAATTGCAAGAATAAAGAAATGGAATCAGAAAATTTAAGTGACTTACTCAAGACCACCCAGCTAGTGGGTGATAAAGTTAGGAATTGAATTGGGATCCAAAGCCCATGTTTGTTCTGTTTACTACACCAGCTCTTGTCAGAGAGCACACATCAGTAGTGATATTAGTAATGATATTAAAATAAACTCTCACCGTGGACTATTAGAGATGGTGGATTGACTTTGTACTCATCATTGGTCAGTTTAGATTGAACATAAATCAGTAAAACTCAATCAGGTTTTAGAAACAAGAATAAAATAAAGAGAAAAAAGTGAGTCTTGTTTAAGATCCCAAGTTTTTGACTGGAGCACAGCTGGTTAAAATCCAGGAGATGCTAGTGTCAGCTATCAATAGTTCTGTAGAGCATTCTGTTTTAGAAAACCTGATTTTAGATAAATTGGAATAGATTATCAATAATACTTTGTGTAGGCTGTTGAACAAGAACCATAATTCTAAATAGAGAATGGACAGAAAGGTCACCTTATTAGAGGAAAATTCTCTAGGCTCAGGACCGCAACAATGGGACTCAGTCTAGTGGGACATGATGAAGGAAAAGCAGACAATGTTAATCTTTCCTCATTCTCTTCTTGTCCTTCTCCTTTTCACCATGGAAAATATGGTGCTTCAAACCCTATCTGATACCTTTTAAGGAAGATAAGCGTTTTGCAAAAATGCTCCAGGGAAAGCGAAGCATTTTATGGGAGATAGGCTAGGTGTTTGGAAGGAGGAAATTTAAAAGGATAACCCAGAAAGATGGAAATATCTGAGAAAAGGAAGGAGTCTCTCTTTGATAGAGCATTTTCCTAATTTACAATATTGCTTAGCACATAAAGTCTGGTTTCTCTATGCTAAAGGTGATTGGACTTTACTAGAGGGCAGATGATTTGAACAGCAGAGGTAATGTAAATGAGGTGCTCATTAGATAGGGTTGTAAGGAAAATGACATTTTAAAGTAAAAAAGAAAATCCCAATAGGGAAGAGAATCTGTACGATTTTCTCACAATTAGAGATTCTATAGAAATCTCTGATACAGACATCTGTAACTTGAGTCAAGCAAAATGGCTGCAGTGGTGCTTTTGTACACCAGGGGGCGTATTATAATTGTTCACTCTGTCCACCACCTTTTGAGATTTCTAAATAATTTTCAGAACTCTTTCATTCACTCTTTCTGTCACCTCATTGATCATATGAATATCTTTCAAGACTGCCCCTTGTCTCTTCTAATGTTATTCTGGAACCCAAAGACCTGATGTAAGCTGGAAGTTTCTACTTTAAGTATCATTTATAGGCCAACTGAGAGCCATTTTAAGATTGGAATAAAACTTTTCAAACTTCCCATTCTTTATTTCCAAGCCTAAATTCTTTGTTCTATGAAGCCTGACATTTCTGTTGAGGTAGAAACTGGTGCAAATTAGGATGAGCACGACCTAGTTTTTCATAACTTATGCTTTGGGTGGTTGTCCTCCAATGTTAGCTTGCTGAGGATCTTTTGGACTTTATTTAGAACTATTCTCATTAAAAATCAATGTCAGGTTGGGACACAAATGTCCTAAAATGTCGTTTAATGGCTCCTAAAGAAAAATTATTCATTAAGAAAACTCCTTTCTTTTTACCTACTAAAGAGTATAGATTTTTGAAACTATTATAACCTACGGAATACAGTAAGTACAATTGAGTCAACAAAAATAAAAGGATATACGCATAATCTGTATATTTTATTGCAATACATACAGTTTATGTATATAAACTTTTATATATAAATTTATATATATTATATATAGCTTATTACTCTATAAGGCATATATATTATAATATATTTATTTTTATTATAATTTCAGGACACATGGAAAATGTAAAATTGAATACAAAAAGTTATTCTTATACTTTCTTGAAGAAACAATTCACAGTTTTAGTGTGTTGGACACCAATATTCTAGAGAAAGAGCTTTGTCAGCCGGTTGATTTTTAACACTTGAACCCAATGGAAACAGGAGCTGTGTGTCAATAACAGAAAACATGATTTCCTATGTTCCTTGCAGAGCACAGCCTTTGTAAGGCAAGTACCTCCTACAGATCAGAATTAGGAAACATATCAGAGAGCAGCAACTAACGTAGCTTCTGAGGCAAGTCATCAATCATACTCCATTTACACTCTGGAAATGTTTCCGCTGGTAGTCACCTCTGTTTTCAGAGGTCAAGTGGAGTACTCTTCTCCTCTTAAATGCAATGCAAACTACAAAGCAAAGCTTAGTGGCTGGATTGTGGTTTATTTCTCAAGAGACTCTGATAATTACAAGTGAAAAAATCCTGGACTGTTCTCATGATAGAAGGTTTTGGAAAGAAATACACCAATGCACAAGTGTTGCCTAGCAACATGGTTTTCATAAGGAAAAGCCAATTGTTGAACCTTTCAGAAAGTCATCACTGAGGATACCATATTCCTACTCCTTTAGTGAAAGGGTGAGAGAATTGGATAGAGGACTAAGTCTTTTTGATCCCATTATCAATGCTGAACTAGTGATGCTTACCTATGAAGTTCCAATATTTATTTCCTTATGCAATAATTCACATTTTATGGGACATTGCTGACAAACTAAGCATGTACTTCAATGTGATGTCAACCCCTCCCCCCACCAGATCATCTCCACTATCCCTTGAAGAAGTCAAAAATGACAAGGAAAATGATCATTACATCAGAGTATTTCCATATTACTTAATGGCTTAAAATTGGCAAGGGGAGTAATATTGCAAGGATCATTATTTAAAACACTGACTGGGGAATCTTTTCTAATTACAAATGCAATAAATATTAATGGAATATCTACTATGTGATTTAAAAAAACTGGGCTGGATGTTGTATTAGATTTTTAATGAAGGTGATACTCAAATGGTAGGAAATAAACATGCATGAGTGGCCATAATACCAGGAGAACACTGGTAAGTACCATCTCCTTAAGCAGAGGGACTCTTCTGAGGGGATAAAAGTATGAAAAGGCTAAGAGTCTAGCATTTCAAAGTATAAAAACAGAGCAGTGTCCCAAACAAAAACAAAGGTATATCAAAGCATGGTGTGAAGAGGAAATTAATGAACAACTTGGAGTGTGGTAAGAAATGAATCTGCAAAAGCAGCTTAGGACCAAATCAAAGACTTGTCTGTGAAGGAACTGTACTGAATAAAAAGCAGACAGAGCTAAGCCCTGGCTTCAAAAACCATTAGGCATGTATCCTTTTTCTCCTATCTTGGGTACCTACCACAAAGAGTTGTGAGAATCAAGTAAGGTACTTCATGCCAAGACCAGACTCCATAGGCACCCAGTAATGAGAGCTCCGTAGTTTATGTAAATGAGTATGAGAGAGCCACAAGAAAGGATTCAGGACATCTTATTTCAAATACTATCTTAGGTCACATTTGTTTTGTTTTGTTTTCACACAGACACACTTAGCGTATAAATTATATAGACATAGACTTCTTTCACAAGCAAATATGCTCTTTTTTTTGTTTTGTTTTAAAAACATAGAGCCCTCTATTGGGGCATGTTGGTGGTTCAGTTGGTTAAGCATCTGACTCTTGATTTTGGCTCAGGTCATAATCTCAGGGTCCTAGGGTGGAGCCCCTTGTGGGTCTTGGTGTTCAGAGGGAAGTCTGCTTAAGGATTCTCTCCCTTTCCTTCTGCCCACCCCACCTCCTCTTTTTAGTTAACATTTAACTGAGTGATGGGAGGGATCAGACTAAAGCCTGAGGTATGAAGGGGCCAGAGACCTGGCAACACTTTGCTGAGGGCAAACCAGTAATGGGTTAGTCTCTATGCTGAAGTCAGCACTGGCATGAATGCCATGAATTGTTGTTGATTTAACGACTCAACCTGGTAATGGTACTGGAATGTAAGCTCTCTGGGGTCAGGAACCTTCTTGGCCTCATTCACCACTCTACCAGCACTTACCTGACATAATGGGTTAAAGGGTGTTGACTGATTGGCTGCTCATTGATGCAGAAGTCCTTTCTGACTCACCCACTCTAGGGTTCTACTCACAACTTATTTCCTTAATTGGATTCTAAGTATCTTAATGGTGGGAGGTGTTGACTTTTAATTCTTTTGGTTCCCCACAGTTCCTTTGAATACCTGTGATATTTTTTACATGTTCTCAAGAAAGGTGGGTGGCAATTAGTTTAAATTACAGCTTTTCATGTGATAAAGCTGTATGATCAGAATATTTTCAGGCATCCAGTTACCTCTGGTCATACTAGATGCTTAGCCATGGAAGACTCCAATTCAACGTTTGAGAACTAATGGCTAAAATTATGTTGAACAATTTCTTTAAAAAGATAAAAGATTTCGAAAAATAAAGTATAACATAAAAAATAGAGTCTAACATTTGTAACATATAAATAGGTTTCCCTCACCACCAACTTGCAGGAAATTCAACTAAATATTAATGTATGTGACATATTCCTGCCAGCAATTTCATTAATGTAATAGATTTCTCCAAATCATCATATTTAGATGTCACACCCACTAATAACCCTTTATGGGTTAGAACACCAGGTGATACTCTATCTTAGACCACTTTCTAAAAATGAATTCAGCAGAACGATTATCATCTGTTATTCTGGAAACTTCGGTCAGGTCGCCGGGTGTTCCCTTTGGCTTCTGTCCTGCAGTTTTCCCATCCAAGCCACTTTATTGTCTTCCTAGTACTTTTCAAGATAATTACCAATTCCACAGTGCCTGCCATGATTCTTTCCACAATACCAGGGGCTACCAGTGTTGTGGCCAGTCCCTGTATTTCCAGCTAAGACTTTCTCCCTCTCCCATCCTTGGCAAAGAACGTATAACAGATCTTGGGATTCTGGGAGTGGGTTCTACCACCTGAGCAGAGGATCCCTGGGGTTTCAACCATTGAGTTATGAACATCTGTGGTATCTTAACATGTGGAGAAACTGGTCACCTGTGACTGATTCAGAAGCATCTGGGAACTACCACTAAGTTCGCAGGAATTCTCAATCAATGCCCTGGCCCTCTTTCTAGAAGACTTCTAGTCATGAATATTAGTAACCTGCAAAGTCTCCATCCTGAGGAAATTGCAAAGCAATGCCTTTATGGAAGTAACAAGTATCTTCTATAAGACAATAAATGGTGTTCATGAGATAATGCATGTGTATTAAAGTCCATATAAACTGTAAAACACTATACAACATTAAACTTTGTTGAGTATTACTTGAAAGAATTCAAGCTCGAGTATCTACTTAATTAATCTCTTTCTTAGATCACTAATATAAGTAGAGATATATTTGGATTATTTTTAAAAACATTGATTTAAACTTGCATCAATATATTTTCTAATTTTTACTTATCCTAAAAAAGATAAAGGCTCTGATTTTGTCTTAACTATCTTTCAGTCTAAGGCTTGCTTGCAATTTCATTGAATAAAGAGTGTCCAGAAATCTAAAATTTCTTCAGTGGACATCTAGTGATCTGTGGTTGAACCTTGGTTTGCTAGAATTTTTTTTCCACTTACTGGGGGAGAGACAGTGTGCAGTTATATAAAGGAATGGAAATTTTTTGAGATTATTTCAAGCAGGAAGACACAGAATTAGCTGCTTTAATAACTCCCATGTGGGCAATCTCAATACCAAAAATTTCCAATATCTGAGCCTTATATCATTAGTGGGCCACAAAAATCTATTTTTTGCTGGTGATAAGTTCTTCTTTTAATAAGAACTAATAGAATGGAATGAAATGAGATGGGATGAGAGAAGATAGAAGATGGTAGAGTCATCTTACACATTTTTTTTTTACCTGAACGTTTGGTTCTTAGGAAACAGTAAGAGAGAGAGAGAGAAAGAGAGAAATACACACAGAGAGAAAAAGAGAAAGAGGCAAATAGGTTCTGAAGTAAAATGTGTTTCTCAGTATGGGTTCGGGTCACACAAGTTTGAAAGCCTCTGCTCTACAAGAACCTTTCTTGGCACCTATCCCTATGGTGTGGACACTCTGCAGTAGAGCTGTTCTGGATACAGTTTTAAAGACACACATACATAGAGGGAGAAGTAATAATATTCCCATGGCAAGTGTCCATTTAAATTACACAACATTTGAAAACAATTTTCTTCTTTAACTAGATAAAACTTGTTTCTAATGCACTTATGCACACATGGGGATTTTCTTTCTACTACATTTTTTGTTTGTTTGTTTGTTTTGTTTTGTTTTTCTTTTTAAACTGCCCTGCAAGTTGTTTGAGGGTAAGAACTATCTTCTCATCTTTGTAAACCCAAGGACAGTTCAGTGACTGCCACACAGCTGACATTCAGTAAATATTTCTTAACTATCCACTGAAGAAATCTCCATGGTTGAGGACATGTAAATTAAAACTAGTAAAATAATAGTGGGGGCACCTGGGTGGCTCAGTGGGTTAGGCCTCTGCCTTCGGCTCTGGTCATGATCCCAGGGTCCTGGGATCGAGCCCCACGTCAGGCTCTCTGCTCAGCGGAGAGCCTGCTTCCTCCTCTCTCTCTCTTTCTCTCTCTGCCTGCTTCTCTGCCTACTTGTGATTTCCGTCTGTCAAATAAATAAATAAAATCTTTAAAAAAAATAATAGTGGATAGAATCTAACATTTATCAGCTGTCTTCCATTAGATAACAAGTGTTGTCTCCTTTAAATCCTTAGACTAATTCTACCACATAGATGATTTTATCCAATTGTAAAAATGAAGAAATTGAGGCTAGGATGTGAGTCACCCAAGGTCACCAGCTCATGGGCCAGAAAAAAAAAATCACCCTTGACAACTAAATTTAACAGGAAAAAAGAATTTAAGTAGATTTCTCAAGAATGTGTGTAAACTAAATTCTGGGATCTTAAGTCATCTTTCTACCACATTCCAACACAGAGGACACTCAGGCTCTTAGCCTATCAATAAATACCTCTCTCTCACTCTCTCTCACTCTCTCTATCTCTGTTTATCTTTCTCTCTTTGGTTACTTAGTCTTATTGAATCTATTTTTTAAAAGATGTATTTATTTATGGTAGAGAGAGAGGGTGTGAGTGGGAGGTGGGGGGCAGGGAAGAAGAAAAGGGACAGAGGGAGAAAGAGAATCTCAAGCAGACCCCACACTGAGCATGGAACCCCGTGCATGGGGCTGGATCTCATGACCCGGAGATCATGACCTGAGATGAAATCAAGAGTTAGACTCGGGGTGGGGGGGGGGTGCTGGGTGGCTCAGTGGGTTAAGCCTCTGCCTTTGGCTCAGGTCATGATCTCAGGGTCCTGGGATTGAGCCCCACATCGGGCTCTCTGGTCAGCAGGGAGCCTGCTTCCCCCTCTCTCTCTGCCTGCCTCTCTACTTGTGATCTCTCTCTCTCTGTCAAATAAATGAACAAAATCTTTAAAAAAAAAAAAAAAGTTAGACTCTGAACCAACTGAGGCACCCAGGCACCCCAGTCTGCTGGTTTTAAGAAACACTTTAAAAAAAGGGAAATGTTTTTATTCTTAATAGAGCTCACGTCCGGATGCCTGGGTGGCTCAGTGGGTTAACTGTCTGCCTTCTCCTCAGGTCATGATCCCAGGGTCCTGGGATGAAGCCTCACATCAGGCTATCTGCTCAGTGGGGAGTTTGCTTCTCCCTCTTCCTCTGCCTGTCATTCCCTCTTCCTCTGCCTGTCATTCCCTCTGCTTGTGCTCTCTTGTGCTCTCTTTCTCTCAAATAAATAAATAAAATCTTTTTAAAAAATAGAGCTCATGTCAAGTTTTATTCTTCATAAAGTCCATTTTATACATCAAATATTGTTGTGATGCAACAGATTAATAAAATATAAATAATACTGAGTAGTTAAGTGTACCCATTGAAATACAGGGTATTTTTGCGGGTTAAGGGGAGCAATGGACAGACTAAATAAATCTTAATTTCTTATAAAAGAATCTGTACAAAAGTGACATATTTCATGATTTTTAAGGAAATAGAATGAATTTACAATTAATTGACCACAGCTTCAAAGCGGCCTGGTACTATGAGCTTGAGCAACTTAGGATTTGTCATTATAGACTTTCATTACTTTGTTTCAATATGCTGCAAAAATATTCTGAGGATGACATATGAAAGAGCAAAATTAAAATGTTTCCTATTCTTAATTTTCTTGCTGGTTCTTTCTGTGTTCTCTCTATAATTATGTAAAATCCAATTACTTAAGTCAATATCATAATAGTTAGAAATCTCTAATTTAGTAGTTATGAGAATGTAGTAGCCAAATGGGTTTACTGGGAATGCACTGTATTTTATACAAGAAAGCCTGCTCTTTACTTAGTTCTTCTTCATGAACATTTCTATTTTTGTGTAGATATGTAAATCTAGGTAAGATCTTTCTTCAACTGTATGTAATGCCATCCAATTCTCCAGACTATTTCTTTCATATTATCATTCCTCAATTTGTGCTCCACTTGCCCAAATACATATTCTTAAATATTTCATCATATGTCCTGCCATATCCATTTAGGATTTTTTTAAAGCATTCATTTACCTTTTGCAGAGATTTTATTCATAAAATAAATTTGTGGAAATGCAATTTGTTAATGGCACAGATTCCTAATAACCAAATCCTACATTATCTAAGATCTTTGAAAAAAGTAATGCTCACTATTTCACTATTTCCATGTCAAATGCTTGGAAACGTTATTAAGTCAAATAGACATTTTACTACCTAGAAGATTGTTGACAATTCACCATCATTAAGATGAGTGCTCTCTTGTTTGTTTGTTTGTTTTTACTCTTTGTGTAGTATTATATTTTTTAATAGAGTTTTAAAAGTAGAACTGAGTTTATAATATAATATTGACTAGCTGTGTGACTTTGAACAAATAAACTTCTATGTACCTAAGATGTCTTATTAAAAAAACAGACAAACAAATAAAATCAAATATGAAAACCAATTCTTTGTACTGTTCTATGGATTATAAGAATTTATTGCTATAATACGTATAGTTAAAAATAAAAGCCTACAACATTTTGACAAGTGTTTTTAAAAATAACATAAAAGTGAATAGACTAATGACCTCAATTTTCACAACTTATTTTTATTTTTAGGTAAAATGATGAATCAGTTGCTAACATTCTATTAAATGAGACTCTGAAAGTAATGAATTATGTAGAAGATCACATTTCTGTCTTAAGGGTTCCTTTCAGACAAGGTGGCAAGAGTTGGAAAGTAGCATATAGCCCATAACTACGAAAATATTTCTAGTACCTTCTGGCCAGAAGGATTCCAATGACAAAACATGGGGGAAAAAAGTGAATTAGAAATATTATTGCAGGGGTGCCTGGGTGGCTCAGTGGGTTAAAGCCTCTGCCTTCAGCTCAGGTCATGATCTCAGGGTCCTGGGATCGAGCCCCACGTCAGGCTCTCTGCTTGGTGGGGAGCCTGCTTCCCCCTCTCTCTCTGCCTATCTCTCTGCCTGCTTGCGATCTCTCTCTCTCTCTCTCTGTCAAATAAATTAATAAAATATTAAAAAAAAGAAATATTATTGCAAATAAAACATCAACTAAAACAACCAAGTAAAAGTTCTTATTTAAAACATGCTCCCCAAAAGCATATTAAATTTAGGTGACAGAAGGAAATTCTAGAATTACTCAGAAATTTCCACTGTTCTCCAGTTCCTTTTGTCATCTAATCTAAATTTGTTAGCATGATATCCATGAACAAATACCCTTTCTGGTTCAAGCTCTTTTCCAAATGCAAAGGGAAAGGGAGGTTCCTTGCCCTTCCTCAAACAAGTACTTTGCACACTGTCCTTGTCCTATTTCGTTTCCTGTGACTTTATTCTGCCTGATCAAATGCATTATTGTCTAGGTCCTCACTTGAGCTTCGCTTCTTCTGGAAAGTCCTTCAATCTCCATCTCTTTTCTCGTGAGACTACGCAGGTCTGATTAGAGTTATAGTTAATTCCTAATATTGATAGGCGTGTGACGAATTCCATTACATTGTCGCTTCAACTTACATCCTCCAGGACTTAACATAAACTCTGTCACGTAGCGGGGACAAATAAATATTTGTTTAACGAACTTGTTTTCTTGTATTTGAAATATGAATCTCTTCGAGCCGATGCTTGTTAGCATGACATATTTGGTAGACACAGCTGAAGAAGTTCAAAGTCAGTAAAGTGCTCACATGATGAATTGAAATGAGGTGTTGAGATACTTAAAGAGTGAAACCCATGGTATCAGCTTCCAAGCTTCAAAATGAGGAAAGGTAGTTTATGATCAGCTCTATCACTGCCGGTTGATACTAAGAATTGAAGTCTTTTTTTTGTGGAGTACACAGAATGAGTCAGACAAATTGAAGAAAACCCTGAGAATACCCAAAGATATTAAAGCAAAGTCTATAAACCAGGAATTGGTCTCAGTTGGTCTTAATTGTCTGAAAATATAGTGAGAAGATAATCCAAGTCTTGCTATTTTTCCTTGGTCCAGGATGATCAAAGAGTGAGTATGATTCCCACAGAGAACTTAAATGTTCTGGGACTGAGAAACTGGTCACAAAAATGCCATCTTTTTTTCTCTAATTGCAGTTGAACAGGTCATTGCAATTATCAACATCATCACAATTACTTCATTCGTGTGTGATAGTGGAATAGTATTTACCAAGTAAGTAGCTCAACATTATTTTAGATTTATGAAATATACATGCATTTATCCAGTAGTCATCACTTATAACACCTTATTCATGCATGGAGTAAGACCATATTTTATTTTCACTGCCCTATCTTCATCCCAAATAGGGGATATGTTCAGTGTTCACGGTTAAGAACTATCCCAAGCACCTCATTCCCCAGACACCATCTCAATCAGTGGTCCTAAAGGAAGAATACTTTTGCCTCTAGCAGACAATTGGTAATGCCTGGTGACATTTGTGATTGTGACAAGGGAGATAGGGTGTGTGTGTGTGGAGGGGTTGGTGGTGCTACTGGCATCAGGGAGAAGAGGTCAGGGAAGCTATAAAATATCTTATAATGCACAAGACACCCCTATCCTGACAAAGAAGTACCCAGTGCAAATGCTAATAGTGCCAGGAGCTCTGGAAACTATAAAGAGAATGAATTCTGGGTTAAAGTGCAGGAAGCAAAGCAGAAAGGTAGAGAATGATAAAAGAAGGGCATGACAAAAATGGGGTGGGTATGACAAAAGCTAATGAATGAAGCAAACATGAGAAATACTATGACCAGAAATAGCATAAGATGGGCAAATAGATTATTGGGGGGTGGGGAGGGAGGCGGTTCCTGGGTGGCTCAGTTGGTTAAGTGGGTGACTCTTGGTTTCAGCTCAGGTCATGATCTCAGGGTTGTGAGATGGAGCCCTTCATTGGTCTTGGTTCTCCGTGGGGTGGGGGGTTGGGTCTGCTGGAGATTCTCTCTCTTCCTTTCCTTTGCCCCTTCCCCTGCTCATGTGCTCTCTTGCTCTTTCTAAAATAAACAAATGAATCCTTCAAAGAAAATTTTCTTGGAAATAAATTCCTTGAACATTGTCCTCTGCCCTAATGTGTCTCATGTGCACAGGTAGCCAGAGTTGTGTTCCTAGCAAGACTGCATTGGAGAGATCATTAGCAGAAAAGAAATTGTTCTTATCAACACACACAGATACGTATTAAGAGGTTTCCATATTCCAGTGGGCAACTGTGAAACGGCTAGAAATCTCTCTTACAAATTAGACTTAAGAATCTGAAAAATGGGGGCCCCTGGGTGGCTCAGTCGTTAAGCATGCCCCTGTGGCTCAGGCTATGATCCCAGGGTCCTGGGATGGAGCCCCGCATCGGGCTTCCTGCTCAGTGAGAAGCCTGCTTCTCCTGATCCCACTCCTCCTACTTGTGTTCCCTTTCTCATTATCTCTCTTTTTCTCTGTCAAATAAATAAATAAAATCTTTTAAAAAATGATTTAAAAAAAGTATGAAAATAATTTTATAAACTGAGAGGAAGATTACTTACAAGTAAAATTTTAATTTACTCCTGCTTAAGGTCTTATGCACTAATTTATACTGTATATATTATGCAATAGATATCCTCAGCCCAGATTTTCAAGAGAACGGAGATTGTGGTAGATAATTTCTATGTGTCAGCTGGGTTAGGTTATGGTGCCTAGTTGTTCGGCCAAGAACTAGTTTTGCTGTTCTTGCGAAGATATTTTGTAGATTTAATTTTCATTTACAATCAGTTTTCTTTTAAAGAGATTATTCTAGGTAATGTGGGTGGGCTTTGTCCAATCAGTTAAGGCCTTAAGAGCAAAAACAAAGTTTTCTCCTAGAGGAAGAAATTCTGCTCAAGATGACAAATAGAAAGCCTGCCTGAGTTTTCAGCCCCCTGGCCTGCCCTAGGAGTTTTGGAGTTGCCAGCTCTCACAGTCATATGAGATAATTCCTTAAATCTCCGTGTGTGTGTGTGCATCTCTCTCTCTGTCCACACGTATCTCTCTTTCTCAAGTCACATCTTCAAGAGAAGACACGGCCAAACCATTTTATAGTTTTTGAGAATGTTTTAACCTTCAGGAGAAGCTTAGACATTCCTAAGGCTTAGATATTCATAAGGGGGAGAGATTTACTCTCAAGTAGTTCATTCTGATAAAATGATATCACCCTCCCACAACACACACACACACACACACACACACACACAGTACTTCTCATTTCTTGTGAAGGGAGAGAAGGTCACAAGTACCATCCGTGGACAGTGGCTTCCCAGAAGTGGCAACAGTAATCTTATCCTATACAATAGGGATATTTTATATAATAGGAGCTCAACAAATGTAATGAATGCCTAACTGAAAAAAAAAACCAAACTGAAGCAATTAGATGAATAAAGGCACCTAGGAGAGAATATACATCTCTCAAAACATGAGCTATGTCATAGATTTCAACTCTTATTTAACCTCTCTCCTTTCTGTCCAGCAAAAATGTTAATAAAATATATGAAACAAAATATATGAACAAAAATATGAAACAAAACAAAGAATGTTGACCCAGTGAAGACAGTTGAAAAGTACAGGATGCATTTGCTAAATGTGCCATGTTAATAAAAAGAATGGGAGGGGCGCCTGGGTGGCTCAGTGGGTTAAAGCCTCTGCCTTTGGCTCAGGTCATGAACCCAGGGTCCTGGGATCGAGCCCCGCATCGGGCTCTCTGCTCAGCAGGGAGCCTGCTTCCTCCTCTCTCTCTGCCTACTTGTGATCTTTGTCTGTCAAATAAATAAATAAAATCGTAAAAATAAATAAATCAATAAAAAGAATGGGATACCTGTGGGATTTTGTGCCTTAGTGCCACTGAGGGGACAAGGCAGAAAATTGTCTATGTTTCTTGGAGGCTGTGAGTTACAGTGACTAGGATTCCCTGTATCTCTCCCAAAATGCTGCAGTGAGTCATCAGTGTTGGCTGAGTGAAAAGAAGCTGCTCTAGCAGCAAACTCTGCTTCCATGGATAAGCAGATAGTGTGTGTGTTTCCTCTCGGCCAAGAGGTCTGTCTCTAGAGCAAACAGATGCTAGCAGAAGAAAGCTGGATGGGACGCAGCTCTGGTGGCGGGAGGGATGGAGGGTGAGGAAGTAGCAAGAAGCTGTGAGAGAGTATGGTCACTGTCAGGTGAATGGTTCAGTGCAGAAGGTTCCAGGCAGTGGTGTAGGGTGGTAACAAGATGCTTTCTGGAAAACATGCCACAGACTCCACTAGGGAAAGAGCCATTATTCAGACACCTGTGAAAACTGAGGATCTTCAACAGCAAAGACAGAATCACAAACAACACTAGCTAAGTGAACACTTTTACGTCCCTTTGAACACCTTTGAATATCAACCAGTAGGTTACTTAAGCAAAATGAAATATAGCCAAACTTCCTGCATGAGGGGAGGATGCTGGGAGTTTGAGCTGTTGACTCCCAAGAGAGGTGTTAGAAGTGAGATTCTAGGTTCAAATGGTGTCAGGGCAGGAAATTGATTGGGACTGGGTAAACTTATTATATGATATTTTAGGACTGGCGAGCATAGCAAAGAGAACATACTGGCACAGGTCTCTCGATAAGCAAATGGTTGCTTACTTTGGACTCTGTTTTTCCAGGTCTACAGACCACTTTGTCCAGTAAGCTAGTCTATAAAAGTTTCCTGAAGAATACAGTGAAATGATTCATTGGTTTAATCTCACCTTTTCCCGGGTAAAGTTTCCTGAAACAATGAAGTCACTTTGACACAAGTAGTCTAAAGCATGCTGGAATGGATGACCTTGAGTTCTCATTTTCTTTCCTCCTGTCTTTTCTCTCTGACTTGAACAGGAGAAATTGGGAGTAGCATATTGATGGAAGACAAGGGAGAGCAAGGAGTTTAAACCAAATGATCATGTCACCAGTGGCCTATCAAATCACATGACAGGCCTAAATTAAAGAAAAAGGGAGGAGGCTAGATGTAGCTATAATGCTGATTTTTAATTTATAGTGGATTGAAATTAACTACTAATATGAGATAAAGATGTTTCTTAATATCTTAATGTGATCATAGATCTGCCCATGGAATTGTTCAAGATCCAGGCTAGTTAGAGCCCTCAGGTCAAGTGCGAAATTCAATATCACGAGAAAGATGAAGCAATTTCTTAATTATACCCTATTGGGTCTAGCAAGTTTAATACATTAGTTATATTTAAAATCAAAGATGGCCATCCAGTAATTCTCAATTCCTTCTCATATTCAGCTATAGAGTTAGAGTTTCACTCACTGAGTCCTAGATAGGGTCTGTTTCAGGAATTAATTTTTTGACCAAATTAAGTAAAAAAAAAAAAAGATACTGAATTTAATTCATGAAAAATTCCATCTTTTTATTTATCATTTCACCATTTATCACTATTTTGCATTATTATAAATCAGAATAAACATCATGGAAGCTATGAAAATGTAGTTCTCACACCTCCCTCTGCAGGGAAGATGATTGACTGACATCTCTAGTCTCCAGTCTCTGAATCTACCACCACATGCATGCCAACGTCATACCATGCCCTTTCCTTGCCCAGTTACTGAGCTTGGAAGGGATACTAAGGCAGGCCCATCTCTGTCTGTGAGACACGGAACTACTTTAATGGATAACTTATCAAAGCTCTCTTGGATCTGCTCTGAAGAAAGTTATTCCAATCCAACATTCCTTCTTTGCTTCTCTCTTTCCTTCACTGAATTCAAATCTTCATTGTGGTCTGATGACTCTCCCAGAATTCTCCAGCTACCTCTCCATTTTCCCTGACAGGCATTTTCTCCAAAAAATTTTAGATCAAACCCTGTTTGGCAGATATTTCTCAAAGGACTACAACTAACACATTAGATCAACAAGATTTTTTTTTTTTTAAATACGACATGGTAACTCTTTGGGTTGTCAATGATGAATTTTATATGATTTCCTCACACTTTCTTCCCCTCACACTTTTTTTGAAGTCCCTGTTCTTTGTATTCCTACTGAAACTTAATTTTTTTGTCCCCATTATTACACTTGCTACATGACAGTAAATTAGAATTGTATGTGTGTGAACTTCATGAAGGCAGGGAATTTATGCCTTTATTCAGGATGATGCCAGGTCTATAATCAAAACTCAATAAATATTTTTGCAGTGAATGCCTAACTAAACACAAAATTTTCTAAAGCAGTTAGATAAACAAATTCATCTATCAGGGTACACAAATTCTTAACCTGTAAGATATGTCACATATTTAAATTATCCTTTAAATTTCTTGTTTTCTATTCAGTAACGTATTAATAAAACCTATGAAACAAACAAAGCAAAACAAAAAGGTGCTTACCTAATGATGACAGTTGAAGGCACTGGCTACATTCAACAAATGTACCATATGAAAAAGAAAAATGGAGTGCCATAATTCATGGTATGGAAAAATTTATTTTAAATGTCAGTGCTATTTGAAATATACTTAAGTGAAAGAATCCTAGGAGAAAAATAAGAGAAAAATCTTGGAGAGGAATGAAAGGGACTCTGAGCATTGACATAAAAATGAAAATCCAAGATTTATCTCATATATCTCATAGGTCACAGGCCAAGGTTACTTTGTCCATAGTGAATCACATACTCTGGGAGAGATGGTGATGGCAAGTCCTGGTGATGCAGATGGTCAGTAATCACAGATATTGGACAGTCTACATGTTAAGGTTTCATAAGGCAGAGACACAATGGTGAAATAATGGGGAATTTTAGCAAGTTGATCCAAAAAAGTGAGAGCTAAAGACTGGTTGGTAACAAGTTGACTGACAACTCCTGGAAGTAAAGTAAGTTGGATGACTGAAGCTGGACCCACAGCCCAGAGACTGGAAACCAGTGGTTCCATAATGAAGAGACCCAAGGCCAATATTTCCACATCCCAGAGACCCGATGTAATTTGTTTGACAGGGACTGAAGAAGATGGAATTTTTTGGGCAGAGGCAGGATTTCTGGTAGGATCTGGCTCCAGCACAGGACGTCCCCAAGCTGGTAGGCTCATAGCAGATCTCCTGAGAGCCACTGAAGACAGAGGAGCCCAGCTGGCAGGTGCTGGGAGAGTAGACTACATTGCTGGAGTAGAAAGAATCGTAGGCGGAACATGGGTACCCCAGGCAACCTCCAAGAGAGTGGGAGGAGACGTTTCCAGGGCTGCGGTTGTAATGCATGTCGAGTTCTGAGTTCAGCTGAGTTGCAGAGAGGTTTGCTGAGTGTGACTGTTACCTTCTACTGGACGCTTATATAACCTAGCAATGGGTTAGTAGCATGTGCCCATTTTAATAAGAATGCTTAATTAGTCTCCAGTCAAAATGAAATACATTAACCTTCAAAGACCTTTTTTTTTTTTTTTTAAATGAAGGCAGACTTTTAAATGAAAGAATTTCATTAGGTTTTCAAAGCAATTGTTTATGAGCAAAGATGTCATCTCTCATTCAACTAGCTTGGGTAGATGAATATAATTGTATGGTAATTGTCCCTGTAAGATTGGTGTTTCATTCATCCTATCCCTCAAGATATTGTATCGAATGGGTAACACAGCGAGAATTTTGTTCTGTTTAAAGTTCTAAAAAAATACTTTGTGGTCTGGAGGGCATATTTATTTTGTCCCAAGTTTAGGAACCCAGTTGAGAACAGAAAACAAACAAACAAACAAACACCAAACCAAACCAAAACAAGACAAAAAAACCTACAATCCTTAATATCTGTTTCATTTTCCAAATCTTGTAGACCTTATAGAAGAAATAACCCACTAAGAACACTTAATTAGTAAGAAAGTTAAATGTGTGCCCTGCATATTTGGATTTTGGTTTTCTTATAGCATAAGTACCCAAGCTGCTTTTGTGTGTACAGGTTTTTGATTTAAGAATGAAGGGTCCAGGGGCACCTGGGTGGTTCAGTCAGTTAAGTGTCTGCCTTCAGTTCAGGTCATGATCTCAGAGTCCTGCAATCCAGCCCTGTTTTGGGCTCTCTGCTCTGCAGGAAGTCTGCTTCTCCCTCTCCCTCTGCTGTTCCTCTTGCTTCTGCTCTCTCACCCACACATTCTTTCTCTGAAATAAAGTACAATAAGATAAAATAATAAAATAAAATAAAATAAAGTGCGCAGGGGCACCTGGGAGGCTCGGTCGGTTAAGTGTCTGACTTCTGCTCAGGTTGTGATCTCAGGTCCTGGAATAGAGTCCTGTGTGGAGCTCCCTGCTCAGTCATGAATCTGCTTCTCCCTCTCTCCCTGCCCCACTTCCCCACATGCTCATGCTCTTGCTCTCTCTCAAATAAGTAAAACCTGAAAAAAAAAAAAAAAAGCATAAAGGGTCCAATATTTGCAAGAGTACATTGAAGATTAATTGTAAAAATACTGAAGTTGAAGAATCCTAGCCGTGAAGTTGACTTGGTTTTTGATAGAAATCCTGGATAAATTACCAAAAACTCTTCATCCCCATGAAGTTTAAGTAAATTTTTGGTAGCGTTGATGTTTTGAGAACTGAAGAATAAGGGCTACACATAAAATATGGGCTTTTGTTCTCTTAATTTCCTTTCATAGGGTAGGAATTTTACTACAGAAGGTAAATAAAATCAAGTAATTAGGAAAGTGTCTACCCCATGTAGACTTCAAAGAAAGATCGAGTGTTGGAAGAATTCATAGTTACAAATGATCTTTAGAAGTTGAAGTGGGGTTGGGGGGAATCAGAACAGATGATAATGTGAAATAAAGAATGAACGCCCTTGGGACCTCTGATGTGACATATATGTTCTGCCTAGAAGACTAGTATTATAAGTATTTTTCTAAACCCTCCTATCAGGTGCATCATTGAGGACCACAAGTAGAGTAGTGCATAGGTGCAGGAAATGGCTTAAAATAACCTATCGGAATCAGCAAACCTCATAAGACACCCATCTTCAAAAACCGATATGTTGTCCAATGGAAATGAGCTGAGACTTACTCTAGAAAGAACTGAGATTGCTAGGTGGAAGTTTTAAAGGAAGATTCCGTTAAAAATCTAAAACAAGTTACTTCTGTAGGTAATGAGATTTCCACCTTGAGGGCACTGGGAATACCTTGTCAGGATATTATAAATGTGATTCCAGTCTGGTAGAGGACTGGGGATAATTGCTAAACCCCCAAATTGTAAACTTTATGGGTCTGAACATTTTGAGTAGACAAAATGGTTTTCAAGCATTTTCATTTATCACTCATATCAGCTATTTCTGTGGAAGAATATTCTATGAGTCAGATATTAGGTAATTCTTGAACATTCTTTTCTCAACAAAATGGAGGTTTTTGCACTCCAACGTTTTTGTTCAGAAGTGGAAGGGTATGCTTTAGTGTGAAAGGAATGAATCAAACAGCCCAGAAGCTGTGGCAAGATGAACCTTCTCAATCAAGGTATCAATCTTCATTACCCTACTATGTAGAAGTGGAATACAAGTCATAGAACAAGAAAAAATATGACCATTATTTTAGAAGTTTTGTAATACTTGTCAGAAACACCTGAAAACAATTTAAGTCAAAGTGATGTATGTTGCTTTCCAAGGCAAGGAAGAATCTTCTTAAGATGGCTGCTTTGGTCCAATACTTCAAGGCAATTACCTTATAAACTTTCTTTAGAACAAGAACATTTTCCAGGTTCTGGGGAATTTTTTTAGTGATAAGCACTGCCTCTGATTAGAGATAGAAATACACGGGGAGTTTTTGCCATGTTTTGTCATTTTTAATGCTTTTTCTTTTTTTTTAAAGATTTTATTTATTTATTTGACAGATGGAGATCACAAGTAGGCAGAGAGGCAGGCAGAGAGAGAGAGGGAGAAGCAGGCTCTCTGCTAAGCAGAGAGCCTAACGTGGGGCTCGATCTCAGGACCCTGGGATCATGACCTGAGCCGAAGGCAGAGGCTTAACCCATTGAGTCACCCAGGCGCCCCTTTAATGCTTTTTCAACATCTTAGATGAATCTCCTCTAACATTCCAGAATAATATAAAACAACTTCAATATTTAACTTATACCAAAGTAAATGCTTCCACAAAAGAAAGAAAAACTGAGATCAACTCTTACCAGTCTGCATACGGTTTAAGCAGGAACATGGGAAATGAGGGAACCTCAGTTAATATTTCACGGAAGCCGTTCAAATTGAGAGCTGACTTAAAAAAAAAATCCTCCTACATCTTGCATATTATCACTGCTGCCTTCTGATGACACTATTCATTAAGTAAACTTGCTTGGCAACAATCAATGTGTGTTTTTGTTTAAAAGAAATGACTATGAATAGATCAGTTAGTTAGCAACTTTGCTCTCCAGATGGCAACAATTTTGAGACAGATTGTGAAAGGGGTATCAATTATTTTTAATTAAGCCAGCTTTCCTCATCCCAGACACTGTCTACCTCTGAAGCAGTACTTTGAGTGATCTGCTGGGTGACCTTTGGTAGAGGGAGATGACTAATAGCTTTGAAGATTCAACACTATTACCTGAATTCCAAGGCACAAACACTACTGCACTTTCCAGTTGTAAAACCACAAACACTACATATGTTTGATTATGATGATCTTTTCAATTCAGTTAAAAGCAGAAGGTAACCTGTTTTTATGTGTCATGTGGGTGGCACACCCAATGATAAGGGTATATAAATGCCCCAGTCTGAGAAGTGGCATTCAAACTCAGAAGCTTCTTATTGTACAACACATCTCGTGTCACCATGTCCTACAACTGCTGCTCTGGAAACTTCTCCTCCCAGTCCCTTGGGGGATACCTGCGCTACCCAGGATCTTTCTGCGGCTCATCTTACCCCAGCAACCTGTTCTGCAGCACTAACCTCCAGTCTCCCGGCACATACCAGCTGGGCTCCTCCCTCTCCAGTGGCTGTCAAGAGACCTGCTGTGAGCCCACCAGCTGCCGGACGTCCTACCTGGTGTCCAGACCTTGCCAGACATCCTGCTACCCCTCGAGGACCTCTGCGCTCTTCAGTCCCTGCCAGACAACTTATACAGGGTCTCTGGGCTTTGGTTCCAGCGGCTTTCAATCTTTGGGTTGTGGCTCTCCCTCTCTGGGCTTTGGATTGGGTGGTTTCCAGTCAGTGGGCTGTGGTCCCAGTGCCTTTTCATCCCTGGGTTGTAGATCCAGCTTTTACCGTCCACTCTACTACTCTTCTAGAAGCTGCCAGTCTGCTTTCTACCAACCAACCTGTGGATCTGGCTTCTACTAATCTTATGTTGGAACATAATACCTACTATGTCTAGAAATTTACCACAATACCAACTATGTCAAGATCCATGCTATCTGTTGATGTCTGTCCTTATCATTAGCTTACAAATTTGACTTCTATTGTGACCTTCTATGGTTTACAAATAATTTGAATTCCAGTAATTGGAATATATGTTCATGGAAGAAAGATGTTGAAACAACTTTCTTATAGTTATGCATGCAATATTGAAACATATTTCTTTTTAAATCTTTCTTAATATCTCCTGGTTATTTCTTCTAGTACATTTATTTCAAATTTTACAAAATGGAAAAATCTAAGTTTAAATAAAAGTATGTTACGTGACATTCACATATATGTTTTCGTGTTATTTGTTTACTCTGTGTCTTCAAAACTACTTCTCAATATCTGACTGGATATTCCTGTATTTGCATTTATCATTCAAAAATTTTTTTATTTAAGGGATTCCTGGGTGGGTCAGTTCATTGAACATCTAGCTCTTGATTTCGGTTCAGGTCCTGATCTCAGGGTTGTGGGATTGAACCCCATACTGTGCTCTGTACTTAGCCCAGAGTGCACTTCTCCCTCTCCCTCTGCTCCTCCCTACTCATGCTCTCTCTTTCTCTGAAATAAATAAATAAATATATATATATATATATTTATATATTTACTTTAAAATAAAAAATAAAACCAGCAACTGTCTTTTTGGTTTGAAAGAAATTGTTTTATCTTTAATCTCCACTCCATACCTTCATATGATAAAACCTAGAAACACATTTTTAAGACTACAAACCACTGTGGCCTTTTGTTCTGCATGGAGTTAGAAATTTAGGTGTTTTATATAAAATAATTATAAATTATAATGGATATTAAATACACTACAGAATTTTGAAAGGAAAGCAACTCTAATAAAATATGTCCTAAAGTACATGCAAAAGTGGAGTGAAGCTCTCCAGTTAGAAGTTAGACGTTAGTGAGTTAGATTTGGTGAGGTTCCACTCACCCCACTCAACTGACATAGGAAACCAAGTCTCGAATGTTGAGTCACTATATGGTACACTTGAAACTAAAGTAGCACTGTGTGTTAACTATACTGGAATTAAAATAAAAAGTAAATAATAATAATAATGATAAAAAGAAATCAAGTCTCTAAATGAAATATCTAACACATTCCAACATTTATTAGTAAGTAGCCCCACTATAGTCAGTCCTGTAGGTTTGATGAAATCCCAACTTGCTCCTGCTTTTTGGTTGTTCAGTTAATAACACTTGTTTGAAAACAACAACAAAACAAACTCAAGACCGGTGCAAATATTCTGTTGTTATAGCATTCAGCTAAACATCCAGGCAGCTGATGACCTGGGAATCAGTTCTGCCCCAAACTTTTATCCACTAAGTCAAGGACAACATTACTAAAGGTACAGATAACTAGGGTGCCTGGGTGGCTCAGTTGGTTAAGCAACCGCCTTTGGCTCAGGTCATGATCCTGGAGTCCCGGGATCGAGTCCCACATCAGGCTCCCAGCTCCATGGGGAGTCTGTTTCTCCCGCTGACCTCTCTCCTCTCATTCTCTCTCTCTCAAATAAATAAATAAAATCTTAAAAAAGAAAAAGGTACAGATAACTAGATTCTCACCCACAGGGTAACCATATGTCTTGGTTCATTCTGTTTGTCTCAGCATCCCATCTCCTCTGGTAATGGTCTTAGTTTTTTTTTTTTTTTACTTTTTATTTATAATGAGTGATAATTGAATTAGTGTAAGTGAGATTGGTTTGGGAGACCTCCAACTTTGGTCATGCTTTTAGCTCGTGGAGTATAAGATGTATGCATAGTGAGCAGTGGTTTTACTCTAACCAACATTAAATCTGGAAGAAAAGACTTCTGTGCTTCCTTTGTTCATCCTTTTTTGAGTAAAATAGAACTGTCACTTTTCTTTCAAAGACAGTGTGCAGAGGGATCATTGAAAGACAAATTACACTCAGATACAAGGGATAGGACCGCTTACACATTCATATGCTGGCGGCAGGTTATTTGTTGATCTAAAGCAGCCAGTAAGTACTGATAGGGTTTTTTCCGTAGGCTGCAGCATGCGATAATATACACCAAGTGACCAGTAGGTGGAGATAGTGAGGAACTTGAGAATAACCAATGGGTTGTGCATGAAATAAGAGCAAGAAATTGAGGCCACCACACAGCATATAAAGAATAATTTACATGCTCTTGCTGGAGTGGCTTGACCATATATTATATTGTTTAAACCTGCAACTATTTGTTTTTTCTGGGGCTATCTTTCTTTTTTAAACTTTGCAAAAAATTATTTTCAGGAGCAATGAGCTAAAATGAAAGAAGTTCATCTTCAGTGAAAAAGTGAATAGGTAATTTCTGTTCCTAAAGCAAGTTGATGGTGAATATTTCATTTGTACAACAATTTGATGCCATTTACTATCTACCATGGGGGTCAGCAACGTCACGGACCACATGAAAATTCAGAGACAATTTTGCTGAAGAAGCAACAATAACCTGCTCAAAAGAAAGCAGAAGTGTTCTTTGAGGTTTTTTTTTATTTTTTTTTATGTGTACCCATGTGTGTATATACTGATTTTGTATTTATGTAAGCAAGTATGTAAGTAATCTTTACACCCAATATGCTGCTCAAAACTCACGACCTGCAAATCAAGAGGTGTATGCTCTTCCAACTGAGCCAGCCCCCTGAAAGTAGTTTCTTTTTTTTTTTTTTTTAAGATTGTGATGAAAGAAAAACTCTCTAAGGAAGCCATTTTAGACTTCTTTCTAAGTCAGCATGACTGTATATAAACTTTGTTCAAACCGGAAGTCTGATTTATGGCCCACCACGCATGCATTGTACATCTGCTTTGTGAATGAGTAGCCTAAAGGAAAACCGTCTTGTCCTTGAGATATCAATCAGTGCTCCTACTCTCCGAATTCCTTGATGTTCAAACTTAGGATTTCTACCTATATGCTCATCTACAATTGTTTTGAGCTTTTCCAAGATGTAGAAAAGCATATTATCCTATAAAGACTGTTCATTTTCTGGAGCACTTTCTTTCTCCTGAAGATCCTCTTTTCTGGGCAGCTGTCCTAATTGGGGCTCTATTTTCTTCCATATTGGAGTTCTCTTTCTGGTAAATTTACATCACCAGTTGCTCCCAAAGATGATGACTTATCATTAGCAGTTGCAAAAGATTATCGGATCACTGAGATGCATACATTTTCATTGAGGTCAAATAACTATTCTAAATGATTTTCACTTGTCTTAAACCCTAAATTTTCCTGTGCACGCAAAATAACACACACACAAAATCAATAGCTGTTGATGTGCTCTTCTATTAGCAGCAGAAAAACTTCACTAAGGATTGGATGAAGGCAGTTTTATGTCCATATTGTCAAAGGCTTACGTAGGAAATGAACTAATTCTAATAACAATTTGATTTCTCCATCCATTTGAATCTGCCACCTCAAAATATGCTTCCTTGTCCTGGCGATTATTTTAATCTGGGTATTTTTAAGAAAACGCAGACACAGATGAAGATCTGAAAATTGAGTAGAAGTTACCCTTTTACAAGAGACATTTTTATTCATAAGGGAAACCTCTCTTTGTAGGAGTGCCTCCTCCGCCCCACCCCATGCCAGGAAAAGGGGAAGGACTCAACAGTCCAGAAATCTCAATCTGCATAATAGCTTCAGCCTTGTTTACTGGTCTTTTCCTGGTCACCTCTGTAACTGACTCCCTACCCCCAAAATCTTCCTTTGTCTTGAGCTACAGATGGTATTTAAGGTGATGGCTTTGGCCATTTCAAGGGGTTACTCTCCACCATGGAGTTATACAATAATTATTAAACTTTTGTCTTACTCCAGTTCATCTGGTTTTTAAAATTTTTAAAAAAGATTTTAGTTATTTATTTGACAGACAGAGATCACAAGTAGGCAGAGAGAGGAAGGGAAGCAGGCTCCCTGCTGAGCAGAGAGCCCAATGCGGGGCTGGGTCCCAGGACTCTGGGATCATGACTTGAGCCAAAGACAGAGGCTTTAATCCACTGAGCCACCCAGGCGCCCCAGTTCATCTGTTTAAAATCAATTTAATTATTAGACCAGCCAAAGAATCTCAAGAGTAGAAGTAAAATGTTCCTCTCTCCAGCACAGTACAAAGAATCCAAGTAAAGTTCATAAAGCTCTATTTGACAATGTTAATGTAAAATTATTTAAAAAGGTCAACATCAAAGATAAAATTATTGGTTGCCTCAGTAATAATAAAAAGTGTAAATCAGGAGAAGGACAACATCTTGGTAAAGACAGGTAAGATTCCTATGAAGAAGAAGTAACAGCTGTAAGTATTGTAAACAAATAACTCATAATTGTATCCAAACTGTAATATTCTGCTAATGAAAGAGGAAGTTGTAGTTTTAAAATTTTAAAAGCATTCACGAATATCCACAGTAGGTTAGTTTGGCAATCAATGCTTTTCTTTACCTCATAAATCACATCTGTTGTATTATTATCCTTGTGCCTTTGTGTTGCTGGTGTTTAGGCTGTTAGTATGCTGTTTTATATAACAAAGCACACACAGGAGATTTTCTTCTCTTTCTTGATTGGGCTACTGCTCTGCCATGCTACATTCTAAATCTCCCCCTCCCTACCCCCCAAACACACCTATGTTATTTCTGCACAAACAGTACTCCTTTTCTCTACTCAAGGACTTTCTCACGATTTTACTCAGGTTGCTTCCACTCCTTCAACCTGACTCACCAAGATGCGACTGCGGTTTACAGGTTTTGGGAGATATCACAAGATTTTGGCAATTTTACTGTTTCTCTTTTTTAATTTTCATAGAAAAGTTTCTAGGAACAGTAGTGTTTATGTTTGGGAATTTGAAAGAAAATTAAGAAATCTGCCAAGTTACATAAGAATCATCTTTATCTTTTTATTTTCTTTTTCAATTAAAAAAAAAGATTTTATTTATTTGACACACACACAGAGACATAAACAGAGAGTAGTAAAGGGAGAGGAAGAAGCAGACTCCCCCTCAGCAGGGAGTCCAATGCTCGATCCCAGGACTCTGAGATCATGACCTGAGCTGAAGTCAGATGCTTAATGACCGAGCCACCCAGGCACCCTATTTTTAAAAGTTTAAACAAGAAGTTGATCATCTCTAATTGCTGGTATTGAACTTGAATATACCAAATGAGGTGTAAGAGTGCTTTTTTTTTTTAAAGTTATTTTTGTTCATGGTGTTAGTATTAAAGAAAGGAACATTGTGATGTGACACTAATAATAATAATTAAAGTGAGGAATATAGGATTTGTCACAGCACTCAGGATTTCCAGGGATCTCTTCCTGAGAGGTAGTCATATATTTCTCTCTCAGTCTTTTATTAAGTATTATAGTTAATACAAATATTTTCAAATAAAATTAGCTCACCCTTCCTTCATGCATTTCTCCTAAGTGCTAAATTTGTTTTCATTTCTACTCTTTATTCTGGGCACTATTCATGAGGCTAATGAAACAAGATCCCATAGGAGTTGAAGCCTATTCATATGAAGGAATTTCTGTAGTACCAGGGGTTCTCAGCTACTCTTTGGTTAAACAAAGAATTGCATATTAAAAAAAAAAAAAAAAAAGCAAAAACAGAAACAAAAAACATAAAGAAAAATAAAAAATAGATTCAAGAGGTCAGATTCTACAAGATCTTTGATTTATAAACTTTGGCAAGCTTCTAATCCTTTTGAGTTTTTATTCCCTTATGTCTGGAAAGGTCTATAGGACATAATGTTTATCTTTCTCACAGGGATGTTTGAGCATTAAATGGAAGTGGTATATCTGATACCTCTTGTGTCCTCCTTTATATCCTCATTCTCTCAGCGGATCCCAGGCACAGCTATAGTGAACAATTTCACTCCAACTCTCTTTGCACAGAGTTTCTCCACCCAACACAGCATTTCCTTCACTCTTTCCCTGAGCTTCTCTGTGATCACAGCCAGGAAAACAAATGGAACCCATGTGAATCCTCCTTTGTATACCGAATGATGTTCCAGGAAGTTAACATACATCTGGCTACAACACTAAACCAATGAGAGTTGGAGCTGATGGATAAATGCTTCTGCCTGTTGATCAGATTCTGGGGTAAATAATTCTGAGAGTCATTCTATAAGTCCCTAAGAAGGCCAAAACAGATTACGTTCCCATTGCCCACTGTAATATTAACTAAAAAATGTGTCCCTTTATGAGATTTTCCTCCCTGATTCTTTAAACTTCTATTATCTCCCAAACCTGCTCCCTGGGATCCTTATACCAAGGAAACCACCTGCACCCACGTTCTTGACTTCAGCTCTATTTTGGGGAGATAGTGATTGAGGCTGATATTAATAAACATAAATGTTTGTTCAACACTGCTCAGGTGTGTTGCTCTTAGCTTGAAAGGCTGAACCTTGGAGAAGCATCAGGAGGTTATTCACACTTCCTTAACCTTTCTTAGGTAGGTACTCCCTACCTAAGATTTCAAAACTCACATATGTTTATACATAAGGGTCAGGAACACACCACCTGTGGTAGGCAGGGTCGTGGCACTTAGACTAACCACAAAGAGCATACATAGCATCTATCCTGGGAGTTAAGGCTCATCTTTTTTCTGCTGAAAATCCACTCAAATGCTAGACTCTGAAGTACGTGTCTATTGATGTATAACTTTACCTTATAAATTATATCATATTCTTGTTGTCTGCATTTCTAGTTTATGTACCAATTTCTTTGTTTTCTTTTATCAGCAAAAATTCATGACCTTTATTCTCAGCCGTGTCACTGACATTGAGACATGCAAAATATGGACCTTCAGGAAATGAATACTCCCCAACAAGAAACATAAAGAATGTCAACAGATATTTCTTCAAATCTATCATATTGTGTGTCCAAACCCAGTCTCAGAGTCGTATTGATCTTTACAAAAATCTCCCAGATCCATGAAGCACAAAACTACAGGCAAATAATAATAATAAAAAGAAGATCAACAATATATTTGAGTGCCAGCTTACAAGAATTTATTAGATTAAAATGTTCATTTTTAATTACTTTTCAATGAAAATCCAATAGCATATATTCCATCAATTGTACAGAATTTAGTTCATTTGAGATTATTCATTAAGTTCAGTTGGCCAAAATTCAATGCTACAAGAAACTTATGATTTAGGAATAGAATAATAGTAGTAAATGGTGGAGTTGAAAACGATGGCTGTACTAAGTAGAGACTTTGATTTCAATACTCAAATGCATCTGGACTCTCAAAAAGTTGCTCTATAAAAGCCAGATACACAGGGTGGCCTGTAACACAATGACTGGTAGCTCCTAGAAGTGAAGTAGGTTGGGTGGCAGAATCTGGATCCATAGCCCAGAGAAGGGAAGCCACAGATTCTAAAACCCAGGGGTCTGAAGCCCTGGGATCCACAACCCAGTGAGTAACAGCTTCTGGATCCATAGCCCAGGGAATGGTAGCTGCTGGACCCAATGCCCACAGACCCGGGGTAAGCAGTCCAGCAGGGACTACAGAGCAAGGAGGTCCTCGGGCGGTAGCAGAACGTCTGGCAAGGTCTGGACACCACACAGGATGTCTGGCAGCTGGTGGGCTCACAGCAGGTCTCCTGACAGCCACTGGAGGGGGAGGAGCCCAGCTGGCAGGTGCTGGGAGAGCAGAGGTCAGTGCGGTAGACCAGGTTGCTGGGGTAAGAGCCACAGGAGGATCCTGGGTAGCGCAGGTAGCCTCCAAGGGAGCGGGAGGAGAAGGTTCCAGAGCAGCAGCTGTAGGACATGTTGGCAGGAGATGTGGGTTCAGCTGAGTGACCGTGAGGAGATTCTGTGTTTGAATTTCGTCTCTGGGCTGGGGTGTTTATATACTCTCAGCCACAGGTGTGGCACACTACAGAATCACGGTTCCTATGTTAGAGCTGGTCTTTTGCATATGTGTAACTCAATAATATCCTTTGTAATTGCAGTTGAATAGTTTCCCACATTTGGATTTATGGGTGCTATAATTTTGGTGTTACAGTCAAAGCCAATGAACTGCTCCTAGGTCAGAAATGCCATGACTGTTTGACATTAATGTTCATCCCATCATGATGAGGAAACACCACAGCCAGGAGAGCTTTTCCTTGGGCTTATGTTATCTGCATCGGTGTCCTGTATATCAACATCTTTCCGCCTGGATGGAGACTTCCTGGAATATCCACCTTGTCACCATAGTCTACAAGCTCCAAAATTCCTTGCTGGTAATTTGTTATGGCTGCAATAGAGAAAGAATGCATCAAGTCGTGGTTACCCAGTGCGTCTCTTATCCAGTGAAGAGAGAACGAAAAGAGATAAAAGTATCTGTCAGTGTCTAGATACCTTGCCACATATCTAAAGAAAAGGTGACAACACAAGGGCTCAGCTGAAGCAATCCCAAAGAAGGTCAATGTAGGCCCATTTCTAGGCAGTCAAGAGGAAAACACTAGTGTGCCAAGGGCAGGGAATAGCTAAAAGAGAATAGAGAAAACAGAGATTTCAGCCTTTTTTCTGGTGTAATACTAAATGATGATCTGTTCCATCCCAATTCCACCTAATTCTTTAGAATTACAACCTTTCAAATTTAGTATTTTTATGAAGAATGATGTATTATCCATTTTATCATCTACATTTATAAATATCCAGGGCTTCTAACGTTTCAGAAAGTTTTAGTTTTTCACTACACGGGTTTTGAATCATTTTCTGGCACTTCCACAACCTGGTACCACCCTTCATTTTCCTACCTAAATGTTTCTTTTCCAGGTCCCTTTTCCTCTGGGGGTACATGAATCTGTTTCTCTTTCTCTCCTTTTTCTCTATCTGTCCCCCTACCATTTTTCATTCTTGTTTTTTTTTCTGTGTTTAAGTTTGGTTTTCTCCATTTTTCTTCTTCTTTTTTTTTTCTTTGCCATTGCTTAACTACAGATTCAATTTTTTTAAAATTTTGATAATTTATCATATTCTTACAGTATAACCGGCTGCTTTCTAAGTTCAATGTTAAAATAAAATCAGTAAAAAAACAAATAAAATAGGGGTGCCAGGGTGGCTCAGTTGGTTAAGCATCTGACTCTTGGTTTGGGCTTAGATCATGATCTCAGGGTCATGAGATCAAGCCCCATGTCAAGCTTCACCCTAGGTATGGCGGTTGCTTAAGATTCTCTCTCTCCCTCTCCCCTTCGCACCACCCACTCTCTCTAAAAGTTAACTACTTACTTGATTAAAATCAGCTAAATGATATTCTAGGCCTGGGAGAATACTATTATGGTTGATGGCAAAATTTTATTTTACCAATAAAACCATAATAAACTTACAACAATAATGTTAAAAGTATTGAATTCTTTCAATAAAATTTATAGCAGTTTTAAAAGAAACATTTTAGACTTTCTAGAAGGAAGAGGACTGAGGAAATATGTAAATGAACCCAATTCAAATACCTACTTTGTGAGTCCTTGATTTCCTATTCATCGAAATCAGAATTTCTCCTTGCTTTTTGCCTGGCTCAGCAAGTAGGTAAAGGGTCCTATTGATACAATACTGTGGACGTTATGATTTCCCCAATTTCTCTGTTTTCGAACATAATTCCTTAAAAATAAATTTGATCAAAGAGTACAAGATTTCAGTCATGTAGAATGAATAAATTCTGGGGTTCCAATATACAACATGGTAGCTGTAGTTAGTAAAACTATTAATACCACTTTTATATATTTAAAATTTGCTAAGAAAGGTGTTCTTAAGTGTTTTAACCACCCATGCAAAAATTGTAACCATGTGAAATGGTGAATATTTTATTAGTTTGATATTGATAATCATTTCACCATGTAGACTTATGTCTAAACATCACATTGTATACCTTAACATATAACTTGTCATTTATACTTTAATAAAGCTGGAAAAAATAAAATAATATTGAAGGTAAAACTTATGGGTTAAAAGGGGAGCATAGATTTATAAGGCAAACCATGAAGTTTAGTGATTTTGTTTTCAGTTACTCCAAGCTCCTTGTATAAGGATCATTCTCTGAAAAGAGGTATTTTTCTCTTCTCTTTACCTCTAAATTTCTGAAGCTTCACCCACACTAAGTTAGTATAAATTTCAAAAGGATTTGTTAATTCCCCACCTGTAGACTAATTAATTAACCTTAGACCCAGTGAATATATTGTTTGTTCTATATAGCATAGAGCTCCACCATTTTTTGAACTGATTTATTTCTCAACAACTAAAAATTGAGATATTTCACATAGAATTGATCACTCTGGGCTGTGCACCCAGTGACATCTAGTCTTTTTTTTTTCTTTAAGATTTTATTTATTTACTTGACAGACAGAGATCACAAGTAGGCAGAGAGGCAGGCAGAGAGAGGGGGGGAAGCAGGTTCTGTTCACCGAGCAGAGAACCCGATTCGGGGCTCGATCCCAGGACCCTGGGATCATGACCTGAGCCAAAGGCAGAAGCTTTAACCCATTGAGCCACCCAGGTGCCCTGACATCTAGTCTTTTTATTGCAAAGTCCCATCACTAGGCTATGAACAAAATTGTTTTGATATTTGAGTCGTGTTTCCAACAGAATCTCATCCATAGTTGAAAGTCGCACTTTGGGCACCCACCTGCTGCTCTTTTTCAAATTGCATAACAGGCTGGAGATCTTTCTTTTGCTAAGTATCTAGGTTAGACATCCAATAAGCAAAAGCTAATACTTTTAATTTAAAGATTCTAATACTATGTATTATTATTTATAGCGACGAAACATGTTATTATCCAACATAGATTAGAAGACTTTTGAATTCTGTATTCTTGAAATGTATTTGTTGTACAAAAATATCATGGCTGCTTTTCTTAAATGTGCTACAGGAAATATTAAAGCACGTTTCTCTCTGTAATATATTCTTGGTATTTCTCCCTAGGGATCATTTCATTTAAATTTTATAAGGTGGAGAAACACTGAAGATTTCTCAATAAACATATCAGTGAGGTATCCGAGTATGTATTTTTTTCCCTATAAATTATCCAGAAACAACGGTTGAGAACATGAGTTCAAATGGAAGATATTTATTTTGGAGGGGATACCAGTAATTACATGCAGGGGCATGGGAAATATGGCAGACAATGGAAGGAAGGCAATGCAGGTTGCATTACTAAGCCAGGCACCACTGCAAATAACTGAAACCCAATCCCAATGGAGAATTCCCCACACAAGGCACAGCAAGCCCTTGTGGAATGAAGAAGTCCTTGGGCAGAATTTTATAGATACTCCCCAGTAATCAGTACACTTCAGAGTTTACGGATGATTACCCAGGGGATGTAGGCTGGGTGTGACAGCTTCTGTTGGGAATGAGTTATTACTAGAAAAGCAGAGATACAATAAACATGGAAAGGAATAAGATAAGATCTGGAAGTATAAATGAGAAAAGAAAAGCAGAAAGGTGTGAAGTCACATGGTGAATTCAGGTCATATTGTGACACAATGTAAAACATATAAGGTATGGAATAGGAGACAGGTTTGGAAAGAAAGGCTGAATATCCACAACTGTGGCATTTGAGTTTCCTGAAATTTGGAAGGTGTCATCTATTACCAATGAAACTACTACAACAGGACTTTTCAATGGCTACCTTCACTGTAGCTCCTCACTTAATTTGAATCATACCCTCGTATTTTTAAAATAAGTATATCTTTCAAAATTATGTAAAATTAAGAAGCTAATATTACTTAAAACAGTGAACCCTTCTGCTCAATGAGAATAGAAACTCCAGGAAAATACATCATCATCATCACCTCTGTTTGGAAACTTCAGAGAAATACCGAAGTATTTCAGAGTCCCAAAGGTACTATATGGGCCAGAACTTAAGTCAAAAGAAATAAGCTTCCATCTGGAGTTGCTATTCTCTTAAAATTATATGTTGATTTTGAAAGTAGGGACTGAGAGGCTAAGAGAATTCCATAAACTCAGTGGGCTTAAGAAATAAAATTGGAATTCAGCATCTATCAGAGTTGAGATCATGGCAAATATCCCAGACCTCAGAGAGCCAATTCCTAGAAGTAAAATTGAAGTGCTAATAAGCAGCTTTTCATAAGGACTGAAGCCCAGTTTTGAATTATCTCAATCCCTGATTGGATTAAAGTGATCTAAGATGCGGGTGACCTTATCCTAGCAGCCTGCCTGAAACATAAGTAAATTCTTTCTGGAGGAAAGTAAATCATTCTGGGATGTGTATGTGTGTGTGTGTGTGTGTGTGTGTGTGTATTTCATATATATTTCTACTACTCTCAAAATATAGTAGGAATATGAGAAGAAAAGATTGAAACAAAAGAGAACACCAGAAAATAGAATCTGAAGTACATGGTTCATGTGCCAAAATCAGACATTAAAATACCTATGTGAAGAATTTAACCTATTAGGAAATAGGAAGATATTATCAAGGAATAATTATATTTAAAGAAATGAAGATATGTTTGAGAATTTTGACGGAAAACTGAAAGCGATGCAACAGAACCTCATCGAAATTTTGGAAATTAACAATATACTAACTGATCCGTAAAATTTAATTGATGTATTTTTTCAGGAGATGAGACAGAGCTGAATAGACAATTAATGAATTGGGGGATAGACTAGGAAGAAATTCCCAAAGTTAAGCATAAAGAGATAAAAAGAATGAAAACAAAGAAAAGAGTATGAAAGGCAAATGTAACATTATTTAATAGTGAATTTTGCTTATAGTTAGAATTTCAGAAAAAGGGAGATGATAATGAGACAGAAACAATATTTGAAGAGACTATGGTTAAAAATTTACCCAAATTGATGAAAGGGATGAGTAGAGTTGGCTTGACACCAAGGCGGAGTGAAAGGCACAAGGATTTACCCAGGAAATATCTGTGAGAGAAGAGTTGGAGGAGTGGGTGAAGAAGGCTAGGAGAGCTGTTCGACTGGGTAAAATCTGACCACAGTGCCTGAGGCAGCCACACAGACTAGTCATAACTCCCTGAGGCCATTGGTGAATCCTCAGTCATTGGCCATCAGAGAAGTTCCATGTGTCCCAGGACAGAACTTATCTAATGTCTCTGCTGCACATGGCGCCCTTGGTCAACTAAGCCTCCTCCAGTTGAAGATCTGAGAAGGGAAGTCTCAGAGTTGATATGCATATGGAGAGAATCTGTTAAGATTACAGGTCTCATATCAGACACACTGAACCTAAAACCCAATTATTCCTTCCCTCCTTTCTATGTTGTTTAGCTCTTTGGTTCTCTTTCTAAGGCCCCTGATTGATCTCTACTTGTGATTCTGTCTTGGTTCAGTCCTTCACTGTAACCACTTCTCCAAATAAATGTCCAGGTTTCTCTCTGGCTTTAACCATCAATGATATTTAATTTGTATCAGCTGACATTTTTGCCCCTTTCCATTGCATCTGAGACATACTGTGTAATTGATTGTGGATATAGTTGGACAATAATTTTGGAAAATGAGAAAACATGGTGACAGGTAAGGTCAGTATTTAGTCTGTTCCTACTAAAGCCAAAATTATACCTCTGATCAATTGACAAAGCAGAAAAATAGTTATATTTCATTTCTTGCCATTTAAGAAAAGTATGTGCCCATTATTGCCAGGAATAAAACACATGAAGGTTATGGCAAGAGGAAAGGAAGGGCTTTCCTGGCTGAGATGGGATGAACATTAATGTCAAACAGTCACAGCATTTTTTTACATAGGAGCTGTTCACTTGCTTTGGCTGTAACACCAAAATTATAGCACCCATAAATACAAGATATGGAAACTACTTAGCTGCAATTACAGAGATTATTGAGTTACACATATGCAAATGAGAGTGCACAAATGTGTGAAGAATGACCAAGTAGGTTACCACACCTGTGGCTAAGAGTATATAAACATCCCAGTCCAGAGACGAAATTCAAACACAGAATCTCCTCACAGTCACTCAGCTGAACCCACATCTCCTGCCAACATGTCCTACAGCTGCTGCTCTGGAACCTTCTCCTCCCGCTCCCTTGGAGGCTACCTGCGCTACCCAGGATCCTCCTGTGGCTCTTACCCCAGCAACCTGGTCTACCGCACTGACCTCTGCTCTCCCAGCACCTGCCAGCTGGGCTCCTCCCCCTCCAGTGGCTGTCAGGAGACCTGCTGTGAGCCCACCAGCTGCCAGACATCCTGTGTGGTGTCCAGACCTTGCCAGACGTTCTGCTACCGCCCGAGGACCTCCTTGCTCTGTAGTCCCTGCTGGACTGCTTACCCCGGGTCTGTGGGCATTGGGTCCAACAGCTACCATTCCCTGGGCTATGGATCCAGAAGCTGCTACTCACTGGGTTGCAGATCCCAGGGCTACAGACCCCTGGGATTTAGAGTCTATGCCTTCCCTTCCTTGAGCTATGGATCCAGTTTCTGTCACCCAACCTATTTTCCTTCTAGGAGTTTACATTCATCTTGTTACTGGCCAGACTGTAGATCTGGCTTCTTTTGATTAGCATGTTGAAGAGCGAAATCCATTTGAGAAAGGCAGATTCTGTCCTGAGATTACCTACTATCTTAATTTCTTCCATTAAAATATATCTAATATTCCCTGATCACCAGTAACTTTACCTCACCAGCCCTCAAACACTGGCTGATAGAACTCTGTTAACTATGATTAATGAGTAATTCAAATTACATTGTTGATAGAAGTTACGGTTTGCATTGCATTTCTCCCAAAAATAGATGGAAAGTCAAATGATTTTATTTTAATAAAATCTTTATTCTGCCATCCAGATACGTTGTTTATATTTTTATTTATTGGTAGTGTGTCAACTAGGATTTGTGTTATCAATGCTTTTGTTAATGGGCTTCGGAGAGCTCAGGTTTTAATGGCCATGCACTAATTTTTGTTGGGTTTGAATATTTCCTCCTGTTTAAGCAGTTCCTTGGATGCCTACATTTTCTAGGTATAGCCTTTTTCTCAATGAAATCCCAGGGGTTTGAGTATCTTATTCACACAATGAATATAAACTCTGCATACAAAGACATAATAAAGACATTATGTATCAGAGAAATTTGAGGAGTTTAAGAACAAAGTTTAGATTTACATGATGAGGTCTATGCATGCAGGTTATTCAAATGGAAGATTGGTGTGTGGGTGTACCATTTCAGAGAAAGAACACCTATGAGCTTTAGCTAATCAAAGTGAAAGGATGCCATATATTTTTTTTAATTGACTAAATCCCTGTACTCCAATTACTATTCTCAATCTGCTCAAATTATCCCCATTTGTGTAAGAACAACTTAGATGGGAACAAACTTAGCTGGGAAGGAACTAGCCTCAGCAGGTGTAAAGTTGCACCTGTGTTCTTTGCCAACATATACACCGAATCTAACTAAATGAGAATCTTTTATAAAAGAAAAACTTTAAATATCATTGAAAATTACTGTTTCTGCTGTATATTTAAATAAAATTGGCTACCCTTTATTTACACCATTCTTCTCTTCTACATCAGAGTGTTATAAATGCAAGGTGTTAACATGTAACATAGAAACTAACTATATAGTAGATAATAGAGGTACCATATCATACTAACATAGCATGATAACAACCGGAGACATCATATTCATATAGAACAACTAGTGTTTAAATATTTCCCCCTAGTCTCTATTTTATAAGATCCTCAAACATCCCTGAAATTAGGAACTGGAACACAGAGTACTTGAAGCTTGGATAAAACCCAGTCTGCTAAGTTTATCCCAGTATATTTCACCATGTTTTCTTTATTTCCTCCTTAACTACTGACATAGTAATACATGAAATATAAAAGGAGTGGGAGGGGCCATTAATTAAATCTACTTACTCCACAAAGGGGGAAACTGAAAGATAGAGCGCTAGATAGAATTTTACAGGATTACACAGCAAGTTATTAGTAGAATTATTTGTAGAGTTGCTTTATTCTATACATTCTCTCCAATTCTCCCCTCATATGCTCCCTCTCTTCCTCATCTTTCGTTCCCTCTTCCTCCTCCTCCACTATATTGAGAAAATAGTCATGACACATAGCTGAAGGAAAACATAAAGGAATAATGGAAGGAGATTTGGGGAAAATTTCATTAGCCATTGTGCTATAAAATTTAAAATAGTCAACACCTCCATAAACAGTCCTGCTCATGAATTTTAATGACCCAAGTTGGTCTCATGCCCATTATCTTCAACCAAGGGAAAGAATCCAATTTTGTACCCCAAAACATAAGCAATGGCAGAGTAGTCATGAGGAGCAGCTGGAGCTTTTTGGCTAACCTGAAGCCACGTCTGTTAATGTCTCCAGATTTTACATGTCGGAATGGAAAATTTTCTGGCTTTCAGAAATATTTTAGTGTCATAGTTTTCCTGTTATTGATAAAACAAATTACACCAAAATCAGGGGTTTAAACAATACAAATTTATTATCTTACAGTTTTGTAGGTCAAAAGTCAGATATAGTCTCATTGGGCTAAAATCAACATGCTGACAGTACTATATTCCTTTCCAGAGGCTCTAGGGGGGAAATCTACTTTCTTGTCGTCTTTAGCTTCTGGAGGCCAGCTGCATTTCTTAGCCCATGCTCCCCTTCTTCTGTCTTCAGAGCCAGTAATGATGGGTCAAGTCGATCTTGCTCTATATCACTCTGACCAACCCTCATGCCTCTTTTTAAGGATGCTTAAGATTATGTTGTGTCCACCTGCTAATCTCCCTATTTTATTTTATTTTTTTTAAGATTTTACTTATTTATTTGACAGACAGAGATCACAAGTAGGCAGAGAGGCAGGCAGAGAGAGAGCGGAGGAAGCAGACTCCCCACAGAGCAGAGAGCCCTATGTGGGGCTCGATCCCAGGATCCCAGGATCATGACCCAAGCCGAAGGCAGAGGCTTTAACCCACTGAGCCACCCAGGCGCCCCTAATCTCCCTATTTTAAGGTCAACCAATTAGCCCCTTTAATTCCATCTACTACTTTAATAACCCTTTTTACATAAAGTAACATTCATAAATTCTGAGGTTTAAGATATGACTATGTTGGCGAGATCATTATTCTGCCTACCAACACTAGTGAACAAGCCAATTTACTAGAAAACAACAACAAAAACCCAACCAAACCAAAAAACAAAACAAAACAAAAAAACCTTAAAGACTGGTTGACTGTAAATAGGTAGCCATGTAGTGAAATGCTCACGAATGGCAAGCAAAATTCAACGGTGAGGACAGCAAACTTGCAATACCAGGGCTACACATGAAGTTACCATATCCCATTTCATGTTGGTAGCCAAGATAAGAAAACTGTAATATTTTACAAGAAATGTAACTCCTGATGTCTTGCCATGCTCATTCAAGAAACTGCCACTTCATCTATTTCATGTCTCTAGTACATACTAAATTTCCCAGAGTATAGACTTTCTTCTTTCTATATTTTAGTACAGTGAATTGTGATCTTCCAATTTTCACCAGATTAACTCCACTCCACACAATGAACAAAAGACCTGCTGGTACTTGTTTGGTTTCCTCCTGCTGCATTGTTTGACAGATGCCTAACACCTCAGATTTTGAACCTAAGGGTTTAGGTCCCAAGCTTCTGCCACCCCACAACTATAATTCCAGAAGCTGCTGATCCTCTGCCAACTGGTTCCCAATTCTGACTTCTAAGAATAAGTGTGATCAGTTTCCCGGGAAATATGCCAGTGAATCATTCCTAGGCACTTGATCTCAACAATTTCTATTAATTATTGTTTATCTCATTAGTGATTACAGAGATTTATCCTCCCCAACTTCCTGCCCTCATGTTTGTTTGTTTTTTCCTCATTAGTCATGGCTCAGAACACATTGTCAAATATTCTTTTAAAGATTTTATTTATTTGACAGACAGAGAGGGATCACAAGGAGAGACAGGCAGAGAGAGAGGAGGAAGCAGGTTCCTCGAAGAGCAGAGAGCCCAATGCGGGACTCAATCCTAGGACCCTGAGATCATGACCTGAGCTGAAGGCAGAGGCTTTAACCCACTGAGCCACCCAGGCATCCCTTATTATCAAATATTTTGTTAGTACCATTAATTTTCACATTTTCACTGAGCCTTTAACATGAGTCAGAATCCATGGAATGGAAATGTGTTATTGAATGTGTTTTTAAAAATAAGATTATATTTGTGTATTACTGCATAATTTAAAATATATTAAGGATGGGGTGCCTGGGTGGCTCAGTGGGTTAAAGCCTCTGCCTTCGGCTTGGGTCATGATCCTGGGGTCCTGGGATCGAGCCCCACATAGGGCTCTCTGCTCTGCGGGGAGTCTGCTTCCTCCGCTCTCTCTCTGCCTGCCTCTCTGCCTACTTGTGATCTCTGTCTGTCAAATAAAGAAAAATAAAAAAAAAATCTTTATTAAAATATATTAAGGAAATGTGTAGGGTCTCTGCTCTAACGGGTCTGAAAATCAAAGACAGAAAACAAGTACTAACTAAATAATTATTTAATTACAGTAACAATGAGCTATGAATGAGTTTTTGATACTAAAATAATATCAAGAGAAACTCACCAAGTCTTAGAGGTCAAGAAAAATTTCCCAGAGGAATAGCATTTGGAATAGGTTGGAAGAGTAAGTAGAGAGGATGGATAGGTAGGATTTGGAGAAGTATTTTTAGGACCCAAGTCTTGAGATGTGCATTATAAAACTGAAAGGCATTTTGTCTTTTCAGTGAGAGAAAATGAAAAAAATTACTTGAAATTAGGTCAGAAAGATTTGAGGGCCATTTTTTTTGGGTCTTCAGTGGTCCGGTTCAGGATTGCATTTTCTTCAGAAAGCAATGAAAGCCACTGAACGATTTTAGGCAGAGTTATAAAAATGTCTGATTTGTTAGTTTTTGAAATAATCTTTATTATTCAGTTAATATTCATACAAAATGAAATGAACAGATTTTAAGGGTAGAGTTTGATGTTTTTGACAAATATATACACCCATATTACAACTACCTGATCATATATAGACCATTTTTCCTCCTCAGAAAGTACCCTCATGCTTCTTTGAAATCAATTTCTGCCAGCTCAAGCCCACTACTGTAATGATTTCTATCATCATAAAATGATTTTGCCTCTAAAATTTCAAAAAAAATTAGACCATACAGTATGTTCTTAGGTGTATCCTACTTTTCTCATTCACCATAATGCTCTTGAGATTCCCCATGGTGCTTATGTTCTATTCATTTTATTTCTGTGCAATGGTCCCTTGTGGGAATAGATGATGATGTGTTTATTCCTTCACCTGTGGATAGATATCAAATTGTTTCAAGATTAAAGGAAACCTTTCTTAATCAATAAATCTGCAATTGAACATCAATTCTTCCAGTCTTTTTGTAGACATATGTTGTTAGTATTTTTGTGTTTGTTTCTTTTTTGAAATTCAAATGGAATTTCTGAGTCATAGAGTGAGCATAAGCTTAACTTCATTAGAAATTTCTGAAATTTTCAATGTTGATTTTATCATTTTACTCTACCACCGCCAATGCCCTGGATTTCTGGGAGCTCCACATTCTCATCAACATTGGTATTATCTTTCATTTACTGAATGAGAGTGGTATCTCATTGTGATTTTAAGTTTCTTTTTGTGTGTGTATGATTTTAAGTTTCACTTACTTGGTGAAAAATGATTTTGAACAGCTTTTCTTGTGCTCACTGGTTATTCTCTTGACTTCTTTTGTGCAGTGTTTATTCACGTTTTTCCACATTATATATACATATATATATATATATATTTTGCTAATATGCTGGATTTCTTTACTTACTCTGGAAATAAGCCCACTGTTTGATTTATGTATTGTTAGTAATTTCATATTTGTGACTTGCCTCCTTATCTTCATGATGACATTGGATAAACAAAAACTTTCATTTTGATGAAATCAAATTTATCAGTTATTTTCCTTTTGTTTTATTTTTCTTTTGTACTTTTTTGCCTCCCACTAGGTTGGAAAGATACTCTCTTATTTTTGTTCTAGATGCTTTAAAATTTCATCTTTTATATACAAAGTCTGTGACATGTATCAACATACATATTTTTTTAAGTTCTTTACATGCATCCATTAGTTCAAATGCCATGTGTTGAAAATATATTTTTCCCCACTTGAGTTGACTTGACATCTTTGTAAAAACAAACTTATCAGTATACATAGGAGTCTATTCTAGAACTCTATACTGTTTCAAAGGTTAATTATCTATACTTATTTCAATACCACAGTATCTTAATATACCTTTATATTAATGAGATTAATTAATTAATGAGATTAATGAGATAATGTCTTCCAACTTTGCTTCTGTTTCAAGATTATTCTTGCTCTCTTGCAAAATACAAATTTTAGAATAAGCTTTTTTAATTTTTATAAAAATGCCAGTTTATAAAAATGCCTACTGGCATTTTTGTTCAGAATGTGTTGAATCTATAAATTAAGCATAATAAACATCTTCCAAACTTAAGATGTCTATTTTCTTGGGTCTTATTTCATTTCTTACTGTAATATTTTATAGTATTAAGTTTGAAATCTTGACTCTTTAAATGTATCTCTTAGGTTATATGCATTGTTATTATAACATACTTTAGATTTGATTTTTCACATATTTTTGGTTATTATATAGAAATAAAATAGATTTTTTAATGGTAATTTTATAGATTCATTGGATTTTTTACATCATTCTACCTATGAATATAGAATGATTTCCTGCTCCCTTGCTCATGCTTATGCCTTTTATTTGTTTTTATTGCCTATTTCTCTGGCTAAAACCTGTAGTGCAATGATGACTAGAAATGTGGGGGAATGTTAATGTGGTTGATTTTTTGTGCATATGTATGAGTGTGTTGTGAGCTACCTTCTCTGCTCACATTAACAGATAACAGATTAACTTTTTAGTTTTAAGAGCCTGTTGTTTGGGGTGCCTGAGTGGCTCAGTGGGTTAAAGCCTCTGCTTTCGGCTCGGGTCGTGATCCCAGGGTCCTGGGATCGAGCCCCACTTCGGACTCTCTGCTCAGCAGGGAGCGTGCTTCCCTTCCTCTCTCTCTGCCTGCCTCTGCCTACTTGTGATCTGTCTGTCAAATAAATAAATAAAAATATTTTTTAAAAAGCCTGTTGTTTATAGTATCAAATTATATCCAACCAGGGAAGTTGACTGAATATTAATTGAGTTAATTTAGAGGACATTTGCAACAAAATCCTTGTGTTCTCCTCCCCAGTGCACCTGGGAAGTCTGTTTTCAAACTCCCCTCACATCAGGAAATGGGAACTTTGCACATAGCAATTTACTAACTGAATGTCTTCTAATTCAAGATTGGCATACTCACTATACCACCCCATTCCTATCACCTCCCTCTTAAAATTTCACTGTAATTCAGTTTAGCCCAATTTCAGAAGATTGAAAGATAACCTTTATTTGGTGAGGGAGGGAAGCACTATAAATGAAATGGCATTTAAAAATGAACCTAGGGGGGCGCCTGGGTGGCTCAGTGGGTTAAGCCTCTGCCTTCAGCTCAGGTCCTGGTCTCAGGGTCCTGGGATCAAGCCCCGCATTGGGCTCTCTGTTCAGCAGGGAGCCTGCTTCTCACTCTTTCTCTCTCTGCCTGCCTCTCTGCCTACTTGTGATCTCTCTCTGTCAAATAAATAAATAAAATCTTAAGAAAAAAATGAACCTAGGGGCACCTGGGTGGCTCAGTGGGTTAAAGCCTCTGCCTTCAGCTCAGCTCATGATCCTAGGGTCCTGGAATCGAGCTCCATATCGAGCTCCCTGCTCAGTGGGGAGCCTGCTTCCACCTCTCTCTCTTTGCCTGCCTCTCTGCCTACCTGTGATCTCTCTGTCAAATAAATAAATGAAACCTTTAAAAAATGTAAAAATGAACCTAAAAGCTGGGACGTTCTTAAATATGAAAGACATGAGAATTATGAGAAGAGAAAGGGGAAGTATAGGAAGATGACATGAAATGACCAAAGCAGAGTGAGAAAATACATATTATGCATTCAGGGAAGAATTGAAGTTCAGTTGGTTTATAGTAAAAGGAGGGTTTATGTAGAAATTGGGAGACAGATTTAAAAAAAAAAAGAGCAAGACAGGTTGTGTACATGTGGATATGCTGACTACTGGACCTCATTATCACAAATTTTCCCATTCTCACTCAAATTAGTGCAATCATCTTCTAATCAGATGTCCTTGCTCCAACTTCTACCTTGATCAAGCTATATTTACTTATTCTCCAGGTGCAGCTTGTAAATTACTTTCTCTGGGAAGCTTTGTTGACTTCTAAGACAGTTGAGATTTCATTGTTAAATGTACTTATATGTTGAGGATTTGCTTGTTTACAGCTTTAATCACTGCTGTAATTAAGTGATTATTTGGTTAACCTTGATAGAAAGTAAGTTCAAAGAAATAGGAACCACATTTTTAAATATTATTTTTAAATTTTCTCACTATATAGTAGCAGATGAATGAATGTATTCTCCTCAAAAGAAAATATGATGGAACACTTGTGCATCATGCATTTCCTATGAGCAGAGCTGAATGAATATTATTTTGAGAAGTGACTAGTATCGACAAGATGTTTGACAACATACTACTGAGGCATGACTAATAAAAAATATGGAAGTCAAGGTTGAAGGGGAACAAAGCTGTTATCTGTAATCACTAATGTGACACGAATAAATAAATAGGAATTGATGAAATCAATTGCATAGAAATGACTCATGATGAGTTTCCTGGGAAACTGAAAACATCAATCCCTAGAAATCAGAACCACATGCTGGCTGGTAAAAAAGATGACTGGCAACTCCTGAAAATAGAGTTGCTTAGGCAGCAGGAGATTGGGAATGGAATCCCTGGGTTCAAAATTTACAGAGCCAGTGAGTGTAACAGAAGGGCAAGAAATAGAGCAGGACAAAGTCAGAAGTCTGGTAGGAACAGGACCTATGGGGGATCTAGTAGCAATCTGATAGAGAGCAGGGCTGTGTAGGAAACAAGACCCAGAATCACTGTTGCCAGAATTTTGAGGGTACTTTACCTTGATCCCGGTAAACTCAGAACGTTGCAAAAGACTTGAAGGGTAGATGTTGACTGTTTCTGGAACAGCTATTGTATGGGATTAAGACAACTTCTTGAGATGTTTTAATGATAGTTTTTATGCTTTGATGCTGATATCCTTAAACAAGATATTGTGTCTATCTTAAGTATCGGTTGGGGTATTCCAAATTTATTGTCTTCAACGCTGTAATTGGGAGTTGTATGTATTTCATTATATTGTTGTGTAATGACTATTGAATCCATCCTTGATTTGTCTATAAAAGGCTGTTTTCTTTTTTAACTAGAGTATGTCCTGGGGCCAGAAAACCACTTCTACATTTTTAATCAGATAACGCTTTTAATCATCAGAGATAGCTCTGATTTAGCCAAAAAGTATTTTTCCATTTTAATGTTATTTTATGTATGTTCCAGATCTCTAAGACAACTGGCCCACACATGGAAATGTGCATGTGAGGATCATTTGTGTTATTCTATTTTCAAAAATCATGGAAATTATAAACAAAATAAGATTAAGTTCATAGAGGAGTACTGAACATTGCCATTTCTATTTCTGTCAGAGAAAGCCAAATGAAATTTTCTGTATTTTCTCTCATAATTTCAATCCCATTTAGATCTCCCAGTAACAATCTAGAAATCATGATAATTTCTCAAGCGATCTAGTGGTGATGATGATGAGTTTTGCAACTCTTCTGCTCCACTTTCCTCAACATGATGACTTTGAGTCTTGTGTTTGTTGCCTTATGGTCTTGAATGATCACAACACTGACCAAAATAGATGAGCTGACTTGTGCCTCCCATCCCAACATTCTTAAGTTAGAGTCCTAACCTCCAACACCTCAGAATGTGACTGTATTTGGAGATGGGATCTTTAAAGATGTAACCAAGGAAAAATGAGGTTATATGGGTGGGCTCTAATCCAACATGGCTGGGGTCCTTTCAAGAGGAGATTAGGATCCAGAAGCTCAGGATGATAATGGAGAGCAGGAGAAGGAAGTGGGATGACTGAAGGAGAACGAAGATGAAATCACATGGCACAATTGAAATTTCATTAAAATGAAACTTAGGAACTAGAGGTCTATCCTTAGCTTTACCATTACTCTCTGTAAGACCTAGAAACTAACTCTTCTAGGTCTCAAGATCCATGCCTATACAATAAATTAAGCCTAACTCAGTGATCTATACAGTCATTTACGTCTCTCATATTTAGTGCATTCAGAAAGTGAGTGGGACACTTTCATTTCCTTAAAGAAAAGCCACCTTTGGCAAATCTATGATTCTCTTTGAGCTTCTATTTTCTCATATGCTAAAAGAAACTTAGAGTGTAATGAGTGAATTCCACACTCGTATTCTTGTATGATGAAATAATGCATAGAAAATTTCTTTAAGTATTTCCTGGCTTTACACAAAGGTATCATTTTATTTTTATGTTTGGTTCATTTGCAATAAGCCTTATTTTTAGGAGATTGTCATTTCCTGAAATACTATATTTATAAAAGATTAGAAAGGAACCATAAAAAATTAAAGAAGATCCAATTTCATATAGCGATACAATTGAAACAGATCTATAGGATGCTTTAGAAGCTCTTTTGGAAAGGTCCAAGATGGAACACATGCCTTCTGAACTTGGACCCCTCCCACCTAGCTTCAGTGATTACCTCCTTATACACAGAGAAATGAATCACGCTAGAAACTGGTTTTTGGAATGCAAAGTTTAGACATTTTCAACCAAAATGAGGTGTATTTAATTCTAGTTATGTAAATATCATAGACATTTTTCTGTCAATTTTACAAACACATAGTAGTTTTCTATTTACTTATTTTTTATTTTTTTGGACCAAACCATATAAACTAACTTATTTCCTTGCTTTCTATATGCCTAGTATATGTGTCAACTTCTTCATTCCCTCATTCTGTCAGCACAGACACATGGTCTGTTGTTCACTGAGTGAATCCAACTCTCCTCTGCTCTTGAGACTCATCGTCAGAGATATTTGTACCTTCAAACTATGAGCTTCCAGAAAATTACTGCTTTAAGAGAATTGAAACTCAAAAGATAGCCTGATGGTGGGTATTGAGGAAGGCATGTATTGCATGGAACACTGGTGTGGTGCATAAACAATGAATTTTAGAACACTGAAAAAATAAAATAAAATGAAATAAAAATAAACAACAGATTTCTCTGAAAGATTAAAAAAAAGATATCTGTTAAGACCTTGCACACACAGGCTTTCAAAACCCATTCACATAAAAATACAATCTTTCATTTTAATTTCACAAATATGCAACAAACCAAAAGTAGAAAATAAACAAGTAACAAACTACCACATTATTTTTGGATTAAAGAGCTTATTACAGGGGCACCTGGGTGGCTCAGTCAGTTAAGCATCTGCTTTCAGCTCAGATCATGATCCCAGGGTCCTGAGATCAAGTCCCATATTGGGCTCTCTGCTCAGCATGGAGTCTGCTTCTCCCACTCACTCTCCCTCTGCCTCTTCCCCCTTCACGTGCTCTTTCTCCTTCTCCTGCTTTCTCTCTCAAACAAATAAATAAAATCTTTAAAGAAAAAGAAAAAAAAGGAGATCACAGCTTTGTAGTAAAACTTGAAATCAGGCAATGTGATGCTCCCAGTTTTGTTTTTCTTTTTCAACATTTCCTTAGCAATTTGGGGTCTCTTCTGATTCCATACAAATTTTAGGATTGTTTTCTCCAGCTCTTTGAAAAATGCCTGTGGAATTTTGATCGGAATGGCATTAAAAGTATAATTGCTCTAGGCAGTATAGACATTTTAACAATGTTTATTCTTCCGATCCATGAGCATGGAATGGTCTTCCACCTTTTTGTGTCTTCTTCAATTTCTTTCATGAGTGTTCTGTAGTTCCTTGAGTACAGATCCTTTACATCTTTGGTTAGGTTTATTCCCAGGTATCTTACAGTTCTTGGTGTCATAGTAAATGGAATTGATTCTCTAATTTCCCTTTCTGTATTTTCCTTTTTAGTGTATAAGAAAGCAACTGATTTCTGTAGATTGATTTTGTATCCTGTCACATTACTGAGTTGCTGTATGAATTCTAGCAGTTTGGGGGTGCAGTCTTTGGGTTTTCCATATAAAGTATCATGTCATCTGCAAAGAGAGACAGTTTAACTTCTTCATTGCCAATTCGAATACCTTTTATTTCCTTTGTTGTCTGATTGCTGTTGCTAGGACTTCTAATACTATATTGAACAAGAGTGGTGAGAGTGGGCATCCTTGTTGTGTTCCTGATCTCAAAGGGAAGGCTGTCAGCTTTTCCCCACTGAAAATGATATTTGCTGTGGGTTTATCATGATAGATTTTATGAAGTTGAGGAATGTTCCCTCTATCCCTATATTTTGAAGAGTTTTAATCAGGAACGGATGCTGTATCTTTTCAAATGCTTTTTCTGCATTGATTGAGAGAACCATGTGGTTCTTCTCTCTTCTCTTATTGATTTGTTCTATCACATTGATTGATTGCAAATGTTGAGCCACACTTGGAACCAGGGATAAATCCCACCTGGTCATGGTGGATAATCTTTTTAATGTACTGTTGGATCCTATTAGCTAGGATCTTGTTGAGAATCTTAGCATCGATATTCATCAGGGATATTGGTCTGAAATTCTCCTTTTTGGTGGGGTCTTTGCCTGGTTTGGGGATCAGGCTAATGCTGGTTTCATAAAAAGAGTCTGGAAGTTTTCCTTCTGCTTCAATTTTTTTGAAACAGCTTCAGGATAATAGGTATTATTTCTTCTTTGAAAGTTTGGCAAAATTCCCCAGGGAATCCATCAGGTCCCAGGCTCTTATTTTTTGGGAGGTTTTTGATCACTGCTTCAATCTCATTACTAGATATTGTTCTATTTAGGTTGTCAATTTCTTCCTGATTCAGTTTTGGAAGTTTATAGGTTTCCAAGAATGCATCCATTTTGTCTAGGTTGCTTAACTATTGGCATGTAACTGTTGATAATAATTTCTAATGATTGTTTCTAGACAGCATGGTACTGGCACAAAAACAGACACACAGACCAGTGGAACGGAGTAGAGAGCCCAGATATGGACTCTCAACTTTATGGTCAACTGATCTTTGACAAAGCAGGAAAAAAAGAATATTAAGTGGAAAAAAAGACAGTATCTTCAATAAATGGTGCTGGGAAAATTGGACAGCTATGTGTAGAAGAATGAAACTCGACCATTCTCTTACACCATACACAAAGATAAACTCAAAATGGATAAAAGACCTCAATGTGAGGCAGGAGTCCATCAGAATTCTAGAGAAGAACATAGGCAGTAACCTCTTCAACATTGGCCGCAGCAAGTCCTTTCAAGATATGTCTCCAAACGCAAAGGAAACAAAAGCGAAAATGAACTTTTGGGACTTCATCAAGATCAAAAGCTTCTGCACAGCAAAGGAAACAGTCAACAAAACAAAGAGGCAACCCACGGAATGGGAGAAGTTATCTTCAAATGACAGTACAAAGGACTGATATCCAAGATCCATAAAGAACTCTTCAAACTCAACACACACAAAACAGATAATCATGTCAAAAAATGGGTAGAAGACATGAACAGACACTTCTCCAATGAAGACATAAAAATGGCTAACAGACACATTAAAAAATGTTCATCATCATTAGTCATAAGGGAAATTCAAATCAAAACCACATTGAGATACCACCTTACACCAGTTAGAATGGCCAAAATTAACAAGACAGTAAGCAACATGTGTTGAAGAGGATGTGGAGAAAGGGGAACCCTCTTACACTGTTGGTTGGGAATGTAAGTTGGTGCAGTCACTTTAGAAAACAGTGTGGAGATTCCTTAAGAAACTAAAAATAGAGTTTCCCTATGACCCTGCAATTGCACTACAGTGTATTTACCCCAAAGATTCAGATATAGTGAAAAGAATGGCCATCTGTACCCCAATGTGCATAGCAGCAATGGCCACAGTCACGAAACTGTGGAAAGAACCAAGATGCCCTTCAATGGGCAAATGGATAAGGAAGATATGGTCCATATATACTATAGAGTATTATGCCTCCATCAGAAAGGATGAATACCCAACTTTTGTATCAATATGGACAGGACTGGAAGAGATTATGCTAAGTGAAGTAAGTCAAGCAGACAGTCAATTATCATATGGCTTTGTTTATTTGTAGAGCATAAGGAATAACAAGGAGGACATGGGGAGATGGAGAGGAGAAGGGAGTTGGGGGAAATTGGAGGTGGAGACGAAACATGAGAGACTGTGGACTCTGAGAAACAAACTGAAGGTTTTGGAGGGGAGGAGAGTGGGGGGTTGGGTGAGCCTGGTGGTGGGTATTATGGAGGGCATGTATTGCATGGAGCACTGGGTGTGGTGCATAAACAATGAATGCTGGAACACTGAAAAGAAATTAAAAAAAAAAAAAGACTTCATCACACTTAAATGATGTGAATTTCATTTTGAGGAGAAAATCTATTGAAATAAATTCTATCACCAAGGCCAGCATTAGACTTTAAATTGGGTTCAGTGCTGGCAATACATTTCACAAAGGGAGACATCACTAGATATAAGACAGAGATAAATTACAAAATTTTAACTTAAAAAAAAACTCATTGAGAGAGGAGTCAAGATGGCGGAGAAGTAGCAGATTGAGACTACATCAGGTAGCAGGAGATCAGCTTGATAGCTTATCAAACCATTGCTAACACCTACAAATCCAACGGGAGATCGAAGAGAAGAAGAAGAGCAATTCTAGAAACAGAAAATTGACCACTTTCTGAAAGGTAGGATGGCGGAGAAGTGAATCCAAAGCGACGGGAGGATAGACCACGGGGGGAGGGGCCGGCTCCCAGCAAGCTGCGGAGCAACGTAGCACAAAATCAGGACTTGTAAGAGTCTGCTCCACTGAGGGACATCGCTCCAGAGGCTAAACCGGGGTGAAGCCCACACGGGGTCAGCGTGGCACCAGGTCCCGCAGGGTCACAGAAGGATCGGGGGTGTCTGAGTGTTGCAGAGCTCGCAGGTATTAGAGCAGGGAAGCTGGCTACAGAGACAGAGCTGAGTGAGCTCTCATCTCGGGGTTACCTTGAACCCGTTGCAGGCTGGGTGAGCTCGGAGCGCAGCCAAAGGCCAGGGAGATGGGAGTGATTGGGCTCTTTTATTTGAGGACGCACTGAGGAGTGGGGCCGCGAGCTCTTGGCTCCTCTGGGCGGGAGACTGGAAGGCCGCCATTTTCATTCCCGTCCTCCAGAACTCTATGGAAAGCATTCAGGGAACAAAAGCTCCCAAAAGCGAACCCCAGCAGTTACTTAGCCCGGCCCCTGGTAAGGGCGGTGCAATTCCGCCTGGGGCAAAGACACTTGAGAATCACTACAACAGGCCCCTCCCCGAGAAGATCAACAAGAAATCCAGTCAAGACCAAGTTCACTTAACAAGGAGAGCAGAGGAATTCCAGAGGAGGAGAAAGCAAAGCACGGAACTCATGGCTTTCTCCCATGATTCTTTAGTCTTGCAGTTAATTTAATGTTTTTAATTTAATTTTTTTTCTTCTGCTAAATTTTTTTAACATTTACCCTTTTCTTTTTTAACGTTTTTTAACTAGTTTATCTGAACAATAACTTTCATAAAAATAATCTTTTTTGAACCTTCATTATTATAGTCATATTTTATCCTTCCTTGTATTTAATTTTATTTTTTGTATACACATAGGGTTTTTTCTTCTAAAAAATTTGGGGTACAACTTCTTCTAATAGATCAAAATATACCCTAAATCTAGCTCCAGGCTTGTTCTAGTCTCCAGGCTGAGCAAATTCTCTCCACTTTCTTTTTCTTTATTCTCCCAACCAAGTTACTTTATCAACTCCTTTTTTAGAAATTAAAAAAAAAAAATTTTCATCTTTATAGGCATATTCCTTCCCTTCATTGTGTTTACCCTTATATACGTTTTTCATTCTTCAAAATTTTGGGAGGTAGTTTCTTCTAAGAGACCAAAATACTCCCAAAATTAAGTGGGTGACCCTGTTCTAGTCACCAATCTAATATATATATATATATATATATATATATACACACACATATTTCTTTTTTATATTTTTTCTTTATTCTCTTTTTTTAATTTTTTTTTCTGAACTTCTTTTTATCCCCTTTCTCCCCCCCCAATGATTTGGGGTCTCTTCTGATTTGGTTAAAGCACATTTTCCTGGGGTCTTTGCCACCCTTTTAGTATTTTATTTGCTCCTTCATATATTCTTATCTGGACAAAATGACAGGGCAGAAAAACTCACCACAAAAAAAAGAACAAGAGGCAGTACCGAAGACTAGGGACCTAATCAATACAGACATTGGTAATATGTCAGATCTAGAGTTCAGAATGACGATTCTCAAGGTTCTAGCAAGGCTCAAAAAAGGCATAGAAGATATTAGAGAAACCCTCTCTGGAGAGGTAAAAGCCCTCTGGAGAAATAAAAGAACTAAAATCTAACCAAGTTGAAATAAAAAAAAAAGCTATTAATGAGGTGCAATAAAAAATGAGGCTCTTACTGCTAGGATAAATGAGGCAGAAGAAAGAATTAGCGACATAGAAGACCAAATGACAGAGAATAAAGAAACTGAGCAAAAGAGGGACAAACAGTTACTGGACAACGAGGGGAGAATTCGAGAGATAAGTGACACCATAAGATGAAACAACATTAGAATAATTGGGATTCCAGAAGAAGAAGAAAGAGAAAGGGGAGCAGAAGGTACATTGTAGAGAATTTCCCTAATATGGCAAAGGGAACAAGCATCAAAATCTGGGAGGTGCAGAGAACCCCCCTCAAAATCAACAAGAATAGGTCCACACCCTGTCACCTAATAATAAAATTTACAAGTCTTAGCGACAAAGAGAAAATCCTGAAAGCAGCCCAGGAAAAGAAGTGTGTAACATACAATGGTAAAAATATTAGATTGGCAGCAGACTTATCCACAGAGACCTGGCATGCCAGAAAGAACTGGCATGAGATATTCAGAGCACTAAATGAGAAAAACATGCAGCCAAGAATACTATATCCAGCGAGGCTATCATTGAAAGTAGAAGGAGAGATAAAAAGCTTCCAGGACAAACAAAAACTGAAAGAATTTGCAAACACCAAACCAGCTCTACAGGAAATATTGAAAGGGGTCCTCTAAGCAAAGAGAGAACCTTAAAGTAGTAGATCAGAAAGGAACAGAGACAATATACAGTAACAGTCACCTTACAGGCAATACAATGGCACTAAATTCATATCTCTCAATAGTTACCCTGGATGTTAATGGGCTAAATTCCCCAATCAAAAGACACAGGGTATCAGAATGGATAAAAAAACAAAACCCATCAATATGTTGCCTACAAGAAACTCATTTTAGACCCAAAGACACCTCCAGATTTAAAGTGAGGGAGTGGAAAACAATTTACCATGCTAATGGACATCGGAAGAAAGCTGGGGTGGCAATCCTTATATCAGATCAATTAGATTTTAAGCCAAAGACTATAATAAGAGATGAGGAAGGACACTATGTCATACTCAAAGGGTCTGTCCAACAAGAAGATCAAACAATTTTAAATATCTATGCCCCTAACGTGGGAGCAGCCAACTATATAAACCAATTAATAACAAAATCAAAGAAACACATCAACAATAATTCAATAATAGCAGGGGACTTTAACACTCCCCTCACTGAAATGGACAGATCATCCAAGCAAAAGGTCAACAAGGAAATAAAGGCCTTAAATGACACACTGGACCAGATGGACATCACAGATGTATTCAGAACGTTTCATCTAAAAGCAACAGAATACACAGTCTTCTCTAGTACACATGGAACATTCTCCAGAATAGATCACATCCTGGGTCATAAATCAGGTCTCAACCGGTATCAAAAGATTGGGATCATTCCCTGCATATTTTCAGACCACAATGCTCTGAAGCTAGAACACAATCACAAGAGGAAATTTGGAAAGAACCCAAATACATGGAGACTAAACAGCATCCTTCTAAAGAATGAATGGGTCAACCAGGAAATTAAAGAAGAATTGAAAAAATTCACGGAAACAAATGATATTGAAAACACAACAGTTCAAAGTCTGTGGGACATAGCAAAGGCAGTCCTGAGAGGAAAATATATAGCAGTACAAGCCTTTCTCAAGAAACAAGAAACGTCCCAAATACACAACCTAACCCTACACCTAAAGGAGCTGGAGAAAGAATGACAAAGAAAGCCTAAACCTAGCAGGAGAAGAGAAATCATAAAGATCAGAGCAGAAATCAATGAAATAGAAAACAAAAAAACAATAGAACAAATCAACAAAACTAGGAGCTGGTTCTTTGAAAGAATGAATAAGATTGAAAAACCCCTGGCCAGACTTATCCAAAAGAAAAGAGAAAGGACGCAAATAAATAAAATCATGAATGAAAGAGGAGAGATCACAACGAACACCAAAGAAATACAAACAATTATATACAGTTGTATATACAATTATATACAAACATACTATGAGCAACTCTACACCAACAAATTCGACAATCTGGAAGAAATGGATTCATTTCTAGAGACATATAAGCTACCACAACTGAACCAGGAAGAAATAGAAAACCTGAACAGACCCATAACCAGTAAGGAGATTGAAACAGTCATCAAAAATCTCCAAACAAACAAAAGTCCAGGACCAGACGGCTTCCCAGGGGAATTCTACCAAACGTTTAAAGAACTAATTCCTATTCTCCTGAAACTGTTCCAAAAAATAGAAATGGAAGGAAAACTTCCAAACTCATTTTATGAGGCCAGCATCACCTTGATCCAAAAACCAGACAAGGACCCCATCCAGAAAGAGAATTACAGACCAATATCCTTGATGAACACAGATGTGAAAATTCTCACCAAAATACTAGCCAATAGGATTCAACAGTACATTAAAAGGATTATTCACCACGACCAAGTGGGATTTATTCCAGGGCTGCAAGGTTGGTTCAACATCCACAAATCAATCAATGTGATACAACACATTAATAAAAGAAAGAACAAGAACCATATGATACTCTCAATAGATGCTGAAAAAGCATTTGACAAAGTACAACATCCTTTCCTGATCAAAACTCTTCAAAGTGTAGGGATAGAGGGCACATACCTCAATATTATCAAAGCCATCTATGAAAAACCCACCACAAATATCATTCTCAATGGAGAAAAACTGAAAACTTTTCTGATAAGGTCAGGAACACAGCAGGGATGCCCATTATCACCACTGCTATTCAACATAGTACTAGAAGTCCTACCTCAGCAATCAGACAACAAAAAGATATTAAAGGCATCCAAATCAGCAAAGAAGAAGTCAAACTATCACTCTTTGTAGATGATATGATACTATATGTGGAAAACCCAAAAGTCTCCACTCCAAAACTGCTAGAACTTGTACAGGAATTTAGTAAAGTGTCAGTATATAAAATCAATGCACAGAAATCAGTTGCATTTCTCTACACCAACAAGACAGAAGAAAGAGAAATTAAGGAGTCAATCCCATTTACAATTGCACCCAAAACTATAAGATACCTAGGAATAAACCTAACCAAAGAGGGAAAGAATCTATACTCAGAAAACTATAAAGTACTCATGAAAGAAATTGAGGAAGACACAAAGAAATGGAAAAATGTTCCATGCTCCTGGATGGGAAGAACAAATACTGTGAAAATGTCTATGCTACCTAAAGCAATCTCCACATTTAATGCAATCCCTATCAAAATCCCATCAATTTTTTTCAAAGAAGTGGAAAAAAAATAATCCTAAAATTTATATGGAACCAGAAAAGACCTCGAATAGCCAAAGGAATATTGAAAAAGAAAGCCAAAGTCGGTGGCATCACAATTCCGGACTTCAAGCTCTATTACAAAGCTGTCATCATCAAGACAGTATGGTACTGGCACAAAAACAGACACATAGATCAATGGAACAGAATAGAGAGCCCAGAAATAGACCCTCAACTCTATGGTCAACTAATCTTCGACAAAGCAGGAAAGAAAGTCCAATGGAAATAAGACAGCCTCTTCAATAAATGGTGTTGGGAAAATTGGACAGCCACATGCAGAAAAATGAAATTAGACCATTTCCTTACACCACACACAAAAATAGACTCAAAATGGTTGAAGGACCTCAATGTGAGAAAGGAATCCATCAAAATCCTTGAGGAGAACACAGGCAGTAACCTCTTCGACCTCAGCCACAGCAACGTCTTCCTAGGAACTTTGCCAAAGGCAAGGGAAGCAAGGGCAAAAATGAACTATTGGGATTTCATCAAGATCAAAAGCTTTTGCACAGCAAAGGAAACAGTTAACAAAACCAAAAGACAACTGACAGAATGGGAGAAGATATTTGCAAACGACATATCAGATAAAGGGCTAATGTCCAAAATTTATAAAGAACTTAGCAAACTCAACGCCCAAAGAACAAATAATCCAATCAAGAAATGGGCAGAGGACATGAAGAGACATTTCTGCAAAGAAGACATCCAGATGGCCAACAGACACATGAAAAAATGCTCCACATCACTCAGCATCAGGGAAATACAAATCAAAACCACAATGAGATACCACCTCACACCAGTCAGAATGGCTAAAATTAACAAGTCAGGAAATGACAGATGCTAGCGAGGATGTGGAGAAAGGGGAACCCTCCTACACTGTTGGTGGGAATGCAAGCTGGTGCAACCACTCTGGAAAACAGTGTGGAGGTTCCTCAAAAAGTTGAAAATAGTACTACCCTATGACCCAGCAATTGCACTACTGGGTATTTACCCTAAAGATACAAACGTAGTGATCTGAAGGGTCACGTGCACCCGAATGTTTATAGCAGCAATGTCTACAATAGCCAAACTATGGAAAGAACCTAGATGTCCATCAACAGATGAATGAATAAAGAAGAGGTGGTATAGATACACAATGGAATACTATGCAGCCATCAAAAGAAATGAAATCTTGCCATTTGTGATGATGGAGATGGAACTAGACGGTATCATGCTTGGTAAAATAAGTCAATTGGAGAAAGACAACTATCATATGAACTCCCCGATATGAGGAAGTGGAGATGCAACATGGGGGGTTTGGGGGGCAGGAAAAGAATAAACGAAACAAGATGGGATCAGGAGGGAGACAAACCATAAGTGACTCTTAATCTCACAAAACAAACTGAGGGTTGCGGGGGAGAGGCGGGTCAGGAGAGGGGGGTGGAGTTATGGACATTGGGGAGGGTATGTGCTATGGTAAGTGCTGTGAAGTGTATAAACCTGGCGATTCACAGACCTGTACCCCTGGGGATAAAAATACGTCATATGTTTATAAAAATTTTTAAAAATAAATTAAAATAAACAACAAACCCTCATAGCCAGGTACCTGGGTGGCTCAATGGGTTAAGTGTTTGCCTTTGTCTCAGGTCATGATCCTGGAGTCCTGGAATTGAGCCCATGTTTAGATCCCTGCTCAGTGGGGAGTATGCTTCTGCCTCCCCTTCCCTCCCCACATCCCACTCTCCCACTCTCTCACTCACTCTCTCTCTCAAATAAAGAAGTAAAATAATAAAAAATTTAAAAAGCTCATATAATTATAAATTAATCAATACCATTCATTATTATCCATATATTAAAGAAAACCCCAATGGAAATTGGGAAATATTTTCAAATGCATAATAATGATGATAAAACTCAGTAAAATTGTAGAGATGCTGCTGTTTAGAGGAAAAGTTTAAATTTTAATCTACATATGAAAATACAATAAAACTCGAAATAAAATTTTTATTCTCTATATGAGGAAGCTTGGAAAAAGAATAGTTGAAACCAAATGGAATTTTAAGATAAGAAATTATAAAGATAAACATATAAATACATGAAATAGAAATCAGACACAAAACAGAGAAAACCAACAAGTTCACAAACTTTGGATTTTGTGAAAATCAATATAATCAAATATTTCATTTAAAAAATCATACAGGAAAATAGGTGACTGACAGCTTTAGAAAATTTACAGAATCATTTGGAAAAATATTTATTTCATATATTCCAAAGCAGAATTCATTTCCTTCATTTTCTCCAGCAAGTATGGTATGTGTCTTTGTCTTCCAAATACTTTTACAAAATAGCCTTCATGACAAAATTAGAAGCCACTAACCACTAGATGAATAGGTTGCAGAGCTACCCTTAGGCAAAAGAGAAAAGTTAATAAACATGTTTTCAAAGAGTACCAAATCCTAATTCATTTCCTCTGTACCCATCAGAGGGACTTGTGACCTCATTCTCTTCCAGCTAATTCTCATCTCTGATTCTCCATGTGTGTAATGGTAAATGGTGGGAGTTTGATTAAAGAAGACTTCCCATGCTCTCAGATCCTGGTCTGCCCAGGCCAAACTTGAATATTGGTCAGGACTGAACACTCTAGGCCTCCAAGGGTAGTTTTTAAAAAAAAAGAAAGAAAAACCTCTATTATTTTAAATTATTTGTCAACATTATACAACTGGATGTTTTCAAAATATGGGTGCTGTGTACTATGGAAATACTGACTTGCATTTTTTGTTTGTGGGTCTACATTCTTGAGATACCGATTTCGTTGTTTCTCATCGGAATGATGTCATCCATAGATTTCAGTACTTACTTTTTCAAATGCACACACTACTAGAAAATTTTTTATCAAATCAGCCAGGTCGAACTAATGATTTTGAAGATAATTTTTGAGGCTACACATTTTCTGAACATATTTTTCTTTTTCTTTCTTTTTTGAAGGATATTTTGAACTGATATAAAATTTGAGGAGGCTGCATATTTTTTTTTTCTTTTCTACCTTTTAAAAATATCATTCTGTTTTCTTTTTTTTAAAAAAGACTCCATTCTTTTATTTGTCAGAGAGAGAGAAAGAGCAGCAGTCAGAGTGAAAAGCAGACTCCCCATTGAGCAGGGAGCCTGATGTGGGACTCAATCCCAGGACTCCAGGATCATGACTCCAGCTGAAAACAAGCCTAACCGAGGGAGACACACAGGTGTCCCTATCATTCTGTTTTCTTCTGGTGTTAAGAACATTAGCTGTATTTCTTATTACTGTTCCCCATATGTAATGTCTCTTTTTTCCTCTAGTTACTTTAAGATTTTCTTTTTATCTTTGCTTTTAATCAATTCACTACAATGTGCCTAAATATGGATTTCTTCTGATTCAAGTACCTAAGATTCTTGGATTTTAAGTTGGAAGTTTTATTGATTTGCTTGATCCTGGCTTTTTGTTGTTGTTAATCAAATGTACAAAAGTTTTTGCTATAGTTTTTTTTTTTTTTTCCCTGATCCATTTTCCCCCCCCCGGGACATTTCTTACATCTTTTTTAGATTGCTTGACATTTTTTAGCAAGTTTCCAAATCTTTACTCTGTCTCTTTTTGCAATCTTTATTTCTCCAAGAAGTTTGAATTGGGTAATATATTTTCTCAAAAATCTATTTTCAAGTTCACTTATCCTTGCTTCTGTTTTTTCAAATATTCCCTTAATCTAATTTTAGTTTTAAGTCTTGAACTTAATTTTGTCTTTAACTTTCTGTTTGAGGATAGCCATTAGGTTTTTTAAAAATTATTTTTAACTTTTAAAATTTCCCATATATTTATTAACTATATCCATCTTTTTCTGAAAGTATTCGCATATTCATCATAGTCCCTTTAAAGTCTGTGCCAACTAAGTCTAATATTTGTAGTAAATGTGAATTTGCTACTATTGATTGTTTTGATTGGGTAACATCTACATGCTTTTTGAAATATCTTATGTTTTATTGCATTACAGATAGTGTAAATAAAAGATGAGTGGACTTTGAAATATAAATATTTACATTTACATACAATTACAATTGTATTTGTAAACACTTATGATTGTATTTATAAACACTTATGATACAAGTCAATACACATATACACACAAAAATATACATATGCAAATATATTGATTTGTCATTTTCCAGAGAATGTAAGTCCTTCCTTCTGCATGTTAGAAAAGCAAAGGGCTTAACAGTAAGATTCCTTAAAGAATTAAGTTAAGAAAAAAAAAAAAGAATTACGTTAAGCAAACTGTCCCCAGTTTATGCATCTCCACACTGCCTATACTCCTATTAGGTATGTTGCCACTCTGATCTGAGCTTATTAGTATATTCTATATTGCAGTTGAGGGAGAGGCTGGCCCATAGTTTTAGACTCTTTTAGTTTATCTTGAATTCATTGAGTTTCCTTCATTTCAGTTATTGTATTTTACAGTTTTAGTATTTCCATGTTCACTTTCATATATTCTAGTACTATTGTTAAAATTCTAAAACTTTGTCTTTAATTTCTTACGAATAATAACCACAATTATTTTTCTGTACATTTCCAATATGTACATTATTTGGATATCCTGTAGGTTTATTTGTGCCCTGTGTTGTCTCTTGGTTTGGTTTGGTTTTGCCTTTTTGTAGCATTGGTAGCTTTAATCAATTACCATAAGTAATTTGGGTCTCTGAATGGGTCTGTTTGCAGAAGAATTTACTTTGGTTGTACCAAGCTGAGTAAGATTACTAACACTCTAAGTATCAAGATTGATACAATTTGGAGTATCAAATTGATACAATTTGAGTTCAGTTCCTATGAAATATATTCTATGTTTGCTTTCTCATAAAATTCTAATAGAGTCTGGAAAAGTCTAGAACGTTTACCTGTACTTCAAGATACTTAAAAAAAAAAAAAAAAGGCCCTGGAATCTGTTCTATTCATTCATACCAGGAGCCATTATTACTTTTGGAATCAATGGACAACTCAGGAAGAAAGTTGCCCAGATACCAACATGTATTTTTACTTTAAACTTGTCCTAATTTTGATTTAGCAGTTCTTAGCAGATAGTGCTCCAGAGTTTGTGCATAGATTGTTTTATCAAGGTTTATTAAGGTTCGTACTCATAAGAGTGATTTAAACTATCCAGTTTGATGCTGTCAGAAGTTATATTTGATATAAATATCATGTTAATTTTCTATATCTGAGGATGATTGGTAAGAATATTTATTCTGTGATATATGCAAAATTATTTAGAATAGACAAGAAACCTGGCAGATTATCACTAGAAATCTGTTCTAGCAAATTTAATAGGTGAATATGAAAACTAGGATTATTGTCATTCAAAACTCAGACTTTAAAATGATGGGGTAGTGTGCAGCCATTATTAATAACTAGTGCTATTTGCCAATATATCCCCCATTCATTGTAAATTAACTGCCCAAATGTTCCCTAAACATGCCAGCTAGCTTTCTGTTTTGTTTATTTCATTTTATCTTCCCAAACTTCCTCTATTCCATCCTATACTATTTCTGTTTTTGTTTTTGTTTTTCATCGTAGCCTCTACATTCCAGGAAATTGTGAGCATTGATTTCTCTATAAAACAGGGATCTTTGGCCAGACCTTGACTCACTTTGAGCTTCCACTACCTCATGTTTAAAAGAAGCACATACAATATATCTCCCTGTTGGAGCGCTGCTTAAGAGTCTAAAGAAATAATGACTTGAAAATCTATTTGAACATGTATTTAGCTCAACATGAAGATAATTCTTCTTATTATTATCAGATTTGTCTCTTTATCAAACTGTGTCTCACATAGAAACATATTGTTTTTTGGAATACATGCCCTTTAAAAGATTAGCACATATCTATAAAAAAAAAATAATGGATCTCCATTTTTTGCTGACGTAAGGGCTGTGGTTCTCAGCCATATGTAGTTTGAGTTATCAGAAAACATAGAAGCATATACATATACTGAACCAAAAATCTTTACATCAAGCATAATTGGTCTCCTAATTTTTTTTTAAAGGTTTTATTTATTTATTTGACAGAGATCATAAGTAGGCAGAGAGACAGGCAGAGAGAGAGCGGAAGCAGGCTCCCCATCGATCAGAGAGCCCGATGCCGGACTTGATCCCAGGACCCCGGGATCATGACCTGAGCCGAAGGCAGAGGCTTTAACCTAGTGAGACACCCAGGTGCCCTAATTGGTCTCCTTCTTATATTGCTATAAAGAAATGAATTCCATTGAAAAGTTCTCTCTGAGATTCAAAGATTTCAATACTTTTCCCAACCAATACTGGATGAGTTTAATAGAAGTTATTCAAGCTTTATAGTAAGTATTTTCTGAAAACATAAAGTCACAAGTTAGTTTTATATTTAATTTTTGTTTCATGTGCAGACCTACCAGAATATCTAAATTTTATTCTTTCTCTCTGCATTTCATATCTACCCACCAAATTTTGTACTTTTCTTCTTCTATTAGGAGAGATACAGAGACTTACATGATTTAAAGAATTAGGCTTTCCTAGGTCTTGAGATATTTATTTATACAAAGTTTATATGAAAAGGAAAAATATCTAAAGATGAAATTTTACTTCAAATTCTCCAACCTCTGTGATTTCAAAGCTTACTTTGTGAAGAAATTTAATCTTATTTTAATCTTATATTATCTTTATATAATCTTATATTATATATAAGATTTATATCTTATATAAAGATATATAAAGATACAAAACATATATTTATATAATCTTATATTAATCTTTACATATATATTATCTATACATTTTTATATATTAATTAACATACCCAATAACACTAAAATTCCTACTATTAAATTATTAATTTAATATTATATTGTGATATTATATTATATTTTATGATGTATTTTATATAATATTATATAATATTAAATAAAAATATATTTATTACAATATATATTTTATATCATATTATATATTATATTATTATTAAATACTGATAAACGACATATATGAATGCCAGGATAAATGTGCTTCTTTACTTAAAATAATTAGATTTTTTAAAATTTTGAATGATGTGCAATAATTATATGATTTCCATCACCATTGCAGGTATATGATTTAAAAGTTAGGCTTATTGGGGTGCCTGGGTGGCTCAGTGGGTTAAAGCCTCTGCCTTCGGCTCAGGTCATGATCCCAGAGTCCTGGGATCCAGCCCTGCATTGGGCTCTCTGCTCAGCAGGGAACCTGCTTACCCCCATCTCTGCCTGCCTCTCTGCCTACTTGTGATCTTTGTCAAGTAAATAAATAAAATCTTAAAAAAAAAAAAAACCTTAAGCTTATTGCTTAGTTTTACATTTTGCAAGAGCCAATCTGAGAGCTAGACTGGGTTACCATAGAGTGGGTGAGCAATTAGTCTTTGGAGACCATAGAGTTGTTTCTTGTGAGAATAAAATAGCTAACGTTCTGCAAAAAGATCCCGACTTTCAACAAATTAATCTGTAGAAGCCAGGTCCATGGATTGGCTTGTAGCAAAATGGCTGGGAATTACAAAATTACAAAATGGCTGGGAATTGCAAAAAAAAGCAAAATAACTAGGGTAGCAGAATCTGGATCCACAGCCCCAAATCGGGAAGTCACAGACTCCATAACCCAGGGGGTCTGAAGGTACAGGACCCACAGCCCAGGGCGTAGCAGCTTCTGGATCCAAAGCCTAGAGAACAACAGCTGCTAGACCCAAAGTGGGACCCAGGGTAAGTCATCCAGCAGGTCCCACAGAGTGTGGAGATCCTCAGGCGGTAGCAGGATTTCCGGCAGCTGGAGGTCTCGACAGCCACTGTAGGGGAGGAGCCCAGCTGGCAGGAGCTGGGAGAGCAGAGGTCAGTGCGGTAGACCAGGTTGCTGGGGTAAGAGCCCCAGGAGGATCCTGGGTAGCGCAGGTAGCCCCCAAGGGGGCGGGAGGAGAAGGCTCCAGAGCAGCAGCTGTAAGACTTGTTCGTAGGAGATATGAATTCAGCTGAGAAAACACTGTGAACACTGTGAACACTGTGAACGCTGAATTCACAGAGAATATTCACAGACAATAGTCTGAAGTGTATTCTACTTCCTGGACGGTGGCGCTTACCTACTCTCAGCCACAGGTGTCGAAAGTGATGAAAGCTTCATCCTTATATTTGTACTCCTTCATTTGCATAGTATTAACTCAATCATCATTTCTGTAATTGCAGCTGCATAGTTTCCTACCTATTACATTTATGAGGGCTATAATAAATTTCGTTATAACACAAAGCCAATGAACTATTCTTACGTCAGAAATGCTATGACCTTTTTGCATTAATGGCATGTCAACTTGGCCAGGGATGTTCCTCCTTTTCTTCCTGGTGTATGCGGTACATGTATTTGATCCAAGCTTTGCTGGGGTGTGAGTTCCTTCTAAGGGTGGAGATGAAAATGACATCATCTTTCTTTCTTTCTTTCTCTCATTGGATTACAGGCATATCTTCCACCTTGCCAAAAAGCCTCTGAAAGGTTGAAAACTACTTGCGACCATTCATTTTTATCCAAAACTTATTTTCCATTAACTATTAATGCAGAATATCTCATACTCTATGGAAAAGGCCCAACGATGTTAAAAATTGAATGGAGAAAGGCTAGGAACAGAAGGAACTCTGGACAAATATTTGGAAACAAAATGCAAGAACAGTATATTGACAGAATTTCAAATAGAGACCAGTTTGACAAGTTTGAGTCCCTCAGAGAATGTTTATCAATTGAGATGAGAGAAAGAAGTAAGTGACAGAGGACAGAGTGAGACATTCAGGTTTCTCCTCTACCTTAGTTTAAACTTCTAATTTGTTTAATTTAAATGTTATTCAGATCAAAACAGTTCCAAATAGGTGAAATTTATGAATTTGTAAACACTATACCTTTTTAATGCCTGTCTTTCTAATCATCTAGACATCTTGGTCTTCTAGAATAGCTTTAGTTGGACATTGCAGTCCCATCAAGTTTTCTCTCACATATTTCTAACTCATTGTCAAGTGTCTTCTTTCATCCCTATACCATCTCCTTGAGATTTGTACTCTGGAGCAGGATACCTGAATGCCTACTTCTAATGAGCTCTCTAAACTAAATACCATAAGGTTTTCTTTAGGTACAAACGGAATATTCTCAGAGAGAAATATGGAAGTGCAGGAAGAAGTATAAGGTAGATGTGTGGGTAAATATAAATTACATTTGAATAAAATTTTATAAAACAATAACTTAAATAATTTTTTTAAATTAAATTTTTTATTTATTTTCAGCGTAACAGTATTCATTGTTTTTTCACCACACCCAGTGCTCCATGCAATCTGTGCCCTCCCTAATACCCACCACCTGGTTCCCCCAACCTCCCACCCCCCCCCCTTCAAAACCCTCAGGTTGTTTTTCAGAGTCCATCATCTCTCATGGTTCACCTCCCCTTCCAATTTCCCTCAACTCCCTTCTCCTCTCCATCTACCCTTGTCCTCTATATTATTTGTTATGCTCCACAAATAAGTGAAACCATATGATACTTGACTCTCTCTGTTTGACTTATTTCACTCAGCATAATCTCTTCCAGTCCTGTCCATGTTGCTACAAAAGTTGGGTATTCGTCCTTTCTGATGGAGGCATAATACTCCATAGTGTATATGGACCACATCTGAAATAATTTTTGGTTTTAAAATATATGTACTTAAAATGCACAAAGAAATAATGCTTCAAAATAGAGGGATTTGATATAAGGCATTTTAAGGTTTTAGCATTATTGGGGAAATTGTAAAATAATAGTTTATATTAAAGCAGAAATAAATCAAGAAAGTACATTGAAATTTCTAAGAAATTCTAAAATCAGTAAAACAATGCAAGTATTACACTTAAGTGGGGGAAATGAGAATATTAAGGTTTTTAAACTAATATTAAAAAAGCAGAATAAGGGTGCCTGGTTGGCTCAGTGGGTTAAGCTGCTGCCTTTGGCTCAGGTCATGATCTCAGGGTCCTGGGATCGAGTCCCACATCGGGCTCTCTGCTCAACAGGGAGCCTGCTTCCCTCTCTCTCTCTCTCTCTGCCTGACTCTCTGTCTACTGTGATCTCTCTCTGTCAAATAAAGAAATAAAATCTTAAGAAATAAAAAAAAAAGCAGAATAGGAAGCAAAAGTAATTAAAAGATCAAATAATAAGAAAATTATACATTGGTAGATATAAACATTGGTAGATATAAACTCATATATACATACATACATACATACACACACACACATATATATATATACACACACACACACATATACATATACATATACACATATGGATGTATATAAAACATGAAAGGACTAAGAGGTCCAATACAAAGACTTGGAATGCCAGATTGAGGTACAGATAGAAGAACCATAATATCCCACTTTTAAGAATAACCAATAAAGAGGTGCGGTGGTGGGGGTACTCAGTCGGTTAAGCATCCAACTCTTGATTTTGGCTCAGGTCCTGACTTCAGAATTGTAAGATCAAGCCCTGCATTGAGCTCCTCACTGAGAGTGAAGCCTGCTTAAGATTCTTTCTCTTCTTCTCCTTCTGCCCCTGTCCCTCACTTGTGGGTTCTCTCTCTCTCTCTCTCTAATACGTATATGTATATGTATATATGGAGATTTTATACTAAAATGTTGGCTCTGAGTTGTGGAGCTAATGGCTTCCAAATATGTATTTGAGTCCTATCTCTGTTTTCTACCTAATTCTTTCAGATTTGTGGTTTGAGGAAATAACAGATTTCCATTATCTATTTTAGATCCTACTTTCGCCACCCATCTAATTGTTTTATGAGAGTTGCTGTTCAGCTTGTTACTGGCCATCCAGAGGATTTGACTTTGATTGATTATCTTACCAAGTAGCCAGGTACTTAAAAACCATGACTTTGGAATATTAAGATTGATGCTATCAGGTAATGTGTTGTCTATTTGTTATCTAAAAAGTGTTTCTATTATATTTGTCCATACAGGAGTTACTTGTATATTTGCCCACATATAGAGGTTACTTGTATCCCAGAAAATAGTAAATATGTCCACTGAAGCCATACCATGACCAAGAAAGTGTAACGGTCTTAAGAATGAGAGGAGAAGTCGGCTCATATCTGAATTTCAGACTTTTTCCTATTGATAGGTAAAGACATTTTCCTTCTTACTAACAAGCAACTTTTAGTACATATTTTAGTGTCATTCTGCTGTTAAGATGTTCTCTCAATTTTTTGTTGTCTGAAATTATCTTCAATTTTAAAGCACATATTTATTGAACATAGTCTTTTAGGATGGCATCTGTGTTTTTTTCAGAATTTTGAATATTTCATTCAATTATTTTTGTAAGTAATTTGTATTTTAGTCTTATTGTCACTTTCATCTTTTAAAAAAGAAATCAGCTTTCTCTCTCAGGTGTCTTAGAAATGTTTCTGTCATTGGTGTTCATTAGATTTACTAGTGTGTAGGTGTGGTATTCTCTGTCTTTGACTTTTACTTTGCTGCCTTTATTGACTTTTAGGAAATTTTTAAATTTTCCCCAATATATTTTCTCCCCACTTCTCTCTCTTTTCTGTTTTAGAACTCCAAATACAAGTATGTTAAATCATTTTACTATAGTCTATTTTTTAATAAATTCCTTTTGCTATTTTTTACCTCCATTTCTCTCCATGCATTAGTTTAGATAAATTGTTCTCAACAATTTGTACCTTCTATCCCCCAGGGAATAGTTGGCAACATCTGGAGAGACCATTTTGGTTGTCATGGCTAAGGAAGACTCTGATCTGTTTTGTGTTCATTTCTTTCTATCTAAAATAACCTGGGGGTGGCTGGGTGGCCCAGTTGATGAAGTGTCTGACTCTTGATTTCAGCTCAGGTTATGAGGTTACTCAGGGTTGTGAGATCAACCCTGCAGTGGGCTCTGGGCTGGACATGGATCCTGCTTAAGAGACTCTCTCTTCCTCTTCCTCTGCCCCTCTCAAATAAATGAATAAATAAAACAAATAAATAAAAAATAACCTGAATTTTAAAAAATAGTCTTTGTCATAGATCTATTTGAAGGTCCAAGGAAGTAATGAGTAGGATATTCTTTGACCCTTAATTATAGCACTACTTAGGAATAACATCTTACGTAATTTTATTCTTTAGTAACCTGTTGTTTATCTTACTCTCAGATGGGTTTCTTTAAGTACTTGGCCTGCAAAAGCTGAGAATACTACCAAAAGAGTAAAGATATAGTGTCCCCAGCTTTACAGTGAGATCCAAATGAAATAGTTAAGTCCACTGCTATAAAGTGCTTTTTGTTTTCATCTATATTTAGTTTGGGCTTTAATAAAGCATTGACAAGGAATCACACACATTCTTCCAGCCAAGAATATCTTTCCATACATATAGAAAAGCAAATTATGTTGGCTATTCAACAATGGATGTCTGAGTCTGGTCATTTTTAATTAGATTTGGGTAAACTCATTAGAATTCATTTAAGGCTCATATATATTTTTAAAATGGCATTTAGTTTTTCTCTCATTTATTATATTAACCTTGCAAACCTGAATGATATTCTTGTTTATGAAATTCCTAAAGAATCTGTCAACTTCATAGTCACATTCCCTCTTTCCACATAGATAAAACCCATGTTCTTTCAAGTACTCAAAATATATCCTAATTCTCAGACCTTCATTCGCAAGATTCTAAAACTAAAAAATATGGATGTCCAGTAACTACAGTTTGAATGAGAAAAATATCCATAATCCAAAGAAATTAGATCAAATTCACAAGTTTTTAGACTTCCAAAATTTACTGAGATGCATATTCAGCGTTTATTAAACCTGTCAAATCAAACTTAACACAAACTCTGCTTGATAATGTATAAACAATAACATAAAAATATTTCAATACAGAATGAATTAGTTTATTGGATTATAATGATTGAACTTTTTATCCATTTGGGGCAGAAAATAAATTAGCTTAAACTTCTTCCATAATGCTGATACTACACTTATTTTGGAGTTAATTCATTAAATTAAAAGGATTCTGGAATCAGCCTGTTAGACTATGCTTGATAGAAAGAAATTGGGTAAGGAACTGGTGATTAAAGACTAAGATAGTTGCCACTGGAAATAAGGAGCATGATGGACCTCTGGGTAGACATTTTGATGACTTTGCATAAATGTACCAGAATTCAACAAGTTGGTTAGCAGAAGCCAGACACATAGGTAGGTTGGCAACAAGACAGCTGGAGGCTGCCAGAAGCAAAGTCAACTGGGTGGCAGAAACTGGATCCATAGCTCAGGAAAGAGAACCCACAGGCTCCATAACCTAAGGGTCTGAAACCGGCCTAGTGAGTAGCAGCTACTAGATCCGTAACCTGGAGAAAAGACACTGCTGGACCAATAGATATGATATAAAATAATTGGTAGGGACTGCAGATCATGGAGATCCTTGGGTAGTAGCAAGGCCCTGCCCGAGCAGAGGCTGGACACCACACCGAATGCTGGGCAGCTGGCCAGCTCCCAGCAGGTCTCCTGACAGCCACTGTAGAGAGAGGATCCCAGCTGGCAGGTGCTTGGAGAGCAGAGATTAGTGTTGTTGGAGTTGCTGGAGTAATAAGAACCATAAGAGGACCTGGGTAAGTAGCTCAGGAACCCCCTTCCCCAAAGGACTGGGAAAATAAGTTTCCAGAGCAGCACCTGTGAGATATGTTGACAGATGATATGAGTTCAGATTGGTCACAATGAGAAAATTCTGAGATTTAAGATGAGTTTGGGCACTGGGTATTTTATATACTCATCAGTTGGTACAGCACAGTGCAGGTACAGTTCTCTCATACCATTGGCACACCTTCCTCTGCATTTGTGTCATTCATTAACCTTCTCTGTCATTGCGTTGACTAGCTTTGTACCTATTGTACTTAGGAGTACAATGGGTACAATGATGATTCCCATCTCAGAAATTCCAGAACTATTTGTCCTTAATCCTCAACCTATTACAGCCAGGAGAACCCCTTCATCTCTTCCTGGCTATGACTCCATGTATGTCTATTCCTGCTTTGCTCCAGAATTCTTTCTGTCACTTTTCTACTATGTCAAGTGATAAGTGACATAGCTTTATTTTTTATAAGGATTCTTCTAATGATTGATTCTACTTGTCACAATTGATTTACATTCTCTAAATTTATTTTCCATCTATCACATATTATACAGTACTTCTCACATCCAATGGAGGGAAGAAAAATGACACATAATGGGAAACGGCTAATAGAAAAGAACCAGACAAACATTTAAAAGTGAAGACTGAATTGAGATGAAGCCACAAGAAGTTGACTCGGGCCCTATGAAGAGGGAGCAGAGACGATGGTGACAATGTGGGAATCTGGAAAAAGGGAATGAAGAGACAGGGATTTCAAGTATCTCTTCTACCTACTTTTAGCCTATGGATCTTTTCATCTAAATGCCATTTAAGGGACACCTGGGTGGCTCAGTTCATTAAGCATCTGCCTTTGGCTCTGCTGATGATCCCAGGGTCGTGGGATGGAGCCCAACATTGAGCTTTCTGCTTAGCTAGGAACTTCCTTCTCCCTCTTCCTCTGCCTGCTATTCCCTCTGCTGGTGCTCTCTCTCTCTCCCTCTGCCAAATAAATAAATAATATCTTTTTAAAAATGTCATTTAAAACAAAAAATACCATTAATGCATTTTTGCATATTTTCATTCACATTGTCCAAATTTTAAAAGAACCTGGGGCCTGCCTCTTAGAACAACTCAGCCTTTCCAGTGTTCAGACTGAATGAGCTTTGTGCATTTTCAAAGTCAGCTCCTTCCCAATAATTTCCACCAAGATATAAAATAAGGGTGCTGGGAGGCTTGGTCAGTTAAGCATCGACTCTTGATTTCAGCTCAAATCATGATTTCAGGGTCATGAGATTGAGTGCCCTGTCAAGTTCCACATTGAGTGTAGAGCCTGCTTAAGATTCTTCTTCTGTATCTTCCTCTGGCCCTCCCCTACACTCTCCTTCTCTCTCTCGCTCTCAAAATACATATGTAAAATATCCCTCTTTTATCACCCTTCTTCTTCATTTTATTTTTCCTTTGAATAATATAATAACTGAGTACTAATTTCCAATGGGTTCACTATGTCAGATAAATTTGCACTGAGATAAATACTAATAAGTTTTTTTGGGCTGAAGGAAAATAATCTTAGGTGGAAACAACAAACCCCAAGAAAGAATAAAGAGACTATTTGATAGTTGTATTCTCCAGGAAACAGGCACTGAGACACAGATAGAAGAACAAAATGTTTGTAAGAGAGTAACACCTGTGAGTGAGAAAAGCCATTCTACCACCTTGTTCAGTCACTGACCAGGGGCTGCCATGAGACAAAAATCGACCTTGGCTTGAAAGCTGATACAGAGCCCAAAGAAGCCAACAGAGAAAGCCTGTCAGCTGGCCTCACTTGTCACAGCCAGACAGCCATTCCTTTTGTGGTGTGATGTGCGTTCCAGTGTAGATCTGTACCTGTCATAGTTCACTGGTTGCATCTTCAGGGTCAACTTGTCAGGAGAGAGATTCTCCATGGCTCTGTTAGGGCTCTATTCTGAGGGGAAATAGAAAAGAGCAAAGCCAGTGGCATGAAACACAGTCCCCATCGCTGCGTCTGGTCTTGGAGCTGCAGCTGGTACTCACCATCTCCTTCCTTCAGCATCGTTAGAAATTTGACTCACCCTTAGTGGTGGTCATGGTAGATTTCTTGGTGGTATTAACCAAATCTTATTTCTGAGAAGTATAAATCCTGATAACTGTACCTTTTTCTTGCTAGAGTCACTGCATTTGACAAGTCATGTGCACAGTTGGATGGGAGGTTCCGAGAGACACCCAAGGAGATCAACTGAGCTTCCCACATATTCCCCCTTCCCCCACTGTGTAACAGTAACCCTGCTACTTTCCCTCACTGTGTAACAGTAACCCTGCTACTTTCTACTAATCAGGATCATCTCCTCTTGGATAGATAACAAGTCTTTTTTTTTTGCCCATTGGTCCCTGAGTACAAGAAGCCCAAAGTGCACAGGCAGCAGCCATAGCTGTAGTTCAATGAGACCCTTGATGTGTTCCTTAGGAAGTCTGCCTATGGGAACTGGGCCTCTATCCTTGAAAATTCCAGCTGCAGAAGTAGGAAGCACGAAGTTCTTGAATGGGTCTTTGGAAGTAATAGTAGGGGGATTTTGGAGCTCAGTCTTTTGAGGATATCGTCTCCATGCCAACACTTCGACTTTGCAGTCAGTAGGCCAGTCCAGTTCACCAACAGGCAGCGAGCTTCAAGGTGCAATGTTTTTTGATAAATCCTGTGGATCTCACTTACATTCTCTCTACCGTGGAGTGGATTACCTGCATGGATTCTACACTATGAGCAATCCCATGCTGGTAGATCAAACTATTCATTAACTCCTGAAAATGGTACTGCTGAGGCAAGCATTAAAAGCGAACTCATACTCCGAATATGTATCTGTCCATTTGAGAATGGGCACTAATTTTCCAGGGCAGAAGGAGAACACCTTCAACTTGCAACCAAGCAGCTAGTTGATCTTCTTGAGGACTAATGTCATACTGGGAGTTTACTGTTAGCCTCCATTGCCAAGATGGAGATTCACAGGTGGCAATGATATCAGCATTGTAAGTAGGAGCTTATGCTGGGGGACCCATTCATAGCCTCTGTGGTCACTTGTTCATCTGGTCAGCATTGTAAGGACTGCTGACAAAGGTAGGCTCACATCAACTAGCAGAGTCATTTTGTCTACATGATAGTTTCATTCCTCTTCCAAGGTGGATACATTCTGGTGGGCACTAAAAGGAAATACACAGATTTTCACATTTTGTGCCCACCTGCATGTGTCTACCCATATATTTCTACACTAGACTTCTATGTATCAATATTCTAATCTTCTCTTTTCTGGGTCCCTAACTAGCTGGTCAGGTTAATTGTTACTGTCCAGGAATCTAGAGGTATCAGATGTGTTTTTTCCTTTTGTCAGCAAATGTCAAGGTCCCACGTCCTTTGGAGGAAACATGCTCTATATTGCTCCTGAGATTGTTATTCCTATAAAGCTTATGCATGAAAAAAAGGATACCAGAAAAAAAGTTTTAAAGAAAGAAATGTCTAAAGCCCAAAATAAATTAGTTCAAATTCACCAATCTATTAGATTTCTAAAGTTGTTCCCAGAGACACTGTAAACATTAACTTGAATACCCCCCAAAAAAAACAAAAGAAAAAAAAACTTACCCAATTAAAACTAACAATAAAATTAGCAGAATATTTGGAAACCAGAATGAAAGCGTTTATTACATTATATGCATTTAGGTTTTCATCTCTCTTGTGAATAAAATGTATGAATGAGAATCCCATTAATTCATTAAAATTAGTTCATGCTTATTAACATAAATTCCATTAATTGATCTTGCAATTTATTTTATTAATTCCACTAATTCTGTAAGTTCATCCAATAAAATTAATCATTAAGTTCAGTATATGTTAGAGACAGTTTTTAGCCAACACTTTGTGGCTGGAAAAAAGGTGACAAGAGTTTTTCCCAAAGATCATGAAGATGATAAACTCTCTGTTTAGAGGTTAGACATTTTGCTCAAAAGGTCTGGACCCTCAACAACTTGATGTGTAGAAACCAGATCCACAGGTTGGTCTGTAACATGAAGACTGGCAACTTCTGGAGGTGAAGTAGGTTGGGCGACAGAATCTGGATCCATAGCCCAGTGAAGGGAAGCCACAGACTCGGTAACCCAGTGATCTGAAGCCCTGGGATCCACAACCCAGTGAGTAGCAGCTTCTGGATCCATAGCCCAGGGAACGGCAGCTGCTGGACCCAAAACTCAGAGACGGAGAGCAAGTCGTCTGGCAAGGACTGCAGAGCGTGGAGGTCCTCGGGCGGTAGCAGGGTGTCTGGCAAGGTCTGGACGCCACACAGGATGTCTGGCAGCTGGTGGGCTCACAGCAGGTCTCCTGACAGCCACTGGAGGGGGAGGAGCTCAGCTGACAGGTGCTGGGAGAACAGGAGTCAGTGCGGGAGACCAGGTTGCTGGGGCAGGAGGAGCTTGGGTAGCGCACGTAGCCCCCAAAGGAACGGGAGGAGACATTTCCAGAGCAGCAGCTGTAGGACATGTTGGCAGGAGATGTGGATTCAGCTGAGTGACTGTGAGGAGATTCTGAGGTTGAATGTCACCTCCTGGACTGGGGCACTTTTATACTCTCAGCCATGGGTGTGGTATTTTTTACGGTCGCCTTTCCCACACTTGGAATCTCTCATTTCCATATGTGTAATTCAGTGATATTTTCTGTAATTGCAGGTGATTCCTTCCATCTCACATTTATAGGAGAATTCATCATGTTGTTATAGCACCAAGCCAACGAACTATTCCAAAGTCAGAAATGCTATGACTGTATGTCATTAATGCCAGCTAATCAGGGCCAGAAAAGCCCCTACTCTTCTTGGCTGAGACTCATTGTGACTTTGCTAGTATCTTGGCTGGAGAATGCTTAGATCTAAAGGCAGGGTTTGAAGTTAAGTCACTCTTTTTTCTAGATCAGTGGAATAGAGGCGCCCTATTTGTCACCAATGATTTTCTTTCTATAAATTGATTTCATCCCCTAAAATTAGTTTTCATTTCTTACATTATGTTATGTATTGCCTCTCAAACCCAATGGAAAGGGAAAATAGATAACATAAATTGATTGAGAAACATGATGGATCACAGAGATAAATCAGGACAGATGTTTAAAGGCAAAATGACTAAGCAAGACTAATTTGAAAAAGAGTCTCAGGGGATACAAATTTATACATGTGTGAAAAATCCCAAAGAGTCAAATACTCTTGAGGTGAGGGAAGATAGCTAGAGACACTATGGATCTGTCCATCTGTGTGTAATTCCAGTAAAAATGGGTTCTGGATCAATATAGTTTATGGCTTTTCCTATAGGCATTGTTCCTTTTCTTACCTGTCATTACAATGTGTCCAGTGATCCTGCTCTCCTAATAAGAACAACTCTTATCACGCAGGACCTTCTTGTCATTTTTATCTTTTGTTTCTTTCATATAATTGCTTCCTTAATTATAAAAACACGTTTTTCCTACTTCAGTTCTTCGAGATTATTTTTCTGTTGTAAAATATCCAAATATTGTCTTGTGTAGAGCTCCATGTCAGGCAAACCGAGGCTAAAACAAATACTGAAGTGTTTTCTCCAGTTAGGAAGACAATTACCTCAGAGGGGAAGTTGTAATTGCAGGAGGTGATAAAAAAGATTGAAATATAAGTGAATTGTCTAAATACTCTTTGTGCATAACACTAATAAAGTGGTTTGTGGTTCTTAATAAATAGGTAGAAGTAAATAGTAATTAAGAATGATCATTAAAATCTCTTGAAAACTTACTACAGAATTTAAAAATTATAAAATGATAATAACTTAAAAGGATAAAATTACAGCTTTAACCATTTTATTACCCCTTCCCAAAATGTGAAAATTTACTATTAGAAATGGTAAATGTGCAAGTAGAAATCTAAAAGTAGGAATAATTAAGTTAAATATAATAGACTGACTAATCCTTATTGAAGACTTAGACTATCAGACTGGACTAGAAGTCAAAACTATTTTCTACTTAACATAGGTTTTCTTAAATATAAGGAAACAGAGAAGGGAAAAAGTAAAAAGATACATCAGACAAAAGAAACAAACAAAAAATGTTACTTCTGTTTTACTAACTTCCAAATTTGTTGTATGATAAGATGTAAAACATCATGTTATCAGAAGTAATACAAGATATTTCATAACAATCACTCTGTCAGCCTTCCAGGATGATATTCATGATTTTGTTATTCATTTAGAGGTTACCCCAATTCCACACCACCCAACAGAGTAACAGAGAGCTACATATATCAAGTTCAATTTATGTAATTTGAAATTAAGTTAAATTAAAATTTTGGTCTTCAGTCATATTAGCCACATTTCATGTGCACAATAGATATGTGTGGCTGATGGATACCATATATCAGAAATTGCAGATAAAAATATTTTCAGCAACACAGAACGTTCTGTCAGACAACACTGCCTTAGACTTCACAGTGTGCTTTGTTGACTGGTTAATAGAAATAAGTACTTTTACTATTTCTAGTCCAGTGTAAGAATGTCAGAAATCTTGAGGTCAATTATCCTTACCTCAATTCATGTACTACTATGTAAGGATTTTCTGTATTGTAATTTCATGTTTGCTTTTGTATATTGATATGTATTTGCCTCCATGTTTTTATGACCCAAATTTGCTTAATTTGCTTAAATTTACCCTATATATATATATATATATATATATAGTGTGTGTGTGTGTGTGTGTGTGTGTGTGTGTATATATGTATATATATACATGTATATATATACACATATATATATGCCTATCTTTTTTCTTGCTTTTTACTTCTTCTTACATCTTTTTTGTATGTTCTGGGATTATTTTGCTTCTGACTACATATAACTTTTATTGTATATTCTAGCGTTGGAAGGCTAGTAACACATTCTTTACAGTTTTGACAGTCTGAAAATGTCTACATTTCTCCTTTTTTTTTGAGAAAGAGAGAGTGGGGGTTGGGGGCACTTGCAGAGGGAGAGAGAAAGAAGAGAGAGAGGAACTCAAGCAGTCTCTATGCCCAGAACGGAGCCTGACTCTGGGCTTGATCCCATGACCTTGAGATCATGACCTAAGCCAAAATCAAGAGTCAGATACTCAACTGAGCCATCCACAGGCTCCTCTCCATTTTTGAAACAAATACTCATTAGTACATTACTCTAAAGTTTTCTTTCTTCAGAAATTTGAGGATATTTGTCTTCCTGCTTTCTTTCTTTCTTTTTTTTTTAAAATATTTTATTTATTTATTTGACAGAGAGAGATCACAAGTAGGTAGAGAGGCAGGCAGAGAGAGAGAGAGGGAGAAGCAGGCTCCCTGCTGAACAGAGAGCCCAATGCGGGGCTCGATCCCAGGACCCTGAGACCAGGACCTGAGCTGAAGGCAGAGGCTTAACCCACTGAGCCACCCACACACTCCTGTCTTCTAGCTTTCTTTTTTCTGTTTAGAATTCATCTGTTAATCTTACTGTTGGTTTTTTTTTTGTTGTTGTTCTTGTTGTTATTTTGAAGGTAACTTGCATTTTCTTTCCCTTTGGTTGCTTTAAATTTTTCTCTTCTTTGACTCCAAGATATTCTCTTTATTTGCTAGTTTAAATATGTTCTCCAGAACAATCTCTAATTGTCTTTCCAGCTATGTCTAATTTCTTTTCAATCCATTCAACAATTCTACATTTCACGTATTGAATTTTTCAATTTTAGAATTCCTACTTGTTTCTTTTTTTTAAGTTCTAATTAATTAATTTATTTATTTTTTGAGAGAGAGCTTGAGTGAGGGTGGGGCAAGGGACACAGGGAGAGGGAGAATCTAAGCAGGCTCCATGCCCAGAAAGGAGTCTGAAGTGGGTCTTGATCTCATGACCCTGGGATCTTGACCTGAGCCCAAATGAAGACTTGGACACTTAACTGATTGTGCCACCCAGGCACCCCTCTATTTGGTTCTTTTAATGTTTCTCTCTCTCTTAAAATTTTAAATCTATCTTTTTATTTCCTAAAGTGAATTCTATTATCTGATATATATTTTGAATTTAGTCATTTCTTAACTTCTGGAAGTCTGGCAGATTTCCCTAGGGTATCAGATGATCCATACCTACATCATCTATCTATGTATATCATCTATATACTCATCTATATCTGTATAAAACTATATTCACAATTACATCTATACTTCTAAGTCCATGCCTGCATTTATAATAATATTGATATTTATCTATGTAAAGACATAATATAAGGTTACCTCAATACTATGCTAATTTCATTTTGCAATTTGAAGTTTTTATTTAAATTCCAAGTAGTTAACATTCCAATTAGTTTCTGGTGTACATTACAGTGATTCAACACTTCCACATAACATCAGGTGTTTATCACAAGTGTTCTCCTTAATCCCCATCACCTGCTTAACTCACCCCCTTGCCCACCTCCCCTCCAGCAACCCTCAGTTTGGGTTCTCTGTAGTTAGGAGTCTGTTTTATGGTTTATCTCGGTCTCTCTTCCCTCCCCTTCCCCATACTCATCTGGGTTTTTTCTTAAATTCTACATGTGAGTGAAGTCATATGGTATTTGTTTTACTCTTACTAACTTATTTTGCTTAGCATTATATATATATATATATGCATGCCACAACTTCTTTTTTTTTTAATTTTTTATTTCTTTTCAGCGTAACAGAATTCGTTGTTTTTGCACCACACCCAGTGCTCCATGCAATATGTGCCCTCCCTAATACCCACCACCTGGTTCCTCCGACCTCCCACCCCCCACCCCTTCAAAACCCTCAGGTTGTTTTTCAGAGTCCATAGTCTCTCATGGTTCACCTCCCCTTCCAATTTCCCTCAACTCCCTTCTCCTCTCCATCTCCCCTTGTCCTCCATGCCACAACGTCTTTATCCATTCATCAAGTGATGGACATTTGGACTCTTCATAAGTTGGCTGTTGTTGATAATGCTGCTCTAAACATGGGGTGCATGTATCTCTTCAAACCTATATTTTTGTATCTTTTGGGGTAAATACCTAGTAGTTCAATTGCTGGATCATGGGGTAGCTCTATTTTTAATTTTTTGAGAACCATCCATACTGTTTTCCAGAATGGCTACTCCAGGTTTTGCGCCATGTTAATCTAATCAGGTACTGAAATTATTTCAGTTCATAGGAAAGGGTAAATATTTAAGGTTCAGCTGAGTCCTAAGGTATTGTTCAGAGTGTCAATTTTAGTCATCATTGGAAATTTCTAAATTTTGATTTTGGTTACCTGAGCTCATGAGTCTCATCAGCCTCTCTTTTAGATTCAACAATATCCCTAATCAAAAAGTAGTCCCAAATTCTAGGACCTTGTTGTTATATTGTTAAAAACTCCCTGACATTTTGACCTGGTAATTTCTGGACATTTTCACATGTATTTTCTTTGTCTAAATTTTCTAGACAAAAAATATTAGTTTCAAATAATTTTTTCATTTATAAGTATACCAATGTTTATCTTACCCCCCCTTAGGAATAAGCTTAAAATTCATAACCAATCCTTGGATGAAAGATTTATAATATATGAAAGCATGGGTAGAATAGGTAAGAAATAGGAGTAAGAGTGTCCAATCACAAAAGTATTTTATTTTATTTTTAAGATTTATTTATTTGAGAGAGAGTGAGAGAGTTGGGGGAGAGGGGCAGAGGGAGATACAGTCTTAAGTAGACTCCAAGCTGAATGTGGAGCTTAACCTGGAGCTTGATCTCACTACGCTGAGATTCTGATCTGAGTTGAAACCAGGAGTTGGAGGCTTAACCGACTGTGCCATGCAGGCACCCCACAAAACAATTTTAGTAATTTGAATGGAAAGTGGCAGAAATAAGAATTATTGCAATTTAAAATGTAATACCCTTAAAAAACTAAATAAAATCTAAAACCTTTAAAAGATGAAGGGACAATTACCCATTAACGATTTTTAGCCATGTTTATCATTGTCACACCGAATAAAATCTCCTTCAGTTGTAAGTTAACCAGGTTTCCAGTCATTTCTTGAATATAAAAATGATTTTGTCTTTTCCACTCTGCTTATTTTATTTTATCTTCCCAGATTTCCCTTTTGTCCCTTCTAATATGCCTATGTCTTTGCAATTCTAAATAAACTTCACCTCCTAAGATGTCACAAGGCAGATATTCCTTATATGTTCCTTACTCCTTCTGTGTCCTCTTTTCTTACATTCAATATCACAAATTTATAGTGGGTATCTTTGTCTAAGGGCTGTTGTACAGCCTAAAGCAATAAGGCTTAGGAACATTTATTAAACATATGTTAGCTCTTTTTGTTCTCAGTTTTAGGTTCCTTATCAAAATCTATCTATCTTTGTACTTTGTTATTCCTGAAAATACTTTGCCTGAGAAAACAGAGAATATTACCATGAAAAAGAGAAATAAAGTTTCCCCATTTTTGTTTTGTTGTTGAGATACACATTAAATCATCTTCTGATGCTGTCAAATATTAATTATCTTTTAGTTTGAAACATGAGTAAAAACCAGGGTGGAAATCATCCTGATGATTTTAGATTCTTCACTCAAATTTTATGGTATTGCTCTTTACATATGTGTAGATAAGATCATATTGAATACTTATCAGTGGGATGCAGGTATTTATCAGGCTTTTTTTAAAAGATTTTATTTATTTATTTGACAGAGAGAGATCACAAGTAGGCAGAGAGGCAGGCAGAGAGAGAGAGGGAAGCAGGCTCCCTGCTGAGCAGAGAGCCCGATGCAGGGCTCGATTCCATGACCCTGGGACCATGACCCGAGCCGAAGGCAGAGGCTTAACCCACTGAGCCACCCAGGAGCCCCAGGTATTTATCAGTTTTGCTAAGAAATGTGGGTGACTTCAAGCAAAGTTACTTAAAATTCATACATAATCATTTTCATTTGTTTTCTATTTATTTTTTCTTTCATGTATAAACCTAACCATATAAATGTAAATATTATTTTTATTCTCTGCATTTCTTATATAGCTATCGACTAGTCTTCTACTTTATGCCTGTTGGCATTCCCATGTCTTGTGAGAAAATCAATCTAATTCCTGAATCTGAGAGTTCAATTCATAATAGCCTATGTACTTAAACCATAGTCTTCTACTAGTAGTTTGAGTAAGAAAAATATCTGGGGCTTCTCAAAATTCAAATCCCCAATTTCTTAGGATTTCAAAATATATTTCCAGGTGTGTATTGATCTTTTCACAATATCTCCATTGCCTACCATAATCAAAAGTCTACTTAATAAAAATTAACAACAATAAACAGCTGGTTATCAGAATAAATAAATTTATTTGATTATAATAATTTGGATTTTCATACTATTTTGGAAGAAAATCCAACATGAATTTTATCTCCAATGCAGACTTTAGATTTTATTTTCAGTTATTACATTAATTTTAGAATTTTTCAAATAAAGTCTTTCAGCCAGTATTTGGGGCCAGAGACGAGGTGACTGTTTGATAATCTAAGAGTAAGAAGATAATTCTTCCTGTAGGTGAAGATAATAAAGATTATGAATAGAGGCACTGGTGAGAATGAACAAGATTAGAAATTTAATAAGGTCATCAAAAGAAGCCAGATCCACATGTTGGTCTGTAACAAGAAGACTGACAGCTCCTAGAAGCCAAGTAGGTAGGGTGGCAGAATCTGGATCCATAGCCCAGAGAAGGGAAGTCACAGACTCCATAATTCATGGGTCTGAAGACTTGGGATTCACAGCCCAGTGAATAGCAGCTTCTGGATCCATAGCCCAGGGAATGACAGCTGCTGGATCCAAAACTGAGAGACGGAGAGCAAGTCCCCTGGCAAGGACTGCAGAGCGTGGAGGTCCTCGGGCGGTAGCAGGATGTCTGGCAAGGTCTGGATGCCACACAAGATGTCTGGCAGCTGGTGGGCTTATAACAGGTGTCCTGACAGCCACTGGAAGGGGAGGAGCCCAGCTGACAGGTGCTAGGAGAGTAGAGGTTAGTGCTGCAGAACAAGTTGCTAGGATAGGAAGAGCCACAGGAGGACCCTGGGGAGTGCAAGTATCCCCCAAAGGAGCAGGAAGAGTAGTTTCCAGAGCAGCAGCTATAGGACATGTTGGCAGGAGATGTGAGTTCAGCTGAGTGACAGTGAGAAGGTTGTGTTTGAATATCGTACTCCTTAAGTGAGGCATTTATATACTCTCTGCAATGGGTGTGGCACTTTACAATGTCAACTTTTCAAAATTTGGAGTCCCTTATTTGCATACATGTAACTCAGTAATCCTTTTTTAAAAATTGGAGTTAACTACCTCTCTTCATCTTAAATTTATGGGTTCACTCATTTTGTTTTTATAGTCCTCTGTCAATGAAGTACATCTGTGTTACAAATGCTATGACGGTGTATAATTAATGCCTACACCATCATGGTCAGGGAATCCCCTCTGAATTTTCTGGTCATGAAAACATGTGCACGTACATGTGCTCACCTTTGGCCAAAGAATGCTTTCTTCCCAAGGTGGGGATTACAATGCAGTCATCTCCCTTTTGTGTCAGTGTCTGAGAAGCAGAAATCTGGTCTTGATGAGGAATCTTCTAAATATTGTCCCTACATCAAACCATTGATTCACACTATAATATAATTTTGCATCTACTACTTACTATTAGCATTGTTTACTATGTCCAGTCTAGAGGGCTCTTATGAAAGTAAGCCAAAGAGATTTACCTAGATGATTAGAAGTAGGCATAATCCTGAACAAATATGTTGTAGAAATTTAATCTTTAGAAATATGAAATCAAATCTAAAGCAAGAAGAGACCAACATGAATGCATGTGAAGAAAACCAAAATGGGAAATGATGTTGAGATGAGGTAAGAAACCAAAAGACAGTGGTAGAGAGAGGGAAAAGACTGTCCAGATTTTCTTCTACCCCATTGGATGACTTGTGGATATTCTACTTCTTAGTTCAATCAATTTTTTTCAAAATGAACTTAATTCATGGGCTTTTGTGCAGTATATTTATATGCTCAAAACATCCTGGGTTCTCCCCTCCCACAAGACCTCAAAATTTTGAATGTTCTCTGAGTATTCCCAAGTTCATGGCAGATCCTTTATTTTTCTCCCTAATTTTGGTACATTCTTCTGTCCCAGCTTTCTTCCTAGAGAGGGTCCAAGTTATGTGAATCTTGAAGTTTATAATTTGGGGGCACTTCTTTAAGAAAAAGAATACAACATTGTGAACATAATAGTAGATATAAATATGGATGCTAATTTAGAATAAAATAAAATTAACAAATACAAACTGAGATGACAAAAAGCACAAATATCACAAAATCAAGACAATAAAATTGTATCATCAAAATTATCACCATCATCTATAACATTTCCTCTGTATTTATTGGCTGCATAGTCTTTGATCACTTTTACATATGACAATAACTTTGTCAACATATTTTCTGTAGAAACAATAGAATTTCATTTTTTCTTCCAAAATTATGAATCAAAAATGTGATACAATACATCAATAAAAGAAAGAACAAGAAACCATATGATACTCTCAATAGATGCTGAAAAAGCATTTGACAAAGTACATCATCCTTTCCTGATCAAAACTCTTCAAAGTGTAGGGATAGTGGGTCCATACCTCAATATCATCAAAGCCATCTATGGAAAAACCCACCGTGAATATCATTCTCAATGGAGAAAAACTGAGAGCTTTTCCCCTAAGGTCAGGAACATGGCAGGGATGCCCATTATCACCACTGCTATTAAACATAGTACTAGAAGTCCTAGCCTCAGCAATCAGACAACAAAAAGATATTAAAGGTATCCAAATCGGCAAAGAAGAAGTCAAACTATCACTCTTTGCAGATGATATGATACTATATGTAGAAAACCCAAAAGACTCCAAATCTGCTAGAACATGTATAGGAATTCAGTAAAGTGTCAAGATATAAAATCAAAAAATAAATTTTTTTTGATGACACAGAAAAGTTCCTTTGAACATTGCTATTTATTAGTAATGCCCCGTCTATAACATCCTGTGTCATTCTTCTCAGTTGGTGCTTCAATCCTGGGATTATGCTTATCTCAGCCTGTTGTCCCTGCTTTATCTCTCCATCCCAGTCTGCTGGCCCTAGACATTTGGTCTTGTGTGAGAATCAGCTACAAATGGCTGTGGACCCTCAGTTTTAGTGATCTATTTGGTAGCAGAGTAATGTTTTGGTTCTAGTCCTTCTTCTTAAAGTCAAAACTCCCTGAAGTTCTAAGGTTCATCAGGTTGATTCTAGGGTCTAGAGATAGTACAGGCAACTTTCTGGATCTACCCACAGCCCAGAACTACTTGAAGGGCAAACGATTGATTCCCAGGCTACAGCAGCACAAATGGAGCAGTGGGTCCCTCCACATGTCTCTGGAAGATTTCAGTGGAGCCTTGGAAAATGTTAGACAAAAGAACCCTGAAGAAGACCCTGCCACTGAATCTTCATTAGGTTAAGTCTGTCTCTGTCTTTACCTAAGCTGCTCTATCTAAGAAACTTGAACATGTGCTAGTGAACTTCTGTCTGAGATATCAGGGACCCACATAGAGTGCCCAGGGCTCTCTTCAGTATACTTTCCATGGGAATGTCTCTGTCCAGAGTTCTAACCTAATTTTCAATAATTGGATTATTGTGGCTTATTATTGCTTTTATTATTTGCCGCTCGTCCTCTTTAACTCCAAGTTGTTTGTTTGTTTGTTTTTTAATGAAAATGTCTGATAGATTTATCACATTCTTTGAGCATATGGTTGTTTCCTGTCAATTTGGTGTAATATACACCAAATTTCAACTATGCGGTATCAGACACTCAGAAAGTATAGTGCTGTGGCATAAGGCATGGAGTTGCAACTCTATTTGATAAAACTACAATGCAATTTTACTGTGTATGCTTAAATTAACAACTTTTCTTCAATGTAAGAGTAGGTTTAATTGCAATTTTACAAAAGGAAGCACTATATAAGACCTCAGTAAGTCCAAGGAATAATGAAGTAGTTCATTCTCATCAAACAGCTACTTTAAAAAAATTTATCTTATGATCTTCTAAATTTCTAGATTTTTTTTTTTTTCTTATGGGTTTCTAGCCACTGAGATAAAAGTCATAGCCCACTCAATGCTGGGAACACCATGCCTTTCTCAAATTACAGTGTTTCCAAGAAATTCTTGGAAATAATTGTCTTATCACAAGTGAGAGTGACTTTTTGCTCGCTGGAGATAGGATTACTGTTAATCAAAATAATAAGATCAGTAAAATTTGTCTATAGTGACACAACATTTTCGCTGCCCTCCCAGGCACACAGTGATGACCTTCTCTTCCCTGTCCATCTGACCCTCCTCACATCAATGTGGTAGTGTTTATATAGCTGAAATAACAGATCACAAACTCCCAGGTCCTCTCACTGAATCCAGCCTACAGATGTATGGTCTTCCACAAGCATGAACCACCCCCATAGTTTTTTTTTTTTTTTTTTAAATTAAACTCTAAATTAGTAGCCGATATTTAAAAATAAAAAAAAAACTGTACAAAATATGGGTTTCTGACATTTTATAAAATTTTGAAAATCTGGTTCTGCTGGGCTCCCTTGCTTGCAGCTGCCTGGAACTCCATTCATAGAGGATGCATTCCTTGAAATTCCCAAGTTCAGTTAATCCTCTTTATTTTGTAGTTGTGGGACCCAATTTTAATTGTCATTAGTTTTCAAGCCTGTGCTTGATGTTAATGTCACTGTCATAAATTGAGAGGTTTTGGGTTTGAAGACATTTTGTGAAAACAAACTTCCCGTGCACTTGAAGGATATTCTTCCCTGTTTAATAGGGAAATATAATGCATCTATGTTGGTGGAATTGGATTATAAAAACACCAATCATGAGACAAATCACAGGTCAACTGGACCATCTCACTTATGTTTATGATCCTCTGAACAAAAATATTTTACATGACAGCAGAACTTGACATGGTTTTTATATACTGGGCAATGACTTAAATCAGTGGTGTCTTACTTCTGAATATGCATCAGAAGTAACAAATGGGTCATTTGAGAACATACAAACCAACCAGAAAATAAATAAACAATTTTAAAAAACCAAATGATTGAATTCCTCCTCAAGTTGTTGCACATGTGATTCTGATGTACTACATGGTTAGACCAAAGAGTTAACAAATTTAAATTAAACTAAACTAAAGGATTAACAACTAGCCAGGAGTCCTCAGGAGAGGTCATAGCCATGTGACATCACACTACTCCATGCCTGACAACTGTAACCACCTTTGTACAGGGATTGTCTTGCCAAGAATATGAAGTACAGCATTACAAAGAGAGAAAAGGAAATCCATTTTCTGTTTATAACGTCATAATTCCATTGTAATGGGCAGTTCCTGCAAATAATATGCTTCACCCTCTCTCCTTGCTACTGTGCAGATATAATAGCTGTTACAAATGCTGTTGTTTGGAAATGTTGAAGATGGATTTAGCAGCATTAATATCCACCCAGCAAGATGCAGCATCCTAGGGCTTGAACAAAGGCTGCGTGTCACTACCCAGTGACATTGTGCAGATGGCCTCATGATGAGTGGTAAGGACTCCCTATAAATACAAGAAAGAAGAATAGCATTTGTGACAGACTGTAATAGTTAAAATTGGAAGGCAGAATGAAAACAGGCTTTGAGTTAGAAATCAGATGTTAAATGTGTGAGCGGAACTAAAATGGTCTGTGGTACATAGTAGGCATTCTATAGACATATGCCAATTGAATGAAAAAGAACATTGTCTTAATGTTTTCAATGTCTTATTTGAAGTAAGTCACCTAGGAAGATTACATAAATATTAACCAATTTTTTGTGTTCTTTCTTTGATTGGCAGCTTAGTGAAGGTTAACTATGTGTGTCTAATAGACGCGGAAGCTTTTCCACTCAGATGTCATGGGTCAGCTAAGACTCATGGGCTTTAATGTTTCCAGGTGACATAAAGTCTTGACCTAGCGGAAAGCAGTGAGATGAGGAGAAAGAGCACAGGCTAATAGATGTGTGTGTGTGTGTGTGTGCACTCGTGTGTGTGTGACTGTGTGTGTGCACCTTCCTCTCCTGCTACTTTGAGGTCTGGTCTATTCCTGATTCTGGGGTATCAGCATCCTCTGCCTCATTTTTTTCTCTTCCCAGCCCTTTGCTGACTAAAAGCACGAGGAGTGGAATACAGAAGGCAACTCCACATTTACTCTGCACTTTCTTCATCTCCAGTGCAGGGATAAGAGGGGAGGTACTTGAGTGGGCATGGTGCATAGCATGGAGAAGAGAGCGGGAAAGGGAAAGAGGAGGAACTTTTATTTCAGGGTACTTCCGGATTTTTAGAGGCTTCAAAGTAGAGGATACTTGAGGTTTCTTTGTCTCCTGAGCTTGTTCAAACTGGTAATTAGGCAGGATCCCTTGACAGGAAGACTGCCTGATTTTCTCTGGAGGAGACCTTGCTTAGTACTGCTCTGTTGGCTGGTCTCTGTCTTGGTGGGTGGCTGGCGGCACAAACCTAGCAGAGGTCGTGGTTTCCCAATATCTGCTGGAGGCAAAAATACCTGGAGTGCCAACATCTGGGATACCTCTATCCAGGGCTTTGTTTTGGTTTTCTCACTTAGTGGCAGAGTAAACTCTTTAACTCCATTTATTCATTGTCCCATTTCTGTTCTCAAATCATAGAATTTTATGATATTAAAATCTGGTTCTGGTGCCCAGAGACTAATGGGCAAATCGCCCTTGCAAGTTCTGGCCCATTCAGAATAGACTAAGGTCTGATGGGAGGGACTAAAGGCTGTAAAGTATAGTTTAGCCTGTTGCTTCCCTATACACAGGGTTCCTTCTTGCTTGCTTGCTACGTTTCTTGACAATGGCTTTTTAACTTATCCTAATACTAGGATTTGATTTATTTTTATTTTATTTTTTAAAGATTTTATTTATTCACTTGACAGACAAAGATCACAAGTAGGCAGAGAGGCAGGCAGAGAGAGAGGAGGAAGCAGGCTCCCTGCTGAGCAGAGAGCCTGATGCTGGGCTTGATCCCAGGACCCTGGGACCATGACTCGAGCGGAAGGCGGAGGCTTCAACCCACTGAGCCACCCAAGCGCTCCGCGGATTTGATTTATTTTTAGAGATTTGGAATTTAAAACAATGTAATCCTAGGACATTATGGGATGGACTGTGTGTGATCACTCAGGATCTTAAACTCTGGTAAATTTAAGTAATGTCTATTAAAACATACAAGTCAGAATGCCAGCAGCACAGTGCGCGGCTTTGGTGAAGGGGCTTTGCAATCTAGGCGGAAGGTAATGTGGAAACTCATAGCCTCTTTTCTGCTGTCAGAATGCTTTGGAGGTGAATCCTGGCACTGCCTTTCCCAGTACTGTGATCTCCTGCCATTGACTTGAGTTCTTCATGTTCCACTTTTCTTGTTTGTGACATGGGTATATTAGTACCTCTTGCCTTGGCTATTATGAGAATTATATGGGATAAAAATATAAATAAAATGCCCACAGTCTTGCCTAGCAATTAGTAAAGAGTATATGTGAATCTTTGCTCAAATGATCACAGAAAACCCTTCCTAAGTGCTTCTGAGGTGTCAAATTCGAGAATCACTGCTGTAAATATCTTAAATGCTTTTTTATTGCCTGAGTCATTCTTTACCAAAAAGCAAAATGTTTATAACTAGGAAAAACTTGGGATTTCAAAAAGTACACTTGTTTAAAAATAAGAGCATAGCAGCTCTTATTAGCAGCCCTCCACAGAAAACAGAGTTTTGTTTAAAAATAAGAGCATAGCAGCTCTTATTAGCAGCCCTCCACAGAAAACAGAGTTTTAAGCCTTCACTAGACTAATCTGCACCGCAGGGCCTGTGATAGATGGCCTCCTAAATTAATGGCTTAATGTTGTACTCAAATGCTGTGCTTCTTATCCTTCTGGAATGTCCCTTTCTTTCTCATCTCCATCCGTCCCTTTCTTCCTTCCCTTTCCTTCTCTCTTTTCCCCGATCTTTGTATTTCACACACCACTGATCGTGATTTAGCCTTCTAAACTGGCAATACCGTCAAACCAAAGAAGTGCTTCCATTTGTCTCATTCATTAAACTTGGTGCTTATTTTCAAGAGTAGCTAAGCATTTCTATTCAATTTCTCTTAAAATGCTTGCAGTTTCATTAGTTTTGTTGGCATTTTATTTAATTTTAGATCAGATGTCTTTGAATGAACGGTTTCTGACTCCCATTAAAAATTTTGGAATCTCAAGGGGCATGTAGGTGGCTCAATCAATTAAGCCCTGGATTCTTGGTTTCAGCTCAGGTCATGATTTCAGGGTTGTGAGATCGAGCCCTGCATGGGATCTGTGCTCAGCACAGACTCTGCTTGAGATTCTCTCCTGCTCCCTCTCCCTCTGCACCTTGGTCCGCACTCACGCATGCTTGTGCGCTCTATCTTTATAAAATAAAAATAAATGAATTAAATATTAAAAAAATAAAATAAAACTTTGGAATCTCCATGTTATAGTGTCTTTTCAATCAACTATTCCCAAAGACAATTTCAAGATCATTTGCAAATGTGGCCCTGATGAAACTTGGCTCGCAATTCTACATATCTGGCCTGTGTAGCTGTTAGTCTGTTCCTCTTACAGAGTACTTTAGGAATCCTGAGTTTTGTGCATCCTGTCTTAATCTCCCAGAGAAGACCCAGAAGAAGGGACGACATCCTTCCCTCAGTTATTGGCTCACGGAGGACTTGTAATGTTTATTTAAAAAGATGAATACAGGCATTCTTAGTATCGACTTTATTATTTTTACTTGTTAGCAATGAACATACAGGATTGTCGCTTTAAGAAGTGAGATTCTGCTGCCTGACTCCTCAGGACAGGAAAGAGAAGAGCATGATGTCTTGTCAGTATGAGACTCTGGGGAGTGGTATGTGGCCAGGCCCTGAAGTGTTGCATGGTGATTACTGGATTACTGGCTGTGGAAGCAGTCACCTCCATCCTATATACGAGAAAGGAATGATATGTGTCTCTTAAGTAAATGAATAAAATATATTCAGCCATGTCTGTGCAGAGGAAAATCAATTTCATTTTAATTAGATAACTGATTAGTGAAACCTCAGAGGATTCTACCAGGTTGTTTTCCTCACACACCACACCCAGTGGAAAATGTTTATAAAGTTCCTTAGGAGAAAATTCACTGCAATTCCTCATTAAACCCAGAGAAAACTGAAGTTAAGAGACAATACCTAATCAAACTCTAAATTCTTTTTTTTTTCCCTCTAATGACTGCTTGTCACTTGTTGTGAGTTAAATTGTGTCCCTCAAAGTTCATATGTTAAAGTCCCAAACCCTGGTATTTCAGAATGTGACTTTATTAGAAGACAGGGTCTTTAGAGAAGCCAAGTTATATAATGAGGTTATTATGATGAACTGTAATCCAGTATGATTATCGTCATAAAAAGGGGAACTTTGGGCACAGAGACATTCATACATAGAAGGAAGGAGATGTTGGCGGACCCAAGGAGAAGATAGGCATCTACAAGTGAAGGGGAACAGCCCGGAACAGATCCTTCCCTCATTGCCCTTAGAGGAATCAACCCCTCCAATATCTTAATCTAGGACCTCCAGCTTCCAGAACTGAAAGGCAATTCATTTCTGTTATTTGAGCACCGAGTCTGTGGCACTTTGTCAAATACATCCTCCATTGGTCAAAGTGGAGTCCTGTCTCCCCAGGAATTGAATTACCACAGTGACTGACTCCCTTTGTCCATGTTTACCAAGTTTCTGCGGGCCACCAGGGGACCTTCTAGCCATCCTGTGTCCACTTATGAGTGCTCCTCCTCACCAGTCTTTCCAGAGGATGGACCGTGGGCTTGGAAGCTGGGGATCTGGGATTTTCCCACCTTTCATGATGAATTTGGCTTCTTCGACATTCTTGTTGTTTTTCTAGAGGTCAGTCACCTTTTTCCTAAATAATATGTGTTCAGAGGTCTGTAAATCAGTATGTTGCATTTCTAAGATCTCAAACAAGGAACTTTTAAAAACTCTATTCCTAAGGACATACTAGATCTTCTAACTCAGGAACCACCTATCAAATGAGACCTTCAAAAGCCATCTTGTCATTAACCGAAGCATTTTAATTCACCAATAATCTATGTTATAACTAGAAATCTATAAGTTGTTAGTTCTGAAATTCTTTCTCCACTACCTCACCCCTACCCCTTTCCTCTCCCTTTCTAGAACACATTTTATTTCTTAAAAAATTTTATTTAAATGCGATTAATTAAGATAAACATATTATTAGTTTCAGAGGAAGAGGACAGTGATTCATCAGTACTATATAATACCCAGTGCACATTACATCACATGCTCTCCTAATGTCCATCACTACCCTCCAGCAACCTTAGGTTTGGTTCCTATGATTAAAAGTCATATTATTTTATCTACTTTCTGGATCATCTCTTTCTAGGATGACACAAAGGAATAGAAAGATGCTAACTTATTTAACAATAATTTCCTTAACAGAAATCTGGCTCATGTTTCTATTTATTTCAGTGTGTTTTATGTGTCATTAGTCAGTTTTCTTTGGCATGAAAATGTATTGGTTCTGCTTCCCTAAGGTACACCAACCATTTAAATGAAAGGCATAGAGTTTCTGGAGAATATGCAAGCCAGGTGCCCTAGATATTGAAAACACTGCTATACTTAGATTCTTAATTATGTTTCCTTTTTCTCTTTTTACTTTTCTTGGGTTCTAGCCAAACTTGAAGCCCCAAGCAAGATATATATTTTTTAAAAGCCCAATAATGACTAACTTCTCCCTGTTCCTGGTGAGATAAAGCAAAGAGTCCAGCCCAAGATATATCCTGAGAAAAGTTCTCTTCCTTGTGCAACATGTTCTATTTGAGACCTAAGTATTGTCTCAAAGAAACAGAATCCAAATTCAATCTAAGATCGGAATATAGTTCTTTTCATCCAAAAATATATTTCAGGCTCCTAACAAAGTCAGTTTTGGAAAATTTGGGAGTGGATTTGGTACTAATAATCAGACTGTAATGACCTCATAGATTTTATCCATTTGTTCACTTGTTTATGTATCTATACATTATAACTTGTCTAATCAAAATTAGTAAAAAAAATCTATTCTGCTCAAGAAACTCATGCTTATGAGAGCAAATACAATGGACAGACGGAGTTAGTGAATAGTGAATGAATGAATGAAAAGAATGGAATTTAGAGTGAGACAAACATGAACTTGAATCTTAATTCCATTACTTAAGTGAAGGGAACTTATAAAAGTTTTGTTTGCCTCTGCTTCTGCATTTGGAGAATGTACATGATAATGGCACATATTCCGTAGGAGAATTAAATTAATTTGTATATATAAAATTCCCGGTAGAGGGTTTTTTTCATACATGCTGATCATAGGTTCTTTCTTTTCTATGCTCTTTGTTTTGATCTCCCTTCCAGGAAATCTTTTTTTTTTTTTTTTTTTTTTTTTTTTTTTAAGCAGGATGACATTTTGGACCAAACTTTCTCAGCTTCTTTGTATTTGCACCTGTGCCTACTCCCACATAAGCTTGTTTTTGATTATTAACAGTCTTCAATTTGTCTTTTTGTGGATTTGTATGCTTATAATCTATGGCATGTAAAGTAGAAATTAAAATAAAGGAATTTTCAGGGTTGACTCATAGAAAAATGATGAACATTTTTGAACCACTGGGATCTTGTCACAGAAAAGCTAGGAAAGGCTTCATGGAAACCATTATTTGAGAGACATCTAAAGTCCAACCCTTGGGAATTACAGTTAAATTAAAAGAAGAAGGACATGTTTTAGAAAAGATACAAGGATTTTTAAAAGATTATATAACCAAGGTGAACATTTTATTTTTTTATTTTAGGGGAGATAGAAGATTGGAGTATCGTTGAAGTCTAGGGAGATGGCATGAAGTTGTAGTAGATTTTAGGTATTGATTTTCCTTTTGTGGATTAATAAAGCATAGACAACAGGGTAATTAAAACTTATTTTCAACAGAACTGAATAGCTGAAACCAAAAATGGGTCCCAAGAAAGCCTGAATCCTAATCATTCCAATATATCTCACTTTGTTCTCTTAATATTTCTTCATTCCTTACCCTGTTTCTAATCTTTCACTCTCTACCTTTCCCAACCATCTTACCTACCTTCCTTGTTACTGAGGCAGTACAGTTAAGAACTAAGTGTAGACTCAGATAAAGCTATGATGATACATGGTCTCTGCTATATTGTAGCTCATCTATAAGAGGATAGAAATTTTTGGAAAACTGTGAGTTAAATAGAAGAACTTATGTACCATGTATAACGTTTCGTACAATGCCTGGTCCATATAAAATGTTTATTAAATATTACCCACTATTATTTTATTAAGAGAGAAAATTGATATTCTGCATTATTTCAAAATTAATTATTAAGCTCTCTACTTTATTTTACCAGCATATTTAAAAAAAAATCTGGAAATGCTTTTAGGTATGTTTCTAGTTCCAAGGAACTCTTCAGGATTTTCACATGGCTAGAGTGAGTTAAGGATAGCTAACTCAGTGATGCCATAATTGAGATACAAATAATTACAAGTGTAGTGTGTAAAAACTCATATCTTATAGCAAATGGCAAACACAGTTTATGAATTTAAGTGAATAAATATATCCTAACAGATGTGGTTTCCTGTAACAAATTCATAGTCTCATGTTTCAAGTCAAGAGTTCTTACAACTATTATAATAAACATTTCAATATTACAGGAAATCAATTTATACTTTTGGTAAATAAATACATAGAAAACATCTGTCATTATAAGATATAGAATATATAGAGATTTAATTTGCATTGAATAGTACTGGCTTATGAATATTTTAAAGCATTCTTTCTTTTCTAAATAGACAAGACTAATGTCTTTCCCAGAGGGTGCTTTACCTTTTAAAACACTTGTGTTGAGAGCAATTTTGATTTCCTTTAAGTGCTGTTGAGATTTTAAAGTTTGTGATTTTAAATATAATTTAATCCAGAATGACTCAAAGATATTGAGATATTCACAAGTTCCATATTATTAATATTATTGAAATAAATGAAGAAGTAATAAATCAGCAGAAGTAAATAGCAGAATGACAGTTATATTTTTCTGATGAAAGAATTATTTGCCTACTACTTTCATGTCTGATAATGCCTTATTTGCTGATACTGTTTAATGCGTTAATAACTATCTGTTATGGTTGTAACTATAATGTTTCTACTCAGCTAAGTTGTGGTATCTAGTTATTTGTCAAACACCAGTTAAGATGTTGGTCCGATTATCATATAAATCAGTAGATTTTGAGTAAATCAGATTACCTCCATAGTATGGGTGAGCATCATTCAATCAGTTGAAGACCTTCAGAGCAAAGACAAGGCTTCTTGAAGAAGGAATTTTCAAGGCTGCAGCATAGAAACCCTGCCCGAGTTTTCATCCTGCCATGTTATGGAATTCAGACATAGGATTGCCACAAGAGGATGAATTCCCAGCCTGCTCTCTTGTCTTGTAGATCTCAAACTTGCCAGCCCCACAGCTACACAAGACAATTTTAAAAAATAAATCTCTCTGCCTATGCACACACACACACTCACATATATATGCATATATATATACATACTTTATATTCATATACTATTCATACACACACACGCACATATGAACAGTTCTGTTTCTCTGGAGAACTCTAACACACTCTCTAAGAAATAGATGACTTTCTTCACGTTTGCTATCAGTATCCTTTCTAACCAAATTGATCATGGACTTTGTGAATCTTGCTTATACTTTGCTAGAGAGGGAATTTACCTTTTCCTTCAAAACCAGCCAAAGAACAAAAGGTAAGTAACAAAATGGGGTCATGTGGAAGCTCATTATGGAGACTGAATTATCAGAAAGTGAATTTTACCTTAAAGTCATTGAATTTTGCAATCATCAGGACCTTTAACAACCATCTGGTCCTGCCTCTGATCTACGTAACAACATAAAGTAAACTGCTGTCATTCAGTGTTGTTTCCACCATCATACATTAAAATTTACACCTTTATCAGTGTAAAAAAAAATCAGACATTGTAATCTGTAGCTTCAAACGTTAGCATTTCCTTGGTAAGTTTAGTGATATATGATTCTGTAAACTATCTGCAGTTGGTTCAATTCCTAGTTAGGCTGTGTTTCCATTTTGTCTATGGTGTTGAATTCAAACAAATAAAATGATAAGGAACATAGAAGTTGAATGTAATACTGGACTCTTTTTTCAGTCCCTTAACTTTTCCCCCCTAGATTATGCATATCTTTGAAAACTTTCTAGATGGGGATTTGAGAACTAAGGCTTGGAAACAGATGAGTTGAGTATTTTCTATTCTTTTAGAAAAATTGGGCTTATCAACTGACAAGCAGAATGAAGATGGAACCTCCACCAGGTAAATGGTTTCCCTGGTCAGCATCCAGGGAAAGATCTGTACTTCAAATGAAGGGTAAAACCTATCACCACATTCTGTCACCTTAGTAACACACAGCTAATGGAGGCCCTGAAAGCAAAGTAGGGTAGAAAAGTGGCCATGCACGTCCACACAAAATTATGGAAAGGAGAGAATGAGGGCATTTTTTTCAACTGGAGCATTCTGTTTTGAGGCAGTCAAGCTTAATAAGATTCAAAAGATGTTTGGTTTCCTTAAAATACTTTTAATAAAAAGAAGCAATAAAATTTCATTTGAATGAACATCTGAGGGAGGACAGTATATTTATATCATGGCAGAAATGATTAGCATGAAAACAAAAAAAAATGGATAGTGCATGTGAGAGTGTTGGTTTTATGCCTTCTGGATTCAGTTTTTGTTCCAACTGGTATCGTTGAACTCGCCTTATGTTCTGGCCACAGTGGCCCTAGCAATGGCTCATACTGTCCATGTGGTCTTGAGATAGGTCACCGCTATCTGTCTTTTTTATAGCCCAAGCAGATTTATATGATCACTGTTGCTGGATTCTGAGGTCAGTTGCTGGGATACCATAGGCGAAATGGGAAAATTCCTTGGCAGATATACACTAACAGCTCTATCAAAAATAACGAGACATCCTGGATTTCCCTATATGTATAAAAGAAATTAAAATGACAGTTAAAAACTTCCCAAAAAAGCAAATTCCAACCTGAGGCAGCTTCATTGGAAAAGTATTCAAAATATTTGAAAAGGGGCACCTGGGTGGCTCAGTCCTCAAGTGGCTGCCTTCGTCTCAGATCATGATCCCAGTCTCCTGGGATGGAGTCCTGGGATCAAGCCCTGCATCCTGTTCCCTACTCCTCGGGAAGCCTGCTTCTCCCTCTTCCGCACCCCTGCTTGTGTTTCCTCTCTTGATGTGTCTCTTTCTGTCAAATAAACAAAATCTTTAAAAAAATTATTTTTGAAAAAAAGTCTATATAAAATATTTTGGAAAAAGAGAAGCATAAACACTTCGCAACTAATTTTATAAGCTCAACATTACCTTCATAGAAAACTAGGCATGGACACTGTTACAAGAAAATCACATACCAATACCCCTCATAAAATAGGCTTTTAAAAAAAACAAACCTTGGAAAATATGTCACTAAATCTAATCCAGTAATATATTAAAAGTATAATACATCATAATCAAGGATGTTTTCCCCAGGAATACAAAGTTGATTTAATATTCAAAATCACCTAGTGCAATTTATCACATCGAAGGATTAAAAACTCAACTATACAATAATTTCAACAAATGCATGAAAAAGCATTTAGAAAATGCACTAATGGTAAGAGCTCTCAGCAAACAAGATTTAGAAGAGAACTTACTTGGCCTAAAAAGTGACATTTACAAAACCATACTAGTAGCATCATAGTGAATAAAGAAAGATGGAATGCTCAGGAACAAAGCAAGGATGTCTGCTTTGACCATTCCATTCATCATTGCATTGGAGATTCTACCCAGTAGAATGAGACCAAAAGAAAGGAGTCATATATATCTAAAGGAAGAAAGAATAGTCTTGATTTGCAGATGACATTATAGCCAATACGAAAGACCAAAAATAATTAACAAAAATCTGCTAGAACTAATAAACGAACTTTGGACACTTGCAGGATACAAAGTTGTATTAAAAAATAAAAAAGCAATTCTATGTAAAAGTGATGAACTAATAGGAATTGAAATTTTAAAATACCATTTAAAATAGCACCAAACTCCACAAACTACTTAGCTGTAAACCTAATAACACATATGTAGGATTTGTATAATGAAAACCACAACACATTGATGAGAGATATCAAAGAATGTGTAAATAAATGAAGAGATAGGTCATGCTTATGAAACAAAGACTATTAAGAATTCAATTCTCCCCCAATTGGATGTAGATTTAACATAACCCCGATGAAAAAAACGTATCAGGTTGTTTGTAGAGGTTGGCAAATTTATTCCAAACTTTATATGGAAACTAAAAGGAACTCACATAGGCAAATAATTTTGAAAATAGAGAACAAAGTTTGGGGTTTACAATCTGATGTCAAGGCTTATAAAGCTATGGTAATCAAGGCATGGTGGTATTGGGTAGACATGTACCTTAATGGAACAGAAGACTGATTCCAGAAATAGGTCTGTGCATATATGACTTAGACAAAGATGTCATGGTGATTCAGTAGGAAAAGGGCAGTCTTTTCAACAAATGGTACTAGGATAATTGGATATCTATATGACACAAAAGGAAAAAAAAAATCTTTGACTCAAACTTTGTACCATATACCAGAAAAAATTTTTTTTTGATAAATTGAACTTAAGCCTAAAAACATCTGTTCTTCAAAACACTCTGATAAAATGAAATGACAAGCTACAAGCCACAACCTTGGAGAATATATTTGAAAAACACATATGTGATAGAAACCTTGGATCTAGGATATTCAAAGGACTCTTACAACTCAAGTATGTAGAGAAACAACCCCAAAATGACAAAAACATTTTAAAATATGCACCATTTAAGGAGAGCTATAGAAGGCAAATAGCACATCAAAAGCTGTACACTCTTATTATCATGAGGGATATGAAAGCTAAAATCACATGTGACATCACTACATGCCTCCTAGAGTAGGTAAAATAATAATGGATAATGGTAATGATAATAATAATAATATGCATGGTGTTATTGAGGATTTGGAACACCTGGAACTTTCATACCTTGCTGTTAGGAATGCAAAATGGAAAATGGCCATGCAGTGTTTTTGTAATGCTAAACATGCAGTTACTATATAAACTAACAATCCCCACTGCCAAGCATTTATCTAGAAAAAACAAAACATACGTCTATGAAGAAACTTGCATGTAAATGTTCAGGGCAGTTTGGTCCCTAATAGCCCCAAATTGGAAATCATCAAAATGTCAATGGATGGTGTGAGTGGATAACATACATACAGAGAAATACCACTTAGCAATAAAAAGAAAGGGGCTATTGATCTGTGTAAGAATATGGATGAATCTCAAAAGCATTGTGCTCTGTGAGGGAAACTAGCCCCCAAAAGCTGTGTAACAGACAGTTCCATTTACAGTGCATTTCTGAAGACTGTAAGGACGGAAATTCAGATATATGGTGGGCAGAGATTGACACAAATGGGCACAAGGAAACTTTGGGTGATAATGGAAATGTCCTGTATTTCCATTGCATTGGTGGTTACATGACTGTATATGTTTGTCAAAACCCATTGAACTGTATGCCTGAGAGAGGTAAATTTCATTATGTGTAAATTCTACCTCAGCAGAGCTGACCTTAAAAAAGGCAGTCAAACAACCCAGTGGAGAAGTATTTTTTGCGACATATAAAAGACGAAGGCAGGGCGCCTGGGTGGTTCAGTCGATTAAGCACCTGACTCTTGATTTTGGCTCAGGTCATGATCTCAGGGTTGTGGGTTCAAGTCCTGAGTCAGGATTCGTGCTCAGCATGGACTCTGCCTGAGGATTCTTTCCCCCTCTCCCTATGCCCCACTCCTCCCTGCTCTCTCTCTCCAAAATAGACAAATAAGTCATTTGTTTGTTTGTTTTTTAATGACGAAGGCATAAAATAAAGAACACACAAAGAATTCCTGAAAAATTAATTTGAAAGGAGAAATAACTCTATAGAATAATTGATAAAATGTAATAATAAAAGAACAAACTTGTAGGAGTGTGAGTTGTATAACTACCAAATGATGGAGTCAGGATTCAACCCAGCCTTTCGGAGTCCAAAGGCCATGCTTCCCAATTACTACACCAAAATTGAAAATGAAATTGAAAATATCTAGCAAGCCTACCTCTAAGTGTATACCTGACAGGAACCCCAGATGTGTGTGTAAGTACAAGTATGTTCCTTGTCCCATGGTTTGTGATAGTGAGAAGTCAAAAATAATAAAGAAATAGGTCAATAAAATGTGATATTGTTATAGAAGAATTCTATACAATAGTAACAAGAAAGAAACTAGATCTTTATAATAAAGTACTCGTTGCACAAACTCTGACAATGGGTCCACTATCTGGGTTCAAAGCCTATTTTTGCTACTTATTACATGAGTGGCCATGAGCAAGAAACTCAACCTGTTTGTCTCAGCTTCATCATCTCTATAATAAAAACAATAGCAATATGTACTGAATGGGATTATTATGAAGATTGAGCTAATATTACAAATGAGCTAATATTTGTAATAAAGTGCTTAGAACAGCGCCTGGCTTAAAAGTGCCCCTGAAGTGAAAATAGAACAATACCCAAATATACAAATATCAACATGAATTTATTTTAAAAGTAATTTTTAAAAAATTTTAAAAATAAGTAACTTTTCATAAAAAGACATTTACAAATATATGTGCAATAAGAATGCATTCTTGGGGCACCTGGGTGGCTCAGTGGGTTAAAGCCTCTGCCTTTGGCTCAGGTCATGATCCCAGCATCCTGGGATCGAGCCTGGCATCGGTCTCTCTGCTCAGCGGGGACCCTGCTTCTCCCCTCTCTCTCTGCCTGCCTCTCTGCCTACTTGTGATCTCTGTCTGTCAAATAAATAAATAATAAAATCTTTTAAAAAAGAAAAAAAAAGACTGCATTCTTACATTTCAAACAATAATAGTGAAACAGGGGTGCCTGGATGGCTGAGTCAGGTAAACATCAGACTCTCGATTTTAGGTCATGATCTCAGGGTCCTGGGATGGAGCCCTGCGAAGAGCTCTACACTCAGCAGGGAGTCTGCTTGAGGATTCTCTCTCTCTCTCCTTCTGCTCCTCTCCCCACCACATTCTCTCTCTCAAATAAATAAATAAAATCTTAAAATAATATTAATAACAAAACAACAAAGTGCATAGACTTACAAATATGCATGCGGAAAATTTCCTAGCAGACTCCTTCAAACTGAATGCGTTAGTGGAAAGATAGGAAAGAGCAGCAGACTGAGGTTGGCCCACCGAGGGCCAATCTCTAACGTTTTATCTCTTTAACTGAATGAGAGAGATGAAACAAGTATGATAAAATGGTAACAGTTAGGAGTGTAGTCATTTCAGAAAACTGCCCTAGAGTTCGCCATATCACTCTGCATATTCTTCTTCTTCTTTTTTTTTCCCCTCCCCATTTTCAAAATAAATTAGGCAAAGGCAAATGTCAGAAGATCAGGGAGGTCTGGAAGCAGAGTCTAGAAATCAGCTACAGTGGCTTTTTCATTTAAAATCAAAGTTATGGATGATGTGGTTCTGCAGACTTAAAACGGTCAGTTCGCATCAGGAAGAGGCTGTGGTTATATTAGCTGAGCTCCAGCGCCCAGAGAGTCAAACAAGGCAGCAGGGTGACTTGTCTGGTGCCTGGGTCAGAAGCCAGAGCCGAGAGGCGGACTGTTTTTCCTCATTCTTTCCCCAGAAATGGGTCTTTCAGCCTGTACGTAGTGTTAATCTTTAACAGATAAATCAATCCCTAAGTGGGAGAATTTGGAAAGTAAAATCCTACTGAGGAACAGCTGTTAGGAAGCAGAATTTTTGCAGATAGCGCAATAGGTCTAGAGAAGGCAGTTTTGAGACTAGAAAAGTGAACAGGTAGGATAAAGGTATTGGCCGGCATATATGAATTTTTACTGTTTCTGGTCATATTCACTTGATTTAAAGGGTATTCAAAATTTTCTGAAAACATTGCAAAAGGGGATTGTCAACTTGAAGACTGAACTACGTTAATGGGATGACCTAGAAAAATAACGAATACTCAAGTAATTCAGATCATAAAGTTACTTGTGGCTACTGAGCTCTCTAATGCTGGTTTATTCTGTGTAGTATTGGCATATCTCCATTTCCAAAAAAAGTGTTGCAGTATAGCATTTTTCTACAGACATATCCAGATAGTGATTTTTTTTTTCTTAAAAACTTTGCCTATGTTTGTAGAGTACACAGAGTGTTTTATTAGTTCCAGGATCCACTTATGGACTATTAAAACCACTGTAGTTTTGTTTTGCTTTTTCTTCCTTTCAGTGGGACACATTTATTAGCATTTATGAGGTATTCACTAGTATCTGTACAAAGTGCACGGATGAGTAATGAAAAGTGTTCACCTAATTAGGAATGGGTGTGGGGCGATGTTAATTGGAATTGACTTATTCCCGACTTATTTTCGTGTTAATTCCCAGGTAGGGGGAGCCTGCCTGGAGAAACAAGAACTTCCGGGTATTAGAAAGTCTTTTTATTTACCTATTTATTTTTAGCAGAATCAACTATGAATAGGAAGAGAGAAACATTGTGCATTCTAAAGGAGTTAAAGGCTGACATTTTAAGGAATCCCATATGTTAGGGATGGCACATACTTCTTTAGTAAATTTTATAGGTGTCCATTCATAAAGCATAACTTAAGTTTACTTCAGTGAATCAGAGTGATGGTTTAAGTATTGCACAAGGGCACTTCATGTGATGCATGCCACACTTTGGATTCTGCATGGGAGAGATAATCATAAAACAAAGTAACTAAGTGTTCTGAAGCAGCGTGCTTTGGAATTCAGCAAGTTAATTTTCAGGTCGTTAAGGGGCTTTCTTTTCAATGACAATTGTAAATGCCATTCCCCTTAGTTAAACCAAATAAAATGCCAGATTCGAAAGAGGATGAATGGGCACAAACTGGATAAGGAGAAACCTTTTTTCTTCTCCCTTTTTTGTTGTTGTTTTTCATTAATCTAGGTAGGGGTTATTCAGATTCTTTTCTCTTTCTCGGGCTAGAAGGTAAAATATACTTTAAATGCATGAAGATCAGTGATGCATGGAATTCTACTGTTGAACACTATTCAATGCAAATATTCTTAGGAGAGGTAAATAAGGCTTTATTAGCCTTTTATATCTTAGTATAAATAAGCTTAATAGATTCTTTTCTGAGACAAGTTAAAGTTAAATTTGCTTTTTATATTTGCAGACTATTTGGGTCTTGACTCTGCATAAGGAGACTGTGGTTTCCGCTTCTATCTTTCCTAGCAGTTAGGAGGCATTCACTGAACCTCTCCAAAGCATAATTTTTCAATGTGTGGGTTGGCCACAGTTATTAAAGACCCATGTAGCTCTAATACTTCAAGTTAGCTGCTTCAGAAAATGTTTGGTGTTAATTCCCAAAATATAATTTGAGATATAAATTAGTAAGCAGAACTAGGAAAATGTCCCTTCACCAAGAAATAAGGCAAAACAAACCAAACCAAAACAAAACAAAACTGTGAGTTGGGTTAGGATAAAGCAGAGAAGAATGCCTACGGCAAGATAGGCTTCTCAGAAAATACACGCAGAAACTCAGTTCCAGCAAACAGTTCTGCTTAAAGTCTCACCCAAAGGGTTGTGTTTATTGTTTTTATTATTTATTTATTTTTTGGTCTCTTGATAGTTGAAATTTATTTATGTTGTATAAAGCTATCACTTTAAACAGAATCCAAGTTGGGAGATTTATGAAGTTATTTGAGTAATTTTCTTCCTTTTTATTTATTTTTGATTTTTTAATTTTTATTTTTTTTCTCACCATAGCACATACTCTCCCCAATGTCCATCACCCAGCCACCCTATCCCTCCCATTCCCCTCCCCTCTAGCAACCCTCAGTTTGTTTCCTGAGATTGAGTCTGTTATGATTTGTCTCTAGAAGAGCATCATTTAAGGAAGCAGTTTAGCCTTCCATTCCCTTTAAGGAAGTCCACTGGCATGGTCAGCAAGAATGATATCCATATCCCTTAATTCCAGTGGTGAGCTCAAGACATAAGAAAGTCAATAATACATATCAGTAATTACATGGATTAACTCAAATAGAAAAAGAGTAAAAGGTTTGATTGATAGATTGTTGAGTCTGCTGAGTATAGTTAGTATTTGGAGAAATCCATTGTTATATGCTTATGAAGAAAAGGAAAAAGTATTTTAAATAGTAACCACTGATGCTCCTGATAGCCTTGCAGAAGTGAAGGAAAAGTTTACTCAAGTCCATCTGATGTGACAAGGACTCAAGGCCCACATGGATAAAAAGGGGAAGGGTATTTGGAAGTGTGATGATGTATAACTTCAAAGGTCAATTCATAGAGAATTCCTGGGGAAAGAAACTGAGTAGCTTCTTCCAAGGTGTATCAGAATGATTGAAGCACAATTAACTATGTGAAGACGTGATAAATTAGAGTTAGGCAATAACCTAGCGAGGCATTCCTGCATAAAGTGACAAGCGAGGAGGAGGGAGCATCTGGACGGTGACACACCCATTTCTAAGAGTATATATAACCTGGAGTCCAGTCTATGGCATTGAAACTCAGAGCATCTCTTCAAGGTCACTCAGCTGAACTTACATCTCCTGCCAACATGTCCTACAGCTGCTGCTCTGGAAACGTCTCCTCCAGCTCCTTTGGGGGGTACATGCGCTATGTAAACTCCTCCTGTGGCTCTTCCTGCCCCAGCAACCTGGTCTACCGCACTGACTCCTGCTCTCCCAGCACCTGTCAGCTGAGCTCCTCCCCTGCTAGTGGCTGTCAGGAGAACTGCTGTGAGCCCACCAGCTGCCAGACATCCTGCATGGTGTCCAGACCTTGCCAGACATCCTGCAACAGTCCGAGGACCTCCACACTCTGCAATCCCTGCCAGACGACTTGCTCTGGGTCTGTGGGCATGGGGTCCAGCAGCTGCCATTCCCTGAGCTATGGATCCAGAAGCTGCTACTCACTCGGTTGTGGATCCCAGGGCTCCAGATCCATGAGTTATGGAGTCTGTGGCTTCCCTTCACTGGGCTATGGATCCAGATTCTGGGATCCAACCAACTTGGCTTCTAGGAGCTGCCAGTCTTCTTGTTACAAGCCAACCTATAGATCAGCCTTCTGTAGACCAACTTGTTGAGTTTCCAGACGCTTTGAGTAAAATGTTTCAGTCTCTACATAGAGCTGCTACTGTAGTGTTCTCAGTAATGTCAGCTAATGCCTCTTACCGCCAGCTCTTCACCCTTTGTCTGGCATCAAGTATCAGCTGATAGACTAGTTCCTTCAGTGGACTTAACAAATGATGAAAATATTAAGTGTGTGCCTGTAATTTTGAACAATTGACTAAGAATTACATAAATTCTTACAAAATGTATGGAAGTTCAGTTTTGCTTGACCTAATAAACACATTTACTCTTGCATCTGGAATATTCTCATTGTTCTTTATTGATTTTCAAAGTCTGATTTGCGATCTATCTTTGGGGCTCCAGACCCTCAGAATACTTTCCTTAGGAAATAGGTTTGGATTTCCTTAGGAAATGGTGTGAGGCCCGGTATATGGTGAAGTTCTCCGGGCAGTATACTGACTAAGAGCTAATAAGTGTGCATGTCTTCCGAAGCTGGTAGGATTTTTATTATTGGGAGTAGGCCCATATAAAGTCAACATTCTCATCATGTTTTCAGTATGCTTATCTAGTTTTGAATATCTTATGTTTATTTGGTTTTGAGTTTACATTTTCAAAACAGTATTGAATTAGAATTTATCTTGTGATGTTAACCGGGTTAAAAAGCATTTAAAAATATATAAATTATTGAATGAATCTGATATAGTGACATGAAAAAGTGAAAATATGGAGTGTTAGGGGTTATAGGACATGATGATTGTCTTTAAATATATAGAAATATGGGTTATTCAGTGTGTGTGTATTTGTGTGCGTGTGGAAGAGAGAGACAGATAAACGGAGTCTTAAAAGTTTAAAACTGAGGAATGGAAAGAGTTATAGGGAGAAATATTTTGGCTTATTATAAAGAAATATAAATTTGTGAATTGTAAATTTACAAAATTATTATGACACAGGTACTTTGAAGCTATTCAGTTTCTCAACAAGTAGAAGATGAATAAATCCCATGTTTCTTTGTCTTAGTGACTTCTGCTTTTGAATTGGAGGTAAGATTAGATAACTTTCCATGTTCTGAATCTTATAGCCCATGCAGGTATCCTTGGGACCCACTACTCAGTAGTGGTAGTGAAAAGCAGACATATCCTTATAGAATACTACACAGATCTGAGGCAGAATACCCTCTGTGTTTATTTTTAATATGATTAAGTTTTTGTTTCAGAGGCTAAGTGTAGCATTACAATTCAGTTAAAACTTTTTCATAACATATATAGTGACAACTCATCATGAGTGGGAGAAATCATCAACAAATATTTACCACATACTCTAATTATGTGCCATGAGTGTTTATTGATTTGTCTTCCCTAATACATTTTCCTCAAGCTTTTTCTAATTGAAGCTGAGAGAAGAGGGTTCCTTTTCTCTCTCTCTCTTTTTTTAAAGGTTTATTTATTTATTTGACACAGAGATAGAGAGTACAAGTAGACAGAGGGAGAGGAAGAAGCAGGCTCTCCACTGAGCAGAGAGCCCAATGTGGGGCTCGATCCCAGGACCCTGGGATCATGACCTGAGCTGAAGGCAGCCACTTAACCGACTAAGCCAACCAGGTGCCTTGTCCCTTTTCTCTTATATCCAAGACAATCATGGACTAAACATGGATACATGGGTACCAGGTCTTCTGTGCACAGAAATGTACCCAAGAGACAGAAAAGAGAGGAATAAAGAGGAGGGACATAGAAGTTGCTGGTGACACAGGGGCCTCTGGTTTCCATCATCCCTTAAGCCAGCTTTACTAGCCCCCATGGTTTTTCACCCTTTTTTCCACATCCACTTTCTGGTGCCCTATTGAGTCTGGGCACCAGGTAACATTGGTTTTTTGGATGAATGGTGACAAGGTGTAATGGTAGGCAGGGCTCTGTCGTTGGCTAGGAAGAAGCTAAGAGAGAAGAGAGACACTTACCTCTTAAGCTAAGTCTGCTCATTCGTAAGTACCCCACTTCTAATGCCCTTACTACATTAGATGACATCTGCTCCTTGCTCTGAATTCAGCTCACTAAATATATTTGGAATTTGAACTCTTCATTATAGCTCTTTTGTGAAGAATGCTGGGAACTCAGAAAAGACAAAGACTTTGGCCTATTAAGAGCTAATTCACATGTAGTGGAAGAGACAAACTTCCTCCCATTATGTTGGTGTGAGGGGTGGGTTTAAGGGGGTGGCAAGGGAGACTCAGGAGAGGTAACTGCATAAGAAATGGCATAATCACCCGGAAGAATATTGTGTGGGGTTCAAGGTGGAAAGTGGCAGGCTCTTTTTATTAAACTCTGAAATCTGGGCACAAGAAGGTAAGAGCTTACATAATAATAAAAAGTGAGCTGGTGCAACACTACAGATCCAGAAATAGAGACAGTAGCCACACCAGTGCTTGAGAAAGAAAGCCTGAGCCTGTGTCTGGAGTGACGAGACATCACAGATAAAAAACAGCCTTCATATTTGATACACGGGAATGGTTCTTTGGGCTCCTGTTATTCTTGGGAAGCAAAATTAATGTGCTTATTTCTGTGACTGGGGACTCATTCCGTTGCAATTAACAATCTAATAAAATGCTAACACACAGGGTAGAGTCCCGGGATGCAGACTATAACTACAGAGGCACTGCACTCGGAATTAAGGAAACATGAATTGTTTCTCAAGTTCAAAATACTTTATGCAGCTATTCAACAGGAAATCATACTTCTCACTGCGCCTTACCTACCGCTGCTTTGGGAGTTTCCCTCACTGACCGCTTAGGGGTTGTCTGATTTCCAAGTGTTCTGCTGTGTCTGTTCTCATCCCACTGATTTGCTTTACTGCGGCATCACATTCTTAAGGGGACACTCACCATCAGAGTTGTGCAAGGGACTACCTTCTTGAAGGATACACCCCAGGTTTCCACTCATACACCCAAGCCCCAGTCCTAGAGTGTGTTTACATCGACTCTCTAATTACCATGTACGTTGACTATCACATGCATGCCAGCCAAGAACTGTTGCTTTCTGCAGGCCCCACCACATTGCTGACATCGAGTCTTGGGTCTAGGGACATAATAATTGCTACTTCTTGGTTGTAGGCCCTGTTTCTGCCACCCGACCTATCTGCTTCTGTAAATTGTTCGGATATTTTGCCAACCAGTCTCTCTATATAAATTACTCATATAAATTACTCAAACTGCTGCATGATCATATTTTCCACGCACAGACTACACAAGTTTCTGGTGATGTTGAGCCCTCTCTACACAATTATGATTGTCAAATAATGAATATTCCCTTATTGGACTGTGACCTTTTCCCAGGTAAACTGTACCTGTTCTAAGATACCGCTAGAAATTGGACAAGCAACCATCTACCTAAAGAAAAATAGCTTTTGCCCATCACTCCTTCCATTTGATTCACCCATTTAGAATTATTAAATCTTAGTAATGTTACATTTCAAGGCTTATCCTTTGCAATGAAGTAGATCCTTTAAGCAAGTATAAAATAATGAAGAAAAATGAGATTGTAGAGATTTAACTTACTGGAACCAAAATTGTGCACTCTATTATTTTTCATTAGTGTGTGTGGTCTGGTATATCTTTTGGATATTCTAGTTTTTATTTTTTTTAATATTTTATTTATTTATTTGACAGACAGAGATCACAGGTAGGCAGAGAGGCAGGCAGAGAGAGAGGAGGAAGCAGGTTCCTTGCTGAGCAGAGAGCCCAATGCGGGGCTCGATCCCAGGACCCTGAGATCATGACCTGAGCAGAAGGCAGAGGCTTTAACCCACTGAGCCACCCAGGTACCCCTAGATATTCTAGTTTTTAAAGAAATATTGATCTTTTTGTTAAATAGACACTAAATTTCCAACTTAGAAAAATGTTGCCATATGTAGGATTATTATCAGTAGACTAGGCTTTTGAAATCTTGTAATTTCCTTTTCCTTTTATGACACTATCAACTGGGAAATAGAGCAAATGAAAAATATGTTGAGAGTTGGGTTCTGGTGCTGGTTCTCTTATTAACCAGACTTTGATCTTATATCCACCACCTCCTTCTCTGTGTATTGTCTTCCATACATGCAAAATGAGATAGTCTTTTATAATCTGTGATCTCTAAGATTTCTTTCAGCATTATAGACCTATTCATATTATATGATAATAGTGTGATGTGGGGGATGGGCTCTTAATGCCCCCACTACAGTTTGGATTCTTCTTTGTGGCCAGAAAAGGGTGGGACAGAAGGCTAATACGTAAAATGGGATGCAATATAAAATGTAATAATATTGAAATAACTTTTCAAATAGTAGAATCATGATTCTCAAATACACAAAAAGAAAACACACATGAAATATCTTATTGAACCCATTAATAAATGAGAGGGCCATTGGAAAGGTACAAGTGGCTGGAAGGAGAAGTCAAGGGACACAGTTATGTAGACTGTCAGAAATGCTGAAATGAATTTACAAAGATCGATGCAAAGTGGTCACTCTATAGGGTGAAAAATCAATGGCACTGGACAGAAATCATTTTCATTTCTATGGACAAGAATCATTTGCATTATTATTATCAACTTTCTACAACAAAACGGATCAAAAGCAATAAAAAGTGCAGGTACCCTGAAAGGTGAGCAAGACAGGCCACATAGTAATTCAATCCCAGGTCCCCTAAATCAAAGTCTTTCAAGACTTCTCACAACAGTATGCGAAATCAGAAACGTTAATTGTAAAACATTTTAAAACATGTAATACATGTGAACCACATTTTTTCCTTTAATATAGAAAATAAGAAAAGGAAATTATATACACTATTACGTGGAAAGATCTACTCTATCTTTCAATTTATGCTTTTCTAATGGCACTGTGTCTACTTGTGACTTGAGGGAAAGGGATATTATTACATAGGGGTGCGATTTTTGGGGGGGGTAAAGATTTTATTAATTTATTTGAGAGAGAGAAAGAGAGAGAACACAAGAGGGGGAGGAGGGGCAGAAGGAGAAAGAGAATTCCTGCTAAGCAGGGAGCCCGACAGGACATGGGGCTCCATTCCAGGACCCCGGGCAGAGCTCAACCCTAAGACCCTGGAATCATGAGTCCTGAGATCATGGCCTGAGCGGAAGGCAGAGGCTTAACCCACTGAGCTACCCAGGCACCCAAGTGGTGGGATATTTTGACTCGGTCTTTCTGCCCTGCCCTACCCCTCACCTCACCTCAATTGTTACACCACTGTTTGACATCATTGCTTAGGAAAAACAAGCCTCACTCTTTTAAAACCTCAGGTGTAATTAAATTGAATAATGTTATATAAATATAATAGCCACAACACGGGGTCCATATTTCAGAATTATTACCCCCCCCCTTTTTTTTTTCCTAATGTAAAGAAGTTAGCCTTTGTTGGAATAGTTCTCCATCTTGATTGCAACAGTGGTTATGCAAGTCTATGCATGGGATAAAATTACACACAACTATACAAACACACACACACGTGTGTGCATGTTTAAATTGCTAAAACTGAACATGGTTGTAGTCTGACAGTTTTGAGCTAATGTCAATTTCCTGGTTTCGACACTGTAGCACAGTTAGTTAAGTCATCACTATTGAAGGAAACTGGGTGATGTTCAAGGGATTCTATGTGTCATTTTTGCAACTTGCTGTGAGTCTATGATTATTTGAAAACAAAACAAAACAACAGAAACCCAGCTAAACGAAAGTTAACCATAGGCTGCAAATGTAAGTAGACTATCGATTGATAAGATGTGATATGAGGTTCATAATGGGAATTTCTGGAAGATTTATAGGGTCATGCTAATGTCTGTGAGTTAAAGTGACAAGATGCACTCATCGTTGATGCATGGAAGCTCTTTATCTGCAAAGAGTAGATACGCAGTTTGGGAATTAAGTCGAAGGATTCGAAATTGCCCAAAGTTCTTTTCTTCTATGTTCACCAGGTGTCTATTTCAGAATTTGTAAGATTTCCCATCAATCGCCGTTTTGCTTCTTGATGGAATCACTAGAGTTCCTCTTTTCCAAATGACTAAAGCCTCACTTCCCAATATTTATCTCTTGGAACACTAGTCTTAAGGGACACATTATAGATTAGATATAAATTTACATTTATGTGATGAATATTGGACTAACCAAATTAATCAGGTTTGCATTTTTCCCCTTTCGGAGTTTTAAAATATGCTTAAGGATATTGTGAATTTCCAAAAGAAAGAAGATTACAGTCCCACCCACTCCCCTGCCCCCTGTCCATGATGGAGTTGACAGTGACACTCCATAAGTTTTCCCAAGTTCTTTAGGCCAGATAATATTGTAATTTTTAGTCAAAATCAGTTTTAGTCAAAATCTATACTCCAGGCAACGAGGTATTGTCCTTCTTTTGGAGACTTTTTGCAAATGGATAACATCTAAATTTATTTTTTGACATACACTCTCTTTTTGGTACTTTACCAGCAAAATAATCCCAGTCATGTAATTGAAAGGGAAGCTGTTATCACACTCATAATCATAAAAATAGTGAATAGTGGCTGATTCTGTGTTTTTAACAGCTTACTCTTCCTGCCGGGCAAATGACCACGGAGGTTAATGTCTTGACTATAAAATTGATTCCAGAGGACTTCACTTTCTGTGTCCTATGGATACTGCAAGGTGAAGAGGTGTCATTGATCGTTCATCTTCTCTAGCTTATAAACCAAATTTGAAAAATGCTTTAGCTTCAACAATTTTAGGATGATTTCTCATGGTCCATTATTGTGCTAGGTAAAGCAGGAAAAACAAACAGTCAAACCACATTTAGCATGGCCTTGGGAGCCGCAAACTCCCTTCTGGGAGAATGATGTGGAAATGTTCTCCTAATCGATTGTCAACACATGGAGGAGAAGGTTTTCGTACCGCAAGCCTGCGTTTACTGAAGTCATGAGAGGGAATTCTATTCGGTTTTTCATTTTCAAATTCTCGAAGGGAAAGAATATGGTTGTGAATTTTAAAATGATTTACTTTTTACTTTCCTGCTCTGTACCTTTTGTACGTGGTTTAGCACTTTGCCTGAGATTGTCTCCTATCACCTCCATTTTAATTCGGTCTTCTGAGGGGTTTTAAGTGCCGGAAGGTGTTGTCACGAAACTGTACCTCAACTGCATCATGCATTGGTCTTTGGCATTTGTAGCTTCATATTGTAGCTTAACAAATATGGAAGGTAAGAGTGAGTAGTGAATTATACGGAGACAGACAGACCCAGTCTTTTCTGGCTTTATAAAGTTTTCATTAAAAAAATTCTTAACACATGACTTAACATACCACTACACTCTTTTTATATGAAAAATGGAAATAATATTAGTTCATTCACAGGACTCTTATGAGGAATATATATGAGAATTATGTAATATGCAGTAGGAGATTTTTAATTTATTGAAGGTACTGTGCTTCAGACGTCTTCGTTCTGAGTATATTCCCCTTGCTCTACGATGCGATTGTCGGATGCATGGCAATTAATGTTCACATATTAATTGTCTCTTGGCAGATGGGAGCAGCACAGAATGGACTTTGTTCTGCATCACTGGGATCCCAAAATGTATGCAGAGGACATTGCTATTTCAAGCAGAAGCAAAACAATGGTTGTTTTTTCCAGTATGGAGAAATACCAGTTTTGTGTTCTAGCTTACCAGTGACTAATTTAATATATTGCCTTGCTTAAATCTTCACTCTTTGCTGTGCGGGATCAGAGTAAAACAGGCAAACCTGTGCAAGCCTTCCTTAATAGAGTCCTTACCTGCTGGGATACTATTTTGGATAAACCCCTGTAAGTCACTGCAGAATATGATGAGAGCCACCGATAAGTCCGAAAAACATGACTACGGAAACAAAGCGCTGCCTGGCACCCATTAGCCCACCAGACCCTATTCCTCGGGGTAATAGTTTCAGCCATTACTCTATAAATGATTCTGTGGGAAATGCCAAACAAAAAATTACTAATAGTCTTGAAACTCAAAAGGAATGAGCAACATACATTAGTATCTTTGCCCGTTGAACTTTGAAGTTTTGCTAACATGGGTAGAGAATGAAGACACATTGCCTTCAAGCTGTTGAAACCATGTAATTCTGACACTGTCTCCAGAGTTCCTGCCTATCAATAGGCATTTGACTTCTGAATGGTGGGGCCTGTTTAGAAGACAGGACTTGATTATTACCAGAAACCCCTTCTTCCCCAAATGCGATTAGAACCAGGATAGCTCCTTCTGATGGTAGGTATGGAGTCGGTACAGAGGAGGCTGGGCTCTCCTATCCATTAACCAACTGACATGCCAATCTGTACCACCCTCCAGGCAATGGGATTGCTTGGTCATCAGAATGCCACACTTGGGATCTCCACTTTGGTTTTTCCACCTAGAAGGTCTTCTGAGTTTTTGTGCTTCAGAATCGTTTCTTATAACATTTGAGCATTTAGATAATCACACTTTTTTTCACTTGTGCATTAGTCTGTTTGCTGTAAGAGGGAACCCAGTTAAGGTGTCCTAGCGTGTGACTCCTGGGGGAACACCATGAATATTTGAATCCACGACGCTAACACTTATTGGCTACTTCTTTTGTACATCTTGTAGGACCTCTCAAAAATTCAATTTCCTTTAATGTAAAAAAGAGATAATGATAGTATTTATATCACAAGTTTACGATGAGAAATAGATGATAAGATATCCAAAACAACTAAAAGAGTTCCTTGGATATAGAAAACACTCTATAAATGTTAACTATTATTTAGACTATAATTCTATAGAACTTATATCCCCCAAATCAATGCATGTGAGGCCCTCGACCTAAATGTCTGGTTGCGTGAGCCATAAACATTGCATTCTCTTTTTTTAAGATTTTTATTTATTTGAGAAAGAAAGAGCTAGAGAGAGAGAGGGAGAGAGAGAGGAAACGATCACAGGCAGGAGGAGGGGTAGAGGGAGAGGGAGAAGATTCCCCCCTGAGTAGGACACTAGGATATTGACCTAAGTCAGATCCTTAAGTCACTGAGCTTCCCAGGCAACCCCATCACATCTTTTACATAGTCTAAAACCAAATATTTATTCTCTCAATACCTAAACATTTTAAATATCCACTAAAGTACACAATAGTGTCCTCCTTCCCAAACACCAGAAAAATACAAATAAACATATTCTAACCCAATACTTTTAGAATATATATTCATATATTCTAAATATACATATTCTATATATACATAAAGAAGTATATATATATATATGTGTATATATATGGAATTTTTATCTCAGAGAAAGAGCATGAGATAGAGGATGAAAGGGGGGTGAGGAGCAGAGAGAAAAGCAGACTCCTCACTGAGCAGGGATCCCCAAGTAGGTCTTGATCCTAGGATTCCAGGATCATGACCTGAGCCAAAGGCAAGCCCTCAACCAACTGAGTCATCCAGGTGTGCATATATATATGTGTGTGTGTATATATATACACACACACATATATATATACATATACACACATAATATATTGATAACATGTTTAATCCTGGTTACAACCTAGCTCAGAATTGCCTTATAATGTTTTTTCTATTCATCTTAAAAATATACATATTTCTTTTATACTGTGCCCCCTCTGAGTAGTCTTACATCTTTGCCTTTGACTCCTGGTCTTCACTGGAACTTGTCTGGTCTTTAAGCCACCACATTCTTCTATCAAGGTTAATCAGGGATCTTCAGATGTAATAACCACCCTCACATAACATGAAAATGTGATATCTATAACATCACTCTGGAAATGTTTATTTGTTCAGCAATTTTCAGTGTGCTTGAGGAAAATAATTTGGTATTTGCTTTACTGCTTATAAACACAGCCCCTAAGGGGCCATTAAAAATTTACACACTATAAATTTGATGGTAGATTACTTTTTTAAAGTATTTGGGCTGAAATTTCCATTTTCTTTGCTAATATAATTTAAGTCCACTTATATGAGACATTCCATATTCATCCAGCTGGTAAAGACGGCCAAGCAGAATTATTTTTCCATAAAACTCATTTGATTCTTATGGAGTATCATGATCCTAGAATGACCTTTGTCTTTTATGAACCATTTCTGTCACACACATTAGTTGTTACTGAACATAAGTACATGCTTTATACTATGGCAAGCCACATTAGGAACGACTGAGAAAGGAATCACAACAAAATATAGTACCATAACCTGGGAGGAAAGAAGAGAGCTATATCTCAGCATCCTATAAATGACCCTCTGAGTCACAAATTAAACCAGCAATGATGACCCACTGCTTTGAGTATACAACCATCATCTGAAATCCAAGGCAAAACTGTAAGCTGGCTTTTACCTACAAAATATAAGTCAGCATATTTATAATAGTGCTATTCTAGTTCTTTGAAGTTAGATCATACACCTTGCTCTTATGCAAATTATGGTGTAGAAGAATATTGAAGTTGGCTGTCAAGAATGTTTCAGCGACAGGATGAGCACGTAAGCCATCTAAGCCAGCAGAGAATAGTGACACTCTCTGACATTGATAACAAGTGAATGAGACATAATGATAATATGTTTCAACTGCTGGGTTGGAAACTTCTCTTCTCTCTTACAGAATTCCTGGTCTACCCTGTTTTATTTTGTGGCCCTTCTTACCCCAGCTACTGTGTCTACCCATTGATCTCTGCTCCCCCAGTCTCCAGCTAGATAGGTCTCTCTGTGGTGACTCACAAGAGAGTTGCCAGAAGGCCACCAGCACCCAGGAGCTGTCCTTTTCCCAGAGACGAGGAATTCAACAGTCTCCAATCTTTAAGTTAGAGATCTGTGATTGCCAAAATCTGAATTACCTTCCCAGCTTCTGCCATGAAAACTACTTCTCTACAACTTAATACAGACCAGCCTGTAGGACTGGCTTTTTTTTTTTAATTAAATTTAATTTTATTTCTTTTCAGTGTTCCAGAATTCATTGTTTATGCACCACACCCAGTACTCCATGCAATACGTGCCCTCCACAATACCCACTACCAGGCTCACCCAACCTCCCACCCCCCTTCCCTCCAAAACCATCAGTTTGTTCTCAGAGTTCACAGTCTCTCATGGTTTGTTTCCCCCTCCAATTTCCCCCAGCTCCCTTCTCCTCTCCATCTCCCCATGTCCTCCATGTTATTCCTTATGCTCCACAAGTAAGTGAAACCATATGATCATTGACTGTCTCTGCTTGACTTATTTCACTCAGCAGAATCTCTTCCAGTCCCGTCCAGGACTGGCTTTTATAAATCAGCTTCATGCCTCTTCACACTCCTACAAGGAAATGCTACTATTATATTCATTTACTAAAATGCCTCACTTCCTGAATTGACTGACCACCAACTACTTATTTTCTCTGACAGATACATGTTCTGTCATCATTATACAATCAAAGAACAGTGAAAAAAAAAAAGTCAAAGTTGGGAAACTACCTTATGTCAGATGATAAGAAGTTATATAAAAGAAATTACAAGGTTATTTCATGTTCTTTTCTTCCACAATGTGACAGATACGTCTCTATTTACTAAACTTTTATGGATTTTGAATGTATTCATGTTTTTCGTTGAAACATTCAAAATTAGAGATAAGGGAACAAACCAGACCACCTGGACCTAAATGTTAGGGAGTTTTTTTGTTTGTTTTGTTTTGTTTTTGCAGCTACGTTGTAATCACAGAAAATGACCAGACCTCAAAGAAGTAAGTAAGTAAGTCATAAACGACATTGTCAATACTCCTTGTTCAAACCAGGATGGCACAAGAAATTTCAAGGTCACAAGATTCCTGGTCAGTTCTCAATAAAAGACTGCCACTAAAAGCCTTCAGTGTCGACCCATTCAAGACCCCTCTCATTTTAGAGAGCTTTTTTCTTTCCTTTCTATTCTCACCTTCACTTAATAAACTTTCACTTCACTTCATTTCAGCCTTTTGTGTCCATGAGATTCATTCTTTGGCTCCATGAGACAAGAACCCAGTGACCCTGTAACACTAAAAAACTCCAAAAAACACTTGAGCAAAAACCTGGAAGCTGTGAGGGCGTTAGTACTATGGACTAACTATTTTCCTTTCTTTTTGACATCCAAGAGGTTTAGAACTGAATTTGAGGCTTAAGTCTGGTACTCCAGAGACCCCCGTGATCTGCAAATTTGTGTTCTTTTGTCCTTGGAGAGGCAGGGCAGGACAGTGGTGAAGGGCATGAGTTTCAAATTCAAACTAGGTTCAAATATTGGCTCTACTGCTCACTAGTCACATGACTTTGGGCATCACGTTTAATCTCTCTGGGCCCCTAAATGTTGATAATAATTACCTCACAGGGCTTTTTTTTAGGGATGAATGAAAATAATGTACACAGATTCCTCTGCGTGCAGGAAGAGCTCAATAAAAATGAGCTGTAATCATTTTAAAAATTGGAAAAGGTGGTTCAGTTTAACCAGCATTTGTTCAGTATCTGCTATGCACCAGGCACTGTTGAAATTGTGGTCATTTCCAAATGAAAAACCAAAAAAACAAACAAAGTGTATACAGTGTCCCAAGGAGAGATGCTTAAAATTCAGGGGCAGCATCTACTAACTTGACCTTTCTCCAACATTTGATACTTTTTTGACTACGTTCCTCTATTTGTAACATATCCTCAAATTGATTTTGTTTGTTGTGTTCCCGATTTTGTTCTTACTTCACTGACTATTCTCTCTAGGTCTTTTGTGGGCTCGTCTTTGCCAATTCCTTAGATGTAAGATTTTCTTGGGGTGCCACCATAGGCACCTTCTCATCTCATTCTACATGTTCCTGGACTTTCATCATTTTCATGGGAGGCAGTCAAGCACTGTGGTTAAGAATATAAGCTATTGAATCATACTGCCATCCCCCCCTTACTGCTAGGGGACCCTCTGATCCATTCTTCACAGAATCACTTTGTAGGAGACAAATTTGATCAAGTTGGATCTATATTTATAACCTATGGATGGTTTCTCACTGCTACAGACTCATATTCCCTTGTCTAAGCCAGTGAGGACAGATGAGATTTGGAATCCAGAGTTTTTCAGAGTTTAGGAAAGTAATAGAATGGGTAAGCTGTATATTATATAATACCCCAGGGAGTGACTGGGACAACATCCCATAATCAAATGTATTGATTTGTTTCTAATGCACAACATATGATATACACACTAAGAAGAAGAAGAAAAAATTAATATGTATAGTTTCCATTAATTTGAGCCATGTGATTCCATTTAAGAGAATATATCATGCTGTCTTTCACCTCTAAATTAACTCCAAAGTATTTTTGATTTTCAGAGATTTGGTGACCTTTGAAGAATGTCCAACACCCCTCCCCCCACCATGACTTCCAGAGCCCCTTGTAATCTGGCTCCTGTCTCTCTCCAGCTTCATCTTCCATATCCTCTCTTCTGACATTCTTTGCTGATGCTTCACTTCTTGAAATAAGACCCCTTTGCCTGACTAACTCCTCTGCCTTCGATCCTTAACTGAGCTGAAGAGAGGTGCTATCTTTTGAAGATAAAATTAGGGCATTAAGGTATCAGATGTGAGATAATTGGGGGTCAGATCATAGGATGGCTTGCATAAAATACTTAGAAAATTGAATTTAAGTTTGCAAAGGCCAACCTACACTTTTAGAAAGAACATTCAGAGAAAAGCATAGAACAGTGGGTGAAAAGAGGCAAGATCAGTGGTTTGGGGCCACGATGAGGACAACATCCAAGGGCAAAGGCATAAGATCTGAAATGCAGCAAGAAAGGAAAAGAAAGTATTCTAATATATTTTGGAGATTAAAAAAAAAAAAAAAAAAGGAAGACATGATGATCCAAGATTGGAGAGGAGAAGTGAGGAAGAGGGGCGTCATAGATATCTCCTGGGCATCCCATTTTCAGAGTTGTGTAGATGGATACTATAAGTAAGGTGGGTGTGAAGGAGTAGAAGAAGGTCTGGGCCAGGAGACTGTTCACGAAGGCAGTCAAGCTTCTGCTGAGCTTGCTCTTTTTGTGAAAAACCTAGGGTGAAGTAAGCAAAAGTTTGGAAGTCTAAAGACAAAATTAGATAGGAGATATTTAGGTAGTAATAAAACCATCGATTTCCTAATTTATCCATTAAGGGGTATTTATTGAATAATGGTGTAACTTTGTTTTTGAGCTGAGGATTCCATGTTGAACAAGTAAGAGTAATTGCCTGCCCCCCTTCCCCTCCCCTTGAGATTACAGTCGAGATATGCCATTCAGACAATGGGTCATAACCCAGAGTAAATCAATGGTGTTACTGAACCTATGATTTGGTTAAGCTGACATTTTTAATGTTCTTAGTGTTCTTAATGAGGGAAGCGATACACTGATTCATCTGTAAGTATACTCCATCTTATGGTACATAGTAACGATCTCCCTGGACTAGTCATTTTCAGTAGCATTGCCCTAGTCGACAGGACAGTTTAAAAAATAAATATATTATAAAGATGATAGAATGATGTGCAAGGATGATAGATATCATAACAGGGAAGCCTAATTTATTCTGGGATACAGTGGCTATAAAGTGAGCAAAAGCTTAATTATCTTAATTATCCAGATGAAGGAAGAACATTCAGGGCAGAGAAAATAACAAGTCCTTGTGGTAGGGGAAAGGTGGAGATAGTTTAATTGTGAGCGAGGGAAAGGGTCCAGGGTGCAAATGAAGTTAGAGACATGGCCAGAGCCACGACCCTGCAGACTTGCAAATCACATACAGGATTTGTATCTTATCAGACATGTTCTAGAGAGTTTCATCAGGAGAGTGATATGACCAGCTTTCCATTTTAAGAGTTTCTTTTAAGGATTTTATTTATTTATGAGAGAGAGAGAAAGCATCAGAGGAGAACCAAAAGGAGAGGGGCAAACAGACTCCACATTGAGCACTGACCCGATGCAAGGTTTGATTCCAGGACCCTGAGATCATGACCTGAGCCGACACCAAGAATAGATGCTTAACTGACTGAGCCACCCAGGTACCCGTTCATTTTAACATTTACCAGGCAGGGATAAGGAGAAAAGAATGGGGGGGACAACTTCTGAAAATGAGACAGGCCATGTTGGCACTCCTCCACAGCTCGCCAAGAAAGGAAACACCCAGAAACTGCTTTCACTCCCATGCAACTTTTGGAGACATAGTCAACTGTTGTGATGTGTGTGTGTGTGTGTGTGTGGGTGGGTGGAGGAGGGGAGACGTGTGCTACTGGCATCTAATGGACCAAGAGTACCACTAAATACCTTACAATACACAGGACAGTCCTGACAGCTAAGAATTATGCATTCCAAAATGTCAGTGATGCTGGGGTTGAGAAACCCTAGACTAGAAGGTAGGCATTAAGAGTATTAGATAGATTCATGGAGAATTTGGAAGACAGAAGGGACCAGGTTTGGGATAGATTTCATTTAATAGGAGGATTTCAACTAGATGGGTGGAAATGCTGCTTACTCAGATAAGAAAAGAAATATTTTATTCTCCCTAAGGAAGAGCACTGGGTCAAAGACGACTAAGCCCTGTTGCTAAACCCCACATGTGACCCTTCTGCAAATTCAAAAGACTGAAGTTGGGGCACCTGGGTGGCTCAGTTGGTTAAGTGTCTGCCTTCAATTCAGGCCATGATCCTGGGGTCCTGGGATGGAGCCCCAACTAGGGCTCCTGACTCCGCAGGGAGTTTCTTCTCCCTCTGCCCCTCCCCTTGCTTGTTCTTTCTCCTTATCTCTCAAATAAATAAATACAATTTATTTTTAATTTATTTATTTGACAGACAGAGATCACAAGTAAGGAGAGAGGCAGGCAGAGAGAGAGGAAGGGAAGCAGGTTCCCTGCTGAGCAGAGAGCCCCATGCGGGGCTTGATCCCAGGACCCTGAGATCATGACCTGAGCCGAAGGCAGAGGCTTTAACTCACTGAGCCACCCAGGCACCCCAATAAATACAATCTTAAAACAAAAAACAAAAAACAAAAAATTGAAGTCTTACTCATTCTGCATCAGCCATAACAATAGACATCCCTTGCAATTCCTCCTCTGTGAATGTGTGTGTGTACCAACCGGGTAGCTTATACTAAGAGTCTTCTGTGAGAAGAGTCAAAGCTTAGCTGAGATGAGCACCTGCCAGATAGGAAGAATTTGATTTGGGATTTAGGGTTTAAGAAATGAAGAGGACTTGGAGAAGTGAGAAAAATATTTGGTAAAAATTCGTAAGCAAAACAATGGGCAGACTCTTCCACTGGCACCAGATAAGTAAATACTATAGGAGATTAGAAAAAACAATCACCTGGGAAACAAACAGGAAAGATCAAGTCACATAAATAGCTTCTTGTTTCTAATTTCTAAAAGGTGCTTTAAGGCAGGAGTTGCATATTATAGTAAGTGGGAAAAAAGACATCTCTAATTCCAGGACTTTTCTTTATACCATTGATTTTTTCTTTATAGTGATAAGGATGATTTTAACTACTTAGTATGAAGGTAAGTTTTATGCTTCTTTGTCTTTCTAGAACGATGAGCAAAAGAGAAGCTCAGCAGGGAGTGAAATGAATCACTCTCTGAGGTGTCTCATTTCTCACTCCCAACTGAGTTGGCAAAGGTTAGCACACTATTAAAATTCAAGTTTTTGCAAATGTATTTCATTGGTAGTCAACTCACTCAAAAGGTGTATCAGTTTTTAGCAATTATTCTCAGTGATAGTCTAAGTGTTTGCCAAAGAATTCTCTGCCTCACCTGGAAAAAGGATCCAGTAACTCCATACTGGATAAAACATGAGTTGCTTATTGATGACAAGCTAAATGAGAGGACAAAGATAGTTTGAAACAATCATCTTTATGGTAACTTTGCATATTAAAAAATATTAACTAAAAAAATTAAGAAGTTGTTCCTTCAGTGCCTGCATTTGGGAATTTCAAAAAAGAGGTAGGACTTTATAAGTAGGCACCTCAGATAAAAGGCAAATGTTATCACACTGAAGTGTGGTTTTTCTGCCCGGGCATTCATTGTTCATGTGGTTGTGGGAGTGGAAAGGACAAGCTTCTTGAGTTATTGGCATACCTATGATGTTCCTGTTGGCTTTGAAGATAAGCACACACTGGGTTACTATATTAGTAATAATTCCTTTCTTATAAGGTTGTTGCAAGGATTAAATGATAACACAATTTTCAAGTTGCACACATGGTAAATGTTCAATAAAATACGTACAAATATTTGGGATGGAGGTGCTGATGTCTGTTAGGAGTATATTGCTGGTAACAAGACGTTCATGCTCAAAAATCCCCATTGTCCTTCATGAAGAAGGGAGGATATGATGTGCCTCATGACAAATATCTTTTGAAGGCAAACCACACCTTAGTTCCAGGAAGAAAAGAAAAAAAAAAACTGGGAAGAGGAGTGTCTTCTATAAACCCGAATAATTAAACAGCATTTAAGAACACATGAATGTGTTCAGTTATAATTATGGCCTAGGTGAATTAGTTATTTTCATGACAAGACATGTACAAGAATGGTAAGGGTCTGAATCACATCTAGTACAGTGAGGATATATATATATATATATATATATATATATATACATACATGCCTGGGAGAAAGGGGGGATATCAGAGCATCTCTTCACTGTCACTCAGCTGAACTCACATCTCCTGCCAAAATGTCCTACAGCTGCTACTCTGGAAACTTCTCCTCCCACTCCCTTGGGGGCTACCTGAGCTACCCAAGCTCCTGTGGCTCTTCCTATCCCAGCAACCTTGTCTACCGCACTGACCTCTGCTCTCCCAGCACCTGCCAGCTGGGCCCCTCTCTGTCCAGTGACTGTCAGGAGACCTACTATGATCCTACCAGTTTGCAGATGTCCTACATGGTGTCCAGCCCCTTCCAGACAATCTCCTACCACCAGAGGACCTCAATCTCCTGTGATACTTGCCAATCAGCTTACCCAGTCTCTAGGCTGTGGATCCAGCAGAAGTTACTGCCAGGGCTATATATGGACCTATAAGCTCCTACTCCCTGGGTTGTGGATCACATGGCTTCAGATCCTTGGGTTATGGAGTCTATGGCTTCCCTTTCCTGGGCTATGAATCCAGATTCTGCAGCCCAACCTATTGGCTTCTGGGAACTGCCAAACTTCTTGTTGCCAACTAATCTGCAGATCTGGCTCCTCCCACCAATCAACTTGTTAAGGATTCTAGACCCAGACTTTACAGTCCCTCAAAGTCAATCTTGGCTGTCATCTGGCTAGAGTCTATATCATACTACCTAGAAAAATGTAAATAAATAAAAAATCTATTAATATGAAATTGTTCATCTCATAGAATACCCATCTTGTTTTCCATCTCTTTTCTCCTATTTTCCTTCTTCTTTAGTTAAAACTGAACCAATAGGTCTTTTTTTTTCCTTCAAATAAACTCATGTAATTTGATATTAGATCACAGGTCAATATTAATTTAAAGAAAAAGCTATCCATTGGGAATTTCAAACCTACCGTTCTTTGTCTAAAAAGAAATATTTAAGAATTAGGCTCCCTGGTACACAGAATTCTCTAACAACACAGAATTAGTTCCCTAGAATTTTTGGCAAGTGGAATCACAGCTCAGAGCAGGAGGTCATTCTAAATGCTTCTGCATGTAATCATTTCAGTCTTACTAGGCATCTTTGGTTAAATTACTACTGAGTCTAATCCAGGAAGAAAAGTTTCAGATGGCAGTGATGCTTCAAGTGTACTATCCTGGCTGCTTTAGGTGAGGAAATGTCAAAATACCTTTCATGAGGCCTTTTTGTAGACTTATACAAGTGGTAATGGGATTCTGAGATCCCAATATTAACTAACAGCAGCAACTGGTATGATGAAACAAACATCCTAAATATGGATGAAATTAAACACTTATGCATTTGATTATAATAAAATTATTTCCATTTCTAACTTATTTCTCATCTTGGTGCTTAACTCTCTCCTTCCTCAATCTGGTCATTGTTTTCAAAGAAGTCACCTGGGAACTTCAGGAAACATCACGCTATCATGAATAGATGATAGTACCTGACAAGGAGGACTTTACTTCTTGATATCCTGGAGTTAGAGCTGGATGTGAGAACTACATGGTCTACTAAACTCTTGTTTTGGGGAACAGAGTCATCTACATTTGAAAATATGTAATTGGGAAGAAAAATATGTAAGTGGATATGGGTACTAATTGTTCATTGTCCTCACAAGGTGTTTCCCTCCGCTCTTCCCAGAAGAACTGGGTTTTGTTTGTGTACCTCTCCTTATCTACACGTGGTCTATAAAGTAAAGTGACCATGCTCCTGGTTTCAGGATGGATTCTGGCTAGTTCAAGGGATATCCCAATCTTCCCTGAAAGTGGTTGGTTCAGGATGGAGCATGTGATCTGACTTAAGCCAATGAGAAACAAGGAATGACATGAACAGGCACTTCTGGTAAAGTCCTTGTGGAGTTTTTTTTGAGTAACCATCTCTTCTTCTGGACTTTCTGATATCATGTGTGGAATGCTATACCCATATTGTATGTGGCCTAAAAATAAGCCATTACATGAAAGACAGCAAAGCCAAGAGAAATGCAAGGAACAGAGTCTCATTTCTGTGCTTTAATAAATATGAGCCAATAAACTTTTCTTATTACTTAAACCATTTTGAAAAACAACTTCAGTTACTTGTAGCTAATGTTTTCCTAAGTGAGACATTCATTTAAAAGCTGGAACAACCCGCTTTCCCAATAAAGACCCCGGGTAATATTAAAGACCGTTTGCTACCACCTTTGCCCTCTCTGTGACTTTCCACATGCATTCACTCCACCAACATGCACTCCACCAATGCTATCTACTCCTGTTTCCTTGAACACATTGTGCAGAACTGAAGTCTTATATAGTTTTATAATTTTAGGAGTGTCATGTCTTTCTAACCCTTTAAAACCCACAGAAATATTATCTCTTCTCTCCCTCCTTTTTGGAAGACTCCACAATCAATAGAGTTGATTATTTCCTACCCAACATTAGCACTAAATATTTCTTATTTTTTGTTAATTACAAATTCACTATTTTATATTTTATTTGAAGCATTATTTTGTTTATCAGTTCTATTTTGTTTGTTTTTCCTTGTTATATTCTCAGTGAACACAATGGAATCTTACCTAATGGGGTCTGGAAAGTAGTAAATACTCAATAAATATTAATTTAGTAGATGAAAGAATGAAATGGATCTAGGGTGATAGTCTCCAGGATGTATTACGTCAATAGAAACAAACAGTCATTCATTTTTTTAAAGATTTTATTTATTTATTTGACACAGAGAGAGAGATCACGAGTAGGGAGAGAGGCAGGCAGAGAGAGAGGGAGGAAACAGACTCCCTGCGGAGCAGAGAGCCCAATGCGGGGCTCGATCCCAGGACCCTGTGATCATGACCCGAACTGAAGGCAGAGGCTTAACCCACTGAGCCACCCAGGCGCCCCACAGTCATTCATTTTTGGTAGCTGAACTCAATTTGGATAAGCTAGTTGTCAGTAATGTCATTAAGCTTCTGGTCACCATTATTATAAAAAATGACTTAGCACCATCTTAATGACATATTATCACAACTGCAGTAGTCATAAGATAAGTGTGAGATCTCAAAAGTAAATTCCTACTTCTGGGTCACACAAAGGTAGAAAAATAACTTCACCAAAAGCTAACCTCAAGGACAGACCAGAGTAAGTACATCTGGGGAAAGGAACAAAAGCAAGTGTATAATTACTATAATAAACCATGACACTTTCACATCCAAGACATAATGGAACAAAGGGTTGAAAAATATGGGAGTTAATGCTCAAATGGCCAAGATACTATGGTCTATTCTTTCTTTCCAAATACTCTTTGTTAAGGGCTAAATAGACAGTGTGTAGTTCCTTTTTTCTTTCTTTCTCTCTTTCTTTCTTTCTTTTTTTCTTTCTTCCTTTTTTTGCTATTTAAATCAGAGTCTGATGGCATTGAATTGTAAACGGCCAAGAATTATCCCAAGATGCAAAATTATTTAGAGATAGTTTCATAGAAAAAAAATGATGTCACATGTGAATCCATTTATTATAGTGTTCTAAGAGAATCAATTTCAAAATAGATAAAGCTGACAAGAGACCATTTCCATATTCCACATGGGATCATTATTATAGTTATAGTGTCATAATTCTGAGTATTCCAGAGACTAAGATGTTTTTTTCTGTATGCATTATAGTGTCTGAAAGGGGTTGTATAATACTTGACTTATTTTACAAAATGTTATATTTAAAGGAAGTTGGTCATTTCCCTTGGCATGCTTTTTTGAGGTGGACCAGTGAAAAATATACTTTTTCTGTATTTCTCAGCATTAGTCTCAAATACAATAGGACTATTCATTTTAAGTGACGGATTTCTACCACCATGCATGGCAACTAATAGCCTACTGACTTCAGTCTTTGCTCCATCCTGTTAAAATTTTTATAAGTAATCTTAATAAAAATTAGATGGCTTAAATGAAAGTGCATATTTCATTCAGCAGGTAGATTTGACAAGATGCCATTTCATGTCCTTTCCAACTCTAAGATATTAAGATTCTGATAGAAAATCATAGAATGTGACAGCTACAAAGGACCTTCGAGATCTTTTCATCTAAATTCATTATCTTAGAAGATATCCAGAGAGGCAGAGAGACTTGTCCAAACTCATGCAATGAATTAATAGAAACAGGGCTAGATGCCAGATCTCTTCACTCTTGGTCTAGTATTCTTCCATGGCTATGCAATCTGTCTATATGAGTGACTTCCTGGTTGGAGAAGAGGAATGGATTTAAATGAACTTAAGTCATTTGGTTGGTGAGATAAAACTAAGACAAGGATAGAGGAAATAAACTGTGGGAAAACCGAGCTGAATTATGTTACTCTAATTTTTTTATTTATTTGTGCTTTACTATTTAATACAGCTGAACAAGTGTTCAGAAGTCCAACATAGCCACATAATCAAATATAGAAGTAATATAAACTGCTCAACCTTATCATCATCAACTGCCAAGCCCTTGAGAGATAGAAACAGGTTGACTGGATTTTTAATGGAAATGATGAATATAATCCAACCCTCAGGATAATGGAATGTGCTTCATTTATGGACATAAAAAATCCTAAAACACACAGAAAAGATACTGTGTTTATTTTATCCTGTGTTTATTTTATTTTTATAGTTTTATCTCAATCCAAGATTGACGTCCCCATCAGAACAACATTTTGGTCTGTACAAAGATCCTTAACCTGATCAGAAATAATTGCTACTTTTATTCATTTCCTTTTCCATATGTGGCAGGTAATCAGGTATTGTGTATATCATCTCATTTCACCTGTAAAACCATTTTACGAGGCTGATACTCTCACAATTTTCATTTTAAAAATGAAGAAGTCAAGGCATAGACACTTAAGGGAAATGTTCAAGGTTTGTGATTCTAGATCTTGGCTTAGAATCATAACTGGAAAATCCTTCCTTGTATTTCACGTCTTTCTCCTCACCAATTTTTAATATTCCACCCTCTGGTGGTAAGGAGGTGCTACTGCAGCTGCAATCATTTTTCTATTTCAAGACTGGGAGACCAGGGAATTGTTCAACCATTTAGCAGCAAAGTATCCAGTCACCATAGGCAATCACATGACTATTTCTACCTCTGTCACAAGAAAACTAAGCAATAGACTACATAATTGTCATTGTTCAAGTGCCTACAAAGTGAACACGTAGTTTTTAGTTGGTTGCACTAAAGCAGTCTGAAGGTGACCAGTTGTCCTAGCATACATCATGCCACAGTAATAAACCTAGTAACTCCCTCTATAAATCCAGCACCAGCCAAAATCTGTATTTACTCATTGAGCTAAAATTGCATGCTGAAACACCTATTAATTCAGCACTCAGTTAAATAGCATGTGCAAGTTAATGCTTCATCCCAAAGAGAAAAGAATTCATGCGGTGGCCTTATTCACAAATGACAGACCTAGCTTCACTATTTGACATTTGGAGATTGGGAACTGCACAGGTATTCACTAATTTGCTACACATTGTGAGGTTAATAAGAAGGCAGTCTGCTGGAGACAATTGTGTGAATGCTGGCCTGGGTGATGTCCTGCCTCTGCCCCCCTCCGAGTCTAGTTTTGCAACAGGACTCTGTTGTGCTGACAGTGAAAAGTGGTGCCCTTTTTTGCATGGGAAAAGCTTTGTAAAACATGCCTACATACAATCAAACATTATTTTGAAATAATTGACTCAGCTTGTGCCATGCTAATAAGTGGCTTCCTTAATGATTTTGCTCTTATTTCACAAACGGGTCGCTGAAAGGTAAGCATGGGTCTTATTATTATTATTTTTTTTCTCTTTAAACTCTGTACCCTGGCCAATTCTCAAAAATCTTGGGTACGTCCAGATTTCAGAACTCTATGCCTTCAGACATTAGCTATAATTTGAACACATTTAGCAATTTCCATTTATTAAAAAAATGCAGTTTCTATTCATTAATTTTTCAAAATACATTTATGGAACTCTTATTATATGTCAGCCAAGTGCTCAGTGCTGGGGATACAATAGCGAGGAAGATATACATGCTTTTTGCCTTTATGGAACTCACAGTGCTGTGGCAAAGGCAGAGTGAAGAAACAAATAAAATCATTATAAACTGAGATAAGTTCTATGAAAGCAGAAAAACAGACTTTGAGAATGGAATCTTTTTTCAAACAGGGTGATGAAGGAAATCCACTCTTGAGGGTCGCTCTTATGCTGCGACACAAAAGATGAGGAGAGGAGCTGTAGGTGGAGTGGGAGAAGGCAGGGAAGGGGGAGACTGACAGGCAGCTGCACATGCAAAGTAATGAGGCGAAGGGAGGCTTGACATACTCAAGAGCCCAGTAGAGGCCTGTACAAATGGAGGATGTGAGGCTGAGGGAAAGGGCAAGATTTAGCCTTAGTGAAATAGGGAGCACCCAGGTTTTACAAGTGCTGGGTAGGCTGGGCTAAGGAGGATGGATCTTACTCTCAGGGCAATGTAAATCCATTTAATACTTCTAAGCGGGAGAGTTAACAAGCTCCAATGGAAGCCTCTGTGATGATAAATACAAATATGCCTATGATTTAAATGAGGTGCTGTTGGGGTCATATGGAGGGCGTAATGGGATCTTCAAACGCACAGGACTGGTAATTCAGCATTATAAGTAACTTGCATATGTTGTGAAGGCATTACACACTGGTCGAGCGTGCTGCTTGTCAGGTTGAATGCCTTCGGATGTGTCCTTTGAAATAGAGGCTATCCCCAGTCCATCCCATGTTAAGGAGGAGTTTGTATCAAAGCTGTTCCAGGTTCCTGAATGTTCTTGATTTTCTTCAGATCTGAGAAAAGGGGCCAGAGCACTGTGCTAAGAATACGCTTCAGTTGTTTCTCTTTCATGAGCTGAGCTAAAGGAATTATAGAAGGTGTTATAGAAATTGTGCTGGCAGGTCCTGTGTTATGAGTATGAAGCTAACCTGCATACAGCTGCTAATGTGATAAATGTGGGTGCTGATCATCATTCTGCAGTCAAAAAAAACCACAGTAAACAAAAATGAGAAGCATATCTGAAACAAGTTTGTTACAAGGCCAGATTATCAACAGCTGAGAAGCACAATAAAGTAAATACACGACTTTGTATAAATACAGTCATAATAAAGAATGTGTCAAAGTCCATTGGTAATTCAGAGGAAGAAGTAGTAACCTGTAAGTAGGAAGATCAAAGAAAAGCTTCATAAAGAGGCAGTTTATATGTGACCTTCAATAAGACAAGGGATACAAAATGTTAGACAAAGGGAATGATATTTATAAGGCAATGGCCACTTTCAGTACTTTGGGTGAGAGTTAGAAGAGATTCCATTATCGAGTCTTTCACACATCCTGACCAGTTGGACAGACCAAGATCTGAGTGGAATGAGGGTGAGCTTAACTGGATTGGCTTCTGACTGAAAATGTCTTGATCATATTATTCTGTTTTGCCAAAAGAGCATCCCTCCAAACTCCAGTGCTGAATATTGATTAGTTTACAATTGGCTTTTTCCACATCCATTTGTTTTGTCCATTTACCAGGGAGAGTCATGGCGACTAAGAAAAAAAAAAAATGTTAGCTTGGGTGGCATGTTGGGACTCATATTTGAGAAACTCTGCCCTGATGAATCAGCTTTGGGGCTCACATGAAAGCCATTTTGAAGATTCAGAATGGACTGGCTTCTTTGTTAATAGGATGTCATCTTCATATGTTCCTAAACAAAGTGCTAATGAGCTGTTATCCTTCAAATTAGCTTAAGCAATGAGGTGGAAAGGAGTCTTGAGAAGAAGCCAACACCCAGTTTTCTGAGTATATAATCTCACCAAAAAAGAATCTTCAGACCTGGCACCCTGGGTCCTTAAGACCAACTTCAATCAAGGGTTTATACAGTATGCCTCAGAGCCAAGGCCGCTCGCTCAGGAGCTCCTACAACGTCCCACCACTCTCTGCCATCGTACATGGGTCTAAGCTTATAGACTTTGAAGATGGACTTTTTTTACCCAGCAGCTGCCATGGCAGGACCTGGCTCTTGGACAACTTTCAAGAAACCTGCAGTGAGACTACCAGCTGCAAAGTGCCCAACCATAAACAGGAACTGGGCACAGAACCGAGCGGTGCGCAAAGTGCCGGCCTCCCCAGAGTTGTCCAAACAACTTGTTCTAATTCCAGGGCCCTTGAAAAGACAATGTGCCAATCAGGACATTCCTCAGCAGTGTCGGAGTGTGTGTCGCAGCCTTGCCGGTCCGGAAGCAGCCGGCAAGTGGGTTCTGTAGTCCAGAGCTGCCAGCCTGTGAGCTCTGCGGCAAAGAGTTGTCCACCTAAGACATGTGTGTCTCAGAGTTGTCAGTCTCTGGAATGTGAACCTGGCCCATGTCAGTCTCAGAGCTCTGAATCCAGTTCCTGTAGGCCTCCGGTCTCTGTGGCACCAAGGTCACAACTCCTGGAATCTTCTCAAACTTATGAGCCAACTTGCTGTGTTACTGGTGGTTTGCAACTGCCCTGTAAGTGAAGAATGGGTGGAATGTGTGGATAGGAGATAACAAATTCTAATTGAGATAAATTGATTTCTTACGATATCTAGGAACTTTTATTTCTCTAAATACATATTATTGTGCATGGGTTTGTGAGTGAACGGACATGTCTTCTGTCTTCAAAGAAAATAATTTCTGTTTTTTTGCTCTTTGGGGCATTTCTGGTAGTTAGCTGGAATTGGAAAGCATGTTAAATATTTTAGGTCATTAGGAGACTATTTGTTATAGAGAACTGGGAGTTGCAACCAGGAACTAACATGAGTACTTAAGTCAACATGATACTTTGGTCACTGGTTATTAGCAATGGAAACACTTAGCATTGAATCTGGCTTATAATAATGTATGAATATAATGTACTACTAATATCAGAAATCCATTTAATATTGGAGTTTAAAGGGACACTGAGCCCTGTCTAGTCCCATGAATTCTGATGGATTTAACTCTTACTAGATGTTGTCCTTGTTATTAATAACATCAGAACCACAACTGAAATCTGTGCCTACTCCCTGTCCATCCATGATTTTATCTGCTGCATCAGAACACTTGTAGTCAACTGTGAGGTTGAATCTATTGCTCGAAAAGTCTAAGAAAATTTTCAATTTCACCTCTGTGGACTTCATAACCACATAGTGGCCAGAGACCTTTGAATATAATGAGTTCAAGCTTAGTGTACTCACTACATTTCTCCTATTTTTCTTCCTCTTTTCACTATTTCTTCACTGTGTTTTGAGTTGGGAAAATACTCTTTGTGTTAAATAAATTTACTTCATTTAGAATTACAAACTTAATTGTCACACTATTATTTTTGTTCAGCACCTTTGTGGGTTTTATGTTATTGGTTTTTCACCAGATGAAAATCAAATAAATATTTGGAAGAAAAAGGGAGCACATGTTCCCTCCCAATTGTTTGTATAGTATGAACCAGAATAAAAGGCAACGTTTGTGCTAGGCAGCAGAAGATGGGGAACATGTTCAATATGAAAGTCGTAAAAAGCCATGGAGCCAGAAGGTGTGAAGAGAGATGAATTGTGTTTAGACTAGCCTGGCTATTGTGAAGCTGTGGGTGTGCTCTTAAATGGAGCTCTCATTGTTCAGGGCGTCAGAAGGTAGTGACTTCAGTGGTAAACCCTGAAGTCGGGTTTTCCTGGGTCTGAATATTCGCCTTGCTGGGGGGAAGGCTGTTTGAACCCCAGCTGTGTGGCTATGTACAAATTATTTAACCACTCTCACCTCAGTTTCCTTCACTCCAAAACCAAGATGATCATGATGGTTCCACTGCGAGACTTGATAAGTTAATAATTTGAAAGTGCTCAGCACATGACCTTGAGGGAAACACTCGGTAAGATATAGAGACATGATTACCTAGCTCAGAGGCTCTATATGAAGAGCAGAGGCAGGGATTTATAGATAAACCCCAGAATCTATGACAGATTAGGAAAGCTAGTCATCCAAAAAAAAAAAAAAAAAAAAGAAAGAAAGACTAGCTGTTTTGTATCTTGAATGATGCAAGAAGCACCTTTTACCAAGGGAAATGCTCATGAAACATGCCATGCCTTGCTGAAGTGAGCTGGCAAGTAGCTGAGTTTATGACAAAGCTAATGTTGATTTACCTGTCAGTTCTGTGGGTGGTTTAGACACGGGTCATCCTAAAGAGGAAGATTCAAGCCTACAATCTAGAAAGCACCGCTTTCACAGGTGTTTCCATAGAGAGGTGGAATTGAGAAGTGGTTGAAGTAGGCCAGAAAGAGGCTGAATGAACACTGTGTGATCTCAATAGTAACAGAGCATATGGCAGCCCCACCAGCAGAGCATTCCTCCAGTAAGAGACATTGACACAAAGCTTCTGGGCATAGTAGTGACAGAGCCTTGGCAACAACAAGGAGAGACTTCATCTGCGTGGCAGCTTCTCAGTATTCCTGTCACAGCCAATCATGCAAACGAAGTTGAAATTCATGCACAGTGAAGACTGTTACTAATGCAACTCGAATCAGAGGGTCTGGAAAGAGTAAAATGTATTTTGGCCACTGTTTCTGAAGACAAGAGGGAAAACAGCCATTTCTCTTGTCTCCTAAGGATAGGTTCCTTTAATGGGTGTGGCTTGTTGAGAGACAGGGTGTTGGTGACCAGTGGCTGGCTAAGCATAGGGTTTGTGTGTGTGGTGCTGGTGGGCATGGGGACGCAGGAGAGAGGAACAGCAGTGTTAAATGAGGTTTTCACTTTTCCACCTACTCTGTTTATTATCCTAGACCTTAATTCATTCTTTCCAGACTGACCGTGATCACTCCTGCAAGGAGAAGTTAGCTGAAGAAGATGTCAGTATCCATCTAATCTAAATCATCATGCAACATGTTGGAACTCTTTACAGAGAGAAAATGTGTGGATTCAGGAACTAAAGATTCTTGGTATTGGAATAGATAATGGTGTTATGACGTGAAGAGATGCTGTGTAGGCCATTTAGTGTAGTGGGAAGAGAATTGCCTTTGGATTATATTGGGCCTTGTTCAAATCCAAATTCTGCCATTTATTAGCTGTGTGCCTTGGGACAAGCCAACATTTCTGAGGCTCAGTTTCTCTATTAGGAAATTGAGATAATGCCTAATTCATTGGATGATTGTGGCAAGGAAATGCCATCATGGCCATTAAATGCCTAATGATGTGTTAGTGTCAGTATATGTAAGATATTATTTGATGCTTCAGCCGATATTTGCTTCTTGGGCCACAAATTCAGTTTACACTCATGATTTCTCTATATTGGACTTAAATTTTAAGATGAAGACCAATAAAAGCCCTTCCATTAGGCAATATGGAACATAACCTAGGGAGTGTTCTCAAAAATGATAGAAGTGACTCAGTGGGTACACACTACAGAACTTTATTCATAGATCAAGAGATTTCCTCTTGCTTGAACAGAAAGGCTATGGTAGGATTTGTGCACTGGTATCACTTACCCCACACTTTTCAAGACATAGGTAGATTAACAGCATACTTTTCTCCTAGAAGCCAAGCATAATGAATTTCAAGAACATTTTCTTGCCTATGCAGTACTACGCCAAAAGCCTGAAGGTAGATCTTATTAATTTGGTCCTAGTTGTTTACCAGCCACTGTGTATGTATTTTTTTTTAAGATTTTATTTATCTGACAGAGAGATCAAGAGAGCACTAGGAGGGGGGACAATGGGGAGAGAGAGGGAGAAGCAGACTCCCCGCCCGAGCAAGGATCCAGATGTGGGGCTCGATCCCAGGACCCTGGGATCGTGACCTGAGCCGAAGGCAGATGCCTAACCATCTGAGCCACCCAGGTGTCCCTGTGTATGTATTTTTTAACTTGAAACTCAAACCACCAAGTCAGATGAGTACAATTTTTTAATCCTCAATTTTTTTTCAAGGAGGGTGAAGACACAGATACATTAAGTTTGTTGTCCAAGATCAGGCAGATGGAAAACAGTGGATCCAGGATTTTAATTCAATGATTTGGACTTCAGAGATGGAGCTATAAGTCTTCACTACCTGGTAACATCACATGCTTTGTCACTAGAGCAGCTCAAATATGGGGAATATCTGTGTCCTATGGAAGGTCTGTGTAAGTAATTTGAAAATTATTCATCCAGTTATATTGGATTGTTGTAAGTCTGTAGAAGAAACAACCAGAAAATTAAGTATGCTTGATTGAATGGCTTAATCATAACTCAGGAATAAGTGCTAGAAAGTAATTAGGTGTATTTCACTGGGATTTGTGAAATATTATAGATTGCCAGTATCTTAGAAAAGACCATGAACTTCAAATCATGTGAAATTACATAATCTAAGTTCCAGGGAAGGTGTTTAGATAGCCTGGAGTCAGATTTTTCTACCAATAGGATTGACTGTCTTGATGTCGTTAGTAATCGTTTTTCATTCCATTAGTCCGTAACGTCTTTCTTGTTAAATATGTTCCTTTTGAAAACGCTGAGCCTATTTTAGGCATTAATGGGATATGAGGACAGCGTTTTGTTTCATGTGGCATCAGAGTCGCTGGCACCTTTCTTGAAGCCACAGTATCTTTCTCTATATCTGCTTCCCATTTCTCCCTTCAGAGAGCTCCTGCTACTCCCTCAGTTCAGAATTCTCTCACTTCAGAATTGTTCCATATCCTTCTCCTGACGCCCAAGTGGAAATAATGATAAATTTCAAAAAAAAGCTAATAAAGGGAAAAACGAACACAAAGCAAGAGTACTTTTTTTTAGACAGTTGATAACTCACTAATACTGGTTATATTAGACCCAGGCTTTGGTTAGCAATAACATACACCATACAGAGAGAGGTACAAATAGAGTAAAGATCTAGAAATTAAATGAAATTCTGAATTAAGAAACCCCACATTTTTGTGGTTGCATGGTATTAAGAATTTCAACTTTTTGTATAACTTTCCCTGGCTTCATGGAAATAGATTCACTAATGGGATTCAGAGAGTTATTCCTTGGAGCCCAGAGGCAAAACCAATATAGTTGTATCCAGACACAAGAACAAAAGAATCTCAGAGGTAAATACTGGAAATGTTTGAGTCCATTGCTGTTCTTCCGTCACTCAATATGGTATTTCTTCAAGTGCAGGGCTGATGCCCCTGCAGGAGTCCAGTAACTACTAACTGACAAAGATAAAGACAAAAGGAGATAGAAAACCAAAGAAAAGTCTAAGTCTAACACCTCCCTTATCAGGGCACTGACTTGTCATCAGGGCTTTGTGGAAAGTGGCACGCTACTTATTTAAATTAAATGTGCAGAGTGGAACCTCTGGATTAAGCTCTCTCCACCATAAACCCTGTCAACCCTTACAGGAGGGTTATTAATTGTTGTTCTTGTTTCCCCTTGAAATGAGCTACATTCACTTGGACACTCTCTGGGTTAGGAAACCAATATAATAATACATGTTGAAAGTCTCAAGAACAAAGTATCTTCCTCTAGACTTCATATTTTATTAAATTAGGTTGTAGGACAGAGTGAATTAAATAAATTTTAGGTCTTAGCCATATTGATATTTTCTAGTCCTAGATTTACAGTAAATCACAGTCAAGGTTTGGAATGATCACAGGTGTACTTACCAGATAAAAGAACATCCATGACTAATGAAGGAAATGTTTTTAAAAAATGCTTCTCAGGAAATAAAAACAGGCATAAGTGCCATTCTATAATTTTTCAAGTCTTGATTTGTTCAGCACGTTGCTCAAAGGCGGTTTGTTCCTTGTTTCCTGGGTCCTGCCTCCCCAGGGCTGCAGCTGAAGGTGACTTGGTCCCCAGGAATCTGGTTTAATTTCCTGCTGTGAATGAGTCTAACAATCAAAGAATTCATCTTGAGGTGGTCCTGGAGGGGCTCCTAATGCAAAGCCAGTTGTTGGGGGCCCTTGACTACAAATGGAATGCTAGGCAATCAAAACACAATGTGCTACATTCTAGCCCACTGAACTTTCCTCTGGAGGATGAATATCATCCAAAATTGTGTTTGTTCTGAAAGATGTCCAATCAGAGTCAAGTGTTTCCCATAACGTCCTTCAGGTAGCTTAGCAAAGTGCTGGTGGCCTTAGTATTTGTGGCAAAGACCAGCCAACCATTCTCATATGGTTCTTCTTATGCTCCCTCGTTTCTATTACAGTTACATCTTCTTCGAATCATAATTATTTCTCAATGCGTAAGAGATCTTTAGTGAGCTTCACTCATTATACAGTTGAGCAAATATACTTGCCAAGGTTATGTGATTTACTCAAGCAGAGTCACGGCTAGAGCTCAAATCTAGTGATTCCCATTCCAGTGCCCCACTGACCGTACTCCAAAGTGTCCCTCATGAGAAGTTTATTAAAAATATTTAAATGTACTAAGCACGATAATTTTTAATGAGCCCTGTATGTGCATTAAAGGCCACGTATAACACATAAAAACCTTTATTGGACCATAAATGTGACCTATCTTAAATTAATATGCCAAATATAATAAACATTAATCTACCCACAGAATTTCAAATATCTTTTAAAGAAGGTTGGAATATTGTTTTTCTAAATGCATGGTTTGTTGAATGGTAAATAAGGCTATAGTTCCCTTGTTTTGGAGATTTAGCTGTAAATAGCTATCTTTCCTGACATTTAAATAACTGAGTTATGTTTATCACCAGCTTTGAAACTGTGAGTCAGAATAAAGCCTGCATTAGATGCCAATACTCATTCCTTAAAAAGTTCTAGAAACCACAGCACAAAAGGGGGAATAGCACAAAGTGTGGGTACTTTGCCTAGAATCTACACTAAGGTCATCCTGTCTTTTTAAATAATTACTCAGCTACAAACTACAACTGTGATTCCCTCAGGGGTTACTGCTGTTTCTGTCATCTCCTCAAATAACTCTTACCTCCACATGAGCCGTGGAGGTGACCTCTGCTTAGCCAGTAGCAGTTGTGACAGAAACCAGTTCCTGAAGGACTGCCAAGAAACCAGAAGGGAACCATCAGATGCCAACCAGCACGCCTATGCCCAGCCCCCAAGAACCACCGCTATATCTCTCCATTTGTGGCATGACCAGACCCTGCTACGTAATCATCATCTACGTCTTCTCTCCGAAGTCTTTAGTCCCTACCACCCAGCAACCTACACTCAAAACTTTGAGCTGCATGGGTAATAATTACTGTCCTAGGACTTACAGGTTTTGTGGCTCATCCATGATTGGAAGTAGAGGCTGCTGACCCCTATTGGAGTGTTTTTCTTGTTAACAAATGAGCTATATAGTCAACATCTTTTGTCTTTGAGTTCCATATCTTATACCTTGAGGTATTTTGACTAACCCCTCATAGGTGATGATTCCTCAATAAAGTACTTACACATTTCTACCTGGCCTCATTGGGAGAGGAGGACAGTCTCTCAGAATACTATGTTATATGTTTTGGGTTGGGAGGTTGGGTGAGCCCGGTGGTGGGTATTATGGAGGGGACATATTGCATAGAGCACTGGGTATGGTGCATAAACAATGAATTTCAGAACACTGAAAATAAATAAAATAAAATACAATGAAAAAAAGAGTACTATGTTATATGGCTTTTTTTTAAAGATTTATTTGTTTGAGAGGAAGAAAGAATGAGCAAGCAGGGAGGAGGGGGAGAGGGAGAGGGAGAGAGAATCTCCAGCAGACTCCTGCTGAGTGTGAAATCCCATGGGCAGTGTGATTTCACAACCCTGAGATCATGACCCGAGCTGGAAAGGAAAGTTGAAACACTTAACCTACCGAGCCACTCAGGCTCCCTTTGGCTGCACTGTTTTAAAGAAAAACCTAGCATACCCATATGTCACTTTACTATTCAGACTTAAGATTATTTATTAATTAAGTCATGGTTTATATTTGTTGTGTTTGTTGACTTTCTTCTTCTTATAATGCCCTTTAAGGCTTTGAAATATGCTTTCAATATGGCATCAACTTGTTTTCTTTATTTTCTAATAAATTTGATCATTCTGTGCTAGTGACCTCTGCATAAAAGGCTAATTTTTCACCATTATTTCAATATAAGTATAATTATTATACTTCTACTAAAATTTCTGCCTTATTAAATGATCGTTGAAACAAATAGAGTTCGTTATGGCATTGTAATGGCACAACTTCAACTAGGAAACAGAAATTTTTGGAAGAGGATAATGAGAACCATGAAAAGTTTGAGCTTTTACCCTACATGCAAGCTAACAAGTTAGCCTAGCTCAGATTCATGGACACTGGCAGAAGACATGGCACCCCTGGTTCAGAGACAAAGGTTTTATTATTCATGGTAATAGCAGAAGCCAGAGTATTAGCATTTGCACCAATTCCCTGACCCTCAATTCCCACAGTACAACAATAAGCCAGATAACACTTGCATTTGCAGTGAGGTGTTTTATAGGAGAGAAACCTTGAGATTAGGAAGCCTGGATCATGGATATGATAATGGGGGGGTAAGCATCCCTATCTTTTGCCTCAGAGAGAAATACTATATTTATTTTCCAAAACTCTTTACTATACAAACATGGCTAAAAAAGATAATTTAGAACAGAAGGAATCAGTGACTCTATTCTCAAGACATGTAGAAATACTAAAACCCTATAGGGACCATCTCCCTCACCCAATATCTAATCCTTATGTCTACACTGCACTGCTTCTGATGAATTTCCCTTTGAGTATAGCACTCCAATGTCTACTCGATCCGTCTGATTAGTCTGCAGTTGCAACCAAATCTATTCAGTATGTCTCAGTCAGTATTTAAGACCTACTATCAGTAGGTCTCCAAGTAGCGTTCAGTGGGTAGAGGTTGTCTCCCTTTGCCAAAGGCTCCAATCAGCGAAATCATCAGTCACAGAGATGTGTAGCTCAAAGCAGTCCCCAGATATTAACAATTCTATAAACATAGATCTTCACAATCAGGAGAATCCCCCTTGGAATTTATGAAATGGAAAAGATTAAGTCAATGACCCTTGTAACAACAAAAGTACATAGAATTGTCCCCAAAAGTCCCACCCACAAGGTCACATTGTCTACACTTCTCTACTGTGATATCTTTCAAAGTCTCACTGGCAGAATCCAAGCACTACCCCCTGGACTGCTTAGAAATGTGACTTGGGCATCTGTATCAAGAAGAACTATAGTGTGAATCCTTCTTTTCCAGAAGTTTCATATGTATTGGAAGGAGTTCATAAGAGCCTCTGTCTTCCTTGGGGAAAGTGGGACATAGGTTCTATGGATCCTACCCTAAATTATGTGTCTCATCAAAGTGACTGATGTCAGGGTATGGAGGAGGGAAGAATCATCAGGTGTGGAGACGGAGAGAAGAGAAAGAATGTATTTCAGTACCAGTAAGCAAGGTGCCTTTATTTTTTATTTTTAGCAATGAGACACCAGCTAGGGGCTCAAACAATCTTCCAATGTTTTTAGTACATTTGATGCCCTATATTGGGCAACAATATCATCATGCTCACTCTATCTATTTAAACCTTGGGAATCCCTTGGCTCAGCAGTCACAGCCAGGTTGCCTTCCAGCTGTGGATCACAAGGTTTATGCCTTTGGCTCCCTTAGATTTGAGACACACAGTAGAAACTGTTTTTTAAGGAGTACAACCTAATATGGGGCATCTACTGACCCATTATTAAAATAACACCTCTTTAATACTTGTCCAATTTTAACACAAGGGCTAAAGGAAATTTCCAATATGATGGGTGGACTACAAGAATTCACCTAGAATTCTTAAAGTCAGTTTTTCATTCTACAGTGGGTCAAGTTTATCATCATTATAAACCCAGTTCAAGCTACTCAATGCCTCATCTGGGGTGTCCCATAGGAGTTTATTTGGAAATTTCCTTGAGAAAACCAAAGCCTCCTTCTAGTGAGAACATACTCTAAAAACTCTTTGATCTTACACCTCCAAGTGGTCAGGCTGCAGGAGGGGCTGAGCTGGTAGTTGGTCCACTCTTCACTCATCCTTCACAGGAAGGAGAACACCATCTCCTAATCCCCCAACAGAACCAGCTGAGGTTCTAACAGTTTAGCCATTTTCTGATCATAGCATTAGTGAATTTTCTTCACTTCAAGCTCAGTGTAGGTGCATATCTCTATAACTGTCATCTGAAAGAGGGTGGAAATTTCTGCCCACTTAGCTGAATCTTTGTACTGGTGATTGTTTTAGTGAGAAGTTGGGACTGACTACCAGAGTAAACTTCTTCCTGCTCAGATCAGGCACTGTTGGTCAGCTCTTTGTGAATCTGTTTCTCTGGAGTTGGCCTTTAATTGCTTGCCCAATTCCCCCTTATTAACTGACAATAAAGTGTTAAGTAACAGACAGTTAACAGACAATAAAATATTGCCCTATTATCCATACAAGCTGGTCAACATGTTTACTTGATTCCAATGGGCTTCCTTCAAATTCTGTTCATCAACCTGTGAGGTCATGTTCTTCCCTCTTCCGGAAGCTATATTTCTGTTAACATCCTGTCTTATTGCCAGGAGGAAAATGAGAATGTAGATGAATGTTTATGGGGAATGGAACAGATGAATGGGATGTGAAATGTTGGGTTCTGGGAGCAAACAAACTGTCGAGAAAGAATTCTTAAAATGTCTTCAGTGCAAAAAAGGTGGTTTTATTAAAACACAGGACCTGTGGGCAGAAAGAGCTACATTGGGGTTGTGAGAAGCAACTGATAATATACTTTCAAGTTGGGAGGGGGTTAGGGATAGCATAAGTCTCTAAGGAATTTGGAAGCAAGGTTTCCAGGACCTTGAGGGGCTAGCTGTTGTGAGGAAACGTTCATTTACTACTATCTAGTGAAACCCTAGTCACGAGATCTTTCAGATGTTTGGAGGATGGTTGCTAACACACATCTTGCGGGGTTAAAGACAAAGGAAAGTTCCAAAGGGATTTTTATAGGATCCTGGAGGTTGTGCTAACTTAAAGCTAAGGTTGCCTTTTGCCTCTAGCAAAATACTTGCATTAAGATAACAAAGCTCCTTGAGGAATGTCACTGTGCATGTCTTACGTACTTGTCAATGGGTTGTAAGTTATAAGGACTTTTTTTTCTATTTCTTTTGCCTTTATTCTTCATATCAAATGAATAAATGATCGTGGGTAGTCTCTGCGTTCTCGTGACTACTTAAAACATCCAACTCATTTCCACTTCCTGGTTTTTTTTCGCTTTATTGTTGTTATTCGGCGGAAAATTATTTAAATTTCTCGTGGAATAACCCAGCCACTTCTTCTGATTCAGATATTAGGTTTGGCAGTACTTTACTTTCTCAGTATTGTGATTCCAAGTCAATACCTCCCAAGAAAGTCACCACCGAGCAAGCAAGGTAAATGCTCTGAAAGAGGGTCGCTCCAGCTTCAGCCCCTTCAGTTTCTGGGTTACTTCAATTTCATGCAGGACATGACCATGAAAACCTAAAGTCAGTTCATTCATTCTCAAGCCCAGTGCTGAAAGGCTAGGCAGTGGATGATCTTTATGACAGGAGTTATTTTTTTTTTAATCATAAAATTAAGTATTCTATAGTATTAGGGATATTTCACATCGCTTTCAAGATACATGCTGGTTGGGGCACCTGGGTGGCTCAGTGGGTTAAAGCCGCTGCCTTCGGCTCAGGTCGTGATCCCGGGGTCCTGGGATCGAGCCCCGCATCGGGCTCTCTGCTCAGCGGGGAGCCTGCTTCCCCCTCTCTCTTCCTGCCTCTCTGCCTACTTGTGATCTCTGTCCATCAAGTAAATAAATAAAATCTTTAAAAAAAAAAAAAGATACATGCTGGTTTAGGATATTTTTTAAAAGATGTTATTTATTTATTTGAGAAAGAGAGTACACAAACAGGGGGAGCAGCAGGCAGAGGGAGAAGGAGAAGCAGGCTCCCCATGGAACTGGGAGCCTGATGTAGGGTCTCCGCCTTTTGGGAAAAAAAAAAAAAAAAAAAAAAAAAAAAAAAAAAAAAAAAAACTTTCCATCAGAATTTAGGAGTAACCCGTGATAAAGATCAAGATAAAGACTTGAATTCCTTAAATGTCAGTCTTTCAGCTGAAGAAGAGTGACTCTCTATCTTTTTTGAAATCTTATAAAATAATGCTTCAGGGGAAATAAATGTTTTAGGCAACTCGGAGTCTTCGTTTGGCCCTAAGTTCTGTTCTATGTGGCAAGATAAGGGTTTGTTAGGGCCAAACTCCCAAAGGGCACCTATTGATTTCAGTGGGACTGCTGAGTTGCTGACAAGTCATAGCATTGACATTTTGATCTCATGTTCTATTAAAAAAAAAAACAAAACTAGAAAATCTTTATACTTTAAAATGATATTTCTTATTATAAAGACTCTCCCCAGAGTTCTGGTGTGCCCACAGAGTCTGGAGTAAAAAGGGGCCAGGAGAGGTGCTTTTGCTATGCAGGGAAATAACTGAACAAGGATCCTCTGTGACCTGGAGGTGAACTGCATTCTTCCACGGGCTGTAAAGTGTGTTATGTGAAAAATCCAGGACAAGAACTATAATAGACCTAGACCTCCCTTTTCTTTAGGAGGTTTATAGTAAATCTTTGCCTTGGCTGTGAATAGCTCTCAAAGAACCAAATACAAATTGGTTCTAGTTTATAAAACTAAGGGTCAAAAGGGTTTCAGATATACATGTACATACAAGTGAATAGGTTAAAAACTATCTGACCTAATGGCTTAAATTAAGGCAGAATCTATCAGTCTCTGATCGATTCTTCTCAACAGCCATTTACCATCACATACATTGATATACATGAGTCTTCATTCTGATGTGAGAAATACTTGAGATAAAGTAAAAGAAAATAAAATTCATGAACTAAATAGAGGAAAACAGTGACCAAAGCATTTTTATTCATTGTTTGAATAAATATTTCCAAAAAGAGGATGTTGGGCCTATTTAGCAACACAAATAGAAATAAGGCTACAATGTCTTTAATATAATTATGACTGAGCAGAAAAATTAGATGTAAACTGAACAAATAAAAGGTATGAAATGATCTGTACAATAGGAGACATGTAAAGTGGGAACAAGTTCCAAGAAAAAGAATGGTTTCTGGTTGGGCAGAAATGAAAGCTTCCTGATACTCATTATATGTGACTTGAGCTGTAAAGAATAAGTAGGATAGGGGGCACCTGGGTGGCTCAGTGGGTTAAAACCTCTGCTTTCAGCTCAGGTCATGATCCCAGAGTCTTGGAATTGAACCCGGCATCAGGCTCTCTGCTCAGCGGGGAGCCTGCTTCCTCCTCTCTCTCTGCCTGCTTCTCTGCCTACTTGTGATCTCTGTCTGTCAAAAAAAAAAAAAAAAAAGAATAAGTAGGATATGCATAATTAGAGAGGGTGGGAAAGCAGGTAAGACAGCAAGAAGGAAGCCAGCAATGTGAGATGCTCATGGAGAATGGCAAATAGGGTCATCTGGAGGTCCAGATAGAGAGGACCTGAAGGACTCCAGCTTGGCCATGTATGGAGGATCCATATTCTGAATAGCTTTGAGTGACAGCTTAAGGACCTTTGATTTTATTCTGTGGACAACGGAGAGGTATTCAAGATAACTGCAACCAAGGGAGAGACATTACCTGAGCTGTATTTCACTACTAATCTTGTCCTTGAGAATACGTTAAAGATAGAAGTTTTTCTGAGCATAGTTTTATAATAGTTTAAGCCTATGTGACTAAGAGAATATGGCACCATAAGTAGAAATAAAGCGCATGGGAGGAGAAACCAACTTTGGAGAAAGCACTATTTATATGTAAATATTTAATTTGAAGGGCAAGTTGTCTCAGTGGAATGATCTAGCAGATAACTGCAAATGCAGGAACACAGATCAGGAAAGAGAGCAAGACTGTAATTACAAATACTGTGGAATTTATTATAGCTATTAACTGAACCCTTATGATTAACGAAATGCAGATTAGGGAGAATGCAGAAGAGAATTGAGAATAGAAGGAGAAAAGGGAGGTGGATAGAATGATAGAAATGATAGAAACAGAATCATGAAATCAGAGCATTGCCCAATAAAAATAGGACAAGTTATCAAAATACAGAATATGGATAGCAATGACACTGCCATGGAGTTAAGACTAAGGCAAAATTGCAATTGCATGCAGGGAGCGCATCATTAGTGATCTTGAAGATCACAGCTGAAAATACTGGTGAGGATAAAAATTAGATTTCAAAAATATGGTTGTAGAAACAGGAAAAATTCTTTAAGACATGAATGAGTTTGGGTAAAATTTCTTAGCTACAAAACACAATCTGTAGTTTAAAAATTGATAACTTGATCTTCATCACAATTAAAAATACTTGCTCTTAACTGAGGGTTGCCAGGGGGATGGGGGAAGGGAGAGGGTGGTGGGGTTATGGACATTGGGGAGGGTATGTGCTATGGTGAGTGTTGTGAAGTGTGTAAACCTGGCAATTCACAGACCTGTACCCCTGGGGCTAATAATATATTATATGTTTATAAAAAAATAAAAAAAAATTAAAAAAATACTTCCTCTTCAAAAAAGTCATTATTATGTGAATAAAGACAAGCCACTGACTGGTGGAAATATTTGCAGATCTTATATCTAATTAAAAAAATTGTATCTAAAATATTTAAAGGACTCCCCAAACTCAACAACAAGAAAGCAGACACTCAATTTAAAAAAAAAAAAAAAAAAGGAAAAAACATTGAATAGTGTCTTTACTAAAGAAGATGTACAGATGGGATATAAGCAATGAATATGCTTGGTATCATCAATGACTAATACATTAAAGCCACAATAAAATACTGACACTTAACAGAATAACAATCTGACTATACCAAATGTCTGAATATACCACATTTTGAAAGAAATGAAGGAGCTTGAACTCTTACACAGTTTTGGTGGGAATATAAAATGATGCAGTCAGTTTAAACAACAGTTTGACAATTCCTTAAAAGTTAAACATTGACCTATCATGTGATCAGATCATTCCATTTATAGGTATTTACCCAAGAGAAACGATTTTATATGTACTTTCAAAAACTTGTACACAAAGGGTGCCAGGTTGGCACAGTTGGTTAAGCATCTAAATCTTGATTTCAGGCCATGATCTCAGGTCATGATTTCAGGGTCATGAGATTGAGCTCCCTGCTGCCCCCTACTCCCCGACATTAGGCTCTGTGCTTAGTACAGAGTCAGCTTAAAATTCTCTCTCCCTCTTCTTCTGCCCCTCCCACTCATGCTCTCTCTCTCTGTCTGTCCTTCTGTCTCATAAATAAATAAATAAAATACTAAAAAAAAAAACTGTACTTGAATGTTCATAGTACTTTTTGAGTAATTGCCAAAACTTGCACACAGCCCAATTGTCCATCAGTGTATGAATGAATAAACAAATCAGAAATATAAGGAATGAACAATTGATACACGCTGCAATTTAGATGAATCTCAAAATAAGTATACTTGATTAAAAGAAGGAAGAAAAAAAGAGTATACACTATATCATTTCATTTCATTTAGTAAAATGTTAGAAAATGTGAACTAATCCAAAATGGCAGAAAGATCAGTGGTAGCCTGGGAATGAAGGTAGGAGTAGGGTGACATGGAGAAGCGTAGGAAGGAAGGACTACAAACAGTCATGAAGAGATTTGGGAGATAATGAATATGATTATTTCCTTGATTTTTGATAGACACAAATGCCAAAACATAGCAAATTGTGCTCTTTAAATATGTTCAGCTTATTGTATCAATTATACTTCATTAAAGCTTATAAAATATGTAAACAAAGGGAGGAAGTTGAAAAAGACCTTGAAAAGGTGAAAAGGACACAGTTCAAGGGTTTTACTATGAAGAGTGGAAGGGATGCCTCCAACTCCACTGTCTTCAATACAGATGAGAGGATGCACTACTAGAAGACAGTTTTCCAACATCATCTAGGTAAAGTTCTTTCATAAGAATGAATTGGGAATGAATGGAGCAAATTTTGTTCCAATCATGTGTAAACCAAGTTTCCACACTCAAGAATGTTATAATATATAAAAATTCTGTTGAAAATAGATTACAGCCTTATTAGTTATCCAAGACTCTATATTACTGTTCAGTGAATTAACTTTCAAAGTTCTTCCAATTGATTATAATTTAAATGATTTTACACATGGTCTCCACCAGGGGGTGCTATAATCAGGCCCCTTCCTTAGGCTGTGGGTTGAAGAGGACTGACTCCAGGTAATGCGTTCTCTTCTCTAAGCCTAGCTAAGAGAAGTACTAATCAGGGATCATAAAAGGGGCAAGAGGAAAACTTGAGGAAGGGTTTCCGATCTCCTGAACCTCTTTCTATATTCATATTCTTTTATATTCCTTGAAAGTTGACACCCTGGTGAAAATGGATGGATGGTGAGAAAAGTATATAAAAGAGATTATTGAGTTGACTAAGTAAAGGTCAACTTTTGTATCTGATAGAGAAAATCTATGTTATATTTTGTGAATGCTATGATGTTAGTCAGCAAATAGTTATTAAGAGTTGACTCAGTGTCCTCACATGTATTAAGAATAATGATCACACCTACTCAAATAAGAATGTTGTGAGAATTAAATCAGTAAATACGTATAAAACATATAGAATCGTGTCTGGTATATAATAAGGACATTGTAAATAGTAGCTAATAAGGATTCTGTAATGTAGTCAAAATATGACACTACAGCACATAGACAAAGAATGTTTTGTCTGCAATGTAAAGGAATGTGTGTGCATGTGTGTGTGCATGAGCACGTGTGTGTGCATTAGATAATGATAGCCATACAGATTTAAGGCCAGAGAGATTTATGTTGGAAGGAAGATATTTACAAAGAAGAGGCTTATTTATTTATTTATTTTTAAAGGTTTTATTTATTTATTTGTCACAGAGAGAGAGAGAGAGCGAACACAAGCAGGGAGCAGCAGACAGAAAGAGAAGCAGGCTCCCCACGGAGCAAGGATCCGGATGCGGGACTTGATTCCAGGACCCTGGGATCATGAGCTGAACCAAAGGCAGATGCTTAGCTAACTGAGCTACCCAGAGGTCCCAAGAAGGTTCTAATTTAGCTGAGGTCTGGGTAATGGATTATTTCAAAAGAGAGGAAGGGTAGGATGGGTGAGGAGGTGATGTGAAATGAGGAGGGCTGTGGAGTTACATGAAAATGCCCAATACAGAAGAGAATCCATATTGGGAAGTAGAGGAGGACTGATCAAGTGTTTGGACAATTCTCTGTTGACGAAAAGAAGTCATTGATGTTCTTGACAAAGAGTCATATGATGAAATTAATTTGAGGAGTTTAATCTGAATACAGTATTCAAGCTAAAGAGAAGATAATAGCGATTATGAGTCAAGATGGCAATAAGAAGTATATGTGTTCACCAGTGGGTAACAAAACCCAAATTGAGTGATGGCAGTGATAACAGGAAGGGAAATGGATGAAAAGACATAATTTAGTGGAACAAGGGAGAAAAGTATTACAATAGATTTTCCCTCTTTCCAATATAGTCTTCAATTTAATCATAGCACTCTCTTCTCAAAATCAGTTACTTAGAGCACCATGCCTGTAGAACAAAACCTTAACTGCTTCTTTGATGATTAAATTTGATTCAGCATGTGAATCTAAGTTTAGTTGCTACAATTTGTCTCTAAGAATTCTCCACCGAAAGCACTGTGTGGTCACTTTTTTTCTGCTTTTATACCATTTACCACCATATAACCTGAAGTGTCTCCCCTTTCCAAGGGCCCTGACATCTCCTCCCATGCTCTGAAATGAACATCAAATGCAAACTCTAGGCAAAGCCAATGAGCAATGTTTGCCCTTCTTTGGATACCATTTATAGAACTTAGTAAACACTGACATGGATTGGGTGCTTGTCTTATCACAACTACAAGACTGGATGTGTTTGGGAGAAGAAATCAGTAGTATCTTGGTGTTACTGAGAGTATCTATCATTATGTTAACACATACGAAATGCTCAATAAATATTTATTGACTAAATGAATGCAGACTAGTCATTTACCGACTTAACTATATTGTTGCAATGCTCTGAGGAATCTTTGTGTCTGAGCGAGAGACAAAGAGAAATTCAGGGTTGTTCCTATAGAGTAAGAAAGGTAAGGACCCCTGGTTCATTGAAGAAAAAGCAAGAAAGTGGGTAAATCTGAAGAAGCACACAGGCTGCCTAGTTCCTCAATATATCCCTCAACTTTCGCATTAGAAGAAGAGTGTGAGACCTGTTTATAGTTTATAGGAGCCTGCTAATGAGATACCTGCTGTTGTGCCCACATGAACTCTCTGGTCACTACCAAATAACATCAGTTCTACATTTGCTATATTAAGGTACAACTTACATTCTGTGCATCCTATTTTCTAAAATGTCATGAATGTTTTTTTCAGTGTTACCTACCCATAACAGAAAAAAAAAAAAAAAAAGAGAGAGAGAGAGAATCTGTGGTAGTGTTCTAAACTCATTAAACTCAAGGTAGTACTTTTTGGAATGGGTTAAGAATGTCAAAGCAAGAACATAAATTATTCTAGTATAGTGTCTTGCAGTTTACCGTTTAAGTTTTTCTTACATTTCAATGCATCCAAAAAATGAGATTGAAAAATAGATTATTATTAATATTTCCAATAATGTCATGAAATGATACCAATAGAGGTATCAGAGGTATCAGCACAATCAGAGCAATTGTGCTAATCAAAGAGAATTAATAAATGATGCTACTAATATATTTCTAAATAATACCATATTGGATAATGGGAGAAAAAATGTTCAAATGTTTGAACCCCCTTTGTTCAAATGTTTTTCATATCAACTACTATAACTTCCTGCATTTCAAGTTTTCTCATATGAATACTTGAAATAGTAAAATTGACTGTAAGGCATTGTGAGGATAAAGTGATGTGACACATGTGCATATCCACACTACAAGTCTTGCCCAGTGGAGACACTAAGTGAATGCCAGTTTCCTCTTATCCCACACTCCTTCACTTCATGGGAAAACATTCACATATACATACAGCATAAACAATACATGTTCTTGTATAAACACAAACATACTGATGTACTAATGATACAAGTGTTGGGTTCTTGCTTACTTTAGAGAAGAAGAGGCATAAAGAACATCAACATATAAATGTGATAAGCATTCAGTTAAATGTGGTGGCTATATTTATTACGGACGCCATTCAGCTGATGCATCCAGGATTTCACAAGAAGACTCTAGCAATGTGTGTACAGAGAGTGTCAGGTGACAAAAGCTGGAGGGGTGGAGATTGGGTTTAGAGGAACTCTTCGAACTCCTCAGGTATAAATCATCAAAGGGTAATGTTCTCTGACCTAGCGTACTAAGATAAGTTCAACATGTTAGTACAGGACCTCTGAGACTATATCATTTTCTCTTCATATTTCTATCCTTGGTGGTAAAATAGTCCTGTATTGGCTCATAGAGAAACCGATCTTCTGTTAGAGAGATTTGGCTCCTCCTGCACAGAGGGAGACATTAAGTGTGGGTGTATCCATTGAACATTAAAATGGAAGAAACTGTTGTGATTTACATAGAATTTCTGGCTGAAGGGAATTGGAAAGTAGATCCAGCAAGGTAATTAAAATTCCCATTAAAGTAGCCACTGGAGCCACTAGATATGTTGGGACATAAAAATACAGTGGAAGAGGCTAAACATTATGAAACATTTTTAAACCAATTTTTACCAGAAAATATAATCCCAAATAACCTTGGAAGTACGAATGCTTGGAAAAACTGTACATTTATTCTGATGCTATTTCCCATGTAAAGTGGTTTAGAAGCTGTTTTTTGGAAATTGACATCAGAACCAATGTAAGAAGCAAAACCAAACTCATTTCCAGGTCTTAATCATTATTATTATTATTATTATTATTTATTTATTTATTTTTTTACCAAGAACATTGATTTTTGGTTGGAACACAAGTAAGCATGAATATGTAAAGCTATACTAGCTGTTAAGAAAATATCATGCTGTTCAACTTTCTTTGAGGGGGTTTGTTTATTTGCTTTTTCACAGTAGTATCCATATTTTTACCTGAGCCCATCTTATTGATCTATATTAAGAATATTTTAAATATAAACCAAGCTTCCATCATGACTCTGTTTCCTGAAATGAATAAAATGAGTATGGCTGTTTAAAATAAAAATATTCGGGGGCGTCTGGGTGGCTTAGTTGGTTAAGCGACTGCCTTCAGATCGGGTCATGATCCTAGAGTCTCTGGATCGAATCCCACGTCAGGCCCCCTGCTCAGCAGGAAGTCTGCTTCTCCCTCTGACCCTCCGTATTCTTGTGCTCTCTGAATCTCTCTCTCTTTCAAATAAATAAATAAAATCTTTAAAAAATTAAAACCTTCTAAAAAAACATTATAAAATAAAAATATTTTGGTGGGAAGTCATTTTCTACCAACATTCTAAAATAAAGCAATGTACAAATTTGGTCACATTGAAATTTTTCGTATTATACTGCTTTCAAACTTTTTCTGCCCCAAGTTATATAGTTATAGAATTTTTCACGTTCTTTCACAAATACTTACTTTCAAGTTTCTTACCATTGACAATTTCCAAAAAGAGTAGAATTTCCCCTCAAAGAAGTTTGTCATTGTTTCAAAGAATTTTGCTACAGTTTTTTTTTCCTCCTCCGAAGAGTTTTGCTACAACTTCTAAAGGCAATTCCAAGAGAGGAATTCTAAGAATGTTTAGGTAGTGGTGGTTATGCTTGGATTATGTGAATGACCTCCAAACATGTCTGTTTTCATTGGATAATTTAAGAAGGAGAGAGCCTATTAAAATTCAGTCACACTTCCTTATAGATATACTCAATCAATGGAAAGAACATCCAGGTTTATGGGACATGGGAGCACCACTTCCGGGGCTATAATGGAGAGTTCTGATGCAGCTTCCCACAAGGAGGAAGAGTCTGTATACACAATCACCACCTTCTAGGGATATATAAGGGATCGAGCCAAATGAGGGGAGATACTCGCTTCTTCTCATTCAACTGCAACCTGCTTTTGAAACCTCACTATGTCTTGCTACAACTGCCCTGCGAACTACAGCTTGGGATCCCTCAGAAATCCCTGCCATATTCCTCTCAGCTCCTCCATTGCCCTCTGCTCTCCAGGTGTGAGCTGTGGTGATGTCCTCTGCTTGCCTAGTAACTGTCAAGACCATCTCCGGCCTCTGGACAACTGCCAAGAGAGTTGCAGTGAACCAACTAACTGCCAGCCAGCCCACTGCGAGCCCAGCAACTATGAAACATCTTGCTGCCCTCCTACTACATACTACGTGTCCAGACCCTGCCAAGGAACCACTTTTCTTCCTGCTGCTTCCTACATCTCTGGTTCCTGCCTCCCCGTATCCTACAGACCTCTGAGCTATGTGTCCAGCAGCAGCCGACCCCTGAGCCTCCTCACTTATGGATGCCGCCCCTTGGGTTGTTTGCCCTGTGGTCCTCAACCACTGAGTATGGTGCCTAGCAGCCTCAGACCTCTGCGTCCTGTCTTCACTGGATGCCAGCCTCTGAGCCACGTGTTCAGTTCATGCCCTGGATCTTGCTCTGCGCTGGGAGGCCGGTAGCTTCCTTGTTCCAGTCAATAATCCCGGCAAGGATTCAGGACAAAAATTCAAAGTCTATGGACTTGTGCTTCTTTCCTAGTAGTGCCGTTTCTTGCTCTCACTCTGCCTGATGTAATTCAAGCTGCTCCTTTCCTATTGTTATCTCTTTTTTATCTCTCCTTGGCATAAAACTATTTGATTTACAATGCTGTTCAATGTCACTGAGGTGTGGAAAGAATTGATTTGATTCATGCTGCAATAAATGAGATTAAGTCAAAATTAAGAATCTGGGTCTTTAGTTTGTCTTTCATTATTTCATTTGAACACAGATAGGATCAACCTCAACTGCTTGCAAGATAAGTGAGTAGGACATGGGATACGCAACTGCATGTCCTTATCTCACAGTAGCATAATAGTTCCATGGTTTATTCCTTAAACTTCTTTCTAGATCTCTGATCCTAGGTATTTAAGAGACCCAAAAAGCCCTTGGTGGAAGTGACTTTGAGAAGGCAAGATGAGGAACATTTTCCTTATCTCTCTCATCCAGTGAACATACTTCCACCAAAATCCCCTTTTCTTCTTTCTTTCTTTCTTTCTTTCTTTCTTTTTTAAATTTTATTTTTTTCAGTGTTCCAAGATTCATTGTTTATGCATCAGACCCAGGGCTCCATACAATACATGATCTCCTTAATACCCACCACCAGGCTCACACAACCCCCCACTCCCCTTCCTTCCAAAACCCTGTTTGTTTCTCAGAGTCCACAGTCTCTCATGGTTTGTCTCCCCCTCCAATTTCTTCCAACTCACTTCTTCTCTCCGACTCCCAATGTCCTCCGTGTTATTCCTTATGCTTCACAAGTAAGTGAAATCATACGATATGACTCTGCTTGACTTATTTCACTCAGCATAATCTCCTCCAGTCCCATCCATGTTGATATAAAAATTGGGTATTCATCCTTTCTGATGGAGGCATAATACTCCATTGTATATATGGACCAAATCTTCTTTATCCATTCTTCTGTTGAAGGGCATCTTGGCTCCTTCCACAGTCTGGTAACTGTGGCCATTGCTGCTATGAACACCAGGGTACAGATGGCCCTTCTGTTCGCTACATCTGTATCTTTGGGGTAAATACCCAGTAGTGCAATTGCAGGGTCATAGGGTAACTCTATTTTTAGTTTCTTAAGGTGTCTCCACACTGTTTTCCAAAGTGGCTGCCCCAACTTGCATTCCCACTAGCAGTGTAAGAGGGTTCCCCTTTCTCCACATCCTCTCCAACACTTGCTGTTTACTGTCTTGTTAATTTTGGCCATTCTAACTGGTGTAAGGTGGTATTGCAAACTGAGCCATGTTTCCCTCCTGTGTTAAGCTTTTGATGACTTCCCATGCTCTATTCCTATATAATAAAAATGCAAATCCCTGACCATGACATCTGTTTTCCATCATTGTCTTCTTCTGTCCCACCTCTCCGAGTTCATCCCCTTCACAATGTTGCCAAAACTAAGCTCCTGCAATTCTGACTTCCATGTAAGCATGTAGGTCCTCAAACATGTGGCATTTTATAATTATCTACCCTTTTTCATATGTCATCATCAAGGCCAGCATGCAACTTCTGATCAACATACCTTGAAAACTTGTCCTCAGTTTTAAAAACACAGTCCAACTTCATTTAGTAATTGCAGATTTATTCAGCAACTATTTTATTCCCTATATCTTAAACCATCTTGTGCCAGACAAAGATAGAGAGCTAGACAAGATCAACCCGAACTATTTCTGTATTTACCAGCACCCACATACTCTGGGACATAGCTATATTAAAGATACAATTTTCCCTCACTCAATGTGAAATGTGTAGGGGTATATATTTTCCAAATTAAAATAAAACTAAACTGTAAAGGCATGATGTTAACGTTTCTGAAGAACTGAAATATCTAGAAATTGTCAGCATGCAAGGAAGACAATGATCTCCAGGAGCTGACTAGTAGTTGTTTCCTTTAGAGAAGGCGTACGCCTCTGGTTCTCAGAATCCTTTCCTTGTAGGCTTTCTGACCCTGAAGCAGAATGCTGGTTCCTCCTATATTCATGTTCATGTTGCTGTTGTGAAATCCATTCTAGTTCATTCTTTTATCTTACTTTTCTGTCTCTCCTAAATGTTTTGAATTTGTGACATCTGCACCATTTATATACATATTTAAAGATTTTACTTTTTTGTCAGAGAAAGATAGAGAGAGCCCAAGCAGGGGGGTGGCAGAGAGAGGTGGCAGAGGGAAAGAGAGAAGCAAGCTCTCTGCTGAGCAAGGAGCCTAATGTGAGACTCCATCCCAGGACCCTGGGATCTTGACCTGAGCTGAAGGCAGTTGCTTAACTGACCGAGCGACCCAGGTATCCTTCTGCACTCTATATTCTGCAGTCTTTCACAACCCTTTCCTCACCCCTTACCCTAGGAGTAAATCACACTGTGACTTGCCCTACTTTTATCTCAGACATATTGTTGATTCTACGGTTGATGTTGTTGGACCGTTTATTTTAAAAGTAATTTTAAGTGGAACTGTAGTTGAAATTTAACATACTAATTTGTGCACAAATCATTGTTCCACAGAGGAAGCCATTCTACTGACTTCTAACCCATATATTAGTTTCGCCTGCTCTTGAACTTTGAAATGAAATTATATAGTACCTAACCATTTATTTCTGAGTTCTTTTATTAAATACTGTGTTCATGAGATTCTTCCATGCTGTTTTATATATACCAGTAGTCTGCTTATTTTTTTAATATATATAACATTCAAGGTGGTAAAACACCAAAATTTATTTAACCATTTGGCCATTGATGATCATATGAGTTGTTTCCAGTTTAGATTAGGAACAAAGTACAGAATACTCTTTTATTCTTGTACCTATCTTTTGCTATACATATGGAGGTATTTCTATTGGGTAATATATTTAGGAGTGGAATTGATCAATTGTATGGGATGTGCCCATTCAGCTTTATTCTATGCCGTGACAAGGTAATGCCCTACAGTTGTACCAATACTGACATCCACTAACTGAGTATGAGAATTTCATTGGTTCTGCATCCTCATCAACATTTGCAATTGCCAGTATTTTTATGTTTATCTATTCAAGGGAGTATGTAGTTATGAAAAATGTTGGTTTTATTCAGAATTTGAAATTCCCCTGATGACTCGTCAGACTGAGAACATTTTTTCATGCTTCTTTATCATTTGAATATCCTGTCCTTTTTTTTTTTTTTTTTGTAAAGTAACCATTCATGTCCTTTGCTGATGTTTTTAATCAGCACGTCTGTTTTCAGAATGGAAAGTTTCTTTATGTAGTGTCTATATTGGTTCTTTGCTGGGTAGATATAGTTTGAATATCTTCTTCCACATCCCCACTTATCTTTTTACCCTCTTAATGTCTTTAGATTAAAAATAGAAGCTCCTTATTTTAAGTTAATCCAATATATCAATCTTTTATTTACAGTTAGTACTTTTTAGTTTCCCTTTTAGGAAATCTTTGTTTACCCCAAATTAATGAGGATACTACATGGTAACTTTAGAAACGTTTTTGTTTTGTTTTGTTTTGCCTTCAGCATTTGTATATACCATCAATGTAAAATCAATGTGTGTGTGTGTGTGTGTGTGTGTGTGTGTGTGCGTGTTGTGTAGAAGAGTCCAAAATTCCAGTTGAACCACCACTATTGCCTAAAAGATCCTCCCTTTCCTATTGTACTGAGTTCAGTTCTGAGAAGCAGAAACAAAGTGAAATCATGGGGGAAAAAGCCATAGAAAAATAACTTGTTGAGAGGAAATAAGAACTATAGTGGACTCCTTGTCAGAAAGCATGTAGGCAAGAGTGGGGTGAAATAGTTAAAGTGTTGAAAGAAAAAAAATAAAACGCTAATTTAGAATCCTATATCTAATAAAATTATCCTTTAAAAGTGAAGAAGTATAAAGATTTTTCTCAGACAAACAAAACCTGGGGGGAATCTATTGCCAGCAGAACTCCCCTGCAAAAAATGTTAAAAGAAGTTCTTCTGGGAGAAGGAAATTATATATGTCAGAAACTGCTCCACACAAAGAAAGGAAGAAGAGTGGAGAAGAAATAAACATATAAAATAAACTTTTTCATTTTTCCCATTCTTAACTGATCTAAAAAGAATGTATGCAGTGTCATGGCTGTTACTTAATTCCTTTAATTGTTTAGATCAAACCAGTCTTTTGCTTTTTTGTTTGTTTGTTTGTTCGTTTGGTGTTCAGTGGGGTAGATATTTTCCTTGAAACGGTTAAGAAAATCTACTTAGGTACAAGAATTATTTCCAATTTACAACTCAGTCAGTATTTCACTGTATCAACTGATTAATTCATCTGCAGCATTTAGTGTGCATCATTGTTCAGTATATAATAAAGAATCCCTATTATGTGCCAAGTTCTCTGCCATCCCTTCCCCTCTGGAGCCTACACTTAGTCTGGGGTAGCATATATAGAATAAATAGTAATCAAGAATATGATAATTTTAGAGTGCATAAAGTAGTATAAAGAGAATGAAAAAGGTATTATAAGCAGGGGGAGATAGCTACTTTCAACAAGGTCAGAGGCATTTTGTCTTTTAGAAAGTGACATTATGCATTGTAACTAGTAGGATTAGTAGGAGAGCACCCTACTAACACCCTGAGGGAGGCGTGTTTGGGGCATGGAGAACAAGACCAAAGACACACAGTTGGGTGTGTGATTCAGAACAGGAGATGAGTATGGCTGCTGGGCAGTGGGTGAATCAAAGGCTATACTAGAATTTGCCAAAATATTCAATATATTAGACAGTCTTGACAACAACAGGGTCATCAACTCTATCAGGCATACCTACACTGTGTTTTTTTTTTTTTTAAAGATTTTATTTATTTGACAGACAGAGATCACAATTAAGCAGACAGGCAGGCAGAGAGAGAGGAAGGGAAGCAGGCTCCCTGCCGAGCAGAGAACCCGATGCGGGGCCCGATCCCAGCACCCTGGGATCCTGACCTGAACCGAAGGCAGAGGCTTTAACCCACTGAGCCACCCAGGCGCCCCTCCTATACTGTGTTTAACAAGCATTGGTTGCTTTCCAAAAGTACAGTAAACACAACTAGACGGGTGTACAATTAGAGAGATATTTCACTTAAACTTACAAAGGATCCTAGCATCCTACTGGGATAGTAAGACTCAGAGTGCTTCGTACTACCTAAAAACGACTGATTCTCTTGCAAGGAGATCTTTAAAAAGAATGTTCAGCAATAATTTTTAGTATTTGTTGATCAGTCATTAATCTGGTGTTTTGCAAGAGTAACACTGGATTCTGATCTAAGATTTCATTAGGTAAAAGCCTCTGAGGAAGAGGATCTGGAGGTCTGGTTAAGAAGTGGCTGTATGGAATGTGTCCGTGGCTATGCAGGAAGGGACAGCGATATTCTTCTCCAGATGTTTTAATAACATCTCTGCCTCTAATTCATGCATTTATTGAAACAGCTGAATAGAAATAGGAACCATAGGGCTTAAACTTTCAGATAGATCCTTCAGAATTATTATGCAATAAAACAACACATCATGTGGGTAGCTCTCAAACCAGCAGAAATGAGAAGCATAGTTAGCTTGCGTTCGGTGGGACACTGTGTAGAAGCGTCCTTCTCCCTTACAACGCCCAGTACCTTCCAATACTTCTGGCTGTTGCTCAGTACAAAGTTACTCAAGCACTACCTTACGAATATCTTGCTCACTTTTTGAAAGTCAACTCTCAAAAAATATATATTGAGATGTTGGCATAACCCTCGTTGTAAGCTTCAAAAAAATATTTAAAACATTCTTAATTCTGCAATTTTTCTGACATATTTGTCACGGCAGTTTTTAAATATTTTTCATGAGTTTAAGATTCGAGGACTTTGTTCGTCTCAATTATTTTTATATTTCAGCTCCTTTTTACTGATGACATTACTTTCTTTTTGCATGGAAATGGCTCAGCATGTGTTAATATACTTTCCTTTTTTTTTTTTTTTAAAGATTTTATTTATTTATTTGACAGAGAGAGATCACAAGTAGGCAGAGAGGCAGGCAGAGAGAGAGGAGGAAGCAGGTCCCCCGCTTGAGCAGAGAGCCCGAGGCGGGGCTCGATCCCAGGACCCCGGGATCATGACCTGAGCTGAAGGCAGAGGCTTTAACCCACTGAGCCACCCAGGTGCCCCATTGATCAAACAAATACATGTCATTAACTGATATTATCCATTACTGCTAACATGTTTGCTATGATTATTTTTCTTTTTTTTTTTAAGATTTATGTATTTATTTGAGAAAGAGTGTGTGAGCGCAGGGGCGGAGGGACAGAGGAAGAGCATCACGAGAAGACTCCACACTGAGCAGGGAGCCCCATGCGGGGCTCAATCTCAGTACCCCGAGACCCCTAGTTGATAACAAGAGTTGATACCAAGAGCTGAGTCGATACCGAGAGTTTGACATTTAACAGACTGCACCACCCAGGCACTCCCATTTTTCTATTTTTTGGGGGCGGGAATATAGGTGTTGAAAGTTTGGGTTGTGCCTTGAAGTAAAAGCTGATTTTTCATAACTCTACTTACCTAATTTGTGCTGGGAAATATCTAAAAACAAAAACTAAAGATTTACTTAAAAAATAAAACATGCAGGGCACCTGGGTTGCTCAGTCGGTTGAGCATCCAACTCTGTTTCAGCTTGGATCATGATCTTAGGATGCTGAGCCTGGTACAGGGCTCTGTACTCAGTGGGGAATCTTCTTGAGATGTGCTCTCTCTCTCTCCCTCTGCCCCTCCACTCTCTCTCTCTCAAGTAAATAAATAAATAAATAAATAAATAAATCTTTAAAAAAAATGGAACATGAAGTTATTTATACTCTAAAGATCTAACAATTGGCTTGATAAATACAACTAATTAGGAAAACCCCTGTGGATTAATGAAAGCATCCATGTCCTACACATAATCTGGTATTTTTATGTTGTAGAAATCTGTGACCTTTTCCAAGTGGGTGTGTGGCCTTTATGTGGCATCTGGGCCCCCAGGATGTTATGAGAAGACAGTTTACTTAATCACACAAGGAACCTACATATTGTGTCATGCATAAAAAATGCTGCCATTGAGAAGCTGTAGGATGAATTAACAGAAAATATTCCCAGTTCATATTCCAACAAGGTGAACTGGGGAACAGCACTTCTGTGGACAGTGTCATGTCAAGCATGCCACTCTGATAAAGGTCCCTCACTTGAATCCAGAGAAATAATGCTTCAAATCAGACATCTGATATACAGATCTTTCAATCAGGAGCTAGAAGTTTTCAGTATTAGAAAACTAATCCAAACATTCTTTTTTTTTTTTTTTTAAGATTTTATCTATTTATTTGACACAGAGAGAGAGCACAAGTAAGCAGAGCAACAGGCAGAGGGAAAGAGAGAAGCAGGGTCTTTGCTGAGCTGGGAGCCTGATGTGGGGCTCAATCCCAGGACCCTGGAATCATGACCCAAGCTGAAGGCACCTGCTTAACCAACTGAGCCACCCAGGCACCCCCCCAAAACATACTTTCTATAGTAATTTAATCTAATCACAAGAACTCTGTGCTCCTCCAAAAAGCATATTTAATCCCACTTAATAAATTCCTTAATGTCCTACGCTAAGTTAATCTAAATGTGAACTGAATGATAAACACCATATCATTATTTAATGCTTATTGCACTATATTATATTGTATTGCATTATATTGTACAGTAGTGTCGAGTCTTTTAAATTTATACCTATGAACCAACGCAGTATTAAATACACTGTTTTTTTTTTTCACTGTTTTGTTTTCTTAATCACAGCCCTGCTGACCAGTTCTGACACAATTTGTATGTCAAATCATTTAGCAAAATGTTAACATGTCCTTTTTTATTTTTTTATTTTTTAAAGATTTTATTTATTTATTTGATCACAAGTAGGCAGAGAGACAGGCAGAGAGAGAGGGGGAAGCAGGCGCCCCGCCGAGCAGAGAGCCCGATGAGGGGCTTAATCACAGGATCCTGAGATCATGACCTGAGCTGAAGGCAGAGACTTAACCCCCTGAGCCACCCAGGTGCCCCATAACATGTCCTTTTTTAAACAGAAGGCTTTACATTCAAAGGATTCTAGAAAATAAGCCCACACAAAAATTTAAAGCAATAGAAAATTCAAATATGGGAGCACACACTTTCTAATGCACGAGTCTCTGTCACCATTTTTGATGCATCTGTTTGACTTTAATCATCTGACTATAGACATAAATTTGTAAAATATTCTCACTCATAGTGAGTACAGGATCACAGTGATCTTAGCTCTGTACTTCCTCTACTGTTGCCTTATTTTCTGATCCAAAGATGAAAGACACTATGATTCTTTGAAAAAACAAAACTTTTTTTTTAAATAGCTATCTTACCATTCATGATTTTATTTTATTTTATTTTTTAAAAGATTTTTATTTTATTTATCTGACAGAGAGAGAGAGAAAGAGAGAGAGCACAAGCAGGGGGAGACGCAGGCAGAGGGAGAGGGAAAAGCAGGCTCCTTGCCGAGCAGGGGAAGCCTGATACGGGACTTGATTCCAGGACTCTGGGATCATGACCTGAGCCAAAGGCAGTGGCTTAATCCACTGAGCCACCCAGGCGCCCCTGAAAAAACAAATCTTAAGATAATAAATTTTATTCCTTGATTATTTACCTCTTTGACAATTATTGAGAAGTGAATAAAAAGGTTTTTCAGGACCACGATATAGGACATATTTAGATGAGCGCACTAGGTTTTCTTCCAAATTCAAATCAGAGCTTTACTGAAAATGCGAAAATCTTTTTATTTCTGTGATATGAGGAAATGGAGTTTACTCAATAAGAGATCATGTATTGAACCTTCAGAGGAGCAACTGAGATTTGTTTAGACACTTAAGGTCAATGGTTTCAGAGACACTTTGAGAGGTCACGCAAAAGTATTTCCACTGCCTCTCCACTTTTCAATTCTTTTTAATTCCATCTGCAAGCACAAACCACCGCTGGTTCCCAATATAAATAGACCATTGTCAGATCTAACAACACAAAGGGGAAAAGAGAGAACACGCAGGGAAATGTTGGGGGCCCGCATATAACACATTGTCTGTTCCTGTTTGTGCCATCAACCATTGTATTGATGAATCTTCCTTCTCATTAGTAGAAGAGTCTTTTCCATTTTCTTTATGAAATTCTTATTGGTTGATGCATATCTGGGATTGTTAAGTCAGCATGAGCTGCGTCTCTGGAGGTGATGATGGCCTGCAAGATATATCTGCAATACAAATTTATGAATTGATTGCAGAACTTTCTCAGCTGCAGGGTAAAAAGACTGCTATATTTTAAAACATGCTTGGCATCTTGGTTCTTGCAGAGAAATCTTTTCTCCATTACTCCACTTATTATTAGGAGGAAACAGCGTAGTTGTTTCACTTCTATTTCCTTTACAGTAGGGTGCAGAGAGGGTGGAAAGTCGGGGAAAGAAAGACAAAGAGGAAGAGGTTGAAAGGGAAAGAAGGATGGCCCAAGGGTGAATCTCACACTATGCTGGTAAAACTACCACAGGTACCTTTGTTTAAAATTGTATTTCTGGACGCAGTCATTCAACATCACGTATTCAACAGATATTTTTGAACTGTTATTGTATACTGGACATGATTAATTTGTATGGACACCCGTACTCCTGAATCTCGTATGTCTCCAAACAAACTGTATAGTTACCAAGTTAATGCTTTGGCATCTGGAAGCAGAACTCTAATAAACCTTTGATCCAACGTGTTGCTCTACAACCTATCCACCAAACGGCAAAGCAATTTGATGGGGGCGGGGGTAGGGTTGGAAAAGTCTGGAAAGGTAAAAGTTACAGAAAGTTCCATGAGAGTTTTCACCGGCAATAATTTTTTTTTTTTTAAATGGAAAAGAGTTTCTTCAAATCTGGAATGCAATGGGTTTGTCTTTTTCTTATTTAGGCATGGCTAATCAGAGACTTTGAGAATTAGTGAATGCCTAAGGGATTTTCTTGTCCAGTGGTTCCCTAACTGAGCTTTGCAGAGGCCTCTGCAAAAGTAAATCAGGTTCTTAGGGGCCAATTATGTCTCTGAGTACAAACCTTTAAGCCATAGATCCAGGAATCTGCTTTATGTTATTTTCTCCTAAAATCTCACCACATTTTTCAAAGCAAAGTTGTGTTTGGCAGTAAATAATCTAAACCGCTCTTTCTAGATGCTCATTTTCTTCTGGGTTCTCAAGAGAATAAGAGAATCTCATCTTATGAAATATGTTTAACAAGCGATGTTAAGATTGACAACCCTGATCCAAAAACCAGAAAACTAAGCAACCAGTACAAATATACCAAAATAGGAAATCCCACCAGTGACCCCAAAATTTGTAGTGGATTAATAGTGACACCATTTTTCATATCAAATTGGCAAAAATAAATAATGGTAACAATAGTCAGTGGTTTTGAACATTTGGTGACTCTGATACTCAAAGTACTACATTAGAAATGTGGATTTAGGGGCCACCTGTGTGGCTTGTCAATTAAGGACCAATTCTTGGCTTTGGCTCAGGTCATGATCTCATGGGTTATGAGATGGAGCCCTCATTGGGTCGGGCTTCAGGCTCAAGGAGGAGTCTGCTTGAAGATTCTCTCCCTACGTCCTTCCTCCCATTGACATTCTCTTTTTCTCTCTCTCTCTAAAATGAGTAAATAAGTCTTTAAAAAAAAAGGAAATGTGGATTCAGAAACACATATCAAAAGCTTTTAAAATATATTGTGATTTGGATACATTACTTTTTTTTTTTTTTAAGAAATAATAAACTAAACAGAAATAAAGGATATGGGCAAGCCTCCAAACAAATCCTAGTGGAGTCACTGGTTGTCATGGAGATCAATGGAAACATTTGCAAAGTCTGTCAGGCCTTTCAAAGCCACTTCACCTCAAGTAGGGAGTGTTCTAATTATTTTGAATGTTACATGCCAGCATTTTTTAATGGGGAATTTATGTGTAGATATAATCTGGAAGTCATTTTATAATAAATGCAATATTTTATTTTGAAGAGTTTTGTTTCTAAAATTCCACCACATTGTGTATATTTCTGTCTTTTTGCTGATAGCTGGAACTGTGAAAACTTCAAAGATGACTAGTCCTTCTTGCTTTGTTTGCGGGCCCCCTCGCCTGTTCTTTGAAGTGTGGTCGCAACACTTATGGATATAAATACTTATTTCTCCCTCCCCTCTTATACTAGATTCTGGAGAAGGAATTCCCTATCAGTGAGTTATGACCCTGCACATTGCTGGAAGTAATAAGAAGAGTGAGAGTAAGTATCTGGGATAGAAGTATTTGAAAAATACAAGTAAAACTTTATGACAAGGTTGGAGGGTATTTTTCCCGGCTTCTGGACAACTCTTAAGGTAACGCTGTTGGGTAAAATAATCTCAGCAAGACACAAGTGAGTGTGCCAGGAAGCAGTGACGATATATAGAAACTTACCTAAAAGGAAACAATCACATTTGAGAAAGTCACATTTGGGAGAGTGTCTATAATTCTCCTGAAACTCACTCTGATAACTTCACGTCTTTCAACAATTGCTGCTCTGGAAATGGTAGTGCCTACTCTTTTGGGAGTCATCACTGTATTACTTTTTCTTTTCTTCTTCTTCTTCTTTTTTAATCTGTTGTCCTCTGTTCTAGAAGAATGATCTGTGGAAGTGGCCTCTGCTTAATCGGTAGTTGCCAAGTGGCTTCTAGACTACTGTTAAGAGCACTGTGGTGAGCCCACCAGCTGCCAACCGGCCAACCGTGGACCTAGCCACTGTGAAACCTCTTGATGTCCTTCTATGAATTGCCATGTGTCTCTGCAGAAACTGACTTTGTTTCTGCTACTTTCTGTGTCTCTAGTTCAAGGCTTCTGCCCTGTTGGGTGAGGTCATGGAGAGGACATGACTGCTGGGTGACCAGAAGCTGGACCAGGTCACCGAGGCTCCCATCCCCTCCACTGTCCTTGGAAAGTGCATTGCATTTGCCTTCCCCACTCCCAGAAACTGCCTAAATAAGTGGGCAGTTTTAAGTGCCTAAATAAGGCCTTGAGTTAGAAATGTGGTTTTGAGGCCGTCCAAACTGGGTGTGTAACTGAACCCAGTTAAGGCCTCTAGATAAATTTTTAAGATTTGGTGGGATGTCTACACATCTTGCAGAGGCCAAGATAAGCCTAATATAAAAGTTCCCCCTTGTTTTTCAGACCCCACCCCCGACTCGCCAGTCTGTAGTGGCCTTCTTCTTTCTTTGGTTTCTCCCTGCCCTTTGCTTAGGGGGGCTCAGTTTGAGATTTCAACAGGGAAGCTCCCAGGAAAGGTGGGAACTGACAGCTGGTGAGCCAGCCACGAGACCGAAGAAGGGGGCCTTGGGAAAGAGGCATCAGTGAGGGATCTTTATGTGAGAGGGGTGGGCCTATACGCTAGTCACTTGTGGACCACCACGTGAGTATGGGGACGCCCTGAAAATGCCGCCTGGCCTAATGCTCTTTAGGAACTGTGCGGAGCACACGATAGCAAAGAGGAGGAATTCATGGCTGCATGATGACCAGCCTCCACTGTGGGCTGGACACCAATGCCCGACCGAAGACCAAAACTTAAGTTAGAAAGTAGGAAGAAGAGGTGAATTAAAGAGGGCATGTGAGTGTCTGCCATCCAACTGGCTTCAGGGTTGGCAGCTAAGGTGGGAGGATAAGATAATCCACTGGGGATCATAGTAGGCCATTTTGCAAAGCTAGGAGGGCTCACGCTGCAGGTCAAGATCTGAGAATTTTGGAACAAACCCTGACTGGGATGCTAGGAGGGGGAATCCTTGGGGAAATAATGAGAATGAAGAGCAGAATTGTGTGGAGATGGATGGAGAAATAAGCAAAATGCCCCAGACCATTGACACCTGATCCAAAGGAAAATTTTAAATGTCATTTATGCCAAAATGCCTAGGACAAAACTTACATTCTTCCTCTAGCCTTTGGAGTTGTAAATCTTATCACGTCTTTGAAATGGAAACACTCCAGATAACCATACATTGACCAAGAATGCTCAAGAAAAAAAGGCAGGGAATGAGGCTTTTTAAATAGACTGCTGTAGAAGTCCATTGGCCAAAAATTCGAGTCCACAACCTCCATAAGACCACAGATATCAGTAAATATTTCTATTTACTGTGACTGGGCACCTGATTCAGGGCTGGAGTTTGGAATGAATGTTGTTTCTGCTTGTGTTTGTACGTTATGTGCATCTATGCATGTCTATTGTGTATATGTGATTTTTTTCTATCCAAATGTATTGGTAAAATTGATTGGTTAAAGAGCTTGGGTTTTTACAAAACTACTAGAAATGATAAGGGTAAAAGAAAATAACAGTATATGAAAAATATGTAAGAAAAATAGAAGGTAATTTTGAGTAAGGAAAGAGGAAGGACATATGGATTTTTTTGGTAAAGGAAAAAAGAAAGTAATTTTGTAAATTTTCTAAACTAAAAGGATTATTCCAGGATGGATAAAGAAGATGGGACAAAAACTGAATGGATATACAAAATTGCAGAAGATTGATGGAAAAGGAATACACACACACACACACACACACACACACACGTATACATATATATATATTTAAGTTTTCATTTACTTATTTGACAGAAACACAGCAAGAGAGGGAACACAAGCAGGGGCAGTGGGAGAGGGAGAAGCAGGCTCTCTGCTGAGCAGGGAACCCGATGTGGGGCTTAATCCTGGAATCCTGAGATCGTGACCTGAGCTGAAGTCAGCTGCTTAGCCACTGAGCACCCCAGGCGCCCCAGGAAAGGAATATTGAGAAAGGAATTTTCTGTGTAGTCAGGCTAAGATTGGACATACTTATTTAAGTTAAAAAGAAAAAAAAAAGGGGGGGTTAATATAAAAAGTATACCAGTGCAAAATGTGAATTTGGTTTCCTCTCTGATAAAAGGACAATAAAAGGACAAAGTTTTAACAGGAAATTATAATCAAAATTTTTTCTTTACCTTTAATGTAATCTGTCTGGAAAACAAAGATTCTGTTTTGTCTTCATCTGGTCTTTGATTACTTAAGAAAATAGGCTCTTGGGTGACTCAGTAGGTTAAGCAGCTGCCTTTGGCTCAGGTCATTATCCCAGGGTCCTGGTATCAAGCCCCGCATCAGGCTCCCTGCTCAGCAGAGAGCCTGCTTCTCCCTCTCTCTCTGCCTACTTGTGCTGTCTAGCTCCCTGTCAAATAAATAAATAAAAATCTTAAAAAAAAAAAAAGAAAGAAAACAGACTCTTTCAAATTAAAAGACTTTTTACAGTTTTTTACAACTATGTAATTTTTGTATACATTAACTTCCATGGGAAACAAGAAGTGATGCTAAACTTTTTTTAGCTAAAATTTCTAATATCTTGTATGTCCTGGTATAATATTATCAATCATAATTTTAAAGTGTATGCCACAGAAATAACCAAATTCTCTTATCAATTGCATTATAGTGAACTCTCACCAGATCTCTAACCAGTAATTTTTAAATCTTTTGTTCTTTGCAGACACTTATTGTTTTACTCTGATGCTTTGGCAAACGTGTTCTTGCAAAAGTGCTGAGCCTTCACAGGGACATTCATGGAATCGATTTGGCTTCATGTAGGAGGGACATTAATGAACTTTCAAGTGCTTCCCCAAGACTATCTGCACACCTAACCGTATGTCATGGGATGGTAACCTGAGACCTGTTTCTGCTCTTCTTCCCTAGAGGAGTAAAATGAGCCCAATTACATTCATGGTATAATGTTGACATGTGAAGACTTGCTTTTGCTGCAAGGCACCATGAAGGTTTTGCTGGCACCGTGCAAGAATATGGATGGGTGGTGAACCCAAAGAAAACTCAAGGCCCAGGCATGACTATAAAGTTATGGTAGTCATTTGGTCATGGAAGATCCATGTTGTTCCAGATGCTGTATTTGATAAGATGCAAACCTATACAACCCCTAAGAATATAAGGGAGATGCAAGATTTTGTAGGGGTTTGGGGTTTTTAAATAACTCTTTTTCCTTCCTTGGCATGGTGCCTTTGTCCCTTATGCCTCTTGGAGAAGAAAGGGACATGTGGAACTGAGGATCACAGCAGCAGGCTGCCTTCGAGAAAGCAAAACTACTAATGAAGCAGTTTGAAGCTCTGGGTGTCTCCCAGACAGGGCTACCAGTTAAATTAGAGGTTTCTGTAACTCCCAAAGTTTATGGGTCAGGCATTGTGGCAGAGACAAAAGAAGGGGAGAGTGTCCCAAGGATTTTGGTCCCAACTCTGGAAGGGGACAAAACCCCCACACGACCCCACAGAGCAAGAGCTTCTCGCAATGTACACGGTTCTCCTCTAGGTGGAGCCTCTTAGGAAGGAACAACCACAACAGCCAACAGGTTGAACTCAGAGTGGTTTGACTGGTGATCACTCAGGAGCCCTGGCCATTAAATCTTCCCATTGACAGTTGGGCTATTTTAAAGAGATTAACCCTATGGCTTGGATAATGAGAAGCCAAGGGATGGATGATTCATGAATGAGTCCTTGTGGGATCCAGATATGCAGAGGGACATTTACATTAAGCCTGAAGCCATCCTTCCTTTCCTCCCTGTCCCAGCTCTGAAGACATGGACAACCCCTCGCAATCAGGAAGCTGATCTCTCAGTTAGGGCATAAGCCCTAACAACTGACCCGGTAGTAGATACAGCAGATTGGATACCCAAAAAGAGTGGCTCCTGCAATACCTGAGTAGGATGGCGTATTGCCAAAGATGTTGGATGGCCTTGAAATACAATGAGTTGGTTAATGCAGTAACAGCATTTCATGTGTGTTCTTTTTTTTTTTTTTAAGATTTTATTTATTCACTTGAGACAGAGATACATAGAGAGCATGAGCTGGGGAAAGGTAGAGGGAGAGAGAAGCAGACTGCCTGAGGCGGGAGCCCAATGCCAGGCTTGATCCCAGGATCTGGAGATCATGACCAGAGCCAAAGGCAGACGCCCACCCACCTGAGCCTCCCAGGCACCCCTTGTGTGTGTTCTACACAAATGCCCAAGGCAACTGCCGGGAAAAAATCTAAGGCCACCTACCAGAGTTTCCAACTAGGGAAGAATTGGCAGATTGGTTATATTGACCCCATCTCTCTGAGTGAGGGTTCTAAATATGCCCTAGTTTATGTGGACACTGCATCTGGCCTAACCCAAGTGTCCCCTTGTTGCTCTTAGGGGGTTAGAAAAACTAAGTAGTGCATCCAAATACCCTCATCAAGGAGATAGTGAGTGGGGGTCATATTTCAAAGGTCGTAATATATAAGAATGGCCAAAGAACAAAAGACAGAATGGAGGTTCTATCTCCCTTATAACTTGTAAGAAGCAAAGTTGGAAGAAAGAAATAATGGAATATTAAAACAGCAGATTAAGGGGCACCTGACTGGTTCAGTCGGTGGAGTGTGCAACTCTTCATCTCAGGGTTATAAATTTAAGCCCCACATTTGGTGTAGAGATTACTTAAACACACACACACATACACCAGATTAAATTACTAAAAGGTAAAACCACTTCAGCAGGGTGAACTAAAGTACTATCCCAAGCTTTGATACATTTGAATGATCAACCAGTAGGCCTGTTGTCCCATATGCTAGACAGGGGGGACTCTTGCCAAAGCACCCAGGACCATAAAGATATGGAAATGGCAGCAAATATCCATTTCCTTGAATCTCTCAATGGATCAATGTGTTATCCCGCTGAAAACGCCAAGCCCTATTACACCTGAGAAAGGAAACATCTACTAGAATTCACAATGGGACATCCCACTGGGATGGGTGAGCTACTTTTGTGCCTCTGAAAGAAAAGGTACTACTGAAACTCCACTGCGATCCCATTGTCCCATTGCAAATGAGAACTGTTGAAACATTATACCTAAAGTGGAACAAACACCATTAGAAGAGGGAAAAGGTGGGAATTCTGGTCTGGCATACCCTTCCTCATCTCCTCATGCCTAACAGTGCTACCTCCCCTGGCCAACATGTATGATATATACAACCAAGTCAAGTTTCTAAAGATGTCAACCTCCTTCTCCTCAAGGCCATATGGATGTATTCTAGTTCTCATAGGTAAAATCATTTTGCTGCCACCTCTGTTACCTCCAGTAGCCTGGTCCTTACCAAATTCATCTAGCAACCCTTGAATGATAGTAAAAAAAAGCATGTCCTTATTGAACACTGAAATGTCTTTAAGAGAAAAGCTATTCTCCAAAATAGAATGGTCTTGGATATTATCACTGCTTCCTTGCATCTCTGCCACTATCCAAACGAGTGTGTTGTGTTTATACCGATGAGTTTGTTAATGTGTTGTCTTTATTAAATCATATAAAAACACAAATGAGAGCCCAAATGATCTGGTCCCCAGCCTAGGGAACTTAATAAATCAATGATTTGGATCATGAGGCTCATGGCAGAAAAATTGTCACTAAGTTTGAGAATTATCATCTTAACCTGTGTTTTGTCTTGCTTGTGCCTGTATTGTTTCTGTGACCTCTGTCTCTAATGCACCAGATAACCACCAAATGAGCCTCTCCATGCTAGTTGAACCCCTTGCTAACAGCTTATTGCAGAAGATAAGAGCATGAGACATTGTAGAGAGGTAGAGTGTTGAGGGGAGGTCATCAAGGAGACATGACTGCCAGTTGACTTGTGAGCTAGATCCGGGAAATTGGAGGCTGCTCACCCTCTCCTGTTTTTGGAATGTGCATTCTGCTTGCCTTCCCTGCTCCCAGAAGCTGCCCCAAGGACAACCTTGAGATAGAAATGTGGCGTTGAGACTATCTAGAGGGTATACGTGACTGAGCTCAATTAAAACTTCAGTATAAATTAAAAATTTGGGGGCGCCTGGGAGGCTCAGTTGGTTAAGCAACTGCCTTCGGCTCGGGTCATGGTCTCAGAGTCCTGGGGTCAAGTCCCACATCGGGCTCCTAGCTCTATGAGGAGTCTGCTTCTCCCTCTGACCTCCGCTCTCATGCTCTCTCTCACTCTGTCTCTCTCTCTCTCTCTCTCTCTCAAAATAAATAAAAATCTTAAAAAAAGTAAATTAAAAATTTTGTGGGCAGGTGCAGAGAATCTACTCTTCTGGTAATTGCCCAAGACAAGCCTGGTAAGTTCTCTTGCTTATTAAACCTGACACCTACCAATCTGGAGTGTTGTGCCTCTTTCTTCGGTCTCTTCCTGCCCTCCAAGTATGGGGCCCACTTTTAGATTACACCTGGGAAGCTCCTAAGGAGATTATGAGAACCAATACACCAACATACACCTGATGTTCAAGGTCTCAATTAATAGTGGCCACTCCCTGACCTCTCTCCCCCACATCTTCTAGGTCTCCAACTATACATCTGGTAGTAGCTTCCCTTTGATCTATGACTCTGTTGTTGGAATCATTGATTTATGCTTAGCAGTGGCCAACCACCAACCTTACTGTCCAGTAACTTTAGACCTCAGACCTATGTATCTGGTAATTTCTAAAGCTTGTGTCCCTTCTGAAGCTCTTGGCATCGTTATCCTCCAGTAAGTTTAATCAAGCAGAATCAATATTAAGATTGAGATTTTTTGCTAAAAATGTCTTTCCATCTATCACTTATAAAACTTGTCTGAAGATAGGTGATAGATCGATAGCTGTTTTTTTTTTTTTTCTTTCCTTTTGGAACCAGTTGTTTCAAGATGATCCTGGAGATTACAATCTCTAACTCAATTTTTGTTTGCATGTCTTCTAACATGTGAGAAAATACTTGCTTTAGCTCCTACTAAATGAGCTTTCTCAGGTACTGTAAATATGGCTTTTGCTAACATTCATTTGATGATTATAGTGAATTTTTAACATTTTTAATTAATGAGAGGGCTTGTCCACTGGATTAAGAATGGCAAATGTAACCTGAGTGATTTTTTTGACTTGTTCATAGTTGTATTCAGTTTTATTCATTTCAAAGTTGTGTCAGGTACTATGATGTATTGTTTTCTTTGGATCCTTTTGGATGTGGTCATCCTACTTTTTTTTTTTTCCCACAAACTACTCTGATTAAAGTCACTCTCTAACCCTAGTTCTGAGGGTCTCATGGGCATAGGACCAGAAGGGATTAAGTTTCATTCAGAGCTAAGTTCACAGGCTTCCAGTGATGAGGACAGTACTTGGGGTTTATTTTATTTGATCATGGCTCTCAAAGACGGCAGGTAATTAAAGTTGGGTAATCTTGTCGATGAGTCTCCAAGCAGCCACTATGATTAAAAGCATAAAAACTGCTAAACAAACATGGTGGGGGTGGGTGTGAAAGAGCCATCAGTGATTATTGAATAAAATGTATGCATAAATCCCTCAGAATAAATTAATATGTGTTGAAATTCTATCAACTCTCCTGCAACTGAGGAAAATATGTTCAAGTTATTTCCAAAGTAGTATTTTAGAATTAACTGTACCAATTACTGAAGAGTATGCATTCTGGGTGTTTACATAGAAATAGACTTTGGCAGAGGAGTATATATTATGTACAGAGGGTTATATTTTTTTCAGTGTTTTTTTCTTTAGTATGGGTAAATTTGTCACATGTGTTGGTAAAGAGGATGTTGCAAGAGTCTCATCTAAACTTTCTGGCAATGCATTGGTTTTCTATAATCAGTCAAAATGTAGGAAATCATGTGTTTTTTGAAGTAATAGCTTCCAAAACTCATGAAGACATTAAAATACACCCTCCAATGGTGTGTTTACATCTATTGTTCATCCATCACAAATATAACCGTACATTTTGCAAATGTTAAATTCTTCTTTGCTTAGATACAGCGAGGTGGTATATTGGGAGCTTAAAAACAAGGTTTCTCAGCATGAAATCCATTGTATTCCTGAGAAATAAAATATAAGCAAAGCTACAATCAGTTCTATTCTTACTGCTAGAGTGTGAGTAGAGTAATATTGGGGGGTCACCTAGAAAAGTATATAATCTTCATTTTTCAGGCTAAAATGGTGCTATTTAGCATTCAAAACCAGTATTGTAACATATTATTTTGCTTTCTGACCATAGTTAAAGGAAAAAAAATTTAATGGTTTAGTTTTTCTTGAGGGAAATACCAAGAAATGTTGGGTAAGAGTTCATAAGAGCTGGCTTCGAGACTCAGCTTTGTTTCTGTGACTTGGACAAATTGAATGCATTTTTAAATTTATCATCTCATCAGGGAAACAAATCTGTCATCCTGCCTCTGAAAGCTGCTACAAAAATTAAATAAGGCAAATATGAGAGAGTGCTTTATTTTGGTATCTGAATGGTAGCACAATGTAAGTTATTAAATGGGGGCTTATTTGACAAAAGAAATCCCTAAAGCCTATGGCATAAACTGATAAAGAGATGAAATAAACAAATCTCTTTGATTTTTCAGTAGTAAAGAATTTAGCCTGTGGTTTGCATTTTAAATCAATCTTTTATTTTAGAATTGTTTCAGATTTATAGAAAAGTGATGAAGGTACTACAGAAAGTTCCATATACTTCACACATAGTAGCCTCTCCATTAATAAGAGCTTGCATTTGTCCCAATTAATGAACTGAAGTTGACTTATTATTATGAAGTTAAATGCATACTTTGCTCAAACTTCCTTATTTTTATCTAATGTTCTTTTTATGTTCTAGGATCCCATTCAGGATATCACACTATATTTAATCATGGTGTCTCCTTAGGCTACTCTTGGTTGTGACAGTTTCTCAAAAAAATTTTTTTTTTGTTTTTGATGCCCTTGAGAGTTTTGAGGAGTACTGATCAGGAATTTTGTCAGATGTTCTCAACTTAGATTTGCCTGACATTTTTTTCACCCCCCTCAGGATTAGCTTGGGATTGTGGGTTTTAAGGAGAAACACTACAGATGTAAAGTTCCATATCAAGAGTGCATATAATCAATATGACTTACCATTATTGGTATTAACCTTGATCACTTGGCTGAAGTAGTGTTTTTAAGGATTCTCCTCTGTAAAGTACTTGTTTTTCCACCTATCTCAACTATGCTCTTTGATAGGAAGTCACTAAATGTAGACTGTGTTAAGTGGAAGCTATGCGCCACTACTTTTTTTTTAAAGATTTTATTTATTTATTTGACAGACAGAGATCACAAGTAGGCTGAGAGGCAGGCAGAGAGAAAGGGGGAAGCAGGCTCCCAGCTGAACAAAGAGCCCGATGTGGGGCTCAATCCCAGGACCCCGGGATCATGACCCGAGCTGAAGGCAGAGGCTTTAACCCACTGAGCCACCCAGGTGCCCCTATGCTCCACTATTTTTAAGAGAAGCATGGAGCCACCTGGGTGACTCAGTGAGTTAAGCACCTGCCTTTGGCTCAGGTCATGATACCAGGGTCCCGGGATTGAGTCCCACATGGGACTTCCTGCTCAGCCTGTTTCTCCCTCTCCCTCTGCCACCCTTCCTGCTTGTTCTTTCTCTCTTTCTCTCTCAAATAAATAAAATCTTAAAAAAAAAAAAAAGAGAGAGAAGCATGTACATATATTACTTGAAGTCTTTCTACATAGGAGATTTGTCTATTCTCCCCTACTTCTTTTTTTTTTTTTTTTTTTAAGATTTTACTTATTTATTTGACAGAGAGAGACACCGCGAGAGAGGGAACACAAGCAGGGGCAGTGGGAGAGGGAGAAGCAGTCTTCCCGCTGATCAAGGAGCCCGATGCAGGGCTCAATCCCAGGACCCTGGAATCATGACCGGAGCCGAAGGCAGACACTTAACGACTGAGCCACCCAGGGACCCCTCCCTACTTTTTCTTTTTCTTTTTTTCTTTTTTTTTCCTACTTCTTATTTAAACAATGATTGATTTATGTTTAATATTTATGATTTATTATCCATATCAGTATGGATGAGTCTACATATTTTATACTTTGGGATACAATTTAATGTTATTTATTTTGTTATTTGAACTGTTCCACAGTTGGTCATGAAGAGCTCTTTCAGCTGACTTTCTGTGTTTTTGATATACCTTGTAACTGTTTAGTTTACTTTTGTTTTTGAGCATTTCTTGCTTTCTGGAATGGGAAGAGGCTCCAGCTATATCTGGCATGTTCCCTGTGGGGAATATATATAATCCACATGAGCATGTCACATTTTAACTTGCAGATTCATTGGGCATTTGTTTTTAGAAATGTATTGCTCTGTTAAGACTCACTAAGGTATTCTTAATAGTAAATTTACACTTACATCATAATTGTTTATTGATTTTTGATTCTTTTTTTTAAGATTTTATTTATTTATTTGACAGACAGAGATTACAAGTAGGCAGAGAGGCAGCCAGAGAGAGAGGGGGAAGCAGGCTCCCCGCTGAGCAGGGAGCCTGATGCAGGGCTTGACCCCAGGACCCTGGGATCATGACCTGAGCTGAAGGCAGAGGCTTTAAACCACAGAGTCACCCAGGTGCCCCTGGTTTTTGATTCTTGATGTGATATCATGTTTGACATATTGAATAGGGACTTTTGTGAAAAAAAAAAAAAAAGAGAGAAAATTTTCAAGGGCATAGAAAACTACAGAATGCCTATGTAGAATTATACAGTGGCAATGTCATTCTGGATAGTATTAATAGGGAATTAAATATTTGTTATCTGAGAAATTATATTCCTTTTAGATTCTGTCTTCCAAGAGACCCTTGGTAGAGTATTGTTACTTATTTTACTTGGGGGGAAAAAAAGAAAAGAAACTGCTTGAGAATAATGTGTGTGTATTTTAAAGTGCTTAAAAGCATTTAAAAATATTTATGCATATAGTTTAAAATGTGGGGCTTGTTTGGCCTAAAGTGGAAATGAACTTATTTCTCTTTTATGAAAGGTATCTTGAGAAATTGTTCTTTTTGTTCAAATTGACCATACATAAAAAAAAAAAGCCTTAAAATAAAATAGGAATGATGATTGTTAGACATAAACAAGATCTTTACAGCAAAGGGAAATATCACTGTAAGAGTATAAGACTGATAAAGTATGAGTTAAATATATTCAAAAAGAAGTTAAGTTGATTTCTTTATGCATTATTTATCTATATGAAAACAGGGGTTCAGATGAGACAATTTGGACTTTTGCTTCCAGCCAAGATGGAGTAATAGGGACAGGATTTATTCTTCCATTAAAATGGTCACAAGACCAACAAAAACATTAAAACATGGGTTTCTCAAGATATTTCACAGTAGGCAGAAAGGGCAGTGATCCCTAAAAGAGAGAAGCATTAAACAGAAAGAAAAGTTCCAGAGATCTGCAGAGTATAGAGCAGATCCATTACAGAGGCTTACTGATCAGTGCATGCATGTGGGAACACTGCGTGAAACTTCAGGGACCCCCTGAATGAAGTAGGGGAGAATGTTCAGATCTCACAGAGGGCTGGCTTTAGCTTATGTTCACGCCAGAGCAGAAAACTGGTAGAGAACTCAAAATGATTTTTCCCTTGGTACTGGGACAAAAGTACCTCCAAATGAATCCTGCATTAGTCCCACTTAATAGCAGTTAAAAGCAAGACCCAAAGGATCAAACTATTTCCTAGTGACTTAAATGTGGCCCAGAACAAAGCTCAAGAGTATTTATAGGAATACAAAAATATGCAATACACAGACAGCTAAGTCATAATATGTGGCAACCAATAAAAAATTATCAGACATGCTGGGGTGCCTGAATGGCTATCTGTAAAGACTCTTGATTTCAGCTCAGGTAGTGACCTCAGGGTCATGAGATTCTCTCTCTGTAAAGTAAGTAAATAAATAAAATCTTTAAAAAACTAGACATGCAAAGAAGCAGGAAAATAAGACCTGTAATAAAAGAGGAAGATAAATCAATCAAAACTACTCAGAAATGACACAAATGACCGAATTATTAGATAAGAATGTTAAAGCAGTTAATATACCTGTAATCCATATGTTTAAGAGCTTAGAGAAAAATAGAAAATAGAATAAAAGTGAGAGATATAAATAGAAAAGTGAAAGGTATAAATAAAAAAATAAATAGAAATTAAGTAGAAAATAAATAGAAAAATGAGAGAGATAAATGAAACCCAAATGAAACTTGAAGAGATTAAAAACTATAATGACTGAGGTAGAAAATACAGTGAATGGTATTAATAGAAGATTAGACCCTGTAGAAAAAAAAAAGTAGTAAATTTTAAGACATAACAATAAAAACAATCCAGAATGAAATAGAAGGAAAAAAAATCCCTAAATAAAATAAACAAATATGAGGATGTATTGAGGTCTTTCCTAGTTTTCAAATTCATGAAATGAAATACATTCAGAGCTCCAGTAGGAGAGAGAATTTTGTCCTACCATATTTGGCTATAATTGACTCTAATTCTTGCCATTTCTGTGATTTATGAAAATCCTGCACCACCCTGCTATTTCTGCTAATTCCCTGGGGATTATTGTCTTATCCGATTACTGTTTCTACTGCCACTAGTTTGTTCATCATCTGCCCAGAAGCTATCTACAGCCCTTTACTAATTTCCAAAATGAGTTAATGATATTCCTGTGAAGATTGGTCACATGGCAGCTTATTTAATGACACATATATCACATATCTTTCTCAAATCAGCTCCTCTGCACCCATTTCCTCATTCTGCTCTTATCTGGAATGATGGAGAACTCCAGAATCTTCCTATATTCCCATTAAAAGAAAGACTAACAGACACATGAAAAAATGTTCATCATCACTAGCCATCAGGGAGATTCAAATCAAAACCACATTGAGATACCACCTTACACCAGTTAGAATGGCCCAAATTAACAAGACAGGAAACAACATGTGTTGGAGAGGATGTGGTGAAAGGGGAACCTTCTTACACTGTTGATGGGAATGCAAGTTGGGGCAGCCACTTTGGAAAATAGTGTGGAGATTCCCTAAGAAACTAAAAATAGAGCTACCCTATGACCCTGCAATTGCACTACTGGGTATTTACCCCAAAGATACAGAGATGTAGTGAAAAGAGGGGCCATCTGTACCCCAATGTTCATAGCAGCAATGGCCACAGTTGCCAAACTATGGAAAGAACCAAGATGCCCTTTAACGGATGAATAGATAAAGAAGATGTGGTCCGTATATACAATGGAATATTATGCCACTTACTTGTGGAGCATAAGGAATAACATGGAGGACATGGGGAGATGGAGAGGAGAAGGGAGTTGGGGGAAATCGGAGGGGGAGACAAACCATGAGAGACTGTGGACTCTGAGAAATAAACTGAGAGTTTTGGAGGGGAAGGGAGTGGGGGGTTGGGTGAGCCTTGTGGTGGGTATTAAGGAGGGCACGTATTGCATGGAGCACTGGGTGTGGTGCATAAACAATGAATTCTGGAACACTGAAAATAAATAAAATAAAATAAAATAAAATAAAATGAATGAAAAAAAAAAAGAAATTTAACCCTCTCGAAATTTTAAGTAAACTCATCTTAGAGTCCAGTTGAATAGGTGATGAATAGTGGTTGTTTTTGTTTTTGTTTTTGTTTTTGTTTTCCTGTTATATTTGTGTGGCCTCAGGGGAGTGATAACAATATTTCTCTTCTTTTGTTACTTGTGACATTTTATCCACATAGAAACATGTAAGTATATTAAAGTCAGCATTGTTTTTTTGAAGATTTATTTATTTTTGAGAGAGAGAAAGAGAGAACATAAGCCCAGGGAGAGGCTGAGGGAGAAGGAGAGAGAGAATCCCAAGGAAACTCTCAGCTGAGCCTGGAGTCTGACTGGGGGCTGGATCTCATGACCCTGAGATCACAACCTGACCTAAAATCAAGAATTGGATGCTTAACCTACAGCATCACCCACGCACCCCTAAGTCAGCATTTAATCCATTAAATAAGGACTTGTGTACTAACCGAATAACAAAATGTAATAATAACAATAAATGTAATCATATATATAAAAATATGTGCAATTAAGCCAAATTCATTATATTACAAGTATCTGATAGCAGGGCTCTAGCCATAGAGAATATTTATTTATTTATTTATTTATTGTTTTTTAATTTTTTTTCTCACCATAGCACATACCCTCCCCAATGTCCATCACCCAAACATCCCATCTCTCCCATACCCCTCCCCTCCAGCAACCCTCAGTTTGTTTCCTGAGATTAAGAGTCTCTTATTAACCGTAGAGAGTAATAATGTAGTACAGCTTCTATCTAGTAACACAACAATACAATTTCATTGTTAGCTGTTGATGAATGTAAAGGGGAAATCCACCCTGTGGCATTAATGATGAATATACTTAAATTTCTGTGTGCATCTTGGAAACTTATTGGTTTGAGGTTCACACACGATAGGACAACATCACTTTCCAGAATTAGAAAAGATATGTTTCCTGTGTCACCAATTTGCTAGATTAAATGGTCAATTTTCTTGCCTTAAAAAAAATTCTCTAAACATTAATGTAAGGAGGGAGAGTATGTTGTTAGTTACAACAGACTCTTGCCTACTCTGTAAAGAGAATTACAACCTGACTCACTTTATTTTCAGTCTATACAAAGATCATAGAATATGTTTATAACTACAATTTTATAGGGATTCCATATAAATGTGACTTCTGAATATGTACACACAGAAGGAGGTATGTACTAGTTGCCACCGCGTAAGTTTTCTGATGTCCCAAATGGGGAGGAAACTCATCTAATTACTAAACTCACCTAAATGAGCCATGAGAGGTTTTTAGAGCATCGAGACAGTTCAGCTATTTTGTGTACTCATAACTGAGTCATGCCCCCTTCTCAGGAAAGGTTTGTCTCTTCCACAAGCCACAGTTTCAAAAGGCCCCTTGTGTCAGCAACCTGATAGCCGGCTCAGTCAAATCCACGTTGACCATGATCACTGTATCTCGTGTCTCAGTCAGAGTGAACACAAAACCACTGCACTCTAGCTGTGCTGGGTGGACAATGGTCAGGGTCCTTCACATACATTTTCTTTTCATTAAATCCTGAAATACACCAGTAAGAGAGCCTAAAAAGTGCCCATTTTGCATGTAAAAGGGAAGCTCAAATGTGAGGCCATTAGAACTAGGTAGTGCCAGATTCATGAGTTCTGGCTGTGTTTGCTCTGACTACCTTGCTAGCTCTTGTCGCTTCACCATTCAGAAGGATGATCACGAGAGTTCTGAGAATTAGGAGTGAGGACACTGTTCTGCAGACCTGTTATCTTCCCACCTCGGTACGTACCACCAAAAGCATGTTTCCAGAGACACAATGATATAAGTAGTCTCTCTAAATGAAATTTCTCTAGGAACTTATAAAGTCCATTTATCCAAGTAATGTGGTTGAGATTGAGTTATCTAGTTCAGTAACATTACGAAGCTAAAACATTTTTCTTTTTGGCAGACTAGTCTAGGAATTTCCCACTTCCTTTCCATGTATAAATACATTCTGAGACCAAATAATCAACAGACAACTACACGGAAACTTTGGAAAACAAAATCATAAATGAAAGATTGTCTTTCTTTAATAATCATAAAATATAAATTATCTCAAAAGTGTTTGTATGTGGAATATACTCATTGAAAAATATTAATATGGAAACATGTTTTAAATGTAAACGCTCTCCTTATATGTGCAATAATATGCTGAAATTCACTTAGGGAAGCATCCAAGGAGATATGACCTCTTTTTTTAAAATAGCATGTATCAAAATAGGTGTGCTAACATCTTAAGTTTCTTGATAATAAAAGATAGAAAATGACATACAGTCTTGCTGGGTGTGGATCTTAGCAAAGATTGTCAAACTTTCCAGGTCACTGTTCTTCACTGGGAAAGATACACTTGAATGTGATATCCATGTCAAGTTTCCCAGAAGATGAGTTAGATTTTAAATTTGGGTTGTGTCTCCAAAGAAGACAAAATGAATTTTAATTCCAAAATTAAGGATTTTCAACATTTATCATTTAAAAATATATTATTAATATTGTTAAGTATTTACATGTACATATTTGGTTATATGAAAAACACAGCCATAAATGAACTCTCCCCAATTATGTGGATACATTTGAAGGTTTTTAACAGCAGCTTCAAGGAATTGTCAAGACTTATAAACAAATATGTTTTCTAAAGAATAAGTTGATTCATACTGGGAGAGAGATTGAACAAGGGAGATAAGATTGACCTCAGTTAATAGATAATATATATTTTATAGGTTGATGGGAGGACTGCTTGGTAGACAACTAAAAATCCAATGAGATGCCACAGAAATAGTTTTGAAATATGAGCAAGAGGATAGACTAGAGGGAACCAATGCCTAACAGGTATGATATATAAACTGTAGGTTCAGCCAGTAACAGTCATGTTTCAGCAACCTGTTTCTTCACAATAAGTAAGGCCTGATCTTCTAACTCCATCGTATTTCACAATTGCCACTCCAGAAACTATGGGTCTCATTCTCTTGGAAAGTCAGGCCAAGTTCCTGTCACCTCACCTAGAGCTCTCTGCTCCACTGAGGTGGGCTGTAGAGATGCCTTCTGTTCTTCTAGTAGCGACTGGGGAGCAACACATTTCATGACAACTGCCATGAGCTCTGTGGCCAACCTATGAGTGACCAACCAACCAGTTGTGAGGACAGCGTGTTTGCCTTTATGGCTGCTCTTTGATTGCTTCTAATGTGTACAGATCTGATCAGGGAAATAACTGTCTATCATTCACATCCTGTGTTTCTAGTTCTTGCCATCTAGCATCTTATAGATGACCTTTGAGCTGACATCTTCCAAGTTACCAGTCCCATGACCGTCAACTCCTGAGTTTACCTGATTTATGTCTGTCAACCCTTGAGCTACCTGATCTAGGACCACCAACCTCTGAGCTACATTTCCTATAATCCTCAGCCCCTGAACTACCTACTTTATTAAGGACAACCTCTTAGCTACATGTCCAACTGCTATAGACCCCCAAACTATAAATATATCAAGTTTTAACCATACTTTTCTTCCTTGAGCAACTGGTAGTATCCTTATTAAAGATTATCATGAATAACTGGAAACAACCTCCTGCTTGTTGTCTTTGAGAAATCATTCAGTTTCACATCAATGGGTTATGTGATCTCTTTTAATTCTATACTAAATCTCTTCAATAAGGCTTTTCTTTGTTTCAGGAGTTATCACTTACTTTTATTAAAAAAAAAAAGTTTGATCTTTTCTACCTGGATGAAATTCCTTTTCTCTATATTCTTCCTAATTAAAGTGCAGTTTGACATACTTATCATGCTTTTCATGTGTTATCATTTATGTGTACTTTATTTTATGTCTAGTTGTTTCCTTGGGTTTTGTCAACTGCTTTATGCAATGTTGATGATTTTTTGTATTCTAGATTAATATTTTGGAAAATATTGTCCAGAAATTGTCCAGAGTTTAAGAAAATGATCCATTAAAATGACCTTGAAAAAACATTAAACTATATGGACCAATGTGACTTGGTGATTACCAAACTATGTATGTAGTACATGGCTAAATTTGAGATTTGGCTTTAGGATCCTTCAGAAAATAGTAAATTTAACCTCTGTGGGATGCTACTGGTCAGAATAGGTTAAGAGTTATAACAAATAAGTCCCCAAATATATAATGATTTGGACATATCCTTGTTTTTCTAACAATATTGAGCAAGGAAAGAGATCAGAAGAGAAGTCCTTTTCTATGCAATCTTTAGAGTTTGCAGAGACTTGACTCCAGAAACTTGACTTGTGACTACCAACATGGACCTAGGAGTTGCAATCCATTTTAGTTAAGTATGAAGCTCAGTCCATTCGCCTTACATAACCACAGGAGAGCCATTACATACAATACCATCATGTATTCATGAAGAAGAGGGCTACATATAATTAGTAGAGCATCTAATAATTTTTTAGAACAGGGACTAATTTGAGATAGATTTGGGTAGAAAAAGAAAAGCCTCACCTGCCCCATAATTTCGAAAGTTCTAACTGTGAAAAAAAATGTGATTGCATTTATTTTGCAGAATTCAGATATTTGATGTTCGTGCTTCGGTTTACCAAATCCTGTTGTACTCTGTATTATTTTCAACTTGCACTGTAACTATAGGAATGTAATCCTGTTTCCTAAAATTACTATATTTCAAATTCCAGTTTTTTGGTTGCTCATCTCAGCTTAAGACTGTACTATCTCACTAACATAACCCTTTACTAAATCAATTTGATGCCCATAAGCAGACATTATGGTTTGACTTTAATCAGTGCTGACATAGTATTTGCTATTGAATGGAGGACACAGAGAATAACTACTATATGACCACATTATTCTTCATCAGCATTCTTATACCAAAACTCTCACTGTTTCGGGGTGCCTGGGTGGCTCAGTTGGTTAAACATCTGCCTTTGACTCAGGCCATTGTCCTGGGGTCCTGGGATGAAGTCCTGCACCAGGTTCCCTGTTCAACAGGGAGCCAACTTCTCCGTCTTCCTCTGCTTGCAGCTACCCTTGCTTGTGTTCTCTCTCTCTCTCTCTCTCTCTGTGTTCATCATGTGTGCATAAATATACACACAATAAGTTTCAAGGAATACTTGAAATTCAAATCCACATCTGTCTGTTCTAGAACTTACGTCCTGTTTTGCAATCATTTACTTGCATTTCAGATGTTCCTGTTCTGCCGTACCTTACTTTATGTCTGGTTATTCCCTTGGGTTATGTCAATTGCCTTATGCAATGTTGATGATTTATAGAAAAATTATGGAAGGGAGTAAAATTATAGAAAAAAGACAAATCATTTATTCCACATTTCTAGTGCCAGGTATTTTATAGATATTAACCCTAGTCTTTGTCACAAGTTGAGAAGTCTTACCTCTGCCTCACTTATGAAGAAACAGACTCAGCAAGATTAAACCTATAGCTTAAGATCTCATTACTAATAAGTGAGAGAGTCCAAATTTGAATTCAAAACAGTATTATTTCTCCTTTTATATGTAGCTGAATGCTAACATCACTCTGCTGACAGTTTGATATATCAATGATTTCGATTTTGTTGCTCCTACCTAAAGAGGAAAAAAAAAAAAAGGAAAAAATCAAATAGCAACAGCACTGAGAATTGAAATTCAACATAATTGAATGGCTGAGTCTATACAAATGCTAAATATGCTTTGTAAACATAGGAAATATGTCACTAATTCTATCATCCATCCATTTTGAAATGATTCTTTCCATTCCCATTTACAAAATATAAGCCAATATGGGAAGATGTGATTAGATAATAAATATAAAAAGCACATTTCATCTGTGAAATATCTTTTAATTTACTGGAAACCTCTGTCTTGGAATGCTACAGTCATCCCCTAGAACATTCAGATTGCTTTGCTACGTCCAAACTTACTTGCTATGTACATACTTTATATGAATCTATTACTCATATAAATTATTTTTCCAGTTCTATAGCTATATAAAGTAAATTACAGAGATTTTTTTAAAGAAGAGATGACTTTTTCCATTCATTGTTATATTCAAAACATATCTATTGGCTAGCAACTATATAACGCGCACTATTGTATTTAATGTAAATAGGACTGATTCCTGCTCTAATGGACCTTGACATCTAGTAAAGCTGATGATCGATGAACTTAAAAATAAATAATTGAACGTATAATTAGAACTCATAATAAGTATTATGAAAGAAATTAAGCTCAGTTATAGAGAGTGTGGAAGTTGGATAAAGGGGCTTCCAGTGAGATTGGATGGGCCATGAGATCCTTTCTGAGTAATGATGTCCTAACACCTGGAAAGTGAAAAGGAAGCAGTTGTACAAAAAGCAAAGGGAAGCGTAGAGCAGGAATAGGAAACACTATGTGCCAGCAGCAGTGGCCGAAAGAGTTTGGTAAGTTCGAGAAGGTGAGAGGAGGTTGGTGTGGCTAGAGCGTTGAGAAACAAGAGGACGGTAGAATGTGAGCTTGAGGTGGAAGGCAAGGCATAGACTACTCAAGGTCTTGGGGTGTACGTTTTTCATTGTATTCTAGGAAATAAAAAAAAATAATGTTTTAAATAAAAGAATGACACTAGTTTTTTTTTTTTTTTTTTTAAGATTCTTATTTATTTATTTGACAGACAGAGGTCACAAGTAGGCAGAGAGGCAGGCAGAGAGAGAGGGAGAAGCAGGCTCCCCGCTGAGCAGAGAGCCCAATGCGGGGCTCGATCCCAGGACCCTGGGATCACGACCTGAGCTGAAAGCAGAGGCTTTAACCCACTGAGCCACCCAGGTGCCCCAAGAATGACACTAGTTCTAAAAATATTATTCTGGACTTCCAGTTTTCAGTCTGTCATATAACAAACCTGGAAGTTGTTGTTGTTGAACAATTATAAAAGATATAACATACATGTAATGAAAATTCCAGAAAAAAGAAAGAAAGGAATAGAAGAATTATGTGAAGCAACAATGACTGAGAATTCCCCCAAAATTAATGATAAGACACTAAACCACAGATTGAAGAAGCTCAGAGAACATATTTCAGATAAATGTCAGGATATCTACAACTTAGACATATACTCAATCTGCAAAATAAATAAATAAATAAATAAATAAATAAATAAAAAGAGAAAATCTTAAACGGGTTCAGAGGGAAGAAAAACACTTTACCTACAGAGGAACAAGAATAAAAAATACAACAGACTTCTCTTCAGATGCTGTGAGGGCCAGAAAAGGGAGGAGTGAAATACTTAGAGTATCGAAAAAAAAAAAAAATGCACCAATCTGGAATTCTGGATATAGCAAAATTATTTTTCAAAATGAAGGAGAAATGGAGACTTGGTCAGATACAAAACTGAAGGAATTTATCACTAGTAGATCTCCCTTGCAAGAAATAAAATAAATCCTTCAGAATGAAGGAAAGCTATATAGGTCAGGTATTTAGAGCTACACAAAGAAAGGGAAGGTATCAGAGAACAAATAAGTAAATATCACTCTGAATGTAATGTAAGGGGCAAATTAGCAGGATAAGGAGTGGTAAATAGGTAAGCAGGTAAATAGGTAAATAGGTTGTGGAATTGTGGGAATGATGACAGCTTGGAAAAACTGAAATGAGGAAGCACATACATGGATAGAAGCAGACACAGCTGAGGGACGCCTGGGTGGCTCAGTTGGTTAAGCGGCTGCCTTCGGCTCAGGTCATGATCCCAATATCCTGGGATCGAGTCCCACATCGGGCTCCTTGCTTGGCGGGGAGCCTGCTTCTCCCTCTGCCTCTGCCTGCCACTCTGTCTGCCTGTGCTCGCTCGCTCGCTCTCTCTAACAAATAAATAAATTTAAAAAAAATTAAAAAAACAAACAAACAAAAAAGAAGCAGACACAGCTGAGATCTTCTTAGAATAGAGAAACTCGACACTTGCTTATTGTTTGTAAGTGGTAAGGGAAAGGCAAGAACAAGGCTGATATACTGATTGTTAGCTTAAGAAACCAGGTAGATAATTTCTCACTTACTAAGATGGGAAAGAACATGAGAGAAAATTTTGAGGAATGAAATCAAGAGCTCCACTGTGAATGCTAAATTTGGCTAAAAAGAAAGAAAAGTCATCGAAGGCAAGATGTCAAACAAGTATCTGAAATTAAAGGCAAATCTTGTCTCAGTATAAAGAATATGTGATTTATTCGACATTAAAAAATGTTGGTTGATCATTTATTGTGTTCAAGAAACTGGCAACTTGTAATGTTGATATGAATAAGACATAGTCTCTGACCTTGAACAAATCTAAGTTTTACAGGATAGAGAGGGTTTAAACAAATAGATTCAATATTATAAGCATATTAATTGATTTGAAAATAAAATTCTATAGAGGAAAGAAAAAGGAAGAAGGGAAACAAAATGGAGAAAATGGTCTTAGGGAGCCTTTATCTTCCAGAAATGACACGTAGTTCATATTATTTGCCTACTGTTTCCCTTAGAATTATTAGGCTATTTTATTAAAATGTGGTGATGTCCTGAGTAGAACTACGAAATCCTGGAGTGAACATTATTTGCTCTGGGCCAAGATGATACACACATGACCAAAACAGTATTTCTAAGAAAGGACAAGTGAGGAATTAAGGAAGTTGAGTCTTTCCCTATCTCTGCATAGAACCAGGACAATTAGGTCGATTTGAAAATGACTTCCAACTTTTATATTAACATAGAGAAAATCAAATGGAATGTTTAAGACATTATGCATGGAAGAGAATAAAAATATCTTTTCACTTAGAATTATCTTTGAGATAGTGATTCTGGATGTAAAATAAAATAAAGAATGCACCATCATTCCCAGAAGGCACAACAGAGAAAGTTGTTCCAGAGGGGAGAAGCTTGTGCAGTTTTTGAGATTTAAAAAGCAAGGTTTAGGACATTTTGAATATTTAAATAAGACTGAAATATGGGTGTTGTGGAGCAGAATAATGGACTCTAATGAAACTCTAATGAAAATAGTTCACTCTAATGAACTCTAATGAAAAAATGGAGACTGTATTAGACTTAGGGACTCTAAATAAGATTTTGTTAATTAATTGAAAGTGTTAATTGACTATTACGTGAGAATGAAAAAAAACTCTTGATGTGATTTTCATTATTTTGTGCTATTTCATCATATCTTCAATCAATCATTTCCAACAAAAGATATAATTTCTCAATTTTTTTTCCATTTCAGGCTCTTGAGGCTATATAGAGATATTACAAATTTGAAGAAAGTCTCTGTAGACATCAAGAGGAATTACAAATAATAAATTAGGATACATGTCAGTTAGGTATGTGTATCATACTCTCCTGCATTTGTCATAAAAATGTGATAAAGAGTTGGTGACACCAGGCTTCTCTCAGTTCCACATCCTACATCTAACTTACATTTTAATTTCTGATGATTAGTGATGGGATCACATTCAGCTTGATAACTGTAGCCTCAACCATGTCCCACTTATCAAATACATTTCAATAGCAGTTCTATGAGACAAAATCTATTTTTACTATGGACTAGAGAGAAAGATTTTAGTTATCTTTTTGAAACTCATATGCAGCATGCCTACACGCTGAGGAAGAGATTTTATAGACTACTGGGTTATCACTTCTTTCTGAACTTTGAAAGGAACAAAAGAAGTAAAGAGAATCTTGAACTAAATCATGAGGAATTTAGGTGTGACACACACAAAAAACTATTTTGGTTGGGGGTTATCAAGGTGAGAGGAGAAATCTTTTTTGGAAACAAATAAGAGTTTAAGAGATTTCATTTATCTGTAAAGGCTTAAAGCTCTTAGAGGAGATAAGCAATTTATCAAATAGACTTCTCAAACTCTCAGCTCTTGATGACTCAGTATCCTCTGTTATTTTTACCAATAACAGGCCTTACACTAACGGGAAGTCATCTGAGGCTTTCTTTGAGGAAGAATGCAGTATACTGACTTGGAAAATTCCCCACATGAGACATCAAATATTTCTTATTCCACTACCTGAAACAAAAGAGAAAAAAGTTGAAATTCAGGAGAGAGACCTTAACATTCCATTTGCACAAGGTCATGCTTTCTGTGATGTTTTTCAAAAATGAAATACAACATTTAAAAAAATATGTATCACAAATGTGCTCATAACTTCCTCCTTCTCCTATGTATGCTTGCATGGGTATATGAGATCTCCTTACTTTTACTTGAAAAGCTATAAGCATTACAAAATATCTTTCCTCAGGGGGAAAAAAATGAATCAGTCTTGTAGACCCTTCAGTGGATAATACAGGGACAATGGGCATTGGTGGGAAAAGAGGATTGTGCAGAGGGGAAGTGACTTCACGGCTACTGATGTCACTCATGCCTCCGTAAGGCCATGTTCCCCAAAGGAAAGCATCCACCAAAAGGATTATCAGATTGCTGCTTGGAATATTTACCTTTCTCCAGTTATTCCCAAATCCATCATTTTTGACCTTCTGAGTTGCAGCTTGAAAAGAGATATTTCTGGTTCTGGATGACTACCGACCCAAGGAAATAGATATCTGTAAGAATTAGCTCACAGCTTTGGAAAACAACCCAAAATAAGGCCCAGAGATTGTTCCTTACATGGTGTCCAAGTAAGAAATATTCAAACATATTTCTTAATGTGACATTAAATTATTTCTTAATGCTTGTTCACTTTAATTTTATGAAGACTGAGGTATCTTAGTAAATTATCTCAGGTGAAGACATTGTTAATTCTGTAATGCAAGTGTACAAGCTGATGACTTTTTTAAAAAATATTTTATTTATTTATTTGACAGACAGAGATCACAAGTAGGCAGAGAGGCAGGCAGAGAGATAGGGGGAAGCAGGCTCCCCGCTGAGCAGAGAGCCCGATGCAGGACCTGATCCCAGGACCTTGGGATCATGACCCAAGCCGAAGGCAGCCACTTAACCGACTGAGCCACCCAGGCACCCCAAGTTGATGACTTTTGATACCATGTTTATCTTCTTAGTTGAATGCCACCAACAGACATGGATGATACTCTTGCTAGTAAAACAAAAATGTCATGAGTGTTACCATGTAGGAATATCACAAACATTTCCTGAGTCTTTAGAAATCAAACTCAACTTTTACATATGAAGAATATCAAGTTGTCAAGGTGAAGCTCTTTAAAACATACTCTAAGATGCTTAGCTGAAATTAACTGTCAGGACAAATACACAGAGAACAACACCACATAATTAGATTTTCAGCTGAGTATTAAAATATGGAATGGTATGAGGTTTTCCATCTGGAAAATCCAATAAGTTTTGATATGTAGGATCTATTTCAGTACATTAAATACTTCCTCCAAGTATTGCAACATTAGGTCTCTTCTTCAAAGATGAAGACTATGCCTTCTGATGTTTTTTCCTGTGGATGATGACTGAGGTAAACATCTCTTCGAGTGGACTCCCTTTAATCAAGCATTATTGAGGGGTGGGAACAGAAGCAAAACAGGCAAAGTACACAGGTTATTACATCATAAATTCTTGAGCCTGATAACAGAGGACAGATTAGGATGGCAGATCCATAGGGCATGTAAACTGGACCAATTTTATAGAAGAGTGGGAAGTCATCTTCCCAGGCAGCACAACAATGAACTAATGAGATGTTATGATGCTAACCGATTTAAAATGTGGGTAAGAGGAGAGTCTGGGCATGTACCACCAAGGTATATAAGTAATCTGGTCTAGTTTCATGCAGATTTAGACAAGGTGCTCTTCGCTGCTTATCTGAAATCTTTACTTCAGGTTCTACCATGACATCCAACGTTTGCTCTTCTGGAAACTATGGTTCTCCATCTTTTGGGAGTCACTGCCGCATTCCTGTTACCTCATCTACTACTTTCTACACTGCTGGTATGAACTGTGGTGATAGTCTCTGCTTGCCCAGCCAAAACAGAACATGGCTCCTGGACAACTTCTTGAAGACATGTGGAAAACCTTCCAGCTACCAACAATCCAGCTGTGGGTCCACAACCTATGAAATTTCCTGCTACCCGTCTACTGCATACTATGCTTCAAGGCCCTGCAGAGGAATCAGTGTTTTTCCCATTAGCTATCACTCCAGTTCCTGTCAACCATCGATGTATAATAGAGCTCAGAACTACTTGTCCAGTCGTTTCCACCCCCAGAACCACCTCTCTTATGGCTGTCAGTCACAGAACTTCATCTTCTGTGGGTATCAACCACTGAATTTTATGTCCAGGGACTGCCATCCTTTGAGATATCTCTCCTATGACTGTCAACCTATTGGTTACGTGTTCAGCAGCTTCAGACCCCTGGACTATGTGTCTAATAGGTTTCAACCTGTTCACTACATATACAACAGTTTCCATCCAGCTTGCTCCTTTGGGACTTGGCAATCTCCATTTATTAGATGATCAGGCTGAATTGTCATTCTAGCATCTTGCTAGAGAGCTTTGTAAAGAAGTGTCATCTTCAGGTTGATGAATCATTGTGCTTTCAGTTCAGTTACTGTTTTAACCTATATTCTTACTTGATCAGATTCTCAGTGATTTTAATTGTTTGCTTATTTACTGGAATATTCTTGCTACCAGGCTTCTTGATTTCTATGTCATTAACATGTTCTTAACCAAAAAAAAAAAAAAATGGTTTCATGGTTATCTCTAAATAAACTTACTTCAAATAATTCAGAAAAAAAAGTTTTTCAATTCTTCATCATCCTTCATGAAGTTAAAGCCTCTTAGTTATACTAAACAAAATATATTTTTTTAAAAAGAGTGTCTGAAAAAAGCAAATAAGATAGATACTTTCAAGGTCCTGATTGAACATATTGAACATGAAATGTGCATCTGCACTTCCTAACACTTAAACAGGGAATTATGAAGGTTCTTTAGTCAAAACAGACTGTGTTTTATCACACTAACCTGGAACTTAAAAATTCCAGAAGCTTGAAATCACAATGGTTTATCACTCATACACATTACTATTTCATGTCCAAAATAATTCCCATTCTGGGATTCAGGAGTAGAGAGCCTTGAACTATAGGAAATATTGCCAATATGGACAGAAGGAATATAGAAAAAGAATCACCCACCAACTTGATATATGTCCTTTAACATTTGGTGGAAGTCAGCAAGTTACAATGTTCACCTTACCTAATGGTATAAACCACAAAGGGGTTACATAAATTTTAATTCTGATTAGTGGAAAGCACATTATATTTTCCTCTTGAATTAAACTTAGCAAGTGATTCCCTTCACTCCCTCATGGATTCTTACATAGAGAACACTTGGAAATTATTTGTCTCTTTTATATATGTATGAAACTAATTACTTCAGTTCCTTCATGTACTCAGTGAGAACTTGCTCTTCCTACAATATCTACCAATATCTCATATCTACCATATTGATAATTTCAATATGCCACCGTACCACTAGACAATCAGTAATCTTCTATGAAGACAACTAAAAATCATATTATTTTCCCCATTTTTTACAGATAAAAAGAAGTCCAATAGGACAAATGGCTTTCTCAAAGACCCAGTTAAGTTGGATTCCAAAGACTTTTCTTTACTCTCCATATTATCTATAGCCTTTCTCATTGAGGTAATGACTAATCTAGAAGTTTTCAGAAGTTGTCAATAGCTTGACAACCATGACCTTCAATTCTAAAACTGTGAAGTCTAAACTGTAAACAAAACTATTTCTTCTCTGTCTCAGCCACAGCCCACCCTTCTCTCTAGGATGCCAACTAATTTTAATGGTACATACACTTATGTCCTCTCTGGGAGTCTTATTTCCTATGTAGATGATAGGAAATGTCCTCAACATATTAAATTTCTCTAAATTTTATAAATACATGTATATACATATATAATTTATATATTTTATATACACTATATATAACATATAATATATATGTGTGTGTGTTTATGTTTGATATATAACTTATACAGATTGTAACAAGTTGTTTAACCTAACACTTAAGCCTCCTTTAGTGTTTTGTTCTTTCTTTCTTTCTCTCTTTCTCATGTACTCTTACAAAATGTAATAGGTTTTAGATGAGATCCAATAATAATGATAATGAAAGTAATAATATGTAATAATAGTAATAACAATAATAATAGACTGTTGGCTTGTGATAATGATAAAAGTTAACATCAACTACATACTAACCATATTTCATAAACTTTGACTAACTCATTTGATCCTTAGAGTGATCTATGGAGAAAATACTATTGTTATTAAATTCATTTTGAAGATGTGGACATTGAGTTAGAGGAACGTTTGGTAGTAATTGATATTCTAAAATATTTAAAAGAATAGAATCTATGAAGTTTGAGTATTGAGCGCTTATTCTTAACAACTGTGTATGCAGCCTTCTGGGAATTAGCTCATGACTATGGCACAGAAGAATATGAGTTAAAAAAGAGAAGTCATTATGGATCTATTGTCAAGAAAAGCATTTTTCTTAACTACATGGGGTAGAACTGTCCATTTATGGCATTAATTTTTAGAAGAGGCAAGATTATTGCAGGACATCTCTTTGGAATATCAAAGTAAATTAACAGTGAGAACATTTTTCTTTAGTCTAATGGGAGGCTAGAATTTTTTTTGAGTAACAGCTTTAGGAAATTAGAAGGAAAGTAACATTTGATTTGCATCTACTATGTGCCAAACACTCTCTAAAGTAACTTCACATTTTTTATCTTATTCTGTCCTCACAACAGTCCTGCAAAATGGGTGTTACTGGCTCTGGTTTTACATCAGAAGGTACTGAGGCACTGAGAGATAACAATTTTCCTAGGTCACACACTAATAAATATGTGTAATAGTATTTAGTAAGAGGGTGATTCATAACTCATGGAGGCATTGTCTTGACAGCTTCATCTCAAAATGTTTAACTTATTCACCAGTATCTCATTATATTCTTACAATGTTTTCCTTAAAATGTAAGCACAAATCAGACTCGCATTTCTATCTTGTCACCCACTTGTGTTATTATTTTAAAAGTGCTTAATCTTCATTTACTCCTGTATCTTAAATTTTTAATTTTGCTCATTTGCCTTTCAGCTGTTGAAACAATTAATGATCTATGAAACCAACAGGGTAAATGTAGCTACAGTGTCCACCACTTTAGGTTACCACTGCTAAATTTAAGAATCATTTGAACTCAATAGTTACAATTTAATTGCTATATAAGTATGGTTTGGATACATTTTGCCTTTTTAAATCATAGGATCACTGTTGCATCATTGAATAGCACTAGGGCAAGTGGAATTAGAATACAATATATATGTGGTGGCAAAAAAAAGAAGATAAAAATTCTATCATGACTTGAAAGTCTAGAAGGTGACCTCCATTATTTTCTTTAAGGGCCATTTACTGGAAAATTTAGCTTTCTTTGATCTTCTGTGTTTACCCTAAAGGATTTTTAACCTTTGGAAAAAAATGGGCAGGAGTTCCATAACTCTTTTTTAATGAGTTACAAGAAATCTGCTGCCTCATTAAATAAAGGGATTTTGTTTCTTATTCTTCAGAAGGCATAGGAATTTCTCTGCATTATCTGATGGCTAGAAAGCTTATTCCTTGCATCTTAAACTTGCCCTAGATAAAGAGCCCAAACTCTACATAAAGACTAACTAATAGAGTGACCTAGATTCTTTGACATAATGTATTAGTTTCTTGTGGCTACTATAACATAGTTCCACAAACTAGGTGGCTTAACTCAACAGAAATGTATTCTCTTGCAATTTTGGAGGCCAGAAGTCCAAAATCAGTTTCACTGAACTAAAGTCAAGAGGTCAAAAGGGCTGATGCCTTCTGGAATCTCCAGTGGAAAATTCATTCCTTGCCTCTTCTAGCTTCTCAATGTCGCCAGCATTCTTTCACTTATGTCAGCATAACTACAATCTCCTCCTCTGTCATCAGATGGACTTCTCTCTCTGATTGACTCCCTCCTTCTTATACGAATTCCCACAACTACATCAGGCTCACCCAGAAACCTATCTCAAAATCCTTAACTTAATCATGCCTGCAAAGTCCCTTTTGCCACATAAGGTAACTTTCACAGGGTCCAAGGATTAGGAAGTGGCATCTTGGTTGGGTGGGCTGGATTCTATTTAGTTCTTCACACACACACACACACACACACACACACTATATATATATATATATATATATATATATATATATATATATATATATATAAAACAAATGGGGGAATTATTAGAAGGAAAGATCTTTTTAGCAATTCAGTGAAAATAGAGTAATCCATAGGCTTCTTCAAAGCCTTAAGAGGACAATGGCACCCAAATGACTATGGTTTTTACTTTCTGATAAAACTTACCATTGTGATGAGCTTACTTGCTCTATTACTGATGCTATCAGCTTTGTGTCTTGCCAAGATGCAGACTAAAATAAAAGATAATTCTGTATAAGTATCATTTACAGAATATGGTGGGTGAATGGGCTGTGATGGTTACTTATGACAGTAATGGGTAAGTAAGAAGTTAAAACACAAAAGCAAATGAGAGCAGTTGATCCAACATGGATGGAGCTAGAGAATATTTTGCTAAGTGAAATAAGGCAGACAGAGAAAGACAAATACTATATGACTTACTTATATGTGGAATCTGAAAAACAAAAAAAAAGAATGGTTAAATAAACAAAAACAGACTCATAAATACAGAGAACAAACTTGTTGTTGCCAGAGAAGGGCCTGGGGGGATGAGTGAAGTCAGTCGGTGAAGGGAATTAAGAGGTACAGACTTCCAGTTGTAAAATAAATAAATCAGAGGGATGAAAAGTAAAATATAGACAATAAAATTGTGATGACCTTATATTATGATGGATAATAGCTCCACTTATTCTGGTGAGTGTAGTGTAATGTACAATATTGTCGAAACACTATATTGCACACCTAGAACTAATATAACATTGTATGTCAACTATACTTCAATTTAAAAAAAATGAAGAGTTGAGCTAACTTTACCTTTGCAAATCTCAGCATTTGATTAATTAGAATATGTTGTACCAAATAAATTTAAGTATGTCATAAAGCCTCATGCTGTGAATATTGGTTATGCTATGTAATGTTCTACATATTCTTGTTGGATTTACACCAGTGTGAATGATATTAATTTAAAATACTATTGAATGCTAAGTTGTTTTTCCCCCTCAAATCTACCTCAAGGAAGCCTAAAAATAAGACTAGAGGTACCAAAGAGAAATGCAGAAATAAAGCTCCATCAATGTCTGGACTCTTCTATATAGGACTAGGATTCAGTAACTCAGTGCAAAGTTGACCATCAGCTTCTTTACATATTTTATTTCTTCTGCCATTTCTGCACATTTCTGCACAAAATCCCAGGACACTCTGTAGCCAAACAATTTGCTGAAAATATGGTTTCCTGATCCTGACCCTTTTCACTTGAGAGACACGTCAGAAAACAGCAAAATCTGCTTAATAAAGAGTTGCTTACAGAATAAACCCATCACCTTTAGAATAAGTACTAAGGGAAGCATGGAGAAAACTCAGGTTGAGAAAAATATTTGGAGAATTGGTGTGCGTTTTAAAAATTTAGCCGAGAGGCAGAGAATAGGAAGAGAAATCTAATTGTCTTCTGTAAGGGCAGTGTCTTTTAAAAACCATCCTTAGAGCTTATCTCACCTGAATAAGTTGGTGCTGTCCTCTGTCTGTACCCATCTGTGTTAATAAATGCATTCCTGTTTCCAATTCAATGTAGGCTGTAAGTTTGAATTACAGTTTATATTTTCAAGAACAAAATGTCAATTCTTCAGCTTGAATTAAAATCTTAAAAAAAAATCCATCAGCTTTCACCATAAGGAGCAAAAAGTGTTATTTAAGATGTACAGTACCTATAGGAACTATATGTTATCCAAATAAATTTTTAAACATAGTTATTCCCTTTTGTGGGTATAGACAAAGAATAACTTCAACACGGGAATGAAATAAAGTTTATGTGCAAAGAATGCAAATCAAGAATAAATAAAACTTATGTTGGGAGAAATGTAGAAAAATGTTATACATTTGGCAGGAATTGGGCTTTACAGCTGAGACAATGAAATGTGTGATCTATAATCTCAGTCAATTAAGAAGGCATAATCTTGAGAAACTGGCCTTCTTTGATACTACATATGGCAAAAACTCTTTAAGAAAGAAATCTCATAAAAGTCTTGGTTACTTAGCAACCACTGACCCACGAGTACAAGTTAGGTCACTAAATCTCACGTGGATGACCATGAGTCTTACAGGGGGAATTCTCCAAATATGTCAGAGGAGAAGTCGTCACCAATACATGACCTAGCACAGTTAGGAGCATAGTACATATTTTGGGGGACCAATTCTTTCTCTTAATAGTTCAATGCTTTACCCTCTCTTTTAGGTAACAGTATTGACACAGCCCAAGTATTTGGCTTAGTTCACAGTATAGGATTAAGTTCTGCAGTATCTTGCCTGGTCAAAAGAATGGAAAAGTGCGGGTTCATTGTTTTGCTTGAATCCTTGTTAACCCTTTAATGACTATGCTGCAGAAGCCTACAGACACGTGAACTCTTGTGAACCACTGATTGGCAGATGCAAGTTTGCTTATTAACATTAAAATCACTATTCACTGAAGCTATAGCCTATAGATAATGGGTGATGGGTGATGCTCAACATGGCAATTAGAGATACTTTGAAGAATCAAAATAAACTTATTTTTTTATGAGTGTGAAGACGTCAGAGGCTGTAGCTAAACAACTCACTAATAAGATGTTGTTGTGTTGTTGTCCCAGGCAGGGAGAAGGAAGAGAGTCTGGGGAGGCTGCAGACAATGCCCAGGAAAGATATAAAAAGTCCATAGGCCATAGTATCACCATACTTCCACCGCCATCACTGAACATGCAGTCAGACTCCATGTCTCTTCTGGGCTGTTCTGGGGAATGCAGTGGTACATCCTACAGAACTCACTGTTATATCCCAGTGACTCCTTCCGTTGCACTTTGCTCCAGTGATGTAAGCCCTACTTTTGGGCTCTGTTTACCCAGTAGCTACCAAGGAAATCTTTGGCTTCTGGGTAACTGCCAAGGAACCTATGCTGAAGCACCAAGCTGCGAATCTCCTAGATGTGAGCTCAAGATCTGCACCACAAGTAGTGACCCGTCAAACTCCTGTGTGCCCTGCAACTCTCCAGCAGTGGGCCAAGTCTGCAGTACTTGTGAAACCACCAACATTGGACCTAACCCCAGCTGCAACCCATGCACTCAGACCAAGGGGTATGTATCTTATTACTACAAACTCAGCCAAAGTCCATCTAAAGCCTGCCAGACCTTCAGCAATGGCTTCAAGGGCTTTGGGCAACTTAACTGCTCGTCCAGCCGTTTCCGTCTCCTAAACCACTGTAGAGTGGGTAGTTTGGGGTATAGAGGCTGCCAAAATCTTGCCTTCATACCCAGTGGCTTCTCACCTTCGTGCTATATTTCCAGAAACTGCCAATCCCAAAACTATTTAATGAGAAATTGCCGATATCCAAGTTATGGACCAGTGAGCTGCCAACCGCTGAGATATTTTTCTAGAAACTTCCAGTCTCTGAGCTGCATTCCAAGTACCTTTCCTCCTCTGAGGTATTTATGCAGTGGTTGCAGACCTCTGAGTTGTTATTGAATAATTTGTTGCATTTTTAGCTACTGGGTATTGTAGCAGATTCTGCCAAGTAGTCATCTTCTCTAATATTTGGCTCAATTACTTCATGTGTCTTAAGAATCTTGTTATAATCTCAAATACAACTCCAGGACTTATCAACCACAACCATGATCATTTACTTGCTTTTTTTTCTTTGTTGCTCTGTTAATATCCTTTGTGTTGAGGGCTGAACCTGAAGGTGGTATTGTTTCTGCGATTCACTACAATGGACAGACTGAAGAGATTCCACATAAAATACAAATATTGTCAGCTTTCTGATGTTGGCTGTCATTGTCCCTTGTCTGTCACTGGGAATATTCCCTACCTTCTTGATGAAGAAAAGACTTTTTGGTTTGACTGATGATCCCAGCACATTCTTTCAGAATGTTTTGCTTTTTATCATTAGTCTTGTGGACTGCTTAACTAGCATGTTGCTAATGAGCTAAGAGATAGCATTACCTTAAATATGCTATGTTCAGCTATTGCATCCATCCCCTACTGACTGATTATCAGGATATGCAAGCAGCAGTGCTCAACTCAAAATCAGAAGACCTTCAGCCAATCTTCTCTTCCAAAGAAGCCCCAAAGCCCTCGGTTGGCTGGCATTCAACTTTGGTTCCCAATGCCTAGGAGAGAGCCTTGGGAGTAGCATCAGCACAAGAACTGTTTGTTGAAAGAATGAAAAAATATTCTTACAGATTCTTCATGATTAGTGATGATCTATGTTTGTGGTTCTGCTATAATCCTCCCCTGCTGAATTATTGCTTTCTGACTAGAAAAGGTTCTGGTTCATAGTTAATAAACAAATTTCTATTGGGAAATAATGTTTTGCATTATGCTTTATTTCATATTCACTGAAGTTTTATCAATGTTCTGGGCAATATGCATAACATTGTGGAAGCACTAGTTTCTTGTCATTTAGTTTAATAGCCTAATTAAAAATATGAAAAGATAGAATATGAATTCCTAGGATTTTATTTGTTTTGTTTTGTTCTATTTTTAACACATTGAGTGGCATTTCTCTCAGAGTGTCTGTGATTGGTATGTCTGTAGAAAACCAGGAGAAAACATAAAATAAATCAACTTAGTGCAAATTATATAAAGCATTAAATATATTTCCCTGCACAATATGTGTATTTATTGGTTTTGTAGATAAAGTTTGGGGTTTGGAATAGATTTAATATTGAACCCTGAGAGAATTGACTTAACCTCTAAAAAGTTCTCCAAAAAGTGAAAATAAAATCATCCATCTCAGTGGTTCAAAAGTAACATTTATCCTAAGAATTTTTGTAAATAAAAAGCAAATCATGTTTGCAATCAAATAAAGTGGGCTGTGGAGATGAGTGTTAACCAAAGATTGGATGAATGGAAGAAGGTCATCAGTATTAGAAATCCAAAATTAAAATTCTTGAAGCATACAAAAGGGGCTACCATTTTACATATTCAGTAGTCCTACTATATATAAGAAAGGTTTATGGAAGGAATAAGAATGGTTCACTTCTGCTTGAACATGTCTGTGGACAAGTCACTCCTTGGTGAGTTCATTCCATTTTCAGAGAGTACTATTTGTTGAAAATTTCTTCTTTATATTGACACAAATTGAATTGTTCTTAGCAACTATCCATTGACTGAATAGGACCAGTTTAATTCCTTTAACCCTGAACAGGTGTTAGGTATTTGAAAATAATTACTGTGTGTCCCAGATGAGCATTCAGCTGTCCAAACTAAACATACAGTCTTTCTCTTTGCAAACTTTAATAGAAAACTTATTCTTTGAAGCATCGAATGAGATTCTTTGGGTGATATCAAGATTTATAGATCCTATTCTCAAGAACTATCCAGAGGAGTAATATACTGAAACAAACAATACTTCAACCATTTTAAGTACAATATAAAATGAATCAGAGGGAGGACTCTAACAGGAGAATTAGAGAATACCTTATGGAAGAAACAGCATTAGAGTGATACCTGAATGTGAACAGACTGGGGGATGTGTATGTAATGAGGGAACAGGAGGGTGGGGGTGAGAGATACATTTAAAAAGATGCATAGATTAGTTTGACCCAAGGGAAGGACACATAATCTCACCAGTGAGGGGAAAAACTGGGAGAAAATATGAGACATTGGGTTAAATAAAAACAAACAAATAATTATAAAATACAAGATTTGTAAATGTGGCTACATCTGATCAAAAGCTCCTGATAACAGAAGACACTGCACAGAAATTAAAAATAAAGCAAAATTGTGGGGAGGGTGGTAAGAGGGAGTGTGAGAACTTTCTGTACTTTCCACTCAAATCTTCTGTAAACCTAAAGTCTAACAAATAGTCCTAATGGAAGATCAGCACACCTGGAACTATGATGTTATGTGTCAATTATAACCAAGTAATAATAATAAAAAAACCCAGGCGAACAAAAAAATGACCCAAGAAAGCATGATTGAGATGAAATAGGTATAGAAGTCCCCATAAAATTACTGTTTAGAATATTTAAGAACTCAAAGAAAGAAAGAAAAACACAGTGACTTAGCAACAAATAAACAATATGAGCAATTAGGGGCATTTGGTTGGCTCAGTCAGTTAAGCGTCTGCCTTTGGCTCAGGTAATGATCTCAGGGTCCTGGGACTGATTCCCATGCAGGTTCCCTGCTCAGTAGGGAGTCTGCTTCCTTTCCTTCTCCCACTGCCCCTACTTCATGCTTGCTCTCCCTCTCTCAAATAAATAAACAAAATCTTTAAAAAAATATGAGCAATTATTCATAAAATAAATATAAATCATCAGTAAACACATCGAGGAGTGTTCTACCCAGTAGTTATTAGTAATTATAAATGCAGAACATTATTTTTTATCATCCATTTGTCAAGCATTTTAGTTATTTATGTCAACTTAAAAACATATGCTTATACACTGAAGGTGGTAGTAGAATTTGATAGAGCTGCTATCTACATGAATATTTAAAATGCACATATTGTATGATCAGATACTTTCCCTTTTTAATGTCTCCCCTACAGAAACAGTCTTTTAAGTCTTACAATATTTATTTCAGCATGGCCTGAATACTGAAAAATTAGAAGCAATGGAAAATTCCATCAAAGGGAGATTTTCAAATAAAATGTAATGTAGTTATGCTAATAAATATTTTATGAGAATTAAAAACAGTGGATCCATATTACATATAAACATGTAGATCCATATGAATTGTATGATGAAAGACATTACAAAATAAAAAAATAAGATTATAAAGTATGACAAATAAGGTGTGACATTTTATATAATCTCACATGTATCAATGAACATTTCTCAAAACTGTTTATCCTTTATCCTCTATCCATCTATTTATCTATCTGGATAGAATAAAAAATTCTAGAAAAACATAACCTGGGGCACCTGGGTGGCTCAGCCAGGTAAGCAACAACTTTTGGGTCAGGTCATGGTCTCAGGGCCCTGTGATCAAGCCCCACATTGGGATACCTGCTCAGTGGGAAGCCTGCTTCTCCCTCTCCTTCTGCCTGACACTCCCCCTCCTTGTGCTATCTCTGTCAAATAAATAAAATCTTAAAAAAAAAAAAGAAAAACACAAACTTAGTTATGTTAGCTTTGGGAGAGTTTTAGAAATGGTAGTTGGTGATTCTTAAGGTAATTTTTAGACTTAAGAGTACTGCTTTGATTCCCTAAGTAATTAAAAAAAAATGGTCCCATTCTATGACTTTGTAGAGTATATAATCAACAACCTTTCCTATGCTAATGTTAATAAAAATATTCAATAGCAAAGTGAAGTAGGCATCAGTCCTCTATAGCATATTACCTTCTAGAACAACATAGAATGTAAAGATTCATATATGTCTATTCAATTTCACTTGGGCATAAGCTATGCTCAATAATTAACCCACTATGTCCATAGCTCCAATGGCAGCTAATTTGTAGAATCCAACTGAGGTATTTTTAAATTCGCACTTAAAAATAGACAAATGAATTACTTCTTTCCCCAGACATTTTACTGAACAGCTGACTAACACTTTCTACTTCCCAAATAAAAGACCATCTATTTTTTTGTTGTTGTTAAAAAAACCCTACTTATAGATTTAAAATATTATTTTCTGGAGTTATAAAAAGTTTACAAATACAAATATAAGTGTTCAAGTATTTTTTATGCTTATCTCTCTCACACACAGCAGAGAAAGGAATACAATGAATTTGTGTGCACATGTACTATTCTAAATGCTATAAATCATACAAAATTCTACTCTGTAATCTGTTTAACGCTCAGTGGACTTAATGGATAATTAAAGTCTCTGGCTTAATTTATATACTTAAATGTGTTTGTTTAGACGACTAACAATTTACTTTATAACAAAGTTTTAAAGAGTTGATAACTCCACTGCATTTGGCATGTTATCAAAGACCTGAATATAATTACACAATGCTGCTGTTTCTTTCTGTCTGTTCCTTGAAACTGTATTATTAGCCAACATCTTTTTGAAAGCTTCTTTCATCTACCATATTTTCTGATGGATAAGAAATAAATCTGTATCACTTCTAAGCCTAGTGTAAACATTAATAGATTTTAAAATTTTTGTTCCGTTGAGTTTCTCAACTGTCTTTTTCCTTGAGTTCTGCATGAAATGCCTATCAATGCTCTCGATATACAGTGAGTGTACTAGACATAATTTGTTTAAGAAAAATAGATCTTATCCACCAGAAGGCCCTTGATGAATTAGCAGACTCACCTGACAGTTCAATTAGCCATATTGTCACTCCCAATATCATAGAGAATATCTCAAAACCATGTTACTCTATATTTATTCATAACCACCAACACTGTGCTGTCCATACTAAAATTTTCACCTATACTAGGACCCTGTTGAAATTATAGTTCCTAGATTCACTTCAGAAGTGAATCGGCAGTGAATAGAATCCTTGATCAGATGTGCGCACCTGTTGTCTCAGAGCTAATAAAATTATTTCTTCAACTGTTCACTATGCTCACTGTGCTTGCTTTTTTTGTCTGTTATTTTAATGTGATTGACAGGTGAGACTCAGTAGATCACCAGGTTGTTTTATCTATAGTCAGGGCACTGACAGATGGGAAGAGAATGGAATCTCAGCTCCTACCATTGTTTTCTGTGCCTTACAGTCTGGAGTCCTGAAAATTCTAGATTATTCTATTTTGACTGCTCTCATTCCAAGGTCTTAACACTTAAAGGAAATGTCATTCAAAAATACAAAATAATCATTTTAATTTTAAAAAAGAATACATTACCTCTAGGTTTATATTTAGATTCTGATCTAAAAGAATGAAGTTGAAATTCCATTAAAGAATAAAAATTCAAAAATTGGAATGATTTTTTTCAACAAAGAAAGAATAAAGACTTTAAGTCCAGAAATTTGCACTTTCAAGAAACAATTATGACATAATTATTGTCTTTATCATTACTTTTTACTGTGAATCACTTCTCACCTAGAGAGCAGGCACTGAGAATGGTGGATTAAAAATCATACTACCAGGGTGCCTGGGTGGCTCAGTCGGTTAAGCGGCTGCCTTCGGCTTGGGTCATGATCCCAGGGTCCTGGGATCCAGCCCCGCATCGGGCTCCCTGCTCAGCAGGGAGCCTGCTTCTCCCTCTCCCTCTGCCTGCTGCTCTGCCTACTTGTACTCTCTGTCAAATAAATAAATAAAATCTTCAAAAAAAAAAAATCATACTATCCCGGAATCTGTTCTTTCTTATCAATATGCATCTATTCATGGTTGTCTCTAGTAAGTAGTAAGTAATAGACCTTTTTGAACTTTTTTTCTCCAGGATTGGGGAATGCATCGGATTTCTGATTTGTACTACAAAAACTGGTGCCATAAAAATCTCGAGTCAATTTGAGGAATTTTTTTTCTTTTGGCCAACGCACTCAAAGATACATACTAAGTGCTTCTTTGATCATGTATTTATTGCGTGCGACATCATGACTCACATATCATGAGTCTACCACAGTGATTAGCAGAAGAGCTTGAGTTTTAATCCTGAACCTGTCACCTACTGGTTATACAACTTAAGCTGTCTCTTAACCTGCTGGGGCTTTATAAACTAAGGGGCTTTCTGACATTTAAGTGAAATAGTTTATAAAACACCTTGACTCCGTGCTGGGAAGAGTGCTCAACAAGTCACAGGCATTTTTTTTTAAAGATTTTATTTATTTATTTCACAGAGAGAGAGAGATCACAAATAGAGCAGCAGGCAGAGAGAGGGGGGGGAAGCAGGCTCCCTGCTGAGCAGAGAGCCCGATGCAGAGCTCGATCCCAGGACCCTGAGATCATAACCTGAGCCGAAGGCAGAAGCTTAATCCACTGAGACACCCAGGTGCCCCTCACAGGCATTTTTATTACGTAAATAACCGAAGAGACCCTCAAACTTAGCAAAACAGTTTGTTTTTCTGCAGATAATGTGATCAAAAGCCAGAATCCAAAGTTCTAGAGCCAGTTACTTTGTTGGGAAGCTAGAAACAGAATCTAGATTCCTTTTGTACTAGTACAGTGTATTAGCAGAGCAGTCTTTTCTTTCCTAGTTCCTGTAAGAAATTAATTTTCCTTAAATACCTGTCTGACTACTCTTTAAATACTTTCCCACTAGGCCTCTGGGGAGGTGCAGTAACCTTTATGATTGATAAACATGGCAAGAACACTGGGCACATGCCTTTCAGCTTTGGCCTTCCCCATCTTGGGAGTTCTTCCTTCCTGCTTTCTCTACTGTGGGAAATCTCTCCCGGACCCACGCTGTCCTGATGTAAATAAATTCCAGGGTTCAGTGCCAGCAATATCATTTGTTTTAACAAACCTAATTCTACAACTTGACCTCTGTCAATAATAGAGGTGATAAATATTGTGGGTTCTCCATTTATAATTTATTTCAATTTTTAAGTGTTCAGAACCCACTTACTAACAAAGAGTAGTCTCTCAGAATCTCAACAGTGCTTTATAAAATAAGCCACACAGCTTATCACTTAAGAGAAGATTATCTATACCCCAAGAAACAACTCATTAATGAAGATATGTGCTATAGAATACAATGAGTATGCAATTATTTTGAACAGAATTCAAGGGATAAAGTAAATCAGATGGCAGTGTTACATTGCATTTTGCCTCTTTCCACCCCCCCCACGGTGGTTATCATACTTTGGAAGTGAATGAACTTGAAATTGGAAAATATTTATTTGATGGAATACACACTTGGCTTATTTTTTTTTAGCTCAATGCTATGGGTAGAAGCATAGGTGATGGAATAGGAAATATATGAGGAAAGTACAAATCTTTTAGACCCCATAAAATTATTATAAACCATCCAACATTGTTACTCTAAGATCAGATTTTGCCATTTACAGTTCATTTGATGCCTCGAAGTGAGGAAATTACAGGAAAGATGCCAAGAACAAGTCTCCGGTGTATGTAACCTCTTGCTCTAGGTTAGGACATTATTCTGAGGTACTGAATCATATGAATTTACAATTCATAACACAGGGCAAGTTAGTCCATGGGAATGAGTAAAATGGGGTGATACCAAGAGAAGAAAAATATTTAAAAATTGGATTTCAAACAGAGTAAAACATCTGGAGAACTATGTAGAACTTAGAACTTATGTTCCTGATCTTGTACAAATTTGATAGAATTGATAGTCCGGGATGGGAATAAACACAGTCTCCAAGGAAGAGACTTAACTTGAGTCACTAGGGCTTTTAATATCTGGCTTGGAACACACAACATGGGTTATCACCATCATCAGTAAGAACAGTAGGTAAGAAAGGCAGACAGAGAGGGAGGGAGAGCCAGAGGGGAAAGGGAGTACAGTGGAAAGAGAGGGATGGGGATGGAAATGGGGGTGGAAAGAAGAAGAGAAGTTAAAGGATAGGAAAAGAAAGAAGAAAAGAGGATTGTTTAATTATTTTCCAAAAACCTGCCTCCCTGAGCTTATATAATTATTAACCTGGGCATCCCAATAAGATAGAGAGACCTTCAAACTCATGATAATCAATCCGTCTTGACCTGGGTCTCCTTCCCTGGCTGGGCCACATCTGACCCCCAGGATTCCATTTCCTGCAAGTTTATTATTGTGGGTCACAAATAAATTTTGAATTCCTGCTAAAGCCAGTGGATTCTTTGACAATTATCATGGAACCAGATAAAGGTAATAATTACACTAACTTTATGAATGATTGTGAATGAATATGTATGTCGTAGGTATGTGTGTGTGTATATACACATCTATTTCTTTCTACCATGATTATTAAACTGTATATGTTCCTGGAAGTCCTAGTTCTACATATTTTACAATACATATTTTGAAAAATACATACTTACTACTTTGTTGGGGTTTTTTTGTTGTTGTTGTTTTTATTTTGCTCAGCAATTTATTATTTTTTTCATTGTGTTATGTTAGTCACCATACAATAATCACTTCGGTCTTAATTATCTGTTTCACACTTGGGCATAATAATCACAAGTGTATCTTCTCCATAATTTGGAAAACAACTGATAAAGGAGAAAGAACTTAGCCAAGACACATTTTTCCTTTTCTTCTTGTCTCTCTTGAATTATAGGTAATGGATATTTTAAGCATAAGAGTACAATCCAGCCTGAGGCTTAGAACATCTACATTCCTCATTGCTTTCAGGCAAGATAGAGTGCTATTATAAAATATTAATAGAAACATAATATGAAAGCACAAGTATTCCAACAAACTGGCAGTACAGCTCTATTTGACAGGAATAGTTGTGGTTTTCAAGGAAGCCATCTCTGCTCATTCTAGAAGAAGCATGAACTCATTAGTCTAAAAAGTTCCTGAACCACCTGAATGTGAAGGCTGCCAACTACAGCTGAGCAGTGGAAGGGACATTTATATACACAATTCCTGGGAGAAATACTCCCAGGAAATACCACTGGGGGAGGAAAAAGGTGATGATAGTTAAATCAGACACAAGACCAACCCAAATCCTTCTTCTCTGATCTAAATATGGGATTCAATGTCATTCTCTTGATTCCAAAATAATCCATGTTCTGTACTAATCAAGAGCATAAGCAGATCTCAACTACAGAGTCCCAGGCCCTAAAGATCTGTTTCCAGTGGTAGCAAAGAACACGTCATGCCATCAATATCTGTTTACTGCAAGTTTTATAATCCGATTCCATATGTGAAAAATTGCACGTATTTGCCATTATTTACTCATAAGAAACTAGAAACGTCAAGGCAATGTGTTCTAAAATAAGATGTTAGGGGCACCTGGGTGCCTCAGTTGGTTAAGCGTCTGCTTTCGGATCAGGTCATGATCCCAGGGTTCTGAGATCAAGTTCCGCGTTGGGCTCCTTGCTCAACAGGGAGCCTGCTTCTCCCTCTACTTCTGTCCCTCGCCCTGCTTATGCCCTCCCCCAGCCTCTCTCATTCTCTCTGAAAAATAAATAAATAAAACCTTCAAAAAAAGTTAAAAATAAGCTGTTAAAGGCAACAGGTTTTTGTGATCACTGCCCAAAGGGGAGTGAGTGTCGATGAACAGGGGCTTTAGGGACAGTGTATTAACTCCAAAATGTCTGCATCTGATCACATGAGGGTCTCGATCCTTTTGGCCATCCTGCAGGGAACATGGAGCCAAAAAGCAATTCCAACAAAATCATATAATCCCAAGTCTTTGTGTGTGCATGTGTGTGTCTTTAAAATATAAAGACAATGAATTTTTTTTTTTTAAGTAAGCAGTCTTTCAACTTTTCTGTATAAACACTAAAGGCCATTTGGATGGTTGCCCGGGAAAGCTTGCATAGTTGTGGGAAGTGGATATAGTCTGGCCTGTCACTGCAGCGAAGTTGGACAGATGGCTGGGGACAAGGGAAGCAACACATGGTCGTACAAGAGAACTGGGTTTGGAGTCAGGAGACCATTCTCCAGTTTGGATTTTGCCACTGAATAGTTGTGTGACTAAGATAAAAACACATTTTCTCTCTGGGCCTCAGTTTCCTTTCCAGTAAAATGAAGAGGTTGAATTTAATAAGCCCATACATCTGTAAAATATGATGATTCTATCATTCTAGATATAATATGTGTTAAAATTTTTATGGTGTTTGACTATGCCTTCCTTCCCTCTGTTCCTTTCCCAAAGTGCTTATCAGGATCTACCCAAGCCCAGCCAATGTTTGTTAATGATACAGGCATATTTTAATTACATGTGACAAATAAACCATTAAATCATGAGACATACTTTTAGTTCTGGTACATTCTAATTATTAAATCACCAAGAGTTACCAATGGGAAACTTTACACCTAACTTACCTACTTCCTCAAGACACCATGCATCAGCTAATGCTAGTTTATATTTGAAGGGGAGGAGAACAGAGGAAATATCCATAGGAGATCTGAATTTCCTCCATGAGCTAATTTTCTGAGAAGAAGCCACAAACTGTAATCATTTTAACTCAGAGACCCCACCCCTCTCATAAAACATGTACACCTAGGTACACTAGTAAAACCTGCCTCAGCCCTCAGGCCAGATTGCTACAGTTTTCCCCGGATACCAGCTCCTGACATCTGACGAACTGAATTTCACAACTGAAAACACTAATGTCATTATAAGGTAATAATAAGGTATGCACCAATGTTACCATTTAATCTGTACAACTTACTAACCCTTTAAAAGAGTAAAATAATAAAAAGTCTGACACATTTTTTCAAGCAACATATTAACTCGGGTTTGGTTGGGCTGGGATCTGGACTTATTCCAACAGTTGGTGAAAAGATTACTAATTCATACATTCTTTCCTCATGTGAAGATAGAGAGATATCATCCACTTAGTTTTGAAAGCATAAAATAAAAAGAAAACACCAAGAAAAGATAGGCAAGCTAATCGTTACGATCATCATACTTAGAAACACAAGGGAGCACCAAAGCTGAAACGTTTATTGTAACCAGGCACCCAGAATATAACCTGATCACAGGGGAAGATAGGGGAGCAAAAAGACACCAGAATAGATTATCCTCAAGTGGTGCAATCTTTTACAGGCTAAGAAGCAGTGTGGAGAATTTTTACTTAGTTCCTTAAACTGTTGGGTGAGTTTGAATTGCTACATCACTCTAAGTGATGATATTTCAGTGTAAAGTAGGAACATCTAGTTTTTTTGTTTTCTGTTTTGTTGTTGTTGTTTTTCCCCTCTCTAGATGTACTCTTGCCTGGAGGCAACATTACTTGTAGAATAATGTATCTGAGAAACAAGTTTTAATAGTGCATCATAGCTGTAAACTAATTTCTCAGCAACCAGGTCATACTGCCAAGATCCCTGCTTTTGACCCTTGCTCTAATTGCAGATACAGACACTGTAAAGCGAGTTGCTTATTTCTCAAGCATTTTACCTCTAGAAGTGTTGCTGCATACCACGCTGTGCACATGATTAACTGATCTGATGAAGGGTCAATGCTGACGTGTTCTAGATCTCATTTGGATATTGAATTCATTGTGATCTATCAACTATCCACCTATATACAACTATACACCATTATATAAAAGTGGTTGCAGAATGACCTTTGGGAGTTTAACTTCTTTCCCTGAATGTGTAAGGTACGACTGCCATTCTGAGGGCTGCTCAGTGTCCATGCGGAGAATAGAAATAAATCGTGATGATTGAATATAGAGAATTGGTTCAACAGTATTAGGGAACTGACGAGACAAACGGAAATGGCAAATTGACAGAGTAATAGGATAGGGAGACAAAGAGAAGAAGTTGAGGTTGCTGGAACCTAGTAGTTGAAGGTGACTGAAAGTCAGATCACTGAAGAGGGGGTCGCCTGGTGGAGGTGGGACCCCGAGCGGGACCTCTGAGGAGAAGGCGCAGCTGCTCAGCAGAACCTGGCTCTTTGGAGGAATGGGGGGGGTGGGTTTCAGTGGGGTACTCTTGAATTCAGAGGGTGGGGGGGAGAAGACGGGATGCAGCTGCCATGGCCAAGGTGAGGTTAACAGGAACAGAAAGCCAAAACAGGAAGCAGCAGTCCCCGGCTCCCTTTTCCGACTTTGTTTCCCTCTAGCACCCCCTACTGACAGACCCTAACAGGGCACAGTTCGCAGAGGAGAGATGGGGTTTTCAGAATCTCAGCAGGAGCATCTCAAAGCCCGGACTAGAATGGAAGATTTATTTGTCCCCCCTTTTTAAAGATTTTATTTATTTATTTGACAGACAGATCACAATTAGGCAGAGAGGCAGGCAGAGAGAGGGAGGGATGCAGGCTCCCTGCTGCGCAAAGAGCTTGATGTGAGGCTCGATTCCAGGACTCTGGGATCATGACCTGAGCCTAAGGCAGAGGCTTTAACCCACTGAGCCACCCAGGGGTCCCTAGAATGGAAGATTTAAAACTAAAAGATGATAGTTTAATAATCATCACAGACTGACTCTGTGATTTTCTAAGTAAACTCTAAGTGCCCATGCTATATAATTGTCATTTTAGACGATCTGTAAAGTCATAAGTGCATGTAATATTGTATGTTTAGAAGATATTTTTTCCTTAAAAAAGAAAATAGGCCTTTGCCATAACTCTGTCACCACCTCATAGCTATGTCAGCAAAGAAAGTCTTTTATGAGTTTCAGGATAGACATACATTATAATGAATCTCTCTCTAGTGAATTATAATATCATTTCAGTGTAAAAGAGGCCTGTTTCTAAAGCAAAGTGGCCCATTACTGGAAATAAACAAATAACAAATAGGCAGTTGGTCAACACTGTATCACCTAAAATTAGTTATCTTGTACAACTTTCCTATCTTCTGAATCCCTTCTACATGTTTCTTTAGGGCCTTAGACTTTAGTCATCATAGTGACTTACCTGGATTGATTTGTTAGGGTTTCATGGTGATCCAAATAATCGCATTCCTGTTCCTCAGTAACTTATGGCTCAACAGAAAAAATAAACAAAAAGATAAGCAAATGAGAGTAAACTACCACATTTACTACTAAAATAATTACCCTTGGAGAAGGAGGCTTCTATCTGAAGGTAAGTGGTGTTCCTGATGTGAAGTACAAAATTAAATGAACTGATGCTCCCATGACCAATGATGCTGGCCCCCTGGAGGCCAAATCATATTTAGGAGGGAAGCAGGGCAGAATTGAAGCCCCTGACAAGAATGAGAGAAGGTAAAAATAAAGTATGCCCATTTTCTTATCCATACTCACTAATCAGACAAGAAAATTTCCCTCCACTTGGAGATGGAGCCCAGAAGCTCTACCCTAGTGGAACTGCCACCACATGGAAATAAATACCAAGAGTTAGGGCAAAGTCATTTTCTGTATCCTCTCAGCACACTGGACAATAAATTCTGTGGAGACAGTGGCACCGTCTGTATTATTATAAAATCTTCAATGACTAGGTCAATATTTGGCATTTAATAGTAACTTAATAAGCATTGGTTTATTCTTAATTGATTAATCCTTAGATGGGAATTTATACCTAGGAAACTTAAATTCAAACTCCGGTCTGATACGAACTAGCAGTGCTACTTTTGACAAGTCATTTGGCATCTCTAGACCTCAGTAACTCATCTGTCAGATGGAGTTATCAGCCTGCCGCTAAATGGATTCTGGGATCCATTCCAGTTTCACAACTGTCAAGTCTTCTCTGTGGTTTTCCAGTGCTGTGGAGAATCTATGGCAGATTTTGTAACAATGGAACCAGTGGTACAAATAAACACTAAAGTAAACACGTTTGGTGGGCAGCCAGAATCACATGGGCTGATTCTATGGGTAGGTTGTCCTTCATTTTCCATTCTCTCGGCTTTTTATTCTTCCTGAAGATAGTACCAAAGGTTAAAAAATAGGACTATTATCCTAGTTCCCACCTTCCACATGTCTTCTTTGAACTTTAATAAAGTATTGGAAGACCAGTGAGTATCTTGGTGCAGCCATATGATAATCAACATGAAATCCTCTAAGTAAGTATGATTACCAAGGGAGATTGTTAGAGGAGGCTGTAAGGATTCACAGAAATGGCATGAAAAAAGAGAGACAGGACATCTGAGTTTCACCCAAACCTTGTAACCAACTCTCTGTGGAAATTTATGAAAGTCATATAAACTCTCAGACTCAGGTTTCTCATTTGTAAAATGAAAGGCTAGAATACAATTTCCATTCTCTTTTAAAACCAACATTCGACATTCAGGTTAATGCTCTGAAGAATTCAATGTATTTGTATACCTAAAGAGTTGCCAGCAGAACACACATTTTAAATCTTAAGAATTTTTCCGAGACAGACAAAAAAAAAAAAAAAAAGACTTTTTAGGTTCAACTGGGAGTTTAATTTACAGAGAGCCATTTTAAGGGCAATTTGACATTAACTGCTGAAATTCAGACTATATAGACCCTTTGGATCAGGTACAATACAGAGTGGTAGTCAAAGCACAGTCTTTGGAACTGAACTGGCTGGGCTTGGACAATTGATTTTGCTTCTTCAAGTTCAGTTTATTGGTCTATAATGAAGAATACAATAATAGGGATTATGTTCATATCTATCCCATTGAGCGATTGAAAGGGCTAAATGAGTCAATATATGTTTTTTAAGAATGTATAAATGTACCAGGCAGAGACTAGCCACTTACTAAATGTTAGCTGCAACTATTATTTCTATTACTTTTTTTCCTATTCATGATTTTTTTTATTGTGCCATTAGTCACCATACAGTACATCATTAGTTTTTGCTATAGTGTTCCATGATTCATTGTTTGCATATAACACCCAGTGCTCCATGCAATCTGTGTCTCCCATGACTGGGCTCACCCATTCCCTCATCCCTCTTCCTTCTAAAACTCTCTGTTTGTTTCCCAGAGTCTATAGTCTCCCATGGTTGATCTCCCACTCTGATTTCTTCCCCTTCATTTTTCCTTCTCCTAATGTCCTCTATACTATTCTTTATGTTCCACAAATAAGTGAAACCATATGATAATTGACTTTCTCTGTTTAACTTATTTCACATAGCATAATCTCCTCCAGTCCCATCCAAGCTGATGCAAAAGTTGGGTATTCATCCTTTCTGATGGCTGAGTATTATTGTTATTATTATTACCTTAGATGAATATGTGAACATGTTCATTAATACATGTTTAAGTATTTTCATTCAGTAGAGCCTTTAAGGCAAATAGTAAGAAATCAGCTAATAGTGATTAATTTGCATTAAGAGCTGAATTAAAAGAAGAAAGTAAGAGAGAATAGATAACAAATATGTGATGTTAAGTTTCACAAAGCCAGTCAGGGGGGCATAACTGGAGACAGAAAAGGATGAGGATACCACTGAGAAAATTATGTAGAAACTCTGAGAAACACTTGAAGAATAAGAAGATAATTCTCTCCATCTGTAGGAAAATGTTGGATGCTAAAAATGGAGAGAAAGATCACGGGACATTGATGTACTTGCGCAATATTCTTACTCCTAAATGTTCTAGAAAGATCATTTCCTAGCCCATGACAAGAAAGATCCAACAACACTAGCCTAGTATCTTCCCAGAAATCAGGATGGAAGGTAGATAAGTCAAATCCAACAAGAAAGGGTCCTGCAAAGACCAGTGATAATAACATACCACGAATGAAGATGTATAAGTTTTTCAACCCCCTGCTCTACAAGAGAATAAAGAGGTAAACTAATGACTTATAGTATAACCACATTATATAAAAACAGGCCTCAGTGATAAGGATATGTGAGGTCCATGCATACTGACATGATTTCCAAGACATATTGCAGTAGAAAACAAAAACACAAGGCAGAAAAGTGTGGTTAATACCCATTATATTAAGAAGGAGGATGAGAAAAATGTAAACACTTACAAATTTCTAAATATTCATAAATATGTATGAAAATGCATGAAGTTCTGGAGGGATACACAGCAAGACAGAATGGTGTTTGCATCTGAGAAGCAAGGGAGTAGAGAAGTAAATGTAGTGGGAGGTAGGAAGTAGGGATATTAATTTACCTGCCTTTTCCAGTATGTGTGAATTTATTGCAATGCAAACACTTTTATGAATTATTTATAAAATAAAATACATTATTAAGGAATGATTTTAAATAAGAATTCCAGTTGCCTATAGAATTGAACTTAAGTTGGTATGTTTAGTCTCCTTTTAGATTTTAGTTGATGAGGGAGTGGATTTCATTACATTCTTTTCTAGAGACTCTGCTAGTTTTCAGTGGATTGTGTGAATAGGTCACATTCTGTGAAGGGCTCCAGGGACATTGCCTTTTTTTTTTTTTTAAATATTGTCTCTTAAATCTTCAAATTGCAAGTAGAAATTCTAACATCAGTATTATAAGTATTAAATAAAGCCTGAAAGAAGTTGTAAATTGTGTTAATCACTGCCAACGCTATGTAGACTGTCTTGATGGTGATTTTTCTGAAGAAAAACCTATCATCCAAAATTTGATTCATGCATCCACTCAACCTTCTATCCCTTCATCTTGAATAAGTGCCCATGGTATGTGCAGTGGACAGAATATGGTATTTTCTGTCATGGAGTGGATAATGCCTGGATAAACATATCCACCCAATATCGGACATCTCCAAGACCTGCCTATAGCCTGGGTATCCTCGATCCTCATTGTACATATTGACAGAGATCTCTGGGGTCATTTAATTTCCAACAATACTTCTCCCCTCTGCCAGTGTTCAAATTTAAGGCACGGTCTCAAAAGCAGAACCAGAAGATACTTAACTTTACTTTAGAAGTTAAATAACTGGGACAACATTCATTTACCACCAAGTTTTAAAGACCTTTGTTACCTATATCTAATGAGAAGGGCAATTCTAGCTATAAGAAACCATTTATTTATGCTGAATGTTGGTTTACTGATAGGAAACTCAGGCACTAAATTATTCATTTTTTTTTTCTTGGCAAGTGGCAGGAAGGGAATTGATGAGTCTTTCCTTGCTAAAGTATTTGCCTTTTAAAGAGACTACGGACTCTCAATTTTTTTTTACTGCAGAAGTTAATAGGATAGAATCGCCTTCTGAAAACTCAATAAATAATTTCATAAAATACCTATAAGTTATTCATGGTTGTGTTTTAAGCACGAGTGCAAAGGAATAATTGGAAGATGGCTGAAGTAGATGGGCATCAGATGTAGAGAGCAGAGAATGCGGAGATTCACTACATGACAGAGAATGCTCAGATTAATCCTGAGACTGCAAAACTTTAGACATTATTTCTTGTTTGCTAGTTAATTTGCTCGTTTTCTTTTGTATTTCTAGAATTTGAAAAAAAAAAAAAGTTCTTCGCTTTAGAATTTTTTTTGAAAACTCAAAGTCTTTCTTTCAATCTGCCCCTGAATTTTTGTTTCTCCAGTCTTTCTCTCTCAATGAGCAAGTATTTATTACACATGAATATCATGTCAGGCACATAACTATGTGGGGAGCAAGATAAAAGCACGTCATAATTGATAACATACTGTCCCATCCTCTCTTTCCATGACACTCAGAGGGTCAGTGGTGGATGTTAAGGAAGCAGATTATGGTTAGTTCAAGACTATAAACTGGAAAATATACATAGACAAAGGTCAAAGTTTGGTGATATGAAGGCCTCCAAAATGGTAACTTTCCCTCAAATATTTTTTTCAGACAGAAATGCGAGGCCTTAAATATTAAAAAATAAAAAACCTCTTATTCTTTTCATTTGATAATTGATTGAACATTTGTCTCTTAAGGATCTACTTTGCATACAAGTCTATGGAGACGAAAATGATTATTTGGACCCAGTTTTTGCTTTCTAGGAGCAATCTGAGCCAACTGATACACATATGTTTGATTCTTCTATGCAAAGCATAGAAAGCCTTTCATTTTGGGGGTGTGAAACTTTCAGGAATCCTTTGCCCTGCTTTACTTTTGTCCCTAAAAACCTTGTAGAATATTCTTTTTTCCTAAGATTCTCTTAAGTCCTCGAGGGTTTTTGTGATTTTCCCAGAGTTTGGACTGAAATAGAAAACAAATTAGAACATCAAGAATATCAAGAAAACATATCTTCTATTGTCACATCTCTCTGTCTCTGTTTGTTCATGGAGATTTCCCAGGACTGTTTTTCATTCCCCCTTTTCTTACTCTAAGTTCTTTCTGTATTTTAAATGCTGTCTGCTGTCCTAAGACAATGAGAGTAAGTTCTTTCTTTCTCTATGTTCCCACGGATGGAGGCATTGCAATGAGAAACACTCAGCATAATACTGGTTCTCTAACTGGGGGAACATCAGCATGTTCCCTGCCTCTCTAAGCTTTAGCTCATTTTTTGAAAAATGGGCTTACCAATACCTACCTACAAGAGTGTCGGTGAGGGTTAGAAATTGCCTGAGGAGATCTGCCATTCAAAATTAATGGTTACCCTTTACCTAGATTTATATTTGGCCCTTATATGATTCCACCCAGTTCTTTATGAACCCCCTATACCTACCCCAACACTGCTGAAATGTCCTTGAGGTTAGGGACCATCTTTTTCACTTGTTTAATCTTCATAGTAATTAAAATGTGTGTTTTGCAACTTCAGAAATACTTGTTGATGGGTCATGATGGCTATCATCATATTTTATCTTTAATGACAGAGAATAGGTAACAAACATACAAATAAGAAAACTTCAGTATAGATTAAATTTTTCAAATGCTTATGGAATTTGTGTTATCTCCAAAGTACATCTGAAAACATAATCAGACTATATCACAGAAATGGATCATATACAAGGATTCTGAGTCTGAGTTTGAAAGATCTAGACGGTTGCATAAGTTACTCCAATAAAAAGAAAGTGATGGATGGTCTGGTAGAGGATTTTGTTAATTAAGCACTGGGGTACAGAAGAGAAAAATGTTAACTCCAAGCTGGGAGATTTAGGTGATTGTTTTGAAAAACAAAAAAATAAATAGACTAAGTGTCTATTTATGTCAAATCCTAGAACCACCATAAATTGAGCATGTACTATAAACCCAAATACTTTTTATTTACTATCTAATTAATTCCACACAATAACCATATGAGGTAGGAATCATGATCCGCATTTTACTAATAAGGAAACTGAAATTAATTACTTAAGGTCATATTCTTTCCAGTGACCATATGATAAATTCTTACAGACCAAGGCTAGAATGAAGACTTAGAGAAAAGGGGCCTAAGAAACCCTAGGATCTATTCGTGTTCTCTGCTGTATAGTCTAGGGTGACCCAGGTTAGAAGTAGGTCACCCTTCTAACCTGGGTCACCCTAGACTATACAGCAGAGAACATAGTGTCATGGGCTCCAGCAAGCTCTGTAGGCCCTAAGGATTCTAAGTATGAGTTTGGGTTTAACTTGACATGATTATTATTTTCCACTTGTGTTGCTTTTACATACTCCTCAAAAATAAAGAGCAGTAGAGAATTTAGTGGTTTAGGATATGGGAATAATCTCCATCAGGTTCCATTGGAGACACAGCTCATGTTTAGAAAAGTGGTCAGGGCAAGATCCCGAAGCAGTTGGAAGACCATTATTCATTCAGCCATGATAGTCATCATTGATAAGGAATATTGAAGAATGGAACAGCCTCAGTTACTTAACAGAGTTCATATAATTTCCGTACATCTCCAATAGAGCCAGGACTATCAACGTTCTTTCCACCTCTCTCTCACGTCTCTGACCTTACTTTTGCATACTAACTGTAAAAAATAATACGTACCTTTATATCTCTTGCCAAGCATCTTAGCGTGTATATAAGTTCTCCATGTTTGAAGTCTACCATCAATTTCCATATTGGATTTTTTTAAACTCATGCTTAAAAAACAAACAAACAGCATTTTATGTCCCCACAAGTATGACTCAAAAACATGTTTGGACATGATTCAGAATAATTTATTTATTGCTATATGTCATAATCTACTTTCCTCAGCTGATTTGAACCTGGAAGTATTTTCTTTCAGGCAAGCAAGATTTTTTATCTTAAAAAGATGACTTTAAATGACTTATTTATGTTTACTATTTATTTATAACCATCTTAATACTTAAAAATTACTCTCTGTTCTTGTCCTTCACCACCACAAATGATAACAAATAATTCCTTATTCACATAGCTCCTTTTCCCAGGCCTGTACCCCAAAGCTAAACCAATGAACCATGCAACTTGGCCACAGCTGTTGAAATAATGAAGGTCAAACTGTTGCTAAGTATTAGCTAAAAATAAAATATTAGCTAATTGGGAAGAATATATGGCAAAATGACCGTGTGTGTGTATATACATATATACATGATATACCCTTCTGAATGACCACATGACTAATTGTATATTCTGTACATGTTTGTTTTAATCAAGATTAACTTAATTATAAGGAACTGATCCACTTAAAAAGAAGATTCAGAGGATTTATTGTAGAGATGCAGGAGGCACAGTTGGACCTCACAGGGCCAGTGGAACCAGAAATATCAGAAATGGTCTCTCTCTCCCTCTCTCTTCCTTCCCCCTCCGTCTTCCCTTCTCCCATCCTGCCTTCCCATGATTTCTTCCATGCTTTGATATGTGTTTTCTTCATTTTTGCCCTTTCAAAGGTAGAGTTTTTCTTCTATTGTTGCAAGTTCCAATCCAAACCACTCATCTCTCTGGAATGTTGGAATCTCTTTTTCCTTTCTCATCCACACCCATAACTTCATACACTAAATTCTACTTTGCTTTTGGGTCCAGCTCAGATATTATCTTCCTCATACAGTTTCACCTGATTGCCCAGCTGAAAGTAACCTTAAACTTTTATGAATTTTCAGTGTACTTTATGTTTCATCTCCTATAGCTGACTTCATTTTTATATTAAATATGCATCTTTGCTTTCTTTCTAGAAATCAGACACTGATGTCTTACACATGTTTGGATCTTGCCAAATAAAAACTATTACTCATTTGCTTTGTTGGAATTGTCCTATGTGACCTTAGCAGACTTCCCTAGACCCAATGAGTGGAGGTCAAAAGGAGATAGATTTCTTCTCAATAAATAGGAAAAAATAAAACTCCAACTCTCTATAAGGACTGCCCTCCAAGTGCCCTCTTGAAAGCCCATTGGAACCTTAAAATAAGAAGGCATATTGATTAAGATGTGTATGTGTCTACAAGTAACAGAACAGCTAACTAAAAGTGGCTTAAACCACCAGGCTTAAATTTTACTAAAAATAACTTCCAGGATTAATTTGATGACATGATGATATCATTAAGGGTAAAGATTTTTGCTTCTGTTCACCTTTACCATCTTTGACACATTGGCGAACTTCTAAGTTTACCCCCTTCTAAATTCAAGACAGTTTCCATAGTGTCAAATATCACATACAAACAAAACAGCTGACCAAAAATGAGACCAAAGTTACAGATGCTCTGTGCTCCAGCCCCACTGTCAGGCACTGGGCTACATGTCCCCGCCTAAGTCCAGCCTGGTGGAGGCCTTGAGACATCTAGACATCTAGACATCTAGACATCTAGATATCTCCACCCGCTAGGTGTGGAGAGGATGTCCTTTGAAAATCAGAATTCCACCAGCAGATAGAAGGTAAGAGGTAGGTGACTTCGGGATATTTGATTGAGCATATCTTTTTCTGAATGATTTAATACAATGCCCTTTACATAGCTGAGGGCATTTAACTGTTGGGTGACAGAGGGTGGAGGACATAACCTTTAAGACCTTTGTTAAACCTCAGTTTTTATGGCTAAATGAGCAGGTAAGCTAGATGGTACGTGTTTATGATTCAGTTTCTCCATAATTCTGTGCTCAAGGTCGTGTCTTAGACCTCTTTCTTAAGCCAGTTTATTATATAGGTTTTGAACTTTCCACCACCTAGCTGTGGAGCCGGCTCAAGTCATCTCTTTTCTTTCATTTTGCTTTCCTTGTATCTAAATTTAGAACTCAGTAGCCTACAAAACATATTCTAATCCAGTGTTCTTTGGTTTACAAGGCTCATTCCAATGAAGAATTTTCTGATCTCATGACTTCCTTCTGGAGTTATAAACTAACGTGGAATAGGACATTACTGTCTCCTTATCAAAGGTAAAGACAATGCGCAAGACCAATATGAGTGTGCTCTGAATGAATGCTGTCCCTAACAGGATGTTCCAGCTAATCAGATCTGACCCCGGGTGGGGCTGGAGAGAGGAAAGGAATTGCAATCAGTTTTCTATCCTCAGACACAAAAGCTTTACTATGTTTCCAGGGCAGTCTGTGTCTTTGTGTTTTATAAATCATAAGTCCTGTAGATATATAAGTATGAAGCAAGTTTCTATTATAAAGTTCTTTGCTTTTTGAGAATATAAATTCTTACACTTAATCAAACAGCATCTCTAGAGTTATTGTTTCATTTGCATGTTTTCATTAGGATGAAGTTGCAAAGGGTAGAGTTGTTCTTGTTTTTGTTTTTTAAGGGACGTAGGCACAGAGTTGTGTCTGAATTATTTCTTGTTACTATGAAAAGGAACTTTTTTCCCAGCCCGTAAGAAGTTGCTTGTAAGAAATGAGGACTAGAGAGAAATTGTCAAAGAAATCTCTCTCATGACTGTGAGATGCCTGGCAGCCGGTGGCAAAGGGTGGCCCAGTGTTGGGGAAGGACTTTGTCACGTTCTGCACCCTCAGCCACTGATGACTCTGTGAGCAAGCACGTAAAGACAGTAAGTTATGGACAGCCATAAGATATCTCGAAAGTGCCAACATTTAGGGCACCTGGGTGGTTCAGTCATTTAAGTGGAGGACTCTTGGCTTCAGCTCAGGTCATGGTCTCAGGGTGTTGAGATAGCCCCTGGTTCCTGACTGCTGCCCCTAGGGCTCTGTGCTCAGCAGCAAGTCTGCTTTAGGATTCCCTCCCCCTGCCTCTGCCCCTCTCCCTGAACTCTCTTAAAATAAATTAATAAATCTTTTTAAAAAAAGAAAGCAACATCTCTAGTGACAATAGAGAGGGTCTTTCTACTGATTCCAAAAGTACTGACTCTTGACTAGGTAAAGCTGAAACAGGAGAGAAACAATATGTTTTCTAATACTTGGTAACTGTTTTAAAGGGACTGGTCTGCAAAAACACTGAGTCACTCCTTTGTTTTAACTTAGAAATGCTTCAGGGACCACTTTCCATTGTGAGAGATGGTTCTGAGGCTGTACCAATGAGTGGCCATGCAAAAAAACCCCAAAACAAAACAAAACAAAAAAACCTTACTTCTAATGCAGGTTAGCTAAAATTGTACAAAAACTTTTTTGTGTATAAAACATATCTTTATGAATATTCCTAAATGTTTTCCTCTCATGTAAACTTAAAAAGTTCTTTATTCCTCTTCAATTGAAAATTGGTAATAAAAATAGTGATGATGAAAACATATATATAGAATGCTTGTTCAGGGGCCAGCATGATAATTCTGGATGGATTATCTTGTTTCACTATCTCCCTCACCTAAGAATTCTTATTATTTCTGTTTTACATGTGAAGACACTTGGGCTTTAGAGAACCTAATAGCAAATTTAGGATATGAAGCAAGTGTGATTGGTTCCAGAGCCTCTGATCCTCTCTACCAGTGTCTCTCAACCTTGGAGCTAATGATGTTTTGGACCAAATCATTTGTTTCGGGGAGGGAGTTTCCTGCGTGTCATAAGATGCTCAACAACATCTCCGATCTCTGCCCCCTGGACACTGGTGATTCCAGCCCCATCCCGGTCCCTGCAAGAGGTGAAAATAAAAAAAAAAAAATCTATCAATATTATAAATATAAACTTTATATAAATATAAACTTAATATTTATCAAGTTGTCTCCTGGAGGGGTAAAATCACCCTGGTTGAGAACCACTGCTTGATGCTCTACTGCTCACCTGCCATTTCATCATCTTGGAAGGGAACATCAAAGCCATTTAAGAGATGTTTTAAAAAGGCCCTGAAAGTTTTAGATGACGGGGCCCTCAACATGGCCTGGGAATTGTTGGGAACAACCGATTAACTTTCTGTCCATGCTTCTGAATTCCACATCATTTGGGAGCTTGGGATTCAGAAAAATAGGATCTGGTCTTAGAGTCTAGTACCCAGGCTGACGTGCCTTTAGGATTGCCCTTCCTCCACGCCCATTTCCTACTAAACCTGGCCCAGCTGAATGGCTTTATCCAAGAGCTGCTTGAGCAGATAATCAAAATGACTGATTCAGAATTTAAAGTTGAAATACAAAGCAGAGATAGTGAATGAGAAGTTAAAATACCAGGGTGACCTACCGAGAAATTGTATCAGACTTTGTGAAGTGACCATGAGCTTGCTTTTTTTTTTTTTTTTTTTTTTTTTAACATCTAGCTTCTTAAGAAGAATGAAAGGAGTTTCTTCCTTCCCCTGGAAAAGTAACCAAGCCCTTGCTTTCCTAAATGCACACACATCGTGCCACCAGGGGGCGGTTACTAGCCTTCTGAGTTTGTGTTGGACAGCCCTGAAATTAACTCATAACCAAGTGTTTTGGTTTCTAAGAGTTGGGCCCAGGATGCTACAGACAGAGAGAGACTGTTGTTTGATCAAGGTTTGCATGAAGCTTTGTAGTGGGAGTGAGGGAGGTGACCGCTGAAAAGCCCCGTTTGTTACTGCCTAGAAGTTAGAAAGGGCCGCATTTTCAGATGTTAGCGATGTGGAGACTTAGGCCTGTTTTTGCGGCACTGGAGGTAAATAACCCGCTAGGGAAATGTTGATGAGACCTGAATAGTTTTATTAGATTTACCTCTGATTCCGTACCCTAAACCCGCTTCAGAAAGATTAAAGAATAAAACTTAATCAAATTTTGGACAATAAAGAAAACAGAATGCAATTGAGTTACCACATAATACATATTTAATTTACACAGATTCAACACTCAGACTTCAACAAAAAAATTATTAAAATTTTAAAAACTGATTATACATTTTCTAATTTCCATATCATGTGTATTAGCATATACCTTATGAATTTATTAATACACATCACTGTCCAAGTTTTACACACATGTCAACGCATATTGAATATTCATAAATAAGGCTTATCACATAATGCTATTACAGACATTAGTTGTTACTATTTTTTTTTTAAGATTTTATTTATTTATTTGACAGACAGAGACCACAAGTAGGCAGAGAGGCAGGCAGAGAGAGAGAGGAGGAAAGAGGCTCCCCGCTGAGCAGAGAGCCCGATGCGGGGCTCGATCCCAGAACCCTGGGATCATGACCCGAGTCGAAGGCAGAGACTTTAACCCACTGAGTCACCCAGGCTCCCCAGTTGTTACTATTCTTAATAATAATAATTTAATGGAGGATTCAAGAGGCTTTTAACAGTAATCCCTTATGTTAGGAAATCAGATCCTATCCTCTGCATTAAAAAACGCCCCTTATAATACAAAGTCTCCTGCCGCAGGGAATTCAGACTTTTTGGAAGTACAAATATATTAATAAGTCATTGGAGTATAATGAGTAAATGTAATTAAAAAATGAGGGGGGAGAAAAGGAGGGAGGCAGGGTTGAGGAGGGGAGGGGAGGGGAAGAAGCAATTCTACCACCAGGTATCAGATCTGTCTTCTAGACAGGACGAAGAAGAAAAGAAGGATAAACAACGCAAGAGAGCTCTCAGCTAAGTACATCCCCCCTAACTTGTTCAGCAGGTGCCCTAGCTGTTGACTTCTGTTTGCGTCTCATTGGCCTGACGTGGTCACATCTCTGTTCCAGTTGCGGAGAAGTATGGGGGACTTAGGATTTACAACTAAACATGTTGCTTCTCAGAACAAAATAGGAATTGTGTATGTTTAGAAACTGGCATGCCGGGTTGCTTGGGTGGCTGAGTCAGTTGAAGGTTTGCCTTCAGCTCAGGTCATGATCCCAGGGTCCTGGGATTAAGCCCCACATGGGGGAGGGGGGAAAATACCTGCTCAGCAGGGAGTCTGCTTCTCCTTCTCCACTTGCCTCTCCCCCAGGCATGTGTTCTCTCCCTTGCTCACTCTCTTAAATAAATAAATAAACTCTTAAAAAAAAAAAAAAAAAACAGAGAGAAAGAAATTGGCATGCCTCCAACCTTGACATTTGGCTTGAAAACTCGTGTTGAATAGACAGCTAGAAATGTCTTTCCCTCTCTTTTTTCTCAATAGATAGATAAACAGATGTAGAGAATGATATCTGCATGTACGTATACACATATGTATGTTGATAGATACACAGACATATATACACACATGTTTGTGTACATGTATATACATGTATGTGCTGTTTGTAATGAATTACATACATTTTATGAAAATACAGGAAGAAGAAAAGGAGTATTTAAGGAATTGCCTTGAAATAACTGGAAAAAAACACTGTTTGTTCCATACTAGATACCATTCTCTTAAATAGACTGTTGGGGCACCTGGGTGGCTCAGTCATTAAGAGTCTGCTTTCAGCTCAAGTTGTGGTCCCAGGGTCCTGGGATCAAGCCCTGCCACTGGCTCCCTGCTCAATGGGAGGCCTGCTTCTCCCCCGCCGACTCCCTGGCTTGTGTTTTCTCTCTCTCTGTCAAATAAATAAAATCTTTTAAAAAATAAAATAAAAAATAAACTAGACGGCCGATGGTCTTGAAACTTAATTTATAGAAATATACTTACAGTAGCCAAAAATAAAAGAGAACACTTATTAGAGGTGTAAAGGAATAAGTTTTGAAACAGTGTAAGAAATTATTAAAGAACAGATTGATAGATTTGAAAGTATTCAATTTTATATCTCCATGTGATTAAAATACATATAACCAAAAGGAAAACATCTAAATGTAAAATGCTTATATTTGTTATGATAGAAGTATAAAGAGGTTAATATCGTCACTACATCTTAAAAAGCTTATTCAAATGGATAAGGGAAACTGTAAGATCCTAGCAGATGAATTGATACGTATATGAATAAACAATTTGCTCAAGGAGTAAAAGGAAAACAAACAAAACAAAACACTTGGGGAACTTTATTCCTCACTGGGTTTCAAATAAATGAAAACAATCTGGCATTTTAATGTATACCTGGTAGAGAAATGAGGACCTTTAAAAGGCAGTGATAACATCTCGAATTTCCATTTGGAGCAACACATTGCTGATACCATTGTAAATTGACACGCATATTTCGATATGTGACGGGGAGAACTGCTGAAACTCCAAGTGGTTGCATCACCCAGAGCATTTTGAAGGAAAGCAGCCTCCAGCACCCCTCTCTGCATAATTCGTCATGGTTCATGAGCATCCAGGAGAACCACACCTAGTTCTTTGCTCACCATCACAGGCACCAGGGATCAGCACAAGAATTAAAGGTAAATAACACAGAGCAGAGTCGAAAGAAGCCAAGGTCTCTAACACCTGGGTGAGAAACATTTCCCAGTGCAGTGCTCCATACCAGAAAGTGACAATATAACCAAATCAAGATTCATTTCACTGGGAAGTATGAATTCTAGTGAGCTGATTAATGTTATGTCAACTTGGTCAGGCCATACTACCCAGTTATGTAGTCAAACACCAGTCTAAATATCTCCGTGCATATCTTTTTTTTTTTTTTTTTAGATGACATTATCTTTTCAATCAGTGAACTTTGAGTAAGCGGTTTAACCTCTTTAATATGGGTGGGCTTTGTCCAATCAGTTGAAGGCTTGAGAGGTAGAAGACTGAGATGCCCTAAGGAAGAGGAATTCTTTGTCCAGACTGCATTTAGATTTGGGCTGTCGCATCAACTGTCCCTTGGGTCTCCAGCCTGCCAGACTGTTCTAAGATTTTCGATTTGCTTGTTCCCATAATCATATAATCCTTCAGTTCCTTAAAATAATTCTATCAATGTGTAGATATATCTGTATCTCCTATTGGCTCTGTTTCTCAAGAGAACCCTAAGCTAAGGTGGCTCAGTTGAGACCAAGTTAACTAATACTACCCTTTCCTAAATAATCCTGGAAGCTTAGTGCCCCTGGAGTAATTACTAATGTGTATTCCCAATTCCACTCTATTTTAACTACTAAGGTAGAAATCCATATAATGGTTATTCTCATAGATCAAATCACTCAATGCCTGGGAATCGTGACAGATGATAGTAGTATTCATGAATCATGCATCCCGTACCTGAAAATTCATTTTAACAGAGAAAATTAAGCCTCTTATAACCTCACTTTTTTTTTTTTTTTTTCCCATGTCACTCTGTTGATCAGTGTTATGGACCATTTACAAACATGCTGGTACCAAAGCGAAGCAAACCAGTAACTTCCTCAGTTCAGAGACTGAAGAATATTTCAGACTTCCATCTAACTCATAATTTGCCTAAACTTCAGACTTCACAGTGCAGAGTGTCCCTCAACAGTATACTAAGTCCTAGTGCTAAGGCAATTTACTATGTCAGAGATTCATGTGAATACCATCTTTTTGAGCATGCTTGGCCGATGTGAGCACCAACACGCCTTTCTCCTATAGGCTTTCGACAGGTATAGTTAGGTTTCAGAAATGAATGGCTTCTATTGAATGGGGCCACTTTCTGTGTGGTTACTTCCTCTTAGCTCAGTGAAAACCTTCTTCATTTCTCCTCTGCTTCTCTCCATTATGATTATTTCCCATTTGTGCCTCACTGAACCTGGTTAACCATGTCTCCTTGTTTTGCTTATTCATATGTGGGCTCCTCACCATGTTTGAGGCCCCAAATGATCAGTGTCTGAGTCAGCAGACCAAACTGATATGGGAAATGCCCTGTCTTAATCCTATGATCGTTTTCTGAAGATACATTAAAATAAACATTTTCAGTTTTCACGAAGTCCCTTGCCAATGAGTTTGCGGGCAAGAACTATATTTCTTGGGTAGCTTGAAACGTATTCCTAATGAATGAAATCCTCTCTATTTTAGAAGGCATTTTAAAGTTGAATGATCCAAAGAAAAATTCTAATGAGAAGATACTGTTATTTTTAGAACTGGTATCTGTCCCACAGTTTGAACACAGAAATTTGGGAGAATGTGCTTAAAAGAATTGTAATGTCGTTTGCTACACACACCTTAGAAACAAATGTAAATTTTGTTGCATCTTTGCAACAGCATGCAGTTTGTTTTTTAAAAAAGATTTTATTTATCTACTTGAGAGAGAGAGAGAGAGAGAGCTCGCAAGCAAGAGAGCACAAGCAGGGGGAACAGTAAAGAGAGAGGGAGAAGTAAACTCTTCCCTGATCAGGGAACTGGGCAGGATGTGGGGTTTGATCTCGAGACCCTGAAACCATGACCTGGGCAGAAGGCAGCTGTTTAACCTACTGAGCCACCCAGGCTCCCTAAATTAGACTTCTTAGAGTAGTTTTTGCTTTCATATTTTGCATTTGTTCAGGCAATTGATACCTAAAGTTCAAATACGTACTATTTTCCTCAACATTGTCTATATGTTAAAACTTTTAATCGTTGAGTTAAGTGTACAGGGGATTGTGTCAGATGGGACACTATTAAAAAGCAAATTAAAGCGAGTTCTCATTTCTCCATATAGTCATGGGGAAGCCAAAACTAAGAGTTTCATTAAATCTAACAGTCTCATTTTCGCCATTAGTTTGAACCTCCTCCTCCTACCAAACCTCTGGCCAGGGCTGCTTAATTAACTAATTCCACTTTCCCCCTTCGCCTTTCCTGAGCTCTCCCTCTGGGGCTAATGAGTAGCCACATGTCTAGTAGGTAGACAGCACAGCAGGAGGGAGGAAATGGATAATCAGCCCCATGAAGAGCAGATACTCTATCACAGACTTCCTTTCATAGAAGGGAAAAATGCAGTAAAGGGCTTCAAGAAGCAACATTTTAGCAATTAATTCAGCCTTTGCAGGAGCTTGCTACATTTTCAGTTTTGCCTTGGAAAGTTTCTCAGGGCATGCTGTTCTTTTCCTTTACAGTCCTTTTCAGTTTGTGCTCAGAGTATGCTGGTTTATCTCTGCAGTCCCGTCTAAGGCATTAGGGCAGTGTCTCCCAGACACCCCAGGGCAGAATTAATCCCACTTTACCCAACATCTCCCCAAGTTCCTTGTGAAGATTTTCATTTGACAAGAATGTGTTGATCGCCTTCTTGGTGGGAGGCATTACAGCATTCATCATGTTGTGCTTTTAATTTAGTTTGGTTGTTTTCGTAAATATCCTTAGTACAAAAAGAGAAAAGTAAAAAATCTTAACATTGTGGACTGATAAGTCATCAAAAAGAAAACACACTTGCATAACCAGCAAAGAAGACATTGTTAATATCCCAGAAACTTCCTACCAGTCACTGATCACCTGTCTTTCCCAAAGGCAATCTCTGCCCTGACTTTTACCATAAATTAGGTTTTCCTTTTTTTTAACTTGATATAAAGTATACGCCTTCTGAAATCTATTTTTTGCTCAAAATTGTGCCTATGATTTGATCATTTTCACTGCTGAACCATATACATTGGATGTACAAAGATTTTATTTCTGTATTCCAGTGTTACAGGCACTGGAAAAACTGGTCTTAGTTTATTGACTGATAGGTACTGCTGTTAGGGACATTGCTGTGCATATTTTTGTTTGCACATATGTTCACATCTCTGTGCAGTATATATTTAGGAGTAGAATTCTGAGATACGGGGCATGCTGATGTTCACTTTAAGAGAGATACTTACTGCAGTATACTTTCGCAGATTGTTCATTTATACACACCTGGCAGTATAGCAGTGCTTCCCCGTCCACATTACCTGCTCAGCAATATGTGCTCTTTTCCTTTTAGTTTAGCCATCCTGCTGTGTATGCATCAAACGGTATGTCTGTCTGGTCTTTATTCTGCATGTTACTTTGCACAAATGATGCTAAAGGGGGAGATGCCTGGGTGACTCAGTTGGTTAAGCAGCTGCCTTCAGCTCAGGTCATGATCCCAGGGTCCTGGGATTGAGCCCCGCATGCGGCTCCTAGCTCAACGAGGAGCCTGCTTCTCCCTCTCCCTCTCCCTGCTATTCTGCCTCCTTGTGCTCTCTCTGTCCCAAATAAATAAATAAAATTTATTTTAAAAATGAGGCTGAAAAGTGTTATTATTTAATGTATATTGGCCATTTTGCACATTCTTTTTTGTGAGGAGTCTGTTCAACTTTTTGCTGAAATTTTAAAATTTGTTTTTATTTGAGAGAGGGCAAGTGAGAGAAAAATTGAGAGAACGAGTTGGGGAACGGGCAAAGTGAGAACAGACTGCCCTCTGAGCAGAGAGCCCGATATGGGACTGGATTCCAGGACCCCGAGGTTATGACCTGAGCTGAAGGCAGATGCTTAACCCACTGAGCCACCCAGGTGCCTCCTGTTGAAGTTTTTTTTGTTCTCACTCTGACTCTATCATATATACATGATAAAAATAAATAAATAAAATTTCTGGATACATTTGTGTATATTGCAAATATCTTCTCCCATGCTCTAAGGTTTAAATTTTCATGGATTTCATAGTATTTTTCAAGTTCTTATTTATAATATGGTTCATTTTTCATTTCCTTGCTTTGTATTAGCACTGATTGTGATCAGCTTAAGGGTTGTTGCCTGCCTCTAAAGTCATGAACAAATTCCTCCTGTCTTCTATATTCTAGAAATTTTAATGTTTTACTTTTTTGTACTTAAATCTAAAGTATGTCTGAGTGATATATGATATCGTGTATGATATAGTGTGATGTAGAGAGTCAAGTTTCAATTTTTTTCCTTATGAATATCTTGTTTACTGTTATGAATTTACCATTTACTGAAAAGACTTATGTTACTTATGAATTCACCATTTATTGAACAACTATGCCTTCTCCACTACAGTGAAAATCTCGCCGTAATCCAATGTCCATATATGTGAGTCTATTTCGAGATTCTGTTTTTTCCATTGATCAATTTATCTACATTTACACCAAGACCCACACTACATTAACTATTATAAATCTATAAAAATTATTGATACCTTTTTTTGTAAGCCTTCTGGCTTAGTTCTTCTTTATGTTATCTTTGCTATTTTTTGCCCCTTGTATGTTCATACAAATTTTGGAATCAGCTTGGTAATTTCAAAAAAAAAAGTCTTGATGAGATTTTGATTGTGATGGTACCAAATCTATAGATCAGTTGGGAAGAATAGGCTTTTTAACAGTATTGCATCCTGCAATCAACATATGTGGTAAATACCTGTGTTTATTTAGGTTCTTTTTAATTACATTTGTAGTGAGATCTTTGTTTAAATGTGATTGTAAAGTCTTCGATGTCTTAAAATTTTATTGCTTATATAAAGGAATGCATTGATTTTGTATTTATTCTATTCAGTGACTTTACTCAGTTCATTTATTAATTGCAACAGTTTATCCATAGGGTATTTTAGATTATCTGCACATATAATCATACCATTTTGTCTTTTTTTTTTTTTTTTTAAGAGAGAGAGAGAGAGTGGGAGTGAGTGGAGGGGAGGGGCAGAGGGAGAGGGAGAGAGTGAATCCTAAGCAGGCTCCACATTCAGCACAGAGCCTAACCCTCAGCTCATGACCTGAGCTGAAATCAAGAGTCAGATGCTCAACGGACTGAGCCACTCTGGTGCCCCTACAGTCATATCATTTTGAATAATGTTTCTGTTATTTATTATTGCCTAATTCTTACTTTTTTCCTCCTTGAATTATTACAGTGAATAGAAGTTTCAGTATAAAATTAAATAGCAGAGCTGACTCTAACTTCCTTCAGCCGTTCTCAGACTTGATGAGGAAGAATTTCTGTGTGTTACTGTTGAACAAAAGTTTAGCTGTGGGTTTGTTTTTTGTTTTTTGTTTTCTTCTAGCTAACCTCTATCAGATTAAGAAAATCACCTTTTATTCCTACCTTGAAATGTTTTTTTTTTTTTCCATAAATGAGTATTGAGTTTTGTAACATGTTTTTATTATATTTTTGAGAATATCCTAGACTACTTCTTTTTTGCTTGCGTATTGTGAATTTAAGTGATTACTCTTAAATATTAAATAATATTTGTATCTCAGAATAAATAGATTTTGTTTGTGTTATGATATTCTTTTAAATTGCTGCAAGGTTTCACTTGTTAATATTTGGTTTTATATTTTTACATCTAAATTCATGTGAGTGAATGGCAGGTAGTGTCACATTTTTCAATGTCCTTATCCAGTTTCCACATCACTAACTGGGCCACCTATGGACATGTTAACCACTGTCTCTCTCTCTCTTATTAAGTATTTTATTTCTTTATTTGAGAGAGAGAGAGAGCACGTGTGCAGGAGCAGAGGGAGGGGCAGAGGGAGAGAGAGAAGCAGGCTCCCCACTAAGCAGGGAGCCTAAAGCAGGGCTGGATCCCAGAACTCTGAGATGATGCCTGAGGTAAAGGCAGGTGCTTAACCCACTGAGCCATCCAGGCGCCCCTCTCTTCTTCTTCTCCTTCTCTTTCTCCTTTCTCCCCTCCTCCCCCTCTTCCTCCTCCTCTTCCTCCTCCTTCTCTTCCTCCTCCTCCCCCTCCCCCTCTTCCCTGTTCTCCTCCTCCTTCTTCTCTTTCCTTGTCACATTTTCTGGACCATTAGTATTTGTAACTGAATGCAAGACTTTGTAGAGGGCTTGCATTGCTTTTATTTTTCTCCTGATCTGTTTCAATTTTGGGTTGGAAGGGAAGGGAAGACTAGATAACATTAATACTTTCAGTGATTGAGGGGCGCCTGGGTGGCTCAGTGGGTTAAAGGCTCTGCCTTAGGCTCGGGTCTTGATCCTGGGGTCCTGGGATTGAGCCCCGCATCGGGCTCTCTGCTCATCAGGGAGCCTGCTTCCCCCTCTCTCTCTGCCTGCCTCTCTGCCTGCTTGTGATCTCTGTCTGTCCAATAAATAAATAAAATCTTAAAAAAAAATACTTTCAGTGATTGAGTGGATTTATGGTGGGTTGCAGTCTTTGTAAAGTCTGATAAACTTCAGTTCTACCTTTATTACAATGCAGTCCTTAAAGGACACCAACTGAGAGCTTGGCTTGGTTACCAGGGGCTGTCCACATGGAAATTCAGTGTTTAACTCTCCAGAGTTGAGCACCACCAGCAACTCTGCACAGCTTCTCCGCCACATGGGAGCAGCTCTTTTGCTAAGCTTCTCCATCTCTTGGCCTGAGCCACTTCTGATGAATGCTTTGGCTGGAAAGAGGCTCAGCTGTTGGGTTCATTTCTCCATGCCTCTTTTCCGACCAGGATCATTGACTGTCAATTGCTGGCCACACTGGTAGCCCTAAATACCATTTGGATTCTCCAACCCCTGAGACCGTCAAAATCTCTGCTCAGTACTTTTGCCTTTCATTACCAGCTTTGACCTGGCTTCTCAGCCTTTCTGTCCACCTCTGTAATGAACTGACCATGTCTTGAGGGACAACATGATGTAATATTTGGAATACTCTAATGAGTACCTCTTCTTTCTGGAATATTGACTGCTTAAGTCCTGGCTGCCTGGTAATTCTTGGATACCTTTAAACCGTGTGTGCATGTGTGTGTGTGTGTGTGTGTGTGTGTGTGTGTGTATGTGGCTTCTTTGTTTCTTTTTCTTTTTTAAATTCAGCTGATTATGTTGTTTTTAATGGGAGAATTGTTCTGCTGCAGGCTAGCCCATCATAACCCGAATCAGAATTAACAATTAAGATTGGAAATAAGAAAATTACTTCTGTGTCACTTATTAGCTACTTTCTTGCCTCTAAGCCTTACTTTCTACATTTATAAGGCTTCATAAAGGCTTTGGGAATCAGGTATTTCTTTCAAGCCTACATTTCAATGGTCTGGGAGCCCCCCTAGGCTCTAGAAATTCTAGTCTACTGAATATCATTCCCCCTATCTAGCTGTAGAATGGAATTCAAGTTTTCTTAAAGATATTTCCATAGTCTTGAATCAACTTCCTTCAAACAGAAGCAAGTCCATAGTGCATACATGTGCAACACACACACACACACATACACACAACCCCTAAGCATAGACACTGTGAGTATCTTAATATTCCCTCCAAACAACTAAGAACAACAACAACAACAAACAACTAAGAACAATAGCAACAACAAACAACTAAGAACAAAGGGTGTGTGTATGTGTGTGAAAGAGAGAGATCAAATAGGAATCACAAAGCCTAAGGCCAACCAACAAAATGCAGCTCCCAGAGTCCTAATGCTCTGCCTTTCAGGAATCTTCTCTCAGCTGTCTATCCCTTTGGGCTCCAACGCATATGAACTCAAGAAAGCTGTTGCCGTAGCCAGCTCTCCTTCCCACACGGGCTCTCCCTCAGCACGCTGATAAGTTAGTTCCTAACTCTTGTCAGCAACACTGACATGAACAAAACAGTTTTCCTCAGGACAAAAACAGTATTGGCAGGGCGCCTGGGTGGCTCAGTCAGCTGAGCCTCTGACTCTTGGTTTTCATTCAGGCAAATGAATGCGTTCAGAAAAACACACCCATTTAAAGGACCTGAAGGCTGAGTCATTTTTCAGCAACCTTGTTAATCTGTTTCCATGAGCAAACTCAGTTGACTCATGCACCAAAGTCACATTTCAGGTCAGAAACAGTTGTTTGACCTTAATTATGTGTTAGGATGTGAAAGGCCACACAGCAGGCTGCTAACTCATGAACTGATTCTGTTCGACCACTCTTTAAACATCAAGGAAAAATCCCTGTAGCGGGGAGGAGTCAAGATGGCGGAGAAGTAGCAGGCTGAGATGACATCGGGTAGCAGGAGATCAGCTAGATAGCTTATCTAACCATTGTGAACACCTACAAATCCAACGGGAAATCGAAGAGAAGAAGAGCAACAATCCCAGAAACAGAAAATCGATCACTTTCTGAAAGGTAGGACCTGCGGAGAAGTGAATCCAAAGCGACGGGAAGATAGACCCCGGGGGGAGGGGCCGGCACCCGGCAAGCGGCGGAGCGACGGAGCACAAAACCGGGACTTTTAAAAGTCGGCTCCACTGGGAGACATCGCTCCAGAGGCTAAACTGGGGGGAAACCCAGGCGGGGTCAACATAACCCCAGGACCCGCGGGGTCACAGAAGGACTGGGGGTGTCTGAGTGCCGCAGAGCTCGCAGGTATTAGAGCGGGGAAGCCGGCTATAGCGACAAAGCCGAGGAGTGAGCTCTAAGCCCAGGGTTACCTTGTGCCGGTCGCAGGCTGGGTGGGCTCGGAGCGCGGCCGGAGGCCACGGAGACAAAAGCGACCCGGCGCTTTTCTCCAGCTCCAACAATTGACTGCTTTCCTCGAGGCGCGACCGCAAGCCAGGGAGGCGGGGCTGTTGGGCGCTTTGCTCTGAGAGCGCACTGAGGAGCGGAACCCCAAGCTCTCGGCTCCTCCGGGCCGAGAGATTGGGAGGCCGCCATCTTCATTCCCGTACTCCGGAACTCTACGGAAAGCGCTCAGGGAACAAAAGCTCCCGAAAGCAAACCCGAGCGGATTCCTTAGCCCAGCCCCTGGCAAGGGCGGTGCAATTCCGCCTGCGGCAAGGACACTTGAGAATCACTACAACAGGCCCCTCCCCCAGAAGATCAACAAGAAACCGATCCAAAACCAACTTCAGTCACCAAGAACAGCGGAATTCCACAGCAGGAGAAAGCAAATCCTACCTGGACAAAATGACAAGGCGGAAAAACTCACCTCAAAAAAAAAGAACAAGAGGCCGTACCGAAGGCTGGAGACCTAATCAATACAGACATAGGTAGCATGACAGATCTAGAGTTCAGAATGACAATTCTCAAGGTTCTAGCCGGGCTCGAAAAAGGCATAGAAGATATTAGAGAAACCCTCTCCGGAGAGATAAAAGCCCTTTCTGGAGAAATAAAAGAACTAAAATCTAACCAAGTTGAAATCAAAAAAGCTATTCATGAGGTGCAATCAAAAATGGAAGCTCTCACTGCCAGGATAAATGAGGCAGAAGAAAGAATTAGTGACATAGAAGACCAAATGACAGAGAATAAAGAAGCTGAGCAAAAGAGAGACAAACAACTACTGGAACACGAGGAGAGGATTCGAGAGATAAGTGACACCATAAGACGACACAACATTAGAATAATTGGGATTCCAGAAGAAGAAGAAAGAGAGAGGGGAGCAGAAGGTATATTGGAGACAATTATTGGAGAGAATTTCCCTAATATGGCAAAGGGAACAAACATCAAAATCCAGGAGATGCTAAGAACGCCCCTCAAAATCAATAAAAATAGGTCCACACCTCGTCACCTGATAGTAAAATTAACAAGTCTTAGCGACAAAGAGAAAATCCTGAAAGCAGCCCGGGAAAAGAAGTCTGTAACATACAAGGGTAAAAACATTAGATTGGCAGCGGACCTATCCACAGAGACCTGGCAGGCCAGAAAGAACTGGCATGATATATTCAGAGCACTAAACGAGAAAAACATGCAGCCAAGAATACTATATCCGGCTAGGCTATCATTGAAAATAGAAGGAGAGATAAAGAGCTTCCAGGACAAACAAAAGCTGAAAGAATTTGCAAACACCAAACCAGCTCTACAGGAAATATTGAAAGGGGTCCTCTAAGCAAAGAGAGACCCTAAAAGTAGTAGATCAGAAAGAAACAGAAACAATATACAGTAACAATCACCTTACAGGCAATACAATGGCACTAAATTCATATCTCTCAATAGTTACCCTGAATGTTAATGGGCTAAATGCCCCAATCAAAAGACACAGGGTATCAGAATGGATAAAAAAACAAAACCCATCAATATGCTGCCTACAAGAAACTCATTTTAGACCCAAAGACACCTCCAGATTTAAAGTGAGGGGGTGGAAAACAATGTACCATGCTAATGGACATCAGAAGAAAGCTGGGGTGGCAATCCTTATATCAGATCAATTAGATTTTAAGCCAAAGACTATAATAAGAGATGAAGAAGGACACTATATCATACTCAAAGGGTCTGTCCAACAAGAAGATCTAACAATCTTAAATATCTATGCCCCTAACATGGGAGCAGCCAACTATATAAACCAATTAATAACAAAATCAAAGAAATACATCGACAGTAATACAATAATAGCAGGGGACTTTAACACTCCCCTCACTGAAATGGACAGATCATCTAAGCAAAAGATCAACAAGGAAATAAAGGCCTTAAATGACACACTGGACCAGATGGACATCACAGATATATTCAGAACATTCCATCCCAAAGCAACAGAATATACATTCTTCTCTAGTGCACATGGAACATTCTCCAGAATAGACCACATCCTGGGTCATAAATCAGGTCTCAATCGGTACCAAAAGATCGAGATCATTCCCTGCATATTTTCAGACCACAATGCTCTGAAGCTCGAACTCAATCACAAGAGGAAATTTGGAAAGAACGCAAATACATGGAGACTAAACAGCATCCTTCTAAAAAATGAATGGGTCAACCAGGAAATTAAAGAAGAATTGAAAAAATTCATGGAAACAAATGATAATGAAAACACAACAGTTCAAAATCTGTGGGACACAACAAAGGCAGTCCTGAGAGGAAAATATATAGCAGTGCAAGCCTTTCTCAAGAAACAAGAAAGGTCTCAAATACACAACCTAACCCTACACCTAAAGGAGCTGGAGAGAGAACAACAAAGAAAGCCTAAACCCAGCAGGAGAAGAGAAATCATAAAGATCAGAGCAGAAATCAATGAAATAGAAACTAAAAAAACAATAGAACAAATCAACAAAACTAGGAGCTGGTTCTTTGAAAGAATTAATAAAATTGATAAGCCCCTGGCCAGACTTATCAAAAAGAAAAGAGAAAGGACGCAAATAAATAAAATCATGAATGAAAGAGGAGAGATCACAACCAACACCAAAGAAATACAAACAATTATAAGAACATACTACGAGCAACTCTACGGCAACAAATTTGACAACCTGGAAGAAATGGATACATTTCTAGAGATGTATAAACTACCACAACTGAACCAGGAAGAAATAGATAACCTGAACAGACCCATAACCAGTAAGGAGATTGAAACAGTCATCAAAAATCTCCAAACAAACAAAAGTCCAGGACCAGACGGCTTCCCAGGGGAATTCTACCAAACATTTAAAGAAGAATTAATTCCTATTCTCCTGAAACTGTTCCAAAAAATAGAAATGGAAGGAAAACTTCCAAACTCATTCTATGAGGCCAGCATCACCTTGATCCCAAAACCAGACAAGGATCCCACCAAAAAAGAGAATTACAGACCAATATCCTTGATGAACACAGATGCGAAAATTCTCACCAAAATACTGGCCAATAGGATCCAACAGTACATTAAAAGGATTATTCACCACGACCAAGTGGGATTTATTCCAGGGCTGCAAGGTTGGTTCAACATCCGCAAATCCATCAATGTGATACAATACATTAATAAAAGAAAGAGTAAGAACCATATGATACTCTCAATAGATGCTGAAAAAGCGTTTGACAAAGTGCAGCATCCCTTCCTGATTAAAACTCTTCAAAGTGTAGGGATAGAAGGCACATACCTCAATATTATCAAAGCCATCTATGAAAAACCCACCGCAAATATCATTCTCAATGGAGAAAAACTGAAAGCTTTTCCGCTAAGGTCAGGAACACGGCAGGGATGTCCGTTATCACCACTGCTGTTCAATATAGTACTAGAAGTCCTAGCCTCAGCAATCAGACAACAAAAAGAAATTAAAGGCATCCAAATCGGCAAAGAAGAAGTCAAACTATCACTCTTTGCAGATGATATGATACTATATGTGGAAAACCCAAAAGTCTCCACTCCAAAACTGCTAGAACTTATACAGGAATTCAGTAAAGTGTCAGGATATAAAGTCAATGCACAGAAATCAGTCGCATTTCTTTACACTAACAACAAGACAGAAGAAAGAGAAATTGAGGAGTCAGTCCCATTTACAATCGTACCCAAAACCATAAGATACCTAGGAATAAATCTAACCAAAGAGGCAAAGAATCTGTACTCAGAAAACTATAAAGTACTCATGAAAGAAATTGAGGAAGACACAAAGAAATGGAAAAATATTCCATGCTCATGGATTGGAAGAACAAATATTGTGAAAATGTCTATTCTACCTAAAGCAATCTACACATTTAATGCAATCCCTATCAAAATCCCATCCATTTTTTTTAAAGAAATAGAACAAATAATCCTAAAATTTATATGGAACCAGAAAAGACCTCGAATAGCCAAAGGAATATTGAAAAAGAAAGCCAAAGTCGGTGGCATCACAATTCCAGACTTCAAGCTCTATTACAAAGCTGTCATCATCAAGACAGTATGGTACTGGCACAAAAACAGACATATAGACCAATGGAACAGAATAGAGAGCCCAGAAATAGACCCTCAACTCTATGGTCAACTAATCTTTGACAAAGCAGGAAAGAATATCCAATGGAAAAAAGACAGCCTCTTCAACAAATGGTGCTGGGAAAATTGGACAGCCACATGCAGAAAAATGAAATTGGACTATTTCCTTACACCACACACGAAAATAGACTCAAAGTGGATGAAGGACCTCAATGTGCGAAAGGAATCTATCAAAATCCTTGAGGACAATGCAGGCAGCAACCTCTTTGACCTCAACCGCAGCAACTTCTTCCTAGGAACATCGCCAAAGGCAACAGAAGCAAGGGCAAAAATGAACTATTGGGATTTCATCAAGATCAAAAGCTTTTGCACAGCAAAGGAAACAGTTAACAAAACCAAAAGACAACTGACAGAATGGGAGAAGATATTTGCAAACGACATATCAGATAAAGGGCTCATATCCAAAATCTATAAAGAGCTTATCAAACTCAATACCCAAAGAACAAATAATCCAGTCAAGAAATGGGCAGAGGACATGAACAGACATTTCTGCAAGGAAGACATCCAGATGGCTAACAGACACATGAAAAAATGCTCCACATCACTCGGCATCAGGGAAATACAAATCAAAACCACAATGAGATACCACCTCACACCAGTCAGAATGGCTAAAATTAACAAGTCAAGAAATGACAGATGCTGGCGAGGATGCGGAGAGAGGGGAACCCTCCTACACTGTTGGTGGGAATGCAAGCTGGTGCAACCACTCTGGAAAACAGTGTGGAGGTTCCTCAAAAAACTGAAAATAGAGCTACCCTACGACCCAGCAATTGCACTCCTGGGTATATATCCTAAAGATACAAACGTGGTGCTCCGAAGGGGCACGTGCACCCGAATGTTTATAGCAGCAATGTCCACAATAGCCAAACTGTGGAAAGCGCCTAGATGTCCATCAACAGATGAATGGATAAAGAAGATGTGGTATATATACACAATGGAATACTATGCAGCCATCAAAAGACATGAAATCTTGCCATTTGCGACGACGTGGATGGAACTAGAGGGTATCATGCTTAGCGAAATAAGTCAATCGGAGAAATATAACTATCATATGATCTCTTTGATATGAGGAAGTGGAGATGCAAGGTGGGGGGGTTTGGGGGGAGGTAGGAAAAGAAAAAATGAAAAGATGGGATTGGGAGGGAGACAAACCATAAAAGACTCAATCTCAAGAAACAGACTGAGGGTTGCGGGGGGGAAGGGGGACGGGAGAGGGTGGTGGGGAAATGGACATTGGGGAGGGTATGGGCTATGATGAGTGCTGTGAAATATATAAACCTGGCGATTCACAGACCTGTACCCCTGGGGATAAAAATACATTATATGTTTATTAAAACAAAAAAATAAAAAAAAAAAAAAAAAAAAAAAAAAAAAAATCCCTGTAGCTATGTTGTTTTGATATGAATTGGCAAGGATAAATAATTATAAGGACATAATTAAGTACCTGGCTTAAAAAAGGAAAAAAAGAGAGAGAGAGAGAGAGAGAGAGAGAGAGATGGCTTTGCAGGACTTCAGTGATGTCAAGTAGAAAAACAAAGTGTCCTGTGCATGAACAGATGTTGATTAATCCCCAGCTGCCTCAACATGGAATGTTTTAGCTATGGGCAAGACTGAATTTTTATTTTTTAATTAAGTGGGCAAGAAGTATAAGAAACCAAGTATAGTAGTCACAGGTTATAAGTTAGAATCATGTGTAGAATCCATCTGCCCTACTTTCCTCTGTTTCTTAGACAACTTCTTGGTGCAATTTATCATTTTTAAAATGTGATTTAACATAATGGACTCTAGAAACAAGCTAATGGGAGCATAACTTGGCTAACTTAGTTTTTAGCAACCATTAATTAAAATGGGATTAATGTTCTTTCCTTCCTTTTGGTTTGGTTTTAATATGTTTAAATATGGCAAATGAAGCAGGGCCAGGTGACCTAACCTAATAAGCACTTTGTTCCTTAAAATCTGTTTAATGATGGTAGGTCAGCCCTCCTGTGTTTGAGAACAGAATGTCTTGGGAAGAGATGCATCCTTTAATGGTGACAGGTGGGAATTCTGATTCTTTGGTCATTAAACACAGTATCTTCTAATACACAAACATGACAACATGGATCAAACTAGGCATAAGTTAAAGCTAAAAACCATCCAAATAAGTAGAGATAACCGATACCCATTTTCTTGTGATATTTTGAGAATTAAAGAGTGCAAAATGATCAGTATGGCAAAGTGAGAAGAGGCTTTTTTCCATAATAACAGTTATGACAAGAGATACTGATACCCAGGACTAGCGGGGGATGGGGAAGCTGCGGATCCTCAGGGCAGCATTAAGATTAAAAACCAAATTGGTTCCTTTACATTATTGGATATAATTCAGTCTGCTTTTCAGGGCTGAAGTCTGGAATTCTCAGGCATATCCTAATAGATACTTTTTTTTTTTCTTAAGATTTTATTTATCTGACAGACAGAGGTCACAAGTAGGCAGAGAGGCAGGCAAAGAGAGAGAGGAGGAAGCAGGCTCCCCGCGGAGCGGAGAACCCGATGTGGGACTTGATCCCAGGACCCTGGGATCATGACCTGAGCTGAAGGCAGAGGCTTAACCCACTGAGCCACCCAGGCACCCCTCCCAATAGATACTCTTTTTGGTATCCACTTAGTCCTGCTTTCCATTAAGGAGCAGAACTGGTAGGCATTTCTTCCAACCTATCCTACACTGGGACTGGCTAACCATGAATGGCAGTTCCCAACCATCATGGCTTTACATCAGTGAGATCAGTGATGACAATTAGATTTTTAGGACCCAAAGCAACTGCTGCCAGAGAATTATTTTGAAAAGGTTTCACAGGCCAAATGTGGGGTCAGTAAGTAAAATCATTTGGTAACAAATTATGTAGGTATAGAAAGGGAAAGTACTACCATGGGCTGCATACATTGTCCATTCCAGATCGATAGGGTTACTTACAAATATTTGGGGTTACCCAAAGCAGTACAGTGTTTTCAGTGGGCCAGCAAACAGCAAATTTTTGAGTAAACGTTAAGTTTGATAAATATATACATAAATTATTCATGTATTTATTTTTGTATTTATCTTTTATTTTAGCTAGAAGATCAAAGGGACATAAATGTTCACTACAGTTTTACTGACTGTAATAGTCTTCATGCTCAGGACAGTTTTAGCAAAGTGAAAATAGCAATTAAGCAATTCACTGCTGTAGCCATTATTTTTTAGCTTAAAATTATTACATAAAGTTTTATATATATATATATACACACACATATATATAGATAGATATATACACACTTTTTTTCAGATTTTGAAGGATCTGTCTGGGTTAGTGTGTGTTACAGGTGCATGTGTGAAAATCTGTAGATTTGCAGATATATGCCTACCACTGAGTTATTTTTTAATGGGCCTTTCTGATCTGGAATCACTTAAATGAAAATATCAATTTGTTTTCTCTGCAGGTAGCAGTTCAGAGAATGAGCAAATGAAATAAACTCTTAGTAGGATATCTATCAGGCATTTAAACTCTGAGGGTGTCTCCTAGTGACATTACAGTATTCTATAACCTTGATGACTCTACTTGGCTAAACCAAATTATAACAATCTCTGATTCTTTTTATTTTGCCTGATGGGAGTTACTTGAAAGTTTTGATGATGGCATGGAGCCTGGATTCTACTGCCCACTTGAGTTAAACGGTGGTTTACCGCATTTCTGCCTGCAATAAAACCTGCACATATTTTACGTATTTATATAGGATAAAACTCTCTAAAGAATTCCCAGAGGAGCACGGAATGCTTCTTCATTCTTCCCTAAGGAACTGGCAAGAATCCATAGCAGATGTGATTAAGCAAATCTTCCCTAAGCTGAATCCTACATTGTTCCCGTGTCGCTTAATCACTTAGGAGTTTTGATCACCATTCTCGAGATCCTCATTGCTAGATTTTGGTTTTGGCTTATATATCAACTCAATTCTTTACTAGTTGGGAGATAGAAGATAGAAAATGACTCCTTCCTAATATCTCTGAAAAACTCTCACTTTACCAAGAATTACGACAGGACACTCTCAGCCGGGCTTACTGTCTCAACATTTCTTTATGGGAATCAATAACCATCTGCTCCCCGTGAGGGAGAACGTGGCTGAGATAAAGACCCCATTGCTGGGAAAAGTTTCCTTCCTGCTGGGAAGCGAGAATAACATCGTCTTCCCCTTTGCACAGAGTGATAACTTAAACATCACGTTATTAACTATTTTCTTGGGAAAAGCAAGTTGAATTTCAGGGTGAAATCACACTAACTACAGTATTATCTGGCGTACACAGGGATACCAATGAAAAGCAAGTTGAATTTCAGGGTGAAATCACACCAACTACAGTATTATCTGGCGTACACAGGGATACCAATGCTGAAGATTGCATCCAAGGAACCTCCTCTGGGAAGAGCCATACAGTCACTCAAGGGCCGAAGCTGAGAGGTGTGCCCTTTTGTGAACATCCTGCTCCTTTCCCCATCCCCCACCCTCCCCCCACCAGCAGTCTATCTCTATAATTAAAGGTATTCACACATCATAAAACCATAAAGCCAAATTCTATGGCATATCAACCCACTTTCAAGGCCTATTGACTTTTACTGTGTCTCTGTCAGTCCGTGGGTGGAATCTTGCTCTTGCTCTGTTTGCCGTTGTTTAATGTTCCCAGAGGTAAATCCTCTCCCACACCAGAAACCAGTATCACAGTTGGTGAACAGCCAGGGACTTGCATGGCTTCCGCATGATCTTGACTTTTCCATTTGAGATCGACTTTGATTCCCTTCCATGCAGTGACGAGCACCTGAAATTGTCACCTCTAAGAGGCTTGTGATTTCAAACATGGAAATCCTTTTTTTTTTTCCCCTTAAAAAAAAAAAAAAAAAGCAAAATGCCCAAGAGAAGAACATGCTGACTTCAATTTGAGACCTTTGAGTTTCTTCATGAGCATTTCCTTAGACTCTTTCTTTTCCATCTCACCTGGGGGGAGCAGCTCTTCTCAGTCCTTGACCTCAGTGCATTCTTCAGCTTTCTTTGTTTGTTTTTCTTTTAATGGACCTGTAGTAATTGCTCCTTTTACTACATACACACACACACACACACACACACACACACACATATATGCAGGCAGGCTGTCACTTTTTCTGGGGATTGGTTTGGCAACCCATCTCCTTGCCATCTGCTGATCCCTACCGAGTTGGGACAGTGAGTGCACAAGGCAGCTGCCCTTCCTTGGGGCAGCCATGAACAAGTCTGGAGCCCCTGACCTCCATTTGGGCCCAGTTGGGGTCTCTGCCACTCCTGCCCCAGTTCCCTCTGGCATCCTTCCCTGGTGTAATCCTGATTGGCTTTTTGTCACCTCAAGGGTGACTTGGTGATGGGAATCAGCAGTTTTTAGAATCTTACACCAGTTGCACCCCTTACCTGTGAATAGAACTGGGTTCCTTTTTCCCTTCTTAGCTCTGCCAGCTCTCCGCTTTTCCGGCCTGGAGGCCAAGGCTCTCCTTGCTCTACTTCTGGACATCTCTGTGTTGTAATTATGTACAGAGGACCTGGTGGTTCCAGGGTGGGGGTGTTTGCTCTATCTTTTGTCCTTTAGTTTTCCTTCCACAATGTCCTTGTGCTCATTTATTTAAGGTGACATGCACTGGGACAGAAAATGTCCTCTCTTCTCCTCACCTGCCATCCTCTTTGCTCTCTTTCCTCTTCACCCACCTTCCCGTGTATTCTCAGGCCTGCTTTTTCTCACCAGCATCCCCACCTTTCACCTTGTTTCTCCTCCAGCCCCTATCTGGGGGAAAGGGTCTTCCTTTGAGCTCCAGAGGCGGAACCCAATGTTTACATTCTCTTCTGTTTCTGCTCCTATTCTGTGCAATGCTTTGAAGAATCAGAAAATAACCTGTTGTGCCTGGAAAAAAAAAAAAAAGTGTGTGTGTGTGTGTGTGTATATATATATGTATGTGTGTGTGTGTGTGTGTATATATATATATATATATATACACATATATATATGTGTGTGTATATATATATATAATGATATATATATATATCATTATCTATCTATCTATCTACATATATATATCACAAGCCCCATTTTATTCAGTCATTTGTTAGTGGGCCTATGGTGTGTTTCTATTTCTTGACATATTGATAAAGCCATTCTTCTTCCCTCCATCTCATATGGGCTGGCACAAATGTATTGTTTCTGCCTTTTGCTGCACTTAGTTCTTTCCTACTCACTTTAACTGACTATGAATTCAAATTAGCATGCTATTCTCGACCATGCCCTTTTCTGATAGTCTGTTCCTAGTTAAACCACCAGTTGGTTTCATAATGATCTTAAAACAAAACAAAACAAAACAAAGGCTATTACCAGTGTTTAAATGTCCACCAGGAGTCAGGAACTTTGGCACTCTAATTTGATTTTATGTGACTAAGATGTAGATCTCATCGATGGGTCCTAATGAATTTGTCTGCCAATAGGATAAGAGCTTTATTACAATCCAAGTGAGCCCACAAAAATCTAAAGGCCAAATAAAAAACCCCCACAAACAGAGATTAATCAGTCAACATTCCAAATTTGACTGGGAAGCAAGCTCTCAGTCCATTCAACAATACTGGTATTGAAAACCAAGGGATCCCTCTGCTTTTTGTCCCACCCAGCTCAACTCTTTCCTTCTGTATTACTATTTCTAAAGATGTATTTATTTATTTGAGAGAGAGCGAAAGCGAACAACAGAGCGAGAACAAGCGGAGAGGAGAGGCAGAGAGAAAGGGAGAAGCAGGCTGCCTGCTGAGCTGGGAGCCCGACGTGGGGCTCGATCCCAGGACCTGGAGATCATGACCTGAGCCGAAGGCAGACGCTTAACCATCTGAGCCGCCCAGGTGCCCCACTCTTATGTATTAGTCAGAATCCATAACTGAGGTCCACAAATCCTTCCTAGTTAGTCCACAAAGGAGCGTTTCCAAAGAAAGATACAGTTCACAGAATTGTTGTGAAGAATGACCACATGGACTATAGCCTGAGACTTTAGGAATGATCCCCTAAACCAGAGAGCAAATCTGGGCCACCATGGGAGGTACCACCTCTGTCATGATGTGAAGTTTGAAGTACTAGAAGCTTCTTTCCTTGTTAGCTAGTCACCCCTACAAACGTATTTCCAGAAACGTATCTCCTCGGTCACTACTGATGCCAACAAAAAGGATGTGCAGCAACCATCCACTCTCTTCATATGTAACCTCGTGTCCAAACATATTTTACACAAGTTCCTTCAATTTTTACAATCTAAATAATGTCCAGAATAACCAGAAAAGCAGTGTAGAGAATATGCTTTTGCACACGTCAACCTTTTCAATATAGCAGGACGCTTTACAGCTGGGCTTGCACATGTTGGGTAAACTCCATCATGCCTTCTTCTGGTCTATGTGTGTCTCCCTGTTTTTCCCCTCTATTTCTGCACCACTTCCTCTCGTGTCTATATTTTTGTGATTTCCATGCTCAGAGTCTCATTTTCTCCCCATTTCTCTCTATGTTTATATCTTTTTTGTATTTCACTGCACCAACAGATTTTTTCCCTTTAATATTTTTTAAAAGTAAATTTAATTATTTTATTCTTTATCTAAGACATTGATATTGTGACATTGAGTTGAATGTGTAACATTCCTTTAAGGAAACATCCTACTCAGGTTGTTTTTTTTTCAAATGAACTGGAGTTGAGGACTGAGTGTACTGAAGTAGAGAGAGTCAAGTCAGGGTTCCCACTCCGCCATGTAGAGTTTATTTAGTTGTATAGTTAAATTCCTGTGGAGGTAGTATATCTACCTGGAAGGGATGTCACAAGAACTAAAATTGTAATTCTTTCAAGGCATCTCCAAAATGTAGGTTTCAGTCGTCCTAAGTGCTCTAAGTCACTGATACTCCTCTTCACCCCCACTCTATGATTGATCCTTCATACACAAAATACACCTTTACCATTCAGCCTCATTTACATATAGCTCTTTTTAAAACTAGTTTAAGTACCAGAAAGAAGACCAGGACACTTCAAATTTCATTTTATGTCATTTAGAAATGTTAACAACTACAATAGCAGTGGAGTTTCTTAAGGAAAAGCCCTTGGGCTCCAAGAAGACCCTGTGATTTTCCAGGAGGCTGCAGTCTTTTCTCCAGAGCTAAAACTCATCAATTCTACACTTGCATTACGAGACACAAATCATGGTGTTATCCAAGGCATAATTTTATAGAGAAGACATAAATTTAAATATTAATTGAATTATGCACCTTAGTAATGCTTTGGGGTCTTTTTTTAAAACAAACTTAATGATAATATACCTGGTAGTTTGATGAACTTATAACCAAATACCTCAAAACCATTAGGTCTGTGTTTTGGGAATGAAAATGTAAGCCTGCATTACTTTGCCAACACTGCTAGGAAAGTCAGTGTTGTATACATAAAACTCAGTTTATTTAATCCCTGTATATTCTTTTATCCCTGAGTTAGTATTGCCCTTTTGATGGTCATCATGACCATATGGCATCTGTGAAATAAATCAGTCCTGTGAGAATAATTTTATTTGGAATACATCCAGTCCTAGCCCAGATAGTATATATAGCAATCTTATTATACTGTAGGAGAAAACAGAAAAAAACAAATTCCTTTCTACTAGCTCTGCTTCAAAGTTGTCATGTGAGTTTTGAACTATCTTAATGTTTATATGTTGGTGACAAGGTTGAATCATTTCCAAGACTGGGTATTTTGTGTCTTGAGCCATGTGACAAATGCCACTAGAAGAACTTAAGACTTTTTTTTCTTTCTTTTTTTTTTTTGGTCTCTAGCACAGTGGGTTTTTGTTTTTGTTTTTGTATTGGGGGTTTGTTTGTTTGTTTTTTTTTCCAAATGCGTGATTAGTACCAATATCATGCTAGCATAAGGTAAAAGTGTCTATATAGTATATGTGTTCTCACAGGACCAACATCTTCCCAGGATTTGACATTTCTTGCATTTCTTGCACTTGGGTAAGAGTATCTATTTCTTGAGCTGATACATATCAGGGAGCAATGCTGCAGAGTGTTCTGAGTTGAATGCTTAAGAAGCCTGTGTTTGTCTAATCCAAGAATGGACATCTTTCTTCTTTCACTTACACTTACGTATGACTTGGGTGATGGACACAATTGTTTCAAGTGAAAGAACCCACTGGAGTCAGATATGTGGTTAGCCAGATTTAATCACCTCCAAACCTGTCCAGTGACATTTCTTGGGGAGAAAGGAGATCTAGATTGATTTATTGCCCTCATATATAATATTTGAGAGAACACTTAAAAAATTACTGGATGATAAACTGATTGGATTGTGTTATTTATCTGACATATACTAATTTTTCCTGTCCAACACTGGACAATCTGGATCTCTTTGGAATATGTTTCTGTCACAGGCAGTGACTGTACTCTAGTGACTATACTCAAAGAAGCCCAGAGAAGATGAAGCTGAGTAACAGAGCATACCTCATGCTACCAGCCTAAACAACACGTGACATTGGCCTCTGTTTCCTAAGCACTGGCAGAACCAGAAAAACAAGACAAAGTATGCAATACATTGCCACAGGTAAATACAGTTTTTTTTCTCTTTTTTTTTTTTTTTTGTCTGAGCAACAATATTCTCAAAACAGAATTTGTGTTAAGGAAAAGGTGAATCTATAGAAACCAATTTCACTCTATCTACTTCATTGTTTTACGGATCATCAATTGGTGGAAAGATTAGCAGAGGGGTTCTAATCCATTGTTATCTCTCTACCAGGCAAACTGGTGCCCTTTGGAGAGTGGAAAAGCTTGGTATGCTCTTTTCCATAAAAGAATTTGAGCATATACCAGCCCATCCCCTTTTCTAATATTTTAACAGCACTTCACATCCCCACCATTTCTTTGACATGGGAAAACTAATATAAGCAGCTCGTAAATTATTAAGGTTACCTTTGAAAATGAAGACCATTTTTGCAAGCAGATTTACGTTTCCTCTGGGAGCCTTTCAAACTGCTCAAGGTAGTTTACAAATAAAGGAATTGAAAGTTTACTTAAGAACAAATCTAGAAGTTGTATTAAATGGTTCTACTACTTTGTCCTGTGTTTGTGCAGTATGCAGAACTGGATTACCATGGTTTGAGACAACCAGTGCAACTCTTCAGGGTGAAATATAATATCAGAGATCACAAAGTTTGTTTGTACAGTTTATCCAAGATCTAAGCCCTTCACAGGACCATTAATTCTTGTAACATTCCATGGAAGCAACCAGCTGGTTCTGCTTTCCTGGTGTTGATGGAGAAACTGAAGCATAGGTGGGGTCAGTGACCACTCAAGTAAGGAACTTTCTTGATGACAAGTGATACCTAGGGGTCCCTGGGTCTTGACAAGTGGTGAGAAACTGGTAAACTTTGAGCTGAATTTGTTCCATATGTTTTGTTCTGCACCCACACTGTTGGCAATGTTGGAAATTGGAGAGTTCCATTTAAAAAAAAAAAAAATTCTGACTTCATGAGAATGGAGTGCTCTAGGAACACGAGGGTGCACTCTCACTTGCCAAACATCTGCCGGACTTGGGTAGTTCTTGCTCCACTAGGAGAACAGGCACTGAACTCAGTTGTCCTGCTTCATTCTTTTTTATTCTCACTCTGGTCCCTGCAGGCATTTGGGACATCATATGATAAGTTCTATGATTTTACAACTGACTGGAGAGGTGACTATAATTGTGTACAGCAACTGCTCTCCTCTAAGTAACACATAGGATCCTTGAGGCAGGGACTGTGCCTTCTTCATGGTTTGGTCTTCAGGGCTTAGGACCTTGTCGGTCCTGTAGTCACTGGAGAACTGATATTGCTGACCTCATATAGGAATAAACAAGTGAAGGACTTAAGACGAGTCAGGCTATTCATTACTGGGAGTGTTTATAACAGGAAATTTTCTCTGTAGGTAAAAAAGTGGACTTGATAATTTTTCCAGAATTGGACATTGTTGATTGATTTTCTTTTATGACCAGCTGACACTCAGGACTCATTGTAATTGGGGTTTCAAGTGTAGAGCTAAGAGTGATAGAGTGTGGCCAAGTAACAGAACAAATGCGTCAATGAGTGAGGTATGGTAAGATATCAAGTTAGACAATGGTCTGTGAGATCAGAGCTAGGGGGTGTCAAAATTCAGATGTGCTACTGCCTTTGTGTTCTAGTCTATTTACTGTAAGAGTAATTCTATTCACTAAATAAGTCCATTCATTTTAAATCTATTATATTCTGAGGTTCCCCATCAAGACTTCAAGGAGTCAGCTGTTAATTGCTCTGTGAAGAGAAAAGAATGCCCTTTCCTTTGTGAAAGTTGCATGACCAGAAGACCTTGTGTGTGTGTGTGTGTGTGTGTGTGTGTGTGTGTTAGAATCTGGGCCAAAGGGGAATAATTTTCCATCTCCAAATTAAGGAATAGCCTAATTCAATTACAATAGTATATGTAATTTTTTTTTTACCATGTGCTAGATCAACAAATGTTACTTAAATGGAATTTAATCTCAAGTGAGTGGTAAGAACTATATTTGCATTTAGATGGATCCTACATTCAAAAGTACTTTTTTGTGTGTTATATAGACATATCTTCATGTACAGAATTCAGCCTACGTAGAGTCTGCAAAGTAGAATCTGAAAGTCATTCCTTTATGTCCTCACCCATCTATGTGTACACACATCTGGGTTACTATCCCTCGGAGAACCACCACCCACAATGTAAGATGCCAAAAGCATATTTAAATTATGCTAATTTTCTCCTAGTAATGTTTAATTTTTTTGTTAATTCTAAAAATAGTTGTTCAAAATAGCATACAATCTGAAACAAAATTTATGGGAAGGTAAGGGAAACACACCCACAGAAATGGTGATCCATGCAAATTTCTAATTATTTTCAAATGAAATCACTGTTTCGAGGTTGCAATTTAGTCTGTTCACTGGAAGCCCAAGTAAGTCTCCAGTAACAGCTCACTGGTGGCCTTATCATTAGCTCATCTACAGTGGACATTCATGCTCTTTCTTTTCTGAGTTCAGAGTAAGTCAGAACAGGGCAAATTGATAAAGGTAGGCTGAGGCCATTGAGACTGCTATTTAAGTAGCTCAATGCTCTTTCTAAATGAAACCCTTCCTGGCCACATCATTAACCTATAGGAATTCCAATTTAAAGATGATCAGAGGGGTTCCTGGGTGACTCAGTTGGCTGAGAGTCAGACTCTTGATTTCGGCTCAGGTCATTATCTCAGGGTCATGGGATCAGGCCCCACGGTGGGATCCACTGCTTGTCCTGCTTCCTCCACGCTTCTCCTCTCACTCTCACTCTCTTAAATAAATAAATATATAAACTCTTTAAAGATGGTCAGAGAAAACGAAAGTTTCTAAAGACATCAGAACAACTCCTAAATAATGACAGGGGAATACATTTTACTTTTCCAATGAGAGAATGCGTGAAATATATATATATATATATATATATATATATATATATTCTTTTTAAAAATTAAAGAACACATATTACAAGAGTATTCATTTTTAATAAATTACTTAATATTCTATATCTTATCTTCTCTTTTTTTGTTAGCATATTTAGAGAATAGTAATTATAATCAATAATTCTCCAGTACATTGAAATTATATATTATATATTAAACTCCCAGTCCACCAATATTTGCCACGGTTATTGGAGGAATATTAGACTAATAATAGTAAGCAGTAGAGGGGCGCCTGGGTGGCTCAGTGGGTTAAAGCCTCTGCCTTCAGCTCAGGTCATGATCCCAGGGTCCTGGGATCGAGCCCCGCATCGGGCTCTCTGCTCAGCAGGGAGCCTGTTTCCTCCTCTCTCTCTCTCTGCCTGTCTCTCTGCCTCTTGTGATCTCTGTCTGTCCAATAAATAACTAAAAAAAAAAAAAATTTAAAAAAAAATAGTAAGCAGTAGAAAAATGGGAACTTGTGTACTGAAGATAGAGAAAGAAGGTAGAGTAAAGAAGAACATGGAAGTGAATGTGCAGAAAACACTTAGGAAACCTCACAGAAGCTGAAACAAAATACACGGGTACCCTGGGACACTAATTGACTTCCTAGAGGGTATCGTGAGAGGTTGTTAGAGCCAAAGACGACTATTATTTTAGATTCCTTTCTGCTTAGGTATTGACCTGAGAAAGTCTGAATATGTTATTTAATGTACATGGAGGGGATTAACAAAATGCTGTCCTCTTAATGATTTGTCTTTAATTATTTTATTTATTGGTTTATCAACAATTTCCTGAACTCTTACTATGAACCTGGGAATGTTCTAGTAGTTGAAGATGGCATTAGTGAATGAAACGAAGTCATATTGCCTGTAATGTTTACATTCTATTGGAGAAAACAAACAATAAAAAAAGACAAATAAATAAATAAGCAATAAGTCATTCTCTTGGTTGCAGTATCCTAGTTACCCAGAGTCATCAAGGAAATACCAAGAGCTGGGGCACAGAGATTCCAGTACTCTCCGTGTGATAGTAAATCAACACTGAACACTTTCTATACCCCGAGAACTATATGAGTTCTTTGATACAAGGGTGGGTAGAATGGATATGGCACCTGTCTTCATGGAGTTTTTGTCCCCGATCTATAGGACGAGGTGGGCGGATGACCACTCACACCTGTTTTGGGTCTAATGTTTCATTCTGCTGCCAAGTACAGAAACTCTTTCCTGTTCCAAGCCTTTGACCTGGAGGGAGGCCTGGCTGGTGGGACCAAAGTTTGGTAACAAAGAAATGAGATAAAATGTTGTGGCTGAGTGTCAGACCAGAGGGCCAGCTGAAACTGTCTGAGAGACACTTCTAGAAGCCAGTCCCATAATCACACACAGGTCCCTATAGAGGGAATCTTAAAGAAGATGACAAGAACAAGGGTAGGAGGTAAGACAAGAGAGGTAAGACAAGAGAGCTGACTTGCCTCTGCTGAACATTTACAGGCTCCTGGAAATGCGTTTAGGGTTGTCTGATTTCACTGAAAAGGTACCAAATGTCTTGGAGCTGCTTTTTTATGGGGATGAAGATGGACTGTTCTCATCTGTCTGTTCAGTTAACAGTGTGCTTTTGTAAGGTGAAAAAAAAAAATGGTTTAGATCATTGGAGCAATATCTTACAATGGAGCAAAACAAGAGCTACCAAACTTAGGACCCTGACCCAATTCAGCACTAAATTAACCATCCAGTGTTTTTTATGCACCGAGCTCAGGGTGAGCATTGAGACTATAAAGCAGGGCAAGACCCCTGATCTAGAGGGGACCAGGGTCTGCAGCATTGCAGGAACACCATAAGAATATAAAAACACACAGTTGCTTTATCACAAGATCCTGAAAAGAAATATTTGGTAGTGCCCTTGCAAGCCTTTCCAACTGATATATGCATAAAGGACTGGGGGACGAGTTTTGTTTATCATCCTGGAATAGAGAAATCTGGTATTTTTAAAGCTGTAAGATCATAGACTGACATTATTATTTTTAATGATTTGGCTCAATATGACAAAGTTAATTGACTCAGCAGTTCTTTCTCCCACCGGTCCCCTCAGTGCTCTGCATATATAAACTCGTAAGAGAAGAGATATGACTTCTATTTCTTAATCCCTGGAGTCTATCCCGGTGCCCTATACACAGCATACTTGTTGGGCAGTTGGAAATGTTCAGCAGATATTCTGAGACATCATTTTGAAAGTTTTGCAAAAATTGCAAAATCTCTATAAAGTTTTGAGATGAGAATTTGTACAACTTCTAGTTTTCCTCATATTCTCTTGAAGAGATATTAGGAAGTCCAGCATGTTGTAATATATTGTAATATTTTCTGTCTTTTTGAAATAACTGAAAACCAAGAAAGCCATGCACTGCTTGTTCCAATAATATTCTTACTCGTGTGGTCTGAAGTTGGTTTTAAGTAAGGCACTTAATGTCTAACCCTATTAAAATTTGCAAACACTGGTTGCCTAAGGCAGACAGGATCTTAATTTGAATTTTAAGGGGAAAGTTAATTGTTTTGTAAATTAATCAGTAACATGGCTTAGCTCTATTTGCCTGGTTAATTACTTTTCCCTGTCCTGTTAACTCCAACTTTACAAGAGAAAGTCATTTTTTGTGCTCTGGTATTCACTGTTTGCTCATAAGGGTGCGTGTGTGTGTGTGTGTGTGTGTGTGTGTGTGTGTGTGTGTGTTTTCTATGCATCTGACCTTTTCACCCATAAATTTCTTTCTTATGATTTCTCATATTGAACAACAGCTTTTGGTATAGAAAACAGAGACACCTTATTTTCCTTTGTCCTGTTCAAAATGCTGTTGAAAACCAACAGCGTGTAGAGCATTATTCCAGAGAACAGCAAGAGATAAATCTATAAAATGTTGCAAGCAATGAGTAGGTTTAGAGCCAGATCTATGAAATAGTGGGTAAAGAGCATGGCCTCAGGTGCCTAAAGGCTTGACTTCCTACACTGGTCTTTCTACCTGTTAATCATGAGTCCTCAGGAGAGTTTTTTAAACTTTGTAAGTCTTGGTTTCCTCAGTAAAACTGATACAATAATAATATTGTTCTAATAAGGTGACTTGGAGGGTCACATCATAGAATTAATTATATCGCTTAATAATCTTATTTGTTAATATAACTTAATTATTGGGTAGTTCTCATGATTAGCATAATAGTATTAAGTAATATATCTTATAATGCCTTATATTAAGCATATGAAATAATTTTGGTGATATTATCCTATGTGCATTTTTCTTTCCTCTTCCTTTTTGTAAGTAAACTGACTTAAGCTTCGTGTAAATTACTATGGATTCAAAATAAAATTATGAGATGTGCTCTTTTAGATCCTATCCATTTTATGTTATCATTTCTAGTCAGAATTAAGGCCTCTACCAGGCCAAAAATGTGTTTCCTTTCTTAAAGGGGGTTGATGACTTTATGTCTAAATTCTGTCATAGAGCCTTCATTCTCCTCATTCAAAGGTGCACATAAACTGAGGGTTGCCAACGAGGAGGCAGGTGGGGGAGGGGTAACTGGAGGAGGACACATGATTTAATGATCACTGAGTGTTATATGCAACTCATAAATTATTGAACACTACATCTTAGACTAATGATGTACTCTACGTTGGCTAATTGAATTTAAGTAAGAAATAAAAAAAAATTAAATTTATTTTTAAATGTGCACATCATCCTTCACATTTCAACAGAAAGGATTATCACAGGAAATAGATTTAAAAAAAATTGTTTCACAAATAATCCCCCAAGTAACTGTTAAATTGCAGTTTATGCAACTTAAAACTGTTTTTATTTTGGCTTTTGATCAAAGGTAAAAGAGGTATTAGTGAGTCACTGAAAAGAGCATTCTAGTGAACTAATGAAGGTGACCATGATGTCATACCTTAGGGGGCCACTAATACATCTCTGCAAAACACAAAGGGAAATTGTCCTGTATTACAATAAGCCTAGGACAGCAGTACCGGAGGCTGTTCACTTCACTGCACTGACTCTGGTTAATTCTTATTTTAGCCAAAAATAACTTCAGTGGTGGTTAGATCATTAATTAATACCATGACTAAGTCTATAATTGATGGAGATGAGAACGGAAGGTTGATAAGAAAGGAGTACCAACGGCGACTTCATTGTGGGAACTCTGAAACTCTAAATAAGGAATAATGGTGGTTTGATTGCCCCAGTAAGAATGCCTCTGAATAGAGTATCTGAACAAAAGAATGCAAATATTGGTGTCTCAGATATTTGAAAAAAAAAAAAAATCACAACGCTTAGCGTTATAAATAGTTTTCAACAACACGCACGGGAGAAAAAAAATGTGTTGAGCACATTCCATCGTTTTCATTAACTTTAACCACCTGTGTCATAGACATTCTTTTTCTTTAATTTTGTTGTTGTTGTTGTTATTTTGGTTTTTTTTTTTTCAGAGGGAGATAGTAGACATAGAGGAAAAGATTCAGGCTTTATTTAGGTCCACGTCTGGGCTCCATTTGTGGGGAGTCAGCAAAAAAAAGCTGTGTAGCCTTAGAAAAGACATAGTTTCTGTTGTGTTTTAATGTATTTAATTAGAAAAAGGTGCTTTCTAGGATGTTTTAAACATAAGGTCTGGTTCATATAAGGAACATTTGACACAGATATTTAATACCCAGTAGTTATTATTACTAGCAATTTCCAGCTCCTCAAAGAAGTTTTCCCAACACATTAGAATTAGGACTGTTCATGTCAATTCTGTCCATAGATATTACTCATTAATTCCCACACACACATAAAAATTGCACATTATTTAACGTAATTTTTAAAAGAATTATTTCCCTGCATTTCCAGTCCTTCGGTGGGGATATCATATATATGAGGCTAGATAAAAGAACACGGCCCAATTTCCCCAAACACATCAGAATTCACCACAACTCAGATTTTCATTTTTAAAAATGTGGTAGAAACTAGAAGAAAGGTAAAAACAGCTCAGTAATCATTATTCCCACTATCTATCCTTTATTTACATTTATGAGGTTTTTTTTTTTTTTTATGGGGGGAGTCCTGGAATAAAGAGAACTCCTGAGACATTAAGAATAGACCTTTCAGATGTGGATAAATTGATCCAATTTGCTGGTATCTGGCTGTCATAGATTGCAGCTTGGTCTCCCCCCAAAATTCGTATTGGAAATCCTTAATGCAGTGGTTTTTACAGGTGGGCTCGTTGAGAATGACTCATTAGGTTTAGATGAGGTAAGGGGGCTCCACCCTCATGATGGGCTTACTGTCCTTATTACAAGAGAAAGAGAATAGATCTCTCTCTCTCTCTCTCTTTCTCACACTGCCAAACTAGGGAAAAAAAAAAAAAAAAGTTTTACCCCAGAACTCCAAACGCCACCATCTGTCCACTTGATCTCAGACTTCCAGCATCCAGAGCTGGGAAAAATTAATTTCTGTTATTTAAGCTCCCATTCTATTATATTTTGTTAAAGCAGCCTGAAGTGACTAAGACACTAGATAATTAGTATACAAGAAGGAGTTAATAGAGCAATTAACTCTAAATCATAGAGGGACAAATATGGAGAGAACTGCTAATGGATACAGGGCTTTGAGAACAGAGAACACGAACAGCCGGTCATCTTGAAGGACAAATAGGATGATATAGCTTAAGAACATGTAGCAATGCACAATATTATTTTGGGAACCACACACAAAGAGATCTATTGATATGTTCACTTGTTTTCTCAGGACAAGATGATCAGCCAAGTACAGTTAATTAGCAGTGAAAAATAATTAAAAATAAATACAGGTTGAAAAGTGTCAACACAACAGAGAAAAATAAATACAAAAGCAAATCCAGAAAACAATAGAAGTTGGCAACTGCTTGATTGGCAGAAGCAAAGATTATTTCAAGTAGTGATAAGAATTAATAGAAACCCCAGACTAAAGGATTGTTGGTTAAAGATTAATTGCTGTAGGAATAAGGATGACAAAACCAAGGGCAGTCTGACAGTGACATTGTGCGTTATCATTTATAAAGGGAAAGCATTTGCATGTGTTATGTAGTTACCAGGGCTGAATTTAATTTAGTGAATTTAATTGCTAAACTTAAATCATGCTTCTGATAGTACAAACAAAAAGGAGATCTCCAGAGAGTGAATGCAATGGGTCAATGAGCATGCGTTCCCTTCATGGGTTCTTGGCCCTCGTTTGCTTCTTCCAATGGAAATGGAAATACAGATAGAATCATCTGTATTGATTGCTCTGTAGTTCTGAAATGAAGAACAACAAAAATGTTGTCAGTCTGTTTTTCCCCAACTATCATTGCTTTCTGAATTTTGCAGGCAAGTTAGTCGTTTCGTAGAGACATAATGTAGAAAAGCAGGTTAAGCAGTCAACTTGACTGTTTAATTTCTGAATTTAGGCCTCTCTGTCCCTCGCAACTTGGTATTAGCATTTTTCTCTGTCTTTCTCATTTCCTACGACCCTTAGGGCACACTTACCTCAAAATATCACGAGGTTAGCTGGATCACTGTGTGATAAGAAACCTGCCTGGGTGCCCTGGGCTAGTTTCTGCTAGGACAGCTACCTCTTTAATTATTCTAACATGAACCCAGGGTTGGTTTCTTATTCTGATCCTAATCTTCTGGCCGGGACAATTTCAGTGGTAGAGTACTAATATTTTTGAAATGAGGAAAATATATTTTTGTAAAGTAAGGTCCTGGTAAAGCTCAATGCCTATGGGAGGAAAGGTCTGTTAGCACACGAATTCAACAGGTGCCTCAGTGTGTACCAAGGAGGACGCTCCTAGGAAGGCACAAACTCTCACATATGTAATTTCCTGTTTTTGCCTCAAATTTTCCCACTTTTATGGGGATATTCAGCAATACCTAAACAGAGCTCTTAAAAATATGTCACACATGAATTTAGAAAAGAAATTTGATTTGATTCCCTACATGTGCATATATGTGTATGTGTATATGTATAGTATTTATGTAATTTATATTTAGTCATTAATTCAACGAGCTCTGCCACTCCTTTTCCCAGGAATTAAAAATAAAAAGTAAGGGCACCTGGGTGGCTCAGTGGGTTAAAGCCTCTGCCTTTGGCTCAGGTCATGATCCCAGGACCCTGGGATAGGGCTCTCTGCTCAGCAGGGAGCCTGCTTCCCCCTCTCTCTCTGCCTGCCTCTGTGACTACTTGTGGTCTCTGTCTGTCACATAAATAAATAAAATCTTAAAAAAAAAAAAAAAGTAATCTGCTCTTTTGATGTCAATTATTTCACTGTGGATGACAGAGTATTTTTCCAAAATCAACCTATTTCCCTCTCCACCACAAATCTTTAACTGATACAAGTCTGAAGGAGAAAATGCTAGATATTTCTGTCAACATAAGGAACACCCTACAGTTCACTCTTTAACAAGGCAACAAGTGAGACAATTATTGTAAATATCAAGTGTTAATTTTCTAACTTTCATCCTGTCCCATCTAATAAAGTAACAACTTGGGCTACTATCCATTTCTTTTGTTTTATTTGTTTTTCCAAAGACAGTTCACTCTGGCATCTTTCTCTTCCCCTCCCTGCCGTGTACCACTTTTGTTTCCATAACCTCTGCAAACTTCTCAAATTTTTGGAGCCACTAAAATTTCAAAGTTTATTAAGTGAGCAAGAAACACCTTCGCCCCCACTTAGAGTTCAGGTCATGCAAGGAATCAAGGAAGAAGTAAGATGGTAAAGAAAAGACTGTTTTTATGATGTAAAGATAAGATTAAAGTACAGCTTGAAATTTGAAAAGATTTGAAAAGGAAGAGCATTCCTGTGGATCTCCAGAAAAAATTGGTAGTGGAGGTTTCCCAAATCAACATGCATGTTTATTTCTGTACCACCGCTGCCATCATCATTATTTTGAGAAGAAACAGTTCAAATCGCTTTACATTTGGGGGCTCCTATCTCTCCCTGCATACATGGTATTAAAAACCAGTTTAGTTAACACCTAATACAAGTCGATTCAAGAACACAGTCACCTCATCCCAAAAATATTGTATATAGAAATATCAGCCACGTATATAGACCCAGGAGTCTTGTACCATCTGCAGAATTTGAGTTCCTTCAGTATAGGAAGACAGAGCAGCAAAGATAGAGCCACAAAAGAAGACTGATCTGTAAATCACTTCATCGTGGGTTATCCTGAGTGCTTGCTACATGAGAAAATCATTTGGATTAATTTATTGTTTTACAGCTGTTTTTTCTCATAAATCAAGATTATTGGGAAAATATGAATAAAGGGGTTTTCTTGGCTCAAAAGAGAACAATATGTGTTTGGTACCACGGTGTGGGGGGGGGCAATCTTGTATATTTAATTACTTTCGCCTTATTTTGTCCTTGGTGTGATCAGTTCCCTGATTTCACCATAGTCAAGCTTGCTTTGAAATTGTAGACACATTAAATCAACCACTTGGATCACATGTGTTTCAAAGAATGTGGTTCCCCAGGTAGGAGCAATCTATCAATCCCCTACTCTCCTTTCACTTTGGCATTCTGACAGTCCTAGTCAATTTCTTAGGCAGATTAATTTTATTTCATGCCATGGTCACAGCAGCCCTTATGAAGAGTTTCAGAATTGCCTGTACAAAGTACACCTTTGATGTCGCAAGAGATTGGTGCGTTTCTTGATGATTGTGCAAACTCTCCTAATTGTGCCTGCAGGTAAACATACGGCTGTCTTCTTGGAAAACTGAGAAGTACAAAGAATGTTTATGTGCAGGCCCAGTCGTTCCAAGTATCTCTTGCCGGTTTAGACACACCTGGGTTACCATCCCCCTCTTATTGGCTGAGAAAGTTGCCCCGCCTGATTTGTAAGTTTACCTGTCCTAGTCAGTGTAAGGGGGGGGGGCACTTCAGCCAGCCAACACTGGCTTTAATCTGGCTAGAAGTAGCAAAGCAGCTCTGAAAAACCACCAGGCTCTGAGGATCATTACGACAGGAAAACTGTTCTCTCCTGAGGCACAGAGAAACTCTCTTCAGAGTAGCCCTACCGGCTCAGGTCTCGGGTAGGATAAAACCCATCCCAGAGGACGATGGCTACCTACGCCCTGCAGATCGCTGGACTGGTGCTTGGTGGTGTTGGCATGGTGGGCACGTTGGCTGTCACCATCATGCCTCAGTGGAGAGTGTCTGCCTTCATCGGAAGCAACATTGTGGTTTTTGAAAACTTCTGGGAAGGACTGTGGATGAATTGCGTGAGGCAAGCTAACATCAGGATGCAGTGCAAAGTCTATGATTCCCTGCTGGCTCTCTCTCCAGACCTACAGGCATCCAGAGGGCTGATGTGTGCTGCTTCTGTGCTGTCCTTCCTGGCTTTCATGACCGCTGTCCTGGGCATGAAATGCACCAGGTGCACTGGGGACGACGAGAAGGTGAAGAGTCACATCTTACTAACGGCTGGGATCATCTTCATCGTCACGGGCGTGCTGGTGCTAATCCCGGTGAGCTGGGTTGCCAACTCCATCATCAGAGAGTTCTACAGCCCGATAGTGGAGACCGCCCAAAAGCACGAGCTGGGAGATGCTCTCTACATAGGCTGGACCGCCGCGCTGGTGCTGATCGCTGGAGGGGCACTGTTCTGCTGTGTTTCCTGTCGCACTGAAAAGAGCAGAAGCTACAGATACTCCGTCCCTTCCCATCGCACAACCCAGAAAAGCTATCACATGGAAAAGAAGTCACCGAGCGTGTATTCCAGAAGTCAGTATGTGTAGTTGGGTCTAGTTTTTAACTTTACCGATAAAGCCATGCAAATGACTGAAATGCCCTCTGTTTTCTAAAAATGGAACCCAAAGGAACATTGATTTGCCGTTCTTAACTGCCTAGCATTAATGACAGGAACTGTGCATTGGCTATTTACGATTCTATAAGCTACTTCAGCAGAATGAGGTATTACACACAGTACTTTGATTGTTCTAGGAAGTGCAGTAGTATGTTTTCTAAAATGATTCATGCATCTTTTCCTTTCACCAGTTACTTCAGAATGACATTGTTAAAGACTGTATTATTTTACAACTGTGATTTCTCTATGACACAGCATTATGCATGTAGATCAGCATGACGTTTATATCTCACATAAATAGAGACAGGCTTACCGGGTTCTCTTTTAAATGAAATACGGATTCAATACACTGAATAAATAAAATTCAACTATTGCTTTTCAGGGGAATCGGGGATAAGATTGAAGAAGGTTAATATTAATTGTGTGAAGACAGCTTAGTGATTAACGTGCTCAATTTATAACTAAGGTTAAAACGAAGGCTTTAATCAACAGCATAAAGAAAACTATAAATGGCTTTCTGATATCTTGTTTTTCAACCTAAAAGTTAGAAATTCTAACTCCTTTATCCTCTTTCCCTAGAGGCCTTTCTTCTCTTGTATATTAAATGAACATCTTTTAAAAGGCAGATATTTTGTCAAGCGGCTTTGCATTCAAACTGCTTTTCCAGGGCTATACTAAGAAGAAAGATAAAACCATAGTCTAAGAAACATTGAAGACTTCAGGAAACTTAGTGTTTTTTGTTTTTTTTTGTTTTTGTTTTTTTCTCTGAAGTTGCTATGGTCAGAGAAGGATGGAATTTGACAAGAAAACATGTATGTATGTGAATATTTTAATAACTATTTGAATACAGGCTTTGGACTTTTATTAATATAAATAACAGGATAGGACAATAATATGCCTTAGTTTTTAGTAGCTTACCAAAAAACAAAAATAATTCATCCTTTGTATACCTATCTGCTCCTAAGATATCTGTAGATACTGAAGTTTAAATTGTCATTTCAATCCCATCGAAAGTAAATATTTACTAATTCAATTTTTTATTCATTCTTACTAAGGTGTAGAGAAATACTATATCTTTGTTTTCCCCCAGATTTGATGCAACTGATAATTCACTTTGAAAGTTTGTATCCATATTTTTCTAGCTTAAATGACTATATATATAATATCTACTTTATGTCCTTTATATTAATAAATTGTGCCTTTTATATAAATTTGATATTTTTTCATTCTTCTTTTTTCTGTTTATTAATTTTAAAGAGTTTTTTAAATCCTGATATTTTCAGCTTTCTAATTTAAAAAGAAGACACATTTTAAATATAAAGGTAGATATAACATTAATTTTTGAGACTATAAAATACTACATATTATTTAACAACATTGTTCTTTATAATCATTGTATTCACGCATTAATATTTGATGTGGACAATGTATTTGTAATGTATTAAGATAGTGCTATAGGGTCCAGCAAATGTATATACCATAAATATTATGTATGTTTAAGCCTTTTCTATTAAACCACTATTAAGCCATTGCTATAAAAACTTTCCATAGCTAAATAAGTTTCTACTTCAAGAAATAACATTAACTGGGGCGCCTGGATGGCTCAGTGGGTTAAAGCCTCTGCCTTCAGCTCAGGTCATGATCCTAGGGTCCTGGGATCGAGCCCCACATCGGGCTCTCTGCTCTGCAGGGAGCCTGCTTCCTCCTCTCTCTGCCTGCCTCTCTGCCTACTTGTGATCTCTGTCTGTCAAATAAATAAATAAAATCTTTAAAAAAAAGAAATAACATTAACTAATACTAGTGATTAATGTCATATGCTAGGAACTCCCCTGCTTTATATGAATTATATCGTTAAAGATCATCACAGATGAGGGCATATGGGGACAGGTCAGTGATGACCCAATAGAGTTGGGAGAAAGAAGGACCATATGACTTCATAGCCCTTTCTCTTCAGGGAAAGTCGATTTTCATCGGGAGCATTCAGTTTATCAATGGATCTTTGTATGTGGAAATGACATGCTTCACCAGTATTAGCTGGGAAAAGTTTTAGTGTTTTGTTTTGTTTTGTTTTGTTTTTCCTCTAGGGTTGGTGATTTTGCAACACTTGAGTGCTAATTTATCCTAGGCAGGCTTGCCCCCTTGGGTCGCACCATTCATGAGAGCAGAAAAGCGGGGAAAACCGAGCACTTTGGAGAAGTAATCCGATCTGCTAAATACCAGTCTTGACCAAACATCCTCTTTACCTAGAAAGCTCTCCCGAAAACCCCAAATTCAATTCTTATTTTTCCCTTCTTTTCTCTACAACAGAATTATAACATCACTAGTTTTCCTTATGACACCTCGCGAGTACTTCTGAAATCTTTCTCCAAATTACCACAGTTTCTGTCACCTCAGCTCTTTCCTATCTGGTTGAAAAAGCCTTCCAGACGTGTGTCAGGACCTGCAGGATCTTCTCGCTTCAGGCCCCACCACATTCCTACCTCAGTTCTTCCTAAAATGCACCTCACCCCACTCCCATAATCCTTGTAGGAATGCTCCACGGCCAGAAAGTAGGTCCAAATGCCTCAGTGGATGATAACTGTGGGGAGGGAGATCTGTCTTAGAAGCGTCACAGCCAACTTTATCACAGGGTACCATCAGGGTATAACTAGTATGATCACAATTACGAAGTCAATGTCCAGAAACTAGAATAATCCACATGCCAAAGGGCTTGTTCAATATCTTGAAAGAGAGGCACTGGCACTGGGAAACGGTTTGACTAGGAGCACGTTATGTACAAGAGGACGTTTTATAATGTTGTTTTATAATGTAGTTTTATGGAGAAACAAGATGACGTGATGGAAAGAACACAGAAGACATGGTTTTATAACCTGACCTTAGAGCTGGGTTCGTTCTTTCTTTCTTTCTTTCTTTCTTTCTTTCTTTCTTTCTTTCTTTCTCCTTCTTTTTCCTTCTTTCCCACTGTACCACCTTCTGCCCCACCAGGGACCCTGTCCACTGATTCTGTATTCACAATGACTCTCTCATGCACTGCAAAAACAGTCATTAGGCTGAACCATGCTAAGTTTCAGGGATTCAGGGATGTTTTTGTTTTCAAAGAAGCAGGAGCAAGAAATGTAGCCTTCACCGCATGCCTATCGTGTGATTGGTGCTTTTCCTTCTTTACCATATCAATCTTCTAACATTCTGTGAATTACATATGAGATCATGAGAACACGGTGTCTCAAGAAGATGGTTATAGAACATCATACATGTACCTGTGTATATGTATATACATATATATATATATACCCTAATTCAAGAGCCTGTGTTCTTCCTACTGCAATATTGTCCAAAGGCATCTCTTCTAGAGTAAACTTTGTGAACCGTGTGATCTCACCACCTCATCCCCTAGGCTCCCTATGCCTCCCTGGTCACAGCACCCTTTCCCCCTGACCCTGGGGTAGACCTCACCATCAGTTTTGGCTATACGTTTTTTTTCCTTTTCTTCCCTGTCTTAAACTATATAAGATTTGCTGCTTCTTAGTTTCTGACCTCCATCATTTTTTCCCCTTGGAATACATTGTGTTTTTCTGGATTCCTGTCATAGGCTTTGTATTTCAAATTCTCCAGACCTCCTTCGCCTCTTGAGAAGGCCTCCCAGAGCTGCCTGGATCCCTGCAACCTCTCCTTTTAGTCCTGACCCAACTCCTCTGTATGCAAAGCAGAGCAGCAGGTGGGACCCAGCCAACAGGCAGAGCCGGGAGGCCTGCTTTCTGCAGATCTTCAGGCTCTGCCAGAATCCAGGAGGACAGAGGAAGGCACTATTCAACTCTAAGAATAATGAGAATGCAGGAATCACTGATGCACCGGCCCGAGGCCAGGCCTGAAGCTCTGTCCTGGGGGTGAGGGAGCCTCAGGGAGAACTACTGTAGGCTCTGCCTCCCTCACAAGTAGTCCTGGGAGGAGGGAGACATTTGTAGTCTTGTGTAGTCATGGGGAACAATCTCAGAGGTCAGAAAAACTATGGGAGGCACACACAGGGACTGGGTTTCTTTCTATTCTGGGGCCTGGGAGGCTGAGGACACCAAGGGCTTGGAGCTCAGAGGTGACTTCCCAGGGTCCCAGCAGGGAGATAGCAACATTCAGGTCACTAGGTCTCCAGCCAACAGGGAGGGTCCCTGTCACCCTAAGGTGTGTTCTGGCTGATTATGGCAACTGAACTTCCGCAAGGAAGAGAGATACTAGATTCACAGATGGGGGTTCAACAGTCAGAAAAAGGAAGTGCAAGCTGAATGACTGGCAGGCAAGCTTTGAGCAAACAGATCTGCTGGGAAAGAGAAGACGTCTTACGCAAATAAACAAATACCTGTAAGAGACTAACGCAGGTTGAATTGCAGGATTAAAAAGTTTCTTACTACTTAAATAACATGGTTTCCACACTTAAAAATTCTGCAAGAAATGGAGAGGTGAGGGGACTCAGTGTTGAGGTAAGAATTGAATATTTGGAAGATCAAGTAGAAGACAAGCTCATAACACAGAGCAAACAGAGAAAAAAAGGCAATTCATGAGGAAAAATACAAAGGACTCTGAGAACAAATTCGAGGACCTAAAGTGCAAATTTGGAAAGAGGAATAAAGACCAGATGGAAGGAGGAGCAGTCCCTTGACACAAAAAATCAGTGTTTTAAATGAAAGGCTCAAATTCACAAATAGAAAGGGCTCACTGAGGTCCTGGGAAAACTACAAAGAACTTTTGTCGTTAAATTCTTAAAGTGACAACAAAACAAAATGAAAACAAACAGATGAAAAAACCAAGTATGCAAGATTTCACCAATCATAAGAAATTACTTAATAACAAAAACCTCCTCCCCCCACCCCGCAAAATCATACCTGCATCCAATATCTCCACCACAGCACCTAGAAGCTGGATGGTGGACTCCTAAGTCAAGGCCATGGAAGGACAAATCTTCAGCGTAAGGAATCTACTCCCAGGAAGAACCGCATTTCCCCGTGAGTGACGGAGAAAGGCATTCCGTGGCTACTCTAGGATCTCGCAACTCTGTCCTTCATAAAGCTGATCTGAAGGCAGGGCTAAAGCAATGAATGGCAGAGGGCACAGCAAGGAAGGAAACATGGAAAGAAGGGGAGACTTGGTCAGCCATGACTTTTGCAATAAAGAGAAAGAATTGGCTGGCGCCAGAACTGGGAGAACATTGGCTCAGGAAACTACTACAAATATGTCACCGCTGGTGCTCAAGTTCAGAACTACGACCTTCCTGGTCCTACAGATAACTGGACCCCTTTAGCATGAAAAACAGAAGAACACAAAGTCATCTAATGCTCCAACATCAGAGTTCTTTTTTCTTCTAACCTATTCCAGGTTCCACAGTGCCCATATTATAGCCCCTCATGCTCTACGTCATTTCTTTACCAACCAGGAATTCTTTCTCCAAGACTGTGGTATTTTGCAACACCTTTGTCATCTTTTATTGTCAGAGATGGTTGAGCCCTTGAGCTGCTATCCTGGCTCCCTTTGGCTCTGCCCATGCACCCCCTGTGCCAGGCGAGCCCAGTGTCGGCCCGGTCCTGTTGTGAGACAGATGTGTATCAGCTGGTTTAACTCTCCATCTGGAGGGCAAGCTTGGTCTTTCTTAGACTAAAGCCCACTCTGTGTGACCCCCCCCCCCCAATCCCTCAAATCAATGTGGATCGTAAATCTTATTTGCCCTATATTACTGAACTCTATCGTCTGCCCCTTTCTCTGACTCTTCTTCACATGCCATAAATACATATGAATATGTTGGAAACAGAAATAAACTTTTATAAGAAATATAAAAATATCAGGATAAAAAATATCTCATTTAAAAATGAAGAGAAAAAATTATTCCATTGTAAAAAAAATTAGAGGAAAGAAATACTCTGTTCAAAAAATGCAGTGAAAAAAGATAAAAAATCAGAATTGAACATTTTCCTGATTTAGGAAAGAATTTATGCAACTTTTTAGCAATGGGGCAAAAGAAAAATTAGCTTTTCTTGTTTTATTTTTAATTTAAAAAATTTTTAAAGATTTTTTTTATTTATTTATATGACAGAGGGAGAGAGATCACAAGCAGGCAGAGCAGCAGGCAGAGAGAGAGGGGGAAGCAGGCTCCCCACTGAGCAGAGAGCCTGATGTGGGGCTCCATCCCAGGACCCTGAGATCATGACCTGGGCCAAAGGCAGAGGCTTAACCCACTGAGTCACCCATGCACCCCTGCTTTTAATTTTTTAAAACATAGGATGTATTTTACTAGCAGGCAACAAAACAAAGCAAAACAAAACAAATAGAAAAACCATCCATATACCTACCTATTTCTTACTTGGCTTTTCTCCAGACACCCCATTTCCTCCTTAACTACCAGTCTCTAAAATCATTAAGTGGTTTTTTTTCTTTTTGTTTTTTTTTTTTTTTTTTTTTGCATTTTGTAATTGATGTGTGGGAGGGGTGGTGGGAAGGAAGAAAGCCCATGGTTGAAGATTTTTTTCTTTGTTTTTGTCTGTAAGCTAGTAAGAATATATTTGTGCAAGAACCATAATGAATCTTTCTCTCTCTCTCTCTGTTTTTCTGTAATGGACCAGCTTTCCTATGCTTTTTTATTCCCTCTAGAGTAGAGATATGAGTATATACCTGGAGATCCTATGTGAAGAGGGAACTGTGATTTATTAGAAGCTAAGTTGTAGAAATGTTTTAGAAATTAAACCGCCCTCCAGCTTTCAAGCAGAGAAGCCTTCTGAAGGCAATTAAGACTAGTCTTACAGCCCAACTGTGGTCCAACATTGAAGCTTGATACAATGCTTTTACATTTATCAAAGGGAGAATGAAAAGAGGGGGAAAAAAAAGATTCAGTGTTGGGCTCCATTCTGGTTATTTCTTACCAAATGACAGACTGTCCCAGAACTTGGTGACTTAAAACAATAATCATTTAATATATCATGATTTTTTGTGTTAGAAATCCCAGCTGGGTGGCTCAGTGGGTTAAAGCCTCTGCCTTCGGCTCAGGTCATGATCTCAGGGTCCTGGGATCGAGCCCTGCATCGAGCTCTCTGCTCAGCAGGGAGTCTGCTTCCTCCTCTCTCTCTCTGCCTGCCTCTCTGCCTACTTGTGATCTCTGTCTGTCAAAAAAAAAAAAAGAAAAGAAAAGAAATCCCAGCAGGGCTCAGCTGGTCGGTAGCACTGACCACAGCTGGTACTTTGGGTCCAAAGAGCCCATGACAACAATTTCCCTCACTGCCTGGCACTTGGTAATGATGATGTCTCAAATTCTGAATTCAGATGGACCTCTCTTTTGGTACATGTCGTCTTAGGACTTCTTCATCACGTCTTTCCAGCAACGTAGTCAGACACTGAGCATGGTGGACGGGAGCTCTAAGGATCCAAGGGAAAGAAATAACACTTTTGATAGGTCTGGCATTGCTTTCACTGTTTGCAATTGGTTAAAGGCATCACAGGGTCAAGGAGAGGGAGAATAAATTCTGCGGCACAATGAGAGGGCCACCAAAGAACATAGACCATATTTAGTCCACTCTAGGTTCAAGTGAGGTTTTGAGAATTTGAAGAGAATTTTTTCCTTCAAATGGACTTACTTAGTGAAAAGTGGCCCAATTTAGAAGCTGTCTTGTATTTTAAATTAGATAAAAGGAAACATGTTTTCTGTTGGACAAAAGCAGGTGTAAGGACAAATATGAATTAGAAATAAGAGGCTTATTTCTTCCTGTTGAAAATAAAGGGAGAGATTTCCCTCCTCTCCTTTTTCTTAGAGCATTTACTTTAGAAAACTTGCAAGTGCTTTCTTCTTTCTTTGAAATGTATATAAATCTTTTAAATATTAGAGAGGCCTTCTGTCAGCTTTGTGATCTAGGAATGTCTTTCTCTAGGACTTGGGAACACCTCTCTTTTAAATATAAGCATGAGGGGAGATAGCACCTTATCTCTGCTTTCTGTGGGAGTGTAAGTCTTGTGTCAAGTTGCAAAATGATTAATCATACAAATATGAGAAGTTTGTTTTTCTTCTGGATAATGCCAGTAGCTAACATAGATGATAACCCTAATTACCAGGCAAATTTGGGATGAGCTCCGTGTGAGAGAGGTGTTGTCAAGTCCTATTGCTTGGGGAATAGCTGTTTATCTCGAAAACATGTATGTAGTGGGTTGTATCCCCCTGAATATGTAAAAAGATGAGTTTTCTTTCTGTCTTTGTAATCCTTTAGCAGATTGCCTGTCATGCATTCTGATTTAATGCTTATTCAGTAATGAAACTGGTTTTGGGGCACCTGGATGGCTCAGCTGGTTAAGTGCCTGACTCCTGATTTTGGCTCAGGTCATGATCTAAGCACAGTCTGCTTGTGATTTCCTCTCCCTCTCCTGACCCTCTCCACTCGCATATGCATGCTCTCTCTAAATAATAATAATAATAAAAAATAATAATGAAATTGATTTCTTTCTCTACTATCTTTGTGGGAAAAATTCCTGGGTTGGAAATTTTTGTTTTTAATTACATTTCCCCAACATAAGCCATGATAAGAAAAAACACAGATGAGAAAAATTTCCATAATCTAGAAATTTATGCTTGGTAATAATCAGAGATGTTTCTGATTGTTCTGTAAATGGATGTTTATCTGAGCACTACTTACAATGACTGAAATTGAAAACGATATAAGTGTCCCACAGAGAGAAGTTATATAAGAGATGGTCTGCCTGACCATTCAATTGCATATTTTCCTGCTACCAAAGAATCCTTAATGACCCATATATTGTTTCTGATATAATGTTATGAAAATAGAATAAAACCAGTTTTAAAATCCCATACTCACCACAACCATGATTAAATCTCTCTCTCTCTCTCACACACACACACAGATACACACAAAGAAACAGCTGGAAAAAATTGACTAAAATGTAAGCTTATATGTGATTACTTTCTTTTAAATATTTTCTGTACTTTCATTTTCTTTTTTTTTAGAAGATTTTGTTTATTTGAGGGAAAGAATGAGAAGGAGTGAGAAAGAGAAATCATGTTTGTGAGTGAGGGGAGGGGAGAGAGAGAGGGGGAAGCAGGTTCCCCGCTGAGCAAGGAGCCAGATACAGCACTTGATTCCAAGACCCTGAGATCATGACCTGAGCAGAAGGCAGACGCTTAACCCATGAGACACCCAGGAACCCCTGTACTTTCATTTTCTAATGAAAAAACATTTTCATAGTGAAAAATAAATAAATAAACTTATAAATTTGTATATTTTAAGGCTAGAAGTATACAGAAAACAGTAGATGGTTGACTTGGCAGAAAATCAAACCAGAACTGTGGTGGAAAAGGATTAGGAAAGATCATTAAACTCTGAGGAAAATCATAAAACTATGGGGAAAGGTGATGAGAAGTGACAAAATAAAATGCAAAATGGTGGTTGAATAGGAAAACAAGAGAAGAATCAAAGCACATTTTCCAGACCTGTGAAAATAAAGACCTGTGATGGAAAACCAGCTGCTTTACAATGTATCAAGTAAGTTTAATAATCTTAAGTAAAGGGTAAGAGCTAGTCTGTTAGGGAATTTTGGAAATATCCAAATTAAAAAAAATGATCCCATCAAATGAACAAATATAAGGTGCATGTTTGAGTTCTACCCTTAAACAATAGCACCATAGAACAAACCGTTTTTGTTCCATTCTGTCATTTGACTTGAGTTTTGCATTTAATCCTTTAAATAGTCTTATTCTGTAGAGAGAAGTCCCTTTTTTTTTCCCCAGCATGTAACAGGTAAATATAAATGTTTAAATTCCCAAGTAGTTAATTCTTTTAAAGCTCCATTTGTTAAATAATCCATTCCTTGTAGTTTGCTGATGCATTATTTATCAAGTAGTAAATGCATACATGTCTCACTGTCTGTCTGGGCTATTTATTCCGGGCTATTTATTCTGCTTCATTGATCTCTGGATCTTTTAAAAGCAGATTATCACTAATTGATATAAAGACTGGTAGTTTCATCAAGTCTGTGGATACTTATCTTGAATATACTTCAGTTCTACTGACTTCATAACGGAAATACTTTCAGAGGGTGCTTGCCCCAGTTCACTGCACAATAAACACCAAGAAGGAGCAAATGTGTTAATAAGGAGGAGACAACATCAAATCTTTTTTTTTTTTTTGTCTTTTTTAACAACCGTGGCAGGCATTCTCAGTTAGTGTCTTGCTCCCTTCTGTTCTTCCCGATATCAAAATTCACTGCGACATAAAAGCAGTTTAGGTCTAGAACACGGATGACCCTATTCAGTTGGAGAGGGCTTTTATAAATCAAGGTTTATCAGAAAGCCTTCTACCAAAAAATCTGTCAGTCCCAATGTAGAAGACTAGAACCTCATTTAAGAAGTCAGGATTCTAATGCTTTCTCCCACTAACTGTGTAAATTTGAGCAATGTATCTAACTAGTTCTTGAATCTGTTTCTTTACTGTTAACATAAAGACTAGTGCAGTAGATTAGATGACACATTAGAACACAATAAATCTCTAAAAATTTTGAATTTTTAAAAATAGAACTACCCTGTGACCCTGCAATTGCACTACTGGGTATTTACCCCAAAGATACAGATGTAGTGAAAAGAAGGGCCATCTGTACCCCAGTGTTCATAGCAGCAATGGCCACAGTCACCAAACTGTGGAAAGAGCCAAGAAGCCCTACAACAGACGAATGGATAAAGAAGATACGGTCCATATATACAATGGAGTATTAGGCCTCCATCAGAAAGGATTAATACCCAACTTTTGTATCAACATAGATGGGACTGGAAGAGATTATGCTGAGTGAAATAAGTCAAGCAGAGAGAGTCAATTATCATATGGTTTCACTTACTTGTGGAGCATAAGGAATAACATGTAGGACATTGGGAGATGGAGAGGAGAAGTGAGCTGGGGGAAATTGGAGAGGGAGACAAAACATGAGAGACTGTGGACTCTGAGAAACAAGCTGAGAGTTTTGGAAGGGAGGAGGTGGGGGATGGATGAGCCTCATTGTGGGTATTATGGAGGACACCTATTGCATGGAGCACTGGGTGTGGTGCATAAACAATGTATCTTGGGGGGCGCCTGGGTGGCTCAGTGGGTGAAAGCCTCTGCCTTCAGCTCAGGTCATGATCCCAGGGTCCTGGGATCGAGCCCCACATCGGGCTCTCTGCTTGGCGGGGAGCCTGCTTCCCCCTCTCTCTCTGCCTGCCTCTCTGTCTACTTGTGATCTGTCTCTCTCTGTCAAATAAATAAACAAAATCTTAAAAAAAAAAAAAAAACAATGTATCTTGGAACACTGATAAAAGAAAAAAAAAGAAAAAGAAAATCATAAATTTTGAGGGGATGGTATCAGATTCAAAAATACAGATATTACTTCATTCTTGCCAATGGCCCTAAAAAACTTTATACTAGACTTGTCAAGGCTTACGGACAGGTAAGGTATCTATGACTATGACCGTACTACACAGTGTAGGATACACGGATCTCTGACAACCAATAATGATCGTTTATGATAAAAGAAATTGCTGGATTTTGTTTATATAGGTCAGGTAGCTATGTGGTAACCCCAGAAAGCAGCAAGAGTTTATTGAAAACATATTATACAAGCAATAGTCTTTTAATAGGGAATCTTTTGAAAATCTGATGAACTGAGAAGCTATCCAAAAGCATCAATTTATAACTGCCATTTCTTCGACAGACCCCAATACACTGGGATTACTATGAAGTCTGTCTGAATCACTGGGTGGCATGAAATTGGTCTCCATCTCAGCATTCATGACCTTGGGTCTCAAGCACATGGCATCACAAATTCCTTGATAACAGAGGATTGAGTTTACCATGTGCCATTTGAAAATAAACCTTGGATTAATTCAGACCAAAATTCTGTGATGAGGTCCCTGAAATCCAAAATCCACCCAATCTCCTTGTTTTGCATTCAAAATCAATTTGTTTTTTTTTTCAAAGATTTTATTTATTTATTTGACAGACAGAGATCACAAGCAGGCAGAGAAGCAGGCAGAAAGAGAGGAGGAAGCAGGATCCCTGCTGAGCAGAGAGCCCGATGCAGGGCTCTCGATCCCAGGACTCTGGGATCATGACCTGAGTCAAAGGCAGAGGCTTTAACCCACTGATCCACCCAGGCACCCCAAAATCAATTTGTTAACTGGTTGTGTTTCTGATTATATATTTCGTGGGTGTGTGTGTGTGTGTGTGTGTGTGTGTGTGTGTGTGTAATGAAATGTTATGTAGTACTTTCCATTTAAAAGTTTAGCAATGTACAAAAATGGAAACCATCCAAAACTCCAGCCCAAAAAGATAAGATCGTAAGAAAGTGGATGAGCACACACAAATGTAAATGTATCTGAATCTGAAACCCACGCTTTTCCATCATCGAAATCTAGTATCCCTTCCATTTCTGTAGCAGATGAAGTTGGTTTGTATCCCAGGCATGTTGATAATTTTGGTACCTCAGATTAATATCCCTTAAGTATCCGTTCAGTAGTTAAATAGTGGAAATAAGATAAACTGATTTATTTTTGGTTAATTTAATGTCTATGTTGAAACAAATTCACTTACTGATTCACTTCCAAGAATGAATAGAAAGCCAACATAGTTTAAAAATCCAGCAAAGCATTTTCTACCACTCAGTGTTTCCTTATTTATCTTTGGGGTCCTTTTGTTATTTCCTATCTGCACTACTCCTTAAGAGATGAAAGGCGTTAGCTTTAGATGTGCAAATTATTACTTGCTCCCAGTAAAAGCATCACTCAGTAGACTAATGTGTTTCAGATTCTCAGCAGGAGGGACTCCATGCCCGCACGAGGAAGATATGGAACAGAGATGGTTATTTGCTGGCAAAAAAGGTGTTCTGCAAATTTTTAATCAGGTATCTACTTCTGCAGAATTAGGTCCAATATTGCATCTATTCATTGGATTTAAAAAGAAAATGGTGATTTTTAAATTTATCTAGCTTGTTCTAGTTGTTGGAATGAGACAAGTTATCTCTGGAGGCTCTCTGTTGATGCTAGAAGAATCCTATCCATCACTGCTGAGAAGGAGAACAAAAGTAGAGTATAAGAGGATAGATTTGTGAAAAGCACACTCCCTGAGCAGGGATGAAGCTTTTGCTCCAAGTATCTACAAACCAGTTAAAAATGAGAGGTTCTGGGGCTTCTGGGTGGTTAAGCGTTGGTTAAGCGTTTGCCTTCCACTCAGGTCACGATCCCAGCGTCCCGACATCAAGCTCCGCGCTGGGCTCCCTGCTCAGCGAGGAGTCTGCTGCTCCCTCTCCCTCTGCTCCTCCTCCCCCCACTCAAGTTCTCTCCTGCTTGCTCTGCTGCTCGGTCTCTCTCAAATAAATAAGTTTAAAAAATGGGAGGTCCTTCTAATACTGGATTATTTCTCATGTCCTATTTGGGTGGATCTCATCTCTTCCTTCTCACCAAACTTAACATCAATCTTCTGAAATTTTCTTTTTCTAAAAACTTCCCAGATTGGTAATTCAAAAGATCTAGTCCTTCATTCACCAAACATTTGCAGATGATCTGCACCAAGCTCAGTGGCAGTGATTCCTCCCAGACCAGACTGGAGGGTCCCCACATCCCTCCACAGCTCTGGGAAAACATCTTCAGTGGTCTCTGTGTGAAGAAGTTCATAAACTGAAATGTTGGACTCTAACATGAGGATGTCAAACAAACTAGTGAATAATAAATTCCAGGCCTGGATAAGCTGAACCTAACTTGGTTTACTCAGAATGTAGGCAAATGGAGGGATAGCCCTCATGACTTTATGAGTTCCAGAGCTGTTATAGAATCTGATGAAAGCCATGAAATCTCATCCTAAAAAAATTACACATACACACACACTATACATATACACACACACTATACATATAGTGTGTGTGTGTGTAATATATATTATGTGTATTATATATGTGTGTGTGTGTATATATATATATATATATATATACTGACATGCAAAGTCTGCACATAATTTCTGGGGTTTTGTAGACTACCCTGAGTGGATTATATGCATGCATGATTCATTCATTCAGCAAATGATTAACGAACACCTATCTATCTACATCCTCTAAATCTCGACTTTGTGTGTGTGTGTGTGTGTGTGTGTGTATTTAAGTCAACTTTTTATTTTAGAACAAGTTTTATATTTACAGAAAAATTACAAAGACGGTACAAAGAATTCTTATATAGTCCTACCCTGTCTCTATTATTAATGTCTTTCATTGGTATGGTACATTTGTTCTTTTTTTAAATTTTTATTTTTTATTTTTTATATTATTAGTCCCAGCGGTACAGGTCTGTGTAAATCTCGACTTTTAAGGAGACTTGAATTATCTTGAAGGACCTTTTTATAATTAAAATATATTTTATTTCATTAATTTTAAGGGTGTTCCTTGCTGGAGTATATGATGTTCAAAACAGTGTACGGCCTGAAGCATCTGAGAAAAAGTTAAATTAAGACAATGGATGATGGAGGGAGTTTGGACTGAAATTGCAGGATTCTTGGGATCTAAATAAATGATCTGTCTCATAATTTTTCCTAGGACAAGATATGTCCTTTAGTGTTGAAACTTGAGCTCCAATTAAAAGGATCACATGAATATCCTTGGAAAACAAGGAATCTATTTACATATTGTTGAGGGGGTAAGACTGTTTTATTCATGAAAAGGACAAGAATCTGGACAAATCAAAATGTAGCATGTAAGAAGACCAGCTAGTAGACTAGCTAAGTTAGCTAGGCCATTAGGTCATATAGACCCAGCTGCAGATCCCACGTTTGTGACCTACTGCTTGTGGAAACCTGGAAAAATTATTAAACTTCTTAGACAATTACTTTTATCATTTGCAAAATCAAATAATAACAGAATCTCTTAAATTAGTTCCTCATAAGATTCAATATGATGATGCCTATAAAGCACTTAACCAGGGCCCTGAACAGTGTAGGTGTTCCCAATAATAACTGAATTACAAGTGGCCCTTACTGAAAGGTAAGTGATATTCGCATACCACTTAACTATTACACATAGATGTTTAGGTATTGGGATGAAGGCAGGGTAAGATTTTGGAAAAAATAATGGAATTCTGAGCTCAGATGAGGATTAGTAGATAAATGGTTCTCTACAATCAAAATGGTCATAAAACAACTGATTGGGGCCAGCATTCCGTATTAAGTGTCAGAGATTGTAGCCTTAAAACCTCTCTCTAGCTCACACTTAGGAGACTACTCACACAGACACTTTATGGAAATGCAGAAACCCCTGATGAGTTAACGAAAGAGGGAATAGTGATGTCACTCAAACACCAGGGGGCGCTCTCAGTTTAAGGGAAAAGCACCCCAGTCCCCTTTGTAAATTGAGGTCAAAACGTGCTAAAGGTCAGGACAGACTTTGGGAACAATTCACTACTGTGGTTTAGATTTAGAATTCTTCACCAATCTATTTTTTTTCTCATTTATTTGGATTTCAAAACAGAGCCATATGGGGGGAAACAATGTAATGCTATTTCTAACATTAAGACCACCCTGCCTTGTACCACACGGATTTTCTTTTTTTAACTCTCTTTAGAGACTTCCATAGTTTTCAAAGTCATTTCTAAGTCATTTACAGGCAAGAGATATTGCATCTACACAAGTAAAATAGAGGAGAGAGATAATATTTGCTGATGATGGAGCTTTTCAAATTACTTAAATAATTTAGTCTCCATTTCCCCCTAATGTGACTTATCCTTCACTTAACCATTCACGAAAATAGGTAAGATCCTAGCTGTCCTATTTTTATTCATTCACTCATTCAGCAAATATTTATTGAACGTGGGCTACATGTGAGGCCTTGGAAATAAGGAAATTCATAAACATCAATCCTGGTCCCTCACATAACAAATCACCTGACATTGAGTCGGTTCCCAGCTTACATTTTAGTGAGAAGAGACAGACAATTGAAATCAGAAGGGCAAATATATGAGAAACTGAATGTATACACAGATAATGACCAAACCAAATATAAAAATAGAACTCTGACCTACAACCTGTTGCAACAAGCCCATAACACCAGTCCCTCTATAATAAACTGTTGAGGAAGCCAGCCCGCTAGGAAGTCCAACTGCTATATGAAGTAATAATCCAGGATCCTAAACAATAGCTTCTTTAACAATTGACCCCAAATGACCAAGACTTGATTAATAATTGATAGTTTCCCTAATGTTTGCCTCTACTTCCAACTTAAGACCAACCAGAGAAAACTTAATTATGTACCTGTCGGAGATCACGGAGGATGCCTGCCTTCTAGTTAGCCTACCTAGAGCTTCCCCATGGCCACAGCCCCTAATCCGGGCACACGTGACTCTTTCCTTCTTGCACTCTGAAACTTTTCCATCCTTTCGCCTGCCTTTGAGTCTCTGTCAAACACAGATGACAGTGGCTGACTTTCCTGCTATGTAGCGAGCTCAGAATAAATAGGCTTTGCATTTCTCCTTTGGCTAGTCTTCATTTATTTCCATGTATAGAAAATGACAGGTTTGGAAAAGCAGTATGCGGAAAAATAAATCATGATTAAGGAATAGGGGTACCTGTGGGAGAGGGGTTTATTTTCCATAGAGTGGCGAGGCAAGACCTTTTAAGCAAAGACCTAAAGGAAGTGAAGGCTGGGCTTTGTGGATATCCAGGGAGGGGCATTCCTGTATGAGGAAGAGCAAATACAGCTTGAAAGGGAGACTGTTATTGTGGTTTGAAAAATGGCCATTTTCAGAGTGAATACAAAAGAGAGAGAGAGAGAGTGGCCAGATTGGAGTTCAGAGAGTCAGCGAGCCTGAGTAAGGCTCTAGATTAAGAAGAGACACCTTCGGAGATTTAAACAGAGGAATGGCATGACCTGAATTTGTTCTCGAAGTGACACCCTGGCTCTTGTGTTCAAGTGCACTGTAGGGAGCAGGGGAGAAGCCTGGGGACCAGGTTGCAGTAGTGCAGACAAAGACGGCAGTGGTTTAGTTGGGGGATAGTATAGAGAAGCTCATGAAAAGCCTCTTGGTTTTGAATGTTTGAAGGCGATTTTTTTTTTTTAAGATTTTATTTACTTATTTCAGGGAGAGAGATAATGAGAGGGAGAAGGAGAGAAAATCCGAAGCAGAAAATCTGAGCACAGAGCCCAATGTGGGGCTTGATCTCATAACCTCGAGATCAAGACCTGAGTTGAAACCAAGAATCAGACTCTTAACCGACTAAGTCACCCAGGCGCCCCTGTTTGAAGGCAAATTTCATGGATGTATTGATTGGGTGGCGTCCAAAATGTGAAATAAAGGGAGGACAAGAGGATAAAAATCAAGGCTTTTGAATGCATGAACTTGGAAAGACAGAGAAAATACCGGGAAAGGGAGAAATGGTTTGGGGTGGCTATTTGTAGCAACTGGTAATTTGGTTCTAGTCACAGTGAATTTGAGATGTCTGTAAGATTTTCAAAGGAAATTACGGAGAGCTTCAGCCTGGGGATAAAAGTGTGGGCACTGTTAGCATATATGTTGAGTTAAAGCCATCTGTATGGTCACCTTGGAATACGGTAGTATTTAAAGGCTGAAAAAATGAGAAGGAACTCACAGAGGGGAATGAGAAAAGTGACTGGGGAGATAGGAAAAGAACCAATAGAAAGAGTGGCCGTCCCAAAATTAAGTGAAGAAAGCACTGTAAGAGCAAAGGCATGGTCAGTGGGGACAAATCTGATGGGTTAAGTAAGAAAACTAAGAACTGATGATGAAACTTAACAATTTAGACATTGTCAATGACTTTTACAATAGTTTTCATGGAAGTTGTGAAGAATACAGTCTGAACAAAAATCAAAAGCAGAAGGGGAGAATATAAATTTAAGATAAGTAAGAAGAAGCCGTGCTCTGTCAATTTTACTTAAAAAAAAAAAAAGAGGTAAGACCATGTCCATTGCTGCTATAAACATTGGGGTACAGATGGCCCTTCTTTTCACTACATCTGTATCTTTGGGGTAAATACCCAGTAGTGCCAAACTGTGGAAAGAACCAAGATGCCCTTCAACGGATGAATGGATAAGGAAGATGTGGTCCATATACACTATGGAGTATTATGCCTCCATCAGAAAGGACGAATACCCAACTTTTGTAGCAAACATGGATGGGACTGGAAGAGATTATGCTGAGTGAAATAAGTCAAGCAGAGAGAGTCAATTATCATATGGTTTCACTTATTTGTGGAGCATAACAAATAACATGGAGGACAAGGGTAGATGGAGAGGAGAAGGGAGTTGAGGGAAAATGGAAGGGGAGGGGAACCATGAGAGACTATGGACTCTGAAAAACAACTGAGCGTTTTGAAGGGGTGGGGGGTGGGAGGTTGGGGGAACCAGGTGGTGGGTATTGGGGAGGGCATGTATTACATGGAGCACTGGGTGTGGTGCAAAAACAATGAATACTGTTACACTGAAAAGAAATTTAAAAATAAATAAATAAAGTCACAAATAAGTTAAAAGTTAAAAAGATAGAAAAAGACCTGCTAAAAGACATTAATCAAATAGAAGCTGGAGTGGTTATGTTAATATAAGATAATGTGGACTTCAAAACAACAAAAAAAAACAATTAGGGGGGCACCTGGGTGGCTCAGTGGGTCAAGCCTCTGCCTTCGGCTCAGGTCATGATCCCAGGGTCCTGGGATCGAGCCCCGCATCGGGTTCTCTGCTCAGCAGGGAACCTGCTTCCTCCTCTCTTTCTCTGCCTGCCTCTCTGCATGCTTGTGATCTGTGTCTGTCAAATAAATAAATAAAATATTAAAAAAAAAATTAGGGGAAAAGGAGGTAATTTCATAATGAATAAGAGAATAAAATCTTCAAGAAGTCACAACAGTTGTAGTTCATCACAGCGTTATTTACAATGACAAAGGCATGGAAACAACCTAAGTGTCCATGGATGGATAAATGGATAAAGTAAATAGTATATATGTATATACCTGTGATATATGTATACACATACACACAATGGAATATTTTAGCTATAAAAAGGAATGAAAGTGTGTCATTTGTGGCAAAGTGGATGGATTTTGAGGGCATTATGGTAAATGAAATAAATCAGAGAAAGACAAATAAAAAAAAAAAAAAGAGGTAAGAAACTGGAGTAGGAAGGGGCTGTGGGGCCAAAGGCAAGGTTTGTTTGTTCGTTCATTTGTTTGTTTTTAAGTTTGGCTCTATTGCAATGGGTTTGGATGTTTATGGTAAGCTGAATAATGGCCCACTGAATATGGTCATGTCCTAATCCCCTATGAAAGGTGACATATCCAATCAAATCAACTCAAATCAAAATCAAAAAGCTTTTGCAAGAATTGATTAATGATCTTGATGAGGAATATTAGTCCAGACTTTCTATGCGGATTCAGTGTCATTATTTATTCAGGTAGACCAACTGCAACTACATGAGTCCATTTAAGGGGAGGCGAGAGGGTCAGAGAAGGACATGTGATGGAAGAGTGTGTGTGTGTGTGTGTGTGTGTGTGTGTGTGTGTGTGTGAGTATGAGAGAGAGAGAGACAGAGAGAGCTTGAGATTCAGAGATTCTATGTTGCTATAAATTGAAGATGAAAGTAGAGGCTGTGAGCCAAGGAAGAGGGTAGCCTCTAGAAGGTGGAAAAGAATAGATATGAATTCTCATCTAGGGACTCCAGAAGGATACAGCCCTGCAAATTCATTTTGCACCTCTGATCCCCAGTTCTGAAGTTAATAGATTAGTGTTCTTTTAAGCCACTAAATGTGCTGCAGTTTGCAGTAGCAGCAACAAAAGCAAACACAATTTTGTTGGGAATGATACAATCAAGAAGAGAAAATGATAATGCAAGGGAGAGATGGCAATATCTGGAATGATGTCTTTCAACCTATATCTTGGAGGCATCAAATAGGATCTGGTGTACAGAAGGATGGACACAGGTAGGATTTCATTCTAGTAACAGGGTAGTATAAAATTGAATTGCATTCAGTTGATACATTCGGTGGCAGAAGCATTTCCTCAATTTCTTCAATGAAGTTCAAATCAACAGCATCGGCTAAAATTGGAGAACTGGGGAGGGATGTTGAAGGAAAGTATGCAATAAGAGTGCAGGAAAATAACAGACTAGAGAAGAGAAATATGACTGCATGGCAGAAACAAGGACCCACTTGAGATTAGTGATGATGGAGTGTCTGTTTGTTCAAATTTTTTTAGTAATATTTAGCCTCCTAGATCGATTGCAGAATCCATGGAGAGTTGGGTTTCATCAAAACTGATTTTGCCAGAAAAATAAAACGTGGAAAATTGGAGTTAGAAATTGAGGGCGTATGCAAGGGAATCTAAGATGCTTGAGGGAGAAAATGATGACATGACCTAAGTTGGAGACATTAAAAGCATGGTGAATCAATGAACTGTAGATTTCAGTGGTATCAAAGAGTTATCGGCAATCGTGTGGGGAGGTAGTGAAGTCCAGAATATGGGAAGCTTAAGAACACGCTGTGGGAAGCTGAAGCTAATGAGAGTAAGAATGTGTAGGAAGCCAGTCTCTGGGGCTGCACACTGACATCACTTGGAGAGTGTAATTCAAAACCACATGAAATCAGCATCTCTGGGGGTGGATTCTGGACATTAGTATTTCATTCAATTTCTCCTGTATGATTCTAATATGCAGGCAAGATTTGAATACCACAGGAGTGGGTAGCTGAGTGGACTGAAAAACAAGAGTGCAGGAAGCCCAGGAGATAACACCAACGATGTAAAGAAAAACCCATAAGCTGGAATGGACCTCTTCCAAGGAAAAGTATTACGGAACTGTCTGCTGTTTTAGGGTACAGTTACAGAAACTTTCATCATTATCATAAACTAGGCTTTTGTCCTTCTTAACACAAGGACAATTGAGTTAATTATTTGTCCAAGAAATCTTGGGCAGCATGTTGCCTGGTTGTTGTGGGAAAAAAAAAAAGAAGAAAAAAGAAAAGAAAAAAAAAGAAATAGATGAATTTCTGTCCACCCTCCTCTACCATTAGAGGTGGGAAATGTTTATAAAATTCTAATTTAAAATATTTGACAAAAGAGATAGACCTGAACTATAAGTTACATGAACCAGTGTTCTTGCTAAGAGACACATAGGTAAACATCAACATTACGCCTGAGGCACCACCAGGCATTTAAGAACAACTGAGTAAGATGTGAACAATTAAACATGTACTTCTGGCACAGACACTGATAGTTACATGTCCAGTATCCATTTTTCCTCCGCTTTTATGAAGAGAATCTCAATTTTGTGTAGGGTGAGAATGTGCCTTGTCAAAAATATGCCCCTCCCAACTCTTCCTCGACCTAGTTTTGTCATGTGACCCACACCCAGCCTGTGAGATCTAAGTGGGAGTGTCCTAAGCCAGACTTCAGAGAAAATTTTGTTTGGTTTGGTTTGTTTTTTTCTGATAGAGACAAACTTCTTTTGGAGCATGGGGTTTTGACCCTTTGCGTACCTCCCTCTCCTTTGCCTGGAGGGGACTCAGGTGTTCTGAGACTCTGAAGACCACTGCCACATGTTTGATTGCTGGGAGCAGGAAGCTAAACAGAACTTCCATCCCCGAGGAATATCAGAACAGCTCTGTCAGCCCTGACCTGCCAAATGCTACACTTTCTTCTTTTTTTTTTTTTTTCTTTTTTAAGAGAGAAAAACATCTTACTTGTTTGAGCAACTTCAGTAGAATGTGTGTTATATAAAGGCAAGTGTAATTGCTAGTGAATAAAATTTTCTTCAAACGGTTTTAAAAACGCCTTTATGCTTCATTATAAGTAGGGGAAAAGACATTTAATCAGTAGATTCCATGAATTATGTTTAAATTACATTTATGCTCCTTGATACAATGGGACATAGCATCACTATAAATATGATGAGGCAGACAAATACATAATGGAATAAAAATGTTCAGGATAGACTATTAGGTGGAGAAACAAAGGACCTAACACAATGGCATGTATTGTAGTTCTTGACTAGACTTAGTTTCACCTAAATGTCAACTGTATATATACATTTTTTCTTTTCAAGTCCGGTTGTAGTGATCAGGGTTGTGGTGAGGGTAGCATCAAGGAGATGTGTCCTGAACCCACTTATGTGATAACACAAAGACAACAGTATGTGTGAATGTGGGGTGGGTGGCTGCATTGTAAGGAGGGGGAAGCAACCTATGCTTAGCCTTCTTCTTCTTCTTCTTCTTTTTTTTTTTTTAATTTATTTGATGGAGAGAGACAGCAAGAGAGGGAACACAAACAGGGGGAGTGGGAGAGGGAGAAGCAGGCTTCCTGCCATGGAGCAGGGAGCCCGATCCCAGGACCCTGAGATCGTGACCTGAGCCGAAGGCAGATGCCCAAAAACTGAACTACCCTGGTGCCCCATGCTTATCCTTCTTATGAATTCTTGACATCTCAGTAAAACAACTTTAAAGAAAGTTTTTAAAAATATGTTACTATTCTTTTTCTTTTTTCCTACTTAAGTTTACTCATCAATGTTTTGCTAAGATTTACTTAAAAAAGAAAACACTTTCACCTTTAATTTTAGGGAAATAAATTATTGACAAATATTACCATATACATAGTACTTAAATTTATTAAATAACGTTTAGGGGCTTTTTTGTAACTTTTTAGAACCCAGAAGACCTTGAATGTCAACTATTTTTAATGTTGGACCATTTATTTGAAGCTAAAAATCATTTTATAATCTGGCCCCTGTATTCAAATTCGATATGCTCCAGAGAACACTGTGTTTTTATGTTTCTTAAAGTGCTCTTTTGTTGCTATACATTCATTATAAGAAAAAAGTAAACGGTAAAACTACCCTGAATCCATGGGCTATGTATGTAAGCAACTGCATAAACTGCTAGCACTTTTTTTTACAAAAACGTGTTTAAAACCAGCAGAGGAGTGCCTGGATGGCTCAGTCAGTTAAGCAACCAATGATCTCAAGGTTGTGAGACTGAGTCTCCTGTAAAGCTCTGTGCTTGCCGTAAAGCCTGTTTGAGAGTCTCTTTCTCTCTCTCTCTCTGCCCCTTCCCCTCCCTCTCTGCTTTCTCTCTCTGAAAAACAAAAACAAAAACAAACAAACAAAAACAAAGAAAAACCACCAAAATAACAACAAAAACCAGAAAATAAACAAGCAAACAAAAAACGGCAAATACACAACAGAGTACCTGGTATGAAGTGTAACATTGTTCAGTGAAGCTTTTAATACACACTCAACACACAAGTGTGTGGCAACCCTATATAGCTTATTTTATAAGCCTTTTCATCATTTGGGCAAGAGTTATGATTAATATAAAAATATCCACAGTGTTTACATATATCCTCTCCAAATTACTGAGAGCTGGATTTTTATTTATTTTTTATTTATTTATGACTGGTAGCTTTTGGATATTCTTTAGAAAATCTTATACTTGAGAGGTCACGGCTTGATCAAATTTTGAAGGTTTCCTACTCAGGTGAATGAAAGTTTTGACATTTTATTCCCTTAGACATAAATCACATACATTAAGCATAACTAAAAGAGTGAAAACTATTTTTACTTATCAAGAGAGTCCAATCTAAAATATTAAGTAAAGTGGACCCTTTTATGATCATGAATTCTTAGGCTTTATGTGTTTTTTTCTATGTAATTTTGTACATTCCTCTAATAATTCTATGAAAAAGTACAATTGATTTATGTGGCTGTTTATTTTCAAGGTGCAATACAGACTTGCCAGGGAAGTAATGTCCACCTGTTTCTTTAAAAGGGCAAATCTTGAAATGCCTTAAGAATAGATTCTACTTTTTCTGACAGGTGACAAAACTCATCTTGCACCATAAATGTAAATTTGTATGACTGGTAAATTTATCCATAAGATTTTGGGAACATTATTTAATACACTTGACATATTACACCAGAGGAATTATCAAATAACACACTAGCTTTCTGCTAAACCACTCATCATACTGTATATTGGTGTTAGTTTCAAAATAAAATTAATTCAGTATATTATTATTGAGCATATAGTGTTTTAAATTTAACTTAGGTTTTGAAAGGAACAAAGTTGAATGGTGGAGCAAGATATCATCCCAGGGATGTTTAAATCCAGACATGAGGAGAAAGGTGACACAAGCGGGCTTAGGACTGGTATCCAAAGAGACAGACTCTCATAAGACTATAGGTTTTACTGGAGAGAGAAAATAACTCCTATCTGGAGGTAAGTATGGGAAAACACAAGGAAATGTTCACTTAGTTGGAAATTAAGATGAAATTTGAAGGATTAAATAGTTGGAGATTGGTTGTGTGTGAAGGACTTGGAAATTTTCAGGAAAGGTGGATGAAGGAAGAAGTTTGACAAAGGCATGGATCTGGAACAGGGAAGGGTGTATTTAATTGGGTTGAGATTAAATGAAAAGAGATAATAACTAACTTGATGAGAACAGAGGGTTGAATACATAATACAGGTCCAGGATCATGAATGCCAAGTGAAAATACTTCCCTAAGCCATCCTAATAGCACTAGAAGCTATGGAGTGAGAAAATTTCATGGTCAGTGCTGCCCAATGTAATATTATTCAGCAACAGGTGAGATACAGCCCTTCAATCTCTGTTCCTTTTTTGACCTGCATCTTGAGCCCCAGTAAAACTGAATGACACTTGGTTCCTTGAAAATACTGGGGGATTCACATCTGTATGTCCTTGGTAGCACTGCCTTTTCTGCAATTCATTGATTCAAAGCACCATGTCACACGTCCATTGTTTACCAGGTCCTCCTTTACTGCCAGAGACATAAACCCCAATAGAGGAGGATCCCCATATTATGACAGGTAGCAAAAAACAAAGGTGACCTGAATTTGATGATGACCAGTATGCTCTGCAAGCTCACATGAGGAGCACCTGATTGAAACCCCGGGCTTAGGAAGGCAGGGACGGCATGTGGGGAGAGGTAATCCATGGGTTGGTTTGCCTGGCAGAAACACAAGTTTCCAGATTTGGATCCTGTTTCATTGCTCTATTAAAAATATTTCTGTCCCTTTCTTCTCTACCTGGCAGAATTCTCCATGCCATCCTCTGAGCAAAACATGACATAATAATAATAATTATTTCTTAACCACTCTTAAGTGTTATATAACACACAGTCCTTATAAGAGAATATAAGAAACTGGCAACTGGTTTCCTTTCTTGCTGTGACAAAGTACTCCTACCTTAATGGCTTAAAACAGCACATATTTATTCTCTTACAGTCCTGGAAATCAGGTATCCAAAATGAGTCTTACAATCAAGATGTCAGCAGGTATAGAAGGGAAGAATCTGTCTCCTCACCTCTCCAACTTCTATAGGTTACCTGCATCTCTCATCCATGGCCCCAACCTCCATCTTTAGAGTGTGTTACTTCAACTTCAGCTGCCATTGTCACATCTCCTTTTTCTGACTTTGACCCTCTGACTCCTTCTTATGAGGACCCTGTGATCATCCTGGGCCTAACCAGATAATCCAGCACAATGGCCCCATCTCAAGAACCTTAACTTAATCACACTTGCAAAGTCCTTTTCGCTATGTAAGGTTACATTTTCATCGATTCAGGGGAGCAGGATATGGATATCTTTGGGGGGGGCATTGTTCTGTCTACCTTACCTTGTATGGCTAAGGCTGTATTTTATTTATGTTGGAAATCAAAAGTAGACATTGCTTGATAAATAAATAATTGTCACTGAATTTACATCTGCTGTACGTACTAGGGGTTTGGAGAGGTGGAATTAGCAAGACAGGTTAGGAAGATATTTCTCTGTTCTGGAAGAGAAACCCTCTGAATCTGCCTGTGTTCCCCATCCAGTTCAAAATGACTGGATCTCTCTTAGAAGCTAAACCTATCCTAATTTCTAAAGATATTATTGAACAGTTTTCCTGCTTCATTGTTGCTCTAAGTCAGCTATACAGCAAAATAGGTATTTTCTATCAATATCCCTACCACAAAACATTGATTTTGACAGTCACTGATGGATAGGAGTAGTTTTCTGAGAATCCAGGAGTTCAGTGGATAAGTTTCAAAACATAACTATACAAAAAAATCTGAGAATAAATCATTGAAGAGGGTGAGAAGAACAGTTTCACTTTACCCACATCACTCCTTTCCCAAAGCAGTACAGCTCAGTGCCAAGAAAGTACACCTGGACCTTTTGATTTCTCTTATGGGGAAAGTGAAAGCATAAGGAGTAAGTGCCCAGCTTTCCCAGACCAGCTAAGTGGGATCCTGTTTGGAAGGCACTTCTGTCTTGCCCTATTCAGAAGAGGTGACTTATGTGGCTGAAGGGTTGGGAGAGGCTAGCAGCATGACAACCAGAGTTCAGAACTCATTAAAGGGCCATGGATCCTACTACTTAACATAATTCATTAGGAAGCCCACCCATGTGCCACTTGAGATGCTTCTCTTGAAGACCCACCAGTTGACTAATGTTCGCCCCAATGCTCCACTTACTTCATCAATCCCTGGTGGCTGGTACCCTGCACATGCCTGCATAGACAGTGAGTGGGAGACTTTGCAGAAGACTTGTGAGAACATGCAGAAATCTGGCCCAACTCTAGGACTGGAAGAAAGTACACAAATAGGCTTAAAGTGAAGGGTTGAAAATAGATATTCCATGCCAATGGAAACCAAAAGAGAGCAGAGGAAGCCATACTTATAGTGGACAAAATAAACTTTAAATAAAGAACTATAACGAGAGACAAAGAAGGTCATTATATAATAAGGGGAACAAATCATCAAGAGAATATAACTATTGCAAATATATATGCAACCAAATTTGGAGCACCTGAGTTTATAAAGCACATATTAACAGATCCAAAGGAAGAAATAGACAGCAACACAAAAATAGTACAAGACTTCAATGCCCCACTTAAAACAAAGGATAGATCATTCAGATGGAAAATCAGTAAAGAAACAGTGGATTGGAATTACACTTTAGATCAAATGGACCTCCCAGGCGTAAATAGAACACTCCGTCAGCAGAATACACATTCTTCTACAGTGCACATGGCATATTCTCCAGGATAGATCTCATGATAAGTCACAAAACAAGCCTTAACAAATTTAGGAAGATTGAAAGCACATCAAATATCTTTTCTGACCACAGGGGTATAAAACTAGAAATCAATTAACAGGAGAAAACTGGAAAAATTCATAAATATGTGGAAATTAGACAACACATGAGCAACCTATAGGTCAAAGAAGAAATCAAAAGGAAAATAGAAACAAAGAATCCTAGAAAATGATAATGGAGGCACGACATATCAAAACTTATGGGATGTAGCAAAAATAGTTCTAAGAGGAAAGTTTATATTGATAAACACCTACATTAAGAAAAAAGAAAGACATCAAACTGACTTAACTGTACATCTCAAGAAATTTTTAAAAAGGAGGAACAAATCAAGCCAAAAGTTATCAGGAGAAAGAGACTAACAAAACATCAGAGTAGAGAAATGCAAATGAAAACCACAAGGAGATTTTACTTCACACTTGATGGGATGACTATTATCAAGAGGTCGAAAGATAACAACTATCCTAAGGAGGTGGAGAAAGGATACACCTTTGTACACCATTGGTGGTAACACCAATCAGTGCAGCCATTATGGAAGTTCCTCAAAAAATTGAAAATAAAACTACCGTTTTATCCAGTAATTCAACTTCTGGATATATATTCAAAGAAAATAAAATCACTATCTCAAAGAGAGAGCTGCACTTCATATTCATTACAGCATTATTCATAATAACTGATAATAATTATTCCAACATGTGGAAACTACCCAAGTGTCCACTGACTGATGAATAGATAAAGAAAACGTGATACCCACATGCAAATTAAATATTACTGTCTAAAAAGGGAAGAAATCCTGTCATTTATAACAACATGGATTAACTTGGAGGACATAATGCCAAGTGCAATAAGTTAAACACAAAAAGATAAATATTGAAAAGTCTCACTTATATTTGGAATCTGAAAAAATGAACTCGTAATAAGAGAATAAAATGGTGATTACCAAGGACTGGGAGTTGGGGAAATGGGAAGAGGTTTGTCAAAGTGTGTAGATTTCAGTCATAAGGTGAGTAAGTTGTAGAGATCTAATGTATAGCATGGTGACTACAATAAAAAATAATGACTTGTGTACTTGAAATTTGCTCTAAGAGTAGATCTTTTGTGATCTCATTAAACATACACATACACACATGCATATACAAAGATAATTAGGTGAGATAATAGATATGTTAATTAACATGATTGTGGCTATCATTTCATAATGTATATACATTTGAAAGTATTACATTGTACACCTTAAATATTTGAATTTACCAGTCATACTTCAATAAAGTTGAAGTATGAATTAAAAATTAAAAAAAGAAAATTAAAACAACTGCTAATTGTTGTTTCTTTGTAATAATTGTCTTTTGTCATTGGTGTTCTGTAATTTATTTTAATACATGTAGGAAGGGTATCTTTTTATTTATGTGCTGAGAATTAAATGTGCTTCTTAACTCTGCTTGGTTGTCTTTTCATTTTGTTGATTGTTTGCTGTGCAGAAAGCTTTTTATTTTGATGTAGTCCCAATAGTTTATTTTTTTCATATCTAGAAAAATGATGCTATGGCTGAGGTCAGAGAAATTACTCCCTGTGCTCTCTTCTAGGATTTTTATGGGTTTAGGTCTTATATTTAGGTCTTTCATCCATTCTGAGATGATTTCTGTGTATAGTGTAATACTCCAGTTTTATTCTTTTTGCATGTAGCTGTCCAGTTTTCCAAACACCATATGTTGAAAAGACCTAACTCTGACTACTTGAAAATTCTGATTTCAGATTCTGACTTTCTGGAAAATTCTTATTATTTCTGATTAGGGCCTTCTGCATTCTATATATTATCTTCAATTAAATGTAACTCCTGTTAAACTTACTTTGGCTTTCTCTACCCTAATAATAAATATTTTTCTGATTTTTTTCCTTATGATATGTAAATAACTCTTTAAATGTATATTCTAATAATCTGAATTTTTTAATCTCTTGTTAAGCCAATTTTAATTTTTTTAATTTTAATTTTACTAGAATTTCCCTTTGCTTTGTTTTGTCTGAAACACCCCTGGTCACTTTTGATAAACTTTACCTTCTTAATTTGAGTCTACATTTTATTTTATTACACATATTTTCATTTTATAATCTTAATATATTCTATGTTCATTTTATATTCTATTCTATAGAATACTTATGTATTCTATATTCCAATGTCTCAACATCAAGATTTTGGATATCTGATTCTGCAATTTTTTCTTCTGCCAGTTCTCACATACTATGATGTTTCCTTGTATATTTTGGATTTTGTAACTATGAGCTCTGTTTATTGAAAATCTGTCCCTGGTAATTCATGAAGAACTTCTTCAGAAAAGAGTTACATTTGTTTTTATTAGATGCTTTTTGGCATTACCAACCCAGATTTGCTTTAAATTAAAATTCCCAGCCTGCAATTTTGTGGATCATGCAAACAGTCTTAATCTAGACCCAAATATCTACATGATCACAATGTCTACTTTTGAAATTCTAGTCTGAGACAAAGCAAATTTACTTTCTGTTGGACTTGCTGATAGAAATACTTTCTAATTTAACCTCTCTCTTTAAGCTATTGCTCTTTGAGAATGTCATCCTTATTCTAGCGTGTCTAAAATGAATCTAGGCTTCTGCCCAAGTCCCGTGGGCCAGCCATCCCAACCAGCCATCCTAGACCACCACAGAATGGCAGATTCCCTAAAGCCACTCATGGCTTTCTCTTTTGCTAGTCTCCTAAGAATAAAGTTTCTGCTTTGTTCTTATTCTCAAATATTTCTCCTATTTTCTTGTAAACGTTCTATGCATTAAATAAAGTAATTTTTTCTTTCAAGAATTTTAGTTGTTGTTTTTTTTTTTTTTTAACTGAGGAAATGATGGGATATTGGTTTCCAAGATCAACAAGGAAAGTGATAGGTATCAGCGGAAGTGCTGAATTGATATCCTATGTTTAATAGCGCAAGAAGATTCTCTAATGAAAATTAAATAACCACTGACTTAAATTAAACAACAGAAAAATATCTTTCTAAGATTTTGTGACTGTTTCAATACCATTCTTGTCAACTAAATAACGTGCTTAAGCAATTTGTAATTGCAGGGGCATCTGGATGGCTCAGTTGGTTGAGCCTCCAACTCTTGATTTCAGCTCAAGTTATGATCTCAGGGTCAGGAGGTCAAACCCCATATCAGGCTCCATGCTCAGCACAGAGCCTGCTTGGGATTCTCTCTCTCTCTCTCTCCCTCCCTTCCCTCTCTCTCTCTAAAATAAGTAAATAAAATCTTTTTTAAAAAAGAGAGAGTTTTATAATTGGCCTCAATATTCTATCTCAAAAAAATCTAAACTCTTCTTAATTTTAAGGCTCTCTAGTATTTACCCCAACCTCATTCCTTTACTGCATAAATCTTACTAAAATTTGTAAAAAATAAAGTTTTCAAAAGTTTAAAAATATGGCTTTTATGTCAATATAGAATATAAACGTATTTTAAAGGGTACTTAACCCATTTATGAGAGTTACTAGGTCAGGAAGGCTGGTTGCAATAGTATTTGAGGAAAGCCACACTGAGATAAGTTAAAGACAAAACTTTTAGTGTCCCAAGAGTAATAAAATGTAAGTTACCTTGTGTACAGAAATTATTTGCAGTTTTATAGGAAAAAACCCTTAAGTTGGCATGTACTTTCACAAAGTTTGAGCCCTGACTAATAGTAAATACCAAATAAAACAGAGGTATAATCCCCTAAAAATAATCCTTGGTTGAGTGTGTTAAACAATGTTCCTATGTGGCATTGAAAGGGCATGTAGTTCTTATTTTGCCTTATTTCTAAGTAGTACAACTTGAAGTCTATAACAGCAGGGGCTTTACAATTCTTACCCACTCTTCTATGACTAGTGCACAGCAGAGTGAGCCGACACTTAGTAGATGCTCACGTATTATGCTGAAGCAAAAAATGAATCAATGAAACTATCCTATTCTCTATGCCTTTTTCTTACCTATTAGTCTAAACAAGGACATCAGTGCTCTATTGCACCTGATGCCTTCTTTTATATAAAATATTTGGTCATGTCCTATGAAATATCCTGAAATGTGAGACACAGATGATATAAAATAGTCATTTGGAAATGTCCTTCTTATGTCCTATCTATAACATAAGGAAAATTTTAAAGGAAAATAATTTATTTAAGATAATACATATTTCATTATGTGATTGGAACTTCTACACTGAAAGATATAAAATTAGATGCTTGCTTTTATATGTGGATTCCTGTCAATATGAGAGTTACAAAAATAGATTAATAGATGTGTGTCTCAAATTTCCTGACTACCATTCCCATGAACATTTTTTAAATGACGAACAGCTCTTAAAATAAGTTCCAGGGGCGCCTGGGTGGCTCAGTTGGTTAAGTCACTGCCTTTGGCTCCAGTCATGATCCTGGAGTCCTGGGATCGAGCCCCATATTGCTCTGCAGGGAGCCTGTTTCTCCCTCTCCCTCTGCCTCTCCCCCTGCTTGTGCTCTCTCTCTCTCTGTCAAATAAATAAAATCTTAAAAAAAAAATTAGCTCCAAACAAACAAAATTCAACCTACCCTTGAATTACTGGTTACAGAATTCCTGAATTTTTCATTGTTCTTTAAAAAAAAAAAAAAGTTTTACTTAAAAGTGGAGTAGAGTTTTATGTCCATAATCATAAACAGGTTTTCTACACTATCCACAAAATCACTAGGAAATTGCATAAGATACAGGACAACACATCTTTGTGTAGGACTGGCTTTTACGTCTTGTTTGTACAAGATAAGCAGTAGGCTTCCATTGATTAAATGCCGGCCAAGTTCTCAATTGTTGTGGTGAACAAATTTCACTCCCTTCAAACACACACACACCTTTACAAGAATGCTCCTGAGATGGTATTGCTCCAATTCAGACCACTGGCAGAGGGATATCTCACCCATTTTTAAAGGGCCTATTTGAAGCACCTTCATGAGTATTTACCAATGATCCCCATGGACATTATCTTCTCATTCCTTCAATACTTGACAACTTTTAAAGTTTGTACCTGTGGCGTAGTGATCAAGAGTGGTACTTGGCAATCTCCTTGTCTGGGTTTCTATCTCAGACACCTTCTGTGTCCTTGGGCATCTCACCTAACCTCTCCATGATTCCATTTTCCACCATCTGTAAAAAGTGAATGAAATTCATAGCCATCTCACTGGGTTGCTGTAGGGAAAAAATTCATGTCAGTTGCAAGATTAAATATTGTTCAATTCTTTAATTCCTTGGTACCTATTCAGTATTTTTCTAACTAGTACCAAGGTATTACTAGAGTAATAGTAAAGTAGTAGTAAAGTAGATGGTAAACTCTTTAAGGTGGAGATTTTTTTTTTTTTTTTTTTTTGTAAAGAAAGGCAGACTGCCATATGCAGCACCTCATTTGGTGTGTCCAGAGTCTTGGAAGCTGGATTACCCTATGTTCTTCTACAAATGGACCTTGAGAGCTTGTTTGGAGGTTGTAGCAGGGGAGCAACTACTCCTATACTGTTGACCCAGGAACAGTCCTCCTCTAGGGGGCAGACCCTTCAGTTTTAGGAGAGATGCACATGAAGGGGTTAGGGAGGAAGGGACACCCCCTAGGTAACCAGATCAGCCCAATCAACCCTGGTGACCAATGGGATGACAGATGTCACAGCAAGATTGCTCTGAGGGTGGAGCATTTGAACAAAGGTGAATAAACTGCCGATAGTGGATACATATGTATTTGTTAATTATGCATATTTAGTTTGAGCCATTGCTGGGCCATGGTATCTAGACAACAAAACTCTTGAAAATGAGTTGGAATTGCAAAACATACTACAAATATCCCCACAAAAGAATTATTAATTCAATGAAGAGTGCTTAAAAGCAGAAGACACTAAAAACATTTTTCTTGTTACCCAAGTCACTGAGCTGCTCTATATTCTCATTTTCCCACAACCAACAACAGGTGTAACCCGTGCTCCTGCCCTCTCTCTTAGGAATGCTGTAAGGTTAGATAATGTGTATAAAGCTTTTGTTCCTCAGGCCACAGTACAATTATCTGTCCTCTTATTAAAATTTTTCTGTCCCATGACATCAGTCATTATAAAGGGTCTTAGTGAATCATATCCTCCTATGGATTTTCTGTGCCAGAGGAAGGTGTGTCTATCTCTTTTTTCTTAACCACTAAACGCTACAAAATATTCACTACCTTATTATATAGTTGAGCAGTATTACATAAAATTTCAAGTGTTCTCACCCTCAGCCTTTATGATCCTCATTAAAAAGTTCAGGGGAAAGCACTGAATTCAGATGGTGGAGAGCCTTGGTTTTATATTTTCATCTTTCACGGTGAAACATTAACTTTCAAATTAACCATGGAAGAACCTGACAATTTTCCATCTCTATGCAATTAAATTTTTAATTAAGTGCCAATTATTACTGGTTTTTAATTTGTTTTTTTTTAAGATAAATCCATACATTTTTAAGGCTAACAGAGCACTTAACTCCAATTTAATTAAATGCAACAAACTTATGGTAGCAGATGGAATTGTAAAATGTGGCCCTGAGGCCACCCTGTCTGAACTTGATCCTTGGTTTTACATTGGCTGGATGACATCCCACTTTAGTTTGCCATATCTGATATGCTTTCCTGAAAGATGGAGATGAGCACAATGCCAACCCTCTGGGGTTATTTTGAGTCTTAATGAAGGTAAGTGATAATGCAGATCACACGGGTGATGATACATATCTGTGTGGCATAGATCCTTGCCAAACAAAGTGTTAGCCATGATTCTTCATGCCAGTGGCTTGTGCTGTGCAATGAGGGATGTTCAGGAGCATCCCTACCCTAGATGTCAGCAGGATCTCCACAGTGTGAACAAAATGTCTCCAGATAGTGCCAATGTCCCCTGGGGAAAAACCTTGAGAACCATTGTTTTATAATGTAAAAGTTTTATGGGGAGAAGGTGGAGTCTTTATAAAATGACATTGCCCCTGCAGGCCAGAGGTGTACAATCCAAGGCGGGGAGAAGTAACTCATTTGAACCGAGATATGTCAGAGCTTGAAGTCAGGCTCTGAACATTGTCTGCTGTCTCTGGTTGCCTCATTTCCTCATCTGCAAAATGTAGGTAACTGTTAGAACTAAGCAGATAGTTCAGATAGTTGGCGGCAAAATAAATGCATAAAAATTAATAATTTTCTTACATACAATTTCAGATTAACATAAAAGACCCAAATCATAACAAATGTATAAAACACCTAGAAATAAAATCAACAAAATAAAACACCCCAAATCAAGTGAGACACCATAATTACTAAAAAATATAAGTTAGAAAACTAGTATGAAACTTTAATCTTATAAGACTGTTGATCATTCTTAATATAATAATAATAATAGCATTCACATATTTCCTAACAGAATCCTTTTGAAGTTCATCTGAGAAAAACCAAAAGTTTTTAAAAAGCAGACAATAGTTTTTTAAATTACAATAACTAAAAGATTATGTATTGATGTGAAATTAGACTAAAAAGAAATACAGCACATTTACAAAAGCAGACAAAAATATGAATATATTTCTAGCAAGTTATAGAACCCATGAGACAGGATAGAAAATCCAGAAACAATGAGTATACTTTTAATAAAATAGTCTAAAAATATTTCTTGAATTCATACAATCTTCCTGGCGTTGATCTAAATACTGGGGGTATATAAGTACATAAAATGGAGTATGTCCTTATTCTCTTAGTTTACTTAGATAGAAAGACAATAAAAAAAATCAACTCATAGATTCATATTATAAGTTTACTAATGATAAGTGATTTTAAAGAAATAATAAAGAAGGATAAAAATAACAGAGTGATGGAGAAGTTCTAGTTTAGATTGAGTGGTTACTGGTCAAGGAAGTCTCTCAATAGGTAACAACTGATCTTAAAAAAGCAGGTGGGAATGTATGCTCATAAAAGAAAAGAGATAGCATGGAGGGTTCTCAGGCCAGAGCAGTGGAGCTTAAGTCAAAGGAACTAGGGACCATATACTGTAGGGATGCTGGATTTTATTCTAAGTGTGATGGAAAGCCACGGGAAGAAACAAGAGACACAAATAGTAACAGACAAAATGGCAGGAGTAAGACTGACTAGAAAATAACTTCAGTAGTGTGGTAGGTTGGGCCATGATATTTGTGGTGAAGAAGGTGAGAAATAGTTGAACTTGGGATTTGAAGGTAGAACATGAAGAATCCTGATGGACTGCATGTTGGCTGTGAAGCAGAGATGTGAATTAAGGATGCCTTGAAGATTTGGTGTAAGAAACTGGGCATGTAGAGATTGTATTTACTGAGATAGGGAAGAAATAATTTGGGGGAAGTTTTGGTAATCAAGAGTTTGGTTATGGACAAATTATGCTTGCGATTATTGGACACAATGTGGGGAAATATCCAATAAGCTGTTAGATGAGACCAGAGTTCAAGGAAGCGGCTACAACTAGAGATAAAAAATTGGAGATAGCTTTCAAACCCCAAGCTGGACTAAGTCACAGAGAGTGTGCCTATGGAAGAAGAGGTGTGGAGACCCAAGGCACTGGGTGAGCCAAGCATAGGACAATTTAATATAGTATGTCTATTTTTTTCTATTGTTGTTGTGACAAATTACCACAGACTTGTGATTTTAAACTTCACAAATTTTTTATTTTATAGTTCCAGAGGTAAGAGGTCCAAAATGGGTCCCACTGGGCAAAATCGAACTATTAAGTGGGCCAGGTTCTTCTGAGAGTTTTTTGTTCGTTTGTTTGTTTGTTTTACAGAACCTCTATAAAGAGAATCTGTTTCTTTGACTTTTCCAACTTCTAGAAGTTGGCTCAACTTCTGCTCTCCATCTCGAAAGTCAGCAACATCTGGCTCTTCTTCACATGCTGCCATCCCTCTGAGTCTTCCTCTTCTGCCTCCCACTCTTCAAGATCCTCTTGATTATCAGGAGCCCATCTGTGTGATCCAGGATAATCTCCCAGTCTTAAATTCATCTGCAATCATCTAAGTTCATCTACAAACTTAAATCCTCTTTTCCATATAACTGAACATATTTATAGGTTCCAAGTATTAGGAGGTAAACATCTGTGGGGGCCGTTATTCTCCTTCCTACAACATGTAATAGAGGTAGCATATATTTAAAAAATGAGAAAATAAAATAATCTTTTATTCAATAAAAGATGTAGATATAACTGGCTAAATATGTGAAAAAATAACTAGAGTGAACTCCTCATCGTACATCATGTATTGATTTAATGATCAATGTATTAAAATTTCCTTGTAAAAATTAGGATCTTCTTGAGAACTGGAACAATTTATGGAAAAACATACTGAGGGACTTAAAAAAAAAGCATAAAGGAAAGTATTAAGTGACTTGTGGCACACTGGCATTGTATGAAGTACAATGTACAGCAAAGCAAAGCAGAGGTAAAATTTAAAGGCAGGCAACACACAAACCTATAACACAAATGCAGATTCCATAGTGTTATTTTTAATATATAAAGTTACTACATATTCTCTAAGTTAACTAGGATTTTTATTTCCTTATAAGCACAGCAAAAGATGCAAGCCCTTTAAAAGTCTAGCCACCCTTTTTTTAAAAAAGTTTTATTAAATTCCAGTTAGTTGGGGGACCCAGTTGGTTCAGTTGGTTCCGTGTAGAACTCTTGGTTTCAGCTCAGGTCATGATCTCAGGGTCATGAGAGTGAGTCCAGAGTGGAGATCCACACTCAGTATGGAATCTGCTTGAGAATTCTCTCCCTCTCCTTTTGCCCCTCCTCCAACCAGCACACATGGGCACCTGTGCATGCACTCTTTCTCTCTAAAATAAACAAGTAAAATCTTTAAATTCCAGTTAGTTAACATGCAGTATAGTATTAGTTTCAGGTGTACAATATATTCAGTTCTTCCATACATCACCAGGTGCTCATCACAGCAAGTACACTCCTTAATACCCATTACCTATCTAACCCATTCCCCAATCCACCCACCCTCTGGTAACCATCAGTTTGTTCTCTATCGTTTAGAGATTCTTTTTCCCCCTTTGCCTATTTGTATTGTTTCTTAAATTCCACGTATGAGTGAAACTGTATGATATTTGTTTATCTCTGACTAACGTATTTCCTTAGCGTAAGATGTTCTAGCTCGATCCATGTCATCACAGATGACAAGATTTCATTCTTTGGGGGTGCCTGGGTGGTTCAGTTGGTTAAGCTCATGTCATGATCCCAGCGTCCTGCTGGGATCCCCTGGTCAGCGGGGAGCCTGCTTATCCCTCTCCATCTGCCCCTCCCCTCTATTCCTGTGCTCTCTCTTTCTCAAATAAATACATAAAATCTTTTAAAAAAAAGATTTCATTCTTTTTATGGCTAAGTAATAGTCCATTGTGTGTGTTTTATTTCCTTATAAGCAAGGCTAATTATTTTATTTCCTTATAAGCAGAGGAGTTATTTATCTTCTTATTCTTTCACTTTTTTATCCATTCATTAGTAGATGGACACTTGAGCTATTTCTGTATCTTGGCTATTCTACAACATTTTACAACAATGCTGCTATAAACATCAGGGTGCTTGTATCCCTTTGAATTAGTATTTTTGTGTTTTTGGATAAATACCTAGTCATGCAATTGGTGGATTGTAGAGTAGTTCTATTTTTAACTTTTTGCGGAATGTCCATGCTGCTTTCCACAGTAGCTGCACCAATTTGCATTCCCACTAACAGAGCAAGAGGGTTCTCTTTTTTCCATATCCTCACCAATACCTGTTGTTTATTGTGTTGTTGATCTTAGCCATTCTGACAGGTGAGGAAATAATTTTTAAAACTTATGTATCAAAATGAAAATGATCAAAGAAAATAAATAGATAATTGCTAAAAATGTCCATGTGAAATATTATATAATGGGCTATTTAGTTTATCTGAAAGGAATGTTATAAAAATAAGTACTAAATGAATATATTTTGACCAAGTTTTGATTATAAAATCAAAGGTATACAGAAAACATTTACTATATGCAATACATTAACCAATTTGTGTTAATGATTTTATGTAATCCCTTTAATACAGAGGAGAAAACTGAGGGTTAGGAGAAAACTCTTGGTATTCTTTAAACTGTTATCCATAAAAACCTGAGAGTCTCCAAAATATTTAGAGAGACACATCTGCTCATTGAGAGTTTTTAGTTATGTTGGATTATCTGGATGACAATTATACTTGCCTCCTGCCCTATCATTGACACGTGTGATCATCTAAAGTGAAAATGTTGAACATGTAATGTGCTTGATCTCACTTCTTTCTAGTTGGCTTGTTCAAATTTTAAAGTAAGAATATTTGGAGGCTCTTTCCACAGTTTGGTGATTGTGGACATTGCTGCTGAGTGAAGTAAGTCAAGCAGAGAAAGTCAATTATCATATGGTTTCACTTACTTGTGGATCATAAGGAATAACATGAAGGACATTGGGAGATGGAGAGGAGAAGTGAGTTGGGGGAAACTGGAGAGGGAGATGAATGATGAGAGACTATGGACTCTGAGAAACAAACTGAGGGTTTTGGAAGTGAGGGGATGGGAGGATGGGTGAGCCTTGTGGTGGGTATTAAGGAGGACACATATTGCGTGGAGCACTGGGTGTGGTGCATAAACAATGAATCTTGGAACACTGAAAAAATAAAATAAAGTTAAGATGTTAAAAAAATTAATAAATAAAAATAAAAAAATAAAAAAAGAATATTTGGGGCTGCCTGGGTGGCTCAGTCAGTTAAACGTTGACTCTTGATTTCTGCTCAGGTTATGATCTCAGGGTCATGGGATTAAGCCTCATATCTACCTCTGTGCTCAGCAGGGACCTGCTTGTCCATCTCCCTCTACCCCACCTCCCCCAATTATGCAAACTCTCTTCCTCTCTCTCTAATAAATAAAATATTTTTAAAAATTAAAGTAAGAATATTTAGTCTGCATAACAGTTACTAGTCGATTTTTTTTTTTACTACTTATACAGGTATAATTATGTTTTGCAGTGATAGTTTTCAATTTAAATAAATTCAAAATTAGTCTTTAGTTTCTTTTTTTAAATTTTTAATTTTTTAAATTTCTTTTCAGTGTACCAGAATTTATTGTTTATGCACCACACCCAGTGCTCCATGTAACACATGCCCTCCATAATACCCACCACCAGGCTCACCCAACTTCTTACCTGCTGCCCCTTCAAAACCCTCAGATTGTTTTTCAGTCTCTCATGGTTCATCTTCCCCTCCAGTTTCCCTCAAATCCCTTCTCCTCTCCATCTCCCCATGTCCTCCATGTTATTTCTTATGCTCCACAAATAAGTGAAACCATATGATGATTGACTCTCTCTGCTTGACATATTTCACTCAGCATAATCTCTCCCAGTCCCGTCCATGTTGAAACAAATGTTGGGCATTCATCCTTTCTGATGGAGGCATAATACTCCATAGTGTATATGGACCACATCTTCCTTATCCATTCGTCCATTGAAGGGCATCTTGGTTCTTTCCACAGTTTGGTGACAGTGGCCTTTGCTGCTATGAACATTGGGGTATAGATGGCCCTTCTTTTCACTAATCTGTATCTTTAGGGTAAATACCTAGTAGTGCAATTGCAGGGTCATAGGGAAGCTCTATTTGTAATTTCTTAAGGAATCTCCACACTGTTTTCCAAAGTGGCTGTCCCAACTTGCATTCCCACCAATAGTGTAAGAGGATTCCCTTTCTCCACATCCTCTCCAACACACGTTGTTTGCTGTCTTGTTAATTTTGGCCATTCTAACTGGTGTAAGATGGTATCTCAATGTGGTTTTGATTTGAATCTCCCTGATGGCTAGTGATGATGAACATTTTTTCATGTGTCTGATAGCCATTTGTATGTCTTCATTAGAGATGTGTCTGTTCATGTCTTCGGCTCATTTTTTGATGTGATTATCTGTTTTGTGTGTGTTGAGTTTGAGAAGTTCTTTATAGATCCAGGATATCAGTCCTTTGTCTGTACTGTCATTTGCAAATATCTTCTCCCATTCCATGGGTTTCCTTTTTCTTTGTTGACTGTTACCTTTGCTGTGCCGAAGCTTTTGATCTTGATGAAGTCCCAAAAGTTCATTTTCTCTTTTGTTTCCTTTGCCTTTGGAGACATATCTTGAAAGAAGTTGCTGTGGCTGATATCGAAGAGGTTACTGCCTATGTTCTCCTCTATGATTCTGATGGATTCCTGCCTCACATTGAGGTCTTCTATCCATTTTGAGTTTATCTTTGTGTATGGTATAAGAGAATGGTCGAGTTTCATTCTTCTAAGTATAGTTATCCAATTTTCCCGGCACCATTTATTGAAGAGACAGTCTTTTTTCCACTGTGTATTATTTCCTGCTTTGTCGAAGATTATTTGACCATAGAGTTGAGGGTCTATTTCTGGGCTCCCTATTCTGTTCCACTGGTCTATGTGTCTGTTTTTATGCCAGTACCATGCTGTCTTGGTGATCGCAGCTTTGTAGTAAAGCTTGGTATCAGGCAACGTGATGCTGCCAGTTTTGTTTTTCTTTTTCAACATTTCCTTAGCAATTCAGGGTCTCTTCTGATTCCATACAAATTTTAGGATTGTTTGCTCCAGCTCTTTGAAAAATGCCAGTGGAATTTTAATCAGAATGGCATTGAAAGTATAGATTGTTCATATAGTAAATTGAGGCATTGGTTTGCTTTCATGAAAATGACATTGCACATTGACATAATTTTTAAAATACAAGTCCAATGTAGTCATGGCACATTGTACCTACAGAGAGTTCAAAGTCACAAATCTCGTTAGTGAGATATTGAATCTTTACAATATATAGAGACACTCAGGCAATATCAAGTGAAAGAAAGAACTTGTTAAACTTTTCTCATATATGGGTCACATGTAATGAACAGATATGATTTTTGTACAACTCATTAAGTATAGAAGTAAATATGTAATAAAGATCAGTACCTTTTAATTTGCCAGTATTTTACTTATGAGCAAGTTCTCAAACGTTTTGGCTTATCACAATATTGGATCAGCCTAAGAGCAAATTCATTGTTAAAATGAAAAAAAATGACAGTGATAAATGGATGCTTCAGATAATGGTGCATCACCCTGGAAATCCAACAAATAAAAAATGACTAGTAGAGTACAAATTATAAAAGTATATCTTTCTGCTAGTAAATCTAAAAACCAAAATTTAGTTTCAAAAATTCAATACTATGTATCAAATCAAAGTAACATAGATAATTTAAATTTTATCAGTTGTGCAGTTTTATTTGTATTTAATTTATTGATTATTTTAGTTTTATGGTTTTTGTAAGAGCCATAAACATAAAAGTTTATACCATGTTTTATGTCTGAACATAACTGAAGTAATATTATGATATAAATGGTTTTTTAAAAAACTTGTTCTTCAAAGGTATTTGAACATAATTCACCATTGAGAAGCACTATACAAATACTCCAGTGGAGGTATTTTTAATGATAATGGATAAATACCATGCCCTTACTTGCTTTTTAAAAAATAACATTGCCTAATTGCAGAAAGATAAGAGCAACGAATTCATCATTTTTATTTCAAAGCTTTTCACCACCTACTCACATAAGATGGAGTTTAACTAGAAATATAAAATATTTACACTCAAGATTCTTGTCAAGGAGAATAACCTCAGATTCACTCTGGAGGCTCAAAAGCTCTATGGAGAGAAATAATATGAATGTAAAATTACCTTAAGGATATACAATCCGTTCATTCATATAGATCAGTGCCTCTCGGCCCCAGCCGCATACTAAAATCACCTAAGACACTTAAAACATACTGATGTCTGGGTCCCATCTTGAGCTATTCTGATTTAATTAGTTTGATGTGAGACCTGATATGTTTAATAACTTCCCTTGTATGATTCTAATTAAAAACCAAGACTGAAAACCACTGAAATAGAACTCTAAAGCAGTGCTTCTCATACCGTCTGCCTGTTGGTATCACAGGGGGTACATTTACAATATCAACTCTGCTATAACAAAACCTAACATAAATAACAATTCTGAAGCCAAAGCCCCACCCCAGGCTCCTGGTTTAATTGGTCTGGGGTGGGGCCCCAAGCATTGGTATTGTTTCAAGGCTCCTGCAGGTGATTCTAATGTGTAGTCAGGCTGAGAACCACTGATCTAAGATCTGAACACCTGGACCACATCATTTAGGCTCCTGTAAAATAAGAACACCTGGGAAAATTTGTCTCCTCTATTTACTGTAAGGATGTTGTTCATTGTATTCCACAGTGAAAGAAGTTCTTTCTGGTGTTAGAAGCAAGCGGAGTTACGCAACTCCTAAAGACATGTCTTTGTTTTTATTGCTCAGACACTGCATTGCTGCTAAAAAGCTTAGAGGGAGGGGGCACCTGGGTGGTTCAGTCAGTCAAACAGCTGACTCTATTTCCACTCAAGTCCTGATCTCAGGGTACTAAAATTGAGTCTGACGTCAGGCTCCGTGCTCAGTGTGGAGTCTGCTTGAGATTCTTTCCCTCTGCCCCTCCTGCCCACTCTCTCTCTCCCAAGTAAATAAATAAAATCTTTTAAAAAATTAAAAAAGAACAAAAAACAAAAAACTTAGAGGCAAGTTCATGGCCAAGGCTTAGCAAATATGGAACTATTCTGTGGAGAAACTTCATGCATTTTTGTTTTTCTTAAAGAGTTTATTTATTTACTTGACAGAGAGAGAGCATGTGCAAGAGGATAGCAGGTGAAAAGCAGAGGGAGAGGGAGAAGCAGACTCGCTGAGCAGGGAGCCCTGTGATGCTGGGCTAGATCCCAGCACCCTGGCATCATGACCTAAACAGAAGGCAGATGCTTAGCCGGATGAGCCACCCAGGAACTCCACTTCATGCACTTTTATCTTCTATTTTCTATTATTATTTTACCCTGTCTCCCAAATCTTCATTTCCTTTTCATTAATCACAAGGCTCCTTGTTTTGTTGCCTACTTTGATAAGTCATCTTCAATTATTTCTGCAGCCATATGAGGTGGAAAAAATGAAGGCAAGAAGGAGAAGAGAGAGAGGAAGATAAATTCAAACATCTCTAGAGCATATTCTCAACTTTCTGCAGAATCAAAAACACATACATTGAATACAGGTTTTCATTACCTGGAGTGGACTCAGATTTCTCTGATTGGTTTCATGCAATGAAACCAATGTATGGTTTCATACAATGAAACCAGTGTATGGTTTCATACAACCTATTTTAAGTACTGACATGTAAGCCTGAAGACCGTTGAAACTTGAGGTTGTAATGCAAAATAATAGGATAAATTTGATTGACTACATGGTGGTATTAAACCTAATTCAGTTGTTTTTTAGGTTACCCCCAAATGCATTCCTGGAATAGAAAATTATTATTTTTTTAAATGAGGTGTTTAAATTGTTATGTAGTATATTTCATTACATAAATCTACTCTTTAACTCTGGAGAGAAGTATTCATACTGTGAATTTATAATTTAAGAGGATATAATTAAATATTGATCCTTAAGTTAGAGGATAGCCTCCCTAAATGAAACATTGTGTTAATTAATTCATTCATTATTCATTCAAACAATATTTCTTATTTAGCAGACTACTACTGCCCTACTCTGAGTCAGGCTCTCTGTAATATACTGGGGATCTAATGGTAAACAAAGTGGACCCAGTTTCTGTTCTCATAGAAGCTACACTCTAGATGGGAACAGACTTTAATGAACATAAGGTGAAATGCATATTTATTTAGAATTAGTGAAAAAGGTGCTCTGGAGAAAAATACATAGTACTATGAAAGACTAAACCAATGGCAATGCTGGGGATGGAATTGGAGTCTGATATGATCTAATTCAGAACCAGTTTCTCTTGTGACTAAATTTGGATCCAAACCTGAAAGAGAATGAATGATTATTAGATGGGCAATGTGAACAGGTCAGGGGAATTGGGAAGGTGCTTTTGGTAGAGAGAATAGCATTATATCCAAGTCATTAAGAGCATAGGAATCTCTCTCTCTCTACGTGTGTGTATTCATGCATTTACTTCCATATAGCTTCAAATCCATCTAATAGACATCTAACTAAAACTTTTTCAACTCATTTGTACTTGTTAAAACTTGCACTTGCCACTGAGGGGAACAAAACATCATCTTTCAAAATAGACACATAATAAGTTGGGAGAATGTCTGAACATTTTCACATGTGTAACTCCTGAAAAGGGAGAAAAGTGAGGCAAGATGAGGATGCTTTGAGTGTCCTAATTTTCCAGGCTGATGTAATACTTCCACTCCTATTCCCAGGAAGCTGATGCTGCAGGTAAAACTTGGACACATTTTTACAGAGAGAAGTCTAAAGTCCTCAATCTAAGTTAGATTTCTTAAGACCTCAGAACAAATCCTAGGAGGACATGACACTAGAGTTAAGTCAGCACTCTGTATTGTCAGATTCCTCTCCCTGATTGTGATCCGATCACAATTTGTGGACAGGATGAGGTTATAGAACCTTACATATGTGCATAGGTCTTAGACTGTTCCTGCGAGCTGCAAAACCTCAAATTCTCTGCATTTTTTGCTGGGCTGACTAACGGACAACTCAGAGCTCCATATCTGAAATGTAACTCTTGATCCATTTCTAAAAGGTTATTCATCGTTCAAGCGTCTCTCATCTCAGTACAATCCTGCTCCTGCCAATGAAGACAGTCATTCCTGACTTGGTTCCCACCTCCATCATCTACCCTCTCCAGTTATGACTCCCAGGCACAGTGCAAATCCATCCACTCCTCTGCATCACCCGTATTCTGCCCACCTCCTTCATCTCCCATCTAGATGATAGCAATAACCTTCTAACTGGATTCTTCACGTTTTATTTTGTGCCTTTCCAATCCTTCACCCCCCCAAATGGTGATATCTTATTGTTTTGGGGGAGTTTTCTAGTTTTTTGTTTGTTTGATTTTGTTTGTGGTTTGGTTTTAGTTTTGTTTTTGAGAGAGAGAGAGAGAGAGAGAGTATGGGTATGAGTGGGGAGGGGCAGAGGGAGAAGGAGAGAGAGAATTCTAAGCAGACCCCCCACTCAGCCTGATGAAGGCCTTGATCTCACAACCCTGAGATCATGACCTGAGCCAAAATTAAGAGTAGGAGGCTTAACCAACTGAGAAACCCAGGCACCCCTTATTTTTGTTTTCAACACTGACTTGCTCATTGCAGGTCTGTGCTTAAAATCTTTAATGGGCTTTGCATTGATCTCAAGAGATTATTAAATGGTTCACAAGGACCCACACATCTGGACTTGGTCTGCACTTGCAGCTTCATCTGCCCTCACCGCAGCTCCCACACCCCTCAGGCTCAAGACCTTCTGTCTGTGTTAGTCCCAAGTTCTCTGCCCTCAGTGCATTCACCCACTGTCTCCCATGCTCAGGAGGCTTCTTATCTCACTCTTTACCTGATGACCTAATACTCAAGCTTCAGGTTATAGGTTAAGTATTATTTTGTCAGACAGACTTTCCTTTACCTCATAATTAAAATTAAGGTCTCATCTCTTTATATTCTCAATATATATACCTTATTTTTTCTATACTCTGTGTTATTTTAATCTGCAGCCATATCTCAATTTAAAATTACATATATATATACATATATATATATTACTTTCAGCATAACAGTATTCATTGTTTTTGCACCACACCCAGTGCTCCATGCAATATATTTTTAATCACTTGTTTATTATTTACTACCACTAACACATAAGGTCGTGAAGGCATGGGATGGAGTCATGGTCAGAAGATAAGTTTTACAGTTGAGCAGGAGCCAGTCCAAGAATTGGTCTTTTGCACCATGCTAAGGTATTTGGATTTTATCTTGGAGGAAGTGGAGAACTATTGGAAGAATTTAGGCAAAGTGGTGGCATGTTCAGAATTTGATTCAGAAAGCTCTGTGGGGTCCCCAGTGCAGTACCGACGAGATAGGAGTAAGACCAGAGGCAAAGAGATTAAATAAAATATCCCTGAATTGATTCAGATGAGAGTGGTTGAGGGTGGAATAGCAATGTTATAACAAGAAGTATTTTTCAAAGATTTTTTTATTTATTTATTGTTTATTTTAGAGAGAGAGAGGGTGAGGAGAAAGAGCAGAGGCAGGGGCAGATGCAGAGAGAATCTGAAGCAGACTCCAAGCTGAGTGAGGAGCGCCACCTGGCACTCGATCTCACCACCATGAGATCATGACCTGAGCCAAAACCAAGAGTTGGATGCTTAACTGACTGAACCCCCCAGGTGCCTCCAATAGGAAATACTTTTAATAAATTAGAATATGGTGTCAATCAATGGTTGGGTTTCCTGTGAAGCAATCCCTGAGGTGGAGGTTAGGGTGCACTTTTCTTACTATGGAGTGCTCCTGGGATCAACACCTGAGGGAAAGAAGGGAAGAAAGAGTATTAGTATAAGGAGGAGTGAAGCTGTGGTACAGAACCAGCTGATGGCTAAGGCATCAAACCAAGGCTGAAACAAGTCCCTGTCCAAAGCATTTGCTTTTTATTGCCTCAGTTAGAAGACGGTTTATTTCAGCCTCTATAGAAAAGCAAATGAGGCAAGTGTGTAAAAGTGTTATTTGAAGCAGGTAAGAATGTCTGTCAAATTTCTAAGACGGTTTTAGTGGGTAACATGGTGATGGAAGGCAGACTTCCATGTTGGAGCAGTGGAAATGTAAGTGGATTACAAGAAGGGAGGGAATTATCAATGGAATAGGAGACCCTGAGCAGGTAGAAGGGGTTAAGAGTCATGGAAAATTGGAAAGCTAAACAATATCTCTTTTTAAATTTAAAGCAAGAAAGGAAAGCCAGTGTTGAGAATTGGCTTTGGCTGTGAGGGGCCAAAAACAAAAGCTCCTACATTATTTATGTTTCTCAGATTATTCTTATAATCAGGATGTACCTCCATTTTCCAAGTAAATATTTGCTCTTTAATACAGACCAGATATTCTATCTCATGAAAAAATTTAAAAATTGGGAAAGAACAATAAGTTGGAAACTTCCAGGACAAAATGAAGGGATTTAAAGTGAGATAGAATGAGGAAGAGGAAATAGAACACAGACGAGGTGGCGGAAGGACAAGTCAGAGTAATGTTGGTAAATTCCTACAGGTTGGGAATGACAATCTTGTGTTTCAGAAAGCTAGAACAAAAGCAGAGAAAACCCTGCCTTCTGAGCTGGTGTTAAGAAACTATGAATTACACAGAAGCCATCTGTTTCCTCAATGATTCACATTCCTCAAAGAAGGAGTTCTCACTTGGGCTAGAATGGTATTAATACAGCATCAACAACAAAGATAGGTGATTGATAGATAATAGGTAGATAGATCACCCATCTTAAAAATTCAATGGTTTCCATATTTCCTATTCAATTAATGGGCTCTTAAAATATGGATTGTATTGGACTTTCCATTGGCTCTTGGACTGTGGGTGACTCAGATGGTGGACCTGTTGCAAACCGCAATGTCTCCCAACTGGAATATACGTGGTGTGCTCCTTTTTGAATAGTTTTCATCCCTGAAATGGATTCCTTGTGATAGAATGTGAAAGAAAAAGGGGAAAGGTCCACACTTCCCACATTAAGCACCTGTGGTCTCTGGGCAGTGATGGGGAAGTGGCAGTCAAGGATGACAACTTGATTCTTGAAATTTGAAACTGCCTCAGTTGAATTTTGCTTGCTTTGCAAATTATTTATAAAACTACTGAAAGGTAGAATTAATTTCAGGCTCAATCCCATTCATATGAAAAGGCTTGAAAAAGCATCTCTCCCTCTCCCTTTTGAGTGGATTAGTCAGGGGCATAAGCATGGTAAGATAGAAACTGGATTTATTTCTAGATCATTACTACATAGCTAGCCTAGCCAAGCACTCTGAAAGACCTCACATTCTGCATTTGGCAAATGAGAGACTTAAGCCTGAAAACTTTGAAAATACCTTCTATTTCTAAAAGGTTTTCTATTATCAGAAATTAAGTGATTAATTCCAAAGAGCCATTTTTAATTGTTCTTTTTTTTTTAAAGATTTTATTTATTTATTTGACAGAGAGAGATCACAAGTAGGCAGAGAGGCAGGCAGGGAGAGTGAGAGGGAAGCAGGCTCCCCGCCAAGCAGAGAGCCCGATATGGGACTCGATTCCAGGACCCTGGGATCATGACCTGAGCCGAAGGCAGCAGTTTAAACCACTGAGCCACCCAGGCGCCCCCATTTTTAATTGTTCTTTAAAATGAAGTATGTATTTGTAGCTTTGATAAATGTGATATATTTCAAGTTGCCATTGAACAAACAGCTAATGGGAGTTTATATACGAGACATTTTTTCCCCTGGAGACAAAATGTTACTTAACAAATATAATAATTACCAGTAAATTCAATTATAAGGACTGCTTCTTTTTGTTGTTCTTTTCTGGATCTTAAGAATAAACTGGAATCGGGGCGCCTGGGTGGCTCAGTGGGTTAAAGCCTCTGCCTTTGGCTCAGGTCATGGTCCCGGAGTCCTGGGATCGAGCCCCGCATCGGGCTCTCTGCTCAGCGGGGAGCCTGCTTCCCTTCCTCCTTCTCTTTGCCTGCCTCTCTGCCTACTTGTGATCTCTATCTGTCAAATAAATAAATAAAATCTTTTAAAAAAAAAGAATAAACTGGAATTTTGGGGTGTCTGGCTGGCTCAGTCAGTTAAGCATCGGCCTTCAGCTCAGGTCATGATCTCAGGGTCCTAGGATCGAGCCCCATGTCAGACTCCCTGCTCAGGGGGGAGCCTGCTTCTCCCTCTCCCTCTGTTCCTTCCCTCCTGCTCATGCTCATATACTCTTTCTCTCAAATAAGTAAATAAAATCTTAAAAAAAAAGAATAAACTGAAATCTGAATTTTTTTTCTTAGGACTCCTCATTTTATAAAGCATCAGTGGTTATAGTAGATGTCTTAAAACTAACACCTAAACATTGCTTCATATCCAGAAGTCTTTATTAAAGCCAGAATTGACTAACCTCACTAAAGAAAAGTGACTTAGATTAGAAGAAAGCAATAGATCATCCAAAGTACGAAGTGTTTCTCAATTACTCTCCAAAGAACTAGCAAGGTTTTGGTGCTGTCTCCAGTTGTGACTTAATATATATATTTATGCCTTTTTTTTTTTTTTTAAATCAGAGTGTTTTTCCAACAGGAAGTTTTCAACTCTATAATTAGCAACCTACAATGGGAGCTCTGACACTTAATTACAATACTGCTAAGACAATAATAATAAGAGGAATACCAAAGTTGAATGCAGTATTTCTTGACACACCTCTGGCTACCTTCTTATTGGCTGGGAAACAATTATATATGCCTAGTAAATAATCCATACAGAGATGAATGTCTGTGTAGAAAGGCAGCATGCATTTACGACAGGTACTTCTGGTCAGGCCAAGTTCACTCACTGTTGCTGATTTCAGCTAACGCGTTATGGGCAGTAACCGTGGAGAACCTCTTCAGTGATTGCTGTAGACTCAGAGGCCTCCTCCAAGTTCAGGATTTCGAGCAGCTTCTACCCTTCCAGATTGGCTCAGTCTTCAAAGGAGAGGCGATGGCATTTTATCCCCTGCAGATTGCTGGTCTGGTTCTTGGGTTCCTTGGCGTGGTTGGGACTCTTGCCACAACCCTTCTGCCTCAGTGGAGGGTATCAGCTTTTATTGGCAGCAATATTATTGTTTTTGAAAGGCTCTGGGAAGGGCTTTGGATGAACTGCATTCGACAAGCCAAGGTCCGGTTGCAGTGCAAATTCTATAGTTCTTTGCTGGCGCTCCCACCTGTCCTAGAAGCAGCACGTGCCCTCATGTGTGTGGCAGTTGCTCTCTCCTTCATCGCTCTGCTCCTTGGCATCTGTGGCATGAAGCAGATCCAGTGCACGGGCTCTAACGAGAAGGCCAAAGCATACCTTCTGGGGACTTCGGGGATCCTCTTCATCCTGACCGGCATCTTCATTCTGATTCCCGTGTGCTGGACAGCCAACATCATCATCAGGGATTTCTACAACCCAGCCATCCACGTGGGTCAGAAACGAGAGCTGGGAGCAGCCCTTTTCCTTGGCTGGGCGAGCACCGCCGTCCTCTTCATTGCAGGGGGTCTGCTCTGTGGGTTCTGCTGTTGCAACAGAAAGAAGCAAAGGCACAGATATCCAGCCCCCGGGTATTGTGTGCCACACACAGAGAAGCGAAGGAACGTAACAGTGTTTAGTAAGACTTCCACCAGTTATGTCTAATACCTGCTTTTGGCTCAAACTCTGGATTACAATCAAAGTGTTTTATAGAGTCCTGCCAGACACTGTAAGTACGTCAGGCATGAGAACTTGCTTTATGGCTGCATTTAAATTGAGATGAAAGTATAAAGGATACATAGATTGTACTCTGTCACTTGTGTTAGGAATAGAAATGACTTGCTTTGGGCATTCTGATCTCATGTGTATTAAATGCATTTATACACAAATAATCCCTATTCCAATTTGAGTAGTCAAAAATCAAGCATATCCACATCCTTAGTATAATGGTAACTACTGTTTTTTGACAATCATATACCACCTGTTGTGAAATGCAAATTTTATTGCAATTGATAACACATAACAATAAAACATATTCTAAAACATAACCTATTTTTCCTCCAAAATTATTTCTTATACTAATATAGTAACAATTTTCTTTTTTAAACAATTACTCTGAAAAATAATAGATCTCAAATAAGGATTTTTAAATAAATTTATCAAAATATAGAAATGCCCATCTAATAAAAGCATTTGGTATTTCTTTTGGAAACTCAAGTGCACTGGCAATGAGACACTTTCAAGGGAAAAAAGGGCACTGATTTCTCTTAGGAAATTTATGATTATGATTATTTAAAGCACCTCATTTATACAGTTAAACTTCCCTGGAATTCTATATTCAAAGGAAAATGATTGATAAATGAAAAGTAATATGTTTCATAACTTAAAATTTACACCTACAACAAACAGAAGCTATCTGTTTTGATAAGGCACATCAATCTAATGCTATAAACACTCAACTCTCATCAAGAGGAAATATGGTCCTAATTAGGGAATTGAGGTTTGGGTGTTGAAGGGAATGGTTTCTGTTCTTTGTTTCATTCTTTAGTCATTGTTCAGGTCTACACACGCAAAGCAAAATGAAGAATTAAGATAATGACTCAGGTGATTAGTCAGGCTAAAATAAGTACTTCCATTTTATTCTGAAATAAGTAAATAAGTAAGTATGGCTAAGACATCTTGTTTTGCTTGAATTATGTGTACTATTTTCTCAATTCTTCACTTCCCGTGCATTTAACATGCCATATACTTAAAGTGCCAATATCAGAGTTATTGTAAGTGTGTGTGAGGTGGAGGAGGCTGGGAATATGAGGGTTTGTGGGACAAAAGCACTCCTATGAGTGTGCTGAATATTTCCAATATCTTATGAACCAATCAATGTTTATATATGCAATTCTAACTCTTCAAATATTGTGTTTCTTTTATAATAAAACTGTATGTAATTTATAGTACCTATTTGCAATGAACAGATTAAATTTGTTCACCAAATATTTATTGCATGTCCAACCTTACTATAATAAAATAATGAAGTACTTACATGTTTTCAATTATGTTGATATATTTCACTGTGGGGTCATTTTCAGAATGAATTTTTATCCTCAAAGATCATCTAATAACCCTGAAACATTAAATCAGAGATAACTTAAGTCCAGATGTGAATGTCAAACACTCACTCCATTCTGTAAACCACCAGCAAGACTTCAGTATGTCAAATCTTTGGTAATAAAAAACTATACTTAAAAAATTAGTAATAGGTAATGATAAAGCCACATAAATGTAAACATCTTCAAATAATATCAATAAAAAAGAAAAAACAATAATTTAGACAGGCTTTTTTCCCCTAAGATTGTTTTCTTTTTCAGAGTTCATTCAGAAAGTCCTAAATTTTGGGTGCATTGAAATGGAGTCATTTATCATATATACAGACAAATAAGTACAAAATCAAGACATGCAAGATATAGGCTTAAAGGTTGTCATGGAATCATTTATCCTACCTTTTGGCAAACTAGAAGTAACTCGCCTCACATGATAGGCTCCAGAGAGTAAATGAGGCATGTTATCCTGCTAGCGAGAGGATCAAAGAGTAAAAAGGTGTAATGGGGGTAAAATCACAAGATAACATTAGCCACTGAATTTAGGCTAAATTTCAGGAATGAAGAATTCTTTTGTCTGCTCTTTCATTAATCAAGGTGTACTTTTGGAAGAATGAATTCTGTTTTCCTCACTCTGCTGCAATATTTTCCTTATTACACCACCAAGAAATTTCAATAATTTTCAAGGAATTTCAAGACACATTATGGATGTAAGTCTCATACCACAAACTCAGATGTGCAAGAAATTCATCTTTATTTTCTAAAATTTAACATAAATTCAACTTCTTGCATATTTTCCCATACATTACACATTTCTTAGGGTCTTGTGTAGGGCTAAGCAGTCCTTGGGGTGATGGGCTCATGGGATTAGTCCATGATGATTTATGCAAGTCAGTCCAAACAGGTCACTGAGAAGACGTCTATTGTACCTGCTCACATGATGCCTTTAGTCTTCTTAGCTCTGTCAATTCTTCATCGTGCTTGGCAATCTTTTTTGATAGTCTCCAGTTGTAGGCTGCTTAGATCCGTGGATTTCAACTTGGCTGCATATTAGAGTTGCTAGGGGAATTTTAAAAACTACCAATGCAACCAGTATCAAGATGATCTATGCCGTTTCCTAGATTCATGGCAAAAACTTGACCTGTTGACTTGGTGACCAGCTATCTACAAACAGTCGTGAAAGAAAATTTTCCTTCTCTTATTTTTTTTTTTTAAAATATCACCTCCACAAACCTCCTTTTCTTCCATTGTCAAAAATTTTATTGTCTCATGGAGGCTTAGGCTTTCAGAAGCAAAAACACATAAAGACTAAAACTCTTCTAGGCTATTTTGACTTCAGCTTTGCTATATACTCCACTGAGCCAGTGAAATGCTTTGCTGGCTACCTTCTGGAATGGAGAGCAGAGAAAGAGGGAAAATGCAATATTATCTATCCACACATGGTTGAAAATGTTTTAAAAGAGTAACCCTTTGCAAGTTACAATTTTACTTAAAAGCACACTAATAATTCTTTTCATTTGCAAAAAAGTTGATATGTTTAGTTCACTTGCTCTTCACAACCACTATATAATGTAGAAATTGTAAAACAAAATCGTTGTAGCTAAAAGAACTGGAACTTTTTTCTAAGATTTTATTTATCTATTTTTGAGAGAGAGAGAGAGAGAGAAGGAAGGAGAGAGAGCATGAGTTGGGGGAGAGGAGCAGAAGGAGAAGCAGACTCCTCCTGAGCAGAGATCCTGACATGGGACTCAATCTCAGGACCCTGGGATCTTGACAGAAGCCAAATGCAGATGCTTAACCACCCAGACACCCAAGAGAACTGAAACTTAGTAAGTGATATAATTTGGCCAAAGTTAACTAACCTTCAGCTAACCTTGAGAAATCAGTCAACAATAGTACTAAGTAGATACTCAATAAATATTTGAAGAATGATCAAGAAACAATATAAAAGAGTATACTAGTTTGAGATTTCTAGATAATATGGAGCTTTGCTCCCACAGGGAAGACGGAAAACAATAGAACTCAGAAACTTAAGGAGAGTTTTTGTGTTTTGTTTCTGTTTTGTTATTTTAGTCTGAAAACCCTAAATTCTGAAGAGATGTGGGCAAAGAAAAAAATGGCTCAGTCAGTATCAGATTTTCCTCATTCTTAAGATCATAAAATAGGGGTGCCTGGGTGACACAGTTGGTTAAATGTCCGACTTCAGCTCAGGTCATGGTCTCAGGTCCTAGGATCAAACAGGTCACCAGTGTCAGGCTCTGTGCTCAGTGGGGACTCTGATTGAGCTTCTCTCTCTCTCTTTCTCTCTGCCCCTCCCCTTGTTTGTGTGCATGCTTTCTTTCTCTGAAATAAACAAATAAATCTTTAAAAAAGACTATAAAATAATTTCTTTGAATGGAAGTAAAATCCAAAGGAGTTAAGAGGGTCTGGATATTAATGTACCACTGGGGATAACCCTGTGGCCTCTCCTTAGCCTACTTTCTGGGCAACCGGATACAGGAAAATTAAAAACTATCAGGTGGGTTGGAGAATTTAAGGGCAGAAATGACCTGCAACCTGACCCAGGTTGAGTCAAAGATGTTGACAGTTTTCTTCATGCTCTCACCATGCTGGGGGATAAGAAACATTTTCCATGATGTGTTTGGTCTGACAGGACAAGTTTTCCACATGCTGTGGGAAGAGAAGAATATCTCGTATTCACCCAAGACTGGCATAGAACTTTAAAAAGTCTTTGTGGTTGGGACTAAGAACAGAGCAGTAATACAACTGGATGGACAAGTGGGTCTGTCCATAACCTGTTCATCCTCAGACTCATTTCTTGCCCTTCCTCAGCTCTAATCTGTATCCTTAGGAGGTGGATTCCTGTGGGTAGGTTCTTGTGCAGTGGTGTGCCCAGAGAGCAGTAGAGGCCATCCTCAGTAAGGGCAGGCATTAAGAGGAACTCTTACTGGAGAGAATATAAAAACAGTAACAAACCTAATGAGTTATTATCTTCACATGCTGACCTTCCTAAACAATGTCAGATGTCATCAGCAGGTTAAATAGCCCTGCTCAAAGAAAAAAAGAAAAAAAAGAAAAAAAAAGTTGGTTTAAGTCCTGAACAATCACTGCAGTTACTAAAAATAGCTAAAATGGTGGGAAGGAGGAGGAGGAGATGATGATGATAATAAATAGATGATAGATGATAGACGGACAGCAAATAAATATGTAATAATAGATATACATAATAGATAGATGATGGGTAGAGAGAAAAACAGAAAGATTGATATTAGCTCTGCTACGGTGAGCTCTGGCATATGACTGTATGAATTTGTTTAAAGAGTAAATGAGGGAATTTTTCCTTCAATTCACATTCAGCAAGACATGATTCCCAAATCATCAGTCTCCAGCTATTCTGTTTTAGTATTTTAAATTTAACACAAATAAAGACTCCTTCTCACCATAAAATGACAGAATTAAAGTAACTCCAATTCTGTTTCTATGTCTTGTCAGTGTCTATGCTGCAGGAATTGGAGGCACAAACCATATACGAGCTAGGTCGAATGGATTTAAACTGTTATGGACTTACAGGAATTTCTTCAGAGTGATGTCTACAAAGAACACAATGTTTATTAAAGGATAGATAAGAAAAATGTGCTCCCTTGAAGCTTATAACTGAAAAATTTCTCTCACAGAGGAGTATGTGGTAAAAAATTATCTGTGTCTGGGAGTCAGAAGCACTAGACGAAGGCTACATTTCCCCAGCTCCCACGTTTAGAAGCTGTTGGCTATATTCGGCCCATAAAGGCTCTGGTGAGATGGGAGGATGGCAGGGCTTCTCTTCTCTCCTTGCTTGGAGAGATGACTCTGATGGGTGACTAGGTCTTCTCCCCAGCTTTGCCAGAAGGGTCCACCTTAGGTCCACCTTTTGCCAACTGAACCTCTTGAGTCCACCAAAACTTTTCTTTTTTTCTCCCATCATCAGGGAAGTAGCCACTCCCTGTTGTTGTTAGTGTTTGGGGGTGCTCTGTGGTCCTCTCCTTGGTTTCTCCACTCTCCCCATAATCTGTGTAACAAAGTTTCTCCAACAAATTCCACAAATTTGAATATTTAAAATGACTTCTTTTTCTGGTAGTATCTGATAGATACAGCATTGAAAAATCATCCGGAAATGAGGGCATCTCAGCATTATCCCAGGTAAATAACTGGGGGTCTCAAGTATGAGATCAATGGACTTGGCTTTACATGAGCCCACAGAACTTAGACACAACTCTGAAAAAATTAGGGACTTTCACTGAATAAGATTGAGTTTGTATTCCACTGGGTCTTGAAGCAAAAAGCTGAGCCTGGTTTAAAAAAAAAAATAATATTTGCATATCAAAACACCTGGCATATAGGAGATGGCAAATGTTTTGCTGTGAGAATGAGTGAATTAATGAGAATGATGAATTAATGAAGGAAGAAAATAATAAACAAACCACAACATGAAGCGCCTTATTTAGGAGTAATCAAAAGTTCAAGTCCTAAGTGTGTCTAAAGGAATTTTGTGGTTTTGGTATTCTCCTTTTTTTTTTTTAAATTAACATATAATGTATTATTTGTTTCAGGGATACAGGTCTGTGATTCGTCAGTCTTACACAATTCACAGCACTCACCATAGCACATACCCTCCCCCAGTGTCCATTACCCCCCCTTTTTTTTTTTAAATTAACATATAATGTATTATTTGTTTCAGGGATACAGGTCTGTGATTCGTCAGTCTTACACAATTCACAGCACTCACCATAGCACATACCCTCCCCCAGTGTCCATTACCCATCACACAGCACCCACCATAGCACATACCCTCCCCCAGTGTCCTCCCCATCCCTCTGATCTCCCCTCCACTCCAGCAACCCTCATTTTGTTTCCTGAGATTAAGTCTCTTATGGTTTGTCTCCCTCTCTGGTTTTGTCTTGTTTCATTTTTCCCTCCCTTCCCCTATGATTCTTTGTCTTGTTTCTCAAATTCCGCATATCAGTGAGACCATATGATAATTGCCTTTCTCTGATTGACTTATTTCACTTAGCATAATACCCTCTTAGCTCCATCCACGTCATTGCAAATGGCAAGATATCATTTTTGATGCCTGCATAATATTCCTGTGTGTGTGTGTGTGTGTGTGTGTGTGTGTGTGTGTGTGTGTACCAAATCTTCTTTATCTGTTCATCTGTTGATGGGCATCTAGGCTCTTTCCATAGTTTGGCAATTGCGGACATTGCTGCTATAAACATCGGGGTTCATGTGCCCCTTAGGATCACTACATTCGTATTTTGGGGGTAAATACACAGTAGTGCAATTGCTGGGTCATACGGTAGCTCTATTTTCAACTTTTTGAGGAACCTCCATACTGTTTTCCAGAGTGGCTGCACCAGTTTGCACTCCCACCAACAGTGTAGGAGGGTTTCCCTTTCTTCTCTACATTGTAGCAGGATTATTTCTAAGAAAATATTTATTTAATGGTTTGTTGAGGAATTATTGCAGACAAAGTAGAACATAAAGAAAAATCTTTTTAATATGGGCAAAGTTGTAGTCTGAACTCAATGTGATTTGGTAAAGCTCAGGAATCATTGGTAGAAATGCCTAATAAAATATTCAGTAGGAAGCCTATTATAAAATGGATGTAACTATAGCAAAATGACAAAAACTTTAACTACAGTGAAGGTGTATCAGAAATTTTATCAAGACTGGGCTCCCTGTGTGAGAAAGGACACTTTCATCAGTTGACGAATACCCCTACACACTCTGAATAATAAGGCTGATTCTAAAACATGCATTTGGCAGAAATAAATGTGTCAAGTAGATTCTGAGGGGAAAAGATGGGACACAATAATGGAGATCTAAAAGTATGAAAGCTGATAACAGAGGGAGGGGACAACTAGAAAACAATACAAAACAAGTGAGGGGAAGAGAAGCTCTGGTGATGGGAAGAGAAGGAAGAGTTTCAGTGGGTAGAGGGAGGGTGAAAGAAAGGGACTTTCAGTTTCACCATGAGGAAAATAATTCTAAGAGCTCTGGTGTTCAGTCAGTGATGAATGTTCTCAGGAGCACTGGGGACACCACTGCTTTATACCCTTTTCCATCCTGTTCCAGAGTTGATGACTTGGTTGGAATCACAGAATTATAAGGTTGAAAAGAATCATGGAAGGAGTTGGGGCCAAGAGAGGCCCACCAACGAGGGCCAAGCCCTCCTTACCCCAGTCTGGTCTGACTCAGGGTCGCATCAGTAATTCTCCAGTAATTCTCCAGACCTGACTCTCCCTACCTCAGGAAAGACCAGCATCTCAAACTTCCAAGCACCTTCTCTGGCAATACCTCTTGCTGCTCCTCTTCTGTTCCATGACCCTCACCTTGACCTCAGACTGTCTGCATTGAGTTTCTGTTGGAATTACACTTTACACAACCTTGAAATGTCTTCTATTTTGATTCTTCTAAAAAATTTCTGCCCATCAAGGTGACCAACTATTTCAATAATCTTGCCACTTTGCCTCAAATAGCTCTTGATTTAATTTTTTCTTCAATTATAACCAAGAATGCTTTTCTTTAGCATTTTTAAAAACAAACTGCTTTTGTGGTTTACCCTTAGGTCCCATACATTTATTTCCTTTGAGAACTCATTCATTCCTGCTATTTCAACTGCCAGTAAATGGCACATGGCTTTATTTTTTTTTCCTTTCCCATTTATTTATTTATTTTATTTATTTTGTATTATGTTATATTAATCATCATACAGTACCTCATTAATTTTTGATGTAGTGTTCCAAGATTCATTGTTTATACATAACACTCGGTGCTCCATGCGATAAGTGTCCTCCTTAATACCCACCACCAGGCTCACCCATCCCTCCACCCCGATCTCTAAAACTCTGTTTCTCGGAGTCCACAGTCTCTCATGGTTCATCTCCCCCTCCACTTTCCCCCCTTCACTTTTCCCTTCCTTCTCCTAATGTTGTCCATGTTATTCCTTATGTTCCACAAGGAAGTGAAACCATATGATAACTGACTTTCTCTGCTTGACTTATTTCACGCAGCATAATCTTCTCCAGTCCCATCCATGTTGATACAAAAGTTGCTTATCCATCTTTTAGTAGAAGGAACACGGGACTAGGAGATCCACATTTATGACCTGGCCCAGGCCTTCTAGGGAAACTGAACCTAGCTTTTCTCAGCTACAAAAATGTGGAGAGGAAGTAAGCATTTTTTAACATGTACTATATGTTTATAATTAGGCTAAAGATTTATAGATATCAATATAAATATATATAAACACATTCTTAACACTTTTTACAGTAAAAGAACTAGTGCTCCAAGAGTTTACATAACCTTTCCAATAGCACAGTGAGGTCACTGCCCACCCTCCACCGCCTGCCATGTCAATGCATCTTGGAAGAGTGAGCTTTCTTCTGTGGGGTGCACTTCCTCCCCATCCCCCCATGGAGGGAGGATAATAACCACCCTTTCTACCTGGAAGGGCTACAGTGAGGAGAAAATGAAGCAGTGCCTGTGAAAGCATTTTAATCACAAAGCATTATGTAAATGTAATACATAATTACTGTTATTATCTCCAGCAATCCAAGTCTTCAGCTCTTTATAGTTCGCTTGCTTTCTCTGCCCATAGAGTAATTCACTTGTGTGTCCTGTTGGCCTTCAACTTAGGTAAAAATAATACTCATTATGTTTTCCTAAGTTTCACACTTCTCCCATTTTCCTTTACCTTCCTAAGCATCACAATTCACTTTGTCCCCTAAGACACTGGTGACTTACATTCTGGTTAACTCTTGTTGTCCTGGAATAATAAGGAATAGCACCCAAAAAACCCAGTTTGGATGATAAATTATATGGTCACTTAAGACGTCTTTTGCCTCCCACTATGGTCCCTATCTTTTCATTCTTGCTCATTGTTTTTCCAGAACACTGTACTCTAAAAACCTGTCCCTTTCTGATTTACATTCACTAACATGAACCCAATTGCTATTTGCTCAGCTTACTGAAATAGACGTTATGCCTCCCTGTTTATCTTGGGCATTCTTTGTTTCTGCTGATTTCTCCACACAGAAGAATGATTCTTACTTCCACCCATGGCTGCTATCATATTCCTGCCTTCATTAGAGCTCATAGACATTTTAATTTCCTGATCCTAAACTTTATTGTCTACTTTCAATGATCCCCCACCTTTTTTTGTACTTCTCTTTCCTCAGCTTTTTCCCGTTATGATGTCATTGATCAGACATACATTTGCTACGAATCTAGAATACACTCTGTTACATCTATAAGCCATGCCTTCCCTATACCCCTCTCCTCCTGGTTTGGTAGGTTGCAAATAGCCACCAATTCTTTGAAGTTCCTTCCTATAAGAGATGAACTCTACTACCCCAGCCCTGAAATCAGACCTGGCCTCATGGCTTGCTTTCATCAATGAAGTGCAATGGAAGTGAAAAATACAAGTTTTGAGTTGAGACCTTATGAGACTTGCGGTTTTCAGTTTTGCTCTCTTGGAATGCCCCCACCATTTTATTAGTACTGACTACCCTGACTGAGGGTAAAAGGCCATGTAAAGAGAGAGAGATTCAAACTTCTGGGCCATCTAGCAATCCCAACCGAGGTCCCTAACATACGGATAATTCCAGCAAACCATGTGGAACAGAAAAGACCCAACCTGCCTGAGCCATTTGGCCCAGGTCAAATTGCTGCCTCCTAGAATTGTGGGCAAGTTGGTGATTTTTGAAAGTCTCACTTTATTCATTCCCTTAATATGACTATCCATACATCAACATGGTATGTTTTGTTTTCCACCTTCCTTATTTTCTGCATCTACAGGAATATCTTTAAATTTTTTTAAGGATGTGTAAATATTGGGGGGCCTTTCTGGCTCAGACTATAGAGCATGTGGCTCTTGATCTTGGGGTCATGAGTTCAAGCTCCATATTGGATATAGAGCTTAGTCTTAAAAAAAAAAAAATACAATATGCAGATGCTTTACATACCAATCTTTCTTAATTTTTGCACCAGATATGCAATCTAGGTATTGTTATCTTCACTTTCTGGATAAGCATACCAGTCACCAAGAATGTTAAGTAACTTGAACAAAATTCTGCAATCCACAAACAATTTAAATCAAAATTGAAACTATTCATTTTGGTATTTCAGTAATGTATACAATAAATATGTTTTCACTGCCTTCAATGAAGACTGTTAGGTCTCCTGTGCCATAGAGGAGAAATTACTCCCACAAAACACAGAAACAAAATAAACCAAAGGGAAAAAGAAATACAGCACAATCTGTGATAGCTGCCATCTGAGAGACAAAATATTTTAGAAGTGCAGAGGAGAGGGGTAAAACATATTAAGAGTGTGTATAAGTGGAGGTTGTTTCTGGAGGACACAGAGATTGAGACAGACTTTGGGGAAGAATGGGATTCCCAGGTGTGAAAATAAGCAAAAGATATTTGAAAAAGATGTCAATATGGAGCTGAAAATATGGAAACACTCTAGGTCTGCCCAGACAACAGGGAGCAATTTGAGATATATCTGGAAAAGCTAAGTATGTATCAAGCATACAGAAGACCTTGAACACCAGAATGCAGAGTTCTTTGTTTTGTGCTCTATCAAAGGGATTTGCACAACAGAGTCTTACTATTATAATTGTTCTTAGAAAGCTCTTTCAGTGTAATTTGAATTGACTTTATGCCTGTCTGCCCCACTGATTAGTAAGCTCACCAAAGCCATCAATATATTAACAAGTACTCAGTGAGCACACAGTATACAAGGAACAGGGTTGAATTTCATGAGTTAAAATGAAACTGCTGTGACCAACAGTAAACATCCACTCCTGGAGAATGCACACGTAGATGGGTTGCTAAAGCCTATCTTGTAGTAAAAACATAGCTATCAATGGTAGAAGTTGTGACTTTCACTTTTAGAACAATTTTCTGGATATAATAAATGTTTGCATGCATTTTGATGGCCTGATCAAAATGTGAGGCACTAAGGACACTTATTAAGAACGGCACTTGACTGACATAATGAAAACATACTGTAATTGTGTTATAGAGTCTACTAAAATGAGTGTTCTCACATCTCCCATTCTTGTATTCTGGACATTATGGTTCGAGGGATTTTAGCACGAGTTTTTAACAGAGGCAGTGTGATCGTTAATGTTGTGTTGACTTGATTAGGCCACAGGTTGCCCAGATATTCGGCTAAACATTGTTTCTGAGTGTGTCTGTGGGGGTGTTTCTAGACAAGATTAACATTTGTGTTGATGGATTCAATAAAGTAGGTCACCCTCCCCAGTGTGGGATGGCAGAATCTAATCCATTGAGGGCCTGGCCACAAAAAGATGCGGAGTAAGGAAGAATTTCTCTGTCTCTCTTTCTCACTCTCAGTCTCTCTTTCTCAATTTTCTGCCTGACTAATTGAGCTGGGACATAGGTCTTCTGCTTTCCGACTAAGATTTGCACCATTGCTTTCCTGGTTCTCAGGGCTTGGACTTGGGCTGAATTATACTCCTGGCTTTTCTGGGTCTCCAGCTTGTAGACTGAAGATTGTGAGACTTCTCAACCTTCATAATTGTGTGAGCTGATTCTTTATAATAAATTTATTTCATATTTATCTTTCATATATATACACACATATATATGTGTGTGTGTATACACACACACACGTACATACACACATACATACACACATACGTATATACATATATATATGGTCCTGTTTCTCTAGCAAACCCTAATGCAGGCAGTCTTTTTTACTTTCAGAGAACAGACATTCTCCACAACCCCTAAAAATTGGTTTAGAACAGGATACTACAAGACATTCAAATAGCATTAGATCTGGAAATTGCTAGAAAAATCTTCACCTCTAGTTATGGATTGATAGGATCTGCCTGCCTTAAAGGAACTGTAAGCATCAGTGGACTAACGAAGAAGTGTTTTGGGAAAAGGTGGAATCAAGCTTCTGAAATATTACTGTCAGTGTTTCCCTCTAATGATCTGAGACGTTTGTTAAAAAGACGTATTCCTGCACTCTATCCCAGATATACTCAATCATATTATCTATGATAGAACCCAGGATCTTGTTTCTTGTACACTCCCCAGAATAATCTTGTATGCCTATCGTAGGGTTTAAGGATTTGCTAAAGGCCATGGGAAGGGAAGTCTGTGTTCTCCCTCACTTTGCAATTACTTGTAAACAAACAGAGTAGGTCTTGAAGGTGTTGCCAAAGGTATTAGTCTCATTAAAAATCCCCTCTGAATTTCAGGGAGTTCCTTTGAACCAATCTCATTAGTGGTTCTCCTTGCTATTGGAGAATTTGCTATTGTATTTTAAATGCCACATCAACTGCAAAATTACACTTCCAAATATCTTCAAAAACGACTAATGGCAGCTAGTAAAGTGACTTTAAATGGATGTTTTCAGATGTCTGCCCATAAAGACTGTGAATGAAGTACTTCTGGAATTATTATAGCTTAAACAAGAGTCTAATTTAGAGGAGTGGTTTAAACGTGAAGGGCTTGTGGGAAGAGACCTGAAACAATTGTCCTTGGATTGTGCCCAAACAGGACTGGATCCCCACATACTGGATGCTTCAGTGGTGTCTTTCCCTGTGATTGTGCCTGCATTTCAGCAGCCAGATAAATCTATGTTTTTATTAAGTAAAAACCAGTGAAACCTACTGGATAAAGAAATCGCCTTCTTTTATCACCTTAAGCTCAACACTGACTCCTATCATCTCTCATGTATACAAGCACATATAGTATCATCTGTTACAGCAAGATACAGTATTCAGGTATTTTAAGCAACTCTTAAGATATGTGACTTAAATGTTAACTGAAATCAAACTGTCCAGTGAGAACTAAATGTAATTAGAAAGAAATTCCTAGCATATTATTCTAAAGAAGGAAAAGCTCATCACCCTCCACCAGAGGTTTGCAAATTGGGAGATTTCCTTCTTAGACGCCTCTAACTCTGGACCTTACATCTCATTCTTGCAGTTGATTCTCTTCTGTTTCCTGCTAACTCAGATGTGAATTACTTTTGTTCTCTTTAATTCCTCCCCTCCATTCACATCTCTCACAAAGAAATTTGTATGTAGTATATTCAACCAGAGGTTTGATAGGAATGGTTTAGGTAACAAAAAAGGAAACAACCTTAAAATCAACCTTAAAAAGTATCATCATTGGGACACCTGGGGGACTCAGCAGGTTGAGCCTCTGCCTTTGACTCAGGTCATGATCTCAGGGTCCTGGGATTGAGCCCAACATCAGGCTCCCTGCACAGCAGGGAACCTACTTCCCCCTCTCTCTCTGCCTGCCTCTCGGCCTACTTGTGATCTCTCTCTCTGTCAAATAAATAAGTAAAATCTTTTTTAAAGAAAAGTAGCATCATTAACTATCCCTGATTTTTTAAGCCCTTGGATTACTCCAAGAGCAGAAATTTCCTACCAGCTATGTTTCTTTCCTGCCTCCAGTTTTCTACATTCCTCTCTACCCCACTTCTCAGGTGATCTGTACGGGTTTCAATTCCCAAGATCTCTTCCCATTTCTTGTGAATTTTCCTACACAGAGAAACTTTGACTCTATTCCTCAGTTTTATCTTCCACTTTGCAATTCCAAGATTTCTTCTATCCTCAATCTCCAGTCTCTGTGAGTAAGGAACAGTTTGGGATGTATCTATACAGTATATATAGGTAATGTATAATATAGGTAAGTAAAATGATACATAGAAAAGTAATAGAGTCATGGGTGGATGGATGGATGGATGGATGATGGATGGATATAGGTGATGAGGGAGAGAGATCATAGGTAGGTATGTACGTAGGTAGGTAGTTGACAGAGGGATACATAGATAGATTTATACCACTTCAACACTCTATTCCAGTACCTGGAACAGAACTTGGCACATAGTTGGTGATGAATACATACTTATTTACTGAACAAAAATGTGGTCTCTCTAATTGCCCATTAATTCATCCATCTATATATTTATTCAACATATATTTTATTAAACTTATTTTAGGTACCAGGTGTTTTGTAGAACCTGGATATAGAACAGTGAATAAAGTAGTCAGCCTCTGTTTTTTGCGGAGCTTGTATTCTAATGGAGTTCAAGTTCCTGTCAATGTTCCTTCCTGAATAACTCTGGAACCCACCTCCTACTGTCTTCTGCATCCAAATCTTCATCCTCTTTTTAACTGAGTAAATGAAATGGCCTAGTGATTTTCTTTTCTTTTTTTTTTTTCCCCTATAGTCTCAATCCTTTGTAATTCCCCCTCCTCATTTTAACCACAACTGTTTTCCAAGACTGAAATTTGATGATGCCCCTACTTTGTGCTATTCACTGCTTTCCTAACTTTTACAGAATAAAGCTGGAGTTCCAAGCTGGGGCATTCAGGGCTTTTTATGATTCACCCCACTGACTTAAAATGTCATCATCTGGTGTTCTGGAACATAGCCTGAACTTAAAACCATACTGACTTAACCTGATATTCTTGAAGTGTGCCTCAACATTTCATGCTTCCTGCCTTGTGAACGTACTCTTTCCTCAATCATCCCTGCTTTCTCCCAGCAAGGTGGAGTTCATCACTCAGTGTTCAACTCAGGCATTTCCTCTCTTGGATTCTTCCCAGGTTTTCCCAGAGGAGTTAAGAATTTCCTCACCATGTTCCTGAATGCTGTAAATGATTCTATTATAGTTCTGACCTCAGGGCTTTCACTCTGACCCCTCCTATACACAATGTAGGCAGATGAGGTTTTTTTCTTTGGTTTTTTTTTTTTTTTTTGCATCTTTTAATGAAAATTTCATTTATGTCAGCCTTCTGGTCTATGCTTTCCCACTGTCTACTCCCTACCTACTTCCCCAATCTCATCTCCTTGACTTCTCTTAGTTCATCACACAGGAGCTCCACTTCTCCTTCTGTTTTTTTGTTGTTGTTGTTGTTGTTTTGTTTTGTTTTGTTTTGTTCTTTTTGTTTTTTTGATACAGAAACGTTTCACCTCTTTCTCCTGGTGGTTTTCTCTGCCTGGCATACCCCATTCCCCTGGATCATTTCAAGGCAGCTTCCTTTAGGTCTCACCTCAGCTGTCACTTAATCAGAAATGTCTTCCAAGATTGCTGCTCCTACAGTGGCCTCCTCTGATTACTCTCTGTCCTAAAATTCTGTCTATACTCTTCTTGGCACTATTCATAATATGAGTGGATCTCAGTTATTTGTTTGAGTCTCTTCGCTGATTTTCTGGAAGGCAAGCTCATTGAAGATAAGGGTTCTCTCTACCTTTTTCTCTCACCTGGCTCTAAAGCCCAGAATGGTGCTTTAGAAACTTACTTGGCTGAGGTAATAAATACTACTGAATGCTGCTCTTTCTCTCCTTGGACCGTGGAAATCTACAAGACCTAAGTTGTATAACATTAACTTTAGTCCTACCAGGAATCATCATATTATTGATAATTCAATAATATTTTACTGAATATAAAAGCAACCAGTTAATAAACACATCTAATGCCATGTAGATACATTATTTTAAATAGAACTAAGGAAAAGAAGAAAAATAAATTCATTTTTGATAGTTAAGTCTGATCAAGTCGGAGGCTATCTGCTGTCAATTGTGGTAAATTTGGGAATGAAGACAAAAGTCCTCCTGGAGGATTAACATCAGTAAACCTGAGTTCTCTCTGCTATATGGATGACTCAGCACAGGGAGCTCACTGTACCCTATGATAACTAGCCTTGTTTCTATTATGTAAGGTGGAGACTGAATGAGATGGTGTCCCGCCGTAAAGTAAGAAGTAAGGTGTGTGTTCTTGGAACAACATAGGGGCCCAATAAATGTCAGCCTCCATAGTTAAGTTGATCAATGAAAAAAATTAATTTGAGCACAGACTAAATGTAACAAAATCCAGGTTCAGAAAATAATTCACTTTGGAAGATATAGCCTTTTCATTACTGAGTTTTAAATAGTTTCAAATTCCAAAAATAAAGTGATTTTTTTCTCAGGGTGTTATCACTATAAAAATATTACAAAAGTAATTAATATGTAGAAATGTTTATCTTTTTTGTTGAAAAAAGTTATTTTCATGTATGTTTAATTATTAACTAGTTGTCAGTTTTCAAATTATGTCTACGAGAACACAGTTTTGTGGGGAAGAATGAACTTTTATTGTTCAAATTGTGTAAGAGATTCTCATCTTTAATAGCTTACAGTAAGTTTACAATAAGTTTAAATGGATTACTGGTCTTCTGACATAGTCATTATTTTATTCAGTTATGGGGTCACCATCTTCCACAGTAGCCTCCAATGATTTCCACTTCCTGTTATCCACACCCATGTGTAGTCTTCTTTCTCATGATCCCAGAGTTGGTGTGTGGGACCCATAATGGCAGATATAATGGCATGGCATGTCAGAGATTAGGTTATAGAAGCTTGTGTCTTCCATCTTGATCATGTTGGGAGAACCAAGCTACCATTTTGTGAGCACCTGTACAGAAGCCCAAGTGGCAAAGAAGTGAAACCTGCTCTGGCCAACAGCTATCCAAGAACTGAGGTCTACAGATAACCAGGAGAGTGGGTCTGGAAATAGTTCTCTAGCCATAGGTGAAGCTCAAGAGACTATAACTCCAGCTGATACAGCTTGCAACCTGTGAGAAACACTGAGCCAGAAATCACCCAGTTTCTGGCCAGCAGAAACTGTCAGATAATACACATGCATTGCTTTTGGCTGTCAAGTTTTGGGGCAGTGGATTAAAGATAACCAACATGAGTGTCAAATGTGATTTATTTGGTGTATTACATATTTGAAACCCAATGTCCTTAAAAACAATCCAAAATCATATACATAGTAGGATATTTATAAAGGCCAAAAAATGAGACACAAAGCAATTGGATGTTGAAAGAAAAAGTAGGAAGGAAGTAGATGGCTCAGCTGCAGATATTTTGGTCATGTCTCTGCACTTGTGCTAGAGGTTGGAGATGATAGCAAATTGGACTGAACTGTATCTGCAACAGAATAGAAGTCTGAGCTACAATCTATGAGTTGTCCCTTTTATAACCGTAAGGCAGATAAATCATGTTCATTCTAACTGACCCTTTCAATTGTAAGTCTTTTCTGGATGCTTTTTTTGATCTTCCAGATTGTCTCCAGTGAGCCTATATTAATTTTGTAATCAGAAAATGTAACTGTTAGCTTAACTTAGTGAAGTTAACAGGCTCAAAGATCCAAGTCATGTAGCCCTTCTGGAGCTGGGACTGGAAATGAAAACTCAGCTGCGTGTAGCAGATTTTACCCAAATGTGATACCTGGAGTCTGGTTCTAGGGTCTGTGTATTGGAGAAATGTCTAGAACAGCTGAGAATGATTATTTTTGAGAAGAAATAATTTGGGGGAATATAAGAGCTGCTTCTGAATATCTCAAAATTGTTGTGCACCAAAAGAAACACACTTTGTCATAGACTCAAACAGCACTATATTAACCCAATCAATTCAGTTAGCATCAAGTTAAAAGCAACACTGTCAGCTCAACAGGAATAAGACATTTTTGACATAACTAAAAGCATTTAAAACTTCTACCTTGTAAACTATGAGTTCCTTACCACAAAAGAGGGGGATATATAGGCATTCATCCACTCCTTACTGGACACCTTCCATAACAGCCTGAAATTACATGTCAGTGATCAAAAGGATACCCCACTTTACATTAGGCTTTAGATTCTGTAATTCTATTGAATCAACAATCTATTTTTTTTTCACATAATTAAGTGGCTTACCAATGTACACATTAGAAGAATCGTTGTGCCAGATAACATTCTGGTATTACTTTATTGATGACATTATTCAAACATATGAGATTATCTGCTTTTTGTGTCCTGGATCTACTTCATTGGTTTCTGGAGCTAAAAAAGTTTCTGAGAGACCTGGTAGAACTCAAGGAAGATCTGCAATCAGTTAGGGACTCAACAAACCAGCTGGGCTGGAGCCCAGGCTGCAGGATTCTCTCCATGATACTCTCACTTTAGACATCTCTGCTTGTCTCTATCTTTCCAATTTCAGAAAACTCTTACAACATGGTCCCAACTTCACATCTGGCTATCCCTATAGTTTCAAGGAGAAGACCCACATCACCTGAAGCTCTGTATCAGTATATTTGAACAGATTTGTCTGGCTGGGCTTGATTGCCTCACTCCTAAAGCACTAATTATGCCCAGGGAAATGGGGGAAAGTATGATGGCTCATTAAACCTTGGTTCATGTGACTTTTGTGTAGTTGAAGCATAAGAGAAAGAATATCAGAAGTTATAAAACATATGGCAGTCAAAAGCAATCCCCATTTCAGACCACAATAAACTTCTATCCTTTACTCTTTCATGATTTATTTTTTTTTACTGGTTATTATCTAATTTTATGTAGTTACAAAAGTTATAGACAAATGCATTGGAGATATCTATAATTGAAAAAAAAATGCATATTTATCTTTTCTCCATAAATTATTGAGGGGGTTTTGTGGTATAATTCAGAGTTTCACTTGTTTTAGGAAGATAAAATTCTTTTTACATAAGGTGCCCAAAATCATTCTCCTTTTGTTACCTGACTAGTTTTTAACAAGCATGCCATCATCAGCCTGACTTAAAGATTTGGCAATTAAGAAACACTGCCTCAAACCTCAAAAGCATTGCATTGGCAGAGAATGCCAGTCACAACTTGTGTCGCAGAAATCCATGGAGAGGTGCCAACGGATACTTCCATGGGACCTGACCAGGTGCCTCCTCAGTGGGCCCACCTTATGTAAAGGACCTCTTAACTCAGGCCCATGATGCATTGCATTAACAGTACTCTGTATTGGCATAGTGTATTCTGAGGGCTTTTTTTTTTTTAAACTTTACTGTGATTTTGCTATTTTCCACACAGTTTTTCAGAATGGAGATTTTCTCCATAAGAAGGGTTAATTGAACTACTGAAGTGACAATGTTAACACATCTTTATTCATTCCCTAAATTTGCTTGGAATTAGATTTAGCTAAATTTGGAACAACTGTAGTAAACACATAGATACAATTATTTTCTTTGATGCTCAATTTCATGAAGACAATAGTAACAAAGAATAGACAATAACTTTTTTTCATCTTTGTCTCTGTCTTTTAAAATTGCAACACTAAGAATTTATGAGCAAAAACATATTTTTTCATGAAAACTCTTATAAATTAAAACATGAACTATGACAATATTAACTGTATGAGGTAGAACATAAAATATTTGGTATATTCCTCCCACTATACACTTGTGCCAGAGGAATTTGCCTGAACCAAAGATAATAGCTCTCCTGGAACATCTTAATTGTATCTCTGGCTACAGTTCAGACTTCCTGGTGTATATGAGGCAAGCCCTCCCTCAGGCAATCCTGGTTTCCTGGCTAACCTGGAAAATGAATTCAGATGACTTAATAGATAATTGGTTTTTTGTAGAAGGCATGATGCCAGAGAACCAAGGCTCTTCCAGCCAGTTTTTACCACTCAGAACATCTTTGTGTGACACCAACTGTCATTTGTCAAAGTTTTCCACTATGCACACAATTGTGCATATTTTGAAGAAAATATCTCATTTATTTTAATTTATTAAGATTGAGTTGGAGACCTTTGAAATATTGAAAGAAATGTCATATATATATATATTCATAAATTTATACGTTCATAAAACAGACCAAAAACTTAACATCTGCTTAAAACACTAGAAGTGATAGTTGTTAAATATAATGAAAGTCTTCCATTTGACTTAACTACTGTATATAAGTTTTTTATTACCTTCCTAATATTTTATCCAATTTTAAATTAGTAGGTAAATTAAAATAATTTAGATTATTGTTCAATATTTTTTATATTTTCACAGTTGAAGCCTATGCCAAACATCATTAATAAGTAAACATAGAGGAATATTATTTTTTACACATTCATTAACCAACTTTTTGATATCTGAAATTAAAGAAAACTATAAAATACAAACTCAACTTATATTTGTTTATTGAAAAAGTGAGGGGCGCCTGGGTGGCTCAGGGGGTTAAAGCCTCTGCCTTCAGCTCAGGTCATGATCTCAGGGTCCTGGGATCGAGCCCCGCATCAGGCTCTCCGCTCAGCGGGCAGCCTGCTTCCTCCTCTCTCTCTCTCTGCCTGCCTCTTTGTCTACTTGTGATCCCTCTCTCTGTCAAATAAAAAAAAAAAAAATTTTTTTTAAGAAAAAGTGAAAAGCTGATTCTGTAAATCTTATACATCTGACTAACTGGTGAAACCTTGACCAAAAATACTATTTAGCTTTAAAAAGGTGTTAACAAGTAGTTGGTATAAGCATAAAGCTACACAGAAAGGTATTTTAAAATCCTGGGACACACCCTCTAAAAATAGAGTGAGAGACTTCATTTGGAAAATTTAACATTCTTTTATGACACTCCTGATGACTCCACCCTGGCTTTTTTTTTTTAAATTAATTAATGTGTTTTAATAAATATATAATGTATTTTTATCCCCAGAGGTACAGGTCTATGAATCGCCAGGTTTACACATATCACAGCACTCGTCATAGCCCATACCCTCCCCAATGTCCATATCCCCACCACCCTCTCCTGTCCCCCCTCCCCCCAGCAACCCTCAGTCTGTTTTTTGAAATTCTTTTATGGTTTGTCTCCCTCCTGATCCCATCGTCTTTCATTTTTTCTTTTCCTACCCCCCCAACCCCCCCGCATTGCATCTCCACTTCCTCATATCAGGGAGATCATATGATAGTTGTCTTTCTCCTATTGACTTATTTCGCTAAGCATAATACCCTCTAGTTCCATCCTGGCTTTTTAATCTCATTCTCCCACTGATCGTTTTACTTATTTATTCATTTCTATTGAGGACTTTCTCACTCCTGTCATTCAATGAGCAGTTCTGGGTTTACAGAGATATACATGAAATATAAAGAGCAGTTCTAGGTTTACAGAGATATAAATGAGATACACCTTATGTCTACCCAGATCGAGAGGATATCAAGGTTACTGGGGACAAAGAGATCAAAGTCTTATGAAGATAGATGCCAATAGTCAATGACAATTATATGGAAGTCACCACAAAGAAGACCGGAAATAGGTGAAAAGGAAAGTTGTAATATACAGATGAAAAACATACTGTTAAGGGCTGTTCCTTGCTGTCCCTTCCTTTTTGGATTCTGCCCTCACTCAGTTTCTGAACTTTTCCCTCGACCCCCGGACTGTCTACCTGGCTTCACTTCCTTTTCCTATCCCTCAGTTCTTCCTTTGTCAGCACCACCTACTTTCTCCCTCTACCGAGAATCTTTTCTGGAGATACACTTACTCTTCACTTCTTATCTCAAATAAATAGATTCACTTCCTTTGTTCCTGGCCAATCTCTCTCCAGATACCACAGGTCTTGGGCGCTCCCAGGCTGGCCCAGGCCCCGTCCACCAATTACTCCTCTCACACTAGAATATTTCATTTCTTCCTCTTTTCTTTGGAAGAGTAGAATTTATGCAATTCTATTTCATCATTTAAAAAAAAATCCCTTGACTTTTCTCATCACATTCTTCTTCCCTTCGGAGTCAAAATTATTCTGAATTTATGGTCATTCTTTGTTCTTCTTTTCTTCCCATTTCCCGCCTCCACCTCTTGAGGACTGACTTCCACTCTCCACCCACAGCACCCGTGGGACTACGAATGGTAAGATTGCCAAACCCAAAGAACACATTTAAGTCTTTTTGCCAGGAAGCATTTAACACTTAGAAATGATAATTCTCCTTTAAAATGCTTCTTGGTTCTTCTTCTTCTTCTTTGTTTTTTTCTTTCTCACCATCCTTCCTGCTCTCAGTCAATAGTCTTCATTCCCCTCACCCCCAAAACCTTCTTAATATTATTATATTATATTTTATTTTATTGTAGTCCCTTCTCTTTTCATCTATACCAATTATTTCAAACGTACCAGCATATTAGTAATGCCCAGTCCTTTCATTACCCAGACTGTTCTCCTGAGCGCCAAATCCCTGTTTGTATCTGCCTACAAGATGTGCCCATCGCATATGCTTCATGCATTATCAACTTAGTCTACATATAACCCAAGTAACTATTATTTCTTCCATTTTGCTTGTCCTGCTGTGTCTCCTAACTTGTCGGATAGCACCACCATCCAAATCACATAGGACAGATATCTGATGACTTCCTGGATTTCTTTTCTTTTCCATCATCTCTAATTTAATCAATTTATCTTCCCTGCCATGCCTTCACTCTCAATATGTCTTGCAGCCTTTTCCTCCTCTCTCTCCATGGCTATTCTCAGGTGGGTCTTTCAAATCTATCACATGCACAATTGCATAATTGATTCAATTAGTGTCATTGGTGCTAGCCTTCTCTTTTAAATCTCTTATTCATAAAAGTCAGATTAATCTTTTATTTAAAAAGTAAAAACCAAGCATGTCATCTTCCAGCTTAAAATCTTCCAAATTTTATTCTAGAAAGTAGGATAAAGTGCAACCTATATGTCAAATGGCAGGAAATGCTCAGTTGTCTGGCCTCTGCTTACATTTCCAACTTAATTTCTTTAAGACTTCCTCATAGAAGCCCTTTATTCCAACCAATAATAAATATTCTCACCTAATATAATGCAACTAGGTATGTGTCCTAGCATTGACTTCTCTGTGGTTCTGTCAAATAAAAGCTATTTTCTTTCCCACATTATTTGTACCACCACCTGCAAATTCTGGAGGAGAGGGGTCCTAAATACCAATCACCCATCTATATTCTGGAAGTCACTTCTCCCCTACTCTGCTTTATTTACCACCAAAACATTTATTAAAAGCTAACATACTAGACACAGATATCCCTCATTGTCCAAATATATTTAATAAATCCGAGCATATTTAATCTGTGAATTTATATAGGAATACTACAGGTTATTGTATCTTGGCTAGTGAGTTAAGTTAGTGAAGGAATCATCTAAAGATTAAAAAAGTAAATAAAATCAAGTAAGGACAGCTTCTGAATTCAAACAGGGAGAGTCTGGAAATAGAGAGCAGAGTGAACTTGGTTAGAAAAGACTATTTGTACTTCCTAAGTCAATTACAAGTTCCAAGATACAGCAGCTATGATTTCCTGTTGTATCCCAGGGTTTAGAATGAGACCAAAGAAAGCATCAACCCTCATTAATATTTACTTATTTAAATTAATGAATATATAAAATATTTGTAAACAAATCTTAATTATTACCATTTTTTTTCTTTTTGATCAGTTGGCCATAAGGAATTCTCATTGAGGTCATAGATACAGGCTAAGGGAGTGATGTCAGTGCTACAGAAGTATACCCAATAGAAAAACGAGTCTTCTAATGTCTTAAATGGTTTGAGTTCAGAGAAATCCCTTGAACCTCTTTTTGTTTCATTATTTCCATTTGATCAAATCACTTGGTATTGGGCATCTCAAATTGCACTGAACCCATGTGTGCAATCTCTGCTATGACTCCTTGGCAATCCAGGAGTTACTGTTAAAAGAAAATAATTAGTCTCTGGCAAGGGAATGGCTTTACATCTAATTCTAAGGTTTTCCACTCTATTCCTTCAAGGCTTTCCATAAACCTACATAATACTTGATCTACTTGGTCATAAAAGCCATGTGCAATAACAAGTCTTCTCCACTCATCAGAAATAAGTTGATTTTATCAGTTTAGTGGGCCAGTGTGGAATCCTGCAAAAAAATGAGACAAATTCCCTATGGGATAATTTGAGCAGGCTCAAGGTTTGATGTAACTTTGAAGTAAGATTCCAAAAATGTTTTACTCTCCTTCCTAAGTGAAAGCAAGTATCTTTAGTTATTCACCATTTATCAGAAGAGAGGAAATGCATTTTCCAGACATCAGGGGCTATGCTGAATTGCTCTAGAAAAGAGACTGCTTCAAAGTTGGCAGCTCCGAAGGAGTCATCCCTGTTGAAGTTTATGATAACTCATTTTTATCTCTTAAGATCTACCTGACCTATAAAAGACTGAATCGATGAAAAAAATGGAGATCTGACCAAAATCAACAAGTCTGCATATTTTTCATCTCTTTTGATAAGGCAATAATCTTTGTGGTATTGCTTTTACTTAGCTGGTTTTATAAGGGGAAGGAGATCTAAAGTTACTAATTGATCTCGCTTACCAGATTATTCTTACTTCCCTTGCCAGAGAATCAATGTAGGAATCATGTCAATTGGCATATATGTCTATTCCAAGTACACTCTCCAAATCTTGGAAAATAAGGAGACCCTGAGTTTTAGATTCTTCTCCTGCTTCCCCTTGGGTCCACTGTGAAATAGATTTAGAACAAGTCTCCATTTATCACTTGACTTTCGTAAGTCCTCACTTCCCCTGGTCTTCTAACTCCCCAGAGTTCAGTTTTAGCTCATAGTCACTGTCTAATAATTTACAAATGATCCGGTTATTTCTTTTTCTTCAGAGCAACTTTCACCTTGGTAAATAGCCATAGATTTCTTTGGGGAAGTCAGGGGGAAGATTTTCAATACCCATCCTTTGCATTATCACAGAGTTTCTCCACGTGGCACTTAGCCTGCTGTATAATTCAAGGGGATCCAGGATTGGGAATTAACTGAAGTGACATTAAATAAGAGGCCATAATTTTATCATGCTGAGTCAGTCCTTTCTAGGCAATGCTAGATTTTTTTTTTCCCACCCACAGTAGAGTTACACCCTTATTGGACTGGGCACTATTTCATTTCCATGGGTCCTGGGATCAATTAACTACCTCCAAAGAACCTTTCAGGTCAAATCAATCTGGTTATCATTCCAGCCTTGCTGTCTTTTGCAGGATAAGTGTGATTGAATGATGCCATCCTGCAATCTTCTTGGTCAATTGCTCTCCTTAATCTGTGGCAAAAACAAAACAAAAACAAAAACAAAAACAAAAAACAAAAAGGCACACTCATTACATAGCTTTCCAAGGCCACTGGAGTTGCACTTTACCACTGTTACTTTTAATTTAATGATGAAGGGGATACTCGGAACCATCTCCTATGACACAATAAAGAGAGTCATTTATGACAAATTTACTATAACATTCCCCAAAGACAACACAAAATCCAGGCTTCAGACAACAAAATAAAAAAGCAACAAGAACCTTTCTCATCTCCCAAAGCTAGTACCTTGCATGTCAACCTTGGGTAAATGCAACCATTTTAATAAAATCAGCCAATACAAAAGTTATATTTCTCTATTTCTAGGCTAACACTTATAACTGGTTTTCACCCATATCACTTAAGTTTGTTTTTCTGAAATAAACTAAAAAAAAAAAAAAAAATCTTGCCCAAAACTTTTCTATGTAGACTTGGATTCTTATTTTTCACAGATCTTGCTGACCTGGTTAAAGTTCTGGGAGCTGGGATAGCTCATAGAGAAGAAGCATGGAGAGATATGACATCCTTTTTCAAGATACTATTCCAGATGAGCTTGTAACTAATGCCTTTAAGCATTGTGGGACCAGCACTTTCACAAAGGGCAGGAGGAAAGTCTGCTTCTGCTGGCAGATTTGTTAGGGTTTGGGTACCTGGGTATTAATAACTCATCTAAATATTCCCAAATCACTATTCTAATTCTCAAGGTTCCCTTTTGCCCAATAATCACGTAACATAATGAATCCAATTTATGTTATAGTTGAGTAATAAACAGAATGAGACTCTTAAGTTAATTTTTTGCTACAGTAGCCTTGAGACCTAAGGAAGTTAGAATATTCTTTAAGTTAGTCTCACAAAACTTTACATTCTCTGATAATGCCTTGAATCAAGAAATTTCAGGGGCACCTGGGTGGCTCAGTGGGTTAGGCCTCTGCCTTTGGCTCATGTCATGATCTCAGGGTCCTGGGATGGAGCCCTACATCGGGCTCCCTGCTTGGTGGGGAGCTTGCTTCCCCTCTCTCTCTGCCTGCCTCTCTGCCTACTTATGAACTCTCTCTCTCTGTCAAATAAATAAATAAAATCTTAAAAAAAAAGATTAAAAAAATTTCAAATGTTGACTTTACCCGTTTCTGTCTTTAAGTTCCCTATTTCAACTTAAAGGACTTCTATTGTTCTTGACCCCAGTAGTGGTCTCTCCTAACAGTAACTTGATCCAACAATTTCTTGCCTTAATTTGACATCTCATACCAGTCCTAGCTTCCAATAGTTAGTGGTTTCTCACCATATAAATATGCAAATATGCAAACAGTTCATGGAGACATTCCTAAATTCCCATCCTATTAAAGATCTATTGTACTTTACCAATTCTGCTATCAATTATGATGTTGGTCAGTGTTGGATTTTAAACAGAATCTACTTTAGCTGGTTTAAGCAGATACAACTTTGAGACAAAGATTTAGGAATTTACAAACCTATTGGAAGGGCGAGAGAAGGTATTGAGATGAGCTCCTAGAAATAACACCCCATTCACTAATCACTCATGTTCTGCTGAGTTTGCCCTTTCTCTGGTAAGACACTGGCAATTGGGAAGCTGCTGCTATGCCATTCTTGAGCCACACTATTGTCTATCACGCTTGACAAAGCTGTTGCTCCTCCTACAGTTAGCAGATGAATTAAAAAGCCAACAAATACACCATCTTTGCTATGAGGTGAGTCACCAGTGGCTATCTCATGCCATGCCTGTCTCAGTGATTCCGTTCCTAGTCTAGATCTGATCGGAGTGTGTCTGAAAGGTAGACTCAAAATCAGATCCCAAACCCTATCTATGAGTGGAGGAAGGGACTGCTCATTTGGTCTTCTGTCTTCTGTATCCTGTAAACCCTTGGAGTGGGTTTTAGCAGAGTCAATCCAAGAATAACATCTTTTAACAATTCTTGGGCCATTGCTTCCTGTTGTGAAGGAACTTTATATTCCATACTCTTCGCATGTCCTCATCTTCAGTGACTATAATAAAATGTTCTAGTCTGTGACATTTACTCCTACTCTGGACCGCAGCTTTTTATCTCACTGAAACAGTTTTATTAGTGACTTAACCTAATCATATTACATTGTATCAGTTATCACCCCTTTTGATTCATGGATTACTTTTGTTATCCTAGCAGTCATTCTCTGTTTTCCAGCATCAACCCTGAATGTCCTTAGTTCTAAACTCTCCATCATCATCATCGAAGTGGTGCTGGGAGGCCAGAGGAGAAGAAAGGATGTGTGAGTTTGTAGAGGAAGGTGAGGTGGGAATACATTGAGTTGTGTTGTTGTTTAGCATCTGTTGGCCAAATAAAGTAAAAACAATATTATTTACTGAGAATGAAAAAAATGGAAGTGAGTCCTAGAGTTTGGAGATAATAAAAGTCAGAATATTGTGGAAAGTGTTTCCAATGACTGCTCACTTTTTCAGTTTTCTGTCTGCCATACGTCTGTTTCACTTTCTATGATGTACAGAATCCTGAAGTCTGGTGAGAGAAGCAGAAACTTCATCAGTCTGGTTACTGCAGCCAAGCCCCCCCCCCTCACGTGAAATAGCATGCAATCTATAGCATCTGTTATTTTAAGCCAATAATGTTTAAGGATTACATTTTCTGTAGCAAAACAAAAGCTTGTCTGTCTTTTTAAAACAATAACTCATCTAATTGCCACAGAAATTCAATAGGATTGCTGAGAAAAATAGAAAACTCCCTTGTATTTTTTTAAAATTATGATAATTGATCTTGTTAATTTTTATTGATGACATCTTCCTCTTTCTTTCTTCCATTTTCTTTCTTTCATCTTTCTTTCTTTCTCTCTTTTTTTTACCTTTTTCCTGTTATAGCAATGCTTGATGGCCAAGGCATGCAAGGGGAAGACTACACTTGTAAGACATTGCAAAAGGCTAAAAAAAAAAAAAAAAGTTCTTAGTAAAAGCATTGTTGAAATGATTGACTGAAATTGAGACTATGAAGAAACAGAGCCAAAGATGATCTAAAAGATGGGAAGAAAATATACTTAAAAAAGAAACAAAAATCATAATGGAAATTAAGGTATGGTTCAATTGAGGAAAAGAACTTTGTGGCACCAGATATGGAATCAAAGCAGTTCAGGTGATGGTGATATCTAAGGAACGACTGAACAAAGAAAGCAACAAAATGATGTAGTGAGAGTTGTTGAAATGGAGGAGATGTCGATGGGGAGTGTCATTAACATGAACAGTATTATCCGTTGTGGGAGCAGAAAACACTCTGGAGTGTGTGTGTGGGCACGTTAGATTACACCATGCAAAATATGGCACTTGAGATTTTCCTGAGTTATGTTTCCTATTCAGTGCTCAACCTTTTCATTTGACTTCCAAGAAAAATGAGAAGAAAATCTTATATTTCATAATCAATTTTTTAAAGATTTTATTTATTTATTTGACAGAGAGACAGAGAGAGAGGGAACACAAGCAGGGGGAGTGGGAAAGAGAGAAACAGGCTTCCAGCCAGGCAGGGAGTCTGATGTGGGGCTTGAACCCAGGACCCAGGGATCATGACTCGAGCCAAAGGCAGCCACTCAACGACTTGAGTCACCCAGGCATCCTCATAAATTTTTTTTTGATAATGAGGTTATCTCATTAAAGTTCATGTGATTAAAAAAAATGTAGACAACAGAACTTTTTCTGTACTTTTCTGTCCTCCTTTAAACTCTTTCTTTACTTTTAAAGATACCTTAATACTTCACCAGTGTATTTTTTTAAATTTGCATATACTTTAAAAAATGTCAGTTAGGAAAATAGTATTTTCCCTCAATTCCTGGAACATTTCTACATACCTCAAATGCAACAATGGAAGCATGAGATGTGTACTTCTAGAAGTTATGTAGCCTTCTATTTGATATTAATAATGATTGTTTTGTTTTTGAAGTGCAGCCACATGTGAATATGTGACAGCTGTTTAACGGAATAATCTGTAACCAGCCACTAACACAAATCTTAATTGGGATAAAAATAGGTTGCCTACAACTGGGTCCAACTGGAGATAATTGCTAATAGAATTATTATCCATTCCTCAATTCCCACATGCTATTCTGCATTTCATATGAGCAGGTAGGTCGTTTTCAGGATCTGAAACCACTTACCTCTATTATAATCTGTTATGCTTTTTAACTTTTCACAGAGGAGAAAGATGATGCTATTAATCCCAATTAAGAGAGAGAACTCTCTGTATCTGTATTTTGTAAGTTTAGACACTAACATTTTTATCTCTGCTTATAAACCGGAATGGGTTTATTTATAAATAAATAAATTTTATAAATTATTATACAATAAATACATTGTATAAATTGGAATGGATTTATTTCTATGTTTATTTGTAAGCCAGCTCATAAATTATAGGGTCCATTCATTGTAGCTATTTCCTGGGAGCGTAGAAATGGGTTGTCACTCAGAGACTGTGTTTGCATTTCCCTCTCTTCCCATCAACAAACTCTAATCTCTAAGTCCAAGAGGAAGTAACATGGAATGAGTGAGCTATGACAGTTTAATTTATGTAATGATGGGATATATAAGAAAACGAGTCTTTGGCCTGCTCTACCAATGGACTAGAAACTAACTTCTTTTGGGTATCAGGAGGGGGAAAAAAAGACAAGCATTTCAATGCCAGTGATATGCTACATAAGTGAGTTATCTGAGGACAGTGATCCACTGATCTTCTTAGCCCTTTGGTTTTCATGAGAAGGCACACTATGCAGTAACTTTCTGAATCTAATTGTGCTGTTTTCTTAACTAAGATGGTTATAGCTGTCTATAACAGCCCACTGTGCCTTCTAACCAATTCATTTGCACTTGAATGGATGGAGGGAGAACTTACTGCAAAAAGAAGATCTTAGTAGCAGAAAGAAACATGTTAAAATGAACTTTCTTGAGTGTATAGAAACAAAGTGATAGAAGGTGAAAAATAATGAAAACATCAACAATGTGACAGACGTGGAGTTTTTTTTTTTTTTTAATTTATTTTTTTTCAGTGTTCCAAAATTCATTGTTCATGAACCACACCCAGTGCTCCATGCAATACCTGCCCTCCTTAATACCCACCACCAGGCTCACCCAACTCCTCCCTCCCCTCCAAAACCCTCACTTTGTTTCTCTGAGTCCACAGTCTCTGATGGTTTGTTTCCCCCTCTGATTTTTCACACAGAAATAAGGCAGGTTGAAGCACATTTTTCCAGTTTAGTTTGCAGCAATGGTAAGGAGCAATTACAAAGCTTGCATCAGTATTATGTCAAAACATTCCATCAGGGGCGCCTGGGTGGCTCAGTGGGTTAAGCCGCTGCCTTCGGCTCGGGTCGCGATCTCGGGGTCCTGGGATCGAGTCCCGCATTGGGCTCTCTGCTCAGCGGGGAGCCTGCTTCCCTCTCTCTCTCTTTGTCTGCCTATCTGCCTACTTGTGATCTCTCTCTCTGTCAAATAAATAAATAAATAAATCTTAAAAAAAAAACAAAAAACATTCCATCAATCAGTTCATTATTTCAGTCAATCAATGAAATAAATAGTTAATTTAAGAAAATCCATTTTAACAGTGAAATCAATAAATATTTGATTCAGTGCTTGGCTTTTTAAATGTCATATAGTACATCTTATAAGAAATTGGCAGAACAGAAAAATGTCATGCGGGGAAAGAATTAACATAACATGATGAAAATCACCAACATTAAGTAACTAAAAAAGCCTTCTATCCTAGAGGAGAAGAAAAAAAGATGAGTTCCAAGGCTGTTGTTTATTAAAAAACTCTGAGCAGTAACATCCAGTTTAACACTTTAATTATAGCTAATGTCAAGCAATGCAACAGGAAAAACTAATTAAACCAAATATTTCATTTATTTCAGAAATACATGTCAGTATAACTTCATCTATTATTCACTCAGAATGTGCAGAGGAAAGGGAGCCTACAGTCTAACTGAGACAAAGGCAAAATATTACCATCTCCGTACATGGGTTTTGTCCTTTCAAGAATAAACTACCTCAAAAATTCCTAGATCTGGAATTCCCCATCACAAGCACGTAAGGTGGAAGTTTGGAAGAGCAAAATGCCTATGTCCCTATGCATAAAAGGGAAATGCAAGCTGATAATTGTATACACGGTGGAAAATGCATGTCTTCTGACCTAAGCTTTCTGGGGGGGAATAAAAGCAGGTTGGTTGTGCTCCTGGCTAACTCTCTCAGCTATTAAGAAAAAATATGCGTCCCATTTAGGGTAGCCATCCACCATTTTACTTGTGCATGCTAGAACAGTGATTTACTAACTTCATGTGTAGGTGTGGACCAGTGTCCAAGATGAGATTTTATATTTCCAACAAGCTCCAGATGACCCCACTGCTACGGGCCCATGAAACACTCCACACATGAGGCTTTCATGTAAAGTACATAAGGTAGAATAATGTGAAGCCTAGACGTCACCTTAGGTGACATGTCGTGCAACTTCTCATTTTACAGAGGTGAAGAAATGGAGTCTCAGGGCAGCATGTAATATAATTATCACAATTCTTTATTAACTGACAGAATTAAGATAAAAACTCCTGACTCACCATCAAGGGTTCTTTCACATAAGCAATGAATAGAAAACACCTTCAATCTTAGTCCTCAGGACACTGTGGGATAGGACCCACATCACATATGTTTTAACTTAAAATATGATGTCGGTTTTGAAAGTAAATTTGAAACTTCCTTTCAACATAGAGTTTCCCTTATGAGTATTTTAAATTTCTTGTCTTGTGGTTCTAGCTTTCATCTATTGAACGTTTACATTCAGAACAAAGTTCACCTAAAATAGCAAATCATTCTTTTACCAGGACATATGTCTTTGCAAGATATGGAGGCCAATTTGCAATGGCATGGATGGAGCTAGAGAGCATAACACTAAGTAAATAAGTCAGTCAGTCAGAGAAAGGCAAATGACATACAATTTCACTCAAATGTGGAATAAAAAAAAAAAAAAAAAGAGCAAAGAAGAGAAGAGAGAGAGAGACAAGCCAAGAAACAGACCTTAACTAGAGGGCAAACTGATGGTTTTCAGAGGGGAGGTGGGATGGTGATGGGGGGGATAGTTGATGGGGATCAAGGAGAGCACTTGTGATGAGCACCAGGTGTTGTACGGAAGTGCTGAATCACTATATTGTACACCTGAAACTGATATTACACTGTGGGTTAATGATCCTGGAATTAAGAAACAAAAGGCCACATGTGAAATATCTTAGAAATATGTCTGCACATGTCAGGGGAAGCTATGAAACTGCAAAAGGTAACATTAAACCTTCATTCACTCACACACTCGTTTAACCAGCGATTACTGAGCAATTAGTTAGGCAATATTTCCAAAGAAGAATAAAGCATGACACCTGCTCTCTCAGAGCTTTTAATCTAGTGGAGGAAATCAGACATGGATGCAAGAAAGAGTAAATAGTAATAGACGTGGTATAGCTTACAAAGTTCAGAGCAGATAGAAGAACGAGTTTGGGAGATTTGGGGAAGTAAACTAAATAAAGCTTAAATTGGGTCATGAAGGAAAGTGTAGACATACAGAAAGAAAGGGATCACAGTTGTCAAAATACCACCTTGGAAAGAAAGTATGGAGAATCAGGATGAAAGGGAGAAAGGCTAAAACGGAGTGTGGAAGTGAAGTTGGAATACTTGAGTGCCCCATGCCCATTCTCCTTCCTCTCATCTCACATAGGGACCAGTGGACAGTAGAGGAAAGGCAAAGGCATCTTACTGCCTCCAGTATCCACAGGGTCTCTGAGCAAGGAGGACAGCTGATGAGTGCCTTCCATCATACTGCTTTATGACCCCACATATGGTCTCTTGGTGAATGTTTCCATGTGCTCTTGAGAAGATTGTGCACTCTGCATTGGCTGGATTTATTGTTATATAAGTACAAATTTAAATTTTCAATCAGATCAAGTTGAGGGATGATATTACCCAAATCTGCTATATCCATATTGTTTTTTAGTATATTTTTATTATCAGTTACTGAGAATGGAGTTCTCAAATCTCTAACTTTATTTGTGGGTTTATTTCTAATTTATTTTAGGCAGTTTTCGTTCCATTTATTTTGAAATTCTGCTAATGGATGCGTATATATTTAGAGCTGTTACGTCTTCTTGACGAATTGGCCATTTTACCATTAAGAAATGACCCTATTTCTGGTAATACTTTGTCTTTAAGATCATTTTGCTAGGGATTAATATAGCCATTCCAGATTTCTTATGATTAGTATTTTCATGGTATTTCTTTCCATTTTGTCACTTCTATCCAATGTGCATCTATTTTTAAACTGTCTGATTCCTTGTCTGCGAGAATTATTTTCATTCGAAGATTAAGAACAACTTCCCCTTTACCCCTACAAGTCTTCCTGGATTAGTTAGTCCAGTGGTTTTCCATTATTATTTAGATAGCTTTCCAGAGAATTTTGTTACTCTTTTTTACTTTTATTTTTATTTGTTTGCTTGTTATTATTAGGTCAGAGTATATTTTTATATACATTACTCTTTCTGGATAAACATTTTATGATCAATGATGAATACATTCTTCTGGCTCCCGAGTTATGTGTTATCTGCTTATATATGGATTCTCTCTTTCTCATGGCTTTAGTCTAAAGGAAACTCTTTCCTTAAAATTTTGTTTTTCAATGCAGTTTAGTCCAGCACCTAGTTCAATAATTGCCCTTAAAATACATGCCAAGTAAATAGATTGCATGCTTGGCATGAACAATATTAAATAATTCATTTGATTAAATTAACATTTTTGTAGGGGCGCCTGGGTGGCTCAGTGGGTTAAGCCTCTGCCTTCGGCTCAGGTCATGATCCCAGGGTCCTAGGATCGAGCCCCACATCAGGGTCTCTGCTCAGTGGGGAGCCTGCTTCCTCCTCTCTCTCGGTCTCTGCCTGCCTCTCTGCCTACTCATCTGTCAAATAAATAAATAAAATATTAAAAATAAATAAATAAATTAGCATTTTTGTAAATATAAGTGAAATCTAGACTTTCAGAAAAAAAAAATCAAGACCTTATCAAAAGATTACCTGACTTTTATCTATGGTTTCTCCCTCTGATTTTCTTCCCTTGCTTTCTAATACTTGTCTCCATAGCATGGAACTGACTCATTTCCCTCCTCTTTAATTAGCCTCTCCCTTACTCAATGACTCATATAATTCTTAATCCCTTCCCCCCAAATTCCAAACCCTCCCTAATTCCTTCCACCTTAGATTTGTATTTTGTTTCCTCCACCTTTGTTGATACTCCCAACATGAATTATTAGTCAACTAGACTTGAGGTGACCAACCCTGCCTTTCTCCTTGGCCCCATCAGGCCAGCCTGTTCCTTAGCAGGCCTACCACCCAACATGTTTAGTGTAAGTTTTCTTTGTTTAAATTTTTTTTTTATTTTCTGGTTTTTAAAATAGATATACAGAGAAGCAATCCTATGACCTTGCTGAATAGACTTTTATAAAAGATTACATTAAAACTCTCTCTTGTGAGAAGAGAACCAAAATAAGGCTAGCTCACTTGGTTGGAACACTGTCTTAGGGAGGCATTGAGTGTCAGGTCTGAGTGACTAAATTAGTTTCATTTTACACCAAGGCCAACCTTGCCTAGCAATTACATAGCTCTGGGTTCAAACTTTGCTGGAGTAACTGCAGGATAATTATTTCATTCCTTGTTGGCTCACTGATCTCATTTAAAAAATAAGAATGAACCTACCTATCTCATAGGTTTGTTGTTGGGTTCAAATGTGATACATATGGAAGGCATGTAGCAGTGTTGCTATCCTGGTAGAGAGAGGAGAAGCAATAGTTGAAGTAGAAATAAACACTTTTTCTTTTCTTTTCAAGTAAGCAGGCATATCCATGTACATTCAGAGGGTCTGTTGTGCAGTTGTGCCAGATGACAGAGGGGTGGGTCTCAAAGAAGTGAACTCATTCCAAGGAAAAGGTAGAGTGTTGTCATGATCTTTGTTCACAGGAAGGTGTCCTTGTATGAGAATGAGTACATTTAGTTCACTATAGGTAAGCCACATCCCCTTACTGGTTCTCCTGAATTTAAGCCGATTCTTTAGGGAACACATGGCCATCCCATGAAATATCTCCATTGATACAGATAGCTTTGGAACCCTTGTACACAAACAGGACTAAAGAAAGCTGGCTTACTTGGAAGTCTCATATGAAACATACTGAAAATTGATCAAAGAAGAAAAGACAGGTACATAACATAAGGAAAGTAGAAGGAACAGAGAATATGGGTCCTTCAGGCCAGATCAGTGAGCCAACACTCAGTACTCTATGGAATTTTAAGCCCCTTCTATGTCTCTCATTGACAGTGCACACAGAACATTTGTAAAACAATCAGATTAAATTTGTAAAACAGTCAGGAACTGTAGTTCCTGAGCACAACCTTATGATGGTGACTTCTCATGTATATTTTAAACCTATGGTGGGAGGAAAACAGGTATAATGTTTGAAGTAAGTGATAGCTAAAAGGATTATGTATTCACGCCACTTAGGGAATCCATATACCAGCTTAAAGAAATTTGAGAGGATCTCCTATTCCCCAAATTTCTTAGATGGGTCTGGACAAAATAAATAAAAATAGTTTATATATTTGTGATCCTGTTTTAACATCAACATAAACTCAATTCAAAAAGCATGCATTACATGATATCTGGAGATTATCCATGGCAAATTACTTTAAAAATATAAATAGTAATGAGGTGCACCTGGGTGGCTCAGTTAGTTAAGCATCTGACTCTTGATTTCGGCTCAGGTCATGATTTTAAGGCTGTGGGTTGGAGCCCCACCTGGGGTTCTGCACTCAGCACAGAGTAAGCTTGTCCCTCTCCCTCTAGTCCTCCCCCTGCCCCTATTCATGCTGTATCTCTCTCTAAAGGGAGTGGGGGAATGGGTTATCCCGGTGATGGGTATTAAGCAGGGCACATATTGCATGGAGCACTGGGTATTATACATAAACAATGAATCATGGAACATTATATCAAAAACTAATGATGTACTCTATGGCGACTAATGTAACATTAAAAAATTGTAATAAAATATGTAAATAAATAAAATCCTTAAAATGTAACAATAAGGAATAGTTTACATCATTGATTATAATATGGGCAAATAAACACAGAGCACTTACTAATTCTAAATTCACTAAAGTGAATTCTTTGAGTATAGACTAGAGTATATGCATTTAAGTTGAATCTTGAGCTTGGAAAATACCAAGTGCTCCATTTTTAAATTATTGCTAATAGGAAAATTAGAGTATAGTGTGATTTCTAGGAGACACCATCACATATCAGAACATCATTTAAACTTAATTTATAGGCCTTGTCTCTTCTAAATTATTTCTGTTGACATTACTAAACACTTCCCCAAGAATACCCCCCCGAAAAAACAATATCTGAAGAAATAATAGTTTAAGATGACTTTATGGGCAAACGAATTTGGTAAAATTTTATTATATCCGTGTCTCAATACTTGGTGATTTGAGGAAGCCATGAGCATAGAAAAATCTCAAAGAATTTCTGCAGTAAAGAAAACTTAATAGGCTTAACCTAAAATTTTCAAAACCCATCAACATGGAACTCAGTTATTTGAAATAACATGTTTTAAATACTTGGAAACTCAAGGTTGGAAAATGCTGTTATCAATATATTTTTTGAAAAATCTCAAGTTCTGATTAATTGTGTTCTTATATTTTATTTCCTTAACTTGTATCAAGGGTTTAATTTTAAATATCATCTCACAGAATTATCAAGATTGGCGATAGATTAAAAATGCATAAGGATCCATGTATTACTTGGTGCATAGTTGTCTCTCAGTAAAAAGATTTCACTTGAGGGGCACCTGGGTGGCTCAGTGGGTTAAGGCCTCTGCCTTCGGCTCAGGTCGTGATCCCAGGGTTCTGGGATCGAGCCCCATGTCGGGCTCTCTGCTCAGCGGGGAGCCTGCTTCTCCCTCTCTCTCTGCCTGCCTCTCTGCCTACTTGTGGTCTCTGCCTGTTAAATAATTAAATAAAAATCTTAAAAAAAAAAAAAAAAAGATTTCACTTGACTGAGCACAACTAATAATGTGCAACTGATTAAGTTGGATATTGATACTAAAGAAGACATGCATTTAGAATAACAGTTTTCAAAATAATTTTTACTTTTATCCACTGTTAAAAAGAAATATATACACATATGTAGGTGTATATATAACATTGCTGGTAGAATCCACATGGGAACACAGTGTAACTAAGAGTGTCAAAAATACACTCACTATCATCTTTCTTTCAACGTAGTCTATATCCTATTCTGTGGTATTCTAGTCTACACCTTAATGTTAAATCTGACAATGTCACAATGAAATGATTTTGTAGGCACTAATGATTTGAAAAATTCAGTACTAAAAAAACTTAGCAGCCATAGCAAAATTCTGTCACTTAAACATGGAATAAAACTATCTGTTTACTGCATAAGTTTAGAAGCGGCTATTGTGACATGGGATGGTTCACTCCATGCCCACAAGCCACAAATTCTAATTAGGATATGGGGTTGGTGTTCAGAATTGCTTTTGAAAATAAGAAGTAGTTAAAGTGATCTACCTTACTTGGAGATTTGCATAGACCAGCAATGTGTCTAAAGGGCTACACCTGGCATCTCAAAGGTCCTATTAGAAATGAATATTTTAATTATCATAGTATTTAGTATAATTTTTTTAACTTTTTAAAAATAGAGTCCTATGTCTTTGACAAAAATTCTTCCATGTGTTTGTCTCTTAGATAATTACATTGGGATTTCTAAATCCATGTTTTAGATCTAGAGTCTTAATTTCTGATATTTTTGTCACTGAAAAAATTATACAACATTTTCATATGTCAAAGATGATGGTTAAATTAGCATTTTTCTTCTATTGTAAGATTTTTTGATTGACAGATTGATAAACAATGTTTATTCATTAAAAAATGTTTATACTGAATTTCTAGAGAGTGCCCTAAGAATGGGCAATATATGTATGTATCTATATCCCAAATAAACATTTACTTTCTGTGAGTACCTCCATACATTTCCTGAAAAACAACAACAACAAACATAAATCAAAGGAAATTGTTCAAATGTTCACAGAAAAATCTATGAAATAAATAAATGCATTTTTAAAAGTTTCCAATTCGAGGTAGCTAAATTGATTTATAATCTCCAATTTGTTATGCTCTTCTCTGGGGCAAAGCATATAAATCTACAAAGTCTTGCTCAGCTTTCCTAATTATGTAACCATGCAGTGCTGAATACAAACTGTCTCAACACTATACAGAGGGCAAAAGAAGAGTGCAATGTTGAAAATAAACAAAGTATAGTCCACATAAACATGCAAGCCTATATGTGCTATAGTACAAAGTAAAATCATATGCATCTTCATATGATACACTTTCATAAGTGTACCTATTGTTTATCTTCATCTTTCATCCTTAACTGGAGTTCCCTGGGATACTCCTATTAAATATTCAGCCTAAGTCTCCTCCCTTGAAAGGAACTGGTGGAAATGCTCCAAATTATATGACTACACAGCTTCAGATGTAAAAGACAGCTGGATTTTAAGCTGGTTCTACAGAGAATGAACTAGTAATGTGCTCATTTTCTAACTAATGCTCCTGGGATGATCATTGTTTATCAATTTGGATGTTGCAAAATTTTGAATGGGATCGGCACTGATTTTTCTATTGTGTTGTTTCCAACAACTATAAGGAGTTATTATTTTTATGTAGGCACAAAAGAGACTATCTGGGGAAAAAGAAGACATAAGGTTTGAACCTGGGAATTTTTATTGTCAGAATTCTTCCAAATGTCAAATAAATCCTAAACAAATGGAAACTTAACCCCAGAAGGCTTTCCAGAGATCACTAACTCTAGTCAGGGTTCACATAACCTTTTTTTACCAAAAGTTTGCAAATGCTTCCCAATATAATAGAACTGGCTTTTTAGGCATTTCATTTTAATGTTTCAGAAGATTTGTAGAACTGTAAAAGAGATATGCACACAGATAATAATTAGACTATGAGAAAAGATGGGCCGTACATTTTTGTTAGTTTGTAAGTGCAAGATATTATCAATGCAGAAGTAATAGATGTTCTCAATCTGTTTTATTTTCATGTTTTCATGGTTTAACCACACCACTGGCCACATGATGCACTAATAGTGTCTTGCAACAAGTGAGTCTGTCATTTATCTTCTGTGGTTTTTGGCATTGATCTATAATTCCAATGAAATATTTCCACATGAACCCCAGTAATGGAAGTTGTACTTCTTAGTTTAGATTAAGACGCAAATCTCAGTTCATAAGTAAAAGGCAATGTCACCGTAGCTATAATGTTTTAATTATAAATTCCAGAAAAAGTCATTAACATGAAATTAACATGTTTGTGTAACTTTTTTTTTTTTAAGATTTTGTTTATTTATTTGGACAGAGACCACAAGCAGGCAGTGAGGCAGGAAGAGAAGGGGAAGCGGGTTCCCTGCTGAGCAGAGAGCCTGATGCGGGGCTTGATCCCAGGACCCTGGGACCATGACCTGAGGCCAAAGGCAGAGGCTTTAAACCACTGAGCCATCCAGGCACCCCAAGTTTGTGTAACATTAAAAGCAGAAAACCCAAGTGAGATTTTTGAGAAAATATTTATAAATCGTGAGCATGTTGTCAACATTTAAAGAGGAAGGGAGGGGTGCCTGGGTGGCTCCATCAGTTAAGTGTCTGTCATGATCCCAGTGTCCTGGGATTGAATCTTGCATTGGGCTCCCTGCTCAACGAGAAGTCTGCTTCTCCCTCTGGCCCTTCCCTCAGCTTGTGCACACATACTCCCTCAAAATTTAAAAAAAAAAAAAATTTAAAAATAAATAAATAAATAAATAGGAAGGGAAAGAAAATCATTATGTAAGGAGTAAAATGTAGAAATTAATAAGTAATGATAATTGTAGAATTTTCACAAGGAAAGGGTTAAGAAGATTGAAAAGATTTTTATTAGTTGAAATACTTATTATGCAAAAGCTAGAATAGATCAAAATGAAAATTCAGAAAACACCTCAGATAGGATTTTTGTTTAGGAAGAAACAGCACATTTTACAGAATAGCATAGGAATATTGCTATTAGAATTCACAAGGAACCTACTATCACCTATCAAGTAATACCAAGTTAAAATCTTATTAACAACAACAAAAAGATTAACCAGGTGGTTACCCAAAACAGAATTATAGAACAGTTGAATAGTAATGACAAATAGTGAGGAATTATCAAAAAGATCATTCTGTCACTAATATCACCACTGATACAAAAAAATGAAATGACATTGAAATCAGGGTAGAGTAACTGATGTAGAGACACATTATAGATCGAGAGGGTAGAGATTGTGCTTTATATTTTTCTTGTTGACCCCCAGCACTTAACATCATGTTGGGCACACAACAGGAGATCAATAAATACTCGGAAAGTGATTGATCCATCCACAAATAACTGCATGAGCCGGATAATTAGTTGCCACAGGGAAACTAGTCTCTCAGTGTTAGTCTTCCACACCAATTAAAATCAAGGAGAAGAATATACAAAGGGCTTTCTCAACCTTCACAGTTTTTTCTTTGAAGAAACTCCTACCATCATATCGATCACAATTCTGACAGTGAGGAATTGACTATTTCTTCTTACCATACCATATGGTCAATTATGAGTTTGATAAAATTCATACATCTGTGAAAAATAGATTCCGTCATTACAGGCAATAGGATCAATTACAAAATACTGAATTTAATAATTTCTTTGGCCTATGTTTTGCTTATTTTGTTTCAAATTTCTTCATTCTGCTCACTGTGTCTTCACCAAAACCTCTTCCAAACCTCCCATTCACACAGACCATCTATGTACGTTGTTCCTGCATAATGGGTCTCTTTTGGCCCAGTTTCTAGATTTGGTTATATGATTTATATACGACTTATGTATTTACATGATTTATATATGCTGATTTAAGAACCATTTTAATTTCTACCTTTGACCCCACCACACAGTCACACGTGCATGCATGCATGCGCGCACGCACGCACATGCGCGTGCACACACACACACACACACACACTAAACACTGAGCTTCTACCATTCAACTTCCGAGCTCTTTCTTTGCAATGCCTCTAGAGAAAGATGCAAAAATCATTACTTGGTCTTTGCTATCCAGTTTTAACCTGGTTCCCCCACACTTCTCAACAATTCTTTTCTTTCTTAAGGATCTATATAAGGTTGCCCCAGATCTTTATTATTTCACTTATATGCTTACATTTCCCTGTGGCCAGACCCTCATTCTGCAGAGATGCTCTTACCTCATATTTCCATGAAGACCATTCCAACTTGAATTTTTCCATTTATCTTTTTTATGTTGACATAAATCTGTACCTAGGCCACTTGTTCCTTCATGTATTCAGTGAGTAGTCACCAAGTAATTACCCCCTGGTGGCCTTTTGAGAGGTACAGTGGTGAACAAGACAAGCAATGCCCTCAAAGAGTTTACTTTCTATTGGGGATAAACAGAGATTACAATAAATTATTATAATTGCCATGAGTAACAGATAAAGGATGGTATGGAAACACATAGTATTGGCATCCAAGCTGGAATTTGTTGTATGATTCACGATGGCTTCCTGGAATTAGTGACATGTACTTTAAGATCTCAAATGTCAGTAAGAATTTACCAGAAAAGTGGAGTTAGATGGGATGGGGCATGAGTTTAAGGCATGAGAATATATGTTCGCAAGAGAAAGTACATACAGAGAATGGCAAGAGATTCAGTCTAGGTGGAGATGGAGATGTGAAGGTGGGGTGATAGAGATATTCCTGGAGACATTGGCAGGGATCCACCATGAAGGGTAGGGAGAGAAGTTAAACACACTGTTTATGAAGAGTAACTCTGCAATAACACAGATCTGGTTTACATCATTCACAAGGTTATCCTAAGAATGAGATAATGTCTGGCAAACAGTTAGGTATTTAATACTTTAAACAAGGTAATATTGGGGGATACCTGGGTGGCATAGTTAGTTAAGTATCTAACTCTTGGTTTTGACTCAGGTCGTGATCTCAGAGTCATGGGATCAAGACCCTAGTTGGGCTCTACGCTCAGCAGGGAGTCAACTTGGGACTCTCTTTCTCCTTCTCCATCTGCCCCTACCCCTTGCTTTCTCCCTCTCTCTCTCAAATAAATAAACAAAATCTTTTTTTAAAGGTAATATTGGACAAATTAAGGAGAATGCATATTATATAGAGCCAAGTAGGCAGCTATGGAAATGCTTTATCCAGAAGAATGACATGACTTAATTTATATCTTAGGGCTGTCTTGTGGATTGAAGAAGAAATGTAAGGAGATAGGTGGGTCAAATCTAGCATCAAAGGCATGGGTTATGGGACTTTCTACAATAATCTAGGTGAAAATTATAGTAATCTGAATAGGTATGGTGTCATTGTAGGTGAGAAGACATGGATGGGTTTAGTAAATGCTTAGGAAATAAAACCCAAAGGAGTTGTTAATAGACGGCATACAAAAGCAGAATTAAATGGGAAGAGCAAGGACAACATTGAAATTCCTGGCTTGTCTAACTGGGTGGAGAGTGGGCTATTACTGAGACACAGAACCCTGGAGAAGAGGATTGTGGATGTCAGGAAGAAATAGCTTCAGGCATAGATATGTTGAAATTGAGGCTGTGTGGAATCTAGCACCTGATCTGCAGGTCAAGAGAGAAATCTGAGCCATTATTCAGAATTAGGACTCACATGCTCGTGTGTGATAGCTTAAGCCAGAAGAGCAACATACAGGATTATAGACCCAGTGGGAAGAAGAGAGAGGGGAGAATTAGTAAAAGAATCCGAAAGATAAGAAGAAAGCCAGTAGTGTGTGTCATGGGAGCCATGCTTGAAAAGGGGAAAAGATACCAATTTGATTTGGTAACAAAAGGGCATTAATAATACTGATAAAATGTATGTCTGTGGAGTCTTATGGCAGAGAGGGTGCAAAGCTGTGAGTAAGAAGGAAGATGGAGTCAGAGTGGGGCAGGAAACTTCTATGCAAAACAAAACTGGTTTGGTTTGGCTTTGAAAAGAACAATAGAGAGAGCTTGTAGCTGAGAGGTAGAACACACATAAGAGAAAGTTTCTTGTGGAATGGGGGGGATGGGGGAGACCAGAGAATATAAATCTTCAGGGATGGCCAAGAAGTCAGTGCAGAGGGCTGCTTGCAAAAGCAAACCTCAAAGGCAATAAATAACAACACAAGGTTTTGAAAGAAATGTAAAGAGATGCACCAAAATATCCAGATGAGGGGGTTGGCCTAGAAAGCACCTTTTCCCTTCACTTGTGCTTTAAATCCTGCAAATTTCTCAGAGATCCTTCCATTTTGGGTACTTTATCCACAAATAGAGACATGTCCTTATTTGCAGGGGGGTAAAATTTACTCTTTTTCCTCTGTCTCCTCTAGTTATTCATACCACATCTTTTACATACAGCTTCAAAAATGTTGTAGCTAAGGGTGCCTGGGTGGACCAGTTGGTGAAGCATCTGCCTTTGGCTCAGGTCATAATCCCAGGATCATGGGATTGAGCCCAACATTGGGCTCCCTGTTCACTGGGTAGTCTGCTTCTCCTTCTTCTTTTCCTCCCCCTTGCTCATGTTCTCTCTCTTTCTCTTAAATAAAATATATATATTTTTAAATATATTGTTGCTGTTTACTACCTCCATTTTCCTACCTTGCCTTATTCTTATCCACATTGCCATTAGGATTTTGTTCTTGAGATTAAATGAAATATCTCTACCAAATGTCAATAGTCATAATTTCTTGTCTCAAGGGACATTTCTTCCTCTTCTTTCTTATTTCACTTCATATTAAAAAGGCCAGTACATTTAACCAAGTGCTCTTCCTCATAACACTTGTCTACTTTGACCTCTATAATATTATTTTGGAAGACCCCCTACTTCTCTAACAGTTCCCCCTTTGATGTGTGATCTGTGCCCCATCTCGTAGTAGTGGACATTACCAACCCATCCATTCATTGCCCTCTATTTTTCTATTTCTGCCCTATTTTATTTGGTAAGCTTATTCACTTCAAGATTTAAGATTTTATCTTGATGCCCTTTCCAAATCAATATCCTAGCTTATTCTGGTTTCTAGTTACAATTACCTTTATAATATTCCCTTCATTTGTCTCCCAATTGCATCTCATCAAGTTAAGCACTGGTCATTCCCTCTTAGCAAATCCTTTCCCAGTTTCCCCACTTGTATTAGTGGAAACACAACACAGCAGACACAAAATTTGGAAGCCATTAAAGACTCTGTTGATTTTCATTTCTATTGTCTGAGCTATTACCAGATCCCACGACTTAACAGCGTCTCCACTACTTAACCCCTTCTTCACATTTTTCCTGCTTCCACGCTAATCTTTGTTTGAATCGAATTACATCTGGAAAGTTACAAAATCTCTTAATCTTCATGTTCCCAAAGTCAAGCCATCATGCACAGCATCACCATACTTGATTTTCATGGAGTCCAATTTTTACCACGTCATTTGCCTTATCAAGAATCTCATTACTGGGGCGACCTGGGTGGCTCAGTGGGTTAAGCCTCTGCCTTCGGCTCAGGTTGTGATCCCAGGGTCCTGGGATTGAGCTCCGGATCAGGCTCTCTGGTCAGAGGGGAGCCTGCTTCCCTCTCTCTCTCTCTCTCTCTCTCTCTGCCTAGTTGTGATCTGTCTGTCAAATAAATAAACTCTTAAAAAAAAAAAAAGAATGTCATTACTTATTGGATCAAGAAACAAATATTGGTGAAGGTGTGGAGAAAAAGAACACTCAGTGACTGGAAAACAGTGTGGAATTTCTCAAAAAGTTAAAAATAGAACTATCATAAGATCCAGCTCACTCCTGGGTGTTTACCCAAAGAATACAAAAACACTAATTCAAAGTGTTTCTAGCAGAATTATTTACAATAGCTAAGATATGGAAGCAGCTCAAATGTCCATTTACTGATGAATGAATAAAGATATGGTATATATATGTGATGGAATATCATTCAGCCATAAAAAAGAATGAAATCTAACCATTTACAATGATATAGATGGCGCTAAAGAGTATAATGCTAAGGGAAGTAAGCTAGACAGACAAAGACAAATGCCATATGATTTCACTCACAAGTAGAATTTAAGAAACAGAACTAACAAGCAAAGGAAAAAAAATTGAAAGGGAGAGTCAAAGCAAGATTTAGACTTTCAGTTATAGAGAACAATCTGATGGTTACAAGAGGGAAGGGGGATCAGGGGATGTATTAAACAGGTGATGGGGATTAAGGATGATATTTGCAATGGGCACAGGGTGTTGTATGAAAGTGTTGAGTCACTGAAACTAGTATTACACCATAGGTTAACCAACTGGAATTAAAGCAAAAACTGAAAAAATTCATATGTTGAAATCCTAACCTCCAGTAACACAAAATATGACTGTATTTGGAGACATAATGTTTTAAGAGGTAATCAGTTAATGTGAGGTCATATGGGTGGGCCCTAATCCACTATGACTGAAAATTAGGGCACAGACAAGTACAGAGGGAAGATCACGTGAAGACAGGAGGTGAAGGTGGCCATCTGCAAGCCAAGAAGGAACATTTCAGAAGAAATCAAACCTGCTGACAAGTTGATTTGGGGCTTGTAACCTCCAGAACTGTGAGAAAATAAATTTCCGCTATTTAAGCCAAAGAATCTGGCATACTGTGTTAGGGCAGCCCTAGTAAACTAATGTAGCACCTTTCTAGGTGCATTTGCATGTAGAAGCTGAGAACTAAGTGCTTGAGAAGCCTGAATGAAAGGAGTCTGATGAAGGGTTAATGTGGATAATATTTTAGCCTCAGAGTTCTCAGAATTAACACACAAAATAATGTACATTGTCCACTCGAGGCATAAAACCAGTAACACAATAATAATTAATATTCAGTGATATTTTTCTATGTGTTAGACATGCTTATAAAGATTTTAGAAGCTACTACTTTGAGATACATCTATTATTTTGTTTCATCCTCGCAATGTTCAATTCATGAATAAACGGGGACTCAGAGAATTTAAGTGATGGAGGCACAAAGACAAAAAGTGACAGAAAGAGGTATCTAACCAAGTAATTTAACTTTAGAAAACATTCTCATAAGTTTTATACAATCCTACTTCTTCATTTGTGTATACAATTTCTATTTTTCATATATATTTGCACATATTGTTACCACTTCCTTGCAAAAACAAAAGAAAACAAAACAAACAAACAAAAAACTATCCCAGATATTTGTCCTAGTAAAATGTAAAATTTCAACAGTCTCCTAGTTCCTCCTTCTATAGGAACAAAATCAAATTTGGCTGTTTCAAGTCTTAGGTTAACTATATATGTAAGGTTTGTTTCTTTTCTTTTCTTTTTTTTTTTTCCCATTTCATATCTTTATCCTTTTCTGACATCTGTATTTAAAAAAAGCATGTCTATTTTTATGCATATATTTATTTTTCTAATTGTTAAGTTAAAAATAATTCTGAACCCCAGTCTCAAGCCTTATCAGAATGAAGAGAAGAAAAAATAATTACCAACCAACAAAAAGTTGAAGGAAAGGAAGAGTGGGGGAGAAAAAGAGAAGAAAGAAGAAAAATAAACTTACATATGTAATCATTTGACCTTGGATTAGGCAAAATAATCTATGTTGCTAAATATAATAGGTAATATTGCTAAATCAGATGAAATTAATCTACACTGCTATATATAATAAACAATGTTGTTGAGGAATGGACAATCTCTCTAAGGAAGCACAGGTTCAAATTGAAATACAGTTGTCACACCAGAATGATCTATTCAATGTGACTCATATGCAGCTTTGGCTTTCAAAGTCTCTATCTGATGCTAATCCTTAAGGAAGACTCTTCAGTAGGTTCTTGTCAGACAACTAAGTACTTCATAAAATGTTAACTACTTCAAGTTCCAGAAACACTAAAAATATAGAACATTTTGTTCACCTTAGAAATTGCATCAGACTGGAGCACCTGGGTGGCTCAGTGGGTTAAAGCCTCTGCTTTTGGCTCGGGTTGTGATCCCAGGGTCCTGGTCTCTGCTCTGCGGGAAGCCTGCTTCTCCCCCACCCCGTCTGCCTCTCTGCCTACCTGTGATCTCTGTCTGTCAAATAAATAAATAAATAAAATCTTAAAAAAAAAAAAAAGAAATTGCATCAGAAGCATCATCAAACTACCAAAATAACAAAGACAGTTGAGTTGCTCTCTAGGGGTTTGTGGTCACAAGGTTATGCCTGATACACACTCAAAATGATAGAAATACTTCAAAAATTTTGTTCCGGCTTAAGAAGAGGACTGGAACAGATCTTATCAATAATATCTTTGGAAGTTCTAAAGGTGATATGTCACCTGTTATGGAATTGTAGGACCTCCAGTTTGGATAAAGCGCTAAAGGTTACCTGGTCAGAGGATCACACTGTATCAGAGTATCTGAAAAATATCCAGAGAGGAGAGTTTAGTCTTACTATATTTCTTGGACTGGCTAAACAACTTCTGCAAAGATTATAATTTTTTTTTTAAATAAGACTTATTTATTTATTTGAGAGAGAGAAAGAGAGAGAGAGTGCAAGGGGCAGAGGGAGAGAAAGTCTTAAGCAGACTCCCCTCTGAGCCTGGAGACTGACATGGGGCTCCATCTAATGACACTGAGATCATGACCTAAGCTGAAACTGAGAGCCAACTGAGTCACCCAGGTTCTTCTATTTTCTTTAAGTTGGAAAAATCATTGCTTCATGATTTCTATCTATCAACCCCACTTCTGACTTTTGTTACAAACATTATTCAATCTTCTATTGGACAAACTTTCACAAATTTAAAAGAACTGCTATGCTACTCTGAATTTATCTATTTGTTATATTAATATCCCTCAATTTCTTCATCCCTTCTTCTACAAAATATGGGCCAAAACTTGTACTTTCTGCGGTTTCTTAGTAAATATCTATTCTAGTTTTTCAGATTTTTAAATGCGACATCCAACATTAAACCTAATTTTGTATGGGATGACTACATGTTGAGCTTGTCGTCTTTTATAATCCAGCTGTTCATTGCTATATTGTTGAAAATCCATGAACTAGTCTTTCCTTTTAGCTTTATCCAAGTGTGAATATCATTGGATAGAGGAAGAAAATGGTCTGATAAGTTTAATTACACAAAATATGTACATGTATATTTTACAGTTATTCTCTGTTTTGTGCTATCAGCTGTATACATCTTCACCTATCTTTCTGAAATTTTTTATTTACTTATAATTTATGGTCTTTTGTTTTCCAAAAAATGAATACATCTTGATCCACTACCTTGAAATAAGGTTCAGAAAATAACAATTGTCAATATTTTAAAGAATTTTCATTTTCTGCATATTAAGAGCACTTAAGAATAATGTCTTGGTAAATATTAAATGCACTAAATATGTAATGAGTTTATTAAAACCATTAGTTTTAGAATATACCCTAAACAAGTAAAATGAGGCCAAAAAACCATTTTTTTCTTTTTTTTGGAAAAAATAAATTTCTGATAATACTTTTTTTTAAAAAAAACAAAACTAAGTTCTTACATTTTGAAAATACTATTTTGATCATTTTAACTCTGGGTTACACAAAAATTTTTCCCATATAGTTGTTTGGTAAAGAATATGAAAACGTCAACAACGTAACGAGGCTGTAATATTTTTTCTACAGTAAGGATTAAACATAGCAAATGGCAAGAATAATCTACAGTGGAAATTTGCTAGTGTTAAAAAGAAAACTATACTTTTTACATTCATCCCTTTTAAAATTCTAGTGATTAGTGATGAGTAAATAAACATGTATTAAACATATCTTAATTGTTTAGGAGATTGCATTTGAGAAATAAGAATGAATAGGACAAAAACTATTTGGGTATATCTTCATGACTTTGGATTTGGCAAAGGGTTCTTTGATACCAAAAGGATAATCAACAACAAAAACAAGAAGATAATAGATAAAATGGACTTCACCAATGTTAAATACTTTTGTCCTTTAAAGGACACCATCAGGAATGTGAAAAGACAACTGACAGAATACGAGAAAATAAGTTCAAATCATGTATCTGATAGGGGACTTATGTCTGGAATAAAGAACTCTCACAACTCAATAATTATAAAAACAAATAACCCAATTTAAAAATGAGCAAAGGATCTGAATAGACATTTCTGTAAAGAGGATGGAAAATGGTCAATAAACACATGAAATGGACATAATTCATCATCAGGGAAATGCAAATCAAAACCCCAGGTTACCACTTCACACAAAGTATGATGGCTAGAATAAAAAAAAAAAAAAGACAGGTAACAGGTGTTAGCGAGCATATAAGAAAATAAAACTCTCATGCATTGCTAGTAGGAAATGGGAATAGGGAACAGCCTGGAAGTTCTTCAGATAATTAAAAATAGAGCTATCGCATGAATCAGCAATTCCACCCCTAGGTATATACTCAAGAGAAATAAGAACATATCTCCTCAAAAACTGGTACCCAAATTTTTATAACAGTATTATGTATAGTAGCCAAAAAGATGGAAGTGACCCAAACGCCCATCACCTAATGAATGGATAAGCAAAATGTAGTATATCCACACACTGAAATATTATTTGGCCCTAAAAAGGAATGGAATGCTGATGTATGCTACAACATGGATGAAACTTGAAAATATGCTAAGTGAAAGTAGCTAGTGACAAGGATCATATATTATATGATTACATTCATATGCAAATCCATAAGAGCAAAGTCTGTAGGGACAGAAAATAGATTAGTAATTTCTTAGAATTGGGGGGACAGAGGTGAAGATAGGGGGTTGATAGCTAAAGAGTCCATTATTTCTTGGTGAAGTGATGAAAATGTTCTAAAACAAGGGTGGTGATGGTTGTGCATGTCTGTGACCATACAGTAAACCATTTAATTGTATAATTTAAATGGGTGAATGATATGACATGCAAATTATATCTCCATAAAGCTGGTAAATAAAAACATTCTTGAGAAAGAAAAACAAGCTTGGAAAACTTGTTTAACCAGATATCAAGACTTATAGAGAGCCATATTAATAAAGACAGTGTGCTAGGGTACAAAGGTGAGCACACAAGTCACTGGAAAAAAGTAGAAGAATGTACCTACAGACACATGTGAATGCTTGATTTATAACAACCATAGTACTGGAGAATGGTGGGGAAGGATGGTCTTTGCAATAAGTAGAGGTGGATTAATTAAAAAAAAATAAAGAAAATATGACATAGAGCCTGTTTTCAAGGATCCCATGGTCTTGACCCATTATCAGACATCAACAAGGTAATCTCTGGTGTGTAAAGGGAAAACGAAGTCCCAACAGCATGATTTAAAACTCTCTCTGCCCTACACTAAGTGGACCTACTCAGACATTATTACAGTGCTAAGAGACACACAGAATGATTTTAGCACAATGGAAAAACCTGCAGAAGGTTCTGTTAATTTTTTAGGATTTTTTCCCTTGACATTTTATTTTATTTTTTTTTAAGATTTTATTTATTTATTTGAGAGAGAGAAAGAGAGTAAGAGAGAGCATGAGAAGGGAGAAGGTCAAAGGGAGATGCAGACTCCTCATGGACCTGGGAGCCCGATGTGGGTCTCAATCCTGGTACTCTGGGATCATGACCTGAGTCAAACGCAGTGGCTTAACTAATTGAGCCACCCAGGCACCCTCCCTGACATTTTAAAAAGGAAATGACTTTGGGGTGCCTGGGTGGCTCAGTCAGTTAAGTGTCTGACTCTTGGTTTCAGCTCAGGCCCAAATCTCAGAGTCATGGAATCCAGCCAGCTTTGGGCTCTATGCTCAGAATTTGCTTGAGATTCTCCTTCTCCTTCTGCCTGCCTCCCCAACTTGTGCTCTCTCTCTCTCTCTCTCAAATAAATAAACAAATGAATCTTATTTATTTATTTACTTATTTATTTGAATTATGTTTAGTCAACATATAGTACATCATTAGTTTTTGATGTAATGTTCAACAATTCATTATAAATAAATCTTAAAAAAAAAAAAAAGAAAATGGATTTGAAGGAATAAGCCCAAAAATATTACATTTGCTTTATTGTTTTTATCACTCCCCTCTGCCTCTCTTCTAGGTAAAATGATCTTTGGCTTTTAATTTCTCTTACTACCTGCCATGTTCTACCATAAGCTCTCTGCTGCCTCCAAAGACCCATAGTGTCAAACTTAAATGTGATAAGCAGCCTCACAAGCTCAGATGTTGCCTTAATTTCAGGCAGTCATTTTTTATAGTTTTCCCAATATGCAGATTGAGTACTTTATTCAGTTGCAGATGGTTTTGGAATGGGTTTTTCAGCAAATATGAGTGGAAGTCAATAATATGTAATGAAGTGCTAGCATGTTACTACTTATGAGCTTCAAGACTAGATTTGTGTCAAGATAATCATACAGTTACACCATATATATCAGATCGAGATAGGTTTTCTTTATAGTGTAATGTTTATGTTTTGGGGAAGGCTTTTTTATGCCTTTATAAAGCTTGAGGCAATAAGCTTCTCTCTTTAAAGGACCATATATATTACTTCTAGCTCCTTAAGTGAGTTGTAAGCCATCTTAACTTTGCACTGCCTTACTGAAAACAACCTTAGAAATGTCGAGTGTATTTGGAAAGTAGTATGTTAATACCCATCAAGATACGCTAACATGTGTATAACATTTAACACTGTAGTTTTTCTTTTGAGGATTTATCTCAAAATAATCCAAAAGTGGGGAAAAAACTATATACATAAGTATATCTAGTATATTATTATCCATGCTGGCCAACAAAACAGAAATAACCTACACACCCAATAGCATGAGCAAGGGCTGAAGCAAGTGTCATAAACAAATTATGACTTCTCTATTGGCTGAAATTATGAAACCACCAAAGACTATATAAAAACATGGGTAAATATAAAGATTAATGAGATCATACTAAGATTCATACTAAGATTTTTCTTAGCCTAACAGTAGTTGGGCAAACCTCAGTTTTATAGGTAAACGTAGGATAAATTCTAAGATGTTAAAGACAAAAGTTTGGGTCAATATTTTAAAAAATATTTTTAAATGATTAATAATATATTTAATAGGTGTATGGTATTTTCCAGGATAAAGTCAAGTTAAAATTTTGGGAGCAATGGACTTGCCTTCTTTGGTGAGCATTTGCCACTGCTTGGCCACCCAGTACCAAACTTCCGGTATATTACTACCTCAATCTTCCCTTTGGAGGAATCTCTTCTATGTATGCACTTTGAAAGTAGTGATCATTCTTTCCATATTCTAGTGCTGTCAGGTGGAAGACATGTGAATGAGGATCAGAAAATCTCAAACTTTCTCTTAGGACTTTGAAGTGTTTAATAAATAACATAACAATAAGGGGTTTGTTCAAGTTCATCATAAAAGCAGTGCCTGGTTATCCAACTTTTTTCTTTAGCATGAACTTCATTATGGCTTCTGTTCCCCAACACACCAGACCTCTCCAGATTGTGCTGATTGTCCTCCATCCTTTCTCCTTTTATCCCAGGAATCTTGAATTGTTCCCATTACTCATAACCTAGAATCTTTCCTGATCTATGGGCACATGTATGACTTCACATATTAAAGCTGCTCTCAATTATACATGTTAGAATAATACATAGCAACTGACAAAAAAAAAAAAAAAAGTCAAACATGAGGAGAATTCTGAAGTGGGATAAGAGAAGCAGATAAAGAATCAAAATCAACAAAACCAGAGTGAGAGGACTAAGTTTACAAATTCAGTTTAAAAACAGTGGGAGAAATAGGAGTTAGCATGAGCTACTATAGGTAGCTAAGGTGGGCTTGATTGAGACTAAGCAAAAGCTGTTTGTATTTGAGAGAATGAACACTGTCTTCTGCCCTTAGGTTGTTCTAAGTTGTAATGGACAGGGTTCTGCTTTTTTTGTTTTGTTTCGTTTTGTTTTGTTTTGGCTTTTTTTTTAAAATTAATGTGGATGTTTTGGGGGAGGGTGAAGATGTTTCTTGATGATGACATTGTTCTCCTTGTTTGGAAAACATTATCTTTCTGCTCAGGCATCTAGAAAGGTGACTTGAAAGAAGAACATGATGGTTTTCTGTGTTCCTCTAATCCAAGAGTCTTGGTCTGATCTCTTACAGGGAAAAAAAAAAAAGATATTAGATAAAACTAAAGCATTTGTTTTGACAAAGGAAATCAAACACACAGACCTAAGGCTGCTTCTTTCTAGAGCCTAGGTGAGAGCATTTAAAACCAAAGTGAGCAGTGGGCCATTCGTCTCATCCTATCATTGTCTACCATAGAACTTCACCAGCCCAAATACCCTGAGTAGCTATTTCCAGAGAAATGCTTTGCCCAGTGGAATCATTCCCAGTGGAACAATATTTTGTTGGGAAATGAAGTCTCATGTGCATAGTCCTTTGACCCCTATTTGGCCACTTAAGAATGGGCCTTGAGCCTGTAACACTTCCTTAGCAAGAAGTGGCTGGTGGAGAGACATTCTGGCCATGAGGGACTCACATACATTATTGGAACTGATTTTGTTCTGTATCTTCTCTATGTGAATGAAAATATTATTCCATCCAGTACTTGATCATTTTACTTTCCTTGACAACTCCAATACCAAGACACAGTAAGAAAAACTGTTTGGATTTCTGCTCCTGGTGGCTGACATTGTGATGGTCTTTTTTATCTTCTATGTAAGTTGGAGTCCCTCCTTGGTAATGGTGTCTTGTCCACAGTGTTCAACTCTACACACTCCATCTGACTGAACCGTTTACTCATGGAGAAACAAACATGGTGGTTACAGTCAATTATTTCCTGTAAGTTTCTTGTTGGTCTTATAAAAGGTTTTCCTAAATATAAAGGAGAGAAACTCTGAGAAGAGAAACATAATTCTGAAACAGCTAAAAGGAGAACTCCAAATTGGTGAAATTTAGATATGATTATTAATGTAACTCTTCTGTTTCCACAAAACATATGGTATGAGGACATTTTGGGTTATATTTAAAGTAAGTCACATAATGATTTTATGATGGTAGCTTGTTCTTTGCTAGTCCCTACTGCTTTGAAAATACAACAAAGACAGTCACAAAACCATTTCTCTCTCCTTCACCACACCCTTCCGTCCTCTGGTACCCAGACTTCTAGAAAACCCAGTGTTGGTAAAATACTATCTATGCTATGACATTCTCAAAGAGCTCTTACATGCTCCCAAATGTAGGCCTGCTAGTTGCCATGTTTTCTCATACTCCATATTGAATCCTATAATAGGATTACAGTCTTTGCTGCTACCACTCAGCTTCATGGTTCATCTCTGACCCACTTGCCAAGAGCAAGATCACTGGGTCTCTGGATGCTACTTCTTTGTGGGCTGCCAGTTTCTAGGTTGTTGAATTGCTGTGAGCTAGTAGCACCAACTTCTCAGTCCCCTCTCAGGACCCACTGGGCTTCCACAGTCATCCCCTAAATCAGGATACATATTTGCTGGCCCCTCCCACCACTTGTTTATATTCTATTCCCTGTCCCCTCACTGTCTTAGAAAGATTATAGTTCTTGACACCAATAGAGTGTCCTCTCCAAGGCACTCTGTGAAATCCCTGCTTACAGACTACATTTCTACTTTTCTATTTTTCCTGAAAATTTTCTCTTGGATTTGTAAGGGGAACCAGAGCACCAAAACATCCAGTATAAAAGCATAGACTTCCTTAGTCAGATTCAGAAAATGTCTTAAGATAATATAATTCTTATACTACGGTGGAAAGTTTTAAAAAATAATGACTCTGAAGGCATACAATCAGGAAATCTGATTCCTTTTGTAACCTACTAGATAGTGAGCATGAGATAGTTAATCAGGAGGTTGACCTGGGGGTCTTCAGTGAAACTACAGTCCTCAAGGGTATTTCTCTCTGCATTGTCACAACCAGACTTTACTCTTCTTCACTAGAATGTACAGCATGCTTTCCAATCAGTGCAAAGAAGAGAGAAAAACAAGAGTGTGAGATACACAGCTGGGCTCTCAGATTTGTTAAGATGCAACTGGGACTCTCCCAGGTGAGGAATGAAAACAGGAAGCTATCATCTTATCAAGGCTACTGGAGAAAGCAAACCTTAACAATAATATAAAAGTCTTGGTGATAAAAGGATGTGTGAACACTGGCATAAATACAGTCCAAGAACGCACAGCAAATATTATTTAGTGAGACCTCACACAGAAACCAAACATCCCAGCATAGTGTTCTGTAGTGCTCATAGTGCCTCCAGAAAGAGCAGGGTGGGACACTGTAAAGAACATCTCTCTGACCTGGAAAGAGGGAAAATGAGATGTAAGGTTGTCTACCGATTTAATAAGGAAAAGAAATAGCACTTTATATCTGAACCTGTCCTCTAATCCTTGCTTCATATTCTTTATTTTGTGTGGTATAAAAATGTATCTTTACATATTTTGTAGAAGAACAGGGTAACTGAAGATTTAGCGCCTTGCAGCACCAGCTCCAAGGTCCAGAGAGAGACCTCAGAGACCCCAGGAATTTAAAGGAGGCTTGGAACGAATAGATATGTGGCTCTTTTATTATTTCAGGTGATGCCAAGGTGAAAACAAACAAACAAACAAACAAAATAATGGGTTTCACCGTCTTCTTATGTTATTTAGGCTTTTGGTTGTATTGCTTCCCATAAAATTAACTTTAACTTTTAAAAATGTGTATGTGTCTTAGACCAGTGGAACAGAGTAGAGAGCCCAGATATGGACCCTCAACTTGATGGTCAAATAATCTTCGACAAAGCAGGAACAAATATACAATGGAAAAAAGACAGTCTCTTCAATAAATGGTGCTGGGAAAATTGGACAGCTATATGTAGGTGAATGAACTCAAACATTCTCTTACACCATACACAAAGATAAACTCAAAATGGATAAAAGACCTCAATGTGAGGCAGGAGTCCATCAGAATTCTAGAGAAGAACATAGGCAGTAACCTCTTTGACATCGGCCACAGCAAGTTCTTTCAAGATATGTCTCCAAAGGCAAAGGAAACAAAAGAGAAAATGAACTTTTGGAACTTCATCAAGATCAAAAGCTTCTGCAAGGCAAAGGAAATAGTCAACGAAACAAAGAGGCAACCCACAGAATGGGAGAAGATATTCGCAAATGACAGTACAGACAAAGGGCTGATATCCAAGATCTACAAAGAACTCCTCAAACTCAACACACAAAAAAACAGATAATCATGTCAAAAAATGGGCAGAAGACATGGACAGACACTTCCCCAAAGAAGACATAGAAATGGTTAACAGACACATGAAAAAATGTTCATCTTCATTAGCCATCAGGGAGATTCAAATCAAAACCACACTGAGATACCATATTACACCAGTTGGAATGGCCAAAATTAACAAGACAGTAAACCACAGGTGTTGGGAAGCATGTGGAGAAAGGGGAACCCTCTTACACTGTTGGTGGGAATGCAAGTTGGGGCAGCTACTTTGGAAAACAGTGTGGCAATTACTTAAGAAATTAAAAATAGAGCTTCCCTATGACCCTGCAATTGCACTACTGGGTATTTACCCCTAAGATACAGATGTAGTGAAAAGAAAGGCCATCTGTACCCCAGTGTTCATAGCAGCAATGGTCACAGTCACCAAACTGTGGAAAGAGCCAATATGCCCTTCAACAGATGAATGGATAAAGAAGATATGGTCCATATATACAATGGAGTATTATGCTTCCATCAGAAAGGATGAATACCCAACTTTTGTATCAACATGGACAGGACTGGAAGAGATTATGCTAAGTGAAATAAGTCAAGCAGAGAGAGTCAATTATCATATGGTTTCGCTTGCTAATGGAGCATAAGGAATAATATGGAAGACATTGGGAGATGGAGAGGAGAAGTGAGCTGGGGGAAATTGGAGGGGGAGATGAACCGTGAGAGACTGTGGACTCTGAGAAACAATCTGAGGGTTTTGGAGGGGAGGATGGTGGGAGTTGGGTGAGCCTGGTGTTGGGTATTATGGAGGGTACCTATTGCATGGAGCACTGGGTGTGATGCATAAACAATGAATTCTGGAACATTGAAAAGAAAAAAGGAGAATGTAGAAATAAAAATGTGTGTGTGTGCATACATATGCACGCCTGCCTGTCTGTCTTAATAGTTTCACTGACTGGGGGAAACTGGCTCTCCTCTCTTCCCACTTTTTACTGTAATGTTTTATTGGACTTGTACCGTAAACTAAAATTTATGTCATCACCACACCTGAAGCTTAAGGGAACAGTACAAACTCTACATTTCCAACTTCAATGCATATGGAAGGGGGCAGAGTCTTGGGTGAATGTCTCAAACTCAGAGGCCTATAGGGGTCAGGTAGCTAAACAAGTGAAGCAACTACTGGATTACAGGACCCAGATCCTCTTCAACTCTAGTGCATTATTGGAAGAGACTCTGGATTTACTAGAAGAATAAAAAATAAGGATTTTTATTTAAATTATTTTTATTGTGAAATATTGGCTTCCTCTTTTTAAAAAAAATGGTGTCAGCCAAATATTATATTCAAAATACAAATTCTAGGGCTGGAAGTTTTGATATCTCACTTGTCTGAGCTAATAGCTACTTTCTGGTGGAAAATAATTTGGAAAGAAAGATGCTGAGGATTGACAGAGGCAGCCTTGAAATGAAGGACATTTTGGTGAGAAAAGTTTTCACCAGGAGAACAGGGGAAGCTAGATCTAATGCTAGTATGTTTACTGTGAGGTGGAAGACATTAGAAGACATTCTTGTTCTTAAGAACACTTTAGCTTTCCTCTTTATAGACTCTGTTGTTAGTTAGTAGGAAAGTAAAGAAACGATCTGCACAATGTAGTACAAAGGAAAGATGAAGAGTATATCTCCAGTCCACATCCTTACTGGCTTCTTGTTTTTTGTTTTCCATTTATTTAGGTGTTTTACACCTTTAGTAAAATTTGGCAGTATAGTTTCTGTGGGTCCTGAACATTCTACTTACTGGTTTCTTTTGGGGATACACATTATTCTACAGAACAAGGTATGGATCAACTGGAATAACTAATAAGTAGGAGGAAGCTCTATCCCGGAGGTGGGGAAAGAATTACACAATCTGAGAGGTGTTGTTGAAGAGAGAACAATTCAATAGGTTCAGTGAAAACAAATATTGTTCTTAAGCCAGAGAAGATACTACATCTAAAAGGGGTAGATGAATAAACATCCAGATTGCATATGTAATTCGTCAGAATATAGTTTCTGGATTGGAAACAAGGCTTGTTGGAATCAAGTTCTGAATCAAAGAGTCTTTTCAAAAACTGTTATGGGTATATATATAGGGATGATAAATGATAGATAGATAGACAGACAGACATCTCTACATAGATACAGACACAGATAAGACATGACCTGGTCAATCTCAGCACCCATTATTTCCAAGAGAAAACAAACAAACGACTCCCTTTTTACAGAATGGTGAGGTATATTTTGTACTATGCCCACACATTTTTTTTTTTTTTTCATAAGAAGTGTGCCTGAGGGGGGGCACCTGGGTGGCTCAGTGGGTTAAGCCTCTGCCTTTGGTTCAGGTCATGATCTCAGGGTCCTAGGATCGAGCCCCGCATCGGGCTCTCTGCTCAGCGGGGAGCCTGCTTCCTTCTCTCTCTCTCTCTGCCTGCCTCTCTGCCTACTTGTGACCTCTGTCTGTCAAATAAATGAATAAAATCTTAAAAAAAAAACAAAAAAAAGAAGTGTGCCTGAAACTGGCAGTCATCATTCTCTGAGGATATGAAGATATATAAATTAAAATGTCTTCATCTGTGTGTGTATGTGTAATTTATCATGTGATAGGAAGGTAACATGGCGGAACCTTAGCTGGGAGGTAGTGTCTGGTAATTTCTGACTTATAGATATTTCCTAAAGCTTAGTATAGGGTATAAACTCCAGCAAACCTTTGTTGATTTGATTTATGCTGTCCCCGGAACTGCTGACTGTCAAAAGATGAATCACTTGGTCAAGACCTAACATGCAACAGACTGATTTATAGACATTTCTAATGCTTAGTAAAACCACAACTAAAAACTTAGTGAAAACTGGTTTAAGAACATTGCTAATACATTATATTTTTCAAATAATATTCTAAAATTGCTTTATTGGGTTTTCATTACCAAAAATATAAATGTCCATTATGACCATTTTCAAAATACAGAAAAGGCTGAAAAAGAAAAAAAAATCCAGTAATAACAATAATCCCTGCAGTGATTGTTTGATTGTCACACTCTTCATTTTTTCATCTTTGAACAATCATTTTTAAAAAATCTGCAGTAAATATATTTATCTAAAACTTCCCATCCTTGAACATGTTGCAAGATAAATCTAGTCTCCTGATATATTTTGCTAAATTTCTCTCTAAAGGTTTGTGGCAAATTTTATTCCTACCAAAATTACATAAAAAGCTCACTAATTCAAGATTTTTCATTTTGGATCTTAGCAGGCTTAATATCAACTTAATATTAAGTAACAAGATATTAGGCAATTTGGTAAAGTAATTCGAAAAGCAATTTAGAAATTGCTTTTTAGAAAAAAGCAAAAGAAATTAGTGTAATTTTGTAATTGAAATGTTTTCATTGGTGAAGTTTATTTTTACTATCTTGCAAGATTTTATTTTGATGACACATGGGTAAGCACAGATATATTTCAAAGAATAAAAATATGCACCATTGACTTCAATTTGACTTACATGATTTACATAGAACATTTTTAGGTTAAAGCCAAATCCAGTATTTTGAAAGTAATGAACTGACATGAGGTAACAAGAGTTCAAGAAAATTCAAATAAATACTTGTTTTCAAAGCCACTGACACATTACTCTTACCAAAGCTACCTTGCCCACCTGAGGCTCACTCACTGACAAAAGATGTCAGGGCTCTCTGACTTAATCAGTGAAAAGAAAATAATTGTTATGCCAGACACTTGATTAAGATTTTAAAAGCCACATCTGCTTTCACTTGGATTGAAAACTAGACGTCAACACTGATTAGTTTATTTTAAATCATGTACTCTCATTAAGTCCAAAGAAAGTAGGAACTCTCGATTCTTTGAAATATTAAAGTAAACATTATCTAGTCAGAGGACAAAATGTTCTTGGGTGTCTCTTTTGTCTTCAATATGTTAAGTTAGATCAAAAGCTAAGGTTAGAATTCAATGGCAAAATCGCAAGAATTGGATTTTTCATTAAAACCGGCTCTGGTACAGAAACTGTGCTGGCCTCAATTCCTTCCTGCAGCAAGTATTTATGATGTGCTTTCTTGGTGTCAAGTAATTCTTAGGCTCTGAAAATGCAAGGATTCCTACAAGAAGACCCCTGCCCTCGAGTTCCATGTTTCTAATGAGGAAGACTGCCCTTAGACACCAGCTGACCAAGCAATGTCACATGGACAAAGATGATTTAGTGGCCTGAACTGATTGGTGCCCAGAGGAGGAGCTCAGTCTGAGAGACGGGAGCACGCTTCTGACAAAATACCACACCTTTGCCATGGCTTGGAGGATCTCATCCCAGTAAAGGAAACCTGAATATGGCTGGAGAAAGAAAATTGGAAAGTTACATATGAGCCAGGTTTCAAGGCCGAATGCAGTCCTAAGAATTGAATGGTTCCCAGTCCCAGCCTTCTGGGAGCAAGGTTGCTAGGCTAGGAAGGCTAGAAGACAAGAAAGGAACAACATGAATGACTTAATGCTGAATCCTAGACTATTGATGTGTTGGCTGTTGTTGTTTTCCTATTCCACATCTCTCTTTTTCATTTCATTTTTTTTTAATTTTAAAAGATTTATTAATTTTTGCAAAAAAGAGAGAGGGAGAGAAAGTGAGCTCAAGTTGGGGAAGGGGCAAAAGGAGAAGTGGAGTCCTATGGGGGAACTGGATCCCGGGACCCTCTGCTTAGGACCTGAGCAGAAGGCAGAGGCTTAACTGACTGAGCCACCCAGGCGCACTTTTTTTTCATTCTACTGAGGAATAATTGACAAATTTGTATCCATTTAACATGCATAATATGATGATTTGATATGCATATACACTGTGGAAGAATCACCACAATCAATTTAATTAACACACCCATCATCTCAGGGAATTAACTCTTTTCTTCTCTTTTTTCTTTTCTTTTCTTTCTTTCTTTCTTTCTTTCTTTCTTTCTTTCTTTCTTTCTTTCTTTCTTTCTTAAGAAAACTTAAGAACTACCTCAGCGAATTTCACGTACACCATGCCATCTTATTAACTATAAACATAAAGACATACACTAGATCTTTAGAATGTATTTATCTTACAATTGAAAATGTTTACCCTTTAATCTAATTCTCTCCATTTTCCCCACTCCTCATCCCCTAGCAGCCACCTATCCATGTTTTGTTTCTATTAAACCAGCATTTTTTTTTTTTTTTTTGGTAGATTCTATTGTGTAATACCATACAGTACTTGTCTTTTCTGTCTGGCTTATTTCATTTACCATAATAACCTCTAGGTTCATCCATGTTTCTGCAGGATTTCCTTCTTTATTGTGGCTGGATGGTATTCTATTATATATTTATACCACATTATCATTACCCATTCATCCATTGATTGACACTTAGGTTGTTTCCATATCTTGGCTATTGAGAATATTGTTGTAATGAACATGGGAGTGCAGATATCTCTTCAAGATACTGATTTCCTTTGGATATATACCCAGAAGTGGGTTGCTAGATCATATAGTGGTTCTGTTTTTAATTTTTGAGAACTATCCATACTGTTTTTCATAATGGCTATACCAATTTATATTTTCACCAACAGTGCAGAAGGGTACTCTTTCTTCACATTGTGGCCAATAACTAGTAATTCTTGTCTTTTTTATAAAGGTGATGTCTTACTGTGGTTTTGATATGCACTTCCTTGATAATTAGCTATGTAAAGGAACTTTTTGTATATCTATTAACCAGTTGTATGTCTTCTTTGGAAAAATGTCTATTCAAACATTTTGCTTATTTTTATTTTTTTTAAAGATTTTAAAAAATTTTTTTAAATTATTTATTTATTTTGCAGAGAGAGAGAGAGACACAGCAAGAGAAGAAACACAAGCAGTGGGAGTTGGAGAGGAAGAAGCAGGATTCCTGCCATGCAGGAAGTTCTATGCAGGACTCCATCCTGGGACCCTAGGATTATGACCCCAGCCAAAGGCAGACACTTAATGACTGAGCCACCCAGGTGCCCCACATTTTACCTATTTTTAAATTTTATTACTTCTTTGCTATTAAGTTGTATGAGGTTTTTAAATGTAATTTGGTTATTAACCTTTATCAGATGTGTAGTTTGCAAATATTTCCTCCCATTCCACAGGTTGGCTTTCCATTTTATTGATTGTTTCTCTTGCTATGCATAAACTTTTTAGTTTAATGTAGTCCCACTTGTTTATTTTTGCATTTGTTGCTTGTGCTTTTGATGTCATATCAAAAAAAAAATCCTTGCCAAGATCAATGTCAAGGAGCTATTCCCCTATGTTTTCTTTTAGAAGATTTATGGTTTCAAGTCTCACATTTAAACCTTTAATCCATTTTCAGTTAATTTCTGTGAGTGGTGTAAGATCAGCATCCAGTTTCAATTTTTTTACATGTGTATATCCAGTTTTTCCAGTACCATTTATTGATGAGACTATTCTTTCCCCATTGTAAGTTGATTATCTTTAAAGTTAATTTCAGATTGTGTCCTAGAGACAAGAAGAGGAAAGTATCTGAATTTGGAGATTAAACGATGTCAGCTAAGGGGAAAGGAGAACTATTTACAAATAGTTCTCAAACTGTAGTGAACATAAAATTCACCTAAGTTTTTTGTTTTTTGTTTGTTTGTTTGTTTGTTTTTTTAATGTGGAAAATAAGACCCAGATATTACGATTCATTATGTTCTGAGTAGGTTCAGGAATCTGGCTTCTAACAAATCAGTAGAGGGTGATTCTGTAGTCCATACTACTTGAGCTAGGAGTCAGAATCTCACAGATCATGGACCCCAGAGAGAACGAGGACAGAAATATTTAGAAACGGAAAAATTTCCTCCAGAATCTCAAAAGTCAACATGCCGGTACCCAGCGCCTGCCATCTGCACTTGGAGATTATGGTCATCAATTTCAAACAGGATGGCTTATTAACGTTCAGGTAAGGAAGCAAAAGCAGCCAATTCATAACATATCTTTCTGTTTCAGCACTTATATCTTATCATTTGTTTGAATAAAGGGACTACTTATTTAATTATGATCTTTAGTTCAAAATATATGTGCATTTCCCAGGAATATTTATATTTTGCATTAGACTTACCATCTTTGTATTCAAATGCTACTACTGAAAGTATTAAAAAATAAAATTTTAGACCTTAAAACACATGCTTATGGTATTCAAGCAGATCCACTGCATATAACTCATTTTTATGCAAGCGAAATAAATAGTATATAATCATAAAAAATGGGTCTGTGGAAAGGTACCAGCATCAACATACCAAAAATAGAGAAGATGGTTCCTTAAAGAGTTACTGAAGTGAATGAATCAGGAAAAATACAAGACAATAAAATCCAGAAGTGGCATTTACAATACGGGATTAATGAAGAGCTATTGTGCTCAGATTGGAAATGTCAATGCATATGTCTTATTTTTCCAGCAGAGACAGAAATTTTTAGAAATGCCGTCACCACCTACTGCAAATGCCACTACGGCAAAAGCTCCTGTGGGAACCAGAACAGGCTTTGCACAAAGTGACTGCAGAGAAAGGGAGGTCACTGAGATCAGAAAGCTGTTATGAAAAACAAACTGCATAAAATAGAAGAAAATGAAACTTTCTAGTCAGTTAGGAAAATAAGGTACAATTTGAAAATTCCTATTAATTATATGTTAATATAAATAGGAATTTATAATTCCTATTAATTTAAATTCCTATTAAATTATGTTTATTAATTTATTATTTATATTAATAAATTAATTCCTATTAATTTATTTTGATCATAAAGTAGGTAACTAGTCCCAGTTTTCTGCTCCTCCCCTTGGTTGGGCTTCTGCTCCATCAACGCCAATCATAGGAGTTGAGACATGGCCAACTGCAGGATGCTAACAGAGTGAAACAACTACCAAAGTCCTGAAGAAGTATTTCACAATGTCAGTTGTTTCTCTTAGTGGGATTCATTGTAAGTGCAGTCATTTGATATATATTCACTAGCCTGTTAGCTCAGAAAAGTTTATATAGCATAGTAATAAAGAGAGCCTGCAGAGCTGGGAGGAATGACGACTGGAGTGGGTATTAGCTCTTCCATATTGTGTATAGTCTGAGCAGGTCTCTAAATCTTGAGGTCCTGACTATAAAAAGTTTAAGCTATTCCTTCTACCTAGGGCTTCCCCAAAGTACCCCAGTGTGGCCAAGGAATGTGCATGTGACCTAAGCATAGTCAGATGGTCTCTCCTTGGACTCTGGATATAGAGAGGAGCACCACACAAACTGGGAATCATTTGATCATGTTTATTTCTACAAGTTGCAGGGCTCTACAGGGCTCTAAAGAGATGAGGGGTTTCTAACACTCTGATTCTTGGTCTGTTTCTCTGCCTTTTCTGCAGACCTCGCTTCCCATTCATTCTGTGAACTCCCTGGTGGTAACTAAAATCAAGATTACTGACAGAGCTTGTGGTCAAGAGAGTCATTCGAATTTCATCTGTAATTGAAATAAGAGGTACCGAGTGAAGAAAAAAAAAAGCATAAAAGTTGTTTAAAAAGCAAAAACAAAAACAGATACGAGTCTGAGGTGCTCAGTTTGGCTATAGAGAAAAATGAAGCAGTAAGAAGGAATATTCAAAATACATTAAATCAATAGTTGAACCAAAAAGAAACAAAAACAATTTACTCTTTCTAGAAAAGGATATGCTTTAAAATTGATAAACAAGAATGGGGAAAAAAAGATTGAAATGTGTAAAATGAGAGTGGAGAAAGAGAATGAAGAGGACATTACATTCAATATGAGAAAAGATGTAAAAGTAGATTTAAGCCTTGAACTTAAGGGAAGTCATCTGATATATTGTTCTCAGAGGAAACTGGTGTAAAGGTTAGGGTAATTTTCTCCTTGTGGCATGCCTGAGACCATCAAATGACAGAATGGAAGAATGGAACACAGAGGGGATTTTTGCATCTGAATTAACTGATATACCCTGCAAAGCTCTTTGAATGTATCCACATTCTAATGCTAATGTATGCCTCTGCTTGTGTATTAATGACAACTATAATTTTATACCAAGTTTAAGTAAATAAATTTTGGCCAACAAGTTATTTCCCTAATAAAAACAAGAATAACTGATTGGCAGATAAAAGACAGACCTTAAAGTCATTCTACCTCTTCTATTTGCTCTCTCTTTCTATCTTAGAATCTCACATGTTTTTCTGCAGAGAAATAAGAAACCTTCAGGGCCAAGAAGTTTCAAGGGCAGGCATCACTGTCTTACAATTAAGTATGCTGCTTTGCTGGTCCATGGGCCCAAAGGGAAAAATGTTTCATTTTAACAGGATAGCACCCAAGGAAGAGAGGAAGAAGACACTTTAGAATATGTGAAAGAGAAATTTCCCTGAAGTTTGCTTTCAGTAGTTAAGTTGTGACTGTTCATTTATGCTCAAGTGTAAGACATCTTGTTAAGTACTGGATGCTGAACACTGAGAAATTTTTAACTTTGTTTAACTCATACACATTCAGTATGCAACATATTATGTGCCAGATACTCTACTGGGTTCATGAGGCACAAAAATGATGTAGAAGACATTAATCTCTGTCTTCAAGCACTTCACAAAACTGTAGGAGAAATAAAATGTGCAAGAGGATAATTATCTATTGGAAGATACTATGATCATCACCATAAAAGACATTCACCCTGTGCACGTTTGCCTTGTACGTGTTACTGAGAAAACCAGTGCTGAATTTGTTGAGAAATAAAATTAGGTAAGATATGTTGAAAAGTTTCAGGATTTGGGTTCCTTATGTTATGAGAACCAAGGAAACCAATACTCAGTAATATACCAGCACACACTGGAACTGAGATAGGCATTAGAAAGTCAGAGTGTCAGATAATTCGTACAACGCAATGGAACAGTCTTCGTCATCTATTTAGCTACAATCTACCTTGATAAATAGGTTAGGAAGCAAGTCAAATAAAAGTCAAACTAAAAGTCTGTTTTTTAAAATATAATAAAAGGAAAAGAAATTAGATAAATCAAACAAAGTTCCTCAACTAAAATAATCATGAAAAAGTTTAAGAGCTACAGAGTAAGAGTCTTCAGAGAAGGAAAATCTTGACAATGGCAATACTCAAAGTGCATAAATTAAGATTTCTGCTGTCCCGAATAAGGGTAAGTGCTCCCTTACTGAGTTCAATATTTCTGTCCTTATTTCAAAGTAACTATGTGAATGAGAATCCTTTGTTCATATCCTTTTTCTTTAGATATGTTAATATTATTGAATAGACTTAACATGCCAATAAATATTTTAACTTTTGTACATCCTATTTGGTATAAAAGGAACTAGTAGTTTGTTGTTGATTTAAGCTATTGCATTAAAACAGTAGCATAAATGAATGCATATTTACTATAATCATTTTATTGTTAATCCCTAATCTGGAAAGATACATGATACATTCATTCTTCCATTCTTTGCTCTATGGCTAGGGGTTTTTTTTGTTGTTGTTTTTAAATATGGGTGTGATGATTGGAGCTCCTTTCCTTTTTCCTCACACAAACCATATTACTAACACATTCCCTTTATTTTCCAGTAATGGCTCCTTTATTTTCATGGTGATTGGAAATCTCAGTAACTTGATACATGGGCTTCTCTGTAAACTGTTTGAGTGTCATCACCACATGGTACCTGGCTTCCCTCAGAGGAAGCAGAGATAGAGAGACAGAGACAGAAAGTGACAGAGCTACCAACAGATCTCACACAAAAGGGAAACAATAATCTTTTAAAGTCTAATCTGATAGGTGACATACCATCATTTTTGTTATATACTACTGATCACACAGAGCAAACCCAAGTCAGTATAAGAAAACTCTACAAAAGGGTGTGACTCTCGGAAGAAGGGGATAATTGGAGGCCATCTCCAGGTCTGTGTACCACAGAATGTTGTTATGAAAACAATGTCTACCATAACCTTTTTTTTTTTTAACTTTTTAATTTTTTATGTGAACAGGCAGGATAGATTTGGAATGGCAAGTGCAGAATTCAGAAGACAAGGTAGGAACTTGTCAAAATAAGAATCTGTAAACAGAGTAAAGAGCAACTCTAAGATAGAGTCCATTAATTAGAGACTAGTGCAAGAATTAGTAAATCCTATTTTTAACTTGAGAGTTCAGAAATTCTGGAAAGAGATCACGCATGTCTTCTTTTACCTCATCAGGACCATGAACAGTATCACTACACTTGAGGTAAACAAACAGATAGTCTTCCTGATTTTGGCTACATTTTCCACAGGCTTTTCTTTCAATTATTCTCACAGTGGCTAAAACTTTATTGTAGGCACCCAGAGCAGTCTTTGAAAAGTCTGCATTGCCTTTTATTTATTTTCTTGAGCCTGGGAGCATTTTGAATACTCCTTAGAGCTTTGAAAGCAACTGGTTTTTCTCCCCAGAGGAAATCTGAACAGTTCACAACAGCTGGTAAAATAGCTCAATTCTTCTTTTTTTCAGAAGATGAAACCAAAGATGAAAGGGTGTGATTTTTCCAATCGTTGTTTCAGTGAGGACTCCCCTACCACCTAAAAGATTAATCATGAAAAACAAAAAGTTTTCCAGCCTACTGATGACTTTTCAATAAAGAATGTAAAAAATGTGAGGTGATAGACACACGTCCACAGTGGGATAATTCAAGTCTGAAGAAAACAAATAAAAAAACTGGCCATTCATTAAACCTTATTAAAATGTTAAAAAAAAAAAAAAAAAAAAAAGGATGGACACAGGGTTGTTGGTTTAGCCTTAAAAGCTTCCCTAGGTGTGATGGATATTGTTTAAGACTTGAAGTCCTGATGTCTTCTTATTTCCAGTGATCTTTGACAAACAAATATGAGCTAAACTAATTACCCTAGCAGATTTCCAAACTGGAGTATGATTATGGAGTTAAGCAGACATTAGCAGTGAAAATTTAATTTATGTGTCAATTTGTTACACAACTACAGATTAGTTTAGGTGCAATCGTAGTGATATTTTTGTCTCTCTGGTGTATTGGGAGCTATATTCATAAGATCTATTTTCATGAATAAAACATCACTGAATCTATTCCAATGTCAGTTGGGGTAACTAAAGCAAAAATTGCCTCTGGGACAAAAGAAGGCATTAAAATGAAGACACCCTCACCTTGGGCCATGATATCGCACACAGCTACAAGGCCCCTAGAAAAGAAAACATCTTCATTATGGTCATTTTTCATATATTGCACTAGCTGCTCATAAGCCCAGAAATAGGGATCAATTCACCAATACATTCTTTATGTATCTACAGTTCATCTTTAACATAAATGCAACTGATAGCCATACACACACACACACACACACACACTCACACACTGCTTTTCAAACAGCACATTAAAACAGATAGGGTATTCACCAGAACTGAAAATTTAGAGCTCAGAATATGAGTTCATGAAATAATAACAAAACAAAACCGGAATATAAGTATTCTAAAAGCTGGGACACATTGGTTTCGATTATTTGTATTTAAAATGACAGTGGGTGAAATTTTTTCTAAAAGTCTTTCCTTCTTTCATTGATTCACTCATAAATAACTAGTAAGTACAATGCCAGACTTCAGGAATACCACATTAGGTCCTTACCTCCTTATGGGGCCACAGTCTAACACAGTAGTCGTTAAACCTATATGTACATCAACATCTTCTGAGGACATGAAGATTACATATAATAAGTCCCACACATTGAGCATTCAGGAAGAAGATGGTCACGTGAATACAGCTGCAGAAATTGAAGACATGGAGCCACAAGTCAAGGAATGCCAAAGATTACAGCAACCACCAGAAGCCGGAAGAAGCATTCTTCTGTACAGCTTTCCAAGGTCAGAGCCTCTCCTGGCTATCAGCTTGATTTCAGACTTCTAACCTCCAGAACTGCAAGAGAATACACATTTTAAGCCGCCCAGTTGGTGGTAATTGAAGTAGACCTAGGAAATTAACTCACAGGGTTTCTAAAAAGAAGTACGAGTAAATTCATATCTTTGTTTCTCCATATGTAATGTGTCTTTCCCCCGGATGCCTGCAAGATTTCCTTTTTATCTCTGGGTTTCAGCAGCTTAGGTACATTATACCCAAGTCTTATTTCCTTAATATTTTATCCTGCTAAGATTTCTTTACAATTCATAGATCTGTGGGTTTATTTTTAATTTGGGAAAACACTTGTCCATTATGTCTGCACTCTTTTGGTCCTATTCTCTCTGTCTTCTCATTCTGGGACTCCAGATTTGCATACATCATGCCATTTGATATTGCCTCACAGTTTTTGGATGCTTTGTTCTGCCTTGTATTGTTTTTTGTTGTGCACACGTGTGTGTGTGTGTGTGTTTTCTTTGAGAGAAAGGGTGAGTGCAAGCAGGGAGAGAGGCAGAGAGAGAAGGAGAGCCAACTCCCTACTGAGAGTCAACTCCCTACTGAGTGTGGAGCCTGATGCAGGATTTGATCTTAGGATACTGTTCGTGACCTTACTGGAAATTCAGAGTCAGATACTTAACTGACTGAAACACCCAGGTGCCCCTTCTTGTTGTTGTTTTGGTGTTTTTTTTTTTTTTTCCCCCTCTCTGTATTTTAGTTTAGTTAATTTCTGTTGACCTGTTCTTCAGATTCACTTATTGACTTAAAAGTTCCAGTCAGCTGAAGAGCCAATCAAAGAAATTCTTCACCTTAGATACTCTGTAATTTGTTTCTAGAATTTTCCTGTGACTCTCATCTCTACTGTAAAATTTTCCAAGTGTTTATCCACCCTTTCTACTAGATTCTGTAAGATCTCAATTATAAAGTTCCTGACTGATAGTTCCATCATCTCTGAGTCTGATTTTTATCTTGCTTTTGTGTGTCCTAATATTTTATTGAGTGTCATGTATTGTGTGTAGAGTATCAGTGGACACTGAAGGAAATAGTATTTATACTTGAAGGATGGTATTCTTTTGGGCAGGCTGTTGTATGTGTGTGTGAAGATGGGGAGGGAAGTGTGAGTCAGTCTGTTCAGAGGTTGAGCAGGATTTATGCATTGTCATTGCTGCATTGTCATTGTCTTCAGTGCACCACATACTTCATAGTCCTTTTATCATGTGAGATATTGTTACCATTGGCTATGCCAGAGGGCTTTTCTTGGTGTTTCTATTCTCCTTCAGTTGGAGCAGTCCCTGAATGCACCACACAGGGACTATGCAAGATTTTGCCCCTGTTACTTGCTATCTGATACTAGCCTTAGAATGGAAACATGGAAATTCTTGATTTTTCTGGTCTATTTTCTGTACCTGGGCCTTAGGTATAGGTTTTTCTCATTTCTACCTCTCCTCCCCATGCCAGTCAAACTCTTCCTTAATTCTATGATAGACTTTGGACAAGAGAGACTTCCCCATCACTCTCCAGAGGGAGCAGAACTCTGTTTATATACCTATAACCTAGGGTCCAGGTTCTATGAGTTTCCTGTCTTCTAGAGGTTTTTAATTCCAGCCTTTGCATGGAAGCAATGAATCTTTTGTCTGAGTTTTGGAAAGTGTTTGATGCCCTATCCTTGAGAGAAGGATCTGAAGAAGTGAGTTGTTTCCATACCTGCCTCCAGTGGCCACTAATCACTTCTTGCAGGCATGTGCCATTGAGGGAACTCCTTGTTCCAATTCTGAGTACCTGGTGGAAGCCCTTTAAAAGAACTTGAAAGTGGATACAAACTTCTCTTGTGCCTGGGATGTCTAAATATTCTAAAAGTAAACACTAACGTACAGTTGGCTCTTAGGAATTTATTAAAATTTTAGCTGATTTTTTCTCATTAGATTCTATAATGACAACCTCTTCCTCTCGAGCTTTTGAGGTAAAGCAGATCATGTGACAATAACTCCATGGAATGGCTTGTTGCCCTTTGGAGTTTAGTATATTTCATTGACATGAGACATTATCTCTCTGATAAGCTCAAAACAAAACAAACAAAAACTCAGTTATGGTTTAGCAGATTATCCAGACTTTGCTCATTTTCAGGTGGACAGTGATGTTCTCTTGGGGTTTCCTACATCCTTAGAGGAGGCAAAATTTAGAGTGTATTTCTTAACTCCACAAAGATAGTGTTTCGATGCACATTACAGGTTAAATGTCATTTTTTTAAGTAAAATACATGGTTATTGAAAAAGATATATTAAAAAACAATTTAGCATTTCTCAAGGATATATAAAAAGTCTATGGGAACATATTGGAAAACATAATTAATTCTCTTGAGGTTAGGGGCTTAGGCTTCCAAGAAATTCTCTCTAGAATAGATGAAATTTGTCTCAAAAGATGAAAAGAGTTTATTAGACAGAATAATTTTGGTGCACAGTCACAATTAAGACCATTGAGATAAGGGCATATTTATGGATAAAGTGGACAAAGGCTTGTTAGAAAGAGAATTTGGCACAGTTATTTTTAACAACTAAAATCTGGAAACTATCCAAATGTCCAACAGTATAAAAGAATATTGAAATAAATTAGAACATATTCATTAAATACAATGCTATGTAGTCATATTTAGGAAATGTAACTTATTTTTAAATTAAAGAATTTACAAAAATATGTACAGGATAAATATGTACAAAACAGGTATGATTTAAGCATGTACTACATATGTAAAGAGAGATACACAACAAACATGTTGAAAGTTTTTCTGCTATTGATATTTTCAAATTTAAAATTCTTATTTTACTGGATCTAATTTCTTTTAAATGCCTATATTTTTAATGTTTTATTTTTATTGTAATGTCTTACATATATATCTCAATGTCTAAAAAAAATGAAAGGTGGGGTACCTGGCTGGTTCTGTCAGTAGTGCCTGTGACTCGTAATCTCAGGTTGTAAATTTGAGCCCTATGTAGGATATAGAGATTACTTAAAAAAAATAAAATCTATAAAAAATAAATTTAAAAAAATGAGATATATTAAAGATATTTGAGAATGAACACAAATGCCTGTGAGGATGCAGAGCAGGAATTCCGGTTCATGGGTGGTAGAAATGGGATCCAGCCACTTTGGAAGACAGTTTGGTGATTCCTTGCAAAACTAAATATAATCTTATCATTCCATCCAGCAAACACACTCTCTGATATTTACCCAAAGAAGTTGAAAACTTATGTCCACACAAAAGCTTACTTACAGTGCTCATAGCGGCTTCAGTCACACTGTCAAAACTCACAAGCAAACAAGATGTCCTTCAGTAGGTGAACGGGTGAATAAACTTTAGTCCATACGGACAATGAAATGTTATTCAGTGATTAAAAAGAAATGAACTATCAAGCCATGTAAAGACACAGGATAAACTTCAATGCATGTTACTAAGTGAAAGAAACCAATCTGAAATGGCTACCTATTGCATGATTCCCACTCTATGACATTCTGGAAAAGGCAAAACCAGGGAGTGGTAAAAAGTCAGTGGTTGGGGAAGGATGAATAAATGGACCACATGGAAATTTTAGAGCAGTAAAATGACTCCATATCATACTGTAATGATGGATACATGCCATTATACATTTGTCTAAACCCACAGAATGTACAACACCAGGAATGAACCATAATCAAGGTTCATCAGTTGTAACAAATGTACACTCATGGGGATGTTGATAAGAGGGAAGGATATGCCTGTGTTGGGCAGGGGATATATGCAAAATCTCTGTTCCTTACTTTTAATTTTGTTGTGAACATAAAACTATTCTAAAAAATAAAATCTTTAAGGAAAAATAGGTGAGGAAATCAGAAGAAAAAGAAAATGAACATAAGATGAAATCTGGGATGAGATTAGTACAAAAAAAAGTATATCTGGGGTACTCAACTTGAAGGTGAAAATATTTTTAATTCTGAGGTAAATTTTGCTCAAAATTTTCAGATTTTGCTCTTAGTTTTCCAACAAACACAAAGAGATATAAACATGTCATAAGAGTCATAGTCTTCAAAGAATAGGAAGAAATAGATTTCCAAGGACAAACATAGTTTAACTTAGTATTAGGATTCAAAAGAAATCTCTGGGTCTTTGCAAAAAAAGGACAGTGGCACTGGAGTGCACAATATCCTCAACAATATCCTGGCAGTAAATACAACCATGATTTCCATAAGTCTATTTCTTTGGGAGTTATTTGCATGAGAAATTTTTTAAAAAGTAAATTTCTTTTTTGATGGGATGAGGATGCCAATCGTATCTGTAGATTGAGTTTGGAGCATAAAGGAGAAGATGGATGGCAAATCCACATGGTATCTGTACTTTTTCTTGCCTGAGCTTTGGCAAAGTATTGGATAATGACAAGTTGGGAGTGCCTGGGTGGCTCAGTCTGTTAACTTCGAGACTCTTGATTTCAGTTCAGGTCTTGATCTCAGGGCCATGAGTTCAAGCCCTGCATTGGGCTCACGCTAGGCTTGGAACCTACTTAAAAAATACTAATGACAAGTTTTAGGCCTATTCTCCTATGAGAACGTGGGCTTCAGCTATCCCATACAAAAATCTTCTGAGCAATGAAGAACATGAAGCAGACAGATGCTTAGATGGAATTTACCTGCTTCCACAAGGAGAGATCCCAGGAAGGACTTGTGCATAAGGTGTGAAATGTCACCTACAATTAATTCTGGCTCTCCTTTCAAAAACAAAAATGAAAACAAAAACAAACAGACAAACAAAAGAATAGTGACCAATCAAGACCCCCCCACCCCCCTGCCTTTCAGCACCATCATGCCTGAGGCAATAACTTGACTTGAGAAAAATTGTAAAGTGAATGTAACCAAACAATCATTTTAGATTATTACACACACACACACACACACACACACACGCACAGGCCCACACACACACACACACACACACAACTTATTAACAACCAGAACCTGTTAAAGATTAAGCAATGTAACTTTAAGGTGTCCCTCCTAATTAAAAGGTTTGCACAATTAATTCAAAAAGAAATGAAAGCAGTAATTAGTTGCTCAAAGCAGTTAGGTATATAAATTGGATAAATGATGTGGAGCATCTACTGAAAATTTCTAGAATACTTGATTGCTTTTTATTTTTTTATGACAGTAATTGAATAGCATGGCTTGTTGTCAATTAAGTCCACTCTATATCATGACAATAAAGCCATAGCATGTGCATAGATAACTCTATAAACTGTGCTTTTTTTCTACTTATTCTAGTAAAGGAGCATGCATGCATGGTCTAAATGAAAGTGATCCAGAGTAGTTAAAATAAGTGAAAAAGGCAAAACCCTGTTTTGCCCTTCTGGCACAACTGCCTGAACTATGTATGAAAGTGTTGTTTTTCCTGAGCTTGAACTTCAAAGAGCATTCTGTTTAAGTATTAATAAACATCATTCTATAAGCTCGTGAATTTTAACCTTGAGGTGGTTACCATCTCAGGAAAAGGCTGAAGAAAGGTCATTCAGTATAACCAAATGCTACATATTTTTTTAATTTAATTTTATTTTTTTTCAGTATTCCAAGGATTCATTGTTTATGAAGCACACCCAGTGCTCCATGCAATATGTGCCCCCTTAATACCCACCACCAGGCCCTCCTAACCCCCCACCTGTCTCTCTTCCAAAACCCTCAGTTTGTTTCTCAGAGTCCACAGTCTCTCACGGTTCATCTTCCTCTCTGATTTCCCCCAACTCCCTTCTCCTTTCCTTCACCCTGTGTCCTCCATGTTATTCCTTATGCTCCACAAGTAAGTGAAACCATATGATAATTAACTCTCTCTGCTTGACTTATTTCACTCAGCATAACCTCCTCCAGTCCCATCCATGGAAAACAGTACGGAGATTCCTTAAGAAACCAAATGCTATATTTTATTTGAATAAGGTGATAAGGAATCTAGCTGAAGAGCTACCACCGAAATGAAAAGATTATGAAGTTGAAAATTACCTTAAGCCCACTCCCACATATGTATAGTCTCGCTAGTCAGGATTTCCAGAGAAAGGAAAGGAAACATCATAAACCTAGGAGAAGTTTCTACTTAAAAGATAGCAACCTGAAGATGCAAGTAAGTGTGTCCTCTTACGGTGGCCCGATAAAGTGTATGATGTTCAGTGTCGACCCATGAAAGACAAAACTTCAAGCTGCAGGATAAAATGTTTGTGTTTCTTTGGAATTTTAGTGATTGCAATCCAGGAGACCCAGAGTCGAAAGAAGTCCAAAGTGTGTTCTGGAGACATGGGTTTTCTTTTTTGGGGGAAGTGGGGGGGTGGGGAGGAGGTTAAGTTTATTTAAATAGGACAGGGGAAATTTCCGTAAGTTGTTTTGCATGAAATGTGATTGGTGCTGTTATGTCAGTAGTTATACTGGTCTGTACATGATTGGTTTCTGGGGCTAGTGCTAAGCAGAGGGTCCATTTCTGCCAGTTCTAACATGTGGCAGATGCCTTGAGTTTCAGCTGCGTTCAGCAACAATGCCAGGAATTTGAGAAATTTGCTTTCTGGGCCCCTGAATCCATTTTAAAATGACTCTCTCAGCCATACTTACTCCATTTGAATCTTCTTACACACAAATTGCCTTTTAATTTCAGAAAAACAAACACTTTTCCAATATAAGTATATCCCTAATACCTCATGAGACACACTTATGTTAAACAATTTTTGTTAATGTTTATCTGAAATTAAAATGGAACTGGGTGTCCTGTATATTTTATATTTATTCACTACATTGGACTCCCCTATCCCTTCTTTCTTGGGACCCTTTTAAAATTTCAGAGAAGAGCATAAAAAGGTATAAATGCACAGTGGCAAAAAGTATGTGTTGGCTGGGTGGCTGATGGAGGCATCGGGAGAGGAAGAAAGTTAAATAAAATTCTGCTTGAAAGGAAGTGCATGAGATAATATTGGCAAAGTCAGTTGTAGAGAGTTGTAGCCTAGCATGCTTGAGAAGGAGCTATAATAAAGAAGGCAACCAGCCAGCCAGCCTGGCAATGCCCAGGGAAGGTCTGGACTAAGGGGTGTGGAGGGAATTAATAGAGAAAGTCTGAAGAGCTGATGTTCCATCCCCCCCAACACCCCTTGAAGAACGGCAGACAGAAAAACTTGTACATCTGCCAATATAGCAAAAATCAAAAGAAAGAGCTTTTTCCAAAGACACTGAAAGGACTGTGTGGCAGGTATAAGGCAGCCATGAGGGAGAGGTTTCTTTGGAAACAGAGTTTTCAAATCTCCCCCTAAAGCAAGGCCTTTGAAGAGTCACATCCTCCGAGATCCGACTCAACTTTTCTCCCTGGCACACAGTAAGAGCTCAGAAAAAGTTAGTCAGTGAAAGTTTCTCTTACGATGAGGAAGAGATTTCTTAATACTGAAAGAGTAACTCAGGCCAAGTGGAGAAAATACTCTATGAGTATTTCTAGGTTGGTGGTCACTCCATGGAGAAAAATGGAGGTTGCTCAGACTCGGCTTCTCCGGAAGGAAAAAAACAAGTCAGGATTCAAGGTAGAGGCTATACTGAAGAAGGTGTGTTCCTTTGGCTGAAATAATTTCAGTGGTTCAATCTCTTAAGAAATTAAGATTCTGGGGCAGGGAGGGGGGGAGGGAGAGAAGCAGGAGAGTCTAACATACATCGCTGCTGTTTTTATAGTTTATCCACCACGGTACAGGATTATTGCCTCATAAAAGAGCAAGAGTCCTTTACCACTTAAGGGAAATTCAGAAGTGAGGTTTTTTTAAGATTAAGAGCTTTTATCAAAAATATCCCCATTGGTTAACTGAATCCATCTAGCGCATCCATAATTAATCAACACTAAAGAAAAGCCCAGAGGAGCCAGTGGCCCTTTACAAGCTATTAACAAGAATGCATTGTAATTAAACTAAGTCTTTTCCTACAGTTTTTTTGCATGAATATTTGAAAATGAGACTTTAGTAACTAAAAGCATATTAAAAAAAAAAAAAGACGCATAGAAAGAGGAGAAGGCAAAGAATGGCTTTATGAACTGTTTGTATATCCCTTAGGTGAGATTTATAATCTTGTTACCTAACAATCCCTTGCTCTCCAGCCTATGGGGGGACTTCACCAAAAGGAACTATTTTTTTCTCCTAAGAGACAAAAGGCAGGTTTCTGGAGAAATGAGTGTGCAAGGGCTATGTAGACTTGTTGGCTCCTTCAGAAATTGTTCATTTGAAAATTACACGGAGAGTCATGGAAAGCCTATGGGGGCTAGAGACAGAAACTGGAGCCTGACAGACCCAGGCTGATGTCCTCATTAGGAAAAGACGCCCTGAGATAGCAAAGGAAAAGTGCACATCCGAGGTCCCTGACAAGAAAAATCATATTCATTCAAAAGGAACAATGGCAATTTTATTCTGAAACATGAAGAAATTGCTGAGTTCCAGAGGGGAGATATTCTAGGTGCTCTCACGTCTCTTGGCCCTGAAGGTAGAAAATCATCCATGATTCTTCTTGCAAAATGTTCTTGCTTTTTTAATTGAAGCAGCTTGGTTCCTTCGTGAGGTGATGAAACTTTCCCGTCCAGAACAGACCGCAGATCGAAGAACTAATAAGAAGATTAGTAATAGTTAATGTTACTAGAAAGCCCATTGGTGAAACCAAGCAAGGAACAAACTTTGCTAGTTTGCAGAACCAGAGTTTCGGGGGGCCTGGGTGGCTCAGTGGGTGAAGGGTTCAACTCTTGACTTTGGTTCAGGTCATGATCGCAGGGTTGTGAGTCTGAGCTCCGCATCAGGCTCTATTCTGGGCCTTGAGCTTGTTTAAGATTCTCTCTCTCCATCTCCCTCTGCCCCTGCCCCGTCCCCCTACTGATAGTCTCTCTCTCTCTCTCTCTCTCTCATAAAAAAGGAAGAGACAGAGGTATTATTAGTTTTTCTTTTATTTTTTTTAATGATTTTATTTATTTATTTATTTGACACAGACAGAGAGATCACACGTAGGCAGAGAGGCAAGCAGAGAGAGAGAGGGGGAAGCAAGCTCCCTGCTGAGCAGAGAGCCTGGTGTGAGGTTCCATCCCAGGACCCTGGGATCATGACCTGAGCCGAAGGTAGAGGCTTAACCCACTGAGCCACCCAGGCGCCCCAGTTTTTCTTTTTTAATCTATTTTAAGTAAAAGGTGCTGCTGCAGCAAAGGTATATTCTGATGAACTTGAAGTATTAGAATCTACATATCAGATTTCTTTTATTGATTATTCTATCTGCTTAGGGGCAGCTGATCCACTATGTTTGAGGAAAAATATGAGCAGCAAGGATTAAGTGATAAACCATGTTTCCAAAGATTTATATCTGGATTGCTAAAGCCATTAAAATCCAACCTTTGAAGCTAGAGTCCTGGTTCAGGAAAAGTTTCTTTGTTAAAACAGCAATAAGGCACCAACTAGCTTTCCACGTAAGGTGCTGTGCCAATTTAATTGTAAAAGTATTCCCACTGCTTTAACCCTCCCTTAGAGACACCATCAGTTCCTCCCATCAAGAGGTGGAATGCATTTCCTCTGCCTTGTGTTGGCCAATAGAATGCAGTAAAAATAAGGATGTGCCAGGTCCAAGCTGGATTTCATTGGTCTGATGTACTTCCACTTTCTCTTGGAACTCTACCCCTACCATGTGAGCAAACCCAGCCTAGCCAGATGGACTGAGAAATCATGTGGAAGAGGTTCCAGTTAGCTGAAGTCCTTTTAAACCTGTCTGCACCCCGTTGATGCTGTAACATGGGAGAGAACTCAGCCAAGCAGAACTGCTGATTCCCCACTGACCGCTGACCATAAATGTGTGCCTGAGCCCAATGCAGGCCAGAAGAACCATTCAGCTGGATCTTTAGATTCATAAGCAATGATAAATGCTTTTGGTTTTAAGCTTACTGAAATTAGGTTGGTTTGTTACACCGCAGTAGCTCACTGACATAGAAAAGCAGTGGTACATTCAGACACAAAACTATTGAAATAAGATTTCTTTCATTACCTTTATTTTTATGCAGCCAAACCCACTGAAAATGTCCAAGTTATAAAAAATATATATATAAAAAGTCAGTGCAAATTCATCCTTGGGAATCATGCAGATAAGACAGAGCCATTCTGTGACAAAGATGCATCTCTTACAGGAAACCAATGTATCTACCATCACCCTGGTGGTTACCTATTAGAGGAGAAAAGAACAAGTTAAAAGTGCAAGAGTGAACTTCTTCAACAATCACAGTCCTCTAAGGCATAACTCTGTAGCAAGGGACAGTGATTCTGCATAAGGAAAGTAAAGCAAAGGAGTTGTCTCAACTTTTTTTTTTTAAAGATTTTATTTTTATTTATTTAACAGACAGAGATCACAAGTAGTTAGAGAGGCAGACAGAGAGAGAAAGGGAAGCAGGCTCCCTGCTGAGCAGAGAGCCCCAGGCAGGGCTCGATCCCAGGACCCTGAGATCATGACCTGAGCCGAAGGCAGAGGCTTAACCCACTGAGCCACCCAGGCACCCCTTATCTTTTTTACTAAAACAAAATTCCATGATCAAGTTCCTCATTTTTATCAACATGTCTCTATCTTAATCTGTATACAGGGCAGAAAGGCTATGTCTTCTGTGACTCCAGATTCCTTTTCTAGGGTCTCAAAAATAATTTCTCTTCAGTTACTGTGTGTTAGTTTGTGTATCCAATTTCTTCCTATAAGAAGTTGCTTATCAGAAAGAGTAAAAAATTGCAAGAACTCATTTACCGTAAGTTACTTCTTTTTTTACAGACTTCTCTCTTAAGGGAAAGCAAAATAGGACACTAAGCAGAATCAATCAAAAGGAGAGCGCAGACACATGATTGTTCAGTGGAAAATGCAAGTACGTAGGCTAACCCACTTGGATTCTAACCAGTCAGTCTGCATGACAGGGAGGGCTCTGAATGGCGCCTCCTGGTGGAGAGGATGTAGTACTTCTTGTCATGTCCTGAGGCTGGTGAAGCAACACACCCTGGAGACATCAGTTGCTCTTTGATTTTTGGAAGGGTTTTATCTCTGATAGTATTTCTTTAATCTGTCTCAATTCCCTGCCTTGAGACTTAGAGGGATTATTTCTCTTAAAATGAAAATATGACAATCCATGACATTCAACACTGGTAGAGTTTCTCTGAAAAACAAAAGTAAGACTTCCATCTGCTTTCTAGAAGGCCCATTACTTCTTGGAAATGACCGAATCGTGCTTGCCAACATCACTCTCCCCAGAAGATCAAAAACACAGGTGTTTTGTTTCTCTCATTCTTTCCTTAAAGCAGTGCTGGAGAGTATTTACACAACTTAAGACTTAACTACACTTGACATTGAAGTAGCTATTTCTACAGAAATTCATCCTTTTTACAAGTAACAATGAAGTTTGCCTTTTCTCCCTTAAAATGTCTCATCAGCTTATTTTACCTTTTTGTTATGGTTTTGTTTCTATCTGGCTCATTCCCTCCTTGTTTGCTCCTCACTTCCTCCCTCCTTTCCTTCCTTCTTTCCCTCTTTCCCTCCCTCCTTTCCTTCCATCCATCATCCCCCCCTTCCTTCCTTCCTCCTTCCCTCCCATACTTTCTCCCTTTTGCATTGAAAAAGCAGTGGAACAAAGATGTTTTCCATTTTCTAACAAAGTTTCTGAGTATGGACTCATAGAGCAGGTACCTAACAGTGAAGCAATGAGAAGCTGTCATGGACATTGTATCATTTTGACAGAAAATTGTATATTAGTTTACTATTGCTGCTATAATAATTTATTACAATTTTGTGGCTTAAAGCAAAGAAGGTTTTTTTAAATAGTTCTTTAGTTCAAATTCCAAAATGGGTCTTGTGGGGCTAAAATCAAGGTGCCAGCAAGGAATTTCTAGGGGAGAAGTGGTTTTCTTTCTCTCTCTCTCTCTCTTTTTTTTCTTAGAATGCAACTTTTTTTTTTTTTTTTTTTTTAGTTTAAATTCAATTAGCCAACATATAACACATCCTTAGTTTTTGGTGTTTTCAGTGATTCACGAGTTATGTATTAACACCCAGTGGTCGCCTTTTCCAGTTTCTAGAGTCTAGAAGTTTCCTGGATTCTTTGACTCATGGCCCCTTCCAACATCTTCGAAGCCAGTGATAGGGCGTCTTTTCTCTTTGATTCTGCTTCTGTCTGCTTTGTCATTATGTTGATTTGTTTCTGATTCTGATCAACCTTTCTCCCTCTTGTATTACATTGGGCCCACCTTGACAATCCAGGATAGTTTCTTCTTCAAAAGATCTTTAACTTAATCTTATCTGCACAATCTCTTCTGTCACATAAGATAACATTTGCAAATTCCAGGAATTAGGTTGTGGACCTCTTACGGGTCATTAGTTTGCTGACTTTAGAGGAGTAATAATCGTGATATATTTTGAATAATTTTTTGAGCATGAACTATGTATTAGGCAAAATTTAAGTGCTTTCTCGTCATTATTCAAGTCTTAGTAGATCAGTGAGAAATAGATTACTTTCCCCTTTATGGAAAATTAAATAAGTTATTACCATAATATATTTGGCAGAACTAACGCTCTTATAAGACTGCCTCTATACTTGTATAAATTTTTCAATTAAAAATTAATCATTCAACTATGTCTATTTTAGGAAAATTTTTTTATTTTAGGAGACTTTAAAAAATCTTATAAAATTTCAATATGATTTGAGGAGTCATTAATATAATAACACTTTTTGCTACTAATGTTTTGACTGGAGTTGACCCATGACTTAATAGTAAATTGTCTTGAATATCAACCCGAGATGAATATCTGTGGCTTGTCATAACATTTACACAAAAGGGCATAAATCTGAACAATATTTTTGACTTCCCATGTATAAATTGGTATATAATATCTTCTGGAATTTTAGCCTTTGGAAAATGTCAATTCTACAATTAATATGTCATCAATCTCTTGCTCCTTAAGAACAAAATTATTATATCCATAAGCCATCTGAAGAAAAGATATTCCATAAAAACATTCATTCAGAAATCATTACCTCTTGTTTAAGGGAAACATATCATTGATTTTAAATATCAACTTCTAAGACTTCCTGACCTTGAGTTTCTTTTATATCCAAGGGACAGCAGTTACATTTTTCGAGTGTTTTTTTCTAACCTGGTCAGAACTGGGAAGTGAGATGATGAGAGAATTAAGTTAAAGTAACATAATGCTTAGGGCGCCTGGGTGGCTCAGTGGGTTAAAGCCTCTGCCTTCAGCTCAGGTCATGATCCCAGAGTCCTGGGATCGAGCCCCGCATAGGCTCTCTGCTCAGCGGGGAGCCTGCTTCCTCCTCTCTCTCTGCCTGCCTCTCTGCCTACTTGTGATCTCCGTCTGTCAAATAAATAAATAAAATCTTTAAAAAAAAAAAAAAATAAAGTAACATAATGCTTAAAGAGCTTTGCTCATATTTAAATTCAAGAGTCTCCCTAGGAAGATTTAGGCACCCGAGCTGAAGGAATAGCCTGCCAATACTGTTCATTTTTAAATTCCATTTATATGGAAATGCTAACTCAAACTATCTTGCCCTCAATTTTTACATCCTGATATTATTTGAAAGGATCACCAGTACACATTTTGATGTAAAAGGCCTGAGGATGAGCAGGTTCTAAGAGATGACGCCAAGGAAGAGAGTTGACTCTAAGAAGTGTCATTGGCCTTGGTGTTTGAAGATGGTAATATCTGTTGATAGTGATGATGTTACCCAACAACTTCAACTTACAGGATATGACAGCAAACCTGAGTCAGGAATCTATTACCAGATTGTGCTCTGCTGCTAGATAACGTTGTGGGAAATTCTTGTTTCCTTTACATCTCAGCAACCATATGCTTTCCCTTACAGGAAAAGTTGTTTTCTGTATCTCACATTTAACCCGGCCTCAATGTTCTTTATTCTGTTTGTTTACTGATCCATACTTTCAGGATAAGCAAAGCTCCTTACCTTCCACACATCAAGAACAAAGATTTCAGCTTCCCAGATTAAGTGACCAGGGAGTTTACCCCTTGTCAGTTATGTCATACAGGTGACTTACTTATTCAATCTTAACATGGTAAGTTTTTGAGAGGGAGAAGTCTAAATGGTGACAAGAACAAGTCTTCTCTGAAGACTATTGAAAACCAGGATAACTAAAATACCAGGGTTATATATTTCATAGTAAAGAGTACTTTAGTTTAGATAAAGATATTTTCATGATAATTTTAGACCATAAAATACTAAAATTTGGGCTCACTAGAAAAGTAAAAATCTGGGCTCACTAGAAAAATAAATAAGCAACCTGTTTCATTTTTCCCTCCTAGGGGCACCACTAAGCTTGGTGCTCCAGCACCACTCTCCAGCTTCTTTCATTTACGCAGTCTTCAACAAGCAACTGAGAACCTACAATGAACCTGACACGGTCCTGAACACAGAATAGGCACATAGGGAAGGACTTACTCCCATCCTTTGAGAACAGTATCCAGAGCCCTAATATCCATCAGAATCTTAAGACATAAAAATAAACAAATGGCCTATAAGAAATATTAAGAAGGGGAGGGGCAGGTAAAAGAGAGTCAAGAAGGAAAGGGAAGGACAAGGAAGATAATGCCCTGAGCTTAAGAGGCTGAAGATGTAATTGGTGAGATAAGGCATAAATTAAAGCAAACAAAGAAGTCACAGCAATATAGTACAAACAAAGTGAGGTAGAATGACGTATAGTAAGGCTGATGGAAGTTTGGAGTAGTGGCCAAGTCAGTAAGGAGGCCAAGTGCCTCTGGTCCACCAGACATATTGGATGAATGAATACACCTTTTAGAAGTCAGATTGTCAAATTGCACTGCTTGAAGCTTATCCCCTGTTTTCTTTCTCTTCCTCATGTCTAATATTGTGTCCACTCAACAAATGATCGGCCCACTCTCTCTTATTTACAGAACATCCATTTTGTTCAACAACCCAACATCTTCCATATGACCATGTGCTTCTTTGGAAAGCTGGGATGATCTCCTCTTGCTTGTCAATACTCAGCTTAAGAATGAGAACATGAGCAAGTCTGGTCAGTAAAGACATTGACAAGAATTCTGGAGGCTTCTGGGGAAAATATCTGCCTCCCCCTTCAACTCTTTTAAAAGGAGACTGGTAGGGAAATACAAATCAAAACCACAATAAGATACCACCTCACACCAGTCAGAGTGGCTAAAATTAACAGGGCAGGCAATGACATATGTTGATGAGGATGTGGAGAAAGGGGAACCCTCCTACACTATTGGTGGGAACGCAGCTGGTGCAGCCACTCTGGAAAACAGTATGGAGGTTCCTCAAAAAAGTGAAAATACAGCTACCCTATGAGCCAGCAATCGCACTACTGGATATTTACCCTAAAGATACAAATATAGTGATCCGAAGGGGCACATACACCCAAATGTTTATAGCAGCAATGTCTACAACAGCCAAACTATGGAAAGAACCTAGGTGTCCATCAATAGATGAATGGATAAAGAAGATGTGAGATACACACACACACACACACACACACACATATACACACATACAATGGAATACTATGCAGCCATCAAAAAACGAAATATTGCCATTTGCAAAACGTGGATGGAACTAGAGTGTATTATGCTGAATGAAATAAGTCAACCAGAGAAACACAATTATCATATGATCTCTCTGATATGAGGAATTTGAGAGGCAGGGCGGGGGTCTGTGGGGGGTAGGGAAGGAAAAAATGAAAGATGGGATTGGGAAGAAGACAAACCGTAAGAGACCCTTAATCTCACAAAACAAACTGAGGGTTGCTGGGGGAAGAGGGGTTGGACTAGAGTGGCTAGGTTATGGACATTGGGGAGGGTATGTGGTATGGTGAGTGCTGTGAAATGTGTAAGCCTGATGATTCAGAGACCTCTACCCCTGGGGTAAATAATGCATTATATGTTAATAAAATTAAAAAAAAAAATAAAAAATAAAATTTAAAAAAGGGAGACTAGATAAAGTTATCCCTTTTCTTCTCATGGAATTTGTCAGGTCTCCATGGAACTACAGATGAAACCCACAAGGAGAGCTGTCTTGAAAATAAAGTCAATCCACAAAATATGCCAGAGGATAAGGATAGAAAGAATTTGAATCATTGTTGAAGTCATTGAACCACTAAATTCACCCACCTGGGAGCTGATGACTTTTGATAGACCTTCCAATGTGCAGTAATAGATTTTTTTTTCATAATATAAAATACTTTGAGTTGAGTTTTTTATTGCATGCATCCAAACACATCCAAATTAGTATATCCTCTATCTTGTCATTTGGCAACTTCACGCTTCATTAAGGTTGTTATATGGTGACACACTGGGAAAATGAAACACCTTGGAAATTAAGTAAATACATTTAACTATTTATTTGAGTTAGATAGAGTAGAAGGAGGATACTATAGACCAAAAATAATTTTAGAGATTATATATGACTGCAAATAGGCATAATACATCTCTCTCATGTGTTATTTTATAAATTGACAAAATATCTTCAATTAGAATTCTATCAGACAATATAAATGTAGCATTTGGCATTTCCCTTACAAGTTACCTAAATCAGATACACATATTTGATTCTAAAACCTTGGAACATATACATACATTTTTTATAATTTGTAAGAAAAAAGAAGACTGAGATTTGTTAAGTGCATAAATAATCTCACATTATATTTTTTAGAGGGGATATTTTGTAAGTTTAACCTGGAAAAAGAATCATGTCTCTGTGGCATAAGTATTTTTTTCAGTCTTTGAACATTTCAATGAAAAAGTAAGCACATTATTCATTTGATGTTATGTAGATCCACTTTCTGATATTCAATATGCCTTTACGATTGACTTAGTGTCAAACAGCCGTACTATCGAGGATTGGGAGTTTGCCTGCGTTTCCTAATTCCTTGAACAGTTCCATGTGCTAGATGGCACTGCCTCTCAGCTTCTTAGTTTCAATATGCATATTTATTCACATGGCTGTATGCATATCTTGGACAGAAACTAATTAATAAATGAATCCATTTATAATTTGTCAGCTGTTAATTTTCCATTAGCTGCACTTTTTTTTTTTTCATTTGTATCTATTTGGAAAGAACATGTTTGTCATTTTCCAAAGGAGGAAAGCAAAACCTAATCTATTAGATCACCCTGTAATAAATTTGTGGATGAATGCAAAAACAAAGCAAAATAATAACTACCTAAAAGCTATTCAATTTGCTGGGGCTGTGTTACAGCTTTTGTAGTCTCTGTTGTTTCCAGAAATATAATGATAGTTTTGCCTTTTTATTTTGATAGAAAGACAATAAAACTGCTTTTCTATCCCAAAATGTCTGACAAATGGTATGTGGTATGACCCTTGGAGTTCCTATGTAAAAGTTAAGCCCATAAATTCATTAATTGATGGGGAAAATAGAGAAAAAACATGTCAGAGTCATGAGGAGAGTGACTTTTAATTGGGAATTTGCACTTACAGTATACAATTTTAGTTTCCCAAGGTTGTTATGTTCTGAGTGGATAGAGGGAAATGGAGTAATTTAAAAAAGAAAAATATAGCTAGCTCTTTGTCAGTTTTCTGGCCATATAGCACTGTCCAGTTAATAGAGTTGTTGAAATTCACCAGAGGTACAAAAGGACCTCTTATAGTCTGATATAAGCATCACACAAATGAGTTGAACCAATGGCTTTTATTCCCTCATCATTTCCAAAGTACACAATAATGCTAACATTTTGTTCTTGCCTGCTGTTTGATAAAGTTGTGTTATATCCAATTCCAGCTAGCTTTTGGCAAAAATTATTTTAATAACTACCTGTATAGTGATTAAATTTTATGTAATTTGACATCTTTGTAAATCTCAAATGAATTGCTTATTTAAGGGTAATAAAAAAGGAAAAGAAGCTAAATATTTTCATGGCAAATATAAAGAAGTTGATTTTTTTTGTTTTGATATTTAAACACTTCTTTTTTACATACATATTTTCATATTTCAATATCTCTGAAATTAGGAAGTATCTTATAACTAATGTTGTGACATATTGTAATTGACAGCTCTTCCCTTAATGAAATATAAAATAATGGTGCCAATTATTAATAGTATCTAATTTTTAGATAAAATGCAGTAACTTTACTACGTTAAATGGCTGATATAATAAGGATATCTCTAAACTTAAATTGTATAGTCTTTTTATCTAACTGTCCAATTCACTTGGACTTTGAGGAATGAATTTCTCTTTTTCTGTCTTTTTCTACAGTCCTGCTTTGAAGTTCATCCTCATTGGTCACCCAGCATTCTCAACATTCTGTTCAATAGATTTCAACTGTTACCACTTCCTGAAAGCTCTGCTTGGTTATTCCAGCCAAAGATGTCATCTATGGTCTGTAAACTGTGACTTTTTTTTCTGAATTACAATGATAGCACTTTCCATATGCTGTCTCATATTGAATGTATGTGTGGGTTTGTATACCTTTTCAAGTAGATCGTACGGTTTTCCATTTCAGAGATAATGTCTGTGATATCCAGATTCTTCATCCTGTACTCAAGGCTTTGAATGATCTAGTCCCCAAATAACTGCACTCTCACCTTTCTCTAGTCCATTGAGATTTTTTGTGTGCAGTTGTCACAGTGAACTAGTTGATGTTCTTTTAACACTCAACACCTCAGTATTTCCATGACTAGTTCACAATGCTTCCTCAGGCTGTGATAGCTTTTCCCAATTCCCTTATCACAATCTGTTTGTTTTGTTTTGTTTTTTTTAAGATCCTTCTCAAAACTATAGATTAAAAATATCCTTCAAAACTGTCAGAATTACTTATTTCTTCTGTGCACATAGTATTACACTACATTTAGCTTTCTATAACATTAGCCAGCCTTGTTTGAGATATTTTTTTCTTTCTTTCCTGGAGGATTATAAGCAATTTTAGGACCTAACATTTCTTTTACATATTTTTGTTACTTTCAAAAAATCTCAAGCATAAAAGGTATTGATAGTCTTTTTTTATGTAACCACTAATAAGAATCCCCACTCTTTATCATGTCTATAAAATCAAAGTGAAAAAGTTCCTCTGTGAGGTAAAGAAGTAATGTCTTATGCTTTGATGAGCAATATAAAGTATTTAAGTTGAGCATCAAAAATCAGTTGTCTCATTTTCTGCCAATTGAGCTGTCACTGGAGTCCATTCTAAACAGAAACTTATATGAAAATTTAACTTAGTACTTACTCATCTGTCTGTTTAATGATTTCTTTAAATCATCCAAGATCTGATTCAAAGTGTCTTTTTTTCTAGTTAAAGAGAGGTCCAGAAAAACAAACCCCTGCATCTAAGAAAGTGACTCTCAGAGGGCATTACTGACTTTTTCTTCAACAGCAATTTCTCTCTTAATCCTTATTGTTAAGCTAACTCTCATATTTTACAGAATATGAGATACATAAATACAAAAGTATTTCTGGAAGTCATGATCACCTTCTAAACCCAAGCAGGAGCCATTATTAGTTAAGAGAGGGACATGTGACCAAACTCTTGTCAACTACAAGTAAAAAGTAGACCACTGGAGCTACTTACTTGTTTGAAATAAATATTAATTTCATTTCTGGCATTGCCAATTGAGCTCCTTCTCCATCAGCCCTCCAACAGTTGCAACTATTAACTCCAGACAGAATACCAAAAGCAACTACCTGAAGCCACTGAAAAGTAAATAGAATAGAAAGAATCTGGAGAGGAGGGGTACCTGGGTGGCTCAGTGGTTTAAAGCCTCTGCCTTCAGCTCGGGTCATTTTCCCAGGGCCCTGGGATCAAGCCCCGCATCGGGCTCTCTGCTCATCGGGGAGCCTGCTTCTTCCTCTCTCTCTGCTTGCCTCTCTGCCTACTTGTGATCTCTGAGAGGAATGGACACAACAAAGAAGAAAATGACATTGTATGAGCTTCCAATTTTAGCTTTTTAATCTGCAAGCAAGCCACAGTTAGTGCTGCCTGGGGTGACTAAAAGTCTGATAGAAAATTTAGTCTTCCTGGCCCAAAGAACTAGAGGACAGACCTCAGGGCAACCACAGCTGTTAGAATACGAGGAGGAAATCTAAGTTAGAATAAAGTGTAGAAAGAGGTTGACCTAAGTTCTGACTATGAACTCTGCTCAAATAATCCACAAATGCATGGCTCATATTCAAAGAAGCTCAACTTGGAGTGTCTGGCTGGCTCAATCAGTAGGACATGAGACCCTTGATCTCGGCGTTGTAAACTCAAGCCCCATGTTGGGTGTAGAGATTACTTACAGATAGAATCTCAAAAAGTTCAGCTAAAACTAAAATAACTGAACTGAAACTTTAGTTGTTGCTGGAAAGACAGAGTTTGTAGTTGGCGTTCCACCAAAAATGAACAAAAGAACAACAGTAGCAAAAACTCCAACAACAAAAACATTTTCTGGCATAATAAAACAAGATTACAGAGCCTTTGCAACGTAAGTCACAAATTCATGCTATGATCCGAAAGTATAGAATATACAAGAAATCTATAAAATGTGTGTTCCCACAAAAGAAAAAACAATAAATATAGAACAATTCAATACATTTTGAATTAGCACAGAAAAATGTTAAAGTAGCTAGTCTAAAATAAGGAGATAAAGGAAAATATGTTTGCAAACAATAAAATAATAGTAAAACAGAGAAATTGAAAGCATAAAAAAGAACTAAGTAAAAATTTAAGAAATAAAATAATGTCTTAAGAAAAGACATTTCTTGTATCAAAAAGAAAAAAATCTAATATTAATGAAGAGTACTTCTTAAGAAGATAGAAAACAAAAGTAAATTCAAAGTAAGTGGAAGGTAGAAAAATGATAAAGCAGAAATTAATACAATGGCAAAAAATGTTAAAAGAGAATTATAAAAAAAGAAAAACCTTGGTTTTTTTGTGAGATTGACAAAATTGATTAACCTCTAGCTATACTAATTTTCAAAATGAAAAAAAAAATGGACATCACCAATACTGTTGCTGAAAGAGGGGTAATTACTACAGATCTTTTCTACAAAATGGATTTAAATAGAATCTAAGGTACAACATTGTACCAACAAATTCAGTACCTATAAGTGAATTGAAAAGGTTTTGAAAACAAAACATAAAGATAAAACAAAGAATGTGAATAGCTCTCTCTCTCTACCAAAAAAAAATGTTTAAAAAAAAAAAAAATCTTTCCACAGAGAGAACTCTAGGACCAGATGTTCCACTCTTTTTTTTTTTTCAAGTGCTAAATGAAGAAATCACAATAATCTTACACTAACACTTTCAGTAAATAAATTTAAAAGGCATATAAAAATATTTCTTTACTCCCATGCCTCTTTTCTTAGGCTTTGAACAGATTTATGTGCCTTTTGGTGTTAAGTCAGCCATCTTGCATGCAAGAGAGGAAATCTCAAGAGTCTAGCAGAGGAAGCTGACCCTAAATCCTACATCATTAAATTATAGAATTATCCCATTTTGAAACTGCTTGTTTATTCTCTTCTTATTTGAAAGGCATTAATAAATCGCAACTCTTCAAGGCAAATTGGTACTTTGAAGGAAAAAAACTCATTTTGTTAAATATTATATAAATTTAAAAAAAACTCAGTAAAACAAATGTGCCGCTTAATAATTATTATGCAGTAATGGCTATTATTACAATCACTCAAGACATGAAAAATTGCAAGTCATTCCCAAAGACTCCCACAGTCCCTCATCTAACTATAATCCTCTGAATCCCAAAGATTAACCAGTACTCTGACTTTTATAGTTACTACTTCCTTTCTTATTGGTTTATACCCACATGACATACCCCAGTCAGATACAATAGTCTTTTTTCTCATTTCTTTTTCATTTTTTAAGAGATTTTATTTATTTATTTGAGAGAGAGAGAGCACAAGCAGGGGAGTGGCAGAGGGGGAGGGAGAAGCAGGCTCCCTGCTCAAGACCCTGAGATCATGACCTGAGTTGAAAGCAGGCACTTAACCCACTGAGATAGCCAGAATACCCTCTTTGTCATTTTTTTAAATGATTATTTTTGTTGTTGCTGCTGCTGTTTATGCCCCTTTCTTTTAAAACTGGGACTCCCTTTCAGTATATGCATCTAGATATAAATATTTTACTTCACACATAGTCTTGGAATAAGGACTGTATAGATTTACCTATTTAACACATGCTCTTAAATAAGATGATTAGAGTTTCAGGTAGTAACAGTACCAATGTTGAGTTTTTTCTTTTTTCAAATTCTCTTTTAATCTCTTCTTTCTCACAAAATTTATTTGTTAATGAATCTGGATCCAAAGACTCTAAACCTGGATGTTGGCATTCTCACAGTGTATTTCAATATGTTCTTCTGTTCTCTGCATTGCCTACAAACTGGTAGCTAGAACTAGAGGCCAAGTCAGAATCAGAATCAAGATTTTTTTTTGGGGGGGGCAAGAATTTTCAAAAATCATGAGGCAATACTTTCTTTTCACATCATAGCTTTTAATGCTTCAAACTCCTTAGAACTTTCTAAGTCTGAATGTGAAACTCCAAGTTTGTATTATACCAGATCCACTCATAGGTTATGTATAGATCATGGCTTAAGAAGTTGAGCACAGGTTATGGAAAAATGCATGTGAAATTGTAAAATAATCATCTGTGGCTTATATTCATACTTTTGAATGAATTCTGCATGACTCTAATGGAATCAGTAATAAACACAAGAAGTAGAACATTAAGTCATTCATGCTATAAACAATTTTTTTTTCCCCAGTTACTACTCTACTTCACTAATGTATATGTGAGAAAAATGAGTTAATATAAGATCCTTGTTGGGGTGCCTGGGTGGCTCAATGGGTTAAGCCTCTGCCTTCAGCTCAGGTCATGATCTCAGGGTCCTGGGATCGACCCCCACATGGGGCTTTCTGCTCAGCATGGAGCCTGCTTCCCTCTTTCTCTCTGCCTGCCTCTATGCCTACTTGTGATCTCCCTCTCTCTATGTCAAATAAATTTTAAAAAATCCTAAAAAATAAAAAAATTATATATATATATATATATATATATATATATATGAAATCCTTGTTATTGACATTCTTTGTAAAAAGTTTTGGGGATATTTGCATTACACAGCTAAATGAAAAAAGTATCAGGTAAGTTCACCAGTTTCTATTTTTATATTTCAAACACTGAATACTATAAGAGGTACTAGCCTAAGTCAATTAAGTAGTTTTGATTTACTAAGTGAAAAATGATACAATTATAGAAAATTATATTATCAGTTGTAAAGCTATTTTTATGAAAAAGAATGTACTTAATATGGGAACAGTAGTATCAAGAACTCATTTCTTTTCTCACATTATATTTCAAGTTAAAATATTTAGCCAATTGAGAAAACATTTTCATAAATTATTATTTAAAAACCTAGTAGTCTAGGGACGCCTGGGTGGCTCAGTAAGTTAAGCATCCAACTCTTGATTTTGACTCAGATCATGATCTCAGAGTCCTGAGATCGAGCCCGGAGTGGGGCTCCACACTCAATGCAGAGTCTGCTTGACCCCCTCCCCCTCCCAGGCTGGCATGTTCTCTGTCTCAAATAAATAAATAAATAAATAACAAAATCTTACAAAGAAACCTAGGAATCTAGTTGTGTTTTTTGTTTGTTTGTGTTGGTTTTGTTTTTTAATGTTGGGAAGAAATGGGACAGCTTTCATTTGAAATACATGGAAACAAGTTTAACATTTTGCTGAAGAACTGTCATGCTCACTGGTGATTTACAAGAACTCTTAACCAAAAGAATAGTGATTAATGGTTTTGCAAGGAGGAACAGAGTTTAAGTCAGTAAGTTCAGCTGTTAAGTAGAAATGCTGCTGATTGAAAACAATCCTGTATATATATTCATATACATATAGCATAGGACAAAATATCTGGTAGTACAGTAGGTCCAGGAATTAGAACAAAAACTTGTCTCTGGTAACTTATAATAGTCATAAAAGTTTCTTTTCTTTTCCTTTCCTTTCTTTTCTTTTTTTAAAGATTTTCTTTATTTGAGGGAGAGGGTGAGTGAGAGAAGGGGAGCCCAAGAGGTGGGGACTGGGGCAGAGGGAGAAGCAGACTACCCACTGAGTAGGAAGCCCAATGCAGGGCTCGATCCCAGGATCCTGGGATCATGACCTGGCCAAAGGCATATGCTTAACTGACTGAGCCATCCAGGCACCCTAGTCATAAAATTTTCTGATGATAGCTGGATAGAGAAAAAGCAAGAAACCTCTACCACAAGGGGTTCTGAAATACATTCTGGCATTTTCTGAAAAACTAGGAGTAACAACATGTGCTCCTGAGTTAAGATACTTGAATCAGGCATAGTTTGCTATTTAGATTTTCTCAAATTATTTTAGCTTAATGAATTGAGATTTGTTTAAAGTTATATGGAAAATTGAAAAATTCATGTAATACTACATAGTTCTTATGGGAAAAAATAAAAATTGCTAAGTAACCAAGTTTCTTTATGTTTAAAGTATAAATTGAGAAACAAATTTCTGGAATTTTCTGTGGCTCTATTCATTTGACATCAACTCTGGGGCTTCATTAAAACTTCATAAAACTACAGTTCTTTAAATATGATGTTCTTCTTACTTCACTCTAGTTATATCTGTTGTGGTTTGGCCACTCTGTTCATTTTAATTCTTCCCATCCATATTGACCAACTATTCATTTTCTGGAATTCCTGCATTTATATTCACAAAGAAAGCCTTTACTTGGTTTTAGCAATTGTCAGCCATTGTAGCATGCCCTAAAAAGCTTTAGCTCAAAGCCACTACATAGATCACCGGATGATGTTGAGTCAATTACCCACTGCTCGTCCAATTGGCTATTACCTTTGTGGTAAAACTATGTAGCAGAGAATATGGTGTTCTGGGATAAGAGACCACTTGGCTGCTTTTCTCAGCAGAAGGCTATCTGAATGGCAGGCTCCCAGAGCACAGGTAAATTTTTCATCTTTATAGACAGGTTTTCATCCAGTTGGGAAAACCTAGGTTGCTTAAAATGGAGATTAATAACCAACATAAATATTAAAGCCATATATTTCAAAATGTATTTTTACTAAAATTTGTATCCAAATGGTAACCTTTTTAAAAAGCACAGAAGATTTAAAAATCAATAATCTATTGAAATTTATTGATATTTTATTAATTTTATAACATGTAACAATAAAAACAACTACCATTTATATAACAAAGATTTTTATTCAACTTTGTACTATTTCTGTATTTTAAAGAACCATCTCTTGGTTTTCACTGATGCGTTCTATTGTTTTTGTTTTTGTGGGTTTTTTGTTTGTGTTTTTTCTGTATCATTTATTTCTGCTTTGTATTTATTCTGGCTTTAGGCTTCATTTGTTGTTCTTTTTCCAGCTTCTTTAGGTTGGAGATACATAAGTAAAGGCTGTTAGTAAGTAGATATTTTACGTCATAGGTCTGAATAATATCACTTAAGGAGATTGTATAAACAGAGGGTAAAGTTGTGGGCTTATGTCTCGGTACATTTAAAGGTTTGGAAAAGGACAATCATGAATTTTGAGGATTGGAAGAAGTGAATGTTAAATGACTGTGTTTACAAATCCTTGAATAGTGTCTGACACATAGTAAATAACATATCAGCATTTGTTAAATAAAATAAATTCAACTAAAAAATTTTAAAAAGAACTAATAAATTCTTATTCAATTAATAATTAATAAATCAATGGGTAAATGAACAATCATGGCTTTTTCATATTTATTATCTTATGTGATCATCACAGTAATCATTTATTTATTCACTGAATATCCATAGAGTAACTATTATGTGCCAGGCACTTTGCAGTAGATATTACTATTGCTAATTTGTTTTTGTTGTGATTGCTGTTGTTGCTGTTATTATAGTTTTTATCTCCATTTGCAAAGGAAATTAGGGATCAGAGAAATAAAACATGCAATTGGAAATTGTGGAATTTTATTCCACAAACTTTTAATCAAACTCCAGAATTTAAAACTGACTCTAGTGTAATGGTAGGCTAATGTCTCTTTCTGCCCCAGGACTTTCACATGCTCTTCTTTCTAAAGTAGCACAGTTCCCCCACATACTTGACTACCTTAATTAATTAAGTGTTATTTGTTATTGGGATTTCAACTCAGAAAGCACTTTAGGAAAGTTTGTGCTACTCAAACTAATTCAGATTCCCATGTAGGACACTTTCATTGCATCCTGAAGAAATTCTTCTTTGAGTAATTATCATTGATGTTATTAATTCATTAAATTATTTTTATTTTTTTCCAGTTCTCCTAGTGTTATATAGATTCTGTGAACACAAAGCCTAGGTCTATCTTACTTACTGTTAAAATATAACCTTAGAACAGTGTGTGGGAAATACTAAGTACTTGAGAAATGGGTATTCATTGGATGAATGAATGTGCCAAAAAGATCATAAATTTTGAAGTCAAATAAATGAATTCAAAAGTGATCTTAACCCCATAAGGACCTCGTTTTCCCCACCTATAAAATGGAAATAATGAAATCCACCCAATTATGAGAAAAATTTTTTTGCTCTGAGTAGAACATTGCAGTTACCACTTTCCAGAAATAAGGGAAAAGAATTGTGCTCAAGCACATTAGAACTTTCAGAGGCCAAGACATAACACCAGTGGGATTTCCTTCCTTGCTCTAGACCCATTGATTTTACAGTCTGAATAGTTAAATACAAAGACTCAGGCAAAGACTGCTTGAGTAATACTTAGATTCATTTTATTGCTGCATGCTAAACCAAAAAAAGGTACATGACATTTTCAGTGGGGTTATTTTGTTCATTAGAAAGAGAATCAAAAAGTCTTTGAACACATTCTAGCCACAAGGAAAAATAACTTATTCCTGGTTATTATATCGTTTTAATGTCCGGCTATACTCAAAATATATCTTTTCTTTTTTTCAGTATATGTGCTGCCAAAGCAAGCACATACCTTTTCTTTTTTTCAAAGGAGGAGAGGGTGTTTTGTTTTAGGATTTCTTTTTGCATTAGAGGAATATTATCCTGTCTCAAAACACAAGATTTTATAGTAGGAAACAAAAGAAAACAGGACAATTTTAATCATTTAGAAGCCATAGCAGCTTCTCTTTATCCTTCTTACCTTGAGCTCCCTATCCTTGCCTTTTTCAAAGTTATTTTGCTCTTGTATACTTAAAGCAATGGACTTTTCCTCTTCAGTGTCTTTCAGTGGCCTACATCAAAGAATCTTTCTATCAGAAATTATGCTGGCAACATATGGTTATTTTAGGGAATAAGTTAGGTAGTCTATGTAGAGTTCCTTATGGATGGTAAATTCTGTATAAATATCAGCTTCTTCCTCCCCCTTTTCAGAACTTTGAGAAGTGAACTTGGAGCTCAACACATTCCTAAATACCTTGACTGACACTGTGGGTAATCCCCCCAGAAAGCATTGAAGCTAATATAAAGAATTTTCTGTAATTTTGTTCATTAGATGTCTGGTAGAGATAATACCCTCATGCTTTGATCACCTAATTTTATCTTAATGCACACTAGTTTGTTAGATTTTTGTAGGAAGAACTGAATCTTAAAGTGAGAATTAGCTTTCAACTAGCTTACTAGTGAAATAAAAAAGATTAAGCTGGACTGGGTTGTAATGATCAACCAATTCTCTCATTTTATAGATGAAAAAATAAAATAAAAGTCTTTGGGAGTTAGCATCTGTATTAAATATATTAATGATTAGTTTCTTCAAAATATATTCAATTTAAAAATGTGTTTTTATTTTTTTTAACAATCAAGTGCCATTCCATAATTTTGTGATTATCCCCACAGGAAGTGACTGTATAGTCTATTAAAAAATATATGTAGAAAAACCATGCAATATAAAGAAGAAGGAAACTGTTTTGAGAATGCTGTAGCTACAAAGTATGTTCAAGGGTGATTCAGATATTAAATCCTTAGGTAATTAGCAATGACATTAAATGAGCCATGTTTAATAACAAAGTTGAATATTACTTCAAAAGCATTTTCTCTTTCATTTCCATGCAGCAATTTTTGCCTCTGAAAAACATAAGAGAAGGAAGCTCATCAATTCAGTGGCATGGTTTGCTGATTGCTCTTCCTTTTCTTGAAGGATAGAATCAATACTAAAGTACTGATTCTAAATGTCACCATTTGCCTGTTTCATAATTTGGGATATAATTTTACTTCTCAGATTTTTAGATAAATATTTGGAATAAATTACTAAAACATGACAGACAGTTTGGAAGTTATGATCTATAATATTTTTGTTCAGATATTTTCACTTTAAAACACATTTTTGCATTCACATACTTGCTTTTTTTCACAGTTTGACTGGACCCCTTCCAATTCTAATATGTGACATAAAAGTACCACATGAAGTGATTTCACTTACTTTCAGGAAGGGAGTACCTAAATAACTATGACTTGGGTCAGTGAAACCTAATTTTATAGGTTTGTAATTTTAATTTTTGCCTTGATGCTCTTGTGACATCTTTAATTTGTTCAGTGGAGAGAACATGGTGCCCTCTAAAGAAACTTTAGCCAGCTGGGTGTTGTAAGTGAGGCCATCTGCTCAAATAAGATCCACTTTTAAACTTCAGAATGTTGTTAACTATTATTTATTTCTTTAGTTACATAATATTGATGGGAACATGATATAAATCCTGACATTTTCTCCTTGCTAGTTAGTGAACTAACTCTTTTTCATTCATAACACCATCCCAGCCAAATGGAAAATAAAATGTATCTCAGAACCAGTTGGGATTTTTTAATTACAAGTAATGAGAAAAACAAAAAAAGAAATTTACTAAATTCTAAATCAAGAAGTTCAGAGATGGAATGACTCTGGGGTTAGTTATATCATTGGCTTCACACATGACTAAGTCTTAAGGTTCTTTCTGTATTTTAAGCTCTCCATTCTTTCCATAATGATGTCCTCATAGCCTAATTTATCCCATAGTTAGAAGAGGACTCCCACAGTTGAAGATGTCACATACGGTTGGGACAAAATCCAAAGAGGGCTCCCTCTGTCAATGAGTCTTTCTAGGAACAAGGAGACCTTTCCTAGAAAACTCTAAGTCTATGTCTTTATATCTCACTATAAATGAGATAGTCACAATAAGTCAAATTAACTTAGACTAGTGGTCTACAATGTGTAGTCTATGGACCCTTGGCTATTCCCCAAATTATTTCAGGATATTGACAAAATAAAATAAGTATCAAAATAGTACTGTGGTATTATTTGCCTTTCTGCTTTGTTTAGATTCCCAGTGATAATGCAAAGGCAATGGTGAGTCAAGCAGCTGGGGTCTTAGCACTGTTCTGGCAGTGGTACCGAACTGTACTAGCATTCACTATATCATTCACCACCACAAGTTCATGAAAAGCTTAATTAAGTAAGTAAGTTACTAAGAATGTACTTGAAAAAAATTTTTAAAAAATTAAAAAAAGAATGTACTTGGGGGCGCCTGGGTGGCTCAGTGGGTTAAAGCCTCTGCCTTCGGCTCAGGTCATAATCTCAGGGTCCTGGGGTTGAGCCCCGCACCGGGCTCTCTGCTCAGCGGGGAGCCTGCTTCCTCCTCTCTCTCCCTGCCTGCCTCTCTGACTAGTTGCAATCTCTGTCTATCAAATAAATAAATAAAATTTTAAAAAAAGAATGTACTTGATAAGGGAGTAAAAATTGTTAATTTATTAAGTTTTGACTCTTGGGTATATGCCTTCTCATTATTTTGTGTGACAAAAGGAAAGGTATTCTAACACATGTCTATTATACTCTACATTAGGATGGTTACATTTAAGAGAAGTTCTCATGCAATTGTTAGAGTTATGAGATGAATCATCCACTATTTTCATAGACCACCATTTTTCCTTGAATGAAATCTGATGGACAAATTACAGTTATTCATACTTGGGCGTTTGGCAGCCATCATCTCAAAAAAGAACAGTGTGCGTCTGTGACCAAGGAAGACAACTGATGCTGTTTTTTGCCAATAATAAAATATGAGCTTCTAAGCAAAAGTTAGAATCTGAGAGAACTTTTTTCTGTCTCCATGAGCTGGACAGCCACCTAACTTTTCTGATGAAATTGATGATAATATTAATAAATGTTATATTCTTATATTGTAAAATTAAATGTGTCAAAACTTGAAGGGTCAGCATACTCACTGAACCAAGATTTTCTAAATGACCAGTGCATTTTCATATAAAACTATTCATGGGTGCCATGCCTGGCTGGCTCAGTCAGTTAAGCATCTGCCTTTGGCTTGGGTCATGATCCCAGTGTCCTAATGGTGGGCTCTCCCTCTTCACCTTCCCCACCCCGGCTTATGCTCTCTCTGGCTCTCTCTCTCTCTCAAATAAATAAATTCTTAAAGAAAACTATGCAGAGGTAAAGCACCTATTATTTGTGCAATATAAGTCAAGGATTTTAATTTAACCAAAACCAAAAAGCTTATCAATGGATTTTCAAATTTCACAACACCACTGTTATGAGATGACCACTTGTTACGTTTTAGTGTTCTATTGGAGAAGAATATCCACAATTGTATGAAAAGCCCACTGAAATACTTTCCCCCCTTCAAACAACCTAACTGTATAAGCTCCAGGTTTTTGTTTGTTTGTTTGTTTTTCATTTTTTCAATTAAAATAGCATGATTCAACAAATTGAATACAAGGTAGATATGAGAATCTACCTATTCTCTCTTAGGGAAGACATTAAAGAGATTTGCAACAGTATAAAACAATACTACTTTTTAAACTGTTTTTGCTTTAAAGTATAGCGTTTTTCATAAAGTGTTATTTATGTTAATGAAGTAATAATGGAATTATTTTTGTTTTTAATAAATATTTAGTGAATATTTTTGACATTTCTTAGTTTTAATTTCCAACATGTTAAATTTTATAAATATAACCAAAACACTCTGCAGTTCTCAATTTCTGTGAGTGTAATGGAGTTCTGAGACAAACACTTGAGAACGTACGGTTTGGTCTAATCAGGACTTAACCCTTTGGGACTAGAGATAGAGCAGCTTCTCTGGAGACCATGAATGAGACTGGAGGAGCACAGAACTGAACACTAGTCTCTGTTAGAAAGGTGGAAGATGACAGAATGGATGCTGAGAAGGCAAACAACAATGTTTGCTCACATCCTCTACAGTCTCTCTGCGTTTCTACTGTGGTGTCTTAAATTGTTAATGAAATCACTTGCTTTCAAACTGTGCTTTTTGGGCTTATTTCAAATGGAGGATGTTAACAAGTGAGAGAATTAGATAGTTTCAGCTCCCATGGCTCCAATTGGGACACTATAAATGTATCTCTTTTACATATTGAGCTTTAAGATTTTATTTAAGAAATAATTCTGAGGAATAAAAATGTTCAAACGGCACTGACTTAGCATACCTATCGTGGAGGTGGAAACTTTTGATTCCTTACAAACTAGGTTTTAAACTCCTTGAAGATCAGATTACAGTATTATTCAGTATACAGTATTATTTTTTTTGCCAAACATCAGAACACAGTGATTTCTGCTAAATGGCTACAAAACTGATTACGTTTAAATAAGTTTTTCAAGTGGCCATTTTCCCCTGTTTTTGCAAGTCATACCCACACATTGAAAAATTGTATCATGGAGATAACTATGTCCCAAAGATGGGAAAGAATGCCATCTGGCCTATAGGTGTTTGAGGGTCATGTGTTTTACAACTAGTGATTGTGAGTCTGGTAATTTTAGGGAAATATTTCGAGGATGTCTTATAACACTATTCAATTTGGGAAAACACTTAATCTTCAAAGACATTTGCAAAAGCAGGAGGTAATTTATCTCCACAAATCTTTGAAGCAGGCAGTTATCTGTATTCTGATTCTCTAGAGAAACTATTGAGATTTTCCAAAGATCAGTAAGAAAAGGTCAATGTCACAATGACTTAAAATGTTTTCAGGATATTCTTAGGGGAGATAACTGTAGCACTAGCCTATAGGGCAGGGTGCATTCCAGGGCAAAATGCCTGTGCTAAGTAAAGTGGGCAGGAATAGTGCATTAGCTCAGACAACAGCACCACTAATGATGTCAAATCATCCACTTCTGTGTTAAATTGTTTTGTTGACTTGGCTTGACAAGCCTTGGTAGGACTTAGAGGTTTACTAAAACAGTAACTTTGAGTCTGTCCTCTATCCCCTGCCAGTACTCCTTTTCTGCCACTACAGATACCATCTTACCAGGTAACAAAATAGTCAACTTTTTGCTATACACGTGTTCACTATCACTGTATTCTAAATACTCATTTTCAAGAAGTGAATGACATTTATTCAGGTTATCATCCATAATATGACTCCAAAGTCTGCACTCCTCACCATTAACGGAGACTTGAGTTAAGGTTAGAATGAGAAACATGCCCTGTGATAGTAAAAGGAAAAGATGATTCTGGATTCTTTGGTTGGTTATTATACAATATAGACCCACTGAATGAATGAAGGTTCTTTTTCTCCTCTCATCTCGAAGGAATCATGAGGGCCAGCCACTGAATGAGCATCTAGCCACTGGGATCCATTTCTGTGTTCCAAGGCATCCTTAATTCATACTGAGATTCAACCTGAGCTTTGTAAAAAATAATAATAATAATAATCAATATGCATATTAGTATCCAAAGATCACTGTGCACCAAGCCTTTCTTTACTGATTTATGTAAACACTTGTTTTCCTAGTGTACTCTTCAAAATGGCTGCAGATTACACATGTTGATGTCAGAATGGCATACTTTTGAATGCTTTGCTTTATCACTGTGTTACTGCTCTCTGTCACATTGATTTTTTTTTTTTAATCACGTTTCAGCAATTTGGAGAATCATGACTTGCATAGTGCTGAGTGGAGGGGATAAAGATATTCAGTGATCATGTGATTTCCACGAAATAACTACCATCACCACCACCACCACAAATAAGTTGAGACAACTTGAAGAATATTTCTCCCTAATCATTTTGTACCCAAATTTGTGTGTTTATGGCAGCACATGAGCAATTTCTAAAGATTTTACCCTTACTATTATGGGAATGATAACATGGAGTGCCAAAAATAAAACATACAGGCAATTTGCAACATTTTAAAATAATATTGAATTAGAATTTGTACCGTCCTGGTTCACCAATACCTTGAAGTTGGCAAGGACCTCAGGTCACAAGCATGAGACTGTTGTTAGAGCAGTCTATGTTCCTATCTCTGTTCTCTTGTACCTTCCCTTTATGACCTTATGCAACTGACTTACTATTCCTTCCTCTCAGTTTCTTGACTATCATATGAAGATCATATTACTTACCTCTCAAGATGAGGTAAGGATTTAATGAGAACATGAACATGAAGTATCTAGAATACACTGTGTTTGAGTCATGCTATTTTATTTCTGAATTAAGAGTTTAAACTTATCAAAGACCTTTTCCCCTTCTGAATAGTTGATAAAATCTATTCTCCTTTGACACCATGCTCTACAATGCTTAGTCTCAAAGGCATGGAAGATGATAGATGTGAATTAGCTAAATCCTTCTCCACTGCTGTTTTTCAAGAGTCAATTGTCACCATTATAATTAGATCAGCTACTATCTCATTTATCCGCTGCTCACTGGAGAAAATCTCATCTTATTCAGATCTCAAACCTGGGTCTTTATCATCGTCTTCTAAGAAATGTTTAAAAAATCCAGACTCATCAAGATCTACTCACTTGGACCATGTGGCATAGGGCCCAGACATCTGTATTTTTATTTATTCCCCACTAAAATTAATATAGCCAGGCCTTTTCCATCCTCAGATTCTGTTTGGAAACTGCCATAGATCTTTGCTACTCCATGTTGTTCAAGGATGAATAGGTCCAACACCATCTGGGAGCTTATAAGAAATGCAGAATCTCTGGACACCCCATCCCAGACCAACTCCATCAGAATCTGTATTTTAACAAGATCCCCAAAGATTTGTGGGTGTGGAGGTCTGCAGTGACTTCTTACCTTTCTCTCTACTACCCTTGCCCTGTATCCTTCTCTTGAGGCATTTCTTCTAAGAAGTACTTAGCCACTCACCTCAAGAAAGTTGCTGAATTCTGATAGCAAGTCTCAGTTCTATAAAGGTCTTTATTTTTTCTATCTATCTATCTATCTATCTACCCACTTATTTTTCCAGGTATTTATCTATCACCTATCAATCTTGTATCCATTGGTGTGGTACCCTCTTTCAAGTACAAGGTCTTACTATTGTAGATTTGCTGACATGGGTTTTTACTCCTTCGTGGTTGCTCCTTTTAATACCTGCTATTCTGAAGGAAGAATTTATTGATGTTCCTTTTGGGGCTAATATTCTAGTATAACAGAGCAGAGGTGGGCGAGAAGGATGTATTTTGATAGCTTAGAGAACTGAATAAAGCAGCAATAAAAATGATATTTCAAAACAGTTAAGCTGTCACCTTAAGAAACTCTAAATGGTGTGTCAAAGAAGAAAGCACTTTACAAAAGTAATTCAATATTGAATGCATATGTCTGTGATTTGATTTGCGGCAAGCAGAGAATGAAACAGAGAGATTGTTTGCCTACACTTTATAATTATTGCTAGTACATTGATATTGACAACATTGGAGTCCTCAGTGAGTGAAGGATTTGCCTTTATCAATTGTCTAATTACTGCAGTTTTTCAAGACTTTCTGGAGTTCTCCTATAACTGCATATAAGAGACCTAAACCAACTCTAATGTGAAAAAACAAAATTCTTTAAGCTCTGAGATGTTCCCAGTTTGATGAGATTGGAACCATTTGTGTACACTACATTCTCCTGGCTGGTGAATGTTACTAATCTGGAGGTATTCATCTTTCCAAGTGCAGAGCAATATTTTTTCCCAGTGGTGAATTTCGTGTTGATGACAAAAAGGGTAGCTACTTCACTGCACAATAACCGAATCCATGGGATGTGTATGTCAGTGAAAGCCATGGCTAGAGTACTGGGAGACAAATTTCTTCTTTTGTTTTGTAAGAAGGGCCGCCTTCTGGAATCTTTCGTAATCACGGACCCAGCTAAGTACACATCTAAATTGAAATCGCCTCACATTTCCCATTTCGCACACTCCTTCTATAACCTCCTAAACTGTCCTTATTAAATTTGTCCTTGAAGGGAATGGCTTCCTGTAAACATAAACAACTGAGAAATTAAATGGAGGGGCAGGTTTCAGTTGATTATGCATGGCTAAATTGCATTTTATTCATCTGCAAATAGAATATGCATATGTTTTCATTCAAAATGATGAGAGAGACTTTAGATCTCTAAGATTAGCAAAGCACCTTAATGTAGTGTCTTCTATTTGGAAAAACACAAAAAAACAAAAAAACAAAAAAAACAACCTGCTTGTGTTTGACAGATGTCATGTTTCAAATTTGAATGAGAAGTAGTTGGATGTGGTATCTGACTCTCTACAAAAAGAGCTTGCAGATCTCCATAAAGACTTGTCATTTCAACTTGTGATGTGTTATCTCAGACTGATAACCTTTAACAATCAAATTAACCTTATCCCCCAGTAACTTATTCGTGCAGGCTTGTACCCCTCCCCATTATTATTATTATTATTTTCCCTAGCACAACACTGACATCAGATGGCAAGTAAACAGCCTCAAAGACTACTTTCCTCTCTCATAAACTGTAGGAACTTGAAGGCATAGAGATAATCTTAAATTCCCATTTAGCCTCGAGTAGTGTCCATTCCCCCCCCTTTTTTAGGGAAGGATATAGGCGCTTTAAAAAGAATAATCAAGAAAGAGCAGTGTTTTCATTGAATCAGAGTGCCCACATACACATAGATGCGCACCCACTGACCCAGATGCCTCTGAGGTTATTTTGGCTTGTCATTAATTAATTTCAGAAATGGTTACTGCATTAAAAATTGTCTCCAAAGATATAGAGATTTGAAAATGTACTTCTGATTGCCATCTACTTCCAGGTATTTGTCAAATAAACCAAGTATTCAGGAGGAATGGGATGAATGCCATTTGTGTTTCCAACAGCTGGAAATTCAGTATCTGCACACTTCATAATTGGCTTTTGCATTGGGCTTAATGCACAGAATTTGCCAACATGCAATAGCAGGGTGATCAGCTACCAAGGAGACCATTTTGGTTCTCTCTACCCCTCCAGATGCTGCTAGGAAAACTCAAATGGGAAGCACAGATAACTAACAAATAACAGATGTGAAACAGGTCTTTAGGATTCTAAGAAAAAAAGTGTGTGGTAAAGAAAACATGTACCCGTTCCTCACATTTTTCCTACATTTTAAAAAAAAGGATAAGTCAAAATTATGTGTAAGGTGATCATGTTCCTTATTATTTTTTTCTGTTTAGGAATTTATACAAAAGCATGCAAATTAATAAAAGTATTGCCCCAAAGGGATATCGAGTTAAAAAAAAATTAGCAAAGATTAAACTTCCAAAGGCAACCTATCAAATTATAGTGATTTAAACTCAGTCAGGAATGAATAACTTTTATCTTTCATTAACTGTTTCTATTTAGAAGAAGAATCCTCTTTATTAAAATAATAGCAAATTTTTTAAGAGCTACCAATGGTAGTAATTAAAACAATTGTTTTAGAAAGGCACTATCCAATGACTGTGGACCAAGATAGCAATGAAATAAAATTTAAAAGAACTTTAAACAATATCTAATAAACAAAACCTAGAAATTGAGTTTGCTTTGCATGATTATCATGCTGAGATTATGATACTGCCCTTTTGCCCCCTGGTGGTTAAAGAGTTATCAAACAGTTGTTGATTCAAGTGTTACTCAGATTGATTTAAAATTCAGGAAAAGAGTCTGCCATCATGACTTGTCTGGTTCTTTGGGTAGCACAGAAAAGCTATGTTAGTAATTCTGATATTTGTCACCCAAAGATGCCTGGAAGAAGCATCTTTCTTCTGATGGTGAATCCTGGTGATCTGAACTCGGCAATGACCTTTCCTAAAGATGTTTCTCATGTTGGATCTCTTGCCAGGCAAGCCAGGAAAAATTCCCATAAAGTCAGAATGAGGCACAGGGTTTCCAGAACGTCTGAATAGTGTCTCTCATCCCCTCTCTACTCATCCTGCCACTCACTTCTCCACCAGTCTAACCTTGTAGAAAAAGACAATGTTAATGGTCTTTAAATGGATTAAGGTCTGCTTAGATACTTTCCAGGGGTAGCAACATGCTGAGATTTAAAAATTAATAACAATGAGTTCATTTCTTTATGTGTCTGCCGTCTTAATGTTAGCAAAGCAAATATTTCTTACCTGCTTATTATAGCAAAACTTAGGTATTGTTTTTTATAATATCTTTATCTGTAATTATATGAGACACTTACTTGAACTTATTTTTTAGCTCTATTTAAAGACGAAGAATAGGAAGAAAAAGGAGGAGGAGGGGGAGGGGAGGGGGAGGGAGAGCAGGATGGGGAGGAGGAGAAAAAGAAAGAATTTACCTCTTCCTTTTAGTTTGGGAGTAATTAAATATCATTCATATTTGATTAATACAGAATATTTCCAAGTGTCTTGCCTCCTTTTTAGGAGTCATGTTTACATATCCAAAGCCTTCCCTAGGAAGACAAGTAAAATTGGGATATAATATTGGGATATCTCAGTCTCTTTATTTTCTTATACGCAGAACATATAAGTCTTCATATTTTATAATAACAATTATTTTTGCATGTATATATGTATCATCTTGTTTTAGTAGAGGATTTTGGGATAAATCTGTCCTACAATCCAATGTGGTCAACAACGGAGTAAATGGGAAACCAGAAAAAGAAAGCCATTTGAGTGCCCTCTCGTGGCATAAAGCTGCACTGCAGCAATTGAAATGGGATGGTGACTTCAGTTTCCCTAGCTTTAAGTATCATATAGGAAAGTAAAGAATGCTGAGACACAAGAAACATGGAGAAAAATGAAGATGAAAAATATTTATTTTAGGCAACTGTTGAAAAATAACAAAAAATGCTTTCAACATCTATAATGGACAACTTAAAGAATAAAACAAAAAAAAATCCTGGTTTATCATAAAAACTATTATCCACATTATTTGTACTTGAAGATTCTGATGTTTTATAACCCTTCAGCTATTTGTTCAAAAATTAGTTTACCCTTGGTTAACTTGTGTCAATAAGAAATATGCCTGGGGAGTATCCACTTTTGTAAATTAGTGGTAATATATATTTCTACTAAAATGAAAAAAATAATGAAGATCTTCCTACAGTGTGAATTGTAGAGTGTATATTTGAAATGGAATTTGCATTAAAAAGCATAACTGCTAATGAAGAGGACAAGAATGTGAATTTAAAAGAGAGCTGAGTGTTTTATTCCCAATAAGATCATACCATTGATGTGTACTACAGGAAAGGTAAGGTTGGCTGGTATCCGATCAATGGACAATGGAGAATGGAGAAAAGAAGAAACTAAAGTTTTGTTGACTGTCACTGTAGAAATATGTATAGTTTCAAACACCTCCGCAACTGGACTATGCCCATCCAACTAAGTGAGCTGAATGTGGTGAAGCAAAGGGAAAAAAAAATATATAATTTCAAAATAAAGAGAAAAGTTGCATAAAGAGTATAGAGAAAATGCTTCCAGAATGGCTGAATAAGGACCTCTGAAAACTCATTGCATAAAAATAACACTGATCAGATCACCTTCAGAACTTTTGAAATTATCCAAATGTTTGCAATAAAATGAGAACTTTGAATAAAGAAAACAGCAAAATATTATAAATAACCGCTTTGTGGGTGTTTTTTTCCACTTTTTTACTTGTTCTATTCCCACCCTGCTTTCCTTTGATAACCAGAAGACCCATAGCGGTGGTAGCTATGAAAAATAGTGGTCTAGTAGTGACCAAATGGGGGGACTAGAATGGACTCAGAGCTCCTCAAAAGCTCTTTTCCCAGAGAATTGTCACAATTTGGGAGCTTCCTGCAAAGATCCTATTCACAGAGCTTGCCTTTATTTGAACTAAGAACTTGTTCAGTGAAATCCTTATAAGAGGGCATTTGGAAAAAAACAAAACAAAACAAAACAAACAAAACAAAACAAAAAACAAACAGAACCAGCAACAATTGTCTAGTGTTGGACTGCCTAATGCAATGATGCCAGTTGGGTCAACCAGAGGCTGGGCAAAATACTTAAAAGGGAAACTAGAAGAACAAGATGCCTATAGGGGATTTTGAATTTTGATTTCACACATTCACGGAAATCTAGAAGGCCATGTACATGGGCAGTGTTATGCATATGCCCAAGTAATACTGAACAAGCTCTAATCACTTACCTCTGGCTGATCTTGAGGTATTGCACAAACATGAAGTGAAGATTAGGGTAGAGTTGAAAGATGAAGAAGCTTTGAAAAGTTGTTCAAACACTTTCAGCATGTGGGTGCTTCAGCAAAGTGTAGAAAACATATTGGTTCAAGGCATTTATGGAATGTGTCTCCAGTCATTTGACCACTATGCAGAGCATGGCTGCACATGATGAGGCAGATGGACTTTGCAGAATTAGTCCAAGAAAGTGACTAAGCAAACAAACGGTAAAAATGACCTTGGTTGGGAAGGAGAATCTGGTTTCTAGGGTACCACTTTATACTATTAAAACAGTCTGGCTTTCAACAAAAATTGTAAGACTCACAAAGAAATGGGAAGATAAGGTCCACACTTGGGTTAAAAAAGTAGTCGGTATAAACTGTACTGAGGACATCCAGATTTTGGAATTAAGAAACAAGGTCTTTAAATCAGTTATTATAAATATGTCCAAAGAACTAAATAAAAGAATACCTAAAGAATAGAAAATATGAGTATAATGTCCACCAAAGAATGAATATCAATAAACAAACATATAAAAAAGTACTAAATAGAAATTCTTGAGTTCAAAGTAAAATAACAAAAATGAAAAATTTATCAGAGGGACTCAGTATCATATTGGAACTGACAGAAGTAAGAATCAGATGATGGATAAATTAAAATTGTCCAGAGGGAGACATAGAAAGAAAAAGAATGAAGACAAATGAAGGGATCCTTACAAACTTGTAGGATATGCCAAATTTTACCAAAACATGCATAATGGAAGTCTCCTAAGAAGAGGAGAGATTGAGAGAAAGGGGCAAAACAGAAATTTGAAGACATAGTGATCTAACTTCCCGAATTTTATGAAAAACATTAATCTGCACTTCCTAGAAGCTAAGCAAATGCCAGTTGAGTTAAATTCAAATCCACACCTAGATACATTGTAGTCAAATTGGTGAAAGACAGAGAATTTTGAAAGAATCTAGACAAAGTGACTCATCACATATAAGGGATCTTAATATGATTAGTAGCTCATCTCATCAGAAACTATGGAGGCCAGAAGACAATGAAATGATGTATTGAAAATGCTGAAAACAAACAAACGAACAAAAACCCTATCAACTATACCCATCAAAAGTATTCTTCAAAAATGAAGGAAAAATTAAGACATTCCAACAACAGCAAAAACTGAAAATCTGTTTCTAGAAAACCTATCCTATAAAAAATATTTAAAAAGTCTTTCAGGATGAAATGAAAGGATACTAGGTAGCAACTTTAACCCATATAAAGAAATAAATCACATTAATATAAATAAATATAAAAGTAAATATAGAAGAGCATATAAGGTCATGTTTATTATAGGGAAATCATTAAGAAAATAACTCAAAATATAATAAGATAAAGTAATTTAAAAATAATTCTAGAAAATATTTCCTGAGCACAAAGAAGGACGTAATGAAGGACTAAAAAAATGTAAAATGACTTAGGATGCATAGATATGAAATAGCTACATAACAGGTGTAAATCCTATTTTATCAGTATTGACATTAACTATGAGTGGATTAAATATTTGGATGATAAAGCAGAGATTAGAAGAACATACTGAAAAAGCAAGACCAAACTACAGTATGGGAAGTGAGAGAATTGTAGACCTCACTGTGTTGTTAGTTTTTGTTATGCCATCTCTTTCCCTTGATCACCAACAACTATTTATTCATTATTATTGAGTGTCATTGATGGTGGAGGTGGGCTCTGAGTCTTTCCTTTCACCTACACATCTGGTGTAGCCTATCTTCCCATAATTAGTAAAGTGATAACAGGAGTGTCAAAACATTTTTTGACACAAGAATGAAGTTGGATTCTTACCTCACACCATTACTAAATTTAGCTCAAAAATGATCATAAACCTGGGCATAAGAGCTAAAACTATACAATTCTTGAAAAATAACAGGAGTAAATCTTTGTGATCTTGGAGTATAGAATGGTTTCTTATATATGATACAAAACTGCAGATTACAGTGGTAAATTGTAATTCATCAAAATTAAAAGCATTGTTCTTCAAAAAACAAGAAGGAAGATAACTCACAGAATTGAAAGAAAATATCTGCAAACAATATAACTGATAAGGAATTTGTATCTAGCATTTATAAAGAACCCTTACAACTCGACAATAAAGAGACAACTCAAAAAATGAACACATTTAATTATTATTTATTTCTAAACATATTGAAAATCATTAGTTCACATTGATTACTCCAATTCAAAATCAACTACAAAGGGTCATTCTAATTTTGTTCCTTTTCATACATTTACATACGCTTCTCTCAACTGACCTTAAATTGCCAATTCATTCCATGAATCACCTTTGTATGCAACCACTTTACCATCAGTCTATCTTGCCCTCCACCCTTAACTGATGCCCTCCAGTCCTTGCTCACATTCTGATATCTTGCTAACAACCACCAGTAGCTCCCTAATCGGACACCGCCCTTACCCAGCCCAGGCTCAATACCCTGTGTCCAAGATCCCACCTATGGCTGCATCTCCCCAACAGAGACTTCCTCATGCTACTCTTCTTGTGCCAACCTGCCACTGGTACCCCTATTCAATGTCCTTCTTTTTTTAAATTTAATTTTATTTTTTCAGTGTTCCAAGATTCATTTTTTATGCACCACACCTAGTGCTCCATGCAATACATGTCTTCCTTAGTACCCATCACCAGGCTCTCCTAACCCCCCACACCCCTTCCTCTCCAAAACCCTCAGTTTGTTTCTTAGAGTCCACAGTCTTTCATGGTTCATCTGTCCCTCTGATTTCCCCCAACTCCCTTCTCCTCTCCTTCATCCAATGTCCTCTGTGTTATTCCTTATGCTCCACAAATAAGTGAAACCATATGATAATTGACTCTCTCTACTTGACTTATTTCACTCAGTGAAATTTCCTCTAGTCCTGTCCATGTTGATACAAAAGTTGGGTATTCATCCTTTCTGAAGGAGGCATAGTAGTCTGTTGTATATATGGACCATATCTTCTTTATCCATTCTTCTCCTGAAGGGCATCTTGGCTCATTCCACAGTTTGGCCACTGTGGCCATTGCTGCTATGAACATTGGGGTACAGATGGCCCTTCTGTTCACTACATCTCTATCTTTGGAGTAAATACCCAGTAATACAATTGCAGGGTCATAGGGAAGCTCTATTTTTAATTTCTTAAGGAATCTCCACACTGTTTTCCAAGGTGGCTGCACCAACTTTCATTCCCACCAACAGTATAAGAGGGTTCCCCTTTCTTCACATCCTCTCTAACACTATTTGTTTACTGTCTTGTTAATTTTGGCCATTCTAACTAGTGTATCTCAATGTGGTTTTTATTTGAATCTCTCTGATGGCTTCTTATCACATTAGGCTCAAACAACCCCAAGAGAATGATTGCTACCCCTCTGTGCACATGCTCTCCTCAAACTTCTTTGGTTGCTCACCCTACTCTGGGCCAGAGCCACCCATGCTCTTGCCTTTCCATAGATGCTCTCTTCCTTCCGCACAGGGTCACTTGGCCACTGCCATTATTCCCATGTTGCATCACAACTTTGTGAAGATGCCCTTTTTGTCATAATCACATCCTGATTACTGGAGCCCTGCACCTGTTCAGATGCTTATTTTCCACATTCCCATGCAATGGTTTTTGTACTGAAATATTAGAGAATAAATGATGAAGAAAGAGAGAAATCAATCAAGGGGAAAAAATGAAAGAAAAGACAGAGGAAAAAGAAAAAAAAAGAAGAGTGAGGAGATAATTTGTAATTAATAGCCATTTATAATAGGACCTAACCCACCTGCCTTTCTTCTTTTACCTTGTGGCAGGAAAGGACTCTATCTCTGCCTGTTGGGGCTATGACTCCTCTAAACTGAGATTTTATTATCATCCTAAAAATGAAGATTTTTTTTTATAAATCAAATAAGAATGTCTCAGCATATTGAGGGGAAATGTATCAATAAAAAAATAGACTATCTGCAGTATATGGAAAATTGAAAATCAGACAATCTGAAAATTACATTATCCTTGTCAAAAAAGAGAATATTAACTACTTCAAAGAAAAGAATTTATGTTATCAGGTTTGAACTGTAAATTTTGTTGAGTATAGCCTAGGTTGTTAATTTTTTTGTTTGTTTCATAGTAGAATTCCTATTTCTATAAACAGTGCACTTCCTCAATCTTCTAAGTATCAGAGGGATGCAGATGTATACATCCATGTTATGTACACATGACAAGTAGATATCAGCTAACACTCCCAAATCACATTTGGGAGTGGGTGAATGGGTACAAGTAGAAGATTCTGAATTATGTTCAACTGTGACCAGACGAAAAGGAAGAAAAACCTTCAATTTTACCAATAAAATCATTCAGTAATATTTATTGTCCCACTTCCCTCACTAGCATCTCTCAGCCCAGTGGTCTTTGATCTTTTGATGAGTTAACACAAGATAATTGGCACCTTTTTGTCCATGTGAGAGAATTGCCAGAGGTAACTTCTATATTCCTTTTGACCAAAGGAGAGTAAATTAATGAAGCACAGGGTGAATTTCATGTGGGAAGGTTATTTATGTGAAACACTAGAAAAAGATTTGGATACTTCACAGCTCAAATCAAAGTAAGCAACAAGACATTAAAATGCTGAATTGAATTAGGAAGTTGTTTATGAAAATACATTTCAGTCTGTGATTTATTAAATCAGCCATTCTGCTACACTCCATGGAAAAACAAGCTCCATTTGTCAATTATTCTATATTTGCCAGATTTTGGAAAGCCACCAAAAGCTTTCCTGGACATAATAGATCTTTAATTCTGCTCATTTTAAAGTGTTCTTTTTCCAAGTAAAATAAAGTATTTTGGCATCTCTCATACTTTCCAATCTAGTCATACAAATTCATCATGTGGTCTTGGTCTTAGAATTTAATTTAAATAAAAATTAAAATAGACTAATTATAGATGATAGATAGATGGATAGATAGTGATAGATGATAGATAGATAGATAGATAGATAGATTTAGATAGATAGAAAGATAGATAGATAAAGGGTGCCAATGGAATGCCCTAAGAACAAGCGGGTTAAATGATATGAAAAGATCTGAGTAGCTGCCGATAAGGTGGTGACCCATCTCATTTTGCTTTAGAGCAGGTGTGGTTCACAAACCAACTACCTGGTTTCACCTACACAATTAGTGATCTACACGGAAGATAAAATTAGGAAGTTGCTTCCATTTCTTAACTTCTCAGACATTCATAACTGTAATATTCTAGCAACTGAGATGCCATGTCAATTTTATTACAAGTTTCAACTAACATGTTCAAAAATCTAAGATATAGTGGTAGAACTATAACTGTTTCCTGTCCTCATCATACACTTCCATATTTTCTTCATTACTCTTTTACTCTGTTATTTATAAAGCAACATATGTATAACAGAAAAGAAACCTACAGAGAATAAAAAATACTCCAAAAAGTTCTTAAAATGTAATCTGTCAGTTATTAAGCCTCTAGTAAAAAAAAAAAAAAAAAAAATTGACCCAGAATCAGGGCTGCTGGGAGAGTCTGAAGGAGATCCAGGAAGAGAAAGGTGGTCCAAATGACTGTTAGCAGTGACAATAGCAAATTCTGAATGAAAAGAGGTAATAAAAAGACATTTGCACCATTCTGGGCACAACTAGAACTTTATGAATGTCTGAATTCCTTTAATTTGAAGTTCTACCATGATGCCAAGTAGCTACAAGACTCTGAAGAAGATTAGAGATGTCTGGTACATGCAAAATATTGGAGATATTTGGGTTATGGGGAGTTTCCTTTATTTCATTTGTTTGCTTTGATGATGATGCAAAGTATGTAAATGGTACTGGGTGCTACAAAGAATTAAAGGTATGCAAACTATGGCCCATGGGCCAAATGTGGTTTTTATTGAGGCAGAAACACACTCATTTGTTTACATATTGTCGATGACAACTTCTGTGCCACCAAGGCAGAGCTCAGGTAGTTGTGACAAAAACTGTATGGCTCACTAAACCTAAAATATTTACTCTCTGACCCTTTATAGAAAAACTCTCTGACTTAAATGAAGATTATCAAGGTGTCAGTATTATTAAAAACTTTCCTTTAGATATTTTTCTCCCCTAATAATGAGAGGAAATAATATTTTATATTTCTTACATTATCTTCTTCTTGTGGTTAAATATTAATAATAAGGAATGTGCATGTAATGTACTGTGATTTTTAACATGCTACACAAATGTGATAATGTTCTTAGGGCAGAGCAAATATCCTGAGTGAGGGACTGAAGCAATATTGACTGAGTTGTAAGTTATCTTGGTCATGAGTACTTCTGTGAATTCTGATTAGTAGTTGCATGCCAGTGGCCCTTAGTAAACCAACCAACCAACCAACCAACAAACAAACAAAAACAACTCACACATTTTAAGAAATTGCGAAGGAATAAGCATTTGTGCAGAGAACAGACAGTAGGAAGCAAAAGGACCTTTGGTTTTTTCTGCAACTGCTATTTACCCCATTGCCTATAAGAGATACCTGCCGGGGATGCCTGGGTGGCTCAGTTGGTTAAGCTGCTGCCTTTGGCTCAGGTCATGATCCCAGCGTCCTGGGATCGAGTTCCACATAGGGCTCCTTGCTCGGCAGGGAGCCTGCTTCTCCCTCTGCCTCTGCCTGCCACTCTGCCTGTGTTCACTCTCTCTGACAAATAAATAAATAAAATCTTTAAAAAAAAAAAAAGAGATACTTGCCGTATTGAAATTTATTTCTGACACTCTGGAGATTTGTATTTAATTTGATAGTTATTGGTTGTTATTTTTTTTTAAACTATTTTTAGAGCACTTACAACTTCACAACAAAATGAAGCAGAAAGTACAGAGATTTCCCGTATACTTACTCCTCCCCAGACCCATGCACATCTTTCCTGAGCCTCAACATCCCACACCAGAGTAATAATTTGTTACAATCAGTGAATCTACATGGACACATCATTATCACCTGACATCCATAGTTTACATTGGGTTTTACACTTGGAGTTGTACATTCCATGGATACATGACATGTATCCACTAAGTGATGGCTCTTGTTTTCACTTCTTTTACCTGACACCACATAACGCTTAGAGTTTTAAGGCAGTTTCATCTAGCTGAGTTTTCACATTTTTCTTGTCTTTTCTTTTTTCATTTTGTTTTTTTCCCCGAGTCAATTCAAGTAAGGCTTCTTCTTCTTCTTTTTTTTTTTTTTTTTTCAAAAACTTCCTTTATTTATTTGACACAGAGAGAGAGAGAGAGTGAGAGAGAGCAAGCACAAGCAGGGGGAGTGGCAAGCAGGCAGGCAGAGGGAGATGGAGAAGCAGGCTCCCCACCAAGCAAGGAGCCCGATGTGGGGCTCGATCCTGGGACCCTGGGATCTTGACTTGAGCCAAAGGCAGACACTGAACTGACTGAACCACCTAAATGTCTCCAAGCAAGGCTTCTAATGAAGGGAACTGGAATTTGTTGGGCCCCTACAAGTCACCAGATATTTTGTGCATGTGAAAGTTAACTTTATGTGTCAACTTGAGTGGGTCATAGGGTGCCCAGATATTTGGCCAGACATTATCTTGGTGTATCTTGAGGTTGTTCCTGGATAAGATTAACTTTTGATTTGGTAGACTGAATGAAACAGATAATTATCCTCAATGTTGTGAGGTTCTTGAGAAGAGTCTATTTCTTTGCTTTCTTATTCAGCTGCCAAATATTCCTCTGCATCCCTCTTATAAAGACACTTGTGATTGGTTTAAGGGGCTACATGGATAATCCAGGATTATCTCCCACCTCAAGATTCTTAACTTAATCACATATGTAAATTCTCTTTTGCCATGTAAGCTAATACTCACAGGTTCCAGGAATTCAGGTATGGACATCGTTCATGAGGTCCATATTCAAGCACAGCCATCAAGAAGAAATGGAGAACATTTGAGCCAAGCTCCCTTTCTGAGTGCAAGCTCCTTGGCACTTACCTCTATAGTCACATCTACCAGCTTCGGGCCATCCTAAGAGGATGCTACCAAGCAGATGACCTCTATCCTCAATATGCTGGCCACACTGTCTAATTCCTTGATAATGGTCACCTTTCTCAGTATCTCCACATGGTTTTCCAATTGAGTTGGAAGAAGAAATGTCATACTTTATATTCTGAGGGAACACCTTATCTCCCAGTCATAATCAAGAATTCCCTGATAGTCATCTAAGAGAGAAAACACAGAGTGAATGATTGAGATGGAGACTAGAGTGAGAAGATTCTCAGGAAGGAAAGAAGGTAAACTAGTAGGTGGCAAAGTCAATCTTGGCCCAACTCACAATTTTAGTTGAGGATGACAGTATGATGAAAGACCCCCACATCTACTGAAGACAGCCAAGGGCTGGGCTCCAGAACACACAGGGGCATGCCTGTCTCAAAGGATAGGCAGTGGAACTGATGTCACGTGTTCAAGCCAGAAAGGATAATTGAGAGACCATGTGAGAAGTTATTGCACTGTGAGGCACATGCAATGCTCATAAATAAAAATGTGAAAAGAGAACAAGAAAGCTGAAGGAAAAGCACCAAGTCCAGTCAGTGGAGCTGTTCCCCTAAGTGATTCTGTGACAATGATGAAGACAATCCCATGAGGGAATAAGAAGCTAGTTTGGCAGCCTGTCCTGTTCAACATGCAGTAAATACATTTCATTTTCTTAAACAACACAGGCAATAGATACACAATGCACTGGTGGGGTTTGGTGGTTGGACCATGGTACAGGCTCTACAGATGAGGGTAATGTTTTGAGACTACTACACAGCAGATGCTGGTGAGTGAAATTTAATTATTCTTGTCAAATAGATGTGTTACCTAAATGGACAGAGTACTGAGAGAAAAAAAGGTGACTGCTCTGTGCACGGTGGCTCCATTTTCCAAGCATTGAGCAGGTAATCTAAAATAGCACTTCTCAAACTTTACGACATACACAAATCATCAAGAGAACTTACTAAATCCTGGATTCCTGGTCTGCCCCCAGAGCCTCAGATTCACTATATTTGGTGTAAGATGATCAGAAATATGGTTTGCCTAGAACTATAGGGATTTCCAGGATGCATGACTCTTAGATCAAAAACTGAGATAGGTTTGAGGAAACCAGGACAAATTGTTCACCCTAGGACAGGGGCACACTAAACTGCATGGCTCCCAGCCTTCCAGGTGATTCTGCTGCTGGCACTCACCTACTATGACTAGCAATGATTTAAAGTGAGGGATGATCTAATGTGCGCACAGCAATTCAGAAAGAAAATAGAACTTCATTTAATGAGACATTTCCTCTCTTATTCTAATCTAATTTAGAATTTGGAGTGAGTCTGTTGAAAGAAGTAAGACAAATTCTATCAACTGTGGAACATGGGCTTGAAGTCCAGTGAGGTCAATAATTTAAAGAAGATAGAGAAATCATTGTTAGGGTCTTTTTACTGTCCATGTGTTAACTTTGTCCATGAAACATAAATGCTGGGTCGCTTGCACTTTTTAGACTGATTTCAGAAAAGAATGTAGGGTAGACTCAGTTGAACTTTTTCGCAAAAGAATGCTGAAACCACTTTTCTTTTATTTCTTAGACTGCATTTCCCCCTTTATGCTCACATTATTTTTCTTTTCCCACAAAGGAATTCTGAAGTATCACCCATGTTCAAAGTAAGGCTGGAAATATCTAAGGCATTCCCTCTACGGAAAATTCAATAGGATTATCTAGAGACCATGGCTTCTTCTGATCTCCCTCTTCTCTAAATGTGTTCCCACCAGATGACCTTCAGGAAACACAGAGCCGATGATTACCAGGGGTTCCATGAGTGTTAATAGCTTCTTTAAGAGAGTGTGATATTCAAGCTAGGGGGAAAAAATGGACCACTTCCTTGTTTTTGCAAATATTGTAGGACACTTTGCACCAAGCACTGTCGTTAACGGTTTACAAAATACTAACTCATTTAATTAACCCTCATGATAACCCTGTCACCCCAGTGTATAGATAAAGAAACAGAGACATAGAAAGCAAGGTAAAATTCATGTAGCTGGTTGGTTGTGGGGATAGGATCCAAACCCAGATAGTCTGACCCCAGGGTTAGTGTAGTTTTAATAGGATCATTGCACCCTTTGCAGGAATTCACTATGGCAATTGCACTATTCAGTTAGGTTGCAGGCAGCATGTTGAGAGTTGGAATTAAGTCTGCCAGTCTAGCACAAAATAGTTCATTTCTCAACCTGGTCTAGTAACACTTTCCTCTGTTTGCCTAAAGGTGGAATACCTTGAATCCTTAATTCCTGTGCTTTTAGGTAAAACCTGTTATCCACATGCTCAGTTTCAGAAAGTGGAGAAAGTGGAGACCAGCAGAAGAAATGGGTAAATATACACATAGAAATGTATTGGTATTCATTGGGACTCTCTCTAACTGCTGGCGATAAAGTCCCATTCAAATGAACTTGAGGGGAAAAAACCCAAAACAAAAACAAACAAACAAACAAACAAACAAAAAACCCACTAAATTATTGGCCCACACCTAAGAAAAGAATGCCAGAGGGATAAGGAGCTATAGGAATGCGTACCTCAAGGATTCACCAGCATTCTCTTTTATCTCTGCTTGAACTGTTCCCAATTATTCATTTTCTTGTTCGTTCCTTTGTTTGTTTTTTTCTCTTCCACTGCCAATAGGCCATCTCCACAAAATGAAAAAAAATATCACTGCAGGGAAAAGCCTCATCTCCAAACCTCAGTGGAGAAAGGATATCAGTCTCAGGGAAGACCTCTGGTTGGCTCTGCTTGAGCCATAGGATCACCAACTGGCTCAAACACTGTTGCCAGGATGATGTGTGAATACAGTGTGAAGCGGGATGAGGGCTGGTTCCCCTCTGCCCCAAACCCGCAATGCGTGGTCAGAGGCTAGAACCAGAGAACTTAGAATGAGTTTGCATGCTGGTCAGGAAGAAAAATAAGAAAAATAATCAAAATTATTGCCACAAGGAGCATTATATCACCCTGTGGGATGTGGGTGAGGAAGGAGTATTTTTCTGTTGTATATATGTGTGTCTGTGTACACACACACACATACACACACACACACATGCATACAGAGAGGGGGAGGGAGATAGAAGGGATGGGAGAAGGGGGGAGGAGAAAAAAAAAGAAGAGAAGGAAAAGAGATTCAGCAAAAGAAAATTTTAGAGGTTTAATTCCACCCACCCCCAACACTCAGAGTTTAAGATATTTTTGGGCTGATTAATCACACTTTTTTCATTAGATAATTTTAGAGGCAGAAAAACAGTGCTAAGGCAGGAAAAGTTAAATAATCTTTTTAGGAAGGAGAAAATTCAGACTCTGGTTCAGTAGGTCTTGGGTGTGGCCAGAGAATCTGGATTTGTAATGAAATTCCAAGGAATGTTTGTGCTCTGGTCTCCAGGCCATAATGTGGGTAGCCAAGCTTTAAATGGTTTCAGAAATTCAAGGGATCTTGCAACTAGTTTTGGAGCTCTCTCTCTAATTTCCCAAGCACGTTTGCATAATACTTAAATGCTACATCAAAATGAACTTACGGTTGACATCCAATGTCATGGGAGTACACTCAAGTTTATTTTGAAGCAGCATTTGGTTGGGACTAAAGAAGTTTTCAGGAATTGAAAAGATGACCCTCAAATTAAGTAAGAAAGTCAATTTACATTAACATCACATCAACACAGGAAAGTTCTTAGATTAACTTTGCAGGAAGAAAACATAAAAATCTAGTGCTGCAAATCAGTGCTGCAAACAAACAGAGATGCCGGAACCACTCATGTTCAGCCTTTTCTGGACATTAAAATCCCCTGGGCATTTTAAAAACATCAAAGCCTGGACCCCACTCCAGGCAAACTGATGCAATTGCTCTCGAGTTTGGCCTGGGTATCTGCCTCCCCGTGGCAGGTATTTTCTGTACTCTATGGTTTGACTTCTTGAGGCCTTGTTTACTCTGGAAAGACTGCCATTCCCCCGGCTAGCTAATTCCTCCTTAGTGGACACTAATCTGGGCCACTATCTACCTGCCCTAATCACCCCAGGGCCAAGGATAAGGATAACCCCTATGTCCAGAACATGCTGAAATTATTCAAATTATGCTCACCATGCCTCACCCATTGCTTCCCCTGGAAACCACCATAAAGGCTTTTCCTGCATTCTCCCTCTCCCTCTGCCGCCTGACCAACACTTCTGCTTCCTCATATGGCTCTCCATGGCATGGCATGACAGCTCTCCTGTGAATCTGTGAATATAACAAACTTCATTTTCAATGGCAGACATCTCCTGATCTGTTGACCTTGCTGTCACTTATTACTAATAAAACATACATTTTTAAATGGTGTCAGAATTTGTCACTTATAATCAGGTTTCAGCCAAGATTGAGAATCATTGCTAGGAAACAGAACAAGCCCAGCCTCAAACGTTTTCTTCAAGTTACATTAACAAATTTTTCTTTACAGAAGGCCAACTTTCAAAAAAACAACAGCATATGGAAACAAACAAACAAACACCGTTGAACACCTGTTTCTTTCCTCCATTACTGGGTTGCTGGTGGGAGAGTAGATCTGGGAACTATTTTTTGTTTGTTTGTTTGTTTGTTTGGGTATTTAGGATAGCAAAGGTGATTGTGAGTAGGAAAGAAGATGAAAATCAGTTTCCCAGAGCAAGAAAGCTGTCATGACTTCTTCAATCAATTTTGAATAAAAAGAAGATACACTGAAAATAGTAGATTGCTGCAAGGACAGCAGAGAAAGTTTGGGGCAATAGGTCTCATTTTTTCAACCTGCCTTCGACTATTTTTCTACTCACCACCATTTGTGACAAGTACCCTTCTGATTCAGAGTGATAAAAGATGGAAATATAATTATTGGGGTTTTATGTATGGAAATTATAAAATTGAAAGTGAGGTCCCGGCTTAAGTAAGAATACATATCATCTTATGAAATCTGTCTCATAAACTAGCAGAGAAGGGCTAAAACTCTTACATATAATTTGAGATCTGAGATTGTCCAAGATAACAATGACCCCTAGAAGGTAGGCTCTTATTAAGGACAGGTGTTCTTGTCTTGTTTGTTTGTTTGTTTTTAAAGATTTACTTATTTTAGAGAGAGAGAGAACAGTGCAGGGGGAGGCGGAGAGGCAGAAAGAGTCTTAAGCAGACTCTCCACCGAGCGCAGCACCCTATGCAGGCCTCAATCGTAGGACCCCGAGATCATGACCTGAACCAAAATCAAGAGTCTGACACTTAACCCACTAAGCCATCCTGGTGCCCCAAGGACAGGTGTTTTTGTTTTTATTCACTACAAGGCCTCTAGCACCTAGAATTCTACCTAGCATCTACCAGCTGCTTAATAAATACCTTATTAAGTGTGGAGTAAATCATAAATAGGAAACATCTGTCAAGACAACAGGCCATAGTATGAAGAAAATATAAATGGATAGAGAATAGGTTCTGGAGATCTGGATTACTAGCGCAGAGGCCTGATTGTGTGGTACAACAGCCAGTAGGCACACATGGCTGTTGAGTACTTGAAATGGGTCTATTCTGAATTGAGAGGGGTTTGAGTGTAAAATATACACTGGATTTTGAAGATTTAATACAAAAAGAGAGTGTAAAATATTTTATACACTTTAAATATATTGACCTATTCTGAATGATATTTTGAATTTATTGATTTAAATAAAATATAACATTAAAATTAATTCTACCTCTTCTTACTTTGTTCTAATGTAGGTATAGGAAAATGTAATATTCTATGTGTGTCTCACCTTCAGGGCTCACATTTTATTTCTGTTGTGTCATGCTGATCTAGCCTTCTCTTTGCTTCCTCCGATAGAGGCATGAATTTTTGACCAAATCACAAATTCCTTTCACCTCACAATTTTGAAATCATATAATAATAAATTAGCTACATATGAATTTTCTCTACACATTTATCTACATGTATATTTTCTACATGCATATGTTTATCTATATACATGCTTTCTGTCTCCACTATTTTGCAAGTCTCAGAAAGGCAAAAATGTATTTGTGTACTACTACTACACCTCGTATCTAGAAAACAGCCTGACCTCTGGTCAGCAGTCAATAAACCTTTCTGGAATGGCAAGTGAATAGATATTCATCCTTACTCTTCACTCATCTACCAAGGAAATCTACTGGGACTTATCAAACCATCATTACATCACTCTAGGAGAGGTCTTTTGTCATCCCAAGTCCACACCTTCTCCATCCTGAATACATATCTTTTTGGTAAATAGAGACGGAGGAATACAAAACTTAAAAAAAAAAGAAAAGAAAAGAAAAGAAAAGAAATCCACTGATCCCTTTTCTTCCTAGGTAGACTTGGGGTAAAAGATTTGGTTACAAAAGAAACAATAAAAAACCTTAATTAGTTTTTTTGAAATGCAAGCTCACCATAATTAAAAGTTGGAAACTGTTTCAAAATGTCATTTGTAATACAAGAAGTTATACAAATTTGATTATCAGCATTTCTCCAAATTAGACCAATTAGCCTTCTCTCTAATTAATGGTATATTTAACCTTAAAATCAGCACACCGATAATCAAGTTGGAACATAACGAAACATAACAGACACGTTTCCGAAATGCATGAGACTTGAAATGTAATGTTTGTGTGTGGATAAAATTTAACTATTAGCATGAAAAAGTCTAGGTGCCGTCCTGCTTTACCATGTAGACAAACACCAGAAATTCTTATACATGTTGAGGTCAGACCACAGTGGCATTTGGTTTTCAGTTAAGGGACAGGATCCTTTGTGTCCGGCATTCCTGAATCAAGAGACCATCTAGAGTCAAAATTAGAGTTTCATTATAACCAAATTTTAAAATTTTCCAAATTGGAAAGTACTTAAAGTTTCAGTTGACTCATAAGGATTTCAGTGTTAGGGACAAACCACAGAGTAAGCTTTTGCAGACAGAGTCAAAATGGTTAATAAATTAGGAAGAAAAGACAGGGTCTGCAGCGCGGGATGTCTCCGCTGGCTTTGCTTCAGAGAAAACGGCAAATCAACTGTGGAACTTTGTTCAGATCACAGTCAGAATTTCCAATTTCAGCTTCAAAGATATGGATGGACTCAAGAAGATAAGCTTCCAGCTTCCAGAATGAAATTATGAATTGTGGAAAATGCTGTAATCAGACCAAAGAAGAACTATTGCCTGAAATGTTTAAACAAACAAATAACTGGGAGGTGACTGTAAATTATTTTAATACCTCCATCCCCACTTTGGGCTTTTTCTGGATCCTGACTTCCATATTAATAGCTCCTCTGTGTCATATGCCTTCTAGGTCCTGTCAGTTGACAGCTAGCTTAGGTTAATCTGTATTAAAATCTTATCTCACTAGTGACAGGAAAATATTTTAATTGATGCCTTCTACAGACACGGCGTAGCTGCCCTATGCTTGCACAGATACAGAGGGTTAGAACCACAGGTCTGACAATCCACAGAGTAAACATAGTACATCTCTCTGGAGCATGAACCTTACTTGAATATTGTATTCCCTCAACAGAAGTGTCTGCTTTGACCCAGGCACTGGTTTAGGTACTTCGGATGTCTCAAACACTAGTAAGTACATTTTCCCAAGTGGGACTTATGTCTAAGTAGGAGTGGAGAGATAACACTAATAATACTAAGCACATATATGTGAGGAAACACTTCTATATAAAAATTATTCAGTACAATGTAAATTTGGATTTATACAAAAGAATCATTTTAAGTGAGTTTATTTTATGCAAAGATCGCAGTCCATACTGCTGGTGGGCGTGGGGTATGTGTGGAGAGGTTTGTGACACGGACCCTCTTCTCTGCTTTTAGAAGCGCTTCAGTGAGAACGTTCTAGAAGACTGAATCTCAGTTTAGAGGAATGCAATATTGGTAGAAATTTCCAGCTGGGTCAGTGAGTTGGTGTCACTTTCTACAATTGTATCAAGTGGCTTTGAATCACTACTTAGCTATGCAGTAGACACCTAGCCTCTGGGAGCTGGTAATTGGAATCATGCCTTGGCCTAAAGGAGTTGTTTCCAAGAGAAATGGGCAAAGAGAAATAGACACAGGTATAATAGGTTAATTTTTTATACTAAAAAATAGGAGCGTTTGTCCTTTTCCCAGAATCCTGGTTCTTTTGTTTTGTTTCGTTTTGTTTCCCCCATTGCCCCACTCCTCCACTCCCTTGCATTGAATGTGAGGAGGTGTAAAATTTGTTCATTTACAACAGGATCTTGTAAGGGCAAGAGGGACCCAGGACACCCACTTCACTTTAGTGTGGTTAAAAAAAAAAAATAGAGAGAGAGAGAGAGGACGGCAGGGGATGGGCTTGAAAGAAATGCTGCTTTGCCTGAGCACTTGGAAACCCCTGTGACTAAAACTCCCTTGGTATTCCTCATAAGAGCTGTTAGTACAGAGTCCTCAGATCTGTGTGGTTATAACTGGTCTACCTTGGTTCACGAGACATCATTTAATGTTTCTACTCAGATGGAAGCTGAAAACAGAAGCTGAAAGAATCTTGAGCAGAGACGGATACACCATGAAGCCAGCGAAGCTTCAGCTGCAGGACGCTTTGCTCACACTAATACTAGCCAAGTCCTGCAGAGGCCCTAGCACTGTGCTCCTTCGGTCACCAGTCTTTGTCTAATTTCAAAAAGTAAGCTATGTTAGCAACCTTCCCTTAAACCTGCCAGATTTTTTTCCATTCCAGCTCTGTTTTAGCATGCTTGCCCTGTGTTTGGTGACATTGGAATAGCGACCCGTGTTTTTATAGTTAGTCGACAAAGGGACATTTATTTGGGAATATATTTAGTTTGGGTTACTGGGATATATTTTTGTGGTGTGCAGTCACATACATAGAGTGAAGCCATTGCCGGTGAACCCAGAGTAGGAATGGTTTCTGCATATCTTCCTGTCACTCAGTACTGATTCTCCTGGTTTCCCTTTGTAAAGATCAGAGCCATGAATTCTTTTGTGATATTAATATATCCTATGACACACACCACTGAAAGTATGTGGGTAGTGGAGGAGAAACAAAATTCTGAAATGCACAGAGCCAGAAGGCAGTCTGTGGACAATTCTTACACAACAAACGTATGAAAATTATAGGTGTAGGATTTGTTTCTCATTGGTATCTAGTCAAAATAGAATGTATCTCCTATAAGAAATAGTCTCAACAGACACAGTAGTGTGCACAATTATAAATGTACCATGCTTTGTTTTTCCTTTTCGAACAGAAATACATAACTAACATTTGTCAGAATCTCTGTGTTTGTAAGACACAAAAAAAACCAAAACAACAAAACAAAACAAAACAAAAAAACCCGCAACATGCCTGTAAATAAAGTCACATTTTATACATCTTAAGAATTCTGAATTGTGTTTTAGAATCTCTGATGCATCTTGTCCTGATAGTCAGGTGGTTCCTAGTGGAACGGCATGTCAATTTGCCACGGATACAATAAAACTGGCTAAAGAAGCAAGTGTGAGAGGAACAGAACGCCCACCTACTTAAATAATAAGCAAGGTGAGTTGTGGAAGAGTGATGTGAGTATACAACTATCCCAAGACAATAGAGTGACAACTTAAAGTAATCTAAATTGCTCTTGGGTATGTTTTCACTTCCACTTAATTATTGTATTTTTTCAGAATTACTGATTTTTTTAATCCAAATTCAATTATGTCAGGAAGAAAATGCCCTTGTGGAAGCCAAAAACATAACTTAGAAGAAAAAAGAATGAAAATTTTACATATCAAAAACCCTTACTGGAGCGCCTGGGTGGCTCAGTGGGTTAAGCCGCTGCCTTCGCCTCAGGTCATGATCTCAGGGTCCTGGGATCAAGCCCAGCATCAGGATCTCTGCTCAGCAGGGAGCCTGCTCCCCCCCCCCCCTCTGCCTGCCTCTCTGCGTGCTTGTGATCTCTGTTTCTCTCTCTGTCAAATAAATAAATAAAATCTTTAAAAAAAAAAAAAAACCCTTACTTCATAAGTACTTAAAGTAAAACCTGGCAAAAAATCATGAGGTCAAGAAGTAGAATCATAGTAGTCTAGAAAATATAAATTACGAAAATGACAAGAAGAGATAAGAAAGATAAGGAGAATCAGGGAAACAAACAGCCGAAGATGAAATTGCTATAAAGCCAGTTTATATGGACATCAGCCATCAGAACATCTAAGAGGTCAATGACGCCTTCATTTGGATGAATCCATTGACTTAAATAAGCACCATGATTTTTTATCTTGGCCTGTCATGATGAGAAATGATGTCATTCAACCCTGTTTAAAGGACATTAGATATTTTTCTAAAACTAGATCCCAGTAATATTTACAGTGTATCACAGAAGTTATTGTATTCAAAAGAGATGTTTCTCAAACAAAAAATTAAGAAAATTGGGAGTAGCCAATACGCGATCCTGGTTACCCAATGCAAGATTGGATAGAGGTCGTATATAACATTTATTTGTAAAGAACTCTTAACAAGACCAGTGCTACTTAACAACTCAGATTTTCTTGATGAATATATTAAAAGCCTTCAAGAATATGCCGCAAAGATTGAGCACCTGTTTATTTGGTTCATGTAAATAAATTAAAATGCACCAGGACAATGTCTTAAACGCAAGAAAGAACAGTATCTCTTCTAAGTAAGTAGTTGCAGTTACTGTGTTTTTAAGTTAAAGTGATCTGTCCTTCAGAAATTACAAGCAAAGGTGCAATCTTCAAATAATGAAAACTTCATGGATAACTTCAAGTTAATTGCTGAATTGATTTATTTTTGCACAAGGACTGGGAAAATGTCAAAATGGACAAGATGCAACATTTTATCCAAAAGAATTGATCAAAATAATTGGAAATCCTTTTGAAGTAGCAGATCAAATAAATATACCAGAGATCAAATGTCACTGCATTGTGGTAGAGGCCACAGATGTTATGAACACAGATTATTGGTAATTATTGGATATTTCTGTTATAGCAGAAAACCCTTTATGTGATTTTAACCTTTTCACTAACTTAAGACTGTATCTCTGCAATGTTACTCAACAAAATGAAACTAGTCCTGGACGATTACACTCTGTCATTGGACAACATTTTAAAGTTACAGGACCTAATCTTTGGGGAAAGACCTGCTCCCACAAAATCCTAAGTTATTTACTCCTTCATCATTTTGCAACCTTTAGGTGTTGTCTCTACCAGTCTGTCTTGTTGATGGAACATTGTAAAATCCTTGTCAGCTTTTTGGAGTTCTATTTTTTGTCTGAAGAGTCAAAATATGACAGGATGGCCTGTTGTAAAATATAAATAGGCCTTAATGAAGCTGTTGTAAAATATAGATAGGATTCTAAATATGGTTTGAATCCTTGAAAGCAGACTGAACACACTAACATGCAAAAGTTCATTTAATAGTGGATAAAGCTCAGGGGATACCTGGGTGGCTCAGTCAGTTAAATGTCTGCCTTTGGCTCAGATCATGATCCCAGGGACCTGGGATCGATTCCCACATTGGTTTCTTACTTAGCAATGAGCCTGCTTCTCCCCCTTCCTCTGCTGCTCCCCCTGCTTGCATCTGCTTGCTCTTTCTCTTTCAAAAATAAATGAATGAATGAATAAATAAATAAATAAAATCATTTAAAAATGTAAAGGAGAGAGAGAATGGTTAACACCTCCACAGGTGGCCCAATTAATGATGTGGAAACTGGACAAGGACATTGCAATAAGTTTATTTAATTATATCACTCACATTAGCTCTTTCATCTCATATTTGACTAATTTTATATGACTTTTTCCCAATGCTTTGATAAACAAATTTAAAGAAGAAAAAAGAATGTATTCTTCACATGAGTCCAAATCAGGACTCTGTAATCTCTCACTTATTTTATCAAACTATTCCAAAATAATTTTTGACATGTAAATAGTCATTGAGCGTCAGCCATTCTTTTCTATTTTTAGGTTTTTATTTATTTAGTAAAGTCAATGAATTCATCAAAATGAAGGAGTCATTTACCTCTTAAATGCTCTTATGTCTGATGTCCGTACAACCTGACTTTATAACAATTTTATCTTTCTTCTGCTTCTAATTCACAGATCACCCGCTCCTTAATTTTATCCTCCCCTAGGCACAACCGTGAGGAGAGGACATACTTCCCTTTAATAGGAAGTTTGTGATATTTTTGTTAGGATAAATAGCACTATCTTTAATCTCTATGGTCTGCTGAATTTCCACCTCAATTATGAAATATTTGACTCTTCTTTTCTTCTTTCATCGTGCAACACTGAAGGGTCCCTGAGTTCCTCACCTCAAGGGCAAGTGGCTATTACAATGCAGGATGCAGAAAAAGTATGAACATGAAATTAAAAAGCAGGAAGAGGGATTTGAAAAACAAATCCTTGGTTATCTCCACATTCATTCATTTCAGATAGCCAACATACAAGTGTGTGTGTGTGCGCGCGCATGTGTGTGCGCATGTGCACTGAGAAACTCTTAAGCTCAAAACAGGTATGAGAAAACCAAAAGTAGTATTTTCAAGCCTTAGTACAAGGAACTAATGACTGAAGAGCTCCTGGATTGTGAGCAAGTGCCCTAGTGTGACTAGTGAAAGATGTTTGTTCTTTCTGTTTCTCTCTTTTCATCCACCTGCCCCTTCATTCCTCTAGAAACCACTATGGCCAATGAATCAGAGCAATGTGATAGATTATATTAACGTCAACTTGGCTAATCTTGAAATGACACTTCCAACTGCTGCTTCTTTCTCTTCTATTCTGTTTTCAGATATTTGTCTCAACTGCTGTCCCAGCTGAATAACAGCAATCCTGGGGATCACTATGAAATTTTTGGCTACAAACACAGGCAGTAATCACACAGATGCAACAGCTTCTCATGGACCTCCACATGAGTTTTCTGTTTGCAGTTTCACTTTGGTCATTGCATATCTTGGTGGTTTGGCATTCCTTCCAATTTGTCTCATATCCAGAGCTTTGGGAGGAATGGCTAGTGGCTCTTTTATCTGTTTCTGTTAATTCCCTTTCTGAACTTTCACTTATCTGCTCTTTCACAATTACAAAAGGTCTAATTCATATAATAAATCCCATAACACTAATAATGGTGTTAATATCCTTATTGAATTCTAACCAATACTGTGATTGGTTCCAGAAGTGGTTACAGGAGAATAGAAGCTTAAAGATGGGAAGCTGTAATTGGTTTTCTCACCTGACTACATATAAAGATATTAATTTCTTTATTGCCGTGATACATAGTAAACTGGTAGTCCATGGCATGTAGTGTCAAATAATATGTGATTTATCAACTATAGTCACTTATGATCAAGTGTCTTTAGAAGGCAAGTCTCTGTATGACAAATCAGCTGCTGCTATAGAATATTTTAGGGGGATTAAAGAGTATAGAAACTTTGGGTTTGGTTGGTTGCTTTTAAATATGCTGGAGACCTAAGAAAAAGATAATGATGAACTCAGGGCTTTAATTGCCCAGATAAAAGTCCAATTATAAATCATAAAGCCTCTGTGACTACCCTAAAAGAAACCCTTATTCCCTGGAACTCCAAGGTTAAGATTTTAAAAAACATTTTTTAAAAAAATCTCATAGTATCTCTTATGTTAAATTTAGGGCATTAAAGGTGTAGGGCCATTGAAGAAAATTAAATGGGGTCATACAGACAGTTTCTGATGAGATTGAAGACCTTAACCTCGATTTGGTAAAGCCTCTTTTCCAGTGAAAGCAGGCTTTTCTTCCCTATTGGATGAGATTGTATCCCCTTGTCTGAAAAACCTATAATGACCTCCAATGAGGCTAATTTCCTGGCGGAGAATCTTCTTCATTAGACCCACCCTCACCACCTGGTTTGCTTATAGCTTAATTGAGGTATAGCCCAATTACCATACAATTCCCTCAAAATATGTGTACTTCAGTGCCTCTTAGTATATTCACAGAGTTGTGCAACAATTACCACAATAGATATTAAAATACTGTCATGACTCCAGAATGAAACCTCAGCTCCTTAGCTACCATCCCGCCAATTCCTCCATCCCTCTCTCCCTCTCCCCGAGCACTAGGAAGCCAATAGTCTACTCTTTATCTCTAAAGATTTACCTATTTTGGACATTTCATATAAATGGAACCATAGAACTACATGATTCTTTTTGACTGTATTTGTTCACTTAGTATAATGTTCCCAAAGCTCCTCCATGTTGTAGCATGCATCAGGTCTTCATTACTGTCTGTTGCTGAGTAATATTCCCTTGTGTGGCTATAGCACGTTTTATTTACGCACCCATCAATTAACAGACATTTGGATTATTTCAACTTACTGGTTGTTATGAATAATGCTATATACATGTGTGTACCACTTTTTGTGTGAATGTGTATCTCCATTTCCTTTGGGTATGTACGTAAGAGTGAAATTGTTAGATCATATGATATCCACAGGCTTAGAGAAATGAGAATGCTGAAGTTGGTTTATTGTGGGATCTACTCACTCATCCTTTAACTGTGTTTTGTAAGAGTTTCCAGAGAACACTAATTTTACTATGGCTTTGAGAAATACACTGGTGAGCCTCCTTGAAGGCTTCTGTAGTAGCTATTCTCTGCTAATCAAGAGTGAGAGAATAAGTTGCCACTACCAAACCAAGTTCTCTAAATTCAATGGGGATAATGTGTCTTGGAGTAGTACAGGCCAAGTGTTGGCATTCGGTAATCAGGACAAAGGCAGGCATAGTTATTGTACTGAACATCAGAGGAAAATCAGTGATCAGAATGGCTTGACCTGCAGAGAATAGTGACATTAGTTAATTGGTCATTGTGTCCTTAAGTATTAAATAGGAGGGCAGCTATTTAAAATCTTACTTGATTTGTGTAAATGGAAAAGCTCTAAGTCTGAGGAACAGAAGATTGATTTAAATCAGCACAATAGGGAATCACATGCCATCAAACAATTCTCAGTCCTGAATTACCTCAGAGTTCCAGAGTCCCTTGAATAAAGGAGAAACTGAGTCACCGCAAGGAAGGGCCCCACTATACCACTGAAATGTAATGCTGCAAATACTTTTCCTAGCATCTCTCAAACGGAACATCAGACATTTAGCAGTGCACAGGGAACGAGAAAAGAACTAGGATTTCAGTGATTAGTGGGCACTGGCTTTGATTCAACTAACATCTAGAGATCTAAAATGTCATTGTGGTCTACTGATTAGAATGAGACTATTTGGAAGTGAGTTGATTAGTGGAGTTTGGGCTTAGTTATATCAGTAAGCTAAAGGGGTTCCCAAACAACATCCATGGTTATTTTCTATTTCTGGATTACATTGTTGAAATAGACATACTGAGCAACTGGCAGAATGCCTACATTTGTTTCTTGACCTTTAGAGTGAGGGGTACTAAAATTGGAAAATCCAGACGGAAGCCCCTGGGACTGCCTCTACCTACCAAGACAGTAAACTAAAATCTATACTGCATTTCCAATATTAAGCCCCCCATCAAGAACTTGGAAGATTCAGGGATGATACATCCTACCATATCTCTATTTAACTTGCCTAACTGGCCTGCACAGAAGACAGATCTTGAAGAATAAAATAGATTAGTGTAAATTTTATCAGATTGTGATTCCAATGCAGCTGCAGTTCCTGATATGTGTTGTTGTTGTTGTTAACGGACCAAATGAACACATCCCCAGCACCTGATAGGAATCCATCGATCGGTTAAATGATTTTTCTCTTAGCAGTAAATCATCAGAACCAGTTGGCATTCTCCTAGCAGGACTAGAAATATAACCTTTACAATCCCACCTCAAAGTTCTATCAACTCTCCAGCCTTTTGTTATAGTCTAGTATGCAGGGAACTTACTGCCTTTCTCTTCTACTGGACATCACTCTAGCCCATCACGTTGGCCATGCTGATTGGAGCTGATGAAAGGATGTAACCATTTCACTGGACAACTTGGCATCCCTAATTGTCTAGATCCCCTCTTTAGTTTGGCAGTGGCTACATTCCTCCAGCTAAAACCTTAGCTCCTGTCAGGCAACCCTCTTTTAGCCTATAGATTTCACCAGGTTCTATTAACTATTCCTACTTCGTTCTTGCTCTTCAGATCTGGGGTTATGGTGGTTTCTCATTCTTGCTTGACATGAGATATCCTACCCTTTTTAATTATTTCCTTTAACACTGCTATGTATTAGAAAGATTTTACATAGGTGAAATTCTTAAAATAAAAAAAAATGGGCATCAATTAATCGGTAATCTAGGCTTTACCTTCCCATCCCCTCAAATCCTAAAGAAAATGTGTTATTTTCTCTTATAGGCAAGAATGTCCATTTAATTTTACTTCCCTCTGAGGGTGAGTATGCCCCTGTAACTTTATGAATAAAATATCTTAACTAAAGAACAAATTCCCTTTTGATTTTAATTATAAACTCTGTTTCCTATATTATTTTATTACCATAATGTTTTACATTTGCAAATCTTCCCTTCTATTATGATTCTTTTACTATTCAAGTAGCAGAAAATCTAGCTTAAACTACATTCAGTAATGCAACCAAATTTTTGATACATCCACGTGAAGTATTGGTAGATACGTTCAGTATATCTAGAGGTATGCTAGATTCAAATTAATCTTGACCTAGGGGAGTTACTAATTTTGCCATGATCCTGGTATCAGAGTATATGTAGTTAGTTCCTAGGTTGAATTAGATGTTTCTGAATAGAATTTTTAAAACACATACTTCATTCATGTTTTATCAGGGCTTATTACATTAGAGGATCACAGAAGGCTTGACGTTGGTCAAGCCTTTACTCTTAGGTTCACTTTTAGTCTCAACATTCAGAAATTTGAAGATCTGGATGCTTATTTCAATGCCATTCTGCCTACCTGGTCTGATTGTTGCATGAGTAATGATCCATGATAGCATATGTGATCACGAAATCTTAATCAGAGAAAGCATTAGGAATGTGAACAAGGAATTTTATTTAGATTTGTTAGTAATATCTGATTCTTCCCATATAAATTTGGTAAATATTCTAGTTATGATCTGACCTAAAAAATCTTATTTTTTTAATATTTCAAGTCTCTTACTCATAATTAAAGTATAATGATTATTACTGCATGAGAAAAATAAATGATTTTTGTGAATACTGTTTGAATGATAATATTGAATGAAAAACATTATAATAGTTAAATATGGAAATAAAATAACTATTACAAAAATAAGAGAAAATACATAATCTACATAACTTTAAGAATACTACATTATTTTTGAGCTAACCAATATAAATTCTAAATAATAATATAAGGCAGAATTTTAGAGTTTAATTCTAAAGATATTCTAGTCTTATAAACTTGCTTGTTATACTAATATTTGTATTAAACAAAATAAACTTTAAAGATTTTTTTATTTTTAAATCTATTAAATTTGTTTAATAGATTTTAATTTAATTTAAATTTAATTTAATTTTAATTTAATCTATTAAATTTATTTCATGTTATATATAGTTAGTTATATATATAGTTAGTTATATATAGTTATATATAAATATATAGTTATATATTTATATCTACATATAATCTAATATATAAAATATATGTTATTATAACATATATATTATAACATACATATTATAACATATTATTACATATTATAACATGTTATTATTATATGTTATATAATATATAATATATTAACGTATATAATATATAATATATATAATATATATAGAAAATTTATCACACCTCATAAAGACAAATTAAAATATCTACTTTGTTATTTAAAATTTTATGAGAAGAAAAACTCCAAAATGGTAAGTACCACCCATGATAAGTCATAGCCTATGTAAATGTCACTAAAAATATAAAATATAAAGTAAAAATATAAAGTGTTTAGAGAAATGAAATTGGAGAAAAAATTTGAGATGCCAAACTATATTTTGTTCCTACACATTCATCTGGTTTTTACTAGACTTTATAAAAATGATTTTTAAAAAAGTACTAGGGTGTCTGGGTGGCTCAGTCAATTGAGCATCTGACTCTTGGTTTCAGCTCAGGTCATGATCCCAGGGTTGTAAAATCAGCCCTCATGTTGGGGTCTGTGCTCAGCGTGGAGTTTGTTTGGGATTCTCTCTCTCCCCCTGCCCCTCACCCTGCTCACTCATGCTCTCACTCTCTCAAACAAATAAACCTTTTAAAAATAATATTAAAGAAAAAGAAAATTTCTAATTTTTAAAGCCTTGAAGGCCAAGTATTTAAACAATAAGTTTGACAAAATTATTGCTACCAACTGTCAACAATTCAGTAATTGAAAAATGAAGGCTATTTTTTTTACATGTTCCTAAGCTAATAATTATAGGTATAATGTTCTTTCAGAAAAGAAATATGTCACTCTGCAATGAACTTATTCAAAGTTTTCAAGCATTTCAGATTAGCTCCTTTCCTCTAAGCTATGGAATTTAGCTACCCAAGTAGTAAGTGGTGACTAAATAAACATAGTTATCTGCAATAAATCCTGAAAGTTGTAGGTCAAGTCCATTGTGTCAACTTTCCTTCTCCTGAGGACATTGTGATTTCCTCCTGCATCACAAATATGTGCACTGCTAGAAGTGCTGCTTTGAATAGAATCCAACTCCACGTATGCCTATGGCTATGAATGCCACTGCAGATTTTTATAGCCCTTTACAGCTCGTGCTGGGAAGATAATCTCTTCTCCACAAAATCCAGCATCAAGACTTGTTGCCACGTCAGAAAAGCCTTTTTCGCTTTTGGTTATTTTTCTTGTCACTATTTAAATCTCTATAGCTACATCTTTTGGTGTTAAAAATAGTCTGTTTGCAAGCAAAACAACAACGAACCAAACAAACAAAAAAGTTCACCATGACTTTGACTTTAATTCTTGTATGCATAATCAAGGTTTTCATCTTCATATTTACTTTCATTCATTAATAAATTTCTTGAACGTGTATTATATGCCAAGCACCTCCCCATTTTCTCCAAGACAAATTTCCCTTCCCCCTTGTCACAGATAAAGGAACTGAGAGTAAAAAAATATACTAATATTCTTTACAGAGCACAGACTAGAATCCAAATTTGAATTCTGGGTTTCTATCCAGCTAAATGATTTGTGCCTTTAATTGGAGTATCTAATACATTTGCACTTAATGTAATTATTGCCATAGTTGAAGTCTACCAGACTGCTATTTGTTTTATATTTATAGCCTTGGTTTTTCATTCATGAGGCTTCTGTTTATGGATTTTTTTTTAAGAAAAATGATCGTTCTAGGGTCTTCAATATACACCTTATTTTACCCTAGTTTGCCTTACATTAATACTATATCCCTTCACATAATATCAGAATATCAGAATCTTAGAAGTGTGTAATTTTATCCCCCCATTCGTTGTTCTTAATGATTTTATAATAATAAAACCCCACAGTATATGTTTAACTGCTAGTTGCCCTTTAAAGACACTAAGAGAATTAAATCAGCTATATTTACCCACATAATTAACATTTCCAATTATCTAATTCAATCCTGTAGATTGGAGTTCAAATTGGGTATAACTTTTATTCAGCTTGAAGTAGTTCATTTAGTATTTTTTTGTAGTAAAGGTATGCTATCATTTTTGGAAAAATTTTTCTTTGGAACTGAACTCTGTGATGAAACTTTTCCTTTCTCTTTTTTTCTTATTTTTTTTCCCCTTTCTTCTACTTCCAAGTCTTTTATTCCACTTTCAGTTTCCATAATCTCTGATGAGACATCAATAATTCTTCTTGTAGTTGTTTTATTGTTTGTTTTTCTTCATCCTTTCAGGCTGTTTTTAATATAGTCTATTTATTTTTGATTTCAGAAGTTTAACTACAATGTTCCCAAATGCAGTTTTGCTTGTATTTATTCTGATTGGTAATTGAGATCTTTCAATAGCTATGGGTTAATTTTTTTGCCAAATATAGAAAATTTTGGCCACAATTTCTTTACATATTTTTATCCTTTTACCTCTTTTTAAATTTTTTGACCCCCCAATTGCATATATATTCACCCACTTTATATAGAATCACAGATCACTGATACTGTGATCATTTTTTTGGTCAGTCTTATATATCTCTTTCTGCTTCTGTTTGAAGCATTTATATTGATCTGTCTTCAAATTCTTATCTAGGATTCAATTTTCTGATTAGCTTGTCAGTGAATATTTTTTATTTCATTTATTATATTTTTCAATTCCAGTATTTCCACCTAGTTATTTTCACATCTCCAATTTCCATTTTGAAACCCTCATTTCTTCTCTTGTTATATGTATGTTTTCCTGTTAGTTCTTTAACATATTTCTGGTGGCTGTTTTGAATTTCTGGTCACATACTTCTAAACTATGTATCATATGTGGGTTTGCTTCTATCAGGTCTTTTAACTCTTGACTATCAGTGTATCTTTTCTGCTTCTTCATATGCTCAAGCTTTACTATATTTCAGATGTTGTGTATAGAACAGTGGAGAGAAAATATATTTGGTTGGTTTTGTTTGTTTTTATTCTTTTCCCAGGGAATGCATATATATTGGGTAAGGTGAGGTGATAGTCATTCATATTTCTCCTAGATATGACTAGAAATAGTATCCAGTTGCAACTTTCAGTACATGAATTTCATCTCTTTGCCACAGTTTTATTTAGATTAAGTTCTTCTCATTGATGCCACTGAGGGATGGAACACTTTGGATATTTATTTATTTATTTATTTATTTTTTATTAACTGAGAGGGTTTTTCTTTTAAGGACCTAAAATCCAAGCACTCTGGCTCTGAATTGTCTACTTTTAGTTTTTCCTGAATTATTGTTTTGACAAAATCCTGCAGTGGTGTGGAACTGGGCAGAGAATTCCAGGACTAAGAGATTTATTTTTTAATTTAGAGTCCTTCTAGAGCCAAATATATCCTGCTAGGGTATTCTATGATCAAAAACTTGGCCAGTTTTTCTGAATCCCTGTAAAATACCCCAGTTGAAGACAGGCTGGCTTCTCCCCTTAACTGTTTCCAGACACAGAAGCTTTCATGACTCTCTACACATCTATCAGGAGTTTGTCTTTCTCTGGAATTCAGTCTCCCAAGTTGTCTTTGGATCTATCCTTCTTCTCTTATCCCATAAAAAATTAAAATATTTATTTTAATCCTTTATTGTTTTTGTTGGTACCTTGGGATCCAAGGTATTTCATGTCCCTCTACATCCCAATTTGAAAAATAAAGGAAATAGTCTTTTTTTCCAAGTTGAACAGACTAACTGTAAACTCAGTATTGTGATAATTATGTTTTTGTTTTCTTTTACATATAATTCTGTTTTTAAATGTGGAGTAACTCCTTCTAAATCCTGGATTACTTATTTTACTTTTCTAAATACTTTTGCATTTGAATCTTCATTTGATAATTGTATATTTTTAAAAATTTGCTTTATCTTTCAAAGGAGAACTAAAATTCCCATCTATAGTGTCATCTTTAAAACAAAAAATTTCCAAAACACACACAGATGGATAAAAATCATTCTTAAAATTTCCAGAAACTCATTATGTTTACTCATGTGCTGATGGAAATGATGACTGAACATACCAAATAAAAATAATTTTAAGGCAAGAGAAAGGGGAAAGTTTAATTAATTAAAATGAACCAAGATAATCATAAATAAAATAATCTAGCATAAACAGAATTAATTTCATAAAAATATTTAACCAATAGGGATATCTGCATGGCTCAGTCAGTTAAGTGTCTGACTTTTGGTTTTGGCTCAGGTTGTGATCTCAGGGTCCTGAGATAGAGCCTCATGTCAGGCTCCTCACTCAATGGGGAGTCTGTTTGTCTTCCTCTCCCTCTGCTCCTCCCCATGCTTGTGCGTGATCTCTCTCTCAATCTCTCTCTCTAATAAATAAAGAAATCTTTAAAAAAATATCTTACAAAAAAGAAAGACTCAATAAGGTAGATATACATGAAAATTGGTTGTATTTATTTTGATGATAACTCCTCCAGAATGCAGTTAAATGAGGGAAAAGTACAAATAAAGAGCTAACATATGTTGAAACGTATATGGATCATTGGGGTGCCTGGGTGGCTCAGTTAAGTGTCTGCCTTTGGCTCAGGTCATGATCCCAGGTTCCTGGGATTGAGCCCCATGTAGGGCTCTCTGCTCATGGGGAGCCTGCTTCTCCTTTTCCTTCTGCTTGTTACCCCCTTTCTTGTACTCTCTCTCTCTGCCAAATAAATAAATAAAATCTTAAAAAAAAAGAAACTTATATGGATAATTAAGTTTTAGGGAAAGAACCTTGAGATACACAGAGGAGACATGAGGCTTGAATTTTGCACAAAGGTGGATGTGTTGGCCCACTCATTAGAGAAACAAATTCTGACCTGAACGTCCTGGTTATGTATGTATACATATTTGTCCTGATTCAAAACCAGATTACCTATGAATGATAGTCATCACTTTGAAATCATCAAAAGAATGGGTAAATAAATGGAAGCCCAGGATGTAATATTTATAGATTGCTTTTTCAAGATCTATCATAATAGATGCTATTATTTGTCAATAGAGTAAAATATCAAACATTCACATATACCTTACTAATAGCGAATCCAACAAATCCTTAGCTTTTATTAATTAGATTTTTATACTAGAAGGGGTTGACTTTAGAAGAAATCCTTCAGAATAATTATGTACAGGCTGTAGTCTGTCAGTTGTTTTAAGTCAAGATACATATGTTGATAAATAGCAAAAATACAGAAGTAACCAGGTTATTCTACGGACCTAAACTCAAGAATCTAACTGCCCGGGTTCAAATTTAGATTGTATTATTTAATAACTGTGCAATCCTGATCATGTAATTTTACCGATTTTTCAATTTCCTTATCTGTAAAGTGGAAATTATAACAGTATCAATCTCATATAATTATTGTGAAGATTAAATAAGTTAATATAGTATATTAAAAACATCTGAAAGAGTGTTTGGAAGATAGTAAGTACTACATGTTTTTTATTATTATTATTATGAAATGTATCCAGATCCTGGAAATCTCAAAAGACATTATTTAGAAAAGTTTTATTGCTTATATTTTCAATAAGTTCTAAAATTTCTTTCTTCCATGGAAAAAATAACTGTCATAGTTAGTCTAGTCAGGAATCTAGAACAAATGAAATCTCTGATTAACTGTTAAGGTACTTTAAGTAAGAATTGTGTAAATATTGTGGGTTCTCCACGTAGGCATCAAACTTCCAGATTTAATTTCACTCCAGGATCAGTGAATGAGAAAATTTCATAGACCATATTTTATTAGCAATTAAAGAAGCCAAGCAGTGACAAATACTCTTTACTTTGAATTATTTATATCTTTCTAAGTGGATAAAAACTGCATCCTTCAGTGGTTATATGCAGGCAACTGCGAGATGCCCAGTGTCAAAGAAGCTAGAAGCTTTTCTCTGGGGATGAAGGATTATGCGACTGGGGCAAGCTGATTGACCCCATGTTTTCTGATGAATTTCTTTCACCACTGTTCTGATGAGGGCAAAAAGAGAATTTTTATGATCTTTGCAATCATTGACCCCTCCTTCAAAATATACTCTTCTGGAGCAATTTTAAGACACCTCCTTGTCTTCTATGTGGCTCTTTATGTAAGTCTACAATCAATTTTTCCCAAGTTACCAAAATCTAACTTGGTCTTGATACTTAAAAATTATTCTAATATATCATCCCCATGTCTATGCTCCCAGGTCAGGTCTTGGCAGGTGGGAAGCAAATTCTGACAAAATTAACAATTACTGGCATTCTTTTCCTTTAAAAGAAACTATGAAAAACCCACTACTCGTGACCTAGTCAATAAGCACACTAGTTTAAAATAAGATGTATATTCTCTCATTATTTTTATTATATAGTGAGGAAACTACATGAAATATTGGAAACCTATAGCCCTCAAATACAGATGATTTGTAGCAGAAAAATAGTATTAGTTTATGGTCCTTCACTTGGGATGTTAAGAAGCAAAGCATCTTTACAATCCATGCACCTTCTGCATTTGGGCTTAACAAGTAGATTGGTTAATAATAGAAGACTCTATGCATTTGAAACAAGAAAACACAGTACGAACTGAGCCAGGCCCACAGAGATTACTTATTTGAACCATTCATATTTGGAAGGAAAAAAAAGCAAGCAACAAAACAACGTAAACCAAAAGCCTTTGTGAAATAAAACTTAAGAATGCAGTTTAATATAATGGCCATTGGCGCACATTGCTTTTTTTTTTTTTTTAGCTGATTAGCATAAATAAGATACTATCTGTCAATATGTGTTAGATATTTTCCAGAGAATTTTGATTCCATCTCTGATATTGTCTAGAGGTTCAGGAGGGATGAATGAATGATCAATATGTCATCTGTGGGAGAAACAGGTCCTAGAACTCCTTGTTTTCTTGCTCCTGGAAGGTTACAAGTATATATGTTGTTTTCATTTTGAAATTATCAGTGCCTGGGAGAACCAGTGATGAAGAAGAAAGCAGGTCTCAAAGTAGACACAGATACGTATCATGTATGATGCCAGTTAGAGAAACAGTTACAAATTCAGCAGACTAATATTTAACTTTTTTTGCTGTCCCTTTGTTAAATGCTTTAAGGTTTCCTTTATCTGAGTGTCGTAAGGTCTCACAGCCCTTGAGTGTCACAAATTTCCCTTTCCCTGTTGGCCACAGACTATTGGAAAGGGACTTAGATTTTTATTCCCGTATAAAAGGAAAAACTGTACTTTTGATATGTTAAGGAACTAAAGAACGGGTAGCTGTCTGCTTTCAAGTTGTGTTTCCTTTCTTCCCAAAGGCAGTTCTTAGTAAATAATCAAGTCATTTTAAAACTCTGAGTCAATATTTTCCATAACAGCTCAAAACATTTAGAACCCTTTAGTGATGTGTTCACATGTCAGTTTGAGACAGAAAAATTGTGCTTTTTATGTTTATTTGTTTTTTAGCTTTTAATTACACAGGTAGGTTTTAAATTAAGTTTATTTTTTGTGAGCTAAATATTGGTAATGTTTAAGTCTGCGAATATTTCTTATTTTGTACAATGGTAATTTTTGAGAGCGATTTTCTTGTGAAGTAAATTGAGTCAACAATCAGGACATTAGTATAGATAAAGTGTTCACGCTGGCTTCTGTTTGTGTCAAGGACTCTCCCACTGAAGGGGAAACCGGTCCTGTTTGACAGTTCAATCTAGAAATATATCAATTCTAAGTGCTCATATTTTGCTGGATTCCCCAAACAGAAAGAAAATTAATTTGGAGGAAACTCCTGCCTAAAAAACATCTCCCTCTTGACATCTGAGGTCAGCTGAACTGTCCCTTTCCCTTCTCTCCACCCCCTTCTCTTCTGAACACTAAGAACTGAAATTATAATTAATTTTGTGTTTATTTAAAGCCATGGAGAACCCTGGGAACTCCTAATATTTATTGACAGTGGGTTACAGGCAGGAACTCACCAAAGGGCCTTTTGATCAACATACACCACAGCAGAGATGAGGAGACTGTCTCTCCACCACACAGACAGGGGTCAGCTTCTTTTCAGGTAGCCCTGGACAGCCGAACTCTTTTCAGGTAATTATTATGAAAAAGAAATCTCATTTGCAGAGGCCTCTATTTATCTGGTTTAGAACATTCTAAACTAGAGGCTACCCACGTCTGCTTCAGAAGCTCTGCTAGGGAATCTTCTGGTGAAAAAAATCTATACAGAAAATACAGGATTCCAGTAGAGTGGAAATGTGGCAAGAGAGTGGTCGGAAAAGATACGTTTAACTGTTAAGAAGAAAGTTAGAAGGCATAAAATACACCCTTCACTGCCTAGATATAAAATAATAGTACTTAGGTTGAATACATCACAAAAAGCTCTAAGGTATAAAACGGCTTGGTGATATTGGTACAAGGAATCATAGCTGCCTGTTCTCTTTAACTTATTTCTGGGTTTGACATGCCATTTTGTAGAGGAATGTTTCCACAAAATGCAGCAGTGGTTGATGAATCAGAGCTCAGTCCAGAGGTAGACTTTTTGGTGAGTGACCTTGGGCAAGTAATTCATCTCTCTGACCCTCTGTTCCCCTTTCCTGGAGCTGTTATCAGAGCAAATCAATCAGTATGTATAAATCCTTTAGGAAAGTATCTGGCATATAACAAATACTTAAAAATAACCCCTGATAGTGTATTAAACTGCACCTATAAAATTGTCCTTCGCACTTCTGTAACTCATTTTTATGATTTTTCTCCTAGCTTCTTTTTCTCCTAGCTTCTAGAAACTTTTTCAATTTCTTCCCATAGTAAATAAACTTAATCCCTGATCTTTCTATGGATTCCAACAATATCAACTGCAGATCTGCAGCAGGCGTCTGTGAATGCTCCTTGTCCAGCCCTTCACCACATCCTTCCCTGGTCTCTATTTATTTCCAGCCTTAGCTTGCTTAAATGACTTTTTCACGTCAACGTTCTGAAATTCTTTTTTTTTTTTAATTAGCTTTATTTTATTTTCTCAGTGTTCCAAGATTCATTGTTTATGCACCACACGCAGTGCTCCATGCAATATGTGCCCTCCTGAATACCCACCACCAGGCTCGTGTCTGCATATCAAACTCACTTTTGATCAGCATTTCTGTGTCACAGGCTAGGAGATTTTAGCAAACAGGAACACCACATGAATGTCACTATTTGGAATTTTAAGCCTATTAACAGCATCATATATATAATATATGATAGATAATGATGATGAAGATGATAGTAGATAGATAGATAGATGATAAATAGATATCTGTGCCAAGTTATTCATTTTATGGAACAAAAGGAGAACTCCTTTTCCAAGTTTAGACTCCATTTAGAAATTGTTGTGGATTTGGCTTTTTGGATCAAACCTGAACTAATTGATTTGTATGAACACAGCCGTTAGTAAATTTCACTTTCAATTAAGTTTAAATGATTTTATTTCAAGAAATTTCTAGCATCAAAGAAGTTTTTTTTTTAATTGGTTATTAAAGTCCTTCAAAACCCCATGCACTGCCTGTGAACAAAGTGTCCATGATTGCTCTAACAAGAAATACTTAGTGAAGTGCGTTTTGGATTTTAGAATGAACTTCTAACGTCCATGGAGTTCGATCCCTGACAGATGCACTTGTAGCAGGATTTGCCAACTCTGATTTAAAAACATCTCATCCTCACAGAAGTAATCAGAATTTAATCTTGTCTGTTTCCAGCTCTTCATATCAGAACTGATTTGCTTCCACTGGGGAGGAGACGCTGACCTTCCAGCTCTAATCCAATTGCATGTAACTGCTCTAAAGGAAAGGGAAGCGTTTTCCCCCTCTCATGATTTGTTGTGTAATAAATACAGTCCTTATAATTTGTTGTATCTTATGTTTGATTTTATAACAATCTATAAAAGAACCTGCTTTATTACTTTTTAAAATAGCCTGTATCAATCAAACCTATAAACTATTGTGTTTCCAGTACTTAAATGTGAGAGATAAATTATATTTTTCTCTATAATCCTTTCTTTGCTTATTATGGCACATTTGGGACAGAAGAGGAGGAAAGAGAGGGGGAGGAGAGAGAGAAGGACTGTCTTAAGATATACCAAATGTTTCTTTTTGTTCCACACCCTCATTATTTTTCATTGTCTTTACTGTTCATTTCTACTGACTACCTCACAGGAGAGGTTTGTGGGACACTTTGAAATTAGAACAAACAAACAAACAGAAAAACGGTAAAAGGTAATCTTAAAATAGATTGCATAGATTTGTGGAAACAAAATATTCTTAAACGTCTCACAAATATGTCCCTTATTATTAGAAAAGACCAGCCCAGAAATAAAGCCTTAAAACTCTCTGGAGAATTTTATTCACTTCCGTACTTTGCAGGTGGTAAGTTCTGATTTTTTTTTTAACAGGGTTGAGAATTATTGGTTATTTTTTATTGCACACTTTTTATCTTTTTAGCAAAGCTACTCAGTGTTTTAATGTTATTGCCTTATCTGAGATTTTGTGAAAGATCACAGACTCTTCATGAACATCATAAAGATACTGTTTGTTGAAATCAGTGCTCAACTGAGAGAATACAATAATGTTCTTGCAGAATATGGCTTTGGAGCCCAGTATTCATATCTCAATATATTTCTCAGCTGCAGTCAAGTGTGATGGAAGATTCGGTGGCGTCAGAATATAGTTCTCTGTGGTCTATTTCACCCAAGTCCATATGCACGTGCATATGTGTATGTGTGGGAAGAGGATGGATGTTGATTATTTTATTGATCTTGGTTGGTTTACATGGGCCTTTCACTTTGGTATTTTGTTCTGTTTTTATTGTAGCATAGCAAATATTCACTGTTAACTACCCGCACAATTGCTCAATTAAATCAAAATACTATGTATTAGTATGTATGTATCTGGAAAATGCTCTGACATATATGCCCACTTGATGGTAATCCTTTGAGAGTAGCGACATTATCTTAGTGCCACAATTTCTAGTAGCAAGCACAATGCCTGATGCATAGGAAATATTCCATATATATTTGTTAAATGTGCAAACAAATGAGTTCAGTAGGGATATGAAGGAAATTCATACTATGTTTTAAAATCTTGAACCAACTTCTAAAACTCAGGAGATTTTACATTAAAAAATCAGTTTTCCAATTTATTTATTAAATCTGATTTCTGTTTATTTGCTTTATTTTTGATAGGAAGATCTGGCAACACATAGCCCTGTATCTCTACAGACCACCAGTTGGCTGGAACTGAGGAATGGGTGCTCCCTTGGACTGGAATGGCACCTGCCATAGGTCACATTGGATTTGCAACCACTTGTATAAATGCACGAAAAGATACCTGACCACACCACGGTTAGCTAAGTACACAAAGCATTGTGGGCTATTTTTAGGTGATCCAATAATATGGACTAGATTTCAGATATTAGAGACAAAAGAGTAGACATGGAAATGCTTTGATAAAGTTAAGGGTGCCTCAAGCTGGCTCTTTATACTACCCAGGGCTAGAAGAGAATTATATGTGGAAACATTTCCAGACTTGGGAAATGCCATGAATAAATACATAGTATCTAGACAAAGATGATTCAATAAACATTTGATTGGGGATGCATATTTGTTTAGAGATGTCACAGAAAAAAGGAATAATTCTTACCTTCATTCAGATTGGGAGAGTCCATAACTGTCCATTTTAGGAATGGGAAAAATTGGAAATTAAAACCTATTTATTGAAGCAGCTGTAAAAATTTAGGAATAGTAGAAGGCATTTTAAAAATAGTTTTTAAAATAGATTCATGATTTAAAAATTAATATATAGATGCAAGGGGGTGGTTTAACAATGGAAAAGGAGAGAATTGTGATGGATACTCAAAAACTTAGGTTAAACCATTGAACCACAATTTGTTCTCATTGTTCATTAACAATTAATATGGTAGACATCTCTGCATTCTTCTTGTAAGTGGAGAAATATTGTAGAAGTCCTAATAATGTGTCCTGAGAACAGCATTATACGTTTTCAGTATAAATAAAAACAAAAAAGTAAAAATAAATGTACATAATCAGCATTTAGCGTTATTTAAAATCTAATGAGTTAGTGCTAACATACAGATTTATTCTCCACCCATAAATTGGGGGGGGGGGCGTGGGAGTCACCAAGTGTAATATTGGTGTGAGTTCCTTAATGTCCACATAAGATAAAATGACTGCTGCATTTGTCTCTTTCTACCTGTTTGTTTTTCTACATTAACAAAAATGATGACACTTATTTTGATGGTACTCAAAGGTCCTTTAAGTGCTAAGTTTGAATGGTTTCATATTCTGTCCCTTTCCTTATATTTATGATCATGCTGAATGAAAAGAGTATGTGGTCAGATAACACTAGATGCAGTCTGACTTGGAGATATTACTAATATACAGGTCCAACCTTCTTCCAGAGAAAGTGTTGATCTTAGGTAATAGTAAATGTGTGTTTCAGTAAAACTAAAACCTGAGGGGAGGACGTGGGGAACGGGCAACCCTCTTACACTGTTGGTGGGAATACAAGCTGGTACAGCCATTCTGGAAAACAGTACAGACATTCCTCAAAAAGTTAAAAATATAGCTATCCCATGACCCAGCAATTACAAAACTAGGTTTTTACTGAAATGATACAAACATAATTGTCTGAAGGTATACCTGCACACCAGTGTTTTTAGCAGCAATCTCCATAATAGCCAAACTGTGGAAAGAGCCCAGATTTCTGTCAATAGATGAATGGATAAAGAAGATGTGTTATATATATATATATACACACACACACGTATATATATGTGTGTGTGTGTGTGTGTGTGTGTGTGTGTATAATGGAATATTATTCATCCTCAAAAAAAAAAAAACAAACCCTGCAATCTTACCATTTGTAATGATATGGATAAAACTCGGGGGTATTATGTTAAGCAAAAGAAGTCAATCAGAGAAAGGCCATTATATGATTTCACTTATACATGGAATTTAAGGAACAAGACAGAGGATCATAGAGGAAGAGAGGGAAAAAATAAAGCAAGATGAAATCAGAGAGGGAGATGAACCATAAGAGACTCTTAGTCATAGGAAACAAACTGAGGATTGCTGGAGGGTGAGGGGTGGGGGATGGGATTACTGGATAATGGGCATTAAGGAGGGGACGTGATGTAATGAGCAACTGTTGAATCAGTAAACTGTACCTTTGAAACTAATAATACACTATATGTTAATTAATTAAATTTAAATGAATAAATAAAATCTGAGGGGAGAAACAGCAGTGCATTGGTATCTTAGATGTATCCTTATGACAAATCACTCAATGTACATTTCATTTAATGACATAATATATTGGTCAAAGATTTGTATCTCTCTGTTGTGGTCTGAACACAGTTTCCTATGCTAAAGTAAAGTCTGTAAGCTTCAAAACTCATATCCCTACACCATCATGCTGATATTACACAGTATTACAATCATTATCATATCTTCATTCTCCCTTCTTTCCGGATCCTTTTCTTGTTTAATCTTTTAATCTTCTTTTTTTAATTTGCTTCCATCTGCAACTTTCTATAATTCCAAAATAAGCCTAAGCAGACAATTTTATTCAAAAGAGACTTAGGAAATTACTTTGGATAAAGTTGCTTAAAAGAAGAGTGAAACAAATTATTTAAGAAAATTATTCCATACTGTTCATTTTAGAGCATCTTAACTATAAGAGAAAGCAAGTGAAAATCAATCAATCAATATCCAATTTTATAGGATATATTAGACAATTAAAACAGGAAATATTTATCAAGTTAAAATAATTAAAATCAATGTGATTTAGACCAGTGCATTACATAATCTATTAATCTACTTTGAAGTAACCATTTTGTAACATATGGCTTTAGTAATATCCAGAAACATTCCCTTTTACAAAACTAGCTGACAAAACTTGAAAAATGCACTTTTATTATTTACTAAAGGAAAGAGAATTTGTGTTCCCTGTACCAGAATTTATTTGTACCACCGGGAGGATATCTGTACCACATCAGATAAAAGTGTTTAACAAAGATTTTACAAAGATCCCACTGACAGAGTAACAGAAGTCTATTAGAAAATAACATATTAAGGGGTGCCTGGGTGGTGCAACTGGTTAAGTGTCCAGCTCAGGTCATGCCATGATCTCAAGGCCATGACATCCAGCCCCTTATCAGGCTCTGTGCTCAGCGGGAAGTCTGCTTGAGATTCTCTCCCTCTGCCCCACTGGCTCACGCTCTCTCTCTCAAATAAATAATTTAAATAAATAATATATAAATATATAGTATTTATATATTAGTTATCTAAGTTTAAATGTTGAAACAAGTTTAAAATCTAATTCTTATCTAGACCAATAAACTGTTGTGTTGAAAAGCAGGCAATTCTTCAATGCTTTTCATGTTTTGATCAGTTTTTTAAAATGTGTCAGATTATATGCTTCCTGGAAGACTGGAGAAGAGAAGGATGGTAACATGGTTACTTTTCATCAACTTTAAAATAAGCTCAGAGGGCACTCTGGTAACAATGGATTCTTATTTGAGAGCATTTCATAAAAAGTGGTCTTAAATTTGCTGGAATTAGCTTTAGGTAACATGTATGAAGCAAAGCCAATTTGATTTATTCAGTAAAATCCTATCCAAACTGGAGGGAAGCATTAGCTAAAGAAAACATCTTAAAGACATATATATAAAAACAACAACAACAAAAAAAGCAGAAATGGGAAAAATGAATTGATTTCTATAAATCAATAAAATATTTCTGACCTATTTATGAACTTTTGAACTATAGTATCATATTATCTTAATCTATATCAACACATAAGAATAAGGTGAAGAACTAAAAAACATACTATATTAAGTTCTCAAAATTACAGCTTTATTTTTGCTTTTATAAATTAATGTAGAAAAAGAATCACTTTAATTTTCTAGTTTTGGTTAGGTGATCTTTATTTCTTTTTGTCATAACTCCCCCCTTTAAAATAAACTTCAGAGATCTTTCTCCATACTTTAGAGAAAAAGAGCTCGAAGATAAAAATCTGAAGCTTGAATAGCAGATTTCCATCCCTCACTTTTTTAATATACAATTTGCAAAGCATTTATCAAATTTCTCATGAGTGAGTGCTTGTAAGAAAAAAAAAATTCATTTAAGGCAAAGGGGATTGTTCATGTGTTTTCTTTCCACAGGTGAAAAGGTGTAAAAGATTAAAGAAATCACAACAAGGCACTTGTGGTGAGACCCGGTGTTTGTATGGAAGTGATGAATCACTAAATTCTACACCTGAAACTAATATTACACTGTATTTAAATAAAAACTTGGAAAGAAAAATAGATAAAAGAAATCGGATGTAAAGCACTGATAATAAATGAAATTATTATTAGGAACTGCTCTTTTAAAAGAATTATTGCTAGGCACCTGGGTGGCTCAGTGGGTTAAGCCTCTGCCTTCGGCTCAGGTCATGATCTCAGGGTCCTGGGATCGAGTCCCGCATCGGGCTCTCTGCTCAGCAGGGAGCCTGCTTCCCGCTCTCTCTCTGCCTGCCTCTCTGCCTATTTGTGATCTTTGTCAGCCAAAAAAAATTAATAAAATCTATAAAAAAAAATTGCTGCAGAGCTGTCAGCAAATACATTGGATGGGGTGCGTAAGGATAAACAAAAATAAAGAACAGGATTGGGGCGCCTGGGTGGCTCAGTGAGTTAAAGCCTCTGCCTTCGGCTCAGGTCATGATCCCAGTATCCTGGGATCGAGCCCCGCATGGGGCTCTCCGCTCAGCAGGGAGCCTGCCTCCTCCTCTCTCTCTGCCTGCCTCTCTGCCTACTTGTGATCTGTCAAATAAATAAATAAAAATCTAAAAAAAAAAAAAAAAGAACAGGATCAAGGAAGAAGAAATAAGATAGATTTCTATTAGAAGAGAGGAAAATAATAAACAGTAAACTAAGAAAGACAAAGGATTAAAAGAGAGAGAGAGGAAAGAATCCCTACACCCTGCCAAAATAAATGAGAATGAGTCACTAAGAAACAGAAATTAGGTCACTTTTGAATGTCTAAAATCTAGTATCTAAAATATAAAATGAGGATGGCAGCGAATAAAAACAGAACAGCAATTACAAAAATACTAGGAGCAAAAGAGAGAAGTAAGCAATATATGATTTGGCCAAAATAAAAGTCATGAGCGTGTGCAGCGCTGATGAAAGGGGAAGAAGAATCTGGGTGTCGGGAACAACCACCGCAGGGGTGTGAACAAAACTCATGGCAGGTGTGGCAGAATGTTGGTGGGAAAATACAAGTGAGAGAGTGAACACAAGCACCAGGAAGTAGATGCGACAGGACAGCCAAAGCAGAGTCAAATCCTGCCAGCAAACTGAGACTGGAAGTTTTGTAAAACAACCACAACAAAGAGTGTAAGGAAAGGAAAGCCGATGGGGAGAATATGCATGCCACAGAGACCTCGTGAGACTTGCACTGCCTCACGAATTTACAACTTGGCTCTTTACAGAAAATGTTGGCCAATCCCTGCACTAGGAGATTAAAAAAAAAAAAAAAGTGTTAAATGTGATCAAGAAATAAAGTGAGGTTTTCACAATCTTACAGTGGTTTATGAGTGGTCAGATGATGATCACATGTCTGTTTTTCAATTTTTTGTTTCCTTGTTGGAGAACATTGCACCAGATCAGTTTCACCGTTTTAAAAGGCAACAGAAAATGACGACTGTATGGTATGCAGGGCAGAAAGCAAAGTTTTTGCTTGTGAGCAAGACTGCTCAAAAATTTCCATTAGAGAAACACACAAGGCCATGGAACTTAACGTTTTTATAAATTCAGTAAATCCTAATTAAATTACTGCCCCTCCTTCCATAATTGCCTGGACATTAGTAAAGAGATTCTTTAATATTTCTACGTTTAATTTTAATTTTTATTTTTTTAAAGATTTTTATTTATTTATTTGACAGAGATCACAAGTAGGCAGAGAGGCAGGCAGAGGTGGGGGTGGCGGGGGCGGGGGTGGGGAAGCAGGCTCCCTGCTGAGCAGAGCGCCTGATGCAGGGCTCAATCACAGGACCCAGGATCATGATCTGAACCAAAGGCAGAGGCTTTAACCCACTGAGCCCCCAGGTGCCCCTAATTTTTAAATTTTAACTGCAGAAATCAATTACACGACCCATTCTACTGAAAAATCGGTGAACACTGCCATGATATATATGGCATTTAACCATTCCGAAATATACAAATCTATATATAAAATCAATTATCCAATCGCCACATGGACAAGTGTATGATACAATCTCTAAAACCGAAGAACTGATTCTCTGTGATCACACATCATTTCTCTTTATAGGGTTGGTTGTAACTGCTTTGCATAATCCACCACTTATAAATTCTCCCTATTTGTCATGAATGGTCCAACTTTGAAAACTAGCCTAAGCCATTTGGATCAGGGCAGTGGTGTGCTTGTGTTTTTACAAGCCCTGATTCGTAATGTTTCTGAGTTCAATGTTCCCACGTGACTGATTTCAAGCTACCGACAGGGTGGCTAACATGGACTTGAGAGATGTACACAACTGCTCTTATGTGCCAACAGAAACCAGCTCAGCACAGAACTCATTAGTGCCTTAATACTTTTGAAGGGTTTATTTTAAAAATCTTATCTTGCAAAACAAAAAAAACAAACAAACAAAAAAGTCTGATCTTGCTCCCCCAGAAATTATGGCCCGGTCTTCCATATTTGGAAAGACAGCGTGGTTTCTACAGAGTCTATTTGCTCCACCATGACACAGGCTTGGGGCTAACTACATTACCTGCAAAAGTCAGGCGAAAACATGTAATAGTTTCCAAAAGAAATTACAGTTTTCTGAGATTCTTGATGGAGAGTTGAACTTTGAACATAAATAGCAACCCTACCCTCTGGTCCTTCAGATCCTGACAAGTGTGATCACTGTACCTTGTTATTCAACGCTCACAAAGCGTTGACCTAGATGAATATGTCAAATCTTTGACCTAGATGAATATGTTAATCATAAATATAAGTTTGTGTTCTTTACAAATTTTAATATTAAATCGAGTACTTCATAATATTTAGGCTCAATTTCACATGTAACAGGAAAAATTTGAGAGTGACAAAAGTTGCAATGAGTGTGTTATGTTTTCTTAAAATATAAAAATAAATTACAGGCACTATATTACAAAATAATACATTACTGAAGTTCGGATGTGTAAATTAGCCTGTGTTGAAATAACAAAAAAATGATAGTAACAAAGATACTGATATACACATCAGGTAACTTTTTGGAAATCAAAATCATAAGAGAAAAATGAATAAAGTCTTACTCTAGACAGCTGAGAAGGCTGTTCTTTTAGTTTAGGGAACATGAGATCTCTTATGTAAAGATGAAATGTAATATGTAATATTACATATGTAATATGAAATTTTTATACTCAATACTCAAATAAATCATAATATTAAAAACAAAGTATTGGATAACACATATGTAATAGTAATTTCAAACTATTCAAATAAAATGTGAAATTTTAATCAGTATTACATTATTATGCCTATCATAAAATTCTGCATCCAATGGGACAAATTAAAGGTATAATTTATGTCCAGTGATGAAAAATATGTTTGACAAAGGACTATTACAATTGTGCGGAACAACAAAAGTACAAAGAAAACACTGCATATGGCTGATTTTCAAACATCAGTTCTACCATTTAGGAGTACATAGCATAATCCAAGTATACTGAGAAATAGTACAAATAGGGCAGCTTTCCACTGCAAAGGTGACCAGTGTTCATTGTCATCCCATGTGTCGCAAATATGATGCTTTCAGGAGAAAGAAAACTGAAGGTATGTCAGGTCTGACTGATTCTTAGCACCAAGGAAAAAATAAGTAGGGTTATCCACGGGGGGCACCTGATGAAGTGCAGAACAATTAGACCAAGTGGTTTCATATACTAATTTGTAAATTCTTCCTATCATGCAAATATTTGCACTGATGTCAACAACTACAGAATTACCATTAATTAATCCAGATCCTAATGCTGATCTCAATGACATTGGTGGTCTCCATTCATCATCATGTTTCTCAAAAGCTGTGTTCTCTCCAAGGAGTCATATTAGGAGATAAATTACAATTATAAAATGGGGTGATGCTCTAAAGATTTTTTAAAAGCAAATGCTTTAAAGTAAAAAAAACCAAAACTAAATTGAATGGATTGTAGAGCCATCGCATTAAATTCACAAGTGTCCCGAGTAGCACATTCTGGAAAAGAGTCAAGGAAACAATACCTCAAAGAAGTGACTCATTCTTTTTATCAGATTATGTATCTACACTGGGAAAATGAGCACTGATTTCAACAATGTTAAAGTTATTGTTTTAGCTTTCATATTATGTGTTCTCCTGAAAAGCATAAATGTTTGAAGCTTAGCATTTTAAATCTTTTCCCTATTATTGAAAGTTTACTGTGTTCTTAATTAAAAGGAGCAAAAATGAATTTGATGGTCAACCCGCCAGGCCTGTCAGTGGTTTCAGATGACCAATTTAAAGGTTGATTTCATGCAAAAAGACCCTCAACAGAAACATCCAGAATAATGTTCAACCAAATGTCTGAATACCTCCTGGCTCAGTCAAGGTAACACACAAAATTAACCCTCACAGGTATTATTCTCTTTGTGTATCATTAGATTTAATTTGTTAAAATTTTGCTGAGAACTTTCATATGTATGTTCATTAGGAATTTGTCTGGTTTTGTCTGTTTTTGGTGAGAAGATAACACTGACCTTACACAATAAGTTGGGAATTGTTCTTTCCTCTTATGAGTAGAGTCATTATTATTTATGACTTAGGTGTTTGGTAGAATTCACTACTGAATTCATCTGTGTCCATATTTTTCTTTGAAAATTTTCAATGATGATTATAATTTCTTTAATTCCTCTAAGGCCATGCAAAGCATCTGTATCTTCCATGTGCTTTGTGTTTTTCAAGGACTATGTCCATTTTAAAGAAGTTGTTGAATTTATCAGTACAAAGTCTGTATGGACCTGGCCCTGCCTAAGACAGAGGCTTCGACAAGATGAGACAGTACCTGCAAGACAGTATTAGGGGAAATGTGTGCAAGAGAAAATGTGGAAGGAACTGGAAAAGCTTGGTGGCTTCTGCATCCTGCCTTTGAAAATCCAGAAGCTATGTAAAAAGTGAGCATCATGAAAGAGCCATGTTCTGAGAGGCTCAAGTCACATGGAGAGTCCTTAGAAGAAGGGATGCCATGCAGATAAAGAGAAGCCAAGGAGCCCAAGGCACTGGCTAGGAGAGGGAATGGTGCAGCCTTGAATGTGGGTCCTCTAGCCCTGGACTCTCCAACTGACACCACGAAAATGACAGAACTGTCAAGCCAAGCACTTCTTGAATTTCCTTACCCATAAAACTGCAGCAAAATGAAGTCATTCTTTTGGAAAAGCTCATTAAGCAGCAATAAATAACTGAAGGCAGAAAGGGGAAGAGAAAGAGTAGTTTCCAGTCGTCCACCTAGAAGCCAAGCACATCCAACCGCCAAAGTGGAATGTAAAGGGGATGCTGGTAGAGAATTCGATGAGAAGCTGCTATCTCGTTGGGTCCACATTAAGTATCTAGTGATGGGCCCAACACCACATCTGGTTGCCAGGGCTACAAGGCACAAAAAAAGAGCTGGACACAAAGTATAGGAGAAAAAGGATAAGCACTTTTGTGTTTGTCTGCTGCCACATCTAATCATGGCACATCAGAAAACAGTGACTTTTGCTTTATTTTTGCTTCTCAAATTTTTCACAAGCTCCTCTTTGAAAGATGAGACACTGTGCAGATAAAGAGAAGTCAAGGAGCCCAAGGCACTGATTAGGTGAGGGAATGACGCAGCCTTGAATGTAGGTCACTTAAGTGAACCCTACATGGAAGGAAGTACACAATGAAACATCGTTCCCAGTGTAAACATGTTAATAATGGGGTGATTCAGCACACATAGAATTTTTAGAATCCTCAAGTCCCCTAAAAATTCTTGCTGGGATTATATTTGGAAATATATTAAATTGAAAGATGTATTTGGGGATAATGCCTATTTTTGTTATTTTAAGTCTTCTGATCTATGGACACGGTAATATACTTTTTTTCTGTCCTGCTCTGTATGCATAGTGGCTCATCTGAGAATTCAAGTACTTCTGTATTTCATTTTTTAAATTAAATTTAATTTTTTTTGTGCGTGTGTTCCAAAAATATTGTTTATGCACCTCACCCAGTGCTCCATGCAATATGTGCCCTCCTTTATACCCACCACAAACTGCCCTTTTATTTTCAAGCCTGGCCTCCTGACCCTTTCCTCCATACTCTGTTTCTGGAATTTTTCTCAGTACATCTTAGAAATTCTAAATTTATTTTCCATGCTTTTTCAATTGTTCAATAAGTCTGTTTTATTTTGTTGACAACTTAAAATTAATTCTTTTTTATCTTAAAATGTATTTGTTTCATTCATACTTATCTTTTGTTCATCTTTTTCTTGTTCACTTACCACACACATTTTTCCTTCATTGAGTATCCAGATACACTTAAAGTCAATGTCAAACTGTTCCTAGAAAATCAATTTTAATGCAAGTAAATTCATGTTTTGATTCTTCATTCTGTTAGATGCCATTCTTATTGATAGATTTTTCTTTCTTTGGCTTTCAAGATCATTTGGAGGCTGAAGATTGTTTCCCTTTGCTTTGGACTCTTCCTGACTTCCTGTTTTGCCTCCAGCTATATGGTATCACCGGGGGAAGGCAAATCAAGTCCATCGGGATGCTCTTTGTTCTACCACTTACCTAAGCCGAGAGAATTCTATAAATTGTGTGTCCAGACACAGGATGCCTCCTTTTTGCTTTTTAAGCCTCTTCTCAGAGGTAGATGACCAATTTCTAGAACCTAATATCACGTAGTGATCTTGTGTTGGGTCTCCGTCCTGCATGGAATTCTTGTAGAAATCCCGACTGCAGAAGACTAAGGAACACTAACTACTAACTTCATTCTCAACCACTCCTACCTGTTCCTGATCCTGGAGCACACCGAGCCTGTAGATGCATCCCAGTTCCTATTCTCGTACATCTTCATAAAGATATCAAACTATGCCCTTCCTCTCATTACCCAGTGTTTTCACTTACCTGCTGCATTGTTTCTTAGGCTTCAATTTCTATTTATAAGCATTTTGGTTCAGTTCTTTTTTTTTTTAACACTTTCACTAATTATTAAGCCAGGGGGAGATTTATTTATACCAATGTTTGCCAATAAGTAGAATGTGTGGTTTCCACTCTTTCTCTACTTAAAATGAATCTGTAGTCATACTTCCCACTGTCTACTAAGCTTGTATCTAATATGAATCCATTTGGTTGAACTGGTCTCTAACATAAGAATCTGTAGAACTATAATCTTCAGAATGCATTGTTGATACCATTCTTTCTATCCCATTCCCACCAACAAGCCTTAATTTTCGGATTATGAACCTTCTCTTCTGTTACAGTCACCCCTTCCCACTAACATCTAATCCTTATTTCTGACACAGATGATTACTGGAACATGTTTTCTCTGTGTATGAAGAAAGGTGCTGTGTTGTGAGGACAGGAGAAATATTCTGGTTCACTAACAACACAGTAGCTATATAGTGATGGCAGCCTGTCCAATTTCCTTTATTTTTTAAAATTTTATTTACATTCTATTAGCCAATATATAGTACATCGTTAGTTTCAGATGCAGTGTCCAATAATTCATTGGTTGCATATAACACCCAGTGCTCATCACATCATGTGCCTTTTTTAATGTCCGTCACCCAGTTGCCTCATGCCTCCACCCACTGTCCAATTTTCTTAACCCAAAGGACAGACTGGGAGAAGTGCAGAGTGGGTATGGGCCACTCTTGTGTTTTGCATTCACTTCTATTGCTTTTACTTGAGTAATCCATTACGGTTAAAGTTATGTGAAATTCTTCCCAAATTCTGGTAATGGGTTAATTTATTACTCTAATTTATGGTGTTTCACAAGCGAGGAAAACTCACTTATGAGGAAGTTAGAAGAAAATATGCCAGTCATTTCAAAATGAAACAGCCCACAGATCTAAAGTAGTAACACACAAGGCCTGATGCACAGAGCTTCGTGGTGTAAACAAAGTTTTCCGAGGAGGGCATCTGCATAAACTACTATGGGGACAGTAAACCAATTGCCCTGATGAAAAGAGAGGCTTCAGTGAGCACTGCTGTATGCATTCTTATTTTTCTGCTTCTCTGAGAATCATTGGTTCTTTTCTTACTTAATTGAATTTCTATTTACTTCAACTGGTTCTTCTGATATTTTGTTACATATCCTTCTATGCAAGTACTGGAAAAAATTTACATCTATCCTACAAGGATCTCAGCTTTGTGTATTTTTCATGCTTTGGTCTTACATAGAAACTTGGTTTAACTTCTTGATCTTTCTCATTAATTTAATCAATATGTTTTATGTTACCTTAATGAAAGCCTGGGATGAATTTGGTAATGTCTATAAAATAGTCAATGGAGCTCTGTAAGTGTACATCTTGAGCTTATTTGTTCCGTTCCTCTCTCTGCCCTTCCAATTAAACTGTAAATTTTGTATTCTGCCCCAGAATTCAACTGCCTCCCCCCAGTACATTTTTAGAAATGTTATCTCCATTCCTGACACAGTGAAAAGCAAGCAATGCACCCAATTTCATAGAGAGCTGACATAACTTAAAGCCCTCCAAATGCTGTCTTTATTTTGGCGTTGGTTTCCGACAGGGTCTGCAGGGGCTGAAACATGAAATGCTTTCTGCAAATCTGCTGTCTTTTACGTCACTTAAGAAACTGCCTTCCAAGTTTTGAAACTCAATTTCTCCTATTGTCTTTGGCTCATGTGCAGTTTTGTTCATTCAAAGTTTGTACAGAAGAATCGAGCATTAGCATTCATGGCAATGACGGAATCACAGTGAGCTAACAGAGGTTGTAATTTAGCTGGCAAACAAACTGCAAGACAGGGATAGAAGACAATACCGATCCTTTTGGTCATAATCTTTCTTTGCTCTTGTAGTACTTTTTAGAAAAATCTTAGTCCCTACAAGCCCCTGCCTAGGGAAACATCTTACACATAGACAGCAGGGTTGGCTTTTAGTAGTAAGAGCTTTTTTTGTTGTTGTTAATTGAAGGTATTAAAAATTTTTTTTCTTGAAATATTTTCCATATGCGTGAGCTAGGTGAAAAGTAAGGCAGTTGATGTGATATATATCCAGTGAGTAAAAAATTGAAACCAATGGCATATAGGAGAAGGCAAGTCATCACCCAGAAAGGAAGAGTTAAAATGTAGGAATGTGTATAAAATACTGTAGTATCTTATCTTGCCCGTACAATGACATACCTCGTATGCTGATTGGAGAAGTGTAGTATTCATTAACCCCAAGTGAGTGAACACTGATCTTTCATTATTTTTGTCTTGCTTCCTATGTCATGTCCCAACTGTGCCAGGAATTAGTATCGAAGCACATTTTGAGAAGCTCAAACTTACATATGCCTTAGTGACTTACCTTCCTTTCCATGAATGGTATTGAGGGACACCAGCTGTGGACAGACACAGATGCCTCCTTACGCCCTGTTCTCACTGCTTATACTTCCCTTTCCCCACAAGACCTGCTCCCTGTCTGTCCTCCTTGCTAGAACCATCTAGAGATCCTAAGCTACTCCTCCACTCCAGGAAGTGGAGGGAAAAATGGGTATGGGCAGAGAGCAGAGCGTCTCTCTTCTGCTCTCCTCAGGGCCCTATTTTCTGAGAGGCTGTCCTTTTCCTCAAGGCCCAGAAGCAGCACCACTTACCCTGACTAAATATATGCATCCTGCCCACCTTTCCTCAGCCCACTAGAGTTTTTATTTAAAGTAACCAAACGAGGCATCTGGGTGGCTCAGTTGGTGAAGCAGCTGACTCTTGATTTTGGCTCAGGTCATGATTTCAGGATCCTTGCTCATGATCGAGCTCCTTGCTCAGTGGTGAGTCTGCTTGAGGATTCCCTCTGTCCTTCTTTGTCTACCCTCCCCCCACCCCTGCTCACTCTCTCTCTCTTTTTAAAATAAATAAATAAATCTTAAAAAAAAAAAAAAAGAAGAAGAAGAAAAGAAAAGAAGAGTGTGAGTCAGGGAACACACAGAGAAGATGCCTAGAATCTTGTATTTCTACTACAACATAAGTAAAATATATTCAGAATGCCCACGATCAGTCATGATAACCTGCACTGCCTCGGTTTTTCTAAAGGCTTTGTGAAGAAAGAGAGAGGGGAAAAAAGAGAAAGGAAAAAAAGCAGACAAGAGGGAGAGATTCTTTTTTTCCCTATTTATCTTTCTGTAGTAGTAGTGATAGTAGTTAATACCCTTATAAATCCTCAAGTGACCCGTTGTTCTTGCTTCAGGGTCTAGAATGTAGAAAAATCTATGAGACTGTCTGGTCCATAATAAGCTAGGCAAGGAAGGAACAGATAGGTCACTGGGTCTGATATTGGGAGCCTTCAGAAGTTAAAGTAAAGGAAGACGAGAGAGACAGACAGAGGGAGAGTAGACAATAAAGCAAAAGGATTTCTGGTTTATGCAAGCAAAGGGCTGAATTGCCCAATGCTTCCAAACCCACCTCCGTCTTTCCGAGATGAGGGTTGCCAGATAAAATAGAGGATACTCAGTTAAATTTAAATTTTAGGTAAAGAGCAAATTTTTTTTCCTCTAAATGTGTCTCAGATATTTTGGGGGGACATAGTTACACCAAATAATCATGGGTTTTTTATCCAAAATTCAACTTTAGTTGGGCATCCTATTTTTATTTGCTGTAACTGTCGCCCCTCCTGGTTGCTGTCTTATGTAGATCCAGTCCAGAGAGCTTAGTGTTCTGAGGTGTTTTGATATCTCAGGTCCTATCCTTCCAGTTATTGTACTGCTAAAAGCTTGTAGGGATATAGAGTGGTGTAATATTACATATATACTATGGTCTTAGTGTTCCCCCCCCCGCCCGCACATGTCTTCTTTCTACTTCTGTGTCCTTCCCTCCATGTAAAATATATTATCTTGAGTTATAAAAAAGATATGGAAGATTAAAAATAGTCAAAATCTTGACTTCTGAAACCCTAATGAGTTGAAGGGTTAAACAATTATTTTGAAAAGAATATAGACACACACACAAAATTGCCTGATTGAAGCAGCTGGAGAACAGAATCACAGGGAAAGCAGACATTTCTGTCCCAGCAGCCCTGGAAGGTATCTCAACACCCCCACACCATACCAGCAAACTGCAGCTATGAACCTCAAGGCACCAGTGGATGCAAAGGGGTAACTTTGTGGTATAACTAAGTATAATTTCATTTGGGGGGCCCCAGTCCACGGGGTTGGTTAATATTGTAAGCTCATCTAGTTCACAATAATTCATATGCATTTTAGGGCACTGGATTTAACTTATTTTATGAATGGTATATAGTTATCAGCTATGTAACAGCAGAATGAATGGAAACTTGTCCCAATCACCAGTACCTATTGCTATTGGCATCCCAGGTCCCCACTGATCCCTGTTTGGGCACCTCCCCCTGAGCACAAAACTCCCAGTCTTGGCATCTGTTCACATTCTCTGCAACTCCAGGTGCTTTTCTTTTCAAGGCAATGCTGAAGTGCTGAGAATCTTGAGGCTGGTTTGAACCCTTGACTCAGAAAGTGCCCGGGCATTTTTGATCTGTTTCTCCAGAACCACACTGAATCCGGGCTCACTATGAAACTTGCTATCTTCCCAGTCACCACCCCAAATGCAAGTCAGGGGTATTTTCTGTCCCTGGAACCTCAGCCTTCTCAGAGGGTTCTGCGGGGTTCTGTCTCTGAGGAGTGGACACGTACAACACGTTTTCTCAGGGATCCGCTATCTTCCGGCACTCTGAATTCCACGGTTGACTTTGAGCCCTGGGGAACATTTGGCAATGTCTGGAGATACTTTCAGTTGTCAAAAGTAGACAAGCATACTAGTTTCCAGTGTACCGATGCCCACAATATTCTTAAACATCCTATGATGCTTAGGATGGTTCCCACCTCCTTACCGCTATCACAAAAAAAGAGTGACTCATCCCAAAATTTCAGTAGTGCTGAGGTTGAAATATTCTGCTTTAAAACTGTGTGAAAGGATCACACAATGCTGATGAATTCTGTGACTCCTGTAATACACCACTCACTGCTGAAGTTTACAATCATAAACCTCAGATGTGAGATACGATGCTATGGGCCAGATACGTGATACTGTTGCCAGTCAGAATCTAAAGGAAATAAATCCTTCTTCAAGGCACTTTAGAAGTGCCATTTTGGTTGCAATCAAAGTTCACAATGCTCCACAGGCTACAACTGTTATTTTGTTATGTAAAGAAGGTTATTACTGAACTGCAAGTAAGAAAATATGACTGGTAGATAAAACTTATTTTAATGGATGTGAGTTCACTTATGTTTGCCTTTAATGTATGGCACTGATTAGGTAGTTTTCTACTAACATCTCAGTAATGATAGCATTAGACGCCTCTACCTCCTAACTTCAAACTAAAGTAATTGAAGCGAAGAAAGCAGACAGAAGTACTCTGATGCTACGGTTCAGTGATAAGCGGCCATCTCCCAGACCTTCCCCTAAATGTAATACAAATCCTTCAGCCCTCAATAAATGAAAGTGCCAAAAAAGAAAAAGAAAACTTACCTTGAAGAAATCTTAATGAGAACTTCCTAATGATAAGATCTGTTACCAACATACATGTCCTCATAATAAAAATAAATTTTCTGTGCACAGTTCAAGATTTTATTACTTTGTTGAATAACATTTAAATATTTTAGATTTTGTCAAGTTCCCTTCATAGACATTTATAATAATAAGAGCTGCTGTTCATATTTGGGAGAGTAATAAAAATGCATAGTTTCTATAAAATCGTTTTAAGTTTTTCATATATATAAATAAATGATAAACGTATACTTCTTTTAAAAATCCCTCTGGAGGAAATATATATATATGTATGTGTATGTGTGTATATATATATATATATATTATTCTCCAAGAAATGTATTAATGCAATTTAGTAGACTCAATTGTAAGCTTGCAAGTTTTAGTTCTTTGGACAAAACACTTTTTTTCTCCACGCCTCGTTTTCCTGACTGGCTAAATAAAAGTAATGGCAACTGACTTTCTCTCACGGATATTTCAAAGAGCACTAAAATATTTCCAAGGGATTCAACACCACAGATTGTCATATATCCTGTTATTTAGTGACACAAGAGCCAAGATGGAAATTAGAATCAGAGGGAGCCCAGAGCTACTCCACAAAAACTTCTGACCTTGAGGTGCAAAGAAGAGGTGCGCTCATTCTGCGGCATTGCCAAGGGCAAGCCTGGATGGCAGCAAGGAAGTGACATTTCCATACAGCCCGCCCTGCTGAGACATGCATTCTAAACAAATTCTTGTGTTTGATCTGTAGATTTGGCTTTCTGGTAGAACCTCCAACATACACCATCCAGCCACCAAAGGCAACTCCAAATGAGCATAAATTGAGTAAAAATTGGATGTAACTTCCGAGTCATGCTTTTATTAGTTACTTCTCAAAACCAGATTGTCATGCCTAAATTTCCCCTACATAGAAATTCTAGAACCTTCTACAGATCCTCCAGCAACACCATTATCTCATTACCACCATGATCTCTTTTGTATCCCTTACTGAAGGGATGCAAAAGAGTTGTGTGGTTGTTAGAGTATCTATAAACTGGTTGGTTGGCCAAGCTATGTCACGTCCCCTAAATAGTACATGTTATCCCCCTGCAAGACAGTAGAATGACACATAGCATCCTGTTCATGCCTGTGTTGTAATCAAAGGGGGATTCTCCAGCTGTGGTCTAACCTCACACTCCTCATTACCTTTGTCAATGAGAGCTTAAGGCAGCTTGATCCTCGTCATTTTCCCACCCTCACCAACTCTATCCCAGCAAGAACAGAAGAGAGTCAAGTTCATTGCAGAGTTTTCATAGCTGCCTCTCCTTTTGAGGGAGGATGATTTTGTCATTTTCTGAGGTCAAAGGAATTACAGAATTTCATAGTGAGAGAACGAATCATTTTTGTTCTTACTTGGCTGAAGGACAAAGCTTATGACTGTTGTTTAAAATTCTGTTGTATCCAATACATACAGCAATCTGTTTGCTACAAAAGTGCTCATTTTTCAGTTGATGGCCCATATGGTTACAGACCCCGATAAAAATAAGGGGCTAAACTGGGATTCAAATACTTTACCTTAATATTCATTAAGCTGCTCATTAGGTATTCCTATGGGTTGCCTAAAAGTATAAACACCCTTACAGATAAAATTATTCCAATCCTGACGAATCCATTCACCGTACTGCATGTGGGAAAAATCCCCAAAACTGGGGAAATAAAAGGAGCTTTATAATAAAAATACTGTTTTTGAGGCCAGAATAGTCATATTAATTATGCAACCAGTGCTACTTTGCTTAAATTACCTCAGCCTCTGCATTTGAAGAGCCTTATTAAATAGTTATGTCCCTGTATATTTAAAGAAAGAGAGTTTTATTCATTTGATTAAACTATTTTTATTGTGTAGGATTGCAGTACCATAATCCTAGGTATTAAATGTCTCCTTCCACCTACCCTCTTCTTTTCTACCTCCCTAGCAAGGAAGAAAAAGAAGAAAATGAGTATTACTTTAGCTACACAATCTTGCCAAGCAAAGTAAATACAAGAAATTTCTAGAGGTTCTTTTTAAAAAAAGGCAGAGAGGGGAATCAATATAAAATTGCCAACAGCTTCCTGACGAAAGTTCCTCATAAGTACTTCAGCCTCCCTGTATTTGTTTAAAGCCATTCTGAATACCATCCATATTCTTCACTTGCAGTGTGAATTAGTTTTAGCTGACAAAGTGAAGGTCTGCACTCCTCCCCAGTTCTCATCAGACAAGCAAGTTATACCTTCCAGAGGAAGAAACTGAGGTTGCTCTTCATTCTCTTTTGCTACTTTGGTGGCTCTAAGAAATTAGTTCTCTTGCCTTGGAACAAGTTCTTTTCAAGAGAAAAGCCCCTTCAAGTCCCTATAAAGATGGTCACTCTAAAATGCATTACTTGTATTAAAAGCCAAGAATGTTAGAGACATATGCAAAGCTCAGCTAACATTTGGCTTTTTATGAATCCCTTCTTTTCTGTGGGTGATTTGAAGCTTAGTTATTACAATGTCACCAATTCCTTTCAGGAGCTTCTTGAGATGGGAGTGTGAAACCCTCCCCGGCCTTTGGAGCAGGAAAGAGCTCATTAAAATGGGAGAGGAAGATGGCAGATCATCCTTGGACCTTCCTTGATATGATCTGACAAAACGAACTGTGGAGTTACGTTACAATGTAATGCCTCCTACAGAGAGGCCAACGATACCATCTTGACTACTCCATATTGGGACACATCAGCTTGAGGCTAATGAAACTCAAAGCAATGGGGCCTATTTCTATTGAGCATTTGATTAATCATCAGGTCACGTCAAAAATAATATTAAATAACCTTAGGGATAAATATTCAGTCGTTGTACAGGAGCTGCAAAAATGAACTCTGTGTATTTTTCTCTAGTGATTAAAGAAATATCCCGAGTCAATTCAACTCCCTCTTTTTGATAAGTTACTCAAGAGATAAAGGAGTAATTTCTTTTTTTTTTTTTAAGAAAGAAAATCATATAGTAGGAGGGAAATTTTAACTTAATGTTCTACTGGGGACTGATGGAGATTTAGACAATGCCAGCATTGTAGAATATTAAAAATAATATTTAATATTTAGGTATGAAATACATTAGACAATCATTTTTTTTTCAGCAAAGTGTCTTTCAGGTTGTTTTGAATGTTTAAAATGTTAATTTTAAAATCAATTTATTTAACTTTTTTGGAGTATATGGAATGCAAACTAATTCAACATAGAAGGAAGGCTAAAAGCAGGAGTGTCATCAAAGGGGTAATGGGCCGACCCACTGGTTCAGAAGGAAAACTATACGACAGAAAATAAAGTTAGCAAACCTAGCTATTCTGGAATATTTTCTGTAAAAAAAGGTCCAAAGAACTTATAATTAACTTATGTGTTTTGGGTGAAATAACCCACTTCCACATCCTTTGTCCTGTTTTTAGTGTGAGCAGTGGGAGAGACGGGATTTAGTGGAAATGGCCAGTACCTAAAGCCTCAACTCATTTTTAAAAGGATTGGTAAACTTCAGAAGTGTTAGGAGCTCACAGAGATGTCAAGGGATTAAAAAATTACATGATATGGAACACTAGGATAGTAACCGATTATGGTTTAAACCATTGAGACAATCCAAAGCTTCTTTTTCTTTTTCAAGGGGAAAAAAAAAAAAAAAAAAGAAGAAGATTCAGCACCTAATCTCTTTTACCATTTACACTTGGGTTAATAGGTGATGGCCTTCTATTTGTGTGAAAATATAAATTTAAGTTTTTAAAGTTCATATGATGTGCAACTTTGTTTCCTGTACGTCTGGTATTTAAAAAGTTCATAGCTTTCTCTTCAGCCAACAGTTTAGAATATCTGTACTAAAAGCTCTCCTCAGAATATTCAATTATTAATTAATTATGATCTAGCTTTTCTCACAGGTTCATTTAAGAAATTAGATACTTAAGAGTCAGTCTAATGGCCGTATTAGCTATGTATTCAACTCCATTAGTGAATTAGAGGAGACAAGTAGAAATCAAAGTGTTCCTGAACCAGGTTTTCTCAACTGCTACAAAAATGCTTGTCCCTATTATAAAAATGTTTCATACATGCATTATTTATTTGAACAGCATTCATGTCTTTGTGAAAATCAGAATTGAAGACATTAGCCATTGTGTTATCAAAGGTCTCTCAGATAACCACCACCCTCCTTACCTTGGTTAGTTTTTTGGGGAAAAAACAAGCTGTATCTTGGTAAATCAAATTCTGTGATGGAGACCAATGTGTTCTCTTTTAACCTTGGCTTCCAAAAGAGTTACAAGCTAATTTAGTGTTAATCTGCTCATGCCCAGCACACATTTACATCCATCTTTGTTCCTTTCAACGTGCCCTTTAGGGGCACCTGGGTGGCTCAGCTGGTTAAGCCTCTGCCTTAGATCAGGTCTTGGGATGGAGCCCAGAGCTCACATAGGGCTTCCTGCTTAGCAGAGAGTCTGTTCATCCCTCTCCCTCTGCCCTTCCCCCACTGGTACTCTCTCTCTCAAAAAAGTAAATAAATTCTTTTTTAAAAAGATTTTATTTATTTATTTGACAGAAAGAGACACAGCTAGAGAGGGAACACAAGCAGGAGGAGTGGGAGAGGGAAAAGCAGACTTGCCGTAGTGCAGGGATCCCGATGCGGGGCTCCATCCCAGGACCCTGGAATCACGACCTGAGCCAAAGGCAGGTGCTTAATGGCTGAGCCACCCGGGTGCCCCTCAAATAAATAAATAAAATCTTTAAAAAAAGAAAACCACCACAACAACAGAACACATGACCTCTAATCTCTTTTTGAAACCCATTTATTAAGAAATAATTTAAATACAAGAAAATGTACTCATTTTTTAATTGTATACTTTGATATTTTTGACAAATATATACAACCCTATGATCACAACCAAGATACAGAACATCAAAGTTTCCTCAAAAATTTGATTTGTGCACCTTTATTTTCAATTGCCCTACCCCAGTTTCAAGCAATCTGTTTCCGGTCACTCAAATTTACTTTGCCCATTTTAGAATTTCATATATTTGGAAATATACAGGTATTTCTTTGGATCTGGCTTCTTTTGCTTAGAAACTTTTTTTTTTCTTTTTAAGATTTTATTTATTTGACAGAGAGAGAGACAGTGTGAGAGGGAACACAAGCAGGGGGACTAGGAGAGGGAAAGCAGGCCTCCCGCCAAGCAGGGAGCCCGATGCGGGGCTTGATCCCAGGACGCTGGGATCATGACCTAAGCCAAAGGCAGATGCTTAATGACTGAGCCACCCAGGCGCCCCTAGAAACATATTTTTAAAATTTCAACCATACTCCTTTCATTTTTCCAAGTGAAATGTCTGTGATTTTTCCTTAAATGTATTCCCCAGTAGGTAATGAGGCCTTCTTCTTCTTCTTTTTTTTGGGGGGGGGGGGGCTGGCTTTTATGACTTTTTTTTCCCTTATCACTACTTTTCAGAAATTTGATATGCTAGGCACTGGTGTGTGGTTTTGTCTTTATTCTGCCTAGGTCACTGATCTTGGTTTTGTGAGTTTATCGTTTTGTTTTTAAAGGAAACTTCTGGTTATTATTTATTTAATGGTTTGGTTTGGTTTGGTCTTTTTGCTGTTTTTGTTTTTTTGTTGTTGTTTTGTTTTGTTTTTTACTTTATCTTGTGGGACTCCATTTTCTGTGTGTTATTTCTCATAGATCACTTTACTAAAGCTTTATTCAAAAATTTTTTAAGTATTTTTTTCTCTCTGCTTGAGTTTTGCTAGATTTTATGGCAATGGTTAAAAGTTTGCCTGTCTTTTCATCGCACTCTCTAATCTGCTATTAATCCCATCCAGAAGAAAATCTTCATTTCGGATATTATAACTTTCTCCTTTAGAAAATTCATTTGCTCTGTCCCTTACCACCACAAACAAGTCTACCTTGCTCTTCCGTGTGTTCATGTCTTTCTTTAAATTCTTGGCAAGTTGCTTGTTCTTACTCAGTAGTTTCAGCCTCCCTGCATTTCTAGGAATGTTTTCAAGAGACTAATTTTTTCTCCTGGCTGTGAGCTATATTTTCCTTTTTTTTTTTTTTTTTTGGATAGATCTGGCAATTTGTATTCAATTCTGAACATTGTATATGTTAAGGTGATAAGTGTCTCCATATTGTTTTCTTCCTTCAAAGAATTTTGAATTTCATTTTATCTGTTAAACTACTTGAAGTTCCTCTTGATTATTTTAAAACGTGTTTTTAAAATTTGTTAGGGTGGAACTAAACTATACTTAAAAGCTAGGTGTTACTACCACTGTGTTACATTTCTGGGACCTCTACTGAATGAAGTTGATCGTCAAGGTCACGCCACTGTGTCTGGTCAGAACTCACACAGCACTCAGTCCTAGATGAAGTCTGGAATTTGTTCTGCTGGCAGTTCGTGGTAGTTTATCTCGTCTCATGGAGTTTCCCTACACGTATATGGATTAATATTCAGCAACAGACTCAAGGAGATCATGCAGATTTCTGGGGTGCCATTTCTGTGTGGCTCTCTCTACCATCTACCAGACATCCCCACTGTATCAACCCCGAAACACTGATTTCTATCTTGTTGTCTGTAGAATTTGTGTTTGGTTCGTGTTCTCTTCCTTGCACTGTGAACCAAAACATGCTTCCAGGCATAGAGTCACGGTGTTTGTAGGGCCCATCTAGGCTGTTACTCTTTTCTCAGGGACCAAAGTCCACTGCCTGTTGATGAGTATCTGAAAACAGTCGTTGCACACATTGTCCAATTTTCTAGTTGTCTTTTAGCTAGAGGGCAACTCAACTACCAGTTAGCCTGTCATGATAGAAGTGGAAGTCAGCAGTCTGTTTTATTATTAGAATTTCTTTAGTTATGCTATATTTAGTCATTTAAGCCACATCATATAGTTTTGGGATACAACTATATAGTCTATATAAATCCATAAAAAATATTCTAAGGAAATGGAAAAACATATTTTTGACCCAGAGACCTAACAGCATTTGTTTATCCCTTCACTTTCATAAACTTTTTGGTGACCACTTGTGTTTTAATTCCCTTAAGAGCCCAGCAGATGGACAGAAAAGGAGATTCAGACTTGACAAAAAGACAATTTCTTATTTTTCAGATGAGGATATATTAAAAGTGTATCCCACGGAACTTTTGGAGTCGGCGTCCCTTGGAGCTCTTAAGCGGGAAATAGACATCAAATGCTTTAGACACTCATTTACCCGAAAACAGGAGGGGCTTTCCAGTGCTGTGATTCTTTAACTGCAAAATATTCAACAAATTTTGAACTTTCATGTGGTTTTACTACCACAGAAATGGTAAAATGTTATTTTTGCCAAACTTAATAAGAAAATGTATCTTTTCAAATATAAGTCATGAACAATATTTTAATTATGTAAGTCTAAGATAATTGGAATTTTCTTTCATAAAATAATTGTATCACCTATACTTGAGTCCTCACACCCTTTCTCATACCTCTGAATAAGTCAGATATGGCCTAAAGGCAACAGGACTAGAAAGGGGGAGAGTGGCCAGAGTCTGGAAGTAGGTATTGTTGGCAAATAAAACCTAAGGGTCACTTCTACAAATAGAGTTTTAAGTGATATTGTTTACAGAGTACCATCAATAGGTATACATTTTCTTTTTTTTAATGGATTTATTTCTCACATTATTTCAGTTATACATGATGTCCTAGACAAATAACCTATAGTTAACATTACCCAATCTGGCAGAACAACTTGCTCAGAGTCAAGAAGGAAGTAGGTTTGGTGACATCTTCCATGGAATTCCCACAGGAAATTTCCTTTTCACAGATATTTTATACAACACTGAAGAGGCCTACTCAGACCTCTTTGTCAACTTGCTAAATCTCTTGATAAAAATCTGGTTGAACATATGGCATTGGGGTGTCTGTGATGTTTGTACAATTGGCTTCTTTTTGTCATTCAGAAATCAGCTTAATTCTGACTTCTCCAAAAGAGCTTTTTCAAACTGCCAAGGTAAAGTACTCATTCTATATAACATCTCTTCATTCTAACCCTCTCCCTGGAACTTACCGTTATCCAATATTTTAGTTTGTTTGTTTACATCCTTCCTTCCGTATTTAGTTACATATAGTCACCCGTCCTCAGTCCCATCCTATACTCAAAAGAAATGTTCAACACTTGAAGGCAGCATCTTGTTCTGTGTTCACTTTTGTATCTGTAACATTTATAACAGTCCCTGATAAGAATAAAGGACTCAATGACTATTTGCTCAATTGTGAAATGGATAAAACATGGTTATCAGGGAGGTAATAGGGACGGTGAGTTCATCTCATAGACAAGAATAAAGAGGACTGGAACATGGCAGTAATCATTGTTTTTCTTTTGTTTAATTGCTACTACATGTTTTTCAGTATTCATTTTATGATTGGACATGAAAATCATAACTGAAAATTAGAGTTGTTCTCATGGGTTGTTATAATATTTAACTTTATAATAATTAAATTAGGATGATTGGAGTAGGGAAGACTGAATATGGGTCTTAGAAATAAGTCTATCTGGGCAATCAGGAAACAGTGTTTAGGTGATAAGCTTTTCAAGAAATAAATTGCAAGTGCACAAAGCATGTGCTACTATGCCGTTCTTATACAAAGCAATGAGCAAATTGAAAACATCAAGGGCATTATGTGAGAGACATCAACATGCCCTGAGAGGCAGGCAGGGAGATCAAGATAGCAACAAAACAAAACAAGGTTTTGGAGGAAGACAAAAGAACTAGACAAGTCCTACTTCTCAAGAACTGGGACAACTAAGTACTTCCATTTGGCTGCAAGCCCATAGCAACTGACTCCCCCAAAGTTGAGCGAGGGCTAGCAAAGTTGAGTTAGATTTTTTAAGAATAGGTTCTGGAATGAAATGAGGGTTTGCATGTTTACTTGCAAGATAATTTTGACCCACTACTTTAGTTTTCCAAACCTGAGTTTACTCATTGCTAAAATGGAATGACATCTACCTCTTTAGGTTGTTAGAAGAATTAAGTATCCTTAATTATCCTTAAAGGATTATTAATTGTTAATTATCCTTAAAGGACGCAGCCCAGAACGAGTGGGGTGGTGACTACTACACAAAATGTTACTCTAATGATTATTTCAGGCCACAGTCAGCCTCAAGGACTGAAGTAGGTTGGAGGCAGCCCATTTGTATCCTATTGGGCAGCAGTGGGGAGATAAAACTGCAGAATGGGGTCTCCTCTAACATACTTTGGACTGCATCCTTATTTAAGGACTCTAGGATGATTTTGGCTAAGACCTTCATGCTTCATGGAGAAAAGGTCCAATGCAGAATGTGAACTCATACATTAAGCTATTTCATTTTTCAATTATTGATCACTATAAAAGTTGCAAAAGGGACATGACTGAAGATCAGAATGTAAACACTATCCATTAAAATAATTTGACATAGAACTGTATTTCTACAGGTTCGTTTGAAGCCAAGAATTTTAGGCATTGGCAGACCTTGGAAAGAAATCTTTTACCTATTAAGAGACATCATATAGTGGATTTTGGGATGTTTTGGTTTAGCACCAAGATTTCATTACTCTAGGATGTGGGATACAAATAATTATCATCTTTCAAACTATTGCATAGCATTATTTCTTCTTCAGTGGCGACCGCTGAATAAAAGATAGCTCTATATAACGAAAAAATAAATTTAAACCAAAACCAGAGATCATTGAGTTCTGATCAAAAGTTACTTTTTAAACAATAAGGTGGTACTCAATATTTTCCTCAGGGAATTTACGAAAACACAATTCCATATGGTGATCCAAGAAAGAATTTCAAGTTTATTGAGAATGTTCTGAGCATCACAATTTTTCACTTCAAGTAAGAAAGAGAAGGAATTACTCAGTTTTAAATAATTCTATAATTTAAAGGAGAAAAAGAATAGTAATTATCAAAATCACCTGAACATTTCTTTAAAATGTGAAAATAAACATATTTCTTGATAACATACTATCAACAGGGCATTTTCTACTTTGAAACAAAAAAACCATAAGGCACAATTAAAGGAAATGATGTACTCATTAAAAGTGATAGAATAGCACTTTCCTTTTTTGTTTTGAATATGTTTCATGGCATGAATTAAGGATTCTTGATATCAGGGTTCAGGGGAAACTGTTTTGTGTGTGCAAAAGATAACATACCTATGCTGATTATCTGCTTTCTCAGCTTTCAGAGAACGTTATTATCATTAAAAACACTGCCTTATATGTCTAAATGGCAGTATGGGAGTTGCTCATTAGCAAATGACTGATTTTGTTATTGTAACAATTCAGAGACAATCCAAGACATTTCTTAGAGGATGTGTCAAAGTTTTCTTTTAGAATGATTAAGAATGATTGGAACACCTGAAGTCCCCTGGCCTGGAAGCCCTCCACAGTGACCTATATTTGCGAAAAGGAAGCACAGTTAGAGACACTAGTGTCTTCTCCGTGAAGACATTTTCAGTATTTCTCCAAGTGGGTGTTTCAGCAGCAGCTGATGGAAACATGAATTTTCAGACACATTCAGCAGAGAGAAATGAGATATTTTGACTGAGATATATTATCCTGTCCTGCTTTGTAGCAAAAAGGCAGTAAAGTGTTTCTGCAGGGTCAAGTAACTGAGAAGTCATCAGCTAGTGGAAGGCAAGGCATTCATGCAGCAACATAATAGAGTGGACAGAATGTGAATTAGGCAGAAGTCAAGGATTACAAAGGGGAAAAAGAAAAGCAACAGTCCACAAAACAGAAGGCCTAGCGCCCTGCGCACGTGGCTCACGTTACAAAAGAATATTTTACTACCATAGATTCAGAACCAGCCAAAGTATACAGCTATAAAGGTGTCCTGCTGGAAGAAGGCGCTATCGCTTAATTTGCTCTCCTTCGGGAGGACCTGGTGATTTCTAAATGAATTTGCAAAATGAGAAGAATGTCCTTTGGGATGGCCTTCAGTACTTGCAAAAAAAAAAAAAAAAAAATCTATGTTGCTTCAAGGAGAGATCCTCTCTGAGACAGATGCAGCTTGTCAATTCGTAGCTACTGGTATAAAGCACAGATCACTAGGGCAACACCCAGAAACCTGACCTTTGGGAATGCTAGTGTTCACTACAATGCAAACTCCTTCATTGGCTGTGGTTTTTGTTCCCCTTTTATTCTCCCTGGTTTCTCATTTACACAGTGAACATTGATGAGCATTTAATGTATGCCAAGACCTATGCTGGGGATTCAGATTTGAAAGACACCTCTCCCTATAGGAAGTTTCGAAGAGAATTGTAGAAAATGAAGCCGTATCACTGTTCTCATGTAGAAAGTGCATTGGTAAATTGTGCCATAAGGTGTTAAAAAAAAAAAGAAAGAGGAAAAAGGAATAATGCTACTCATGGTACAATTGTGATTCTACTGCTGATTCAGTTGCTTATGTTACTGCTCTGGTCTTAGATTATAATTTTATAGAAGGGAGCAAAATAAAGACAGGATCGTTTTTCTTTATTTTTGAAAACTTTAACACAATAAATGAGGTAGTCTGCTCTTTCATGTGGAGAAACTCAAATCTTTGGTAAAGCGCCCTTTAAAAAGAATAGCATGTATATGGCTTTGAACTTGATTTTGGTAGCATGGATCTAATTCACAAGAATATTACGAAAGTGCACAGGGAATAAACTACAGTGTTCTTTTTAGCTTTTAAAAAGACATTGCCAAGGTGATTTACATAATGGAAATTCTGTATTTATAACTACAGATGTGCCACAAAATTCAGGCGAGCAGCCAGACTGTCAAAACTCTCAGCAGTTTCATGAAAAGAAAGGTTTGCCCAAATCGTCACTGGCTCCCACATAAATAAAGCTGTTTTGGGAAACAGAGAAAAATAGATGGGAGGTCTTTACATTTTAAAGCACCTGCAGAGAAACAAAGGACTATAAAAAGATAAATAAAAAGATGGTCAAATAGAACATGTGAAGACCAAAAAAATTAAATAATTTACTGCTACAAGCCTTTAATATTTAGAAAGGTTGGAAGATTTTTGTGAGATATTTTGGATTGCTTTATTTAGAAATCAATTGAAGGTGTTATTAAGAAATATAAGCTCTTTAACCTGTAATAATTGGAGTTTTATTTGTGGTCTTGGCAACTTTAATGCCTACACATTATGGATATGATTCCACACATGCAATATTTTTAAAAAGCATATTGAAGTTCTTTCATTCGCCAAATACAAATTGATTGTAGTGTCTAAGTCTCTTTCTTTCTTTTTTTCTTTTTTTCTTTCTTTTCCCAGTTCATTCAGTCTTCAATGCCATTTCTAAAAAAAATAAGAAAGCTTTAAGATACAGAGTTCACTGAATGGACAGTAAAAACAATCTCTTAGAGTTCTGACACACTTTTACTTTTATCTTAAATAAAAATAAGAGGAGTTTAACATTCAGTTACATATTTTAACGATCATTTTCAATGTGCTAAGGAATCAAATTTTTTAGTTCTTCTTCAGTATATTGAAAAGAAGAATGAAAAATAGACCAATCTTAGTAAAGTATTATTTTTCATTTTGGAAAAATAAGTCCCTATCATACGTGTTGTGAGTTAAGTTTTGTCTCTGATAAAAAGGCATGTTGGTGTCCTAACCCCCAAATAACTCAGAATGTGACCTTACTTGGAAAAAGAGTCATTGCAGATGTAATTAGTTGATTTAAGATGAGGTTGTATTGGAGTGGGATGGGATTTTAATCTACTATGACTGGTGTCTATAGAAGAGGGAAGGTGGCTTTATTAGAACTGAGAAACCTCTGTGAAGGCACATGACATGCAGACACCAGGATAAGATGGTCATGTGATGATGGAGGCAGGGAATGGAGCTATGCTTCCACAAGTCAAGGAATGTGTGGAATTATCAGAAGTTGGAAAATGTGAAGAAGGTTACTCTCCTAGGGACTTTGGGGAGAGGACACACTGCCGATACCTTAGTTTTGGTCTCCAGAGCTGTAAGACAATAAATTTTCATTGTTTTTAGCTACCCAGTTTGAAGTCATTTGTTACAGTAACCTAGGAAACTAATACAGTGAACATGACAGGCTTTCAAATTTTATTAATATGGCCATTCAAGAAGATATTCCTTGGAGATCTGATATACCAGCCCAAGAACACACAGACAACAGGAGTTTTCTCCTCAACCATCCATGAGCAATTATGTGGCTGGGATCCCCATTAATCAAATAAGTAACTATTTATCTTTCTTTCTTTCTTTTTTCTTTTAGAGGTAACCATACACATCTTTTCCTATTTTTCCTTTTTTTATCTCTCCATATTTTTTTTCCTTATTTGCCAGTATCATTATCATCTTTGCTGTCACAAGGCTTGATTGAGTCTTATCTTTGTTAACACTGTGTTAATTGATAGTTCCAAAATCATATGGTCATCATGACCTTAAATAAGATGTATAACCGAATAGTAGGATGTTAATTTCCCATCCCTACCACCAAAGTATTTGTAGGTGAATTCTTAAGCATGCAAATGAGGTAAGTATAATCATTTCACTTGCTCATATTACGTTACTCTCAAATCGATAAAATTTTTCATTTTGGTAGGAAAGAAAAAAACGCAATGCTGTTTTCTTAAGTGTCTGCTTACCAAAAGTTTAATATTGTACTTAATAAGCTGTTCCAATATGCCTAAACTGAAAGCCTTCATTAATCAGCTCTGTGCTTGTTGACCTCTTTTGCCTGGTGAGGAGAATAGAGTTTCTCTGAGATAATTGGTGTAGTTCCAAGGGATAAAACAGCCCTACCTACTGAGGAATGCATTTGTTGGTATGCAACTAAATTGCTTTAACAAAGACACCCCCAAATGAAAGGTTTTAGACAAGCATTTTATTTTGGGGTGCCTGAGTGGCTTAGCTGGTTGAGCATCTTACTCTTGATTTTGGCTCAGGTGGTGATCTCAGGGTCCTGAGATCAAGCTCTGCATTGGGCTCCATGCTCAGCAGGGAGTCTGCTTGAGATTCTCTCCTTCTCCTTCTGTCCCTCCCCCCACTTGCACATGCTTGCTCTCTCTCTCTTTCTGAAATAAATAAATGAATCTTTTTAAAAAAGCAGTTTGTTTCTCACTCATATCACTTTTGCAGTAAGTTGTGTAGATTGGCAGAAAACTGTGGTCATGCAGTCACTCAGGACTCAGGTTCTTCTCATATGTTTTATTTTCCACCTTCTAATGCATTGTCTGAATGTCCAAAGCTATATTCCTTACAACAGACAGAGGAAAAGATGTGGAGGAACATTTGTCCAGTTTTCTAACATTCAGAACCAGAATTAAAACTCCTCTCTTATGCTCACATTTCCCTGCCCAAAATTTATTTATATGACTCCTATAACCCACATAACTAAATTAGCCTCAAGAGGTTCTAAGATATATAGTCTTTCCCTGGGAATATATATAGGGCATATATACTTGCTACAGAGGTTACTAGCAAACTTTGCAAATTTTAGCACTTATTATTTTCGTTGCATTTTATTAGATGAATCACTTCCTAAGAAGTGTTTCATGCAATGTTTACATTTTGAAAATCAAATTAAATTTATATTGATTCAGGATTTTGTTAGCTGTTTTTTTATTTCTTTTTTTTTCCCCAAGTAATTTATGATATCCCTAAGAGTTCTCTGGGGTTTCACAAAAATAGGTTTGGAAATCATTGCTCTGAAAGAATTAAAATTACAGTTATGATAGACACATTCTTTCACATTCAGGCAGGAAAAGATAACAGCCATCATCCAGGCTCCTAAATCCCTCCACTGTATTTTCAGAGATCTCGTCATGGAGTATTTCTCTGAAGCATCAGGCTATATGAAACCATTTTTCAGGTAAGATAAAATCATCCAAACTTTGGTTATATTAACAGCACTGAGCTACGGCAAGAAACTTAATCATCGAAGAGATTCAATTGTGTTATTTACACTCTATTTACCAAAACAAGGATGGAGATTGTACTGTTTCAGAAAATAAAATAGTCTACCAGAAAGAAAAATAAACAAACAAACAACTATTTCAAGGTAACTCTTAACCTGAAACTTAAGTTTGTTAGCATTTCCCCTGTGGAAAATGTCCAAGCATATTCGCTTGCCCTTATTCCTTCAAGTGTGAGCAGGTCGGACTTTCTCCATGGCTAGCATCTGCATTTCTTTGTTTGGGTACTTTGTCTGGATTCCTAAACCCATTCTGTCTTTAGCCAAACAAGCCCATAGGGCAGCACTCACAAATGAGTGTCCCAGCAGCCTTCCTCTGGGATAGTATAACTTCCTCGTTATGTTCTATGTTTTCCTCAGAGTTCCCCACAGAACTTAACCAACTTGGTGGACAACACACCGTTCCTCTTTCCCCTCTCTCTAGCCCCTTTACTGAGTGGTTATATCCTGGGATCACTTCCCAAATGACTTACACTCTAATCCTTGATTCAGGGGTGGGGTTCTTAGGAATAGGATGCAAGACCAGCCCCACTCTTGAGCATTCCAGTAAATGAATGTTTGTCATTACATTCCATTCAGAGATGTATCTTCCTCAGTTCTGTGTTGGCCAAGAATACCCGCCATACACAATGACTTAACTGTTGAGATGGCGAAATCCTGAAGGACCATATGTCTCACCCTGCACTCTGCTCTGTGGAACAGGAGACTGAAACAGAGAGAGACGTGCTTCTCTCTGGCGGTGGAGCCTTGTGATGAAGGACACGGGATCCAGTAATTTAGATTTCTTGGTTTGAATCTTGGCTCTACCTCTATATTAGCCCATATTATTGCCATGTCTGTTAGCATTAGACGAATGTGGAAGTAGGAAACGTAACCCAAGGATACAAAATAAGAATGCAGATGCTCCTGGACCTCAAGTAAAATAAAACTGGTTTAACAAAAGACACACAATTATAGAGAAATATTTGCTCTAGGGAGAGTATAGATGTCATCAATAGTAGCGTACAGACAGAAACCTAGAAACTAGAGCATTGCAATCTGAAGAGCACAGGCTCATGAGTTACACTACATGATCTGAATCCTGGCTTCATATATCATTGGCTAAGTGATCTGGGGTAATTTGCTTAACCTTTCTGTGCTTTTACATCCTCATCTGAAAAATGTGAATGATAAGACCCAGCTCAGAGTACTTTTGTGAGGATTAAAAATGATAACGCATAGGAAGTAATCAGGATGCACTAAGCCCAACAAACATTCATTTCCATTATTATTGTTGGCAATGTGGCAGTAGGGCAACAAATTTAAGGTCCCAAACTCTCCCTATCCTGCATCACATGCCATCAGTAGTGATGGAAACTCACATTTAAATCCATATCCATAAGGCATAATTACCACAACAAATTAAAAACTCCCTTCTGTCTATCAGCATGGTAAGAAATTTGGTCTCCTCAAACATGTTTTTTCTTAGTTAGTATGTGACACAATACAGCATTTTTTTCCCTTTCTGACACAGAGTAGAACAACTGTTTTATGTGTGTTTCCCCTGCTTAAGAAACTGAGCACCTTAATCTTAAATTTATACTTAATTAGGAGAATCAAAACCACAAAACCTGACATGCAGTAGTAATGCACAGCCACAGTTTAAATACACTGTGTAGATTTACGATATGCTCATGGTAAAACATTTTTTCCTTAATAAAAAATGTCGATAAGCCGACAAGCAGCAGTGAATACAGAATGAATTGGTATAGCTATATCTTTCATTCTTTAAGTGCTATCCCTGATTTCTGGATTCTCTATTGCTTATTCAATGTTCTCAGTTCCCCACATTCCTATTAGATTTTAAAATATCGGGTTTTTTTGAAATTCAACTTAATGTTGTGAACATCCTCCCCAAGAAAAAGACTGCAATTGAGACTAGGGAAGTATAGAAGACTTCCACAAATTTATCTTCCATACTCTTTTAATTAGAACAGGCTCAGGAGAGAAATAAAAATAAAATTATTGACTCATCTGAAATTAAAAGATCCTCATTGTGTTGTCTTCGAGAAATGTAGCATGACTCTTGTTAAATAATGATTTTCCGATTTTAATTACATTAAATTCTGTCTTCCTAAATTCCTGCTGCCATTCTAATTAAAGGGAAATTTCTTATTTTCTGCGCAGAAGGCCTGCTCTGGTGCAGTTCAACCATTTTTACATTATCTTCCAGAGGTGTTTTGTACTTTAAGGTCTGTGAAGTTCTTTGCTGAAAGATGAATAAAACACTTAAAAATCTCTACAGGTGGTATATAAGATAAGGCATATGTACTACTTACATCACTTAATCCAATGGAAAAAAAAAAAAAAACTTCAAATGTATACATTACTAAAAAGTGAACATGCAGATTAGTGCAACCAAGTATTGAAATTTTGAGAATTCCTTGTGAATATATGCAAGATCTTAAACATTTTCTTGAAAATATACAGTGTGCTATGGGGATAAACACTATCAGTGGTCTGTCCAATAGCTTTTGCCCCTTTTTTCCTCACTTAGATATAATAAATTTTGTTCAATTACTTATGGGCACTTAATTTTCAAACTTGGGGTGACATTCTGCAAATGGCGGGTTGGATATCCTGCATGGCTTCATTCAATAAATATAGTTTTAGCAATTAGCATTAACAAAATAGTAGCATTAGCAAAATAGGTAAGTAGGAAATAGAATGAAAGGGTATAAACCAGGAAAAGAAATGGTCCTTGTTCTCAAGCAAAAGGAAGCTGAGTGAACACAACACAAGAACAATCAGAATCAGAGGTGTTTTATGTAGAGAGATCAAATAGATCGTTTACAGTACCCAGACACAAGCCTGAGCACTGGACCAGGCATTCATTCATTTATAATCAAGTATACTTAAAAAAATACTTTTTGAACACATGACATAATCAAACCATAAAATGGGTGCTGATTATACAGAAACTATTAAATTTTGATTAACATAGCAGGGATACAATACACATGGAATTACCTTAATATGACATAGCATGTAATAAGTGGCAGTTAAAAAACAGAGGTGGGGTGCCTGGGTGGCTCAGTGGGTGAAGCCTCTGCCTTCGGCTCAGGTCAGGGTCTCAGGGTTCTGGGATCGAGTCGCGCATTGGGCTCTCTGCTGGGCAGAAAGCCTGCTTCCTCCTCTCTCTCTCTCTGCCTGCCTCTCTACCTACTTGTGATCTCTGTCTGTCAAATAAATAAATAAATAAATAATCTTCGGGGAGGGGGGAACAGAGGTAAAATTAATTTATTTTGGGACCTTACATGGGAGAGGTTTTTCAACCTGGGAAATCCAGGAAAATTTCATGAGAAGAGTATAGTTTGAAAAATGATCAGCTAATGCTTAAATATAATTGACCTTTTTCAATAAATAAATACGTATTTCCTACCTAATAGAAATGTAACCTAAGATTTGGCGTTACATAAAACAAAACAAAACAAAACAAAAAAGCATTAACCATGTTCCTGACGGGCTCAACTTCAAATAGAAGAACAGAAGAACTGAATAAGGATATGACATGCTTCACAACAAAATTGAGATGTAAGTGTGACAGAATGCACTAAACACTGAGACCAACACTGCCTCCCCAAGTCCACGTGTAAGTGAATAGAAGATGGAAAGTTTGGTGGTAGGGGAAAAGAAAGAGGGTTTTTTTGTTTTTGGTTTTTATGGGAGGCAAGAAAATCATTAGAAATTATTATAAGAGAAGGAGCTATATTTAGGAATGATTTTTTTAAAAAGATTTTATTTATTTATTTATTTATTTATTTATTTGACAGAGAGAGAGAGAGAGAGAGAGATCACAAGTAGGCAGAGAGGCAGGCAGAGAGAGAGAGGGAAGCAGGTCCCCATTGAGCAGAGAGCCCAATGCGGGGCTCATCCCAGGACCTTGAGACCATGACCTGAGCCAAAGGCAGAGGGTTAACCCACTGAGCCCCCCAGCTGCTCCTTAAGGATGATTTTTAAGAAATGTTAATATGTGTTATGCAATATGTGACTCCATTTCCCCATCTCTCCAATGAAACTTCCAAAAAAATCTACACTGCTTTTCAAAATTATTTTTAGATTTGAATTTTCTCCAGATATCATGACATGTGATGTCATGATAGACTTTAGATATGTGGTGGGTGAAATTGTAGACTTCACGTGTACAGTCACAGTAAGGTGACAATGTCCCAAAGAGATTTCAAATCACCACATCCAAAGTTTTAGCTCTGCTTCCCATAGCTCATGCTCTTGCTGTGTTCCCCATCTCAGGGAAAGGCATTGGTGCTGAACAGATTACCCAAACTAGGAGCCCAAGTATTATCCTTGACATCTCCTTCCTCCTCACTTAACCAAATCTAAATTAGGAAAGCTGCTTCTGGATAGCTTAACTCAATTCTCCTCTGTCTGTCCCCATCCCTGAGCTTATACCCCCCAGGCACTTACTAAAACATTACTACATTCGCCTCTTGCCTTTATCATTCCCAACCCCATACAACTCTCCAAGCTGTTTCCACACTGTGAGCATAGTGACCTTACTAAAACACAAATTCAAGTGAGCACCACAAATTTGATTATGTCAGATTCTGAGGAACTGATGAGGAGAATGAGCAAACGTCAAGGTAGAAGAAACTGGAGACTGGATAGAAAATTAGAAACAGAAGGTTCTTAAAGAACATTGGCCCCATCTGCTTCATTTAACAGTGGAGGAGTCTGAGGCCCAATAGGTCAACAAAAGCAGTTTGCCCAGCTGATAAACAGCCACAGGACAAAGGTGTTTCATTTCAGATTCAGTTTTGCCCTCTCTGTATTCTATACCCCTTGATTTCTAGAACTGTGCTGTCACTCTTCTTACCTGAACCTTGAAAACAAAATTTCCACTTATTTCATTATTTTATTTTCAAATTAACAAAGGACATATAAATTTGGCTTGGGAAAAGTAATAAGCATAAGCTTGATTCAAATATTAAGTCTAACAAATGGGCTTTTGGTACCCAGAGAGGGGAACCATGTTACACATTTTGAAAATAGTGTCAACACAAAACAATCTACTTAGTTTTGATTACATATGGATATGAACCAGCTGATGGACTTTAAGCATAATGTAACAGAAGTGGTCGCAATTGAGAATAGGTTATATTAATTCTATACAAACAATGCTGACTCTGCCTTTCCTAGAAAATGAGCTTATCGACGCTAAGGTTGTGTTTTCTGCTACCCTTTGGGTATATTATTTAAAAAGTTATAGGCGATGAGGCAGTAAACCTTGTGAAACGCCAAATTTACTTATGCCCACTGCAAACATCACCAGCATCCTTCTCTGGGAAGGTGGACCACAAACTACATGCTCAATCATGGTCAGAACATGAAATAGTCTCTTAGTCACCTGATGATCAGAAAAAAAGGAAAAAAAAATCACATTTCATGATGTTGGAGGAGAAATGCTGCAGGTCCGTTCTCCCAGGCATAGAGAAATCCAGAAAAGGAGCCAAGGTGCAAAGAGGAATGTGATTTCCCAAAAGGCAAAATGAGCTTTTTGTAAACTTTGTGTTCAAAACTCTTCTCTCAGAGGACTTGAGTCAATGTCTTATTTTATCCAAATTGGCTTTCACTTCTGCAACTATTATTAGAGTTGTTGAGTTTTGCTTGTAAGTGTTGTGGATCCTGTGGTTCCCACGTTTTGTCAAAAACAGAATCACCTGAAATATTTCTGCTGTTGAGATGTGCAATGAATTCAGCTGGCTGTTTGAACACTTCCATGAGTCTGCTAGCTTTTTGTTCTCTCTTCCTGCTGGTTCTTGTCACTCTTTTCTCCAATTCTGAAAAGAATTGGAAATTGAAAGAAAGACAAAATAAAAGTCTATTCTAAGTCAATAACACCAACCATGACTAACAATATATTGTATTTGTGACTTTGGACAATTTTGTCATTGCCAATTCGGGGACCCACAAATTGCTGCTACAAAACAAAGAAACTTCTATTTTATATTTTTATGGCCTAAATTCACACATGGTTATATATAATACTTGTCTTTCACTGAATGTTTTGATCTCTATTTCTTATTTATTTATTTATCTGAGAGAAAGTATGAACAAGAGATAGAGAGCATGAGTGGGTGGGAGGGGCAAAGGGAGAGGGGTAACAGACTCCCCATTTAGTGGGAAGCCCAACACAGGGCTCAATCCCAGGACCCTGAGATCAAGACCTGAAGTGAAGTCAGATGCTTAACTGACTGAGCCACCCAGGTGCCCCATGGCTCTCTCTCTTTCTTTCTCTTTTCTTTTCTTCTAATAGGAAAAAGTGAATAATACTAGTAAGTAAATATCAACAATATCTTTTTAGGGATTTTCATGCTGTGTCTTCCTGAATCCAATCAAGATCATTCATATGAGTTGAATGATTATGACTTGGGAATCAAACATGAATAAGACAAGCAAGAAGATCTGAAACTGTTGGCCAGGAAGTGGTTTCAAGAATGAGACAGAGAGAGAAAAGGGAAACAAAGAATGCACTGCCAGGAAGACTAACTTCATTGTTATTTTTTAAATTTTACTTTGAAATAATACAGGTATTTAATGCAAGCAGTTTCTGACCATACGTTTTGGTTCATTTCTGAATCATATATATCCTCTCAATTTCCCAGAAGAGATAGTCATCATATCTTGTTCATAATAGAATAAGTATTGGTAAATCAATGGATTGATGAATAAAACTGTAAGTTGTGAACAGGCACAATGTAGTTGGGAGGTAATAAGCAGAGGAAACCTACTTTGTGATTTAGAACAAAAATATTGAAGTCTCTTCATGACTCCTTTTCCTCTCGCATACCTTGGAAGGATATAATCTATTTTAAAATTTGTTTTAAATGATGGTTAAGGATTGTGGTGGTACTACCTTGATTTTTTTTTTAAATTTTTGCTTATTTTTTACATTTCTTTTCAGTGTTCCAGAATTCATTGTTTATGCACCACACCCTGTGCTCCATGCAATATGTGCCCTCCAAAATACCTACCACCAGGCTCATCCAACCCCCCACCCCCAACCCCTCCAAAACTCTCAGTTTATTTCCCAGAGTCCATAGTCTCTCATGGTTCATCTTTCCCCTCCAATTTCCCCCAACTCCGTTCTCCTCTCCATCTTCCCATGTCTTCTGTGTTATTTCCTATGCTCCACAAATAAGCGAAACCATATGATAATTGACTCTCTCTGCTCGACTTATTTTACTCAGCATAATCTCCTCCAGTCCCATCCATGTTGATACAAAAGCTGGGTATTCATCCTTTCTGATGGAGGTATAATACTCCGTAGTATATATGGACCACATCTTCCTTACCTTGATTTTAGATCACTTATGTAGGATCGAGCAGAAGGATAAAGCCATGAGCATCTCACTTCAATCCTTTGGCTCTCATCACTGAGTTGGCTGTAGAAGATGATAAATAATTGCCCTGATTCTGTGGGCAATCACCTTGACTCCAGAAAAGAAGAGTGAACCCACAGCATGTCCTCGCTAGACTCCTTCCCCAACATCCTGGGGAGATTCCGGTCTCTCCTGCTGGCTGGGGTGCAGCAACATGTCATGGAGGATTTTCTGGGGCTGTTGAGAGAGACTCCGTAAACCATATTCTGACATTCTCCACTTTTTCACGGTGTGCACCAGACAGGAACATATGGTTCCAAATGTCTGTGGCAGTTGTGTAGAGGACACAACAGAAAGAGTTGTTTACGCTGAGAGTATTAAAAGAAGGGGGAGGGATATACAGGATGCAATGAATTGGCCACTGGAGAGCAGAGCCCTTCAATACTTCAAATCATCTATTATGGTCCTTAGAGAAGAAAAACCGAGAGAGTTAAAACATTGATAATATCTACTGCTGTGAGAGAAAAAATATTCCCATTGGTTATTGTGGAACTATTCAATGACAAAAATCAATACTACTCTAAGATCTTCGGTTGCTTGTCTAAGTAATTTTATAGAATGCAGGTATTTTGTAGTAGTAATTTACAAAGGGCTTTCACTTTGAGGATTTTAAAAGATAAACAGAGAATCAGTTCATAAACTGATACGGTTTCCTGTGTGAATTTGCAGCTCAATAATTTGCTGTGGTAGGAGGACATTTGTTTACCTTGCCCTGGGATAAATATCCATCGAACTGGGCTTTTATCTGTTCTTTCCTCATTATGTAGCAAGCTTTTAGAGATCATTTCATCTGCCCCAAATATAGGAGTTGCACAGAAGTAATGCGTTTCTGTTTTCACTCATTTGGGATTTAGTGGCTTTTTATGACTGAGGTCACCCTACTCTCACCTTGCTATTATGCTACAGATGATTCAAAGGCAATTAGTACACAGACTTGGGGATGCTTCCAAAATTGACTAGCCCTGGATAAACTCAGGACATTTGAATCAAGTGATGTCTTACAACATGCATGACTTCCTGAATGAGGAGATACATTACCTTCCTGAAGTAGGAAAGCACTTACCATAAAGAAACAGACTCTCAAATAATGTTCTTGTGACTGGTCTAAGTTGCAGTGACCAGAACACTAAAGATAAGATTAATAGCACAACTCTCAGAAATTATAATTATCTGATAATTATGGGCCAGCTTTAAAAAAAAATAGCAGGGTAGGTCAAACATCTAACTAGGTTGGAAAATGGCTAGAGAAATATACTTCCATGTCCCCACAGAAGCAAGCAGAAACAATAATTTAATTGTTATTAGCTAATTTGGGAAGTGATTCCAGGAAAGATCAGTATAGGACTGGTGGTATGAGACAGGAGCGAGAAGATAAAATATGCATTACCTAGCATGTTATCACTGCAGGCACTTGTAATGGAATCCCTTTGGAGATCTTGGGGAGAAAATGTAGAAAACACCTCAGAGTTCTCCCAGTTGAGGGGGCTGCTTCCAAGGGCATTGACTCTTTGGTATTGAGCACAGGCCAATCTTCCAAAGTCAAAAAGAAAAAAAAAAAAACAAAAAACAAAAAAACAGCCCATAGGAAGATTCGCAGCTGTTTGCAGGAAGCCCCACTCACATGCAGAGGTTACCACTGAGAGTGTATGGGTGGGGTATTGAGAGCATCTGTTCCTGCAATGTACACTAAAAGTTATAAAATAAGTACTTCTGGATAAAGGTGAAGGATGGAACACAGTTCCTCCAGAAATCTCATTAAAACTACACTACCAAGGCTGGGAGAAAATATAGCCATTGAGGAGTGGAAACCTAACAGGACACCTCGAGAATGCTAAATCTTACCACAGAACTGCCAGAAAGGAAGTGCCAGCCCGCTCTTCAGGATAGAGAAGTCCCATGGCTCAGAGTGAATAGCCTGGTGTCTCACTGCCCGCAGGGACCTAGGGAAAATGCAGGGCTAATGGAAACAAGATTGCTGAAACGCTCTTCCAAGAAACAGTTCCATCCATACTGGATAGTTTCCTATCCCCTCCACCCTCACGTAAAACTGAAGGCATATTCTCTGGAGAGGGTAAGATAGAGGCTCTCTAGATGGATGGATGCCAGACTGAACTAAAGTCATGAAAATGGTCTGTTTGGGGAATTAAGTAAACACAGATGCAGACAGAGGTTAAAGCCAGCCAGCTCTTCTATCAGTGGCCACCCAGTTCATAGACAGCCAGACTCTTACTCTTAAGAGAGGGCACCAGAAGGAGGGGCACATTGGTACAGCCACTGTGGACAATGGTATGGAGGTTTCTCAAAAAATTAAATATAGAATTACCATGTGACCTAGTAATTCCACTATTGAGTATTTACCCAAAGAATATGAAACACTAATTTGAAAAGATACATACACCCCTATGTTTATGGCAGCATTATTTATAATAGCCAAGTTATGCGAGTAACCCAAGTGTCCATTGGTAGATGAATGGATAAAAAAGTTATAAACAATGGAATATTACTCAGCCACAGAAAGAATAAAATCTTTCCACTTGCAACAATATGATGGATCTACAGGGTATAATGCTGACTGAAATAGGTCAGTCAGAGAAAGACAAATACCATATGATTTCACTCATATGTGGAATTTAAGAAACAAAACAAAGAAAAAGGAGTGAAACAAAACAAAACAAAACAAAAAACCCAGACTCGTAAGTAATAGAAGACAAACAGATGTTTACCATAGAGGAGGTGGGTGGTGGGAATGTGTAAAATAGATGAAGGAGATTAAGAGTATACTTATTGGGAACCTAGGTGGCTCAGTGGGTTAAAGCCTCTGCCTTCGGCTCAGGTCATGATCCCAGGGTCCTGGGATCGAGTTCCGCATCGGGCTCTCTGCTCAGCAGGGAGCCTGCTTCCTCCTCTCTCTCTGTCTGCCTCTCTGCCTACTTGTGATCTCTGTCTGTCAAATAAATAAATAAAATCTTAAAAAAAAAAGAGTATACTTATCATGATGACCACTGAGTAATAAATAGAGTTATTGAATCACCATATTGTACATCTGAAACTAATAGAACACTGTGCATTAACTATATTGAAATTTTTAAAATTTAATTTAATTTAAAGAAAAGTCTACCAGAAAAAATCTTCTCTTGGAAATGTAATCAATCTAAGAGAAAACTCTTAAATATACTCCTAGATTCTTAAATATACTGACAGCCTCTGATGTCATGCTGTGTTTTTGTTTAGCAAAGTTTAGAATCCATAAGCCTTGCCTAGTTTTACTCAGAGGTTGCAACCAGCATTCTGTTCCCCTACCTAAAATATGAACAGACAACAAAAGGTCATAGGAAATTTGAGAAAGTTTCCACCATGCACTAAAAAACACAGACAAAAAGTATCTTGAAAGTAAAAGAGACTATTTAGGGGAGATAATTTTCCAAGAATACCCTCAAAGGGTTAAAAAAGATAGTGCACCTATGAAATAAAACTATTTTTTTAAAAAATTCAGAGTAAAATATCACTTATAATATAAAAACATAATAGTATAAATTTAAAAAAATAAAATGATTAAAAATAAAGTTGAGAAAATGTCCCAGAAGGATGTACAAGTTGACAAAGGATGCACTAATGTAACAGGTACAATATCTGAATAAATTGAATTTTAGAAAGAAAGATCTTGCAAGTACTTCTACTAAAAGTTACTTGAGTATGTACTGAGGAAAATGAAGAAAGAAGAGAAAAGAAACAGAGACAGAGAGATATAAAAAAGGGATAAGAAGATAAGGAGGAGCAGCAGGAATAGATAGTATTCAAAGTTAAACTAAAACAAAAACACCACAGATGAAATATAGAAAAAGGGAAAAGAATTTCCAAGATGAGGATGAAGGTGGTAGTCCACCCAGGAGGGACACTGACCTGCACATTGACGGCTACCGGTCCTGATGAAAGTAGTGTTCATTCAAAAAATGGACATGTAGAGGCCTGTCACTATCATTTCTTTTGATATTCTGTCATTCTTTTTATTTCACATGAAAGAGCTTCCTGACCACTGATTCTACCAAAATGAGAGAATAAATGAAGGACCACATGTATGTAATGAAGAACTTGGCCTTGCCTAAAGAGAGGTCTGGACTTTGCCCTGGGCTTGGAGAGGGAGTCCATGTTATATCTGACAAGCACGTCTTTAGTTAGGGAAGAAACTGTCCATACCTGTTAATCTTAGGATCAAGGCTGGCCATGGCAGAAACACCAACCATATGATTTAGGGTAAAAAGTTTGGCTTACATGGTATCCCTTGATCTGGGGAGTAATCAACCATGTGGATAATCAACCAATCCAACAACCATGACTGTGTAATAAAGTCTCAACAAAAACTCCAGAGCTCAAGAGAGTTTTCTTGATTGGCAATATTCCATGCATATTGTCACATGATGATGGCAGGAGAAAAACACATTCTAACTCCATGGGGAGAGGACAACAGAAGCAATGCATTTGGAACCCTCCCAGACTCTGCCCTCTGTGTCTCTTCTTTGTCTGATTTTAATCTATATCCTTTTCCTATAATACTCATAACCATGAGTAGAGTAGCTTTTAGTCAAGTTCTGTGAGTCTTTCTAACAAGTAATTGAGCTCAGGCGAGATTTGGGGAATCCCTCAAATCTACAGTTGGTGTCAGAAGTGAGGAATGCCTTGGGGACTGTGTCCTTAAACCTAACGATTTGGCTAACTCCAAGCACATGAGCTCCAGAGAACAGAGAATGCATCCCAGGAATAACTTAGATTTCCTTCCTAGACAGGGAGGAAAACTGCCAAAATGACAGCCGCGTTGAAGGCCAAGACAGCCCAGAACAAAGAGCAGGAAAATGGAGGTTTCCATGGGAGATGTGTTCAAGGGAATACAAAGAAGTACAGGAACATTTGCGAAGATTGGATAGGGAGGCTATTGGGATCTCTGTAAAGGAAATGATACAAAGAAATCAAGACAGTTAAAAAACAACCACAATAACAAGACAATAGGAAAAACAAAGAGTAAGAGGAAAATGTAATCACAGCTCACTATAGTGCTCATCTGTGCAGAGTTGAATATAAACCCCAAAGTGAATCTAAAATGTTAGTACAATAAGAAGAGGAGAAGGGGAAGATAATGGGATGATGGTATTAAAGAGTGAACATTTTATACACCATGACAGAATGATAGATCACACTTCAAACTGTTGAAGCCAGAGAGAACTAGGTGTGTATAATAGGTAGAAATACAGGAAGAACAAATGTTGGACAAAATGACTGAACAAGTTGGAGAGGAGGAGCTTGAAAAGCTGCTATATTGTTTTTATTTAGTACTATCTAACTTTTCAAATTACATATGTGTATTTATTTGATAAATAAAAATAATAGTCTAAAAATACATGACACTTGTAGGAGGAGATCATGAGGAAAGAAATTAAGCCAAGATGTAGTAATTAGAAACTTGGTTTAATTTATAGGATTTAAATATAAAGAAGCTTAGTGTGTTTTGTTGGCAGGAGACATAAACTGGAAATCTGTTAAGGAAGGGTGGGCTGAATAAAAGTTGGAATGTTATAATAGTTATGAGCTTCAATTCAACTTTTTAAAAGCAATCACTAGCTCTCTAACCTAGGTTCTTAAGATTTCTGTGCAAGTATTCAATCATTTCAAAAATGAAATAATTTGAGTCTATGAGATTACTGAAAATAATGATTATTAAAATACAATGCAGGGTGCCTGGGTGGCTCAGTCAGTTAATCATCCCACTCTTTTGATTTTGGCTCAGATCATGATCTTGGGGTCCTGAGATCAAGCCCCACTTTGGGCTCCATGCTCACAGGGAGTCTCCCCCTACTCACTCTTTCTGTCTTTCTCAAATAACTAAATAAATCTTTTAAAAAAACATAACACAAAAACAAACTTCAAGCAAATTTTGCATATATGAGCTACATGCATAAGATGACATTTTTAAAAAGATTTTATTTATTTATTAGACAGACAGAGATCATAAGTAGGCAGAGAGGCAGGCAGAGAAAGACGGGGAAAGCAGGCTCCCCGCTGAGCAGAGAGCCCGATGTGGGGCTTGATCCCAGGACCCTGAGATCATGACCTGAGCTGATGGCAGAGGCCTTAACCCACTGAGCCACCCAGGCGCCCCTGGTTTTATTTTATTTTTAAAAGCCACACTGGGTAGGAAAATCAGCAATTGGTGAAGCTGGAATGTCTAAGATACAACACCCAAGATACAACATTTTTATACTTCCTTTCCTGAACTGAGATTTCTTGTCATGTCTTATAGACCTCTTGACCTCCCCAGCAGTCAAAACCAATCTATAAACATTACATGAGCTTTAATTATGTATCAAGAATTGGGGAAGGTTCTGAATGTACCCAGAACCCCAACACTGTATGCACAGATCCTGCATTCCTAGTGCTTGTAATCTGTAAGAGGAGGGAAACATAAACAGATGAGTAATAGTTAAAATGTGTGACAAATGCTGAGAAGGAGAAATACAGGACACTATAAAAGAATCAAATGGCTGCATAGTATTCCATTGTGTATATATACCACATCTTCTTTACCCATTCATCTGTTGATGGACATCTAGGCGCTTTCCACAGTTTGGCTATTGTGGACATTGCTGCTATAAACATTCGGGTGCATGTGCCCCTTTGGAGTACCACGTTTGTATCTTTAGGATATATACCCAGTAGTGCAATTGCTAGAGGGTATCATGCTTAGCGAAATAAGTCAATCGGAGAAAGACAACTATCATATGATCTCTTTGATATGAGGAAGTGGAGATGCAAGGTGGGGGGGGTTGGGGGGAGGTAGGAAAAGAAAAAATGAAAAGAGGGGATTGGGAGGGAGACAAACCATAAAAGACTCAATCTCAAAAAACAGACTGAGGGTTGCTGGGGGGAGGGGGGATGGGAGAGGGTGGTGGGGAAATGGACATTGGGGAGGGTATGTGCTATAATGAATGCTGTGGAATGTGTAAACCTGGCGATTCACAGACCTGTACCCCTGGGGATAAAAATACATTATATGTTTATTAAAATTAAAACACACACACACACACACACACAAAGAATCAAATGGATGCATATACTTTTCATTGTGGATGCAAGGAAAGTAATGAGATGTGAAGCATGAATAATCCCTCATTAGGAAAAGTGGGATGAAAAGAGAGTTCCAGGTGGTGAGAGCAGCTTGGGGAAATGTCCTGTGACATGAAGATGTGAACATGAGTGAGAACCAGCAGAGGACCAGTGCAATAGCATCTAAGTGAGAAAGTTCTAAATAATGTGCCTGAAAATGCAGAATGGGGAGGATCACCAGAAGAAAACACAAGGAGAAGGTAATACGCAGCCTGGGTGGTTAGGACTCTGTCTTACAAAGCACATAACTGACTAAGTAAATAATGACAAAGGAGTATAGGTAAGAGAGATGAAGCCAGAACCAAAGGTTTCCTATCAACTTTAGAACAAATTCTCAAATTTTTGAGAAGCTGGTAAGGATTCCAGAGGATCTGAGCTCTGCTCACATTCCCCATTTCATTGGTGCCACCCTCTCACTGCTCACATCTGCCCACTCAGGTCTTATTTCAAACATTTTTATGGTTAGGAGTTTCCCACAACCTTCTCTTTGCCTGGATTTTTCTCCTCTTCAGTGATGCAGCTACTCTTACAAGGCAAACTATAAAGTTGACTTCCTTAAAACTTTCTTAAGGTCCAAAGCAAGTTCCTCTTTTCAAATCTGTCACATCCTTTCACTTTCCTTCATGGAAACTGCATTCTGTCTCTATGGATCCGTGTCCTTGTCTGTAAAATGAGGGTATTATTATCAGTTACCAGCTCAAAGGGTCATAGTGACTATGAACTGTAAACCACTAAAAATAGTGCTTGGCATGTAATAAGGGCTTTAGTAAATGTTAGTTATCATTTGAAAGAAACCAGGCACAAAAGAATATATATTGTATTTACATGAAGTCTCAAAGTCAAGGTAGAGGTGATTTGGGGCAGGAATGGAAAGTGGCTGAGAGATGCCATAAATGTTCAGATAGTGATTTGTTTCTTGTTTGGATTATTGATTGCATGAGGATGTTCACTTTGTGATAATTCATTCTTGAGCTCTGCACTTAAGATTTGTACCCGTTGTACTTTAAAAAGTTTCAAAAGTCACCTATCATCGCCATCATCAACAACATTCACAACTGACATGATTTGTTGTTCTGTATTTATTTGCAGAACTGTTTACTTGACTAAAGGCTCCATGAAGGAAAGAACCAAACCTATTCACTGTGTCTCTAATACTTCTGTAGTACCTGAAACAGAACAGAACATAAGCCTTCCATGTCACTCTTCTATTCAAAGCCATCAGTGACTTCCCATTTCACTGAGACTAAAAATCAAAGCCCTCACAAGAACCCACAATTCCTTGGCAGATCTAAATACCCACTATCTCTCTGAGTTCATCCTTATTGCTTCTGTCTCACTCAGGACTTGACAGACACATTGGAACTAGGTAGAGTTGGTAGTTGTGTGACACTGTGGAGGTACTAAATACCAGTGTCCCTTTGAAGTAGTTAATTTTATGTAAGTTTCACAACTAAAAAAAAAAAGTGGGTACTCTAGAACTAGACTGATTTCAAATTCTGGCTCATCACTTCGTTGTATAATTTTTGACATGTTGCTCCACCTTTCTGTTTCTCAACTTCCTCACCAGTAACATTTGCAGGAGAGGAGTATTTACCTTCCAAAGTTGCTCTCAGTATTAAGTATATTAATAAGATGAACAGAGCCTAGAATATTGAATAAGCACAAACTGAGTAGGAACAATAAATATTATTTTAAGAAAAACTTATCTTCTTTATAACCAAAAGAGAACAGAGATGAGTTGTGAGCCCTTCTTTTCGAAAAATGGCTTTCAGAACTGGAAAGGGAAATGGAGAACATTAGTCCCCACTGACTTTAAGGCATTGGTCTAACCACTTCTAGTTATGGTTGAGGTCTAAAGAAGTTCTGCAACTTGACCAAGAGAAATTGAACCATGGTTGGTGATCAAGCCAGGTTTGGGACCCAGGTCTTATGACATCTGAGTGCTCAGCCTGGATCTTTTCTTCTTTACTCGTGGAAGAACCTCACTTATGGGTGGAGATAGCCAAACACCAACTTGGTTTTAAGCTTCCACCTGACTGAATTTCTTTACACTCTTAGGTTGTTATAATAGGATATAAAGATATGAATAAATAAGATATTTTTGTTTTCCTTTCAAAGATTTCACTGCAGTTGTTTCCCACACTGCTTTCACAGATGGACCAGTGTTACTATAAAAACTGTAGTAAAATTGTTAAGCTGTTTGTGTAATGATAGCCACGGTATTGAAGAATGAAATGGTCAGAGAAAGCCCTACTCCATCTCACATTTTACTGACATTTGAAGAAACACATGTAAGATTATACTCCAGTTTTGCTCAACATAGTGTACTACATTAATGTCCTGGGGATAACACTAAGCAAAAACCGCTATGTGTAGGAGATTTGAATAAAACCAAAGGAGGAATTTAGCTTATTATTCAGTTCAATCTTACAAATATGCACTTATGAACTACAGGTTGTATGGCTTATGAGATATCATTCATCCATCCATTCATTCATTCAATAAACATTTATCAAACTCCCCCAAATGCTAGGCAAGTGAGTAAAAAGAGTAGTCTGCCATCATTGAATTTATACTAAAGTAAGTAAATAATTAATTGATCATGACCATGAAGGAACTAAGCCGGACATTGTGAGGGAAATTAATGGGAGCAGTTGATTTAGATTCAGATGGGCAGAATGTATAGAAAGAGGTCAGTGTAGGGAGATGGACAGTGAAGAGTGCACTATAAGAGACCTGAGGGAGTACTGTGGTGATTTGGATAAGAGCAGTGGTTCTCAACCTGGGATGACTTTGTACTTCGGAGGACATTTGGCAATGTCTGCAGATATTTTTTGGTTGTTACAATTTGGGAGCAAGGTACTACTGACATCTAGTGGATAGAGTCCAGGGAAGTTGGTAAACATCCTACAATGCTCAGGACAGCCTCCACAACAAATGATTTTCTCGCCCAAATATCACAAGTTTTGAGACTGAGGAACCCTACACTAGTATGGTAGTCACGGAGCTACAGAGAAAAAGAATAAAGGGATATTGTGAAGTTAAAACCAATACTGTTTGAAAATGGACTGAATATAGGGGGAAAAGTAAAGGAAAAATCAGGGATGGTATCCTGAGTTTCCAGTTTTAATAGCTGGATGGAAGGGGCTATGCATATTGAAATGAGAATATTTGGAAGGGGATTTGGGGAGGGGGCAATGCTGTGGCACAGAATCAAGAGTTTGACATGTTGGGTCAGGAATAGTAATTAGAATCAGCTGTGTGAATCTAGAGTTCAGAGGCAAAATCTGAGCATGAGATAAAATTTGGGAATTCTTGGCTTAAAGGCATTTAACATCGTAGAAATATATGACATCGCCTAGGAAAAAACGAATACACAAAAAAGTAGCCTTAAATGAGGATTTTATCCTGAATCAGCTATGCATTCCTACCAGGCTCTAAAAGCCACTTGATCTTTTGCTCTCGGTGCCCTGGGTAACATTATAAGTATACTCAAGTATACTCACCACATTCTGAAAACACAGTTTTCATCTGGATTCCTTAGTTTATTTTAAGCTATTTTTTTCTTTGTATCTAGTTATCTTTTTTGTATCTAATTATCTTCTAAAAATTAAGCAATTTTAAATGGATTAGTATCTAATTATGTCATCAGCTCTCATAGGGAGCACAATGCTGCATGCTATTCTACTACTTTCTTATTAACCACACTAGCAACTTAAGCTTGAGGTCTGGGGCCTGGGGAAAAGATGGTATATATTCAATTGGACATTTTTATTTTAAGAGGACACTATAAAAATGTGAATCAAAAGTGATTAACATACTCATTTTGGGCAAAAAATAACTAAATGCATATATACACAAAATACAGTCCTTCTAAAAAGCACAAAACAAATTAACAGCAGCTGCTGATCACTCATGAGTAACTCAACACCATGAGCCTGTGTACATGAGCAATGAAGGGAAGCATTTTAACAAGGAAATAAATTTCAGGTTTAAGCTTTATAGAATTTTACAAATGATACAGAAAAGTAAGTTAAGTGTGATGGTATCCTTTAAAAAAAAAAAACCTGCTTTAGGAAATGCAATCTTTCTAATATCTCTACCAATCAAAAAGGAACGGTAATAAAAATGATAAAAGTAATAAAATTTCCTTAAATTGTATTGAATCAAGTACTATGACTATATGATTAATTAAATCAATATTAACTTATTTCCCATTGGACAATGTATTCTAATCTCTACTATATGAGGCATATTTAAACTAGAAATACATGCATAGATTTATTTAACCAAAAAAGTAATTACCACAAATGAACTAATGATACTGAGTAACAAGATCCTTAGAAAAAACATTACACGTAGTAGTTAATATAATCCTCCAATGGCCCCATTATGTTATTATTATTCTTTCTTTTCCAGATGAGGATATCAAGTCTTAAAAAGTGTGTTAGTCAGTGTGAAATAGGTCATGCTACAGTAACAAACAGACCTCAAAACACAACATTGGTTTGTTACTGATTTGTCACCAGTTTGTTGCTGCTCTGACAACTACTCAGAACAACTCCTTTCCATAAAGTGACTCTGGGATCCAGGATGATTTCATTTTGTTCTCTAGAAACTCTGACTTCCAGAGTTACTCTGCCAGGAGAAGACTATGCTGAAGGGCCATATGAGATCTTTCCTGCCTTCCTTTTCACCCCAAAATGGCGCATATCCCTTCCACTCACATTTTGTTAGCTACCAATTGTCACGTGATTACACCTGACTGAAAAGATACAGACTTTAATGTGCCTGGGAAGAAGAAAAATGGATATAGATAAGCACTAGCAAACTCTATCCCCAGGAAATAATGTAACTTAACCAAGGCTACAAATCTAGACTTAGGTAAAAACCAGGATTCAAACACTATTAGTTCAAGAGCTGACCTAATTCTAGACTTTAGGTTCTCAAGATCTAGGGATGCAGTCTTTACTATCTATTGACCCTGGATGTAGCAAGAAAACAACAACAACAACAACAACAAAGTCCTCTATCTTTATATTTATTTTCACACTAAGTAATCACAAATAAATATTCATTTTTGAGCTTTGAAGCATCAGTCCTTCCTCAAGTCCTTCCTAAAGTCCTATAATGAGGTTAAATTCCTCCTTTTATTCATGCACAAAGTACCATTTTTTTTTTCTTGTAACTCATCACACTTCCTCACTATCTTTGAGTTTCATCATAGTAGCAGCTGTATTCTGGCTGTTGTCTCCAAGGGCTTGGCACAATGCGTCCCACAAAGTAGGTGCTTAATATGCACTGAATGAACCAGTGAGTGATTGAGTGAATGGAGTGTCTGACTCCCTTCTGAAGCAGGCATACCATTGTTTGACACTTTCCTGGCTTAGCAATGCTCCCACCCACACACACAAAAACTGGGTGAAATATACTCATCTTACAACTTCCATCCAATCTTTTTATCTTTTCACTTAACTAAGACTACTTTCTTTTAACATAAGAATTCTTCAAATTTCTGAAGATAACCAGCATATGTTCCTAATTCTTCTTGGTTTTATAAATCCATGGATAAGATGATATCCTAAATCTAGACCAATCCTTCTTCTTCTCTGTGAATGTGTTCTACTTTGGCAACTCTCATCCCATAGTATCCAGAACTAGGCCCACCACTTGAGGTATGAACTGACCACCTTCCAGTGGTGGGGTTATAATCTCCCTTGGAAGACAGGTGGTGCATTTTTGCCCAGAGAGGGTCTTCGGTAAAAAGTAGTTTCTGGCACCATATACAAGGTACCCAGGTATTTGGTGAATGAATGAATGAATGAATGAATCTTAAATTACATTAGATTTGTTTTGTACTTCCTTCTTACTCTAGGCCGGTATGTCTTTGGACATGTTCTTCAAATAGATTGACTCAGTTTAGGTCAGCTCTCCAAAATCCATACTTAGGAAAAAAAAAATACATATCTATGAATGTTAGTGCACAGCTAGCAAACATTTATATAGAACATTTCCCAGGAAGCTCTAAGGAAATTAAGCCAAAATGATCAAATGCTGATGATTTCCCCACGGAACTGTCCTTGTCCTTCTACTGAGAAATAGTCTCCAAACCTACATAGCTAAAATAGCCTGTCTTCCAGCGTTCAAACGTGACAGTCAAAAGAAATCAAGAAAAAGAGTGGCGCTGGAAGCTGCCCCTTTCCCAGTTCTGCATCTGTAAACGGAAGCAATTTTACGAGAGAATATCTCGGGATCTGACTAGAAAAGAAGAGTACTGGAGGTTTCTCCTTCTCTTCCTCTTCTTTTCATCCTTGTCAGAGTTAAAAACAGGAGCTCTGCTATTCTCCGAAATGCTGGCGTCCAAGAAGGCGATTCTCCATCTAGTGATGAGGGGAGTAGTAGTTGGTCATCTCCACGACCCCCTAACAGGGACACAGGGACATTACCAATGAGGCCCTTTGTCACTCACAGCCCACAGCGGAGACTGCCTCCGTTCCGACCAGTAGATAAGATTTTCTCGGTCTCGAGTATGCAACACTCCATCGACTTTCCAGCAGCGCAGCGCAAAGTTGTGGGAAAAGGGAAATGTGCGTGCATGTGTGCGTGTGTGAGTGTCTGGATCAGTGGTGTTGGGGCGGGCAGTAAATCAAGGGTGGGGCCAGCGAAGGAGGGGCGGTTTGGAAAGCAAGGATTGAGAGAGGCAAGAGCGTGGCTCGGATCCCAGTTAACCTGCAGGCGCCCATCCGGCTCACTCGGAGCCCCTGCACCAACTCACCCAGTACCCTTTCTCCTTCCTCCTCCTTCATTCCCCGTTTTCCCCGCTTCTCTCACTGACCCCTCCACCTACCCCCCACTTTCCATCCGACCAGAGGACGAATGAGGAAGACGTGCCCGCAAATTGGGGCAGCAACTTTGCTCAGCTGGTCTCTTGGCTCCGGGAGCAGGAGCGCGCTGATCCTCCGCGGTCTGCGGCCCATGGAGGAGGAGGAGGAGGAGCAGTGATGGGCTAGCGGCAGAAGCGAGGAGCCGGGAGCCAGCCCAGCGTCGCCAGCCAGCTCCTTGTTCCCACGCCCGCTCCCTCGATCTCTCTCCGCGGGGAGCGTGCAGGGTGCCGACGCCGAGCCTCCCGGGGAGGATGAGGCAGGGAGCCGGCCCGAGCGGGCTGCATCTCGCGGGCGTGCGGCCGCGGCTGGGTCTCGGCAGGAATTAAGAAGATCTTCGCCAGGAAGATGGAGCGCCGCGCACTCGTCGCCCAGCCTGGGCTCTGGACCAGAGACGCCAGCTGGGCACTCGTCTATTTCCTCTGCTCCGTGCTCCCCCAGACCTCCCCGCAAGTACTCAGGATCGGTGAGTGAGCCCGGGGAGAGCGCTCCGGGCTGCCGGCTCGCGGGACCTGGCCGCTCCCCGCTGCCGGCGCGAACGCGGCGGGTCCCGGGGAGGCAGCGCGCGCCGGCGCAAGGGCAGAGCCAGGGGGTGGCGAGGGCAGCGCGCACAGGAGGCTCCGAGAAAGGGAAGCCGCGTCACCGCTGCCCTCCTGGCGAGTGCCGGGCTTCCCCGAGAGGGACGGTTGGCGGGTTTTTCAATCCGGGCTCTACGAACGCGGGCAGGAGTGCAGGGGGCCAAGCTCGCCCGCGCGGGCCCCCTACTCCAGGCGCGGGGTCGCGCGGCTGCAGCCAGTTGCTTTGGGCGCGGAGATGCGCTCTCTGGGCTTCTGGATGGACGTCGGAAGTCCAGATGCGCAGCCCAGGTCCCAGGCAACCCGGGTTCCTGGTACTCGCAGCCATGTCCAGATGTCAAGAGTAAAATTCGGGGACCACAGGGATTTCCCAGAACCTGGCAACCACAGTCTCCAAGTTTTCATCCCCGAGTTGGGTTCTTCTACATGGAGCCTCCAATCCGGGGGGTTCCTCCAGAGTAGGGCAGAGGCCGGCTCTGACTCTGGCTGAGAGTTTAAGTAGTGGAGAGGATAGTCAGTCAGTACCAAGAGCAGGTACCTAAGTGTCCCACTTGATCCCTGATCTACCACGCCTGCCTGCCACTAAGAATGACCCAGTGTCCATCAAGATAACTCCCTGGAAGAGTCTGGACTTCTTTCTCAGGTGGGATAAAAAAAAAAGGACTGGAAGCCTGAATGTAGGAACTCTGGGGCAGCCTAAAGAGAGCAAAAGGCAAGGACAATAGAAGAGTTGGGGAAGGGGGTACTTTGCTAGTGTGTGGTCATAGACCTACGTGCACAGCACCCACCACCATGGTTTAGTGGAGGCACTGAACAATTTCTAGGCTGTTGGGGGAGGGTTGTGTTCAAAAAGCTCTTTGCCTTCTTTAATATTCTTCCTTTCATACTAAACACAATTTCTATTCCCTTGGTCTCAGTTTGTCCTCTCCCTTCCCCATCCAACTGTGCTTCTTAGGGACACAAAGAGAGAGCCACAGGTGAGGCTCAGATACCCCTTGGGCCTCCCAGCTTCTCCAGTCTCCCACTTGAGGTAGCAAGAGTACGGTCCTGAGCTCTAAGGTCTTCTAATTCACACCCTTTCCAGGAACCCACAGAAAGTGCCCAGAGCATTGCAAGCACTCACCAAGTGATGCCCCTGAGCAGCTGAAATTTCTCACTTTACTGATTCTGACCCGCAGTTAGCAAACCTCTTTCCAAAGATTCAGAAACTAGTTCTTGTCACTCAACATCACTATTAAAGAAAAAAAAATAGAAGTTACTACTTTGAAATGCATTTTCTCTAGGCATGTGGGATCTAATTTTCAAGGAAAGAAAAGATACAGAATGCTAATTTTTACTGCAGATATATTTTTCTAGATTATGGATAATGATAATGTGCATTTTTGGATAATTCAGACTGTCCATTAAAAGAGTTCCAAAGTATTCCTTTCACTCACACACACACGTACACACACACACACACAAATACCACTCAAAACCAAAATATCCTTCCCCTTAGATATGTTCTAACCTTAACATCTTGATTTTATTTTTTTCCTGGATGCAATCAGCCCTCCATGATCCAATAACAAATTCCTTTGAACAACACTAAATAAGTGATGAATGTGTGTTACAATTTCCAATGCTTATTAACTTAATTGGTGTTTTGCTTATACCTTATATATTTTAAAAGAGACAAATCTAGATGTACTAGAATAGGTTATGTCAGTCAATAGCCCTCTTTCCTGTATAACAAACTTAAGATAGCATTTTCCTCCCCTGCATTCCCCAAATCTAAAGGAATTTCCAGAAGGAGTGGAAAAGGATGTTTTAAAACATACTTGTTCACAGATATGAGTATTTATCCAAGCAATTATACTCATCCATTTAAGTGTGGTTTTCAAAGTGAAAACATCCCAACATGACTCACTGACCTTAAAATATATGGTACAAGATAATGAGATTTCTTTTTTCTAAATGGGAGCTGAAATGCATAAAGTAAAATTGCATGGCCTGATGCTGTTTATGTGCAGTACAGATGTCTTAACTCCTTCTGGCTCAGAGTGACCTGTGTTGGCATGAGCACTACCCTGTATGTACCTCAGGATGATGCTTACTTTTAAACGGACGTTTCAGCACCATGGAAACCAACCTTAACTCAGAGGAAACCTGCCTTTTTACAGGGAGTTTCTTATGTCAGCCAAGTCCAATACTGAATACAAAATATCAAAGGAGTTAGGGACTAAGCAAGTGTGTGAAGTCTGTGTGTCTATGAGTGTGTGCACATGTGTATGTGTGTGTGTGTAGGGAAGGAAAGAGAAGAATTGAAATGCATTCTTTTTCATCTCTCATCTTTTTTTCCCTTTCCCACAAACCATGAACTCTCCAGCCAACCAACCAGAAATAGGGGCTTTTGATTATTGACTCCCATGTTTTCCAGTAACTTAAAATATCTAATGCATAGCGTTAATCTTAGGCACTTTGCACTATGTTTATATGAAAAGACACTTGAATGCTTGAATGAATTATTTAGCAGTCTACTTGCTTGTGAGTGTCTGCTTAAACCTGAGCTATTGAGGAAAGTGAATAAAAGGTAAAAACTTTAAGATAAATTCATGTGTGCTAGTATTGGAGAGGCCATTTAGTATGTACATTTGCCTGGTTCTCACACATATTGTGCATATCTGTTGAAAAGTTTAACCAACCTCACACAACAGTTTAAGGACACGAAGGGAGCCCCATAGGATGGAGGTGCTCTAAATGTTACCACTGCACTCCAGAGGTTTCCTAGCACCCTGCATGGAAGAGAAATAGGGCTAGCTGCTGGGAATTCCCTAGGGAATGCTGGGTCTTCCCTTCTTCTCTGTATACTCCAGTGTACCCTAAAAACCAGCTAATCTCCACTCCCCTAACACCACACACACACACACACACACACACTTGAGCTTCAGAGTCACATGGCCAGCCAACCTATAACTAATAGTTACAGCAGGGTCTAGGTGACCTGAGTAGACAATAACACACCTCCATTAGTAGAAATAAGAAAAGAAATGGAAAGGAAAGGAGAAAAGAAAAGAAAAAAGAAAAGAAAAGAACAGAAAAGAAAAAGGGAAAAAGAAAAGAAGAGAAAAGAAAAACAATGCCCATGTGCATATGTAATTTCTGGGACAGATCTTTCCTATTTCTAATAATAATCATAACAGAAAGATATATTTACATCCTACATTTTTTACATATCATCTTAATATACACAGTCATAGAGGTGGTGGTAAATGAGTAGAGTTATGAGGTAAGTGGTGGGAGCCAGGCTTTCTGACACATGATTTGTTGTCACAAAGCACAGGTTTGGGTCCCCTTTCCAAGACTTACTAGATAGGTCAGCGAGAGTTATTCAGTTTCACCGAGCCTTCATTTTGGATCTGAAAAACCCCACTAAAACAATTGCAACCTTACAGTGACATTGGTAAAAGTACATGAAATAGAATATGAAAGTACTTGGAGCAGTATTTGGATACATTAGTTGCATTGTAAAACTTTATTTTCACTTTTTTTTATTATTTACATTTTATTCCTGAACAGAGACTCAGTAGTAAATGTGGGATATTTCTTTTACACATTTAATATTTCTGAGCCCAAATCCCTTCTGCTGTGAATTAGCTGTAATGATATCTGCCTTTCCTATTTCACAGGGAGAGGATCAAATTAACAATTTTTAGGACTTGCAAACAAACCATTAAAAAATGTATTACTACTCTGCAATTAAATATAGCATATAAAGAGAAATATTGTGGAAATTTATATGGATAGTGTGGAAAGTTAAATGACAATATTGTTGTCCAAATGCTCTTATTTCCTTAAGAGAGATCCAAATGGATTTTATTTTCATTATCAAGTTGGCCATAACATCATCTTTTAATATTTGATGCCAAAGATCCCCAAAGTTCCAAAATATGTTGCCTACATATTTGTTTGTATTTTTGCTTCCATGTACAAAAACTCACAACTTTATTCTTTAGAAACCATGTTCTTTCATCATTTTAATATTCATTCTTCACTCAACAGCTTTTTACTACATGCTTACTTCCCTACTATGAGACAGAAATAATTCTAGATGCATGACATACAACAATGGGGGTACCTGGGTGGCTCAGTGGGTTAAGCCTCTGACTTAGGCTCAGATCATGATCTCAGGGTCCTGGGATTGAGCCCTGCATCAGGCTCTCTGCTCAGCAGGGAGCCTGCTTCCCCCCCCCCCCCCTGCCTGCCTCTCTGCCTACTTGTGATCTCTCTCTGTCAAATAAACAAATAAAAATTAAAAAAAAAAAGACATACAACAATGAATGAAACAGACAAACGCATCCTTAGGCTTATATTCTGGTGGTGGGCACTGTATATAACCACTGAAGTGTTTGATCAGGTCCAGTACAGACATTTGATTTTTTCATTCCAAATGTTATCCTCAGAGAGTTTTCAGTTCATTTCTGCCATTGACTTATGACATCAGTGGCATAGTCTACATGGAATAAGTTCAAGTCCCCAAATGCACAGAAGGCAGAGAGAGTGGGTTCATTCCGCCATACCTGAAGCAGAAACTCTTACCTTTGTTTGGGGAGATCTGTTCGGCCTCAGGAAGATTTTACCCAGACAGAGCAGGGTGGTGGTGTTGTTAACATCAACTTGAGAACGCCATTAGTCCTTGAAAAATCTGAGAGAGAAACTGTCTTTTAGCATGATGGAAAGAGAGTGCCTGGATAATGGGAACATATTTCTGCAAATGAGCAGCTCTTTTACCGTATTACCTTCCCTGAATAATTCATCTTTTTCTTTTATATTAATTTTACAAGCCCGATGTTTATACTACGTTAAACGGCAACTGAGGCTACTTTTCCTATAGGAAATGGTTTCTAATTTCCAGTTTTCAGCGAAAACACCATGACTTGGTAGCTTTGCCTAAGTTCAAGTGCTGGTTAGTAGAAATGCCAGAACTTGAAACTAGTTTTCTGTTCTCAAGTTTCAAGCTACTTGCGTTAAAGTATGTGGTATTGTGTATGCATTTAGCTCTGCAGTTACATAACTGTTTAAGCTGAAATCAAATATAAGAGAGATGAAATGTTGCTCTTAGGGATTCAGGGATAACCACATAAATCAAAGTTAAAGTAATTTATATTTGAGTATATTTCAGGCAATTAGCAAAAAAGGAAATATGGTATTATTATTTGATTCTCCATAATTTCACTTTATGAGGGGATTAAGGAAGGCAATCCAGTTGGAGGGGAAAGCCTTGCTCCTGAATGCCTAGCAAACACACCATTTTTAATGAAATCCTACACTTTATTGGACTAGTTTTGAGGGACAATTGATGGAGATAGTCTGGTGGTGGTAATTTTCCATAGCCTCTCAATCCTCTTCCATTGTTCCATTGATAATTAACCGTATAATCTAGGAAAGATCATCTATGTCCTAAAATTTTCCAGAAGTTATGTCTCCTAGAAGGAGGAGTGAAGGAGAACTCCAGGTAGAAGGGGATTCTCTTTTCTACCTGACTTTTCCTTGAAAAGATTACTAATATATGTTTTTTGGGGGAGTGTGTGTGTGTGTGTGTGTGTGTGTGTGTGTTGTTGTTAGCTAGAGAAGAATTAGTCACAAACTCATGGGTTTGTTGCAAAGATGAAATGTGGAATCATATGTAAAATGAGGGTCATGTGGTAGAGTTGACCAGGGTACCTCCCTCTCTCTCTCTCCCTGTGAATAAACAGGGAAGTTTTGTGCTCTAGAATAATTTATTTGTGTGGCTAACTAAGTGTGGAGAAATGCTGTCACTTAGAGATTCATGAGGTGGGTTTGTGTATTAAAGGCTCTTTGTGATTCTGCATGAAGAAACCCGTTTCTTTTTCTAAATCCAGTATTTCCTACATTTCCTACATTTCGTTATCAGAGGACTCTTACTTGAATCACAACCAGTAATGTCTCACCGACTCTTGTTCCTTAGAACATGTCTCAGGAAACACTGGCCAATAAAATCACTGAAATTTAAAACTTCCACACATCAGAACTCACATGACCACACATCCTACTACGTCTTCAGTCTAACCAAAATTCTGTCCACTCTACCTCAGAACTTTTTAATAAAGCTTTAGGAGTACAATTGACCTTTGAACAACACAGAGGTTAGGGGCACCAAACCCTGTGCAGTTGAAACTCCTCATGTAACTTTTGACTCCCCCAAAAATTTCACTGCTAGTTGCCTACTGTCCACTGGAAACCTTATTAATAACACAAACTGTTGATGAGCTTAGATTTTGTAGCTATATGTATTATATACTGTATCCATATAATAAAGAAAGCTAGCAAAAAGAAGATGCTCAGAAAATCATAAGGAAGAGAAAGTACATTTAGGGTACTGTACTGTATTTATTTAAAAAAAAAATCTGCATATAAGTGGACCCATGCAGTTCAAATCCCTGTTGTTCAAGGATCAATTGTACATTTAAATGTTTGGATACTTGTTGTTCTCTGTTATATTAAAAACATTTTAAATACCACATTACCTATGCTGAAAGGTATATCATTTTTATTATTGTGAAATGTGATATGGGGATATTTTCCTAATTTTTTTCTCTAGACTTGCTTTTTTTTTTTTGTTAAAGATTTTATTTATTTGACAGACAGGTAGGCAGAGAGGCAGGCCGAGAGAGAGGAGGAAGCAGGCTCCCCGCTGAGCAGAGAGCCTGATGCAGGGCTCAATCCCAGGACTCTGGGATCATGACCTGAGCCCAAGGCAGAGGCTTTAACCCACTGAGCCACCCAGGCGCCCCCTAGACTTGCTTTTTAACATGATTTTTTTTATTAACATATAATGTATTATTTGTCCCAGGGGTACAGGTCTGTGAATCATCAGGCTTACATATTTCACAGCACTCAACATAGCACATACCCTCCCCAATGTCCATAACCCAATCACTCTCTCCCTACCCCCTCCACTCCCAGCAACCCTCAGCTTGTTTCATGAGATTAAGAGTCTCTTGTGGCTTGTCTCCCTCCTGATCCCATCTTGTTTCACTTATTCCTTCTCTACTCCCCACAACTCCTCTCCTTGCCTCTCAAATTCCTCATATCAGAGAGATCCTGTGATAATTGTGTTTCTCTGATTGACTGCTATAAACATTCAAGTGCCCGTGCTCCTTCGGATCACTATATTTGTATCTTTAGGGTAAATACCAGTGCAATTGCTGGCTCATGGGGTAGCTGTATTTTCACTTTTTTGAGGAACCTCCATACTGTTTTCCCGAGTGGCTGCACCAGCTTGCATTCCCACCAACAGTGTAGGAGGGTTCCGCTTTCTCCACATCCTCATCAACATCTGTCATTGTTAATTAATTTTAGCCACTCTAACTGGTGTGATGTGGTATCTTATTGTGGTTTTGATTTGTATTTCCCTACCAGTCTCCCTTTTAAAAGAGTTGAAGGGGGGGGCGGAAATTTTCCCCAGAAGCCTCCAGAATTCTTTTCAATGTCTCTACTGACCAGACTTGCTCATGTTCTCATTCCTAACCTGAGTATTGACAAGCAAGAGGAGGTAATCCCAGCTTTCCAAAGAAGCACATGGTCATATGGAAGATGTTGGGTTGTTGAACAAAATGGATGTTCTGTAAATAAGAGAAAGTGGGCTGATGATTTCTTGAGTGGACACAATATTGAACATGAGGAATAGAAAGAAAACAGGGGATAAGCTTCAAGCAATGCAATTTGACAATCTGACTTCTAAAAGGTGTATGTCATTCATCCAATATGTCTGGTGGACCAGAGACACTTGGCCTCCTTACTGACTTGGTCACTACTCCAAACTTCCATCAGCCTTACTATACTTCATTCTACCTCACTTTGTTTGTACTATATTGCTGTGACTTCTTTGTTTGCATTAATTTATGCCTTATCTCACTGATTACATCGTCAGCCTCTTAAGCTCAGGGCATTATCTTCCTTGTCCTTCCCTTTCCTTCTTGACTCTCTTTTACCTGCCCCTCCCCTTCTTAATATTTCTTATAGGCCATTTGTTTATTTTTATATCTTAAGATTCTGATGGATATTAGGGCTCTGGATACTGTTCTCAAAGAATGGGAGTAAGTCCTTCCCTATGTGCCTATTCTGTGTTCAGCACAGTGTCAGGTTCATTGTAGGTTCTCAGTTGCTTGTTGAAGACTGCGTAAATGAAAGAAGCTGGAGAGTGGTGCTGGAGCACCAAGCTTAGTGGTGCCCCTAGGATGCAACAATGAAAGAGGCTGCTTATTTACTTTTCTAGTGAGCCCACATTTTAGTATTTTATGGTCTAAAATTATCATGAAAATATATCTTTATCTAAACTAAAGTACTCTTTACTATGAAATATACAACCCTGGTATTTTAGTTATCCTGGTTTTCAATAGTCTTCAGAGAACTGTTCTTGTCACCAAAGGACAGGGCATGACAGCAATACAGGACTACTCTTTCCCTCTCTGTGGTATGTGCCTTATCTCTTTCCTATCTTGTTTTTTTTTCTTTTTTTTTAAATTAATATATAATGTATTATTTGCCCCAGGGGTACAGGTCTGTGAATCATCAGGCTTACATATTTCACAGCACTCACCATACCACATACCCTCCCCAATGTCCATAACCCAGCCACCCTAACCCTACCACCCCCCACCCACCAGCAACCCTCTGTTTCATGAAATTAAGAGTCTCTTATGGTTTTTCTCCCTCCCGATCCCATCTTGTTTCATTTATTCTTTTCCTACCCCCCAAGCCCCCCATGTTGCCTCTTAACTTCCTCATATCAAGGAGATCATGTGATAATTGTGTTTCTCTGATTGACTTATTTCACTCAGCATAATACCCTCTAGTTCCATCCATTGCAAATGGCAAGATTTAGTTTCTTTTGATGGCTGCATAGTATTCCATTATAGCTCACATCTTCTTTATCCATTCATCTGTTGACGGACACCTAGGTTCTTTCCATAGTTTGGCTATCATAGATATTGTTGCTATAAACATTCGGGTGCACATGCCCCTTTGGATCACTACATTTGTATCTTTAGGGTAAATACCCAGTAGTGCAATTGCTGGCTCATAAGGTAGCTCTATTTTCAATGTTTCGAGGAACCACCATACTGTTTTCCAGAGTGGCTGCACCAGCTTGCATTCCCACCAACAGTGTAGGAGTGTTCCCTTTCTCCACATCCTCACCAACATCTGTCATTTCCTGTCTTGTTAATTTTAGCCATTCTGACTGGTGTAAGATGGTATCTCATTGTGGTTTGATTTGTATTTCCTTGATGCCGAGTGATGTTGAGTACTTTTTCATGTGTCCATTGGCCATCTGGATATCTTATTTGCAGAAATATCTGTTCATGTCTTCTTCCCATTTCTTGATTGGATTATTTGTTATTTGGGTGTTGAGATTAATAAGTTCTTTATAGACACTTTGGATACTAGCCCTTTATCTGATATGTCATTTGTGAATATCTTCTCCCATTCTATCTGTTGTCTTTTGGTTTTGTTGACTCCTTTGCTGTACAAAGGCTTTTGACCTCGGTGAAATCCCAATAGTTCATTTTTGCCCTTGCTTCCTTTGCCTTTGAGACGTTTCTAGGAAGAAGTTGCTGTGGCTGAGGTTGAAGAGGTTGCTGTCTGTGTTTCCCTCAAGGATTTGGATGGATTCCTGTCTCACATTGTTGTCTTTCATCCATTTTGAGTCTATTTTTGTGTGTGATGTAAGAAAATGGTCCAGTTCCATCTTTCTCCATGTGGCTGTCCAATTTTCCCAACACCATTCGTTAAAGAGACTGTTTTTTGTTTTTTTTTCCCCCCCATTGGACATTATTTCTGACATTGTTTTGTCAAAGATTAGTTGACCATAGAGTTGAGGGTCTATTTATGGGCTCTCTATTCTGTTCCATTGATCTATGTGTCTGTTTTTGTGCCAGTACCATACTGTCTTGGTTATTACAGCATTGTAATAGAGCTTGAAGTCTGAAATTGTGATGCCTCCAACTCTGGTTTTCTTTTTCAACATTCCTCTGGCTGTTCAGTGTCTTTTCTTGTTCCATATAAATTTTAAGATTATTTGTCCCATTTCTTTGAAAAAAATTTATGGTTATTTTGATAGGGAATATGTTAAATGTATAGATTGCTTTAGATAGCATAGACATTTTCACAATATTTGTTCTTCCAATCCACGAGCATGGAACGTTTTTCCATTTCTTTGTGTCTTCCTCAATTTCTTTCCTGAGTAATTTATAGTTTTCTGAGTACAGATTCTTTGCCTCTTTGGTTAGGTTTATTCCTAGTATCTTAAGGTTTGGGGTGCAATTGTAAATGGGATCGACTCCTTAATTTCTCTTTCTTCTCTCTTGCTGTTAGTGTATAGAAATGAAACTGATTTCTGTGCATTTATTTTATGTTCTGACACTACTGAATTCCTCTGTGAGTTCTAGAAGTTTTGGAGTGGAGTCTTTTGGGTTTTCCACATAAAGTATCCTATCATCTGCAAAGAGTGAGAGTTTGACGTCTTCTTTGCCTATTAGGATGCCTTTTATTTCTTTTTGTTGTCTGATTGCTGATGCTAGGACTTCTAGTACTATGTTGAATAACAGTGGTGATAGTGGAGATCCTGCTGTGCTCCTGTCCTTAGGGGAAAAACTCTCAGTTTTTTCCCATTGAGAATGATATTCACTGTGGGTTTTCCTAGATGGTTTTGATGATATTGAGGTACGTACCCTATATCCCTACACTCTGCAGAGTTTTGATCTAGAAAGGATGCTGTACTTTGTCAAATGCTTTTTCAGCATCTTTTGAGAGTATCATACGGTTCTTGTTCTGTCTTTTATTAATGTATTGTATCACATTGATTGATTTGCGGATGTTGAACCAAACTTGTGGCCCAGGAATAAATCCCACTTGCTCATGGTGAATAATTCTTTCAGTGTACTGTTGGATCCTATCGGCTAGTATTTTGGTGAGAATTTTTGCATCCATGTTCATCAAGGATATTAGTCTGTAATTCTCCTTTTTGATGGGGTCTTTGCCTGGTTTTGGGTTTTGAGACCAAGGTAATGCTGACCTCATAAAATGAATTTGGAAGTTTTCCTTCCTTTTCTATTTTTTGGAACAGTTTCAGAAGAACAGGTATTAATTCTTCTTTAAGTGTTTGGTGGAATTCCCCTGGGAAGCCATCTGGCCCTGGGCTCTTGTTTGTTGGGAGATTTTTGATGACGACTTCAATCTCCTTACTGGTTATGGGTCTGTTCAGGTTTTCTATTTCTTCCTGGTTCAGTTTTGGTAGTTTATGTGTTTGTAGGATTGCATCCATTTCTTCCAGATTGTCAAATTTGCTGACGTATAGTTGCTCATGATATGTTCTTATAATTGTTTGTATTTCTTTAGTGCTGGTTGTGATCTCTCCTCTTTCATTCATGATTTATTAATTTGGGTTCTTTCTCTTTCCTTTTTCATAAGTCTGGCTAGAGGTTTATCAATCTTATTAATTCTTTCAAAGAACCAACTCCTAGCTTCTTTGATTTGTTCTACTATTCTTTCGGTTTCTATTTCTTTGGTTTCTGCTCTGATCTTATTATTTCTCTTCTCCTGCTGGGTTTAGGCTTTCTTTGCTGTTCTTTCTACAGATCTTTTAGGTGTAGGTTAGGTTGTGTACTTGAGACCTTTCTTGTTTCTTGAGGAAGTCTTGTATTGCTATATACTTTCCTCTCAGGAATGCCTTTGTTGTGTCCCAAAGATTTTGAACAGCTGGCTGTGTTTTCTTTGCATTTGTTTCCATGATTTTTTTTTAATTCTTCTTTAATTTCCTGGTTGACCCATTCATTCTTTAGTAGGATGCTCTTAATCTCCATGTATTTGAGTTCTTTCCAACTTTCCTCTTGTGATTGAGCTCTAGTTTCAGTGCATTGAGGTCTGAATATATGCAGGGAGTGATCCCAATCTTTTGGTACCTGTTAAGACCTGATTTGTGACAGAGGATGTGATCTATTTTGGAAAATGTTCCATGTCGACTACAGAAAAATGTGTATTCTGTTGCTTTAGGATAGAATGTTTTGAGTATATCTGTGATGTCCATCTGATCCAGTGGGTCATTTAAAGCCTTTATTTCCTTGTTTATCTTTTGCTTAGATCTGTTCCATTTCAGCGAGGGATATGGTAAAGTCCCCTACTATTATTGTATTATTGCCAATGTGTTTCTTTGAATTTGTTATTAATTGGTTTATATAGTTGGCTGCTCCCATGTTAGGGGCATAGATATTTAAAATTGTTAGATCTTCTTGTTGGACAGACCCTTTGAGTATGATATACTGTCCTTCCTTATCTTTTATTATAGTCTTTGGCTTTAAATCTAGTTTATCTTATATAAGGATTGCCACCCCAGCTTTCTTTTGATGTCCATTAGCACGGTAAATTGTTTTCCAACCCCTCACTTTAAATCTGAAAGTGTCTTTGGGTCTAAAATGAGTTTATTGTAGACTGCATATTGATGGGTCTTGTTTTTTTTATCCATTCTGATATTCCATGTCTTTTGATTGGGGCATTTAGCTCATTTACATTCAGGTAACTATTGAAAGATATGAATTGAGTGCCATTGTATTCCCTGTAAGCTGACTGTTACTGTATATTGTCTCTGTTCCTTTCTGGTCTGTTACTTTTAGGTTCTCTCTTTGCTTAGAGGAGCCCTTTTGATATTTCCTGTAGGGCCGGTTTTGGTGTTTGCAAATTCTTTTAATTTTTGTTTGTCCCAGAAGCTTTTAATCTCTCCTTCTATTTTCAATGAGAGCCTAACTGGATGTAGTATTCTTGGCTGCATATTTTTCTTGTTTAGTGCTCTGAATATATCATGCCAGTCCTTTCTGGCCTGCCAGGTCTCTGTGGCTAGGTCTGCTACCAATCTTTCTACCATTGTGTGTTACAGACCTCTTGTCCAGAACTGCTTTCAGGATTTTCTTTTTGTTATTAAGACTTGTAAGTCTTACTATTAAATGATGGGGTGTGGATCTATTTTTATTCATTTTGAGGGAATTCTCTGTGCCTCTTGGATTTTGATGCTTGTTCCCTTCACCAAATTAGGGCAATTCTCTGCTATAACTTGCTCCAATATACCTTCTGCCCCTCTCTCTCTTTCTTCATCTTCTGGGATCCCAATTATTCTAATATTGTTTTGTCTTATGGTATCACTTATCTCTTGAATTCCCTCGTGATCCAGTAGTTGTTTGTCTTCTTTTGCTCAGCTTCTTTATTCTCTGCCATTTGGCCTTCTATATCATGAATTCTATCTTCTGCCTCATTTATCCTAGGAGTATTATCCATTTTTATTGCACCTCATCATTATTAATAGTCAATTTTTTATTGCACCTCATTAATAGTTTTTTTTTTCAACTTGGTTAGATTTTAGTTCTTTTATTTCTACAGAAAGGGATTTTATTTCTCCAGAAAGAGATTCTCTCATATCTTCCATGCTTTTAAAAGTCCAGCTAGCACCTTGATAATCATCATTCTGAACTCTAGTTCTGATATATTATTAATGTCTGTATTGATTAGGTCCCTAGCTTCAGTACTGCCTCTTGGTGTTTTGTTTTGTTTTGTTTTGGTGAGTTTTTCTGCCTTGTCCTTTTATCCAGATAGAATAGATGAATGAGAGAACAAAATACTAACAGGGTGGCAAAGACCCCAGAAAAATATATGCTAACAAAATCAGAAGAAACCCAAAACTGGGGGAGAAGAAAGGACTAAATAAATAAATTAAATAAATAAATAAATAATAAAAATATATATTAGACTGGTGAATAGAACAGAGCCATCTACTTAATTTTGAGTGTATTCTAGTGTCTTACAAGAAACTACCTCTCAAAATTTTAAGAAACAAACTTCTATATATACAAACATAAGGGTAAGCATGATGAAGGGATGGAATATGACTGTAAAAATGAAAACTTAGAAAGAATTCTAAAAAAGGAATTGATAAGATAAGAAATTGGTTGGAAAAAGGAAAGAAAAAAAAAGGAGAGAATGTGATCACTAGAACAAAGCCATGCACTAATTTAGGGTATATTTCGATCAATTAGAAGAAATTGTATCCCAAATTTTAAAGAAAAAAAAAAACTATATGTATACAAAAAATAAGGTTAAATACAATGAAGGGATAAAATATGACTATAAGAATGAAACTTTAAAAAGATTTTTTAAAAAAGGTTTTGATAAGGGGCACCTGGGTGGCTCAGTGGGTTAAGCCTCTGCCTTCGGCTCAGGTCATCATCCCAGCATCCTGGGATCAAGCCCCATATCGGTCTCCCTGATCGGTGGGAAGCCTGCTTCTCCCTCTCCCACTCCCCCTGCTTGTATTCCCTCTCTTGCTGTGTCTCTCTCTGTTCAAATAAATAAATAAAATCTTTAAATAAATAAATAAATAAATAAATAAGGTATTGATAAGATAAAATAGTTTAAAGCTGTTAAAACATGAATATAGGAAAGAGGAAAAGTTAAAATAATAGATAAGGAAAAAATTTTAAAAATTTAACTTTGTAAAACTAAAGGATCATGGGGAAAAAGCCAAGAATTCTATGTGTTGCTTTCCCCTAGCTCTGGAGTTTTGCAGTTCTCATTGACTGGAGAACTCGGTCTTGGCTGAATGTTCTTTTTTTTTTTTTTTTAAGATTTTATTTATTTATTTGACAGATCACAAGTAGGCAGAGAGGCAGGCAGAGAGAGAAGGGAGGAAGCAGGCTCCCTGCTGAGCAGAGAGCCTGACGTGGGGCTCAAACCCAGGATGCTGGGATCAATCCCAGGATGCTGGGATCATGACCTGAGCCGAAGGCAGTGGCTTTAATCCACTGAGCCACCCAGGCACCCCTTGGCTGAATGTTCTTGCTGATCTTCTGGGGGAGGGGCCTCTTGCAGTGATTCTCAAATGAATTTGTCTGAGGCAGAATTACACCACCCTTGCCAGGGGCCAGGTTAAGTAATTTTCTGGGTGTGCTCTTGGTAGCTTTTGTTCCCTAAATGCTTTCTGTAGAACTTTGGAGGATGGGAATGAGGATGGTGGCCTCCAAATCTCCAGCTGGAGTTTCTGAGAGCTCAGGGACCCACTCCTCAGTGCACCCTCAGAGAAAGCAGTCAATCCCTCCCATCTCTCTGGTCTCCCACCAGACTCCATGCTCACCTGGCCTGTGACCGAGTATTTCTATCTCTGGAGCACAGCCCCATTTGGAGTTTCCAAACCCAGCAGATTTCTGCAGTGCACTCCTGCATCTCTCCTGCTGGAGGAAGGAGGGGTCTCTCTGGATCTGCTACTTGTGGGGTCACTGCTCAAAGAGCAGTGGCCTGACTATGCCTTAGATCACATTTTAAGGTAGCCTCGTTCTGAGGCTACCACTGCTCAACTGTATCTCTGCTGCTGGCTTCCCCACTCTGACACCTGGGAGCTCTGCCACACTCAGATATCCCTAGTCTTTCTGTGACCCTGCCAGTCCTGAGACCACATTGTCTCTGCGAGGGCTCCACCCCCAGCTTAGCCTCTGGAGCAATATCCTTCAGTAGAGCAGATTTCTAAAATTTCTGATTTTGTGTATCACTGCTCTCTGACTTACCAGGAGGTGGCCCCTCCCCCCACAGTCTATCTTCCCCTGGCTTCGGATTCATTTCTCCACATGTCCTACCTTCCGAAAAGTGGTCTATTTTCTGTTTCTAGAATTGCTCCTCGTCTTCTCTTCTATCTCCTGTTGAGTTTGTAGGTGTTCAGAATGGTTTGATAACTATCTAGCTGAACACCCGGGACCTGATGATATTTCAGTCTCCTACTCCTCTGCCATCTTGCTTCTTCACATGATTTTAAATGGAAAAATCATATTAGATTTATAATATATTTTCCAAGAATATAATCTGTAATAAGCTATAAGGCTATCTATATTTAAAGTTCAACCTCCTTATTTCTTTTTAAAGGCCCATCTGATTTTTTCAAAGATCAATTTTCATGGAGAAATGAAAGCATTTAAAATAAAAAGAAATGTATACAAGCTACATAAACTTCATGAGTTTGTCTTGATTTGCTGCTGAGATCAAGTTGTCACATCAAATTGGAAAACCTATAATCTTATTACATCAACATTATGGTATTAGTAATAAGTCAAATGTTAAAACTGGTTTATACTGGAGGAGAAAACAAGAAAAGAAAAAACAATAAAGAGGTAAAAATATTTATTTTGTATTTATGTTGTTTGTGAACTACTAAAAAAAATAAAAATAAAAATTTTTAGATAACTTTCCCAAGTCACGTAAATGATACTTCATTCTTTTTGTTCATATTACAAGTTTAAGATTTTTTAAGCATGTAATTTTGTTTAATGCTGTGTTAACATGTTCATTAAATACAAGGTAAGATTAATTACAAAGTGAAATTAAGAAGCAAGGACATTGACTAACTGAAGAGTAAACTCCACTGACCACAAATCAACCTCACAGAAGCACTCTACAATTGTGAAAACACTTTCGTTTTGCTCACTAAATCCTTTCAGAATATTCCTTGGTGAATACATTTGAAAAATAATCCTATTTTATGTCTTCTGCTGAATTACTAGTTTAGTGCTATTCTGACTTAGGAAAACAAAACACAAAATACAACAACACACAAAAGTCTATTAATGCTCTTTAGAATTTCTGCAGAAGGATGTTCCAAAAAGAGCTCAACAACACAGGTTTTTATACGAGAACTGTGTATGTCTTTTTATTTCATATAAATCTATAATGATTCCTATTATCATCAGTTATCATTTTGGAGACTTGCAATTCATTACTACTTACTTTTTTCTTTTAAAAAGCACAAAGGAGGGCGCCTGGGTGGCTCAGTGGGTTAAGCCTCTGCCTTTGGCTCGGGTCATGATCCCGGGGTCCTGGGATCGAGTCTCGCATCGGGCTCTCTGCTCAGCAGAGAGCCTGCTTCCCTTCCTCTCTCTCTGCCTGCCTCTCTGCCTACATGTGATCTCTGTCTGTCAAATTAAATAAAATCTTTAAAAAATAATAATAAAAAAATAAAAATAAAAAGCACAAAGGAATTTTACAAAATGCATTACTTATTACACTGAACAGGTCCAAGATTATAGACTATGCTAAGACTTTTTTGATTGATTGAAACAAAACATAAATGTGTTACTGTACACATAATGTACATGTCCCAGCTTAGAGGCCCTAGAAACAGTGATATCTCCATAGCAATGAGCACACCTATCCCCCAGGTACACCTGGAGAAATAGAAAATTTGGGGACTTTAGAAGAAATACACAAGATGATCCTGGACCATCTTGTACCACCAGAAAATTAAGGGAGTGCTCCAAAATAATCTCATTGATGGAAATATGCTAAAGAGACACAGACACCAGGTATCAGGCTCCCAATGGCCAAAACTGCTTTAATTTGAACAGTAAAATTTTAAAAAGTAGTACTGGATTATAACCCAAAGTATAAAATAAATACCCATGAGTCCATACTGGTGTAGATAAATGATTAATACATACATAAATAAGTAAATACATAAATAAGTAAGAAAGCAAATGGGCAAGAAGAGGCATATCTCCCAAGCAGAAAAGCTGGGTGACCAAGGTCAGCATCACCAGTGATAAATCATGTTGACAGCATCTACCTTTTAGGTGATGGGATGCAAATGCACTTTATCTACCTGGTTTTTCTCCCCACTCTAATCGTGAGAAGAACATCAGACAAAAAACAGTAGAGGAGCATTCTACGAAATACCTGCCCAATACTTGTCAACGGCCAAGGTCATAAATAACAAAGAAAGTCTCAGAAACTGTCACAGCCTAAAGAAGCCTATGGAGACCGACAAATAACTATAATGCAGTGTTCTGAGTGGGATCATGAAATGGGAAAAAAAAAAAAGGACTTCAGGCAAAAACTAAGGGCATTTGAGTAAATATGGATATTACATATAATAGTGTATCAATTTTGCTTCATTAATTTTAGCAAATGTACCATACTTATATAAAGGTATTAACAGGGGAAATTGGAAGTGGAGTGGATGAGAATTCTGTAAAACCCTCACAAGTTTTATGTAAATCTAAAACTGTTTTAAAACATAAAGAAATAAGTCTATTACATGGGGCTCCTGGGTGGCTTAGTGGGTTAAGCCTCTGCTTTTGGCTCAGGTCATGATCTCAGGGTCCTGGGATCAAGCCCCAAAACAGGCTCTCTGCTCAGTAGGGAGCCTGTCCCCCCCCCCACCCCTGCTGCCTGCCTCTCTGCCTACTTGTGTTCTCTCTCTCTCTCTCGTTGTCAAATAAATAAAATCTTTAAAAGAAAGAAAGAAAGAAAGAAGTCTATTCCAAAAAAAAAAAACCCACAAAACTCAACCCATACCAAGGTTTCTTCTGCTACTGTTCCTACCTATTCTGCAGTACCTAAAGATCTGTAACTAATTGTATTGGGGCAAACAGAAAAACTATTATCAATTCCATATAACAGCTACATAAAGATTTTTCTAGAGTATCTTTAAAATAAAGACAATGGCATGTAATGTTGGAAAAATCATGAAAGAAACTGTATATAAAAATTGTTATTGATAAAATATAGTGAGTTTATAGAAAATCAGGCATTAGCTGTTTCTATCTATTAGCATCTAGGTTTTCAACTTTTTCATGCCTTTTGTACTTAATTAAGCATAATTTAATTTTGAATATTGATTGAAGCATTGTAACATACTCTGTTAGAGGCATTAAATGCTAATGTCTTTGAGTTAATACTCATTGCAAACTATTTGTGTGGATTACTTTTCTTAGCAAAATTACCTAAATATGCCCTTAAAAAATCAATACTTAATTCCCAGAACCAATAAAATACTTCATAATTCAAATTGTAGAAAGGATGGTGAAAATCAAGAGGTTTTTTGTTTTTTGTTTTTTTTCATTATGATGACCCAATGGCAACTTTTAAGGGCTTTTGTTTTGTCTTGTTTTTGTTTTGTTTCTGTTTGAATTAAAACTTCTAAAAACTTCTAAGATGTTGGATTACCTACTTTGGCAATCCATAAACAGAAGTTGAATTCTGGTGACCTGCCTGTGTTTATAATGTACAAGATGTTATTGTACTTCATCTCCTAAAAATGAATTAGTCAGATAGAGCCATCTTTTAAGTCTAAAGGCAATATTTGCCTTTTGAATTCTGGGTAGTGTGTGTTTCTTTTGTTCTCGGTATATACGTGAACCCTAAGGCTGTTTCTATACATGTTCAGTGAATTGGCAAGAGCTGTTATTAGCAATTGTGAATCATTTAGATGTTCAACAGAAGGGAATGGTTAAGAAAAGAAAAGAGTAAACTTTAGAAAAAAAGATCTATTAAATAGAATTTTATGATGAAATTCATGTGTTAAAACCAGAAAATGCTTAGGAAATTGTATAGACCATAGTTCATAGTTTTCTGTTCTTTGGATTGAGAATGTGTATAATTCATTCTTGTTTATAGATCAGAACTACAAGAGGATAAATGTGGAAAAGTGAAGCCCATTTATTACGCTAAGATAATGATTTTTTTCTTTCGCTTTGATTCCTATTAAAGTTCTTTGCCCAATTTAAAAATGATTGGTGAAAGTTACCACTCTGTAGTTTCTAGATTAATCTAGCTGTCATTTGCATGCAGTTTGGTGCAGTGAAAAGTGCACTGAAATGAGAATATTTCTAGCCCTGGTGATTCTTAATGTGGCCATACCACATAATCTTTTAGTAAATCTGTTGACCTTGTCTCTCAGAGGGGAGTTGGTGGTGAATAGGTGTCTGGGTGCACAGGCTAACCTTTTCCAGATCCGCATTCCCTCTCCACTGTTGGATCTGCATATCGTCCTTGGTTTGAACTGAGATGCTGCATGAAGACGTACAACCCCATGATGCTTAACATTTACAGCCACAGCATCACCTGTGTACAAATGGAAATTTGTCCATTTCCCTGAAATTAAACTTAACTATGCCCACAAGCCCCTTTTTCCAATGGTACTACATCAAAGTCCTCACTTGTAATTTAAAATGTAAATTTTTAGGAATCTATTTTCTTCCTTCCCCCTACAGTGATCAAAGACTCCCCCCTTGAAGGGAGAGGTATTTGCTGTCATTCCTCCAGGACATCCACTGTGGCGTAGCTTGTCCTGTCTGATCCTGGGTATTGGCTTCTAACGCCATGGCATCTGTTGCTTACACCCAACTGGGGAGCCCCCCTTGGATTAGTTCAGGGCTCATGACCCTTTGAGACTGGTCTCTCAAGTAGGCTATTTTCCCAGATGTCATCAGGAGGAATCCCCCACAACAGCAAGTTACCTTCCAGCCTATTGTCACCTTGGACCCTTTCTGTTCAAGCTCACAAAGCCTTTTCTTAGTTCTTCTTCATGCACCTTGAGGGAACACTATGTACTGTGGTGCTGTCCTCTCCCATAGTATACCATGGTACACGCAAAAGTCCTCCCCAGATCAAAGGTGCTCTACTGGCCTCCCACTCCCAGACTGCAGGAAGGAGAAACAGAGAGCTGGATTCTCACAGTGTCTCACGTTTACCTGAACTCTGAGCTTCAGCTTGTAAACACAATGATGGTATTAAAATGAAGCTTTTAAAATTAGGAGAAAATTTCTTTTAAAATTAAGAAGCAACTTTAAAAACAAACTTCTGAAATTTCAGTTTTCTGGCTTTTGCAGTGGAAAACCTAGGTTTTTAAGACTCCTATCTCTCCCCCCCATATATAATTATTATACATTATATCATAATTATATTATATAATTAGTGTATATATATAGTATATGCATGTTATTAAATATACACATTACAATGTATAATGCTATATATATAATAAATGTGTTACTTAATATAGATATATTCATATATAAATATATATATTAAAAGTCCAATTTGTTTTTGTTTTTCCCACTCATTCCACATAGGAAAAGAAGGTCACATGTAAAGATATCACTGAATTTTTAATAACTAGGGAAGAGCAATGTGGATAAATACTTTGTCGGTGACTGGGGTTGTGGGAGGTGGGGGAAGGGTGGAAAGGAGGAAGGAGGGATACAGGGACTGCCTAGATCATGACAATATGTTGTGTCTCCAAAACGTTCTCAGGCTACAATCTTTTTTGAAATGACCTCTCTGTGGCTATTGAAAATACCTCTGTTGGTCACATTGAAGAGCAAGGTACACACTCCATAATCTAGGACCCAATTAACATGAACGGGTTTATCATATTTTAACTACACCTGTAGAGCATTTATCAGAAAATAGTCAGTATTAAACTACCAAATAAATATCTTAAGGGGAAATCATAGTTTAACAGAATATACCTAAAAATGTGCTGCAAATTATTGTGTATTATTAGTTTAATATATGCAGCATACTCTTCTAGAAATTATAACTAAGTGGTGAGGAGAGAGAAATGCAACCAAAAGTCCCTTTGAACAAGCTATAGAATGCATTTCAATACAAAAAATAGAGACATAATATTCATGTAGCTTATATACAAATAAAAAATCATATCAATAAATACATAAATATTTTAAACAGTGTTTAAGACTAGGTAAGACATTCAAAGACCTTAACATTCAACTTTCTCATGGATAAATAAGAACACTGAGGCCCCAGAAACTAAACTGAGAGAGGGACTAGTAGCTGGGCCACAATTCCTTTTTTAAAGATTTATTTATTTATTTCAGAAAAAATGAGTGGCAGCAGGAGGGGCAGAGAGAGAGAGAGAATCTCAAGCAGTTTCTCTAAGGAGCATGGACCCAACTCAGGGCTGGATCTCACCCCACTGAGATCGCGACCTGAACTGAAATCAAGAGTTCAACGCTTAACCGCATGAGCCACCCAGATGCCCCTGAGCCATAATTCTTAATTTGCATCTCAGTGTTATTTCCTTACAATTTTTTTCTCATACAACTCATTTGAGGATTCTTAAAAATCCATATTTGAATGAATGAGAGGTTGTAATCAAGTAATAAAATCCATACCAGTGTCAGAATACAAAGATCACAGAATTAATCAGTGTGGTTACTTTCAATCTGGATGCTCTTTTTAGAGAAGGTTTGAGGATGTCTTTAAAAAGAGTAGGCAAAATAAATGGAGATGAAGTACAGTCTAAGTGGTGATAATTATTGAAATATTAAAATCCAAGGAGAGTCTGACATCTGGTGAAAATTCCAAAAAATGTGTTAAACTGCACATATTTTGAAATTGTTTTTGAGCTTTGGGTTATGTAGGCATTTTTGATCAACTCGTCTTCCAGTTACTTGAGTGTGTAGAAATTTCTTCATCTGCAAGGACTCTTAGAAAAACAATTAAAATAGCAATTACAAATGAGTGGGCTATAGCCTAGGAATTTAGAATGATTAGTGTGTACTAACATTATATTTTTTATTACCTTAATTTAATTACACTGAGTGTTAGCCTTCGGTTAGGCTAAATGCATTTACATGCAAGGGAGGAACACTCAGGAATAACAACACTCACTTACTTTTTGCGAATGTCATAAAAAATCAGAAAGGCAGTCCACAGTAGAGAACTTCTGAGAGTCATCCTCCCACCTCTGTATCAGATAGAGCAAAGTGAGGTGGAATGAATAATTAATGCGATGCTTATAAAAAACAAATCAGTAAACAATTCCTGGAGAGCACGCCGAATTAAGTTTGCTGCACTATTCCTAAGGTCTATACTGCTGCTTGTTTCACATGAAGTCATCTTTCAGTCTGACGGCTGGGTTTTGAATGTCACATTTGACCTTCCCTTTTCCCTTCAGAGGATGAAGTTTTAATTTAGGTTTTCACACACTCTTCATCATTTGTTTATTCATTCTTTTATTTATAGCTAATCTTATTATAAAAATATTCCAAACAAATGCATATATTATTGCCCGATACAAATGCACTGATGAAAATGAACATGAAGGTAACATCAGAGAAGAGCAAAAGTGCTGTCCCAGAAAAGAGGCCAAAAGTGGGCCAGATTATTGTATCATAACTTTCTAACAGCTGAAGTCAGAAGACAGGCAAGACAAATTGCAAACTTCAGAGAGTCTAGTTGCCTAGACGAATTACAGGCATTTTAGATGAAAAAAAAAAAAAAACATGAAAGAAATTCATCATGTGATCTTGATGAAGAGAAATAATGTGATGTTGTAGACCGCATCTTATGATGAAATAAGTAGTATGATGCATATATTTGTTTCTGAAAGTGCTCAATATAACTCCACAAGACACCAAATAATAATTAAAGCAATTCTGCAGAACAACCCAGTATGGAGCTCTCAAGTCATTTGGTTCAATCCCAAATCGCTAATTTCTAGGAGAGTGAAAGAACTGTATATCATTTCATAATTGTTCATCATCATTGCTCCTTGAATCTGAGCCTTACTGGGAGGTTAACTGCAGGAAGTTAAACAGGTAGAGGATTGTAGTGAAGTGCACATTTCTGGTTCAAGGCAAATCAAAACCATCAGAGGATAAGGATGAGGTCCTCCTATGAAATTAGGAAACCCAAACAAGAGATCTCCTTGAATAAAAGACCACCTCATTTCTGTGTGGATGAAACGCCAAGAAGCATAGTCAAAGGTTCGCTCAGAAAATCCCTCTGAGTTCATCACATCAAATACATGAATAGATGATACACATTTGTCTGCACTGGAGAGCAAGACTAAGCATATCAAATATTGACCACGGCCATCAAAAGGGAAAAGTAAGAATAAGGAGGAAAAAATAAAGCCCTTCAAGATATCAGGTTTAAATAATGTGTCTTACAGGTAAACACTAAGATAGATAAATTGAGAAGTGTGCATACATCAACCTCCTATAGTGTCATCTATAAGCCAATAATGGACTCAGTGTAGTCTGTCCACCATGATAATTTGGGTTTCAGAGCTGTTGGTTTTAAATCCTTTTTTCTTACAGCAAACATAGAATAAAACTTACTGCCTCGTGATCAGTACCTCATGACTATAGATATGCCCACTGCTCAGAAAATAATTTGCTATTGGTTGTACTATCTTGTTTTCTTAGATTTTGTATTTTATATTTGCTTAACTGCACCATTTGTTGCCTTTGTTTTTTTTTTTTTTAAGATTTATTTATTTCTGTTAGAGAGATAGAGCGAGCATGAGCACATGTGTGTGTTGGGGGTGTGTGGGAATGGGCAGAAGGAGAGGGAGAGAGAGAATCTTAAGCAGATTCCCTGCTAAGCATGGAGCCCAACATGGGGCTAGATCCCAGGACCCTGAGATCATGACCTGAGCTGAAATCAAGAGTCAGATATTTAACCATCTGAGCCACCCACATGCCCCTTATTGTTTTTGTTTTTAATTAGAATCTCCTTTACATATGATTGTCAGTAATGAAGCTTTCATCTTTCCGCTCTGAACCTTCCAAAAACTCCACCGTAATCCCAATCATCTTTTTCTAGAAAAGTCTATTTCATTAAATAGGATCATTGATTGTATAAGGGTGAAGGAGAGCAACTTTAAATTTTGTTTTTCTGTCTATACCCTGAAAGCCAAAGATCTCTGGATTCCATATTTTGGAATGGTACAATGGTTTTCAGACTTTAAACAAGCAAACAAAACCCGAAACATTGTTTTAGTTTCAGGTTTTGATCTTTCTCTGTGGATCCTGAAGAACAATTTTAAGTTTTGTAGAATTTCTTGCCTTTTTTCTGGGAGAAAGGAAGCATTCATTAAAGCTTCATGATATATTTTGTTTCCAAACCCACACTTCTATACTTTGAGCCAAAAAATAATTTGATAAAGATTCTTATCATATCTGTAAATGACAAGGTGAACTGTAAATTGAGTTAATGATAGCTTACTTCTATTTCACATATTTATCACAGCAAAAAAATTACAATCATTATCTAGTTTCCTCTCTATCAAACATTAATGTGAATATAGTGCATAAGAAATTAGGCAGAAATAGAACTTCCCCATTACAGCTGCCTGAGAAAAGTTTAAAATTGACATTTCTACTGAAAAGAAATAAGCAGGATAGAGAAAATAAACAAACAGAAACAAACTTCTTCAGGACCTTTGAAAGAGGGAAAATGTCATATTGCAAATCAATTCATGACCATCCAAATATGCATTCTATTTTATAAATCTATAGACAGCATAAGTCATAGTTAAAAGGAATCGTAAAATTCCTTGTGGAAAGACCCATTTACACCCATGCATAAACACACCTAAATGGTACAGAATCACAAAAGTCAGGAGCTGAGAAATCAATTTAGGGAGCCAAAAAGTGATCACCTTCTGGTTAATACGTATCTGAAAAAAAAAGTATTTTATTTCAGCTGTCTGGTCTTATATACCAAACACTAATATTTAAGGTTTTTTGGTCAAAAAAAAAAAAAAGCCTACAATGCTTTCAACATATTATTCCCAAAAGCTGTGCAAGAAAGTGATTTGTTTAAGGAAATGCAAATGCAGGACCCAATAATGAAAATTAAATAAAGAAGGAGTGAGGAATATAACAGCAGAGGTTATGGGTTTGTACCTTAGCTGTTTTTAAACAGAGATCTGTTTCTATTTATTTTTTTAAGGAATCATTTAAGTAATATAATTTTTAGCACGTAGGCATGAAGAAAATTGGTTAAAAAGGAGAGAAAATGAAAATGAGTGTATTTGGGTTGCTCCTAATGCATATTGTAAATCCTTTCTCTAAGATTACTTTTCCTGAGATTCATAATATCCATTCAACATTGTTAAAGATATAATTTATTGTTTCCACCATATTATTGAGGAAATAAACAAATATATAGGGACCTTATTTCAAAATTAAAACATACTAGTGGTTTTTTCGACTCACCTTAAAATTCAAATATTATTCTTGGACACGGATCATGTGATAGCCATGTTTATATTCCAAATCTTTATTGTTACCCCAAAGTAGAAGGTAGTTATTCCTTAAGTAACCATTTTGGTAATGTGAAAATTGAGGCCAGTTTTCATACACAAAATCAAGTCAATAGAGAACAGTCTTGTGTTTAACTCAGCTAGGGAAAATATATTCTGTGAACTCACTGTCCAAGTTAATCGCCAGCATGGTCTATATTTGTATAAATGCCAACCCTTCCTTCGTTTGCTTTTATGTACAGAACAATAGTATCACCCAGCAGGACAATTTTAGTGTGTCATCAAAAGAAAAGGTAAATCCACTTAACCTTTAAAATCAATCATATTCCTTTAGGGTAATATGCAGCCAGTACCTAAAGGAATACAAGAACTGTGTTGTGAGTAGTAGTTTTGAAATTAAAATTCTCAGTTTACTACTTTTCTTTTCGAACTTTCCCTAATTCTATTCTTCAGGCTCTCAGTGTACGTTAATTTGCATAACTATGTTAAAGTGAGTCTATGTGCTGGGAAACAAAACCAAATTCAAAAGTCTTAATTAAAGGCTTAGGGAACCTGAGTGAAATTTTAGATATTAGAAGTCTGACCTATGCTGGCCTATTATTTTTTGATTTACTTGATTTATAAGATTCAATTTTTACTTGAAAACCCCTAGGGAATGATTACAGATTAAGATATTTTGAATCAATGAAATGAAACCATTAAGAATAGCAGCGATCTGAATTAATAATGCCCTTAGTGGACCACACAATGAAGACTAACATTCCTTTTATTGTGAAGTATATTGGAAAAACTTCCCACCGGCATTTCCCATTTCTTGTATATATTTATTCAAGTCTGTCAGGTTTTCCCTCTAGAGCAGTGATACCAAACCAGGAATAAGTTTTCTCCTCCAGAGGACATTCGACAATGTCTGGAGACATTTTTGTTTGTTTCTACTTGGGGGGTGAGGGAGCTGCTACTTGCTTCTACTGGGCAGAGATTAGGAGTGTTGCTAAACATCCTACCATGATCAGGACAACTCCCCACAACAAAAACTAACCGGCCCAGGATATTAATAGTATTGAGATGGACCAGTTCTAAAATAGAGATTATTTACACAAATCTCGTGTAGATTTAGTGTAGCTGTTTTGGAAATCTTGCTCCAAATAAGTAAATAAGTCAATCATATATTCTCAGGACAGAGACAATGAACCGTGATAATATTTTGCTGTCAGTCAGGAATGCAGCTTTCAATAACTCTTCCCTTTCCCAGGATTTTCCTGAGATCATGTCCATCTGAAACACAAGCAGACACTTCAGTAAGTTACCAAATTGTGCATTTGAATGCCCCTCACTCAGGGACTCTCCAGTGAGGGCCACTGAGTATTTACATTAATGCTCACAGTAGACAGTCGTTCTTCACAGAACTCACCGTGTAGAAAAGACAAATGGGCCTGAGTTAAATGATCACACAAATAAACACTTAATTGCAAACTGTAAAAAATATGAATGAGAGGATCACTGTGTTATGAGCTCATTTAATGGGAGAAAATGACAAGGTTCAAGAAGGTTCAAGAACTTTCTCTGAGTAAAAAATTGTTGAGTTTTGATCTGTAAGAGAAGTGTGAATTGACTCAGAAAAAAAAAAAAAGGGAATTCAAGTAGGAGAACAGCATAAATGCAAGTTCAAAGTTGGAAAGGAGTGTATTTTTACCGAAAATTTGGCTTTTTTATTAATACTTTTTGTTTCACTGTATGTACAATAATCTTTTTCTAGTCACTTTTTCTAGATAATGGGAAAAATAAACCATTTCTTAGCTTAAATTGCAATGCATAAACAGTTTTGTAACCAATAGATATCTCCCCCAAGATAAAATTTAAATCTTATTTTTGATGACATACAGAAATGACATAGAATGTTCTAATCATCCCCAGAGGAACTGTGAACAAAGGAGCAGAATAGGGAATTTTGGCCTCCCTCCCCAAATTATTAAAGAAAAATATTTCTCTTTGCCTAAATCTTTGTTGACTCATCCTATTCTGCTTCTGGGAAAGTCCTCTCTCATCGCGTTAATATTTTTCTTCTACTTTTCACTTCCATCCTTGGTCAAAGAACGTAAGGAATTGGAGAATGTCAGATTCAGGAAGGATTCCCATTTTGATACAAATTAAGCAAAGTGAGACACAGAAGGATCCTCATTATTTGATAAATCTAGTCAAAATATGTGCTGCCATGAAGCATGTTGGTCCTGCTGAAGGGTAACTGTTTTTAGCACACTAAACCTTTTCAAAACACTATTTATATATAACCTGATATTCTGTAGGAGTTCAGAAGCCATTTAAGAATATGGTTTAAGAATGAGTCAAGTAAGAGTTTCTCAAATGTAATATGCTCAGTGAAATTAGGTAGAGAGCAAGCACCATATTCTGATGAATTTTTGATTATCCTGAAAGTTTTTTAGAGAATGCTGCCTTTGCTCAGTGAAGAATTAAGGCAACAAGGGCCCAGAATATCTGTCCCACATTCCCAAGCTCAAGGTGTAGCATATCCTGATCATGTTGTCTACGTGTGTATTTATGGAATACTTGGGGATATATCCTTCACTTACAGGTTGTTGTAATACTTCTTGCAGAGAGTCTGGATTATATCCTCTATGTATGTACATACTAATCTGCCAAGATCAGCGGAACCACTTTTCTCCAAAAGGAGACCCTCCCCTCCAAAACCATGATGGATATTCTGTGCTTCCTCCTCCAGATCCACTCTGCTTTGACCTTCAGGAGTTATATCAAAAGTTTCTCTTGCCTGCTGACTCTGTGTTGCTTTGGGTCAATGGAAAACTCCATCAGACAGAAAGACAGGAACAGAATGTGGCTTAATTATTTGTCTCCTCCATTCCCTCTCTGCTGATTCTCTGTGAATTGTCAGTGCCTGAGTTCCTCCTCCACAGGTCTTAGCTCATTTGGGGTGTCTTTCCCCTAAAGTTCTAAGTGTCTCATGGTACCCCAGACCACTCCTTCCACCTCAAGGTACATAAGTTGATGGTGCCTACAGATCTTGCAACACCGAGCAGTCACCTTACTATCTGCTACCTTCCTCTTACTCTGCCACAGGCTTTTAAAGAGCATCTTCATCAAACACTCTCTGTCACGTCTTGTGAGTGTGCCATCTGCTTTCTGCTAGGACACCAACCTAGACAGTTTAATGCAACTGGGATGAAACATCTCTTGATAGCACAATGGAACCATAAAGATAAAGTAAATGTGCCATTTAGTAATGCATTTCAGACATTTCCATTTACATAAAATCATTCCACCTAGCTTTTCCTTAAAATGTCATTTTAATAATGTGATATATTTGTTGTTTCTTTGACATTTATTTGCTTATTTTTCAGTTGGCTACCAGAACAGGTGCACTATAATGAATGTATTTGATAAATAAATATTGATACCCCTCCCTTGCGTGATTCTATACTATGAAAGATGCCAGAAAAATGTAAGCCTTGCCTTGCAAGGCTTTCAGCTTAAATAAAAGAGAAATATATTGATGAATATGGAGTGATAGAAGAGGTTGATTATTAATATTTATATATTCAGGTCTCAGCTCCACATCTCACTATGGGTGAGAAATTAGGCATAGTGCATGACTTCTCTTTGTTTCAATTTTCTTGTCTGTAAAATGGGATTGATTATGTCGACATCACTGGGCTTTTGAGATTAAGTGATCTCATATGTGAAAGTTATCAGCACAGCAGTTAATGCTTAAGAAATTTAACTGTCATTATTATTGTTGCTAGCACTTCGTTGCACATAAGTATTTGTGGCTTATAAAGGAATCTGTATCATTCCATCTTCTTATGTCTTAGTCTGCTCAGGGTGTTATAATAAAGTACCACAGACTGAGTGGCTTAAGTAATAAATTATTTTTCACAGTTCTCAGGACTGGAAATTCTAAGATCAAGGTGCCAGCAGATTGTGTCTGGTAAGAACCTGTTTCATGGCTTGCAGATGGATGCCTTCTTATCTCTTCACAGGAGGGAGAGAGCTGGCTCTGGTCTCCTCCTCTTCTTATGAGGGCACTAATGGTATTATGAGGGCTCCATACTCCTAACTTCATCTAGACATAATTTCTTCTCAAAGAGTACATCTTCAAATACCATCGTATTGAGGATTAGGGTTTCAACATACGAGATTTAGAAGATAGACATTCAGTCCATAACACTTAGCAATTCTAAGCGGTAGCTACTATCAACATTGTGCCCATTTTAGGGATAAGACAATATTAAGATGAGAGAAAATAAATTATATAATCAGGTTCCCATCATGACAAGGCAAGATCACTGACTTTTTGTGGCAGTTTTTATTCTACAATAGACTAAATTTCTCAAAAATGTTGCAAAATACATATTATAAATGTAAATTCTCAGAAAGTTACTCATTAATAGGATTAAAGTCTCTGAATATCTGAAGTTCGGAAAAAACTATATATATACATATATACACACACACACACACACACACACACATATATATATATATATGTATATATATGATCTCGACTTAGCTCCATTAAATGAATTTGGGACAAGAAGTTCATAGAAAACCCTTGCTATACTAAATAAAATCATGTTCAAAAGGTAAATGTACATCAAGAAAGATATGGTTCATTTGAAATGGATACTAAATTCGTGTCAGAGAGGTTCTATTCGTTATATACTGTAAGTGTTCTTTTGGTTTGTACAACCTAAAGAGGCTCTTCACAGCTCAGAAATGGGAACTCCATTTTAGAAAGTGTTTCATTTTCACAAAAGCTAATTTAGGGGGAAAAGTTGTGAAGCCATTTGGGAATAAAATAACTTTGAATAAGAAAGTTTAATCCTAGCTTCTTGGAAGTTTTACTGATATGATGCATTAGGATAATAAATGTCATCCAAGGAATAGATGCTGCTTATTTAATCAGTTAAAAAGTTTTCAAGTTGTGAATCATTTTCTTATTTTAGTCCCTGAATCACTCATGTGTTCAAGAAACACATACTGTGCCCCTGTTCTGTGGCAGGCTCAGCTATAGGTTCTCAGAGAGGGACGTTGGTTTACTTCAGCCAGAGAAAGTTCAGGAAGACATGGATCAACCCGTAGAACTATGTCACCAAAAGAAACCAACATATTTTAATAATCTTTTAAAGATTATTTTTTTTTATTTGACAGAGAGACACCGTGAGAGAGAGAACACAAGCAGGGAGAGTGGGAGAGGGAGAAGCAGGCTTCTTGTGGAACAGGAAGCCCAATGCCGGGCTCAATCCCAGACCCTGGGATCATGACCTGAGCCAAAGGCAGATGCTTAATGACTGAGCCACCCAGCCGCCTTTAATAATTTTTTAAAAAAATGTTTCATCTGGATCAATATGAGAAATCTGAAATAGATAAAAGAAATCAGTTCAGATCATTAAATCCTTTGTCTCACGTTCTGGTTCCATTTTCAAAATAACAAAAAATCTACACCCATGAGGTTATTATACTAGCATAATATACAGTAATTTAATACAAAGTTTTCTTCATTATCAATTAGTTTCTTTTTTTTTTAAAGATTTTATTTATTTAGTTGAGAAAGAGAGAGCACAAAAAGGGAGATGGTCAGGGGGAGAAGCAGATTCCTCACTGAGCAAGGAGCCTGATGCGGGGCTTGATCCTGGGACTCCTGGATCAGAACATGATCCAAAGGCAGATGCTTAACTGACTGAGCCACACAGGCGTCCCTCAATTAATTTCTAAACTCAGTAACTTATTGTGACTATAAGCACCTTAGTAATATCTTGCAACATATTGATAAGACCTCTTTTTTTCTTTTTTTTTTTTTTAAGATTTATGTATTTGAGAGAGAGAGAATGCTCGTGAGCAGGGGTACAGAGGAAGAGAGAGAGAGAGAATTCCAAGTGAACTCCCCTCTGAGTGTAAAGCCCCATGTAGGGCTCGATCCCAGGACCCTGAGATCATGACCTGAGCTGAAACCAAGAGTCGGGTACTTAACCAACTGAGCCACCCAGTTGACCCTGAGAACTTCTTTAAAATCATAGTGAAATAAGTCAAGCAGATAAAGTCAACTATCAAATGGTTTCACTTACTTGTGGAGCATAAGGAATAACGTGGAGGGCATTGGGAGATGGAGAGAAGTGAGTTGGGAGGAATCAGAGAGGGAGACAAACCATGAGAGACTGTGGACTCTGAGAAACAAACTGAGGCTTTTGGAGGGGAGGGGGTGGGGGTTGGGTGAGCCTGGTGGTGGGTATTAAGGAGGGCACGTATTGCATGGAGCACTGGGTGTGGTGCATAAACAATGAATTCTGAAAAATTGAAAAACAATGAGCACTGAAAAGAAATAAATAAAATAAAATAAATATATTAAAAAAGAAAGAGGAATGGTGAGTATGAAATTTTGTTAGAATTATAGTCAATATATAAAATGACAATTGTCTTTTTAATATAAATTTTTAGAAATTATCAATTGTATATTTAAGCTCTATGTTCTCTAGGGGAAAAAAAAAAGGTTAAAATAAAGCTCAGTCCAGAGGTGAGCAAAAAAATCATATCAGCAAATTCAATATTCTGGGCTTATGTCTTCCTCTTTTTATCCTTAATGTTCGCTTCCTGATCATTATTTTAGTTGGGTGGTATACTATCCAGATTTACTCTTAAAATGTTAAATAGATAGGGATTTTTTAATATTTTTACCTGTAGATTTTAAGCATCTTCTGGTGATTTTTAGTTGCCTCCAGCCATGTTCTTCTCATGTGCTAGGTTTTGTTTTCATTTTCTCCTATCTCATTATCTCCATCCTTTCCACTGTTACTTCTATGTTTTATTACCTGGTGATCAAATACTCACCCTCTTAATATTCCACCACTCACAGTATTTTGAATAGACGAAATCTGAATATTTATGCATAGTTAACCTCCTATAGCAGGTAAGGATTGATTTTGTATATAACCTTACAAAGTTTTATTGTATATTTAGATTTACTCGAAAGAACTCTGGACTATATTTCAAAGCCAATACACAGTAAAAATTTAATTGACTAATATAATGAAAATATGGCAGGACCAGAATAGCTTTATAGTCTCAATCAATGAAAAGTTAATTCCTGCTGCTTTCTACATTTTCTTATGCTTTGAGGGCTTTTCATTGGTCTATTTAGCTTACAGTGCCCAGACACTGAGCCAGGCCTTGGGGCTACCCTGGTACAAAAGTCGACACGATTCCTGACTCTAAGGACAGTGGTGGATAATGCTACATGGGAGTGAAAAAAAAAAAAACGCATAAATATGAAGAGTTAATGTTATGAAAAAAACAAATTCATAGAAACTGAAGAAGTAAATTATTGAGGGGGAGATATTAATATAGATATTACATGACCAAAGAGTACAACTCAAGGTGGCACCCTATGGGAGGCCATGAGTCAGATGTGAAGGGAAAAAGAAAGAGCCCTCTGGAAAGGGCTAGGCCCCAGGGCAAGGAAATGCTCTTGGCTTATTTGAACACCTGTAGGAAGGCCAGTGTGGCAGGAGAGAGGCCTGAGGTCAGCAAGGACCTACTCATGCTAAAGCAAACCGCGCCAACAAGTTTGTGTGCCTCTAGAGGTCCATGAAGACTTCCCAAGGGGCATCACTAGATGTAAAGGAATCTCTTTCAGATTCTCCATTTATATTCTTTACTCTTTCCTAAAATCAATCCCACTGAGAATGCACCTGTGCTCTGCAAGTTCTCCTTTCCCACCTCTCCCATACTTGTCCTTTTCCCACTTAGTGAAAGAAATACATCTGCCACCCATTTTGACTCTTGGTGCAGTGCCCCAGGGCAGAAGTTAATGCACTGCTACTGAGAGAGAGCCCTGAAAGAGCAGAACCACCAAGACCAAAGGCAGTTTTGTTTTATTTTATCCAGTGAGATATTTATGACCATGTCCCCCCATCACCTCCCTCTCACATCTATCCATCTATCACCTTCTGTCTATCCATCCATTCCATCCATCCAGTCATTATTCCATCTTTATCTAATTTAGATCTAGAATTCAGAAGTCATCTCTTAGTTAGGGAGACCATATTGTGTCTGTGTTTTAAGTAAATCATACCTTTTTTTTTTTAACAGAAATTATTTTTGGCTGATTGGTTTGACAAGTAGGACAAGTGTTAAAAATTAGTGGTAACATAGATATGTTCCGAAAAGTGAAAAAAAAAATGTCTTAAGTTCCAATGATTCGATGAAAATAGATAAAGCACAAATACAATAATAATAAACAATAAATTCCATGTTTTAAGACTGTTTTTACTTACATTCAAAATTTTAAATACTAACTTAAAATATTTGAGAAGAGGACCTAGTTTTCTACATTATTTTAGGGACAAGTCAGGAAAAAATGCTGAAAGACGATTGTCCTCAGAGCAAGGAGATGGAGTTTTATACTCAATTCAACAGAAAGCAGTTGAAGAGTTTTAGAGAAGAGAATGTTACAATATAAGTGCTTTGCACACAGTAGGATTACAGCAGATCGCTGTGGTATTAGATTGTGTTCTCTCCCGTTCCTTCTTCTGACTCCTGAACAAAAATAAAAGCACAGTATAGATCGCCATTATTTTAAAAAATGTCAGTGGTGCAAAAATCAGCCTCTCATTCTCCTGAACACTGCCATAAAAGGGCAGCAGAAAATGCAAATAACAACATGCAAGCTTGACCAGTATGTTAGATGTGATTAATCATTCATTTTTTCTCAATTTCCACCACAGACCCAAACACCTCACTGAATTGGGATGGAAACATGTTTTAATGTTGGTCTGCCTTTGGGTGTGTTGGCTTCTGTGAAAAATGAACAGCAGAAGCACCCAGCAGAACAGCCTTGGCTACCCTACATTAAAATCCAATCTTCATTGTTGAAGCATTTAAGGATTTAGGTGTGTACACGAAAACGTGCCGAAACATATAGTGACAACAAAATGTCTAAAACCTTAATTATGTTGAATATAATGAGAAAAATGTCAGATGTATGTGGTTTGGAGGAAAATAAATATCATTACTTTTTCTGGGAAGAACTGTGTCATATATAATGTCAGCTTAAAAATGTAATATTTATACATATATACACACAGGTAAACACATACAGGTTTTGTGTTATTAGTAAACCATTTTCTGTGAACATATAAGTGCTACCCTCCTTTTATTGTGCCACTGACTGCCATTATGTCTATTTATTTACAAGGCTGCAAACCAGGAACACTGGGTTTACAAATATTAAACTCAGTGATATTTAAGACTTGAAATCTTAATCGACTCTGGCTTTCTTATTGAAAAGTGCAAACAGGGCACTTACAAGTGATTTAGTCCCAATAAGATGAATTACTATCCAAAGAAGTGTTTATTCCTTTGTCTCCACACAGTTGCAACTGCTATCTTACTGCTTTTATTATTAACTAGTTCTTTCCTTTCAGATTCTTTCTGCTCCTCCCTCCCTCCTTCCCTCTCTCAGTATTTGTGGATAGACGTTTAGGGGGTGTTAGCCTCTATTTTTTGAATAAACATAAGGATACTAATAGACTCCTCATATGAGTTACCTGCTGCATTAAATTAGGTATTAAGTCTATATAGACATAGTTTTTTGTTGTTGTTTTGTTTTGTTTTTTTGTTTGTTTTTTTAGTAAACACGGTTCTCTCGAGCTCTTACTTGGAGTTGTTAATGGCAAAAATAATAAGCTAGCACTTTCTAAGTGTATATTCTGTGCCCAGGACTGTACTAGACTGCTTGTTTGTTTGCTTGACAAAGCAAACGTTGACTAGATTTGTAGTCCACTGGGGCCTTTAACAGAGGTGACAGTAATATTTCATTTCATCAAAATTATTTTTCAGTCGGCTCCGGAGTATACAAGTGTAGATTTGGGGTATGTCATGAACTTTTTTTTTTTTTTTTTTTTTTTTTGGTCATGGATTTTTAAGGGACAGACTGAGTTAAACTCACACAGGTCCAGCTCCCAAGCCTACGGTGGTGGCATTGGTTTTTACTGCTTTTGTTCACTTACATGATGTTGACAGTCAACAGTACCCTAAGATAGCAGTACTGAGACATGAACTAGCCATCTTATTCTCCAGAGAATCTACTAACGTTCTGTAGGAAGAGATAATGTTAACAACTAGCCGAGCTGGATGATATACATAAAAATGTACTGTTGCACAGTGCCTATGACATAGTGAGCATTCAAGAATTGTTGAGTGACTGGATGAATGAAGGCATGAATTCATTATGTCAAGTTTAAATTTGGTCACTAAGGAGTTTGCACTTAAACATTTACAATGACTGTGAGTCTTATTCACAAGCAAATGACTTATTCCAATATTTAAATAGACCCTGTTTCCTGTGCACTGGAGAAAAACAGACTCTTCCTAAATAGTTGCACATTATTATCCTACCTTTCCAGCAAAGAGGAAGGCGTGCACATGTGTGCCATTAATTACCTCAACCCAAATTCTCACATGACAATGTACCAAGCAAGAAGGAAATAGAAGGAATTTCTCTTCACATTTCTTGCTTTGGAAGCTTTCCCAGAAGTACCAGCAGATATCCCGCTGTGTCTTGTTGGTCAACACTGGTCCTATAGCACTCCCTAGAATAATTCTTTCTCATGTGGGGATGGAGCCACCACGATTGGCTTAAACAGAGGTTTTCCAGCTGGGAACAATTTTGCACATGCTTTCCCAGGACATTTGGAAATGTGTAGAGACATTTTTGGATGTCATACAAATGGGGGATGGGAGCTACAGGTATCTAGTGAGCAGAGGCCAGAGACGCTGGTAAATGGCCTGTAATACAAAGGACAACCCCACAGAATAAGGAATTATCCTGTCTAAAATGTCAATAACCAAGGTTGAGAAATCCTATCTTAAATCAAGCAATATTCATCCCTTGAGCCTGGACACACTGAGTCAGAACAAAATTTGAGTTCTTTCAGCAAAAGAGAAAGTAGAAATGCCTATTAGGAGTGCAATCAATAGTGTCTCCCAGTACTTATGAGTACTGACTACATATTTTCATTTGAAAAATAGCCATCACCTGTAAATTCTGTGTATGTGTAACTTAGAAAACATAAATAAAGAATAAATTAATGAGAAAAAGCACAATTTTTTTTCCCGATATTCAGACTACCAAAAGATTTAACTGTGTTCAATGATGCTTTAGTTGGAAGGCAGGGCAATTATGCCTATAAATGCCCCCTCCCCAATCGTTTCAAGGTTTCATTCACTTAAATCGACTATTTTCTTATGACAGTTTGAATTCTATATATTTTGCTTTTCCTAAGTTGTTCTAAGGACACTTACATCTCCTTCCAAGTCTTTCAAAAAATAGTCTTGTATCATGCTTAAGCACAAAGAATGTACTTTCATTTAAATATTATTAAGGGAGGGTATGTGCTATGGTGAATGCTGTGAAGTGTGTAAACTTGGCAATTCACAAACCTGTACCCCTGGGACTAATAATACATTATATGTTTATAAAAAAATAAAAAAATTTTAAAAACTGAAAAAAGAAAGAAAATTATTAAGTTTTATTAAACATGGGGGCTAGCTCTAGCAAAACCATGAAGTAGTAGATATTTTGCCCACCCTACACACTCTGCCAAAACTCTTCCTTCGTTTAACTGCCATATATATTATCTATATGAATTTCTTTCATCAGTGTTTTATGGTTTTCTGAGTGTACATCTTTCATCTCTGTGGTTAGTTTCATTCCTAGGTAAATTATTATTAAATTAATATATTATAAATATATATTAAAGTTAAAATTGAATATAAATAATTTTAAAAACTAAAACATGTTATGCTTTAATATATGGCAAGTGCTTTAGACTTTCACAAGAGCACAGCAAAGTAGATTTTCATTACTTCTTTTCATAGATGTGCTCATAGAAACTCAGAGTGAAGGCAGTTTCCATAGTCATATCTCAAGTTGTGCAGAGCTAGGGCTTAACCCAGTCCTTTTCTCAAGTCAGAAGCCTTGCCAAACTGCCAGTGACACACAGGTGCTTTGGAATGGAATTCAAAATGGAAAGAACAGGAAAAATCACTTTCATAACATCATCTCCATAAAGGCTGGCTAGCTTGCTGGCATAAAAATGTTTTATTAAACACATAACGTCTACAATTATAGACAATGGGAATGTTTTTTTTTCTTGGTGCTTGAGCCAGGGGCTGCATGGAATCATATTAAGCATCCTAAACAAAAAAAAATCTTTTAAATTTTCTTCCTGAATACTTACTGTTTTAGAATACTTACTATAGTTTCACTAGCATAGACTCCACTTGCTAATGCTTGATTTTGCCTAAAATAAAACTTTTGGTGGGGGGCACCTGGGTGGCTCAGTTGTTAGGTGTCTGCCTTCAGCTCGGGTCATGATCCCAGGGTCCTGGGATCGAGCCCCACGTCGGGATCCCTGCTTGGTGGGAAGCCTGCTTCTCCCTCTTCCACTCCCCCTGCTTGTGTTCCTTCTCTCGCTGTGTCTCTCTCTGTTAAATAGATAAAATCTTAAAAAAAAAAAAAAAGCAACTTTGGGGAGGGCTTCTTTACACATCTTTCTGAAGAACAGTATGTCATCAACATGTCTCCTTTTGTCTAATGGTTTTGCAGACAGACATCAACCATGGTATAACTTCACCCTCATAGTCCACAATGTAAAAATGTGTTGCAAATATTAAAATCCTGGATAAATCATTTATATCAGTCTTTCCATATCTTGGGCTTCAGAATAAATACTACGTAACTTACAGGAAAACATTGCTTGCATAGTGCTATATAGCCATATACCTTTTACTCAGATTCACTAATAGTTACATTTTGCCACATTCAATGTATTGTTTATTCTCCATGTGTATATCATGCCTCTTTAATCCCAAATATTATACTGTTATTTATTAAAGAGCACAGATATTAATATTATCACTTAAATAATAATAATACATTTTAAAAATCAGATACTTTAATGTTGATATAATGTTATCCAATCTGCAGACCTTATTTGAATTTCCCTAATTATCCCAATAATACCATTTACAGTGATATTTCTTTAGTCCATGGTCGTAATGAGGCCCTTCCCTGCAGAGGGCCACCACATCTCTTAGTTTTCCTAAATCTAATATGGTGTCTCAGCCTTTTCAATCATTCATCCCAGTTATAGTCTTAAAGACTATAATCAGCTGTTTTGTAGAATATTCTTCTATATGTTATATAATAAATTCTTTGAGTCTGTGTTTAGTAGCCAATAGTGGTTAATGCAATAGATTTCAAAATCCTATTACCTCATTTGAATCTTGGCTTTACCACTTCCTAACTTTGTCAATTTGAACGGGTTACTCAATCTCTGTATGCTTTAGGTATTCCTCATACATAAAATAGCAATAATAATCATAGTAACTACCACGTAGGATTACTGGAAGGATTTAATAAGTGAGGATATGCCAAGCACTTAAAACAATATTTAACTCTTGGAAAGTCCTATGTGTGTTTATTGTTGTTGTTGGTATTATTGATGCCTCATGTCACTCGATAGAGAGCTTCTAAATGATAACTGAAATGATGCAAAAGCCATCCATATTTGGGATAGGAGGTGTCTGGGTTCTGCCAATGCAGACTTCTGATAATGCCTACCTCCAACCAATGAAATCACTCTTATAGAAAGAAAATTAGCTGGCTTCTTTATTTATGATTTCATAGTAGGCATGTGAAAAACAGTATTCTCTAGCTACACATCATTGGAATAAATAGAGCTAGTAGTTATTATTTTAGCTACCTAAAATTACTACACCCAGATTAAAAGCTTCATGTGAAGGGACGCCTGGGTGGCTCAGTGGGTTAAAGCCTCTGCCTTCAGCTCAGGTCGTGATCCCAGGGTCCTGGGATCAAGCCCCGCATCGGGCTCTTTGCTCGGCGGGGAGCCTGCTTTCCCCTCTCTCTCTGTCTGCCTCTCTGCCTACTTGTGATCTCTGTCTGTCAAATAAGTAAATAAAATCTTTAAAAAAAAAAAAGCTTCATGTGAAAATGGATATAATATATAATACAACATGTCTTGTAATGACTAGTTGCAAAGAGCCTACTATATGCCTAAATTTACACATAGAAAAAAATCTAATTCTCATTGAACTGAATATTTTGTAATATCCAATCTTTGTTTCCTTTAGCTATTTAGACATAAACTTTCTATAATTCCAATTCAATTTTCTGTATCATGCAGTACACAAGGTCAAGAGGAAATCTATAAGGAAAGAATATTAGCCTTCACTTTCTTTCAGTTTAGAGAAACTTGCACATAGGTCATTTCTGCCCTCCTCAGACCTCCCCAAATGACCAAAGTCAACTGAAGATTATTTTCACCTCAGGGAGAGTGAGTTCCTTGGATGTAAGTTAGAGCAAGTGTAGATACTAAGGATTCCTGTACATTCAGCAAGCCAAGTTTATTACATTACATTTATTACGTGTCATCAAAGTTCATCATAATTCTCAATAATCCTTCTCTAAATCTTCTTAAGCACTGAGTTTGAGAAGTCATCTTTTATTGAAAAGGTCTGTTGAAGGCCAGCATGTTTCTTTGGGGTGTTTTTGGGACAGGTGTTCAGTCTGCTACTTTATAGTATTATTTCCTCCAAGTGCCTACAAATTAAATGACTTTTTAAAATGATTCATCACTGCATCTTTGGGGAGATAACAGCTATGCTAGTAGGTCTGTGATTCCCAATTATTTCAATAAAGATGTCAAAAAGATGGCTCCATATTGCTTTTTCTCAATACTTTGGAATCTCCCCACTTTCCAACAATATTCCTTAACAGAATTTTTAACAGAATAATTATTTAACAGAATAAATATTTAACAGAATAATTCCTTAACAGAATTTTTCAGGAAGCAGTTTCTTGAACACCTTACCAATTGTTCAAGATTTTTAGGCTTAAAGAATTCAATTCCATCTAATTTAACAAAGTAACCATTAGTTTATTTTTTCTAATTATTATTGCTTAGCTTAGATTTCAACTAATTAGATGAAAGCTATTTTAGTTTGAATGTTTTAGTTCGAATGTGTTAGAATGGGTTGACTTTGGTCACCACATAAACATTTGCCAGTGTCATGAGTATAGTTTTATCTTATTTGCAGTCATGTTTGGTAACAGAATCATACACATTAATGACAATCGAGATCTGTGAGAAAATTTTCTTATGTTTCTGTTGCAATAACCATTATAAAACCTCTAAAATACTGATAATTGACTTAATATTTTATGGAGTAATACAAATGAGATGAACCTGCCAATAAAATTATTTCTTTTCATTTCAAAAGTATCTAAATATGTTTAGAATGCTTAAAGATCACTACTAAATATATTTGCCATCTTAAGAAAGCCCGTTTCAAATATCTGTGGCTTAGTTGGCTAAAAAAGACAATTCCTTTTTAAGTTGGATTTTCTATCAAAAAAGTATGTGTTTCAAAATGGGTACAGAATGTGAAATAAACTCAGATGAGGGCTTTTTTTTTCCAAATGAAATTTAATTTTATAAGAAAAATTTAAGTGTTTTGAAAATATTCTTATTATGGAGGACACATATTGCATGGAGCACTGGGTGTGGTGCATAAACAATGAATTCTGGAACACTGAAAAGAAATAAAATAAAATGAAAAAATATATATTCTTATGTCTTCTGTGCTCCAAATTAAAAGTTTATGTAATTTGTGCATCTAGAAAGAAAATCCACCCTCCAAACCATTTTGTAGAGGCAAATCTTGAGAGGTATTTAACACTTCATTGAATAATTTATGAGCAGAGGCCACATCTGCATTAATCAAATGAAATAAAGTGTCACTGTTAATGAAGAAATCTTATTCAGTGCTGAAAGTTCTATATTAATTTTTGCTTAAATAAATGAGTAAATAATATCAGTTACTTGTTTATTTGTAATATACTAGAAAGGTATCATTTAATTTTCTATTATAATGATTCACATTGAATGGACATTATAAAATACAGGCGCACCCTTTGCAACTTTGCTCAATCCGTGAGGCACCATTTGATTTAAAAAAAAAAAAAAAACATTTTAGAGACTAAAAAATATACCTTAGTTTCTAAGTTACCTCTTGTGGAAAGAGTAGGTAGAAAGTTCCTGAAGCTACCCTCTGCTGTTCAGCTTCTTTGCCACAATATTGCAGATTTGGCCAGCCCTGAGAAAAACACCAGCAGAAAATATAGATGAGATAGATTGGGCCAATATGACACCAGAGGAAATGGAAACTGGTGATTGAAAATGAGGTGGAAGGAGGAAAGAAATAGTTCACAGTAGAAAGTGGAAGACAGTGGAAAGGCAGGCTGACGTCTAGGAAATGTAGTTATTTGAGAATTAGGGAAAGAAGATGTGATTATTGTTATTCAGTTTCTATGCAAATAAAATTAGAAATGAGTACAATCTTCATAAATCCATGAAACAGTCTGTTTTTTTTTCCTTTGGAGGAGGGCATGATTAATAAATGTTAATGCTCTTTTAATATATATAAAACTCTTAGAGCAGTCTGGGGTATTATAAGTGCCTAATAAATGTTAACTATTATTATATTTTACAGAACCAAAGGGATCATTTGCTTGGATTTGTTTAATTTATAAATGAAGATTCTGTATCACCAATATATTTTCTTAAATGAACAGAAGTCAGTTTTCAACAAAAGAATAATAAAATCTACATATAATTGTATATTCATGTTAGTTATAGCTATAACTTATTGGTTTTTAACATAGAATGGAATGTAAAGTAAGAATTTAAAAATTATCACCCTTAAATATTAAATTGCTCTTCTCTTTTGAACCTGTGTTTTTTTAATTTAAGTTCAATTAGCCAACATATAGTACATCATTTAGTTCCTGATGTAATGTTCAATGATTCATTAGTTGTGTATAAAACTCAGTGCTCATCACATCACATGCCCTCCTAAATGCCCATTACCCAGCTACCCCATCCACCCACCAACCTCCTTTTCTGTAACCCTCACTTTGTTTTTTGGATCCAGAGTCTCTCATGGTTTTTTCCCTCTTTGATTTCTTCCCATTCAGTTTTCCCTCCCTTCCCCTGTGATCCTCTGTGCTATTTCTTACATGCCACATGTGAGTGAAACCATACAATTGTCTTTCTCTGATTAAGTTATTAGCATAATACCCTTCAGTTCAATCCACATTGATGTAATTTGTAGATATTCATCATTTCTGATGGCTGAGTAATATTCCGTTGTGTATATGGAGACCACATCTTCTTTATACATTCATCTGTTGAAAGACATCTTGGCCCCTTCCATAGTTGGGCTATTGTGGACATTACCACTATGAACATTGGGGTGCATGTGCCCCTTCTTTTCACTATATCTGTGTCTTTGGGGTAAATATCCAGTAGTGCGATTGCTGGGTCATGAACCCTGTGTTTTTTAATTCAAGAGCAGGTAAAGGACAAAGTGAAAATCTTTGGCATGCCAAAGCAAATGTGGGAATGATCTTCTCCTTCAGCTCCTATCTTTTACCATTTTAATTCTCTTTTTCATACATGTAGATTTTTATTATTTTTCATAATACATAAGAAGTTTTAAAAAATTTAAAAACTCATAACCATTTAATTGATTTAAAATGTATGAGGTGAATTTAAATTCTCATTTTTCTTTGCAATATTATTTATATATTATATATTATATCTATATAATGTAATATATATTATATTTATATAATGCAATATAATTATATATAAAAGTAATAACTACAAAATACATTGAAAGACTCTGCCTTGCATTATGATTTATGACACATATCTGCTACCTCTTTAACATAAGCATCCAATTATCATGTAACAACTTGAATACTGTTGTAAAGTCTAGAACATAGATTATATGATAAAAATCTAGAAATTTTACTTCATATTTTCTCAGGGTGGCACACACCTCAGTTTTCAAGATTTATGTAGTTAACCAAAAAAGATAAAAACAGATACAAACAATGAAATTTTTATGGAACTCTGAAATTTATTTTTGACTCCTATTCCTCCATTCCGGTGAATTATATTGAATTATTTTTTTATGTAAAAATAGTCAAAAGTCCCAGAAGTTACCACATTTTATTAATGCAAACTTATAGCAGGTAGATTGCTGAAACATTCATGTTATGTCCTTTGCAGGAAATCCAAGATACTATTTATTTGTCTTTGTTGTGTTTTTGTTTTTGTTTTCATTTTCATTCTTGACTCTTCTGTAAAGGGGAAATAAAGGATTTTCAGGCCTATACTACGTTTCTTTTTATAAGTACACCAAATCTCATTCTTTGATCAATTTTAACTGCAGTAAACACCATACATGCTGACTGTCTCACAACTGTTTCACATGGTTAGCAGTCCTAAGGAATTTTTCATCAGAAATAACAGCTACTCAGGGGTACCTGGGTGGCTCATTTGGTTAAGTGGCTTTGATTTTGGTTTAGGTCATGATCTCAGGGTTGTGAGATCAAGCCCGGTGTCAGGCTCCATGCTGGCCATGGAGCCTGCTTTAGATTTTCTGTCTCCCTCTTCCTCTGCCCACACCTCTTTCCTTAAAAAAAAAAAAAAAAAAAAGTAACGGCTACTCAAATGGAGTACGTATATCCATTTATAAGATATATAGTTATAGTTATATATTATATATTATATGTAATTAAATTATATGTCAAATATAATGTTACATAAATTATATGTCAAATATATGTATAATGTTACATATATTTTATATATGATACTATTATTTAATCATATATAATTATACTATATATAAAATACATATATTACCTATAAAAGAAGATTGTATATCTTCCAAATAATTTCAGAAGACTATTAAACATGACAGTCAAAGATAAATTAATTTGTGAAAGTGTAATTTCCTCTAAATATTGTGTTAACCCTTCTGTCTTAAATTTTAACCATTTGCCTTTTCATTTTCCCTCTTAACTCACCTCTGTTTTCATCTTTGCCCATTACCTATAACCATTTTTAAACCTCTTAAGCCTATAACTTGGAGTCTATGTAAAATTTAAAACAAAAATGAAATAAAGGTAAACAAGGAATTGAATATCATTTAGTCAACAGAGAAAGTGACAAGTGCCCATCTAGTTAAATAAATAAATAAAGTATATCATGAAAGGCGACTTAAAAAATGTTGAAATAAAACATTTTTATTACTTAAGTTATATTTTCCCTGAAACATTGTCACATGCATTGTACCCTAAAAATAATTTGTGTAGTTGCTTTCAACATTTAATAGGATTTGTACATGTATTCAGTATAAAATATATAGCTTCCTCAGTTATTGCTCACAGCCACCTGAGGATTATATTTCATTAGAACAAAGCCTGACATTGTAGTGCTCTGCAATAAATTGTAGCTTGCAAAGAACCTGAAATATATAGGATGAGCTAAAATTATTTTCCCTTTCTTATGTCTTTCTAACAATATTCCATAGACGGATGAAAAATAATTTATTTTGTATGTAGTATATTTTTCAGTTGATATTCATCTAAATTGTTTTGTTTCTTAGAGAATCTAATTTTTTTTAATCCCCGAAAGAATGCATACACATCACCACATAAGATATATTTCTTAAAAATTAGATTCGAAAGCCCTTTGCTTAAGCCATCTTGCCATCTGTCTGTTTTATAGACCTTTGGGGACCCCGTTCTTCTCATCCGTAGTGAATCTGGGATAAGATGATGTAATTTAACTTAACCTGCTCTTTAATTCACAGGTGGAAACTCTGGTACGTGGTAATGGATGATATGGGGTTTGAGCTCCCAAATATCTTGTCCTGATCAAGTAAGGAAAGAGCCGAAAGTTAGTCACACTCAGTAAGCAAATAATCGAGTTCTAAATGACCTGGGCCATTGGCGTTGATCCAGGTTTAAAATGAGTTGGTTTAAAGCATGGCACTATGACCTCCTGATTCTGAATTTCCAATAGGTCTCACACCTCCGAGAGTTGTAAGGCTTTTGGGATGATGGAGAGGACCTCCAGCAGCCTGACAATTGCAGCAGCATTTGGTCCAGTGTGACCCTGGGAACTCCAGAGTTGCTGTATGTCAGTTACCTGGGGTGTGGCCAAGTGAGTGCCACCAGCAGAAGGGTCTTCAGAAGCAAAGTCCTAACACAGAGGACCCAAGGGAGAAGCATTAGTCTATAAGAACAGAACTCTGGACATCTCAGTGTTCTGGCTCAGGTCAACTTTTCCTGGTTCTGGGAACTCTATAGAGAGCCTCTTATGCTCTACCACGTGCTTCGTGCTTGGAGGAGTTCAGAAAGGCCCTCACAGGTCCCCGCACAGAAAGTGTAGGACTCTAATAGAACATCTAATTGATGATAAGAGAATAGCACACATAAAATAATGCCAACCCCACGTAAGTGGATTGTAGTAGTTCTGAGAAGTGCAGATCGGTGAGGGCTGAACAGTCAAGGAACACAGGAATCAATCAATCAATTCTCCCCATAAACACGGAACTACTTCATAGTCTGTGCTGGATTGTGTTAAACTAGGAACAGAAAAATGAGCAAAGATTCTCAGTACCTGCTCCTGCCAGTGTTGCAAACGGTATTCATTCACCTACTATGTGCTCAAAGTAGTTCCACTTTCGGTTAAAAAAAAAAAAAAAAAGACAACCTTAGGTTTTTACCTGAGTCCTATTTCTTTTTTAATAAAAGTAGTGTCCACAATGCTGTGAGCTGTCTTAGGTGGGGAATGTGTCCTAATAATCTTTGTATCCCCAGCACCCAGTGGAATGCCTAATACACAGTAAGTAGTAAAAGAATATTTGCTAAGTAAATGATCCCCTGTATTCTTGCACTGAGCACAGGATATGCATTTAATTAGGCATGTGATTTGGAGATGAGGGGAGAGAGTTCTTCCTTAACATGCTGTGCCAATAGCTCTCCAGCCTCAGTCCAACTGAGCAACCCTGTCTTAGCATTACCTCTACTCCAGACTGGGGCAGCTTTGGCACGGGAGCAAGCAGTATATACTATCCAGATGTCCTTAAATAGTCCCCTGGATTAGGCATGAATATGACACATCTGTAATCAGCCCTTTGAAGTTGTCCCAAATTTTGTCCTGAGGTATTAAAAACGGGAGTAGGTTTACCTGCTCAAGCCGAGGGTATATAAACAGGATAACTAAATACAAGCCAAAAAAAAAAAAAAAAAAAAAAAGAAGAAGAAGAAGGAGAAAGAAAGAAACAGTGTGCCTCTGTACCTTAATTGATACTATGCTTCCTCGAATCACTGTTGCATGCTACTTACTATGTATCAGGATGGCAGGGCAAGAATGAAAATATGCATGGAAAACTTTGAGGATGGGATTTATTTAAAAAATAAATTAGGCCAGTCAGACAAACCTGCATTAAACATAGAAAGCTGCTGTAATAGCCAGGCTTAGAAAGGATTTTTGTGCAGAAAATGTTTCTGGAAATCCTAGGTACCAGAGAACTATACACTAAATTGAAGCTAAATTTGAGTAGGTTAAAAAAAAAATCAGAAATATGCAAAGCCATGATTTACCCGACCGACTTAATCATGAATTTAGTATTGTTAATGCTTAGGACTCTTCAGAATCATTTCAGAACACTTTGAGAAATATTCCATTTATTCAGCTGATTTTTAAAATTTAATTCTTATTTCGATTTGGTAAGTCATTTTAATTTTTTATTTTAATAAACATATAATGTATTTTTATCCCCAGGGGTACAGGTCTGTGAATCATCTGGTTTACACATTTCACAGCACTCATCATAGCCCATACCCTCCCCAATGTCCATTTCCCCACCACCCTCTCCCGTCCCCCTTCCCCCCCGCAACCCTCAGTCTGTTTCTTGAGATTGAGTCTTTTATGGTTTGTCTCCCTCCCAATCCCATCTTTTCATTTTTTCTTTTCCTACCTCCCCCCAAACCCCCCCACCTTGCATCTCCCCTTCCTCATATCAAAGAGATCATATGATAGTTATATTTCTCCGATTGACTTATTTCGCTAAGCATGATACCCTCTAGTTCCATCCACGTCGTCGCAAATGGCAAGATTTCATGTCTTTTGATGGCTGCATAGTATTCCATTGTGTATATATACCACATCTTCTTTATCCATTCATCTGTTGATGGACATCTAGGCGCTTTCCACAGTTTGGCTATTGTGGACATTGCTGCTATAAACATTCGGGTGCACGTGCCCCTTCGGAGCACCACGTTTGTATCTTTAGGATATATACCCAGGAGTGCAATTGCTGGGTCGTAGGGTAGCTCTATTTTCAGTTTTTTGAGGAACCTCCACACTGTTTTCCAGAGTGGTTGCACCAGCTTGCATTCCCACCAACAGTGTAGGAGGGTTCCCCTCTCTCCGCATCCTCGCCAGCATCTGTCATTTCTTGACTTGTTAATTTTAGCCATTCTGACTGGTGTGAGGTGGTATCTCATTGTGGTTTTGATTTGTATTTCCCTGATGCCGAGTGATGTGGAGCATTTTTTCATGTGTCTGTTGGCCATCTGGATGTCTTCCTTGCAGAAATGTCTGTTCATGTCCTCTGCCCATTTCTTGACTGGATTATTTGTTCTTTGGGTATTGAGTTTGATAAGCTCTTTATAGATTTTGGATACGAGCCCTTTATCTGATAGGTCGTTTGCAAATATCTTCTCCCATTCTGTCAGTTGTCTTTTGGTTTTGTTTACTGTTTCCTTTGCTGTGCAAAAGCTTTTGATCTTGATGAAATCCCAATAGTTCATTTTTGCCCTTGCTTCTGTTGCCTTTGGCGATGTTCCTAGGAAGAAGTTGCTGCGGTTGAGGTCAAAGAGGTTGCTGCCTGCATTGTCCTCAAGGATTTTGATAGATTCCTTTCGCACATTGAGGTCCTTCATCCATTTTGAGTCTATTTTCGTGTGTGGTGTAAGGAAATAGTCCAATTTCATTTTTCTGCATGTGGCTGTCCAATTTTCCCAGCACCATTTGTTGAAGAGGCTGTCTTTTTTCCATTGGATATTCTTTCCTGCTTTGTCGAAGATTAGTTGACCGTAGAGTTGAGGGTCTATTTCTGGGCTCTCTATTCTGTTCCATTGATCTATATGTCTGTTTTTGTGCCAGTACCATACTGTCTTGATGATGACAGCTTTGTAATAGAGCTTGAAGTCTGGAATTGTGATGCCACCGACTTTGGCTTTCTTTTTCAATATTCCTTTGGCTATTCGAGGTCTTTTCTGGTTCCATATAAATTTTAGGATTATTTGTTCTATTTCTTTAAAAAAAATGGATGGGATTTTGATAGGGATTGCATTAAATGTGTAGATTGCTTTAGGTAGAATAGACATTTTCACAATATTTGTTCTTCCAATCCATGAGCATGGAATATTTTTCCATTTCTTTGTGTCTTCCTCAATTTCTTTCATGAGTACTTTATAGTTTTCTGAGTATAGATTCTTTGCCTCTTTGGTTAGATTTATTCCTAGGTATCTTATGGTTTTGGGTACGATTGTAAATGGGACTGACTCCTCAATTTCTCTTTCTTCTGTCTTGTTGTTAGTGTAAAGAAATGCGACTGATTTCTGTGCATTGACTTTATATCCTGACACTTTACTGAATTCCTGTATAAGTTCTAGCAGTTTTGGAGTGGAGCCTTTTGGGTTTTCCACATATAGTATCATATCATCTGCAAAGAGTGATAGTTTGACTTCTTCTTTGCCGATTTGGATGCCTTTAATTTCTTTTTGTTGTCTGATTGCTGAGGCTAGGACTTCTAGTACTATATTGAACAGCAGTGGTGATAACGGACATCCCTGCCGTGTTCCTGACCTTAGCGGAAAAGCTTTCAGTTTTTCTCCATTGAGAATGATATTTGCGGTGGGTTTTTCATAGATGGCTTTGATAATATTGAGGTATGTGCCTTCTATCCCTACACTTTGAAGAGTTTTAATCAGGAAGGGATGCTGCACTTTGTCAAACGCTTTTTCAGCATCTATTGAGAGTATCATATGGTTCTTACTCTTTCTTTTATTAATGTATTGTATCACATTGATGGATTTGCGGATGTTGAACCAACCTTGCAGCCCTGGAATAAATCCCACTTGGTCGTGGTGAATAATCCTTTTAATGTACTGTTGGATCCTATTGGCCAGTATTTTGGTGAGAATTTTTGCATCTGTGTTCATCAAGGATATTGGTCTGTAATTCTCTTTTTTGGTGGGATCCTTGTCTGGTTTTGGGATCAAGGTGATGCTGGCCTCATAGAATGAGTTTGGAAGTTTTCCTTCCATTTCTATTTTTTGGAACAGTTTCAGGAGAATAGGAATTAATTCTTCTTTAAATGTTTGGTAGAATTCCCCTGGGAAGCCGTCTGGTCCTGGACTTTTGTTTGTTTGAAGATTTTTGATGACTGTTTCAATCTCCTTACTGGTTATGGGTCTGTTCAGGTTATCTATTTCTTCCTGGTTCAGTTGTGGTAGTTTATACATCTCTAGAAATGTATCCATTTCTTCCAGGTTGTCAAATTTGTTGCCATAGAGTTGCTCGTAGTATGTTCTTATAATTGTTTGTATTTCTTTGGTGTTGGTTGTGATCTCTCCTCTTTCATTCATGATTTTATTTATTTGCGTCCTTTCTCTTTTCTTTTTGATAAGTCTGGCCAGGGGCTTATCAATCTTATTAATTCTTTCAAAGAACCAGCTCCTAGTTTTGTTGATTTGTTCTATTGTTTTTTTAGTTTCTATTTCATTGATTTCTGCTCTGATCTTTATGATTTCTCTTCTCCTGCTGGGTTTAGGCTTTCTTTGTTGTTCTCTCTCCAGCTCCTTTAGGTGTAGGGTTAGGTTGTGTATTTGAGACCTTTCTTGTTTCTTGAGAAAGGCTTGCACTGCTATATATTTTCCTCTCAGGACTGCCTTTGTTGTATCCCACAGATTTTGAACTGTTGTGTTTTCATTATCATTTGTTTCCATGAATTTTTTCAATTCTTCTTTAATTTCCTGGTTGACCCATTCATTTTTTAGAAGGATGCTGTTTAGTCTCCATGTATTTGCGTTCTTTCCAAATTTCCTCTTGTGATTGAGTTCGAGCTTCAGAGCATTGTGGTCTGAAAATATGCAGGGAATGATCTCGATCTTTTGGTACCGATTGAGACCTGATTTATGACCCAGGATGTGGTCTATTCTGGAGAATGTTCCATGTGCACTAGAGAAGAATGTATATTCTGTTGCTTTGGGATGGAATGTTCTGAATATATCTGTGATGTCCATCTGGTCCAGTGTGTCATTTAAGGCCTTTATTTCCTTGTTGATCTTTTGCTTAGATGATCTGTCCATTTCAGTGAGGGGAGTGTTAAAGTCCCCTGCTATTATTGTATTACTGTCGATGTATTTCTTTGATTTTGTTATTAATTGGTTTATATAGTTGGCTGCTCCCATGTTAGGGGCATAGATATTTAAGATTGTTAGATCTTCTTGTTGGACAGACCCTTTGAGTATGATATAGTGTCCTTCCTCATCTCTTATTATAATCTTTGGCTTAAAATCTAATTGATCTGATATAAGGATTGCCACCCCAGCTTTCTTCTGATGTCCATTAGCATGGTACATTGTTTTCCACCCCCTCACTTTAAATCTGGAGGTGTCTTCGGGTCTAAAATGAGTTTCTTGTAGGCAGCATATTGATGGGTTTTGTTTTTTTATCCATTCTGATACCCTGTGTCTTTTGATTGGGGCATTTAGCCCATTAACATTCAGGGTAACTATTGAGAGATATGAATTTAGTGCCATTGTATTGCCTGTAAGGTGATTGTTACTGTATATTGTTTCTGCTTCTTTCTGATCTACTACTTTTAGGGTCTCTCTTTGCTTAGAGGACCCCTTTCAATATTTCCTGTAGAGCTGGTTTGGTGTTTGCAAATTCTTTCAGCTTTTGTTTGTCCTGGAAGCTCTTTATCTCTCCTTCTATTTTCAATGATAGCCTAGCCGGATATAGTATTCTTGGCTGCATGTTTTTCTCGTTTAGTGCTCTGAATATGTCATGCCAGTTCTTTCTGGCCTGCCAGGTCTCTGTGGATAGGTCCGCTGCCAATCTAATGTTTTTACCCTTGTATGTTACAGACTTCTTTTCCCGGGCTGCTTTCAGGATTTTCTCTTTGTCGCTAAGACTTGTAAATTTTACTATCAGGTGACGAGGTGTGGACCTATTTTTATTGATTTTGAGGGGCGTTCTTAGCATCTCCTGGATTTTGATGTTTGTTCCCTTTGCCATATTAGGAAAATTCTCTCCAATAATTGTCTCCAATATACCTTCTGCTCCCCTCTCTCTTTCTTCTTCTTCTGGAATCCCAATTATTCTAATGTTGTGTCGTCTTATGGTGTCACTTATCTCTCGAATCCTCTCCTCGTGTTCCAGTAGTTGTTTGTCTCTCTTTTGCTCAGCTTCTTTATTCTCTGTCATTTGGTCTTCTATGTCACTAATTCTTTCTTCTGCCTCATTTATCCTGGCAGTGAGAGCTTCCATTTTTGATTGCACCTCATGAATAGCTTTTTTGATTTCAACTTGGTTAGATTTTAGTTCTTTTATTTCTCCAGAAAGGGCTTTTATCTCTCCGGAGAGGGTTTCTCTAATATCTTCTATGCCTTTTTCGAGCCCGGCTAGAACCTTGAGAATTGTCATTCTGAACTCTAGATCTGTCATGCTACCTATGTCTGTATTGATTAGGTCTCCAGCCTTCGGTACGGCCTCTTGTTCTTTTTTTTGAGGTGAGTTTTTCCGCCTTGTCATTTTGTCCAGGTAGGATTTGCTTTCTCCTGCTGTGGAATTCCGCTGTTCTTGGTGACTGAAGTTGGTTTTGGATCGGTTTCTTGTTGATCTTCTGGGGGAGGGGCCTGTTGTAGTGATTTTCAAGTGTCCTTGCCGCAGGCGGAATTGCACCGCCCTTGCCAGGGGCCGGGCTAAGGAATCCGCTCGGGTTTGCTTTCGGGAGCTTTTGTTCCCTGAGCGCTTTCCGTAGAGTTCCGGAGGACGGGAATGAAGATGGCGGCCTCCCAATCTCTCGGCCCGGAGGAGCCGAGAGCTTGGGGTTCCGCTCCTCAGTGCGCTCTCAGAGCAAAGCGCCCAACAGTCCCGCCTCCCTGGCTTGCGGTCGCGCCTCGAGGAAAGCAGTCAATTGTTGGAGCTGGAGAAAAGCGCCGGGTCGCTTTTGTCTCTGTGGCCTCCGGCCGCGCTCCGAGCCCACCCAGCCTGCGACCGGCACAAGGTAACCCTGGGCTTAGAGCTCACTCCTCGGCTTTGTCGCTATAGCCGGCTTCCCCGCTCCAATACCTGCGAGCTCTGCGGCACTCAGACACCCCCAGTCCTTCTGTGACCCTGCGGGTCCTGGGGTTATGCTGACCCCGCCTGGGTTTCCCCCCAGTTTAGCCTCTGGAGCGATGTCTCCCAGTGGAGCCGACTTTTAAAAGTCCCGATTTTGTGCTCCGTCGCTCCGCCGCTTGCCGGGTGCCGGCCCCTCCCCCCGGGGTCTATCTTCCCGTCGCTTTGGATTCACTTCTCCGCAGGTCCTACCTTTCAGAAAGTGATCGATTTTCTGTTTCTGGGATTGTTGCTCTTCTTCTCTTTGATTTCCCGTTGGATTTGTAGGTGTTCACAATGGTTAGATAAGCTATCTAGCTGATCTCCTGCTACCCGATGTCGTCTCAGCCTGCTACTTCTCCGCCATCTTGACTCCTCCCCTGGTAAGTCATTTTAAAGAAGACAGCTGGAAATTGCCTCCGAGAGGGCCCAAACATGCTATCTTTCAGTCAGAATATGCAGAAACTATTCGATTGTATGAATGTTTCACTATGTGTGAAAATACTTTTCTTATTGCCAACCATTAATTCAAATATATAAATTCCTTCAATTACCTGCGTCCCTATAATCTTTGTCTGCTAATGTACAATTTCACATACTTATTTCTCACAGAACCCCATAAGAAAAAGTATGTCATCATCTTAGTCTGCTCTGGTAGCTATAATAAATTACCACAGTCTGTGTGGCTTAAACAATAGACATTTTTTATCATAGTTCTAGAACTCTTGGAAATCTGAGATGAAGGTCCTGGTAGATTTAGCTTCTGGTGAGCATCTGCTTCCTGGTGTAGCCAACTCCCTTCTTGCTGTGTGTTCACATGGCCTTTCCTTGGTGCATGCTCTTGGAAACGTCTGTCTTCCTTTTCTTATAAAGGCACTAGTACCCTCATGAGGATCCCATCCTCATCTAAATCTAATTATCTCCTAAAGGCCCACCTCCAAGTGCCATCACAATGGGGGTTAAGTCCTCCATATATGAATTTTGAGGGGACACAAACATTTGGTTCCTAACAATAATACATCAATCTACCAGCATGACTTCTGAATCCACTATAAAATCATACTATGTAAAAGGAGAATTCATTCTCTTTTCATTAAGAAACGCAATTATTTCAGAAAACTCACATGGTTTAATAACCCAGCAGGTATGCCATCCTCTAGGTATTAAGCCAAACACACTAAATTTCGAGGCAAAGGGGAGGTCTTTCTCCAGGTGGAATCTTGCTCATTGGTTTCAGGTAATTCGATTATCTTTTTACACTCTAAGACCAATTTACCCCTGGGAAATCTTTCTGGACATATTAAGGCTGACCTAAGCCCCTCGCCCTTCACCATGTCTGAGCCTGCTGAGTTCTGAACCTGCCATATCTTCATTCAGCCTTTCCTGGTATGTTTCCTCACCCATAATGTCAGGACAAGGACCTGTTATATATTCCTACACGGTGTCTAAGATGTGATAGCATTCAATGAAAGTTCACTGGATTAATCAGTTCCACCACAACTTCATGGAGCAGGGACTTCTGCTCTACTCTTGCGTGCTAGCAGAGTAGTACGTTGTACATAGCCTAAATATCTGCTGATCAACTAGGTCATTAAATGTATGGCTAGGCCTTTGTGGGGGGAAAAATCCTACTAAGATACTTAACAATCTTCACCCAAGAACAGGCTACTTGAATACCTAGAAGTAGTTGAGAAGAGGAACAGGAGGCCAAGAATCAGAAGATTGTAAATCTTAACCCCTGCTTGGTGTCCAGGGCAAGCCACTTAACCCATCAGAACATGTTTCTTCATCAATAAAATATAACTGCAAACATTTCTTCTCCTGGCTTTACACAATTTTTCAACCCCATAAGATACACGACAGTTTTATTCAAACATATGTCAAAATGAATTTTACCAGTCTTCTTATATGTGCCTGTTCCAATAACATATCTTCTTTTTATGCTTCAGAGCAGCGACAATGGAGTGGGAATTATCATGCTCATGTTTTACAGCTTAAGAACTTAAAAGGCAGAGATTAAATATCTTGCCTATGGTTCATGGCTCTCTGACGCGGAGTCTAGATTCACATCCAGCACTTTCAAGGTGTCCTATCAATTCAATCCAAGTTCTGAACGAGAGTTCTTTTTGCAACCTGGACTCAAATTGCTTCTGTAAGTTTTTCGATTTGTTTTGGCTTTAACATGAATTCAAAACTTTCTAATTATTAAACTAAATCGTTATTGAAATTGATTAAGTAAAGAAGTGAGAAACCAGGGTAACTAATTATGTGTAAAAGTGAACTTGACCTAAACAGAAAAATCCATGTTTGAAGGAATGATCACTACCAATTTATTCTTTTTCTCCAATTCCCTTTGGTTATATAATTGAATTCCCTATCATGTTTTTCAAGATTTTAAGATAATATTTCAGTGTCAGATTCGTTCCATGTCAGTTTCATTTTCAGGCATGCTTTACTGTCAGGATCAATAGTTCTTTGTAATTCAAACTCGGGAGTTCACTCTGCCTCTTGGTACTGCCTGCCACCAGACTACCTAAGCTTAGTTTTGACAGACACACTTCCCACTTTCTAAGTCATTAATAACATTTTGGAAATATCTTCACACTTGCCAGAAATCACTGAGACAAAGGCATGAAAAGAAGATTAGAAGTTGTTCAGTCAAGAATGTGTGTGTGTGTGTGTGTGTGCACGCGCGTGCGTGCACGCATGCAAAAGAAATACAATCTGATTGCTTTAAATCTATGTCTCATTTACCATGAAGGAAATTTTATTTTCAAAGAAAGTTAAAGAGGTAAAAGATTTTGCCTTTTTCCTCAGCTTTCGGGACCCACAGACTCAGAGACTGTGAGAGTGGCAGTCATAATAACCCAGCCATTAGAAGTGTTTGGGTGGGGTAAGGTGGGGAGTTACTCGTGCATACAGAGCACTCTGCTGAACCCACTCTTCTTCCAAGCCTTTCTCCATCCCTGGGTGGTTGATTTTGTGATAACAATACCTCTCCAATCATGACACAAGGGACGAACCTATACATTTGATTGTGTAGTTCATTCATTCACTTATCCATGGATTGTTTATGGTAGTAGAAGTAATAAGGTAATGAATACAGTATATCTCATCTCATGATTTCTAAAAATCTTGTCGAATATTAGCAAAATCCAGACAGCAGCCACCACTTCATGAATACGTGGTACATACCAGAAACTTTGCTAAGCAATTTACATATGTAATTGATTGATTCATTTGTTCAAAATACAGTTGACCCTTGAAGAACCATGAGGTTGGGGCATCGACCCACATCATAGTTAAAAATCTGTGTGTAATTTTCAACTCCTAAAGTATTTAGCTTCTAACAGCTCCTGTTGACCAGAAGCCTTACTGATAACATAAAGAACACTCATTTCTAGGTTATCTGTATTATATACTGTACTCTTATGATAAAATATGCTAGAGGAAAGAGAATCTTATTAAGAAAATCATAAGAAACACTTTTATAATACTGTACTCTCTTTATTAAAGAGAGTACCCTGCATATAAGTGGACTTGACGCAGCTCAAACCCCCATTGTTTGAGGGTCAACTGTATATTTTCTGAGTGCTTACTATGTGGCAGGTCCTACTCTATGTACTAGAGATTTAACAGTCAATGAGACAGCCAAAAAAAAAAAAAAAAAAAAAACCCTCCTTCAAGAAACTTAGCTTCCTATTTGGTACACACATATAATTAAGTATATAAGTAATTTTACTTTACTTTACAATAAGTAAAATTTATAGCACATTAGATTGTAATGAATGCTAAACAGAAAAAAAGCTAAACCAGAGATGAGAGATAGAAAGTATTGTGGTGTGGAACTGAAATTTTACATAAGGGACCAGGGAACATCTCACCGGGAAATTGAACTTTTAATTGCATTTCAGATGTCAAAACTACATCAAAGGCGATAATGCATAAGGGGAACACTTTACACATAATTTTCCTCCTTGATACAATTTCCTTTAGAAAAATTTCCTTCCGGCCTTTGTTAATATGCATGCATGTTTCATATTAGACTTAGCAGAGTTTTCATCCCTATTACAGTCCTATGACAAGAGAGGATTTTGTGAAGCTGTTTGCAAAAAGTGAAGGAGCCAGCCATGCAGACAGCTGGGGGACGAGGACTCGAGGGGGAGAGAGCATGCCTGGGTTATCACAGGGCAGAGAAGGCATCAATGTGGCAGGAGCAGAGGTAAGAGCCTCATGCTGAGTAGGACGGAAAGCCTGTGGAGTGTTTCAACTTTTCATTGGTAGGTGTTGCCTTTAAATTTTACATATGAGAAAAACTGAGGATAAGGGCAGGCAAACAGCTTTTCCTAGATCACTCACATCGCAGGTGATGCAGCTGAGATTTTAAGACCTTATCTGTCTGATTCCAAAACTTATGATATTAATCATCATTCTGTCTTGCATATATTTTTTTTAAATATGACATAGCCCTGAAATGCTGCAAGTCATTTTTTTTAAAGATTTTATTTATTTATTTGAAAGACAGAAATCACAAACAGGCAGAGAGGCAAGCAGAGAGAGAGGGGGAAGCTGGCTCCCTGCTGATCAGAGAGCCCGATGCGGGGCTCGATCCCAGGACCCTGGGACCATGACCTGAGCCGAAGGCAGAGGCTTTAACACACTGAGCCACCCAGGCGCCCCCTGTCTTGCATATATTAAAGGAAGGTGAATACAGATACTTGAATGTATTGGTACAAATGCTAAAGACAAAGTAAAATCATATGCTATGCTTGTGTTCATTGTATCTGGAAGGGTGTGACAAGGCTTCCTAAAAGACTTGTTGTTCAGTGTGGGCCCCGGTGGATGGCTGTCATTTCCAGAAACAAAGATAGCTTTAAGGACATTCAAGACAGTCAAGAAAAAAATTTTTCTTTGATTTTATAACCATCAAAATCATTATGCACAAATGGTTTTAACGTTCTACTAGTTATTGGTTTGTTTGGGTTTTTTAAATGCCTTCTATAGATGAAAGAAGACTTGTTCTTCCTTCATTTGATCCACAGTTTCCTTAGATTAGACCTGTCGAGAAGTAAACTCCACACTTGTAAACGTACCCATGGATATTCACTCTTTGTGAATATTACCATCATTCACTGAGCTGACCAAACCCTAAATCTGAAGATCATAGCTAAGTTCTTTTTCTTGCCTTCAGTTCAAGCAGTCTCTAGCTCCAACCCTTACCAATTTTCTTACTCAAATATCACTTGAACCTGTCCCCTTTCTGTGTCTCCTACCACCAACACCTTTAGATCCTTATTTAATCACATAAATTGAGGAGAAAAAAGCCTTTTAAGTGAATTTTCACTTTGTCTTTTCCATTCACCCATCTATTCAATATCAAGTACTTACTTCTTCCAGGCATCAGGATAGATGTTGTAAATAGAAAGCGAGATCCCTTCCCTCAAGGGACTTATCATCTGGTGGGGAAGAGAAACAATTGGACAAAAGGTAATGGTGTTAGAGCATCTTTAGATACCAGACAGAATTGGTGCAGAGGGTATGCATCAGTATTTGACAAAGAGATCCCAATCAGGCCATCCTTCTAAATAAAATCCTCTCACTGGGGTGCCTGGGTGGCTCAGTGGGATAAAGCCTCTGCCTTTGGCTCAGGTCATGATCTCAGGGTCCTGGGATCGAGCCCCACATCGGGTTCTCTGCTCAGTAGGCAGCCTGCTTCCTTCTCTCTCTCTCTCTCTGCCTGCCTCTCTGCTTACTTGTGATCTCTGTCTGTCAAATAAATAAATAAAATCTTTAAAAAAATTTAAAAAACTCCTTTCACTGTACCTCTTCACCTTTAAGATAAAGTACAGAGCACTCAGCAGTGCACTGAACAAGGCTCTTCCTCATGAAGCCTCAGCGGAACTCTTCATTCCCACCTCCCCCTACTCCTCATGTGGAAACTACCAATAAGCCCACAAAATGATCACCAACCTTCAGGTTTCCTCTAACTCTGAGCAAATGCTTTCTATCCAGCAGACCTACACTCTATTTCCCAGGCTCCCAACACACAAAAACTTCCTTCACCTCTCTCCAAGGTCTACTAACAACTATCATCTTTCAAGATTCAACCCAAATGACTCGCCAACAGCAACCTGTTTCTGATTCACCAAGACCTCTTTGAACTGTAGGAAGGACAGAGAAGAAACTTTATGGTAGCACTGATCACACTGGATTATAGTTGTAGTTACTATGATGCACCTTGGGAAAAGGAGCTGTGTCTTTCCCTTCTGTACATTCTATATCTAATGCCATGCCCAACACATAGTGTTAACCAAACAATGACAGTGATAACATAGCTATAGGTAGCTAACATTTAATCAGAGCCATTAGCTTTTTTTTTTTTTTAAAGATTTTATTGACTTATTTGCCAGAGAGATAGAGAGAGTACAGGCAGGCAGAGTGGCAGGCAGAGGCAGAGGGAGAAGCAGGTTTTCTGCACAGCAAGGAGCCCGACATGGGACTCTATCCCAGGATGCTGGGATCATGACCTGAGCCGAAGGCAGTCTCTTAACCGACTGAGCCACCCAGGCATCCCTCAGAGCCATTAGCTTGAGGTGAAGTCCGGTGAAATATGTATGTTGTCTTTTCCCATTTAATACTATAGAAATACATATTGCACTTTACAGAAGTGGGAACTGAGGCACAGGGAGATTAGGCAGCTGGTCCAAGTTTCTGTTGCTTTTGAGTGGTTGAGTTGAAGATTAAACCCAAGCAGTCTCACTTCAGAGCATATCTCATTAACCACCATACTTTTGTGCCTTGGAAAAATAATTTTTTTCCAGATTATGATTATTGCATGATATTTATCATTATTTTATAGGTGAAGAAACTGAGAAAATAAAATGTTTTTTTCTAAAGTTACCCAGATAAAAAATGAAAAGACATAATGCAAATTAATGAATGTGACTTCAGAGTTTGTGGTAAATGAATACATTAAAAAAAAAATCCTTTCTAACTTCCAATTTCCTTGTTTGGAAAAGAAAATGAAATGGCTAGACCAGATAATCTTTAAATTTCCATCCAAGTCTAATAATTATATTATTTTTACTTTTCAAATCACCTCTGACTCTTTTTGCTCGCTTTGGAACTGCTTGGATGACAAAACAGAAAGAAAACCTTCTGTTTTAGTTCATGTACAACTATGATATACATATAGATGATACGGAAAAGATTATGTTTTAAAGAAAAAAGACAAAATGAGGAGCTTCATCACTTATTAAGGCTTTTGAAGGGCATAGGAGACTGTAGCTCAAATTCATAGATTCTACCTCAGTAGTATTTCCCAGTCTTGGCTCAATCCAGAGCCATCAGTGACTGGGCTGAGCTGGGCTGGGTACGGCTGGGCCAGCTCTCGAGGCAGCCAGGAGCCCCACACCTGCCAGTATACTCTCACTCAGCAACAGCACTCATCTGCCACTCTTGTTTTAATCACATCAATCACTTCCCCAATTCTGTTTTGTATCAAATCCAAGCTCCTAATTGTAGGTTTCAAACCTCTTTACCAATTATTCCTGCCTTCACATAAATAGAAATATCTCTTCTCCTGCCTGCTTGTGGTACTGCTGTAGTGAACATAGAAGTCACGTTACCTCCTTTGCTTACTCCTAGCTTTTCAAACATGTTGCTTCTGCTTTCGAAACTATTCAAAATTCACTTCCTCTGGCTAGCTTTTCCAAACCAATACTACCTGTTTGGTAGTTCTAGTCTTTCAATTATCTAGAGAAAAGTTACTAGTAGAGGAAATACGTTTGAGACTGAGTTAATCACGTTGTCTAATGGAAAATCACATAGATAGAAGTCAGAAGAGATTGCTGAGTCGAAGTTTTGCAAATTATGTTAGCCTCAGTTTTACTTATCTATAAAATGGGAATATTAATCCCACTGCCTTATCAAATACAAATCCCACTGCCTTATCAAAATTAAACGCACGTTTCTTTATTAAGCATATGCATATCAAGTACCCACTGTGCATTGATACTGCTCTAGGGACGAGATAGTTATTCAGTAAATGATACTAACAATATCTTCATGTGTGGGTGATCAAAAAATATATCTGAGTACTTTCCCCCATTTAACTATGGATGTTTTGATATTAATCAGAGTTTTCAATGCTTAGTACAGTAACTCTTTTCTAAAAGTAGAGGAAGTGGGGCACCTGGGTGGCTCAGTGGTTTAAGCCTCTGCCTTCGGCTCGGGTCATGATCCCAGCGTCCTGGGATCGAGCCCCACATCGGGGTCTCTGCTCAGCGGGGAGCCAGCTTCCTCCTCTCTCTCTGCTTGCCTCTCTGCCTACTTGTGATCTGTCTGTCAAATAAATAAATAAAAAATCTTTAAAAAAATAAATAAAAGTAGAGGAAGAATAATCATCAACTGAAAAAATTATTTCATTTATCTGATCTATCTCAATTCTAAGAAAAAAAAATGTGAAACCTTACCTTCCCTATGCCTAACTTCTCACCCACACCCAAGCATCTGAAGGGTCTGGTTTGGTAAAGATCAAACAGGTGTTCTAACGTTTGGACAAGCTCAATGTTCAAAAATGCTGCCAAAATCTACTGTTTTATAATAAGAACAGATGGTCACAGATGAGCATTGCTTCAGCTATTGATGATGTGGAAAACAAATCTTTATCACAGAAAGGGGAGGGGATGGAATTTTTAGACATAACCATTTTGTAGATGCGGAATGTGTTGTGCACACCATGCAGACCATCAGTGTGGTTATAATAGAATGAAATCCAAATTTTAAAAGATGTTGATAAAGCACTTGGCTGCCTTCCTACACAGAGTAAAGACCCATTCCCTTCCCCACGCTGGACTCATAAAATGAAAATATTTTATGTATGGTATTTTTCTGGGATTTTGGATGATACTGAGTGGTTTGATTCATACTAGAGATATTTCCGTTTTTATAATTTAAGTGCTAAACATTTTTTTGTTTTTTTTTAATAAAAGGGATGATCGAAGAGAATGGAAGAAGAATCATTCTTATCAAAATGATCTAAAAATGATTAGTTTCATTCTGTCAGAAGTTATTAATGTATCACACAGTCCATTGAGGCATGAACTTTTAGTTAGTTTTAGAATTAAATATCAAGAAAGATGTTATATCAGAAACTTTGTGTGGATCAGCTTAAGATATTGTAGTCACCTGATATTAATGAATAGTTTCCTAATACACATAGGCACTTTACAGATGATGATGGTATATGTGTTACAGATAGGAAGAAAGGAACAGATCAAATGACCGCTTTTGTGTTATTTTTTTTCTGACACTTAATTATATGAATAAGCTCTCTTTATCTCCAACTTTTTCCCGCCAATTTGTGTAGCAAAGACACCTTCTTATAGTTTTATATTTTTATGAATGTGTTTGTGGTGTTTATGTCGAGTGCCTGCCAATTACAATATCGGCTATAGATTTCTACAGAACCTAATAAATAAGACCAGATTGGCAAAATCAAGGCTACTTCCTGTTAGAACATCTTAACTTTGAAGAATTTCAGAAACATTTCATCTTGTACTTAAGTTTTACTAGTATCACACAATATGCATTATCTTTTTTTTCTGGAGGAAACACAGATCTACAGCTGTACTTATAATTTCGCAGACGTTAAGAAATGTGGGCCTGATTTCCATTGGTTGGAGTAGTAATTATTGGCTGGCTCCTTGATTCTTTGAGACTGAGTATTGATGAAGTGAATGCACAATGAGCTGTGGGCAGAACATTCAAAAACTTGAAATCTCAGCAGAAAGTAAAACTTGAGAGCTAGAAAGGAAGTTCATGGTGAAAATTCTTTAAGGAAGTGAGTCAAAGATTGATTTTTATTAGATATTGTATTAGGTAATTTCCAAATGCACCAAAAAGTATTGTTGCTTTTAAAGGAGAAATCTGTCTACCATTTAATTTTGTAATTGTTTGTAATCAATCAAGAGCCTATGGGGGTACATGGGGCACTGAGGAAAATGAGAATATTTTATGAGTTTTGCAGTCTGATTGGAGGTAAGGAAGATGTGAAAATATTTATGATATTAGAAATTATAATTCAGACAAGACATATCACATGGTTAATTGTCAAATGAAAGGCAAATATTGAATTTAAAAATAAATATAATTACTCTGGTTCAAAAGGCCTACAAATTTTCATAGATGAGATAGAGCCCGTGTTGGTGTTTAAAAACAACAGCAACAAATAAACTTTAAAAAGGACATAGTTATTCAAAATATATACTATTAATTTTTATAATGATGACTTACATGTATTATGGACTTATAGTGCAATTTTATCTTCCTTCTTTGGTGATAATTCTAGGTAACTACATTTAGAAATTGTTTAAAATACAGGACATGAAAATGTAAAGTAAGTAGACCTCTAACTCTCTTATTTGCTCTTTGATGAAACAATTTCAAGTTGATGGCACAAGCCATGAAAATTAGAGAAGGTTTCAACAATGAGGGATGAACCTTCCTTATTCAGCCATAATTTAGATCATGTATGTTCCATAATTTTTGCTAACTTATTACAAGATTTATAGAGTAGTGCAATGTCATCAGATAACTCATTGTGGAATGCCTATTACATAGAAGGATGTTTACTGGAATAGGAGAAAAAGAGGAAGATAAGAGGGAGGAAGAGGAAAGGGGAAAAAATGAGGGGGAAAAAAAGAAAAAGGCAAGGTTTCAGAAATCAGGAAATTCTACAGAAAGATGCAGATAATTCTGGATTTATCCTAATTGGAGTGTGTCACAGTGGAGTAAGCACTCAATAAATGTCTCCTCTGTCTTTCAAGAGAACCTTTAAAGTGGAGAAAATGTGAAGATCTCCTCTATCTTTTTAAAGTTGAAAAATGCATATGAACACATTCTTAAAAATGTTTCAAATAAAGAAAATCAGTCTCAGTGTATCATAACATTTCCATTGTTTATTACCTTGTGCACACATATTTATTCAGTCCAATCATCATCTGAAGTTTATTTTGTATTCTGTAGTCAAAAAATTCTAATATATTTTTAAAGAGCTAGTCTACTCTTGATTTAAATGACATTTTAGAAGTCTGGTTGCCTCATTTGAAGAGGTCCTTGCAAAGAGTTCTGTCCTTGAGAAGCCAACTTCCTCTCCTTTGAGAAGGAGAAGCAGAAACTTGAACAGATTTAGGGCATTTCTGTGAAGAATTTAGGAGAGAGTTACAAAAAAAAAAATAGGATGGGACAATTTGAGTTGCCATTTATAAAGAGGGAAACCTCTCTGTAATAGAAGGTCAGGACAACCACATATTCTTCAAAAGATATTGAGAAATAAATTCCTTTAATCTAAAACACCACCACAGTGGTAACCAGTTGGTGGATGTCTTTGGTGAGTACTATGTCCAGCCTCTGAATCCGGCTGCTTTGTGCTTACAGGTATATGTGAAAAGACTCCAGGCTGTTCAATGCTGCTCTTCAGTTGTCAATCACTGAATAGTTCTGTTTGGGAGTTTAGGGATTTTTCAGGATTTCTTAGTATGGGACAACAGTTTCTTAGAAATACACAACTAGACTGTAAATGAACCTTAAGAAGGGAAGTACTATAAAATGGTGTCAACATGGGAGGCTCTAATCTTTTGAAACGCCCTACTTCTACCTTTGAGGAGTTGGTTTATACCACAGCTCACCCGGCACTCCTAGTTGTCTCTCTAGTCCCACTTTCCTCTTCTTCCCTGCAGACAGAATCCTGATTTTGTTCAGGAAAGTGCTACACCTAGCCCTAAGGAGATGATTATTTCTCCAGTCTTCCCTGGACTGACCATATTATACAGAACGGGAAATTTTCTGGGAATTGTTTTCACTCCTGCTTCCTTCCTCCTGCCATGAACATAGTGTGTGATGGCAAGAAATGCTCTAGCGATCTCATAACATGAGATAATTAGCTGTAACGGAAAATGTGAACACACTGAGGCAATAAGAAGAGAATGATAAGAACTTGGGTTCAGGCTGGCTTCATTGAGCAGGTCAGCCCATGCAAGCAACCCCTTAACTCTGACATGGTTATGTGAAAAGAATGACCCCAAATATGTTTAAGTCACTGTTGGTTATGTATTTGGTTGCTGGGAAGTCTGGCATAGTCCTAACTGCTACCCTTGGAATAGCAAAAATTGCTGTTAATTTGATGGTCTAATATCTTGGTCTATCAATATCTAAGTTCCCCAGCTGACTACTTGATGAAGTTGAAGATTTGGATGAAGTCCCTTAGGAAAGCTCATTTGTTTCAGATAATTAAAAATGAAGTTGAATGTGGGTCATAGTGATATGAGTGACTTGGATTTTTGAGTTAGAACTTCTGAATGTCCAAACTTCCCAAGAAGTGAATTAGTAAAATTCACTTCATTTTTTTTTAAACAAACTTTTTTTAAAGATTTTTATTTATGTATTTGACAGACAGATCACAAATAGACAGAGCGGCAGGCAGAGAGAGAGAGGAGGAAGCAGGCTCCCTGCTGAGCAGAGAGCCCTATGTGGGGCTCGATCCCAGGACCCTGAGACCATGACTTGAGCCGAAGGCAGAGGCTCAACCCACTGAGCCACCCAGGTGCCCCATAAAATTCACTTCTTGAGACTTCTTGAGAAGCAAACTGAAACATGCTTGAAGTTTTTGGGAAGCAACAATATGAAGGGATAGTGGAAGCAATGGCCCCATGGTCTGATAATTCATAATCCTCTGTCTCTTTCAGTATCATGAAAGAGTTAATGTAACCTCAAAGTTGTCCAATTTAGAATCAAAGTACTTTTGACAATTTAGCCAGAAAATCTTGCTCAATATTTATAAAACTACCATATAATTAACATAAGTTCACATGCTTATGGTGAAAAAAAAATAAATGAGAAGAAAGACTAAAGGAATTTTAATGAGCTCTGCCTTAATCTTCCCCTGAAATAAGTCTAATAAAGTATTTCTCTTCAACTTTCTTTTGATGTTTTTCCTCCCTGTAACTGCTCCAGGTACACCTATGCTCAGATACACACACTTATCCTTGAAATGGGCTTTGTTATTATCTCATAACTCACAGATCTTTCTCTTTGTTTCTGAGTATCCATGCACATACAGGGATTTATGTTTATGCACACACTCCCATATTTGACTGTCAGCCTTGCCTAGATCTCGATTAACCTAGTGGTAAAGGTGGATGTGGTAAGCCAGGGAAAGGGGTTAAGAGGATCCTTTGTAAGTAGGAAAAAGGAAGTAAAAAAAAAGATGTTTAGGTCTTTTAAATTTACCCTTGAAGTTGTTGTACACAAAGGGGATATATTTTTAGAATGAAGCAGTAGTTCCCTACAGTGGCCTGTACATAGTAGGCATTTGATAGAAAAAAATGATCTGCCCCACTCCTGTCCTTTTGCAGTCAATACATTCCTGGTTGGATTCTACTGTCAGCCTATGCAATGGACATACCGGGGTATTAGCCCGATTCCATGTCCCCAGAACTGTGCCAGTGTTGGTTTCCATGGCAAATATGCACAAACACACAGAACAAAGTCAACCTGAAGAAGAGGTGAAGGGGGTGAGCCAAAAGAGACAACTTTTTTTTTTTCTGTCTCTAACTAAATTTTATGAATTATGACCCTTTGGAACTTGCAAGCATCTCCTATTTGAGTTCACATTCTGCTCAACTAATCTCATGTTATAATTAGAATTTTAAAAAATTATATGCAGCATACGTTTGACTCATGCCATTAGGGAAGAAATTGCATTGTTGACTGAGCATTTTTGCAGGTCACTCTGAAACTGTGGCAATAACACATTCTACATCTATAGGAGGAGTGTTTGACAAAAGGAACATTTTAACACGAAATAGGCCATGAGGGATTCATACATTGATCTTCCACTGACATTTTCTCTGAATTAGTTAAGACTGCTAGACTAACAATGATTCTAATGGGAAAGATAAAGAAGACCAAATAGTGGGGAGGCAGCAATTCAAACGTTTAATTCAGGTTTTCCTACTTATATCACTTGTAATTTAGACAATTATTGGTGTTCAAACTGATGATGATTTTGAATGCTGGTGATGGATTATAGAAGTTCATTTACCTCCTAAGTATTAGTGCTTAATAAGAGATAGCACAGTGGTCCCCAAAAAAAGAAAGGTTACTGACAATGATAGAGCATTTACAGGAGACCAACAGTACAGTAGTTCATGAATTCACTCATGTCAAGATAGAATGTTAGCAATATTTATCCTTCACATTACCTTTTCATTAATATCTTCATATGTTAGAATCTGGCCTTGTTTAAAAGCATGCATGTTTGAAAACTCATTCATCTGTCTGTTCTTCCAACTTTCATCAGAAATAATGTGTTTTATTCACAGCAGCTTATAGAACAGTGAAATGGATAGATAATTGAACCATATTATAAAGAAAAATTCCTATTTAATACTAGACAATGTGCTTCTCTGTCCAAACTGAAGCAGTATGTGGGAATCAATACGATGTTTGTCTGTCTCATTTCTTATCAGTAGATTGCATCAAGCGTTCCCCATTTTAGGATGAATCAGGCCTGAAGGAAGCCTGCTGAAGCCCGTAGGGGCTGTTTTGATTGGCTTTGGCTTAGGTATTTTCTTTGTAATTATTCTGTGGTTTCCCTGGTATTCACTGCAGAGTATAGCTATCCCAAGTTGAGGGCCTTTGAAATAGGTCTGTTCTAATTTTCTTGTAATGAGGACGGTGGTAGGATGGAAGAAGTGTGCTTTGGGAAGAAATACACAAACATTATAAGTTGTTTAAATTGTTTTGAACCAACCTTTCTCTTTCCATTCACTATCCCACAGGATTATACCCTGATTTTTTTTTTTTTTCTAACCTGCTATCTATTTATACTAATACCTTCCTGGGGGTCTTGTGTGTAACTAAACAAGATCCAGAATTAGATGGCCAAAGGAGCTTTCTTGTGTTATTTTTCTCCCTTCCATTTGAAGGAAAATGTGCACCGCTTGCTTTTGTGGAAAGCCTGGGACCTTGGAGGCCAGTATGAAGAACCCCTGTTTGTAAGTTACGACTTTCTTTCCTGAAACAACCATTAGTCAACGCATCACTGAGTCAAACTAATGAAACAGAACCACTGCAAGTTCATCTACTTGAGAATTCTTTACTTACTGAAGGTCAAGTGTGAAGCTATTATTTTTATTTGACTTACCAGGCTTCTATTGCACTTATTAAGGGTTCTCATAATGTTTCATGGAACCTCAGGAGTTTATGAGGTAAATAAAAATGGTTACTAAAGTTAGGTAACTGGAACCACTTCCAGAATATACCAACACATAGTTCTACATTCCTCAATATTTGAAAACTAAGTGGATCAAACTACCTCCCAAATATGATGAGTATTCCATAGGAGCATAATTTTGTTGAATTAGTATTGAATTGGGTCCCTTAGGTATTAGCAACAGTGGTTTAATGAGGCCAGCACCATATTAGAGCCAAAAGAAGATGATGACTGAGGGTAAGGATAGGCTTCTGCCTTCAAGGATTTGGGGAGCTTGATGGAAAGAAAAAATAACACACATACAGGAATTAGACATCAAGAAATCATAACAACTTGTGTCATTGATTACTAGTATAAAAATGATAAGAAAAGGGGCACTTGGGTGGCTCAGTGGGTTAAGCCCCTACCTTCGGCTTGGGTCATGGTCTCAGAGTCCTGGGATCGAGCCCCACATCGGGGCAGGAAGCCTGCTTCCCCCTCTCTCTCTGCCTGCCTCGCTGCCTACTTGTGATCTCTCTCTCTCTCTGTCCAATAAATAAATAAAATCTTTAAATAATGATATTAAAAACAGAATGTATATAAACCGCAGTAGAGAATATTTCATGGAGAGGCCTAATTTTAGTTAAGCCTTAAAGGATGAGTAAGAATTTCATGAATGGAAGAATGGAAAGAAATTTTCCAGGTTCATTCAGCGACTCATGCCCCTTTATCTAGTATCCATAACTGGCCAGAAAATACACATGTAAGATAATTCTCTGTCTTCAAGAAAACTTGTTTTTGTTCCGTGAACATGACCTCTTTCCCTTCATATCTTCTTTATACACTTGCTTCCTGTTTTATCTGTTTTTAGTTATCACTGTATATCAAATCACTCCCCTACTCAGTAGCTTGAAAAAAATCATTCTCTTTCCTGACTCTACGGGTTTGCTGAGATCAGCTGGGTGGTTCCTCTTCACATGGTACTCTTGGGACTGTAGTCATCTGACAACTCAAAGGGGCTGGAATTTCCAAGATGGCAGTCCAAGCAAATCACAGGCCAAAAGCTAAGACCAAAGGGGAGGAGGGGCAAGGAATTTGTGGTGCCTTTAACCCATGACACAGCCTAAGGTGCTTTTTTGGAATGAACAAAGAAGGAAATAGCTCATGAAAGTTTTGTTGTTGATGAATGTTTGGAAATATATTACAGATGGGCCACACTTTTTTAAAAGTCAAAAAGTGTACCTTGAAATAATATGCTAGACATCAGAAAACCACGGAATTGAGTGTCAAAGACAAGAATGAAACCAAGAAAGTGAAACTTATGTCAGATTTGTATGACAGTTAATCTACCTTTCTGAATATCTGTCTCAAAATATCTCCCAATGATTATTATACATAATTTCATCTTTTTCCAAATAGTAAAACCACCTAAATGTCCTATCTCTTCCTAGACTACCTAAAAATCCCTGTTAAATCTTGTTTCTTATTTCGTTATATATCATCACTTTTGTTTAACTTATGTCTAGTCTAATCTTTAGAGGCTTTCCCTCAAACATTCTTATACCAACAGTCTGTTCTCTCCTTTCTATACATCCCATGATACCAAGGACTAAATTTAATTTTTAAACCCTGCCCTCCACCCCTGACCTAGCAAAGTGTGTGTGTGACTTATCATGGGGGCTCAGTAAGTGAATGGAACAACAAAATGAATGGACAGTGGTCCAAAGAATATGGAAAATGTATCACCTCTACAGAAATGCTTTTTTTTTCCTCAATTAAAAATTACATAGTTTTTTAAATACCGTATTGGGTTACACTTGACTACAAAAGCTAGTAAATATATGTAGTTAGTTCTTTATACTAAGAGACAATTTCTACTTGTGAAAGAGGATTGATTTCCCACTCTAACCAAGGGGCTCATGGTACAGTAAAAAAGAATAGGACAGGAAAGCATGTGATCTTGATTTATATTCCAGTTTTTTCTCCCATGAACCAGGCAACCTTTTTACTTGTCTTTTACCCTGGCTGGACATTGGTTTCCTAGCCTATAAAGTGAGGGACCTAGAAATTGTTAAGCAAGATTTTTGCATGTAAACATTTCCAGCAGAGTTTCAGAGAAATGTATTAGATGAATCTAACCCTCACATGGTAAAAGGTACTCATCTGCTCTGTGGTCCACAGCAAGCCATTCAGCCTCTCTGATTCTTAATTCTTTTTTTGAATCCTAAGGAGCTCCAGAGGCTGGAGCCCACTATCTTTTAACAACCTCCCCTTGTGGTTGAACTCCTAGGAAAATAGATCACCATTTTTAATCTGATTAGTGTATTTCTCTTAATAAGGACAAGTAAACATATACCCAATAGCATTTTAGTACCAGTTGGAAGGTATGTAGCACTCAGAGCAAATACATTGGGTGTTAACTAGAGGCAGAATAAGACAAAGCCATCATAAAAGGCTCAATGTTAACCAAAGGTACAGATAGCTTAGAGTACTCAAAATCATTTAAATTCATTTCCATTCTACAAACACTTATTGATAGCTATGTATATAAGAATCCATGCCAGATTATAAAATCAAAACGGGCTTACACTTTCCTACAAAATTCAAGTCTTAAAATTGTTGTCCACCTGGTGCTTCTCAAAACAGGTCACATTGCTCTCATTCAGTAGTCTCACTGTGGGGCACCACCAGTCCCAAAGTTCTCAAGCCTATCATTTACCCTGCCTGGACTTCCATCTGCTCATTTATAAGAATGAAGTTCTCTTCCAGCTGAAGTGCTTTAACAGTTACAGTGAGTAACATTTGGTGTGTTGTGTCACAAGCTCATGCATGAGTCTGAGCCCACCCGCTGCCCTGGATCTACTATCAAGACATCTCCGAGCCCAAAGTGCCTGCAGCATTGTCCTGATTGCCACAAATCAGCCTTAAATTAGGCATTTATCATATTTGAAAAGACACCATCTGCAGATCTCCACCATTGTGCAAAGTTGTCATGAACAATATGCTACTTTGCAATCTGCACATTTAAAAACAAATGGGAAAATTCAACAGCAATGAGAAATAAACTTGAGCTTTGGAATTGCATTTCTTAGATGCAGTTATTGCTTGGCCAGTCCCCAGAACATCACCTTCCACTTAGGAGAATGTGGAGCTAAGCAAATTCAAACTGAAAAACATCTTTTAACTTTCTATGTGAACAGGAAGGAAGGAGCGGATAAAGGTAATAAGATTCTCTGATCATAGGAAATTGGAATTTGCTATCTTGCTAGACCATTATTCTTAATGCACAGCTGAAGTTGGCTACATTTCCTTGGCAGAGAAATAAAATCATTCTGATTCAAAGTAACATAAAATGATTTGGTAAAGATTTTTTTCTAATAATGGTTGTGTGTGTGTATGTTTAATTTGCTGACAAATAAAAGGTGAATATCTCCTTCTTGTCCATGTTTAGGAAATGTAGATGGCACATTCAATACTATAGAATCGAAGTTTATAATTGTATTTAACACCTCCATATTTGATTACATTAGAAGAGAAATAGTGCCATGTTTAAAATACAGTGAAGCAAGAGTAATTTTTTTTCCTGATTAGGGTTATTATAAAAATGGTATTTTGAAAATCTCTAGCCCCACAGTAACACAAGGGGCCCTGAGGGCTTCAGGAAATCATTATTGTAACAACTGCTCATGCAAATTCTTTTCACCACAAAATATTAAGAGGTTAAATGCTAATAGGCCTTTGAGACTGTTTGCTTGAAGTTTCCTTCACCTCCTGTTTGATTTCAAACATTTATTAAAAAAAAATTCAAAGCAATAGGTCTGTAGGAAGAAGTTATTACATTGTATCTAAGGGAACTGAGTTGAAGACAATCACAGATTGTTTGACCTTATTATCCTGTTTCTTTTGAATAAAATAACTCTCTAATGAGCTACTGTTTGTCCTAAAATGTCTCCAGATGGAAGCTTAGGGCTGCTAATTGTTCTACTAGTTTTAAACTTAAGGGGAAAAAAAATCAGCACTAGCAGAAGAACCATGAATCAACATTATAATCATCAGTTTTTAAAAAGATGAATCAACTCAGGAACAAATTCTACATACACCTAATTAAAAGAAAAATAGAAAAAAGAATAGAAAATATTGTCTTAAAGTTGCCGGATATGCCTAGATCCATCCAAACGAACACCCAGCTATCTGAAAATTTTCCATGATGTGACTTGTGTAACCACCCAGCCAGTGCCACCGAGTGCCTTCTTAATGGCTTGTACTAGCTCTGCTTTCTCGTTAGCAGCTTGCTTTACTCCTAAGCTTCTCCTGGAGACAATCATTTTAGTGATTTCTCTGTGTTGATGACTTCCAGGGAGATGTCCCTTTATCTGAGTTCCCCATGAACTCTAGACCACCAATTCCTACTACGTTTTGAGAACTTTAATTTTTCATCAATTGTTTTAAACCCATGTCCACGTCTGAGCTCTCTGTCATCCATTCCAAGTTGTTCCTTCTGTGTTTCTAATTCTGTTCGTGGCAATAACAGTCTTAGACCCTCTGGCCTCAGATCAGGAACGTCACATAGCTTCATCCTTGACACTTCCCTTTCCTGTTCTTCCTTCAAGCATTTAGTGGCTGAATTCTGCTGCTTCACATTTGAAGTCTCCTAACTCCATTCTTTTCTCTTATAGCTTCCATTTCACTTCGACTTCTTGTTTCAACTCCCTTCCAGGTGACATTCTCCTACCAAATGTTTCTGTGGTACCCTATCCTCACGTCCATCATGGTGCCATCCTCATTGCAGTATAACATCATTTACCTTCCTGTCCCCACCACCCAGCATACAAGAGATGCTCAGTAAGTACCTGAGCACACTTTCCCAGTCATTTCCTTATTGGTTCCTGCTGAAGATACAGCTGACCTCCTGCCTGCTGTCCCATTCCCACAGTCCAAACAAACATGGATATTAAACACTAGCCAGACTACTTTTTCCATTCTTATATAGTTCTATTCCCTAATTTACACTTTCCTACCTCTCTGCTATCACCTGTTCCAAGGATAAATATACTTATTTCTGCATCTTTTTTCTTTTTTTATGGAAGTGCTTTCTATGCTTAAGATTATTGTTCAAATTTTTTCTCCAAAAAGCCTTCCCAGGGCATGTTCTAGACAGAATCTCACAGCATCCCACCTACATTCAAAAGCATTTTTCCTACTTCTTTTACTACATCTTTAATTATTATTTTGTCCAAGATGTTTTGCCAGGCTTGATTTCCTTATTTGAATGAGGAAAGTAAAGAAGGTGACTTGCTCAGCTCTATGTCTACCATATATTTACTAGGTACAAAGTACTCTGTGTTCTGTTATACTACTCTTAAAATTTGATGCTTCTCACCTAACTTAGACAGAACCACAAAATAACAAGCTTTCAGTTGGACTGAGTTTTGTTTATTTCAATAACCATGTTAAGGATAACATCTTGACAAGCAAAACACCACTAACCACAAGAATACTAATAGGAGGCATATCTGCCAGCAAATATCTCTAATATAATTCATTGCGAAGCTGTGAAGAGATCAAATCCACAATCTGCAATACAGCATGAGATATCATTTTGTGAACTGGGTGTCATTTAGTACTAATAATCCAAATCTTCATGATTTATATATTTCATTCAATAAAAGCTAGTTAGGGAATTACTTGATACTTCAGCTTTCTTGTTGTGAATAATAGTAATATAATCCTTCTCATTTTATCTAGTGCCTATTATCCAAGATTTTGAGAATTAACGAGAAAATGCTTTGAAATATTTTCTCGTTAATCCTCAAAAGCCCCCCTCTGTAATAGATTTTCAAAAATGATTAATTAAGGATTAAAATTACTTCACAAATAGAAACACATCTCTACACTATTCTGCAGCTAGTGTCAGTGAAACTTTAAAGTTAAAAAACATAAAGAGGTTATATACAGTATTTTATTTCTGCAGGCTTCAGAGGAGAAAGGCAACACTGTTTTTATTGTAAATGTGTAAATAAATATTGATCTTTGTCTTGACATACAGAGATACAGATTTCTAAAAGATACACTTTAGGGATAGTTTAGCAATTTCTATTCTAAATATAGCGGAAAATAAATCTTTTACTATGCACCTTCTGGGAAGTTCTCAAACAAAACTATTTTTAGAGTATGTTTATTTACATTCCTTTGAACTAAGCATTCTTAATTTGCAGGTTATTAAATAGTTGTAATTTATCATGTAGGGCATATCCTTGGCTCAGTGGGTTCCTCTAGGAAGCATGGTTGATGCACCATAATTATTTTCCAAAAAACTACAGGAATGATCAAACCTTAGTTATTCAATTCATACATGTGGTAAAAGTAAATAATTTTCCAAAATGTAATAGATTCCCTTAAAAATAAAGCATGCTTACATGAGTTTCTAACTCTGATTCCAGAATGAAGTCCAAAGAAGACATTGGCTGTAACTGCAAAGAAGCACAGATACATCATTTAATAACACTGGGAAAACATTGGTGTAGCTCCGACAGATAACCCTTCCAGGGAAATGCAAGCATCACAAGATGAGAACACAAGCAGTTATAGAAAAAGGAGCATAAAATCATGCATGTTGAATATAATTTGCAAAAAATAAAAGAGAATAAAGTGATGAAAAATGCACACTGGTAGGGGGTAGATTTCGGTATCATCAAAGCATCTGTGGAATCAAGATAATTACAGCATTCAGAACTTGGGACAATGAGATACAAATATATTGCTATGGTTTTGGGGGGGGAATAATGTATTTGATATAAAGAAAAAGGGAAAGGAAAGAGAAATTATTACCAGCTACTTATTACTTAGTCCTACCAGGTATCACATTAAGTAGTTCCAATAAGCTATTTCATGGAACAGTTCAGTAGTCATATGAGGTAAGCATTTTTAACAATATTTTTATATATAACAAATTATGTTCAACTGTCTGGACAAAACATCTATGCACGTAGGTACTATGTACCTAGTAATTAACAGCTGTCAGTGTGTGTGTGTGTGTGTGTGTGTCCCCATAAATATGGAATCACATATGTAAAATCACATATGCATATCCTGTATAAAATATATATATACAAGTGTATACACACACACACACACATCTATATGATGATTGATTTTATGTGTCAAATCGGCCAAGCCTCAGGTTCTCAGGCCTTAAACCTCAGACTGAATTATACCACTGACTTTCCTGGACCTCCAGATTGCAGGAAGCAGACTGTAGGACCACATCAAGGGTGACCATGTGCCAATGGACAAAGGTGCCCTTAAGGGAGGTTCTCATCATTTCATGGACAGTGGCAGCTCAGGTGGGAACCTGCCCTTGAGTGGCTGTCCAGGACACCCCTTCTCTCCAAATGACTGAGAGGCCATATAGACATTTCGTCTTTTCCAACAGTGACTATCGAAAATCCTCCTGAGGAAAGCCATCACAGGTCATGACAGGGAACCTTGAATATGAGTTATCTCCACTGTCCTCGAGAGTCAGAATGTGAGCTTTGGAGTCAGGTAGTCTTCAGAATCCCAGTGGATGTTCCTGAGATTTCATTTACCCATCTCCAAAATAGAAGTAATAATTGCTGTCTCAAAAGATTGTAAGTGGATTTGATTATGACAAATACGTGAAGGGCCAGGATAGTATTTGGGCCAAAATGGGCTCTAAGTGTATAGCAGCTTAAAAAAAATGAAGGAAGAGAAAGAAAAAAGGGTAAGGAAGAGGAGGAACAGGGAGGACTAGGAGATGGGGAAAAGGGAAGGGGGGATAGGAAAGAAGGGGGATGGCTGGGAGTCATTGTTTCTAGAAGTTTCCCTAAGTGGAAGCACCCCATGAGATCTGATGGAAACCACTATGGTGGCTGTGGGCCATTGGAGGTACCACTGGAGCTGAGTGCAAAGGGTATTTGGGATCTACCAACATGGGTGACAATTAATAGAAATGGCACCACTGAGCACAGCAGAAATTTAAACCAAAGCCGTGTTGGAACCAAATTCAGCTCTCCCCTCTCTCCTAGGGTGAGAATCTCTTGACATCTGGGAAATGTGTAGTGATTATTGATTTCAGTGCATCACTGAACGAGGAAAGAGAGTAATAATTTCGACCAGGAAACCTGGTGGAAATGATGGCCCAGAAACTCAAAGTGTTTTCTTGAGCCAATTACAGAAGCACTAAACAGTAATCTGATCCTCAGATGTCCAGGGAAAACAGGCTATAATTAGCAAGGAGTATTGATGAAGCAGGGCTGAGGTAAAAATAAATTTTTTCTTTGCAAGCTTAACGATTTTGAAGGAAACAATAAGAGAAAATTGACAAGATAAACTATGTTTACACACACTTTTCTTTTAAAAACTGGAACTATTCTACGTGAACTCTGATATATACCCAGAAAAACAGCAGAATCAATAGCATGCCTGTTCTTAATAAACAATAGTTTGGAAAAAATGAGAACTTTGAAATAGCAGGCTTCCGCTATGTAATCATGAATCACGTATCTGTTGTGTTTACAAAGTATGGAAACTGGACAACCTACGGATGATCAGCTGCCAAGTTCTCCCCATCTGTAGCTCTGGGGTGTCCTTCCCATCCCACCTTATCACCAGTTGCTCCATCCCAGTGTGGCTCCTGTCCCCATATAAGGAACTATTGCATTTACCTGCCAATTGCTGGCTATACTCCATTTCTACACACTTTCCTCAAACACAGCTTCAACACATCATCCCCCTGGTCAGTTGGAAATGTTCCATTTTTTATAGGATAAAACCTAAATCTTCGTTTAGACATTCAAGGCTCTTGAAAACTGGTCCTAAAATTTCTTATGGGCAATGCTGAACTAGAACAATAGTTCAACAGTAGGTTTCACCATAAAATGGGGCTTCCCAATCAACTAAGTTAGAAGATGCTGAATAACATGACTGTCAAATACCTACTGTTTATTAGGGATTTCATTTGTGCCAGACACTAGGAGCATCATGTGGTTCATATTACTTGATCCTTACAACTCTGCATAGTTAATTAGTAGATCAGAAAGCAAACCGAGGCTTAGAAAGGTAAGGAAGGTATCTGGCAAGTATCAGAACAGGGATGTGAACTGTGGTCTCTCAGACTTTGGTCCCTGAGCTCTTAGACAGAGGCATGTTTTAGCCCTTCTCTGTGGCGTCTCAGGGGGATTCAGCATATTAAAATCCCTGAGAAGTTCCTGATATCCTGACATGCACAACTCTATGCGGTTTTGTTTAAACCAGTGAAACTTACTTTACTATTGGAAACGATTTCATGAAATGCCTCTTATCCCCCATAAAAGTGGATTCCAATAGCCCTTTTTAGGAGATGTTGAACTAGTAACTGTTAATGCCCTTTCTCACTCAAACATTCCTTTTTACCAGGACTTGCCTTCCAATTCTCTATGCAATGACTTTTATTTCGTTTAGTTTAAAGTTTACATGTCTGTAAATATGTTTTAGGACCAACCTCCCTCCTTATCTCTAGAACTCTTTGCATCTACTCTTATATGAATCATACTGGTAACCCCCTGAAATCCTACCTACCTCCTCTCTGAAGCCTTTATCTGACTCCCCAAAAATATGTTGGGTTTAGTTGTCATCATTTTTTTTTTTTTTTGTGGCACTGGGCTAAGGGGATCCTAAGTATACACATATGCCAAAGAGATGCTGTACACTTGATGTGTTAAGATTTGGCTTTTTCTAGTAATCCCCTTATCTATTCATATATTCAAATCTTGAATAAAACAACAAGAGCCACTTTCAAAATTCTGAGTTCATGGTCCTTCTTTTTCTCCATACATCATGCATTGCCTTGGACCACTAGCATATCACCATAAACATATGTGCATATATGAAATGAGCTAATACAGATACAGGGAGATTTGTAGAGCACTTCACATTTTATAAGTGTTCCAAAAATGTTAGATTTATTCTTGTTATTATGGCAAATTGGTTATCTACCATGTTCCAGGCATTGCACAAGATCATGAAACTAAACATGGTGTAGTTCCTGCTGTCAGAAAGCTCTCCGGTAAGGTCTGGTTCCAGAAAAAGAAAAAGTACATGCAAGATGGATGAGGGATGTCAGTTCTATTCCAGTAAAGCAAAAGTAGGCTCATAGAAGAGGCGGCAATCCAGCTAAGAGCTGAAGGTTGGACTGGAGGCAGGTCATTGCTGGCATTGGGAGAGCACTTGCAGGAGACCTGGATATGTCCCATGACTTGGAAAACTGCAGGACAGTCCACGTGACCGAAGCCTGATCTGTGATGGGTAGGTTGTGAACTGCAAAACTAGGTGGGTCAGATATTGAAAACCTTAAGTCTCCAAGGCACTCAAACCTAATCCCATTCATAATGGGATGAGAGGAAGTGGGTCAATGATGCATTTAAAGCACAGAGAAATAGGATCAGGGTTATATTATAAATGCAATTCTGGCTATGTTCTAGAGATTGGTAGAAGGCAAGACAGAATTTAGGGAAGAGATAAGTGAAATAGGAACAGGCTGGATTGGAATGTGGCCGTCTGTTACATCCAAAACTACACATTGAGAAGAAGCACAGATCTGAGTGGCTAAATAGAAATTTACTGTTTTTAAAATGTAAATAATGAAACAGTGTATTTTAAAAGAAAATCATCACATTAACTATGTTTTATTTAGTGTAAAAAGTGTTCTATTGTTCACCTAAATTGGTTAAGATTATAAAAAAGTAATTATAATGCTGGCAAAGGAAAGATGAAAGCAAGTATAATTTGGCAATTGTTATCATGAATTGAAGGCTTGCTTTTGCCCTTGAGCCTAATAATTTCATCTTGAGGCATCTCTATTGGGAAATAATGTAAAATGCAGCAATACTTATCAGAATTAAAAATTTGGAAATACGGATTTCCAACAAAGAGGGAATGGATAAGCACTCAATTATGATAAATCAATGTAATCTAATATTTTGAGGACATTTAAAATTATAATCACTGTGTGTTTTAAATAAAGTTGCCAGATAAAACACAGGATGTTCAGCTGCATTTGAATTTCAGATTAAAAAAATGAATAATTCGTTTAGCATAAGTGTGTCCTAATATCGCATGAAACATACTTAACCTTAAACGTTATTGTCTATCTGAGATTTAAATGGATCTGGGTGTTTCATATTTTTATTCACTGAATCTGGCAACATTCATTTTAAAGAATCTGCAAAAAAGTACAGTTTATACCATTTAGAAGTGTAAGATAAAAAATATATTAAGTGCACTCAGTTAGGGTGGTTGGGGGTGAAGATATGCCTTGATAAAAGATAATAAGGAAATACTTCAAAATGAGATTAGTGGTGGGGTTTAATTACAGATTTGTATTTAGATTTAATATGATTTTTGTCTTTATATTTTTCTCCAACAAGCATGAATTAATGTTTAAAAGCAGAAAAAAAGTGTGTATGTTTTTAATAGGTTCCTATATAATTCCAACACTTTTAACATTGGCAGTAGCCACTGTTTATGAGCAATGTAAGTTAGGATACTCACTGATTTCCAAATTAACATCAGGCACGAAGCTCTTTCAAGTAACCCTTAGCTCCATGGCCTAAAACCAGGACTATGAATAGAACACAGCTTAAGTATCACCAACTAACAAATTCTTTTCCTTCCACCCTATCTCAATTCTCCTCCACCACCACACCACCAATCAATCACAAATGTCTTCCCATTATTCCAGAACAAACCGTTTGCCTTCCTCCACACCACTTAACAGGGCTTCCGTATGCATTTGTTGAAAAACAGTCAATGAATAAAAAACAGAAATAAGACCAGAAATATTAGATGGTATTTCTCATTAGGGTTAACCTTATATATATGCAGGTCCCAGTTCCATAACTTTAATGGCTTCCCAGGATTGCTTTTGCAAATACCACAGTAGAAATATATGCTCCATAAAAACGGATATAAAGAAAAATAAAGATCAGTAAAAAAATATGTTTGTAGAGAAACTTTATAGGGCTCAGGAGTCTTCAAAAGATCTTCGAAAACAACAAAACTGGAAGAAAAGATTCCAAAGCATCTTACAGCTTCCAGATTTCTTCCCCCACAGGACTTTAGTGTTTTCCCTCTAAAAACGATTTTTGTGGGATCTTACCAGCCACACCGAAGATGACAGCTCTAAACCAGACTGCCTTGCTTAACACAGATTTACTTTTCATTCCACTAGACAGTTGACCCTTGAGCAAGTTGGGTTTGAACTGCGCAGGTCCCCTTATACATGGACTTTTTCCATAAATACAGGAAAGCACTGTCAATGTATTTTCTCTTCTTTATGAGTTTCTTACCATTTTCTTTTTGCTAGCTTGCTTTAAGAATACAGTACAGAATCCATATAATGTACAAAATATGTGTTAAATGACTATGTTATTCAGAAGGTTTCTGGTCTACAGAAGGCTATTAGTAGTCAAGCTTAGGGAAAATCAAAGTTATATGTGGGTTTTTGACGGTTGGGGATCGGCTCCCCTCACCCTCCATTGTTTCAAGGGTCAACTGTATTTTCAGTTTTTGTATGTGTTTTCCTTAGAAATAAGAGTTACACAAGCAGCAAACAAAACAAACACCGTCTTTTCAGATCTGACTTTGAGAGAGGAGCATTGAAAAGCGGGTGGAAGGTAGAGGGATCTCTCAGGCATTTCTTTCCCTACACCTGCTTGTCTTAAAGCCTCTCAGCCTCTGGACTTTTTTGAAGTTTTGATAATTGAATAATGCCCCTACAGGAGCATTTCTAAAAGGATAAATCAGGTGCATCATAGGAGTTTCTGGTCCTTTCTCCTCTCTCGGGTGCCCTCTGGTCTCCTGCGGGCTCCACCTCATCTTCCCTCTCTTATTTTTCTTCAATTTGTCCTATTTTCTTAAGCTTAGCTTATGTCACACTTCTTCATCTTGAGCACTGCCTCTTGTCCTTTTATTGTGAGAAACAGCTTTAGAGCTTTTGTCCCGAAGTTTCCTTTATTCTAATTCACTAAAGCAGCTCCACACTAAGAAGCAGGCAAGTGGTCCTCAAAGCTTCTCTATTCTAACAGATTTAAAAGTCACTCCTTGCACTGGAAACAAGAGACTGGGGGTATTTAATGAAGGGTTATTGAACATGTGCTGAGAATGTCATTATCCCTTTTGTTCGCACATTCTTTGTTTGCACTTATTAATCATATAAAAACAAAATACAAATCTGTTGACCATTCACTGGGTTGAAACAGCTGCAGGAGGCCCACGCATTGAATGAATTGGACGCTTGAAAGAATGGCAGTAAACACAGAACTTGAAAGCACAGGTAGATATTCAAGTGTACTTTGTTTGAAGAACTTTCTTTATTTTTGTCCACTCTAGATACCCCTTGACTTTTTGCAACAGGCGACAGCAGACCTGATTTTGAAGACTGAGCTCAAACTTGTTTTCTTTTTCAAGGCCAATACTTTGAAATGCCGTTTCAGTCACATGTGGCAGACTCCCACTTTAATATTCTTTTTAATGACTTGCCATAATCTTTCACATCTTCATTTCTTTGTACATATTCTATTCATCTAAAGTGTCTTGCCTGGGTGGTGCTCTCGGTTAAGTGTTGGACTATTGGTTTCAGGTCCAGAGCTCAGAGTCCTGAGATCAAGTCCCTCCCGGGGCTCTGCATTCAGTATGGAGTCTGCTTAAGACTCTATCTCCCTCTGTCCCCTCAACCTCTCTAAAATAAATAAATAAAATCTTTGAAGTGTCTTCCCCACTGATTTTATTTCCACTCCGAAACTTTAGACTCATAAGTCACCATGACTCCCCTATCCCCAGCAGGCCAAGCATCCAGGCTGTGATTTTCCTTGTTAGTAATAAAACAGAACATTCATTGTGAAAATTTCAAACAGTCCTTAAGGGATTAAATTGGAAAGGATAACTTTTGTATCCTCCTAATTCCCAATGCCATACCTCAGAGATAAAAGCAGGTAAGTTTCACAAACTTCCTTTCAACAAAATTTCTGTGCAACTAAAATCAACTCAAAGTGTAAAAAACTCTTCTGACCCTTAGGACAAACATGGAATGTGCTTCCTTACCAGCACACCTTGATTTCCCTTGCACTAAAGGACTGCAGTGTAAGCCACTTCATGCAAATACTATGCTTTGTGTTTTATGTAAACAGTCACCCACTAATGCACATTTTGGCTATTTCCAGCTTTTGCCATCCATCAGAAACAATAGTGAATATCTTTATACACATATATTTGCATATTGGGGGAGGGGAAATGCCCACACTATAAATTTGTAAATGTGGAAGGTCTGGGTCAAAGTTTATATGTATATTTTATTTTGAAAATTATTGCCAAGGGCACCTGGGTGATTTCCTTATTAAGCATCTGCTTTGGGTCATGATCCCATGGATCAAATCCTGCACTCTGCATCAGGCTCCCCACTCAGCTCCCCTGCTCTCATGCTCTCACTTGCTCCTTGTCTTTCTCTCTCTGTCTCCTTCTCACATAAATAAATAAATAAATAAATAAATAAATACAATATTTTTAAAAATTGGTGCCAAAATATGTTTCAAAATTAGTTTGCAATTGTCAGCAAATATCATAGCACATATTTCCTATGTCATTAATTAAGAACAGTCCATTGTTAATGGCTGAATAACATCATCTCGCACATATGCCCAGTAATTTGTGCAACAAAAGTCTTATGTGATTTTTGAGGTTCTCAACATTTGCAAAGTGTCCTTGCTGAAATATGCTTCTCTTCACTGTGTTCACTGTCATAGAACCAACAGGACTGATTATCACCTCTCAATTGGAACCAGAATATTACATATTTACTTTGGAAAATAGCGTGAAAGTGTCCTCATGAGAAAGGTCAAATTTAATGAATTTACAAATAATTTTAGGACATGTAGAATGGTTGATGAATAGAGGCCCAGAGAATAGTTATTGTTATTTACATGTGTGTGGGAGGGTAGAGGAGAGAAAACTAAAACAATCCATTATATTTGAAATGAATTACAGTATATAAAAATTTTTAATACTTTTTGGAAATTGTACCACTATAATAGCCTTCCTAAAGTATCATTCTACTCCTTAAGGTAGGCAAGAGTTTGGAGAATTCTTCATAAAAAATTGACTGGCACAGGGAAAATAGTATGTACAAGAACTCAATGGAGTAATTGACACCTTGTCCCCTCATCACCCTACATTAGGGTTTATGAATAGCGGCACCACTGTCTTGTGGGCTATAGGATGTGTACCAGCATCTCTGGTCTCTGCACACCAGATGCCAGGAGAACACCCTACCCAACCACAACAATCAAAAATGTCTTCAAATACAGCCAGATGTCCCCTGTGGACACATCCCCTTGAGCAGAGAAACACTCCCCAACAGTAACATCCATCAAGCCCCAGTCTGGCTCGCAGAGTTTAAGGATAATAATGCACAACAAAAGATCACTTACAGAAAATTCTGCATTAAAGACAAAGAGCAATATTAGCAAAGAAGGGGAAAAGCCAGAGAAAACAAAAGCAATATAAGGAGCAGAAGAAAAGTTCAAGCCATACTATGATTAATATCTTCAGGGAAATTGGGTTAGACATAACATCAGTGAGATGAATATAAGCTCTCATTTAAAAGTACAAGAATAACACATCTTGGTTATTACAATTATGATGCTTAAAATAAAACCTAATAGAAGGACTAAAAGGTAGAGTCGAGAGTTCTTTCAGAAAGTCACGAAGAAGAGAAAATAAGTGGAAAATGAAGTAAAAAAGGCAAAATTGGGGGATCTATTTAGGAAGTCAAAATTCAGAAAAAATAGAGGAAGTCATCAAAAAATAATATGAGAAAAATTCTGCATGCAATGCTTGGGAATCAGAATAATATTTAGCTTTTGTAGCAAAGGAAAATAGGAGAAATAATGAAATCCTATCCCTTAAAAATTTGACAGAAAATAATATTTAACTAGACATTTCTAATAAGACTACCCATCAATCAAGCATGATGACAAAATGAAGACATTATAACAAATACATGTATCAAAATTGTACCTTAAATGCACCCTGTCTTAGAAAAGTTCCACTGAATAAACTTCACCAAAATGAGGGGAGATCAAATAACAGAGAATGGCAAAAAGAATATTCAAAATCATGTTTGTTTGTTTTTGAAGATTTTATGTATTTATTTGAAAGTGTGAGCAAGGGAGAAAGACAGAGGAGAAGGAGCGGGGGGGGGGGGGGAGGGCCATTATTCCAACGTGGGGCCAGATCTCAGGACTCCAGGATTATTACCTGAGCTAACGCTTAATCAACTGAGCCACCCATGTACCCCCTTCAAAAATACTGAAATATACTGAAAAATACTAATACTGAAAACTTAGGGAGCAACTTGTTCACACTGGAAGTGGGAAGAAAGGACACAGGCATAGCACGGCCAAGGGAAAACAATGGAACCAATCAGACTATTTCATGTGCTTGACCTTGGTGAGAAAGACCATGCGAGTTTGTGAGACAGATGGGGAAGAAAACGTGATCGCTATCTGCACAAAGCTAAACAAATGAAAAAAATTATCACCTGCAGAAAAAAAACCAACAACACAAAGAGCTGTGGGAGAAATGAGATTGTTCATTACATGTCTTAGCTGTGAGCAGTATTTAAATTAGCGTAGTAGTGGAAACACTGACTCCTGATTATTTTTTTTTTTAATTCTGACAAACAACATTAGAAGAATGACAGGACATAAGGAAAAACATGCCCATTGTTTCTAAGTGAGTTATAGCCTCCTCTTTAACAGCAATATCAAAAAAAGAATCAAGAGACTAGTATAAAAGCAATATTTAGGAATATGCATAACTGCCAAATGAAACAGCTAGGTGTTAAAAGCAGGTGATACGTGAGTCAGAATCTAGGATTATGGAGGGTAGATAGGAAATTTCTCTTTTGCAAAATAAACTTTTGGTATTTCTTTAGTTAACTCATAAAACGCAAATTGATTTTACACAATTCTGGGCAACAACACACAAAAAGTCCAGTTGCTAGTGAAGCTTGATGTGTGGCTTGGGCCTCCAAACCCAGACTTACTGAATTAGAGTTGTTAACAACTGAGTCCAAGAATCAGCATTTTTAGAAAGGCTCCTCAACTGATGCTTATGCAGATAAATGTGTAGAAAAAAAAATCATGTATGATATTTGGGTGTTAAAGTCTCAGGATATAGGGACACCTGGGTGGCTCAGTCAGTTAACCGTCTGCCTCTTGATTTCAGCTAAGGTCAGGATCTCATGGTCATGAGATTGAGCCCTGTGTGGAGCTCTGGGTACAGCACTGTGCCTGCTTCATGCAGAGCATGGAGCCTGCTTAAGAGCCTCTCTCCCCCTCTCCTTCTCTTCCTCTGCCCCTCCCCCACTCCCACTTGCTTGTGTTTTCTCTCTCTCTCTCAAAAACAAACAAACAAGCAACATAAAGTCTCAGGATATGAGTCACAAAAACAACATCAAAAGAATTTTATGGTTCAAAATGTGTGGAATATTTCAATACATGGATTCATATATATATAAATATATATTCAAATCTGTATCTATATCTATATCTATATCATCTATATCTATATCCATCTATCTATCTATCTATATAGTTCATCACCACTGGAATACTGCTAGCAGATCAAATGTTAAGGTCTATGTTGCCATAAAAAATTCACCTGCTTGGTACTTAGTCTTAACCTATGCTTAGCATAGCACATGAATCTTCAATTCCAGACCCTGGATAATTCTGTCATAAATATGAACACTCTGCCTGGGTGCCATTTGACTGATCGGTCTTTACAAATAGGGGATCATTAAAAGATAAGACCCACATTCCCTGAATATTTACCTTTTGCCTTCTCTAGTAGTCAGTTCTTTTTTCTTACAATTAACAAAGGAATATAAGCATCTGTACGAAGCAGATGATGTGAAGTCCAGCTGATGTTGTGGTAAATGAGGTAAATGTGGTAAATGAGGAAAGTTGTGGAAGGATGAGCCACACCACACGGCTTTGGGGAGCTAGGGTAATCCCTATATACCATGAATTTTGATCTTCAAATTCACTTAGGTCATGGGGAGCTAATTAATTCTATTTTACTGTTTAATGATGAACAATAGATTAGATAATAAATTAAACACTGCCAGAATGTTTTTTTCTTTAATTCCTGTAAAAAGACTGGAATTAAAAGGAATTAAATGGAAAAAAAAAATAAAATGCAGGGTACACCATTATCTAAAACCAGGATTTTGGAGGGAACAAAATCCTGAAGAAAATATTTTCATATCAAAAATAAATAATTATAAGGCCAGTACTACCGAGACAGCAAAACCAAAGACAGTAAAAAATGTAAAATAAAAAACAGTAACATAAACTGCAGAACAATGTCTCTCAAAGACTTCAATGCAAAAATCCTCAACACAACCTTAGAGTGAATTGAACAAAGTGTAAAAAGAAGTATACAACATCACCAAATGAGATTTGTTCCAGTTATGCACGGTTGGTTCAATATTCACAAAGAAATTGATGTAATCCACCCTATCAACAGGTTAAATAAGAAAAAAGATATCATCAAATCAATTAATGCAGAAAAAGCATTTGATAAAATCTACTACTCGTTCATGATAAAAACTCTCAGCAAGTCAGAAAAAGAGAGGAGTCAACTTACCTTGATAAAGAACGAGTACAGAAACCATACAGCTGACATCTTAATGATGAAAAACTGAATGCTTTCCCCTTAAGACTGGAAACAGGGAAGACCATCAACTTTCTTTATGGTTGTTCAACATATGACGGAGAGAATGCCAGTGCCACACAGCCAAGAAGAAAAACAAGAAGACCCTAGATTGGAAAGGAAATAATAAAACTCTTGTCACTGTAGAAAATTCCAAAAAGGAATCTACTCCAAGCCAAGGTGAAAAAAGAAGGCTTCCCATGACTAATAAGTGAGCAAAGCCACAGGAGCATACACCCACAAATATCTACCCCATTTCAATATGGTACTAACAATGAACATACAGAATTTAAATTAAAAACAATACCGTTTATAATTGCTTCAAAGGAATGAAATACTTAGGTATACACTTTGGAAAAACATATACAGAATCTATCCAAATGACGAGAAGAAAGCTGAGGACACCTAAGTAAAGACTGGTGTCATGTGTCCATGTCAATGTCCTGGTTGTGATAGTATACCGCAGTTTTGCAAAATGTTAACATTGTAGGGAATTGCACAAAATGTACGAGAGATCTTTACATTATTTCTTGCCACTGAATGTGTAACTATAATTAGTTCAATAAATTTTTTCAATTAAAAAAATGAAAAAAAAACAACACAAATTTTTCCATTAAAATCAGTGAGTTCAAAGTTATGGATAAAAGATAAAGTATAAATATAAATTTTAATACAAATGTCTTGTAACTTATCAGATGGGAGAAGGTGGCATTTTACATGCTTCTCACCCAAAACATAACAATTGCAAGCACAACGGAATACACACATATAAATCAAAGGTAATCATGAAAACATCTACTATGAAAACATAACTGGTTTACGTCACACAGGTAGTGGTCATGTAGCCTGGCAGAACACTTGTAAAACACTGTATATGATTCCAGATATCACCACTCTGAGCTTCAGTCTCCTATTCAATAAAATAAAGACTTGTTTGGAGAGCAGCATTGTTCAACTCAGTGTTAAAGTTCAAAATTAAATGACATATTTTAAATTTTCTAGCAGCTGTCTTGAAAGAAATTAAAAGAAACAAGTGAGAAAAATTTTATTATATATTTATTAACCTAATATATATCCAAAATATTATTATTTTCAGTGTGTAATGTTAAAAATCATTATTTTTCCATTTCTTCCTATTAAGACTTCAAAATGCTTATCTTCCACTTACACCACACTCAATTCAGACTAGCTGTATTTCAAGTGCTCAACAGCCACATGAGGCTTGGGGTTACCAAACTGGATAGTCCCACTTTAAAACTTTAAAACTTTAAAATTCTAAAAGATATATATATATATATATATATATATATATTCATATATATATTCATATATATATACATGAATCTACATTGCAATAGTTACCTACTCCCCTCCGCCAGGTCACATTCATGTCCCATCTACAAACTTTACATTTAAAGCAATCAAAAACATCAAAGTTTGTCAAAGAGTCACTTAAATACCAAAGACCATGGGTGGACTAATGCTGAACATAATATCTTTGACACATTTGTTGACATAAATTGTCCTTTGTGGTTTGTAGGGTGCACAGGTGGAAAGGTAGTGGATCAAAGGTGGGAGCAGGGCTGATAACAAGGGCATAGTTGTTTCCTATGAGCCAGATACTCTGTCTGCTTGGTGTTGTGTCCTTGCAGGTGGACATTCTCTTCTCTCTCATCTTGAGCCAAAAGACAGCAAGAGAGGGATGCAATTGTGTGGCTGCTTCCCCAGGTTGGCAGTGATGGCAGCAGCCTGTTTCTGTGCTCAAGGCTCTCAAGTTGCAGCTGGCAGGTTTCCAGCAATCAAAGAACTGGAGTAAAGAGCCTCTTATCTTCCCTGGGTCTCTGTGCCGACTGGAAGGACCATTTAGACACCAACACATCTCACGTGTATGCTATTGGTCTCTTAACAAACCCTGGCCCACAGAAAATATTAGAAGTCCTTGATTCTTATTGATTCACAACATGTCTTCATGAGACATCAAGTGACTTACCTTTATGCACCTCACCTTCTTCCTTTGTGAATGAAGAGCAGTATATGATCATCACTGCTATCTATTGATTACCTGCTGTTGCCAGGATGAGCGACCAGGCTTTATAAATGGTATCTCATTTATTTCTCACAACAACCCCATGGGTTAGGTATTATCATTTTTTTAAAGATTTTATTTATTTATTTGTCAGAGAGAGAGAGTGAGAGTGAGCACAGGCAGACAGAGTGTCAGGCTGAGGCAGAGGGAGAAGCAGGCTCCCCACCGAGCAAGGAGCCCGATGTAGGACTCGATCCCAGGACGCTGGGATCATGACCTGAGCTGAAGGCAATGGCTTAACCAACTGAGCCACCCAGGCATCCTAGGTATCATTATTTTTACATAATGTAAAATAGTACCAAGATATCCAGAAGTTACAATAACTGTCTGAGCTCTCCTAGTCAGAGAAGAGCAGAAGCATAATTCAAATTCTGATCTCTGATGAGAAATTCCAAAACATTATGAAAGAGCGCAGTAAAGCTTGATGAGACAATAAGGTGTTATCATCAGAGAATCAGGATCTCCAGTGATGCTCCCATAATGCTGACAAGTAAAAACCATCCTCTGCCTTCAATGTCAGCTAACCAAGAGCATCACTATTGGACTTGAAGGACGTTTTCCTTTCCACCTTCACAATGTGAAGGAAAAGGATTACCTTCTATACTCAGCACCTCCATGGAAGACTTCTATCTTTTTACTATAATCGCCTGAGGGGAGAAGAGGGCAATGGGACCCTGTGGGATATGGTCATTGACCCTTTTAGGATTGAGTACATCTCACTCTCCTGAGCCAGTTTGGAATTGCCAAAGCTGTGGCTCGAGCCCCTTGATCCCATGGGAAGGGATCCAAAGAGGTTGTGGGTTTGTTCCTTGATGACATGGGTTCTGATATTGTCAGAATGGAATAAAGGGCTTTTCTATACTACCAAATATCCTTTAAGGAAAATGGGATTTGGCACCAACCAAGGGCTAGCCTCTACCTCTGGGCAGAGCTGCAGGTAGGATTTGCGGTGTTTCATGAGGCTGGGTGCTTCTCTCACGCAGCCTCATGATTTCTTAAACAAGATCCTTGGAAGAATTTCATGTTGCAAACTTCCCTAACAGCTCAGAACTGAACAGTCCAGGCATCACCCAGAGACCTGAGTATTTTTCTAGCAGAAATAAGAAATACCTGGGACCGGATGGGAGTAGCCCCTGGGAAGTCACTTCCTTCAGGAAGCAGAGCTCACATGGACAACCACTAGGTGTTACTATTAAGAGGCACCCAGAAGACACCATGAGCCCCTGACTGACCCAGGAGATGGTACTGCAAACAACATGTGGCAGAAGGGGACCATGGACAAAGCATCATGAACAGAGGATCCCATTCTTGAAGAAAGTTGCCTTTTCTGGGTCAAGAGGGGGTCATTCTCCATTCTCTGCCTCCTGGGGAAAATAGGGATGATTATTCAGTTGCCTTTCTTTTCTTGGAGAATTGGGGAATGAGTGTCTTCACAGGACACCAGACCATAATGGACATTTAGCAATTTGGGTTTGTGGTTAGTCTTGATACAATGATTCAAATCCTAGATCTACAAGCAACCAGGTTGATCCAACAAAAGAAATATGTTGCAATATATAATCGTAGGATTATTATTTGTTGATTTATAATTGAAATAGCCATTAATTTTTACTATTATTTTACTATGAAAATTAGTTCTTTTAAGTTTTCAATACAAAATATACCCTTCAAATATCACAGAAATAACTTATTGTCGGAATAGAGGTCTTCTGGAAATAGCCAATATCTAATAACGAAAGGTCTGATAAACACCAGCTAAGGCATTAAGTTGTCCTTATTTGTGTTTTAACTCACTGTTTTCATTGTTATTTCCCAGATAGATAAACTTACACAAATGCCAAGCTTGTCACATTTATGTATTGTTGTAAGAGAAATTTCTTGGTGATTTGGCAGGCATCTGCAGAACTGACTCCTGAATTATCGCCAAATTGCTGTGGATCACTGGTTTCAGAGGTAGTGTAGAATAATGAGAAAGAATAGAGTTTTGAAGTCAGGCCCACTGTGGGAGCCCCAGCTCTGCTATTTACCACCTTGCTTGTTTATCTCACCCTTCCTCAAGCCACCATCATTTTTTGCCTGAGTACTACAGTAACATTGTAATTGATCTCTCTGTTTCCATGTTATAACTCATCCTTTATAGTCCGTTATCTCGTAGATAGTGTTACCTTTCTGAAACTGACACAAGATTACGTACATCTAAACACCAGGTCCTCTGATGACTTCCAATTATACTTTGAATGACAAAACAGTCCTTCCCATAGGTCACATCATCTGCCCTCCACTGAGCTCTCGGCTCATCTCATAACAATCACCTCCTTGTTTATCTATCCTATCAACACTGAGCCCCTGGAAGTTCCTCAAACACAATCAATTTTTTCCAACCACAGCCCTTAAACTTTATCCTTGTTCTGCCCAGAACACTCCCCTCGAGCTTACATAGCTGCCTTGGCCTCATCCTTTAGGCCCACATTCTTCTGAGATTTCTGCAAGCTCCCCTTTTCACTTCAGGAACTCTCCATTAAATTTCCTCTACCCTATTTTCATCTTTGCATGTATCATTATGTGAAAATACATTGTCACTTGATTACTATCTAACTTTCTTCACTAGAAAGTAAGCTCCAGAGGGGCAAGCATTTCGTCTGGATCTTCTATTTCCCTAACACCAGGCTTACACAGTGTCTGGCACTTAGGATGGGACATGTAAATATTTCAGAATAGAATGATTTTCAGAATGAATGATTTTCAAGCCAGCAAAAATGCATCAGTATGACCAGCCTTTATTATGTGTGTCTTTTTCATTTATTTTACAAGCATTCACTGTGTGTCTATAACATACTGGGTCATTGCAAACATTTGAGAGGCCGTGTAACTGTCATGTAGTCATATCAAATGCCACTTCTCTCTGTTGCTGTTTCCCTGGACCCTCAAAGTTTTCAACATAATTGACTACCCCATTCTCTTGGACTCTCTGACACTGCATGCTAATAATTGTCCTCCTAAATCAGTACCTGCACTTTTTAGTCTCCTTTGCTGGCTCATTTTCCTCCATACATTCTCTGGATGTAGACCAGGCACAAGGATGAGCATCTCTTCTTTCTAGCTGTGTAGTCTCTCTGAAGGACTTTCCAAGTCTCATTGTATTAAAGACCAATCACTGCTGCTGACTTTACTCTGCAACCCAGACATGACCTCTCCCAAGAAATCCAGACTTATATAGCCAATGGCCAACTAGACATCACTATTTGATGTTCACATCTGAATCAGAAACTGAACATTTCCAAGATTGATCTCTTGCTTTTCTTGCTAATGTGTTTCCTTACCCCTACTCTTCCACATTTCACTAAATGTATCCCAAACCACCCAGTTGTTCAAGTTAAAACTTTAGGAACTTGTATTCATTCTTTTCATCTTGGATCCCTCACATCTAATCCATCAGAAATTTCTATTGATTCTTTTTTTTTAAAGATTTTATTTATTTATTTGACAGACAGAGATCACAAGTAGGCAGAGAAGCAGGCAGAGAGAGAGGAGGAAGCAGGCTCCCCTCGGAGCAGAGAGACCGATGCGGGGCTTGTTCCCAGGACTCTGGGATCATGACCTGAGCCGAAGGTAGAGGCTTTAACCCACTGAGCCACCCAGGTGCCCCATTCCTATTGATTCTGTGTGCAAAAATTATCCCTAATCTCTCCACTTTTCTTTACCTGCGCTACCATTCTCATCTCTTACAGGTCTCAGTATTTCAAGTCTTTCCTATGTCTGTTCCCCCAGATGATCTATTCTCAACCCCTAACCATGATCTTTTAAGTACACAAATTAGAGCATCTCATTTCACTTCTAAAAACCCTTCTTTGTTTGCCCATTACAGATGGAAAAAAAAAATGTATACTTTATAATGGCGTCCTGGCCCCTGCCTACTTTTTTGATAACATGTCTCTACTGACTACATAATTTACTTGGCCTGAGACACTGGGCTTCTTTCTCAGGTAAAACTTATCATTACCTTTGGTCTAGTTACTTCCTCTCCTGGAAAGCTCTTCCTCCTGCTCCTACCATCATTTAGAGCTCAGCTTAAATATCACTCCTTTGAAAAAGCTTTTCTTAGCAGCCCATCTGAAGTTATAAGCAGACTGTCTAGGACATCTCTGTATGTTAACGGTCTCAATAGTGCTTATCAGTAAGTGATCTCATTTTCTTTTATTTCACTACTTTATTTTGTGTCTCTTTCACTCTATAGGAAAATAATTTGATGAAAGCTGGAACTTATCTTTCTCATCACTACCTCTCCAGCCTTAAAAACAATAAGTGGTACATCAGAGGATTTCAATTCATATTTGTTTAGTTGATAACATAAGATGATGGTCTATGACCTTAGGCCCAGAACACAAGTCCAAGTCTTAAAAAGGCTCACAATGCCTTAAGTAGTTCATTCTCTGGTCTGTTAAGGAGACTGTGGTTTCGAGTTAATGATCTATTTTTTTTTTTAGCATTCAAAAATCAATTTAAAAAGTAAATTCTTAGGGCATCTGAGTGGTTCAGTGGGTTAAAGCCCCTGCCTTTGGCTCAGGTCATGATCCCAGGGTCCTGGGATCAAGCCCCACATCAGGCTCTCTGCTCAGCAGGGAGCCTGCTTCTTCCTCTCTCTCTCTCTGCCTGTCTCTCTGCCTACTTGTGATCTCTGTCTGTCAAATAAATAAATAAAATCTTTTAAAAAATAAAAGTAAATTCTCTAGGAAGCCTTCCTCTGAGATGCAAATATCTTTGGGTAAAGAATTATTATTTATTTTATTTTATTTATTTACTTAATAGAGAGTGGGAGACAGAGAAAGAAAGAGCACAAGAAGGGGAAGGATCAGAAGGAGAAGCAGACTCCCCTAAGATGGGAGCCCAAAGCCTGGTGGTACTCCATCTGAGGACCCTGAGATCACAACCTGAGCCTAAGGCAGACACTTAACCAACTGAGCCACACATGTGCCCTGGGTAAAGCATTATTAAGCCATAAATACCTTCATGTGCATTTCTACATCATTTAAGTGAGACAGTTTCTCAGCAAGATCTTAAAGGATTGGCCTCCTAGACTTTTTTTTTTTTTTAGTTTCAAGTTTTTATTTTAATTCTAGTTAATTAACCTATAGTGCAATATTAATTTCAGGTGGAGAATTTAATGATTCATTCCTTACATATAACGCTCAGTGCTCATCACAAATGCCTTCCTTAATACCCATCACCCATTTAGCCCATCGCCCTGCCCATCTCCCCTCCAGCAACCCTCATTTGTTCCCTACAGTTTTATGGTTTGCCTCTCTTTTTTAAGACCATATATTCATCTTTTTCTTTTTTTCTTTTTTCCATCTGTTTCACTTCTTAAATTCCACATACGACAGAAGGAGGTTGTTTAATTCCAATCAAAGAAGAGGGAAGTGAAAGATCAGGAGTGTGGGCATTGTTAAGAAAGGTTAACCAGAGAGACATCACTCCTGGAGTCCTTTTATCGTTATGTACAGGATTCTGAGTGCAATTTAGAAGTAGAAAACATTTTTGCTTTCAATATTTTTATATATGACCTCACCTGACAATCATTCCTTCCTCTTTGACAATAACCTACAGAGTCTTATGTGATCTTCACATATGCCTCCATTCTCCAGAATGGAGAAAACTTCCTAATTCTCTCTCCACTCCAAGAACCCCAAATTTCCTGTTATCCCTAAACATGGCTGGGACGCTGTCTCTTCTGGGCCTCTGTCCTTGTTCCCTTTGGCTGGAAAGCTATTCTGCCAAGTGTCCTAGAGCTCACTTCCTTACCTCTACCAGGTTTTTGCTCAGAAATCACTTTCACAATGAGACGACCTCTTGCCACTCTATATAAGATTATAACCCCAGCCTCATCGCCCCCCACCCCGGCACCCATTGCTACTACAGCACTGCCTATTCCTTTCACTGCTTCTTTAATTTTTGCCTCACCATTATTATTATTTGATATGTCATAGTATTTATTTAATTGTTGTCTTGCTTCTCCCATTAGAAAATAAGTTTCAGAAATGTTGCCTTATTTTATTATATCTATTTTTCCAGTGCCTAGAAGAAGGCAGAGTGTATAGTAGATACTCAATACATATTTACTCAATGAACACTCACTGAATACTTACTATCAGTTCTCTAACAGATGGGGAGAATCAGACATTTCCATGAATCATACACAGTTGACTAAGGGAAAAGCATAGTGGGGTTATTTTTTTTTCTCCCAAACCTGAGTTGGACAGATTAATTAATAAAAACACAAATAAAAACTAGTAAGTAGTTCTACTACTATAATAGTTCCTAAGTGGGGGGATATTTTCTCCCAAGGGTTATGTAGTGATGTCTGAAGACATTTGTAGTTGTCACAGTAGGAGTGGGTAGAGGCCAAGGGTGTTGTTGAGCACCCTACAGCACACAGAACATCCCATACAGCAAAACTAAGACTAAGCAAAACCCAGACAAAGATGCCACTCATGTGGAGTTTGAGAAATCCTGTACCACTAGGAATATGTTAAGGCTTTTCTTGTTCTAAATATTGGGCTTTTACTTGAAAGAAAGATTCATTATGGCACAAATTTTATAGTCATTTCCTTTGAACTGTTAGGGTTTTTCAAGATAATATAAACTATTTTGCCAGTGGAAGGATGAGGAAAAGTGGTTTACTTAAACTGTTCAATGAGGCTAGAATTCCTTTTATATTAAAAAAAAATCTTTTTACTACTTTTGAAGTAGCACAAAATAGTACTTTAAGAGTGAGAAGAGATGTTGATTTTATGCAAATTGTGAGGCTTTAAGATATATGATCAGCATGAATTATGTTACCAAGAGTTTTTTTATCTAGACACTCTACATAGTTTATTGATAAATATGCTATATTTATCAGAGAAGCTTTATAAATTAAGAAGCACTAAGATAAATATATATTCCTACTGCAATCTCAAATCTACAGTTGAAATACAGTAATTTGACACAAGTGCTAAGACTTAAAAAACAGTTCTCAAGCTGACTTAAGAAAATATTCTCTTCTATCATAAAGAAATGACATAACACTTTATATAAAGCATTCACCAGCTAAGAAACATTTTGACAAATGTAAAAGTAAAGTTTCCTAAATTACTTCCATATTTATGTGAATGTTCCTTTATTCACTTTAACTTCCAGACCACATTTATTTAGTGCCTACTATGTACCATGTAAAGTAAATATGAGCTTTGCTCTCTAGTATCCTACAATCCAATAACAGAAATAAGATGAAACCACAGAGAACTAAAATACAAAATGGAAGTGATAAAGGACAAAAGAGGTTTAGCAAGGGGTAGCAGGAGGATGGAAGTCTGCATAGGGCAAGTGGTTTTTAATCCAAGCTTTGGGGAATGAATCGAATTTCCACAGGAGAGGGCTTCCTAGCCTTAGTGGATGGAGGTGCCCAAACTATGGGGATGGTTCTGTACCTGACTATTTGCTTTTGTTTTGAGTGCAACATAAATGAAAGTTGTTTTGTGGGAGATAATGGGTTATTTAAATTAAATAGGGTCAGATTCTTGAAGACTTTAAATGTCAACCTATTGGCATGCAGATGGAGACAGAAGCACTTACATGATAAGAGGCATTAAGGAAAATCCTTGAAGAAGAAATATAAAGATGAGATGTTGTGCGTGGAGGCTACAGTCAGCAAGAATGGTTGGAAACCCAACAAAAGAGTTCGCAAAAGAGGTAACCAAGGTCTGAACTGGGATATTGATCATGGGAACTGATATATGAAATTTTGTGGAAGAAGAAATAGTTGGATTTAACAACACTTCCATGAAGGTCAGGAGTTCAGGAGAGGGGTCAAAGATGGCTAGGATATGCCACATGTAAGCAAGGATGAGGGGGATGATGGTACCTTTAAGGGAAACCAAGGACACTAGGAATCGGGGCAGATTTGGGGAAACAGAAAATATGTTTCATTTTTAACATGTTGAATTTAAGGACAGGGCATTTCACCCAAATGAAGATGTCAAGATTGATGCTGCAATAGAGGCCTGCAGTTCAGAAGAGGGTCCAGCCAGCATAAAGATGCTGTTTAGGAACGTGCCAGTTGCTAAGATTGCGGAAGTCACAGGGTGGGTTAATAAGCCTGACCTGCATTAGGTGCTGTATAAATGGTTTCCTTAGTTAAGTTCATAGCTCAGTAAGTTACTTATTAGATCCTTGCTTTGCAAAAGAGAAAATGTTTCCCAGGGACATTGATTAATGTGCTTGGTCACAAATGCATAATCACACAGCTGGTAAGAGACAGAACCAGGATTTAAACTAAGGTCAGCCTGACTCCTATGTTTCCACTGGGTTATATGGTTAAAGGAGGAGCAAAGGCAAAGAACAGGCTGATGTGTGATCCCGGAAGATGCCAAGATATAGAAAGAAGATGCTATTCACATTTATTAATTTGTTTCCCTTCTGTATTACCCCATCTGTAACCAAGCTGCATGACACAAGGAGTATCACTATCATGTCTCAGAAAATAATTTGTCGAGGGCCATTATGATAGGCATAGATTCATTTTTTTACTGATCCTAAAATAAGCTGTGGGTTTGTACAAACTGGAAGTTATAAAAAGTAAGAAGTTTATTATTGGCATCTTCTGAATTAGCTTGTATTGGGAGGATAAGTCAAACTTTGCTTTCACTTTATTAAAATAACAAATTTCATTTTGGGATACTCCCTGGCTTTGAGACAAATATTGTTACTTGATAGTTACTGTGTAACGTATACCACTTCCCTTCTTATTCCACCTCGGAATGAGCTGAGGATATGACTGATGAGTTTATACAAAATGAGAACAGGGATTCCAATTCTTAATGAACAGGATTTATGTGCCCAGTACACTGTAAGATCAAAGCATCCTCAGAGCCCAGATAGAGAACAAGAACACAGGATATTGTAAGCACAAAGTAGAGACCCAAAAATTACTTTCATCAATAACCTTCTGGTGCCTGTGACCAATGATCCACTCCTGGTTTTTGTGTGTTGTTGTGGTGGTTGCCATTGTTATGGTTGTTATTGTTGCTTTGAACAGGCGTAGTCAGGAAAGAGGATGCCAGAGATTGGATCCAGGATGTATATGTGATTAGAACACTAAACCTATGGCAGCATTATCTTTAAAGCTGAACACCTTAAAAAGAGTTAACATACATAGCCACATATATATTAAAAAAAAAAACAAAACAGAGATTTAAAAACCTACAAGCTGTTTAATTTTTATCCCTAAAGAAAAATTTTACATCTGTTGAATTAAGTTTATGTCTGTAGGAATTAACAAGCCTTACTCAAGATCCACATACATATTCAACTCTAAGACAAATGGAAGATTATTTTTATGGAGAAAGAGCTTATTTAAATATTTGAGATAGTTTTTGAACATTTTCTATTGGCAAAAGTTAATGAAATGAGGAAAATAATGTGATCCTTCTAAAGGTCAGTGATTGAAAGAAAACCAAAAATGAAACTACATAGAAATAAAAAGCTTCTGCAGAGCAAAGGAAACCAGCAACAAAATGAAAAGGTAACCTACCAAATTGGAGAAGATATTGGCAAATGACATATCCAGAAGGGATTAATATAAAAATATATACAAAGAACTTATACAACTCAACACACACATACACCACAAATAACCTAATTTTTAAATGGCACAGGACCTGAATATACATTTTTCCAAATAGCCAACAGACACATGAAAAATTCTCAACATCACTAATCATTAGGAAAATGCAGATCAAAACACAGTAAGATATCACTTTACACCAATCAGAATGGCTAGTATCAAAAAGGCAAGGAATAACAAGTGTTGGCAAGGATATGGAGAAAATGGAGCCCTGTGGACTGTTGGTTGGAATGTGAACTGGTGTAGCCACTCTGAAAAACAGTGTGAAGATTCCTCAAAAAATTGGAAGTGGAAATACCATATGATCCAGTAATATCACGACTTATTTACCCAAAGAAAACAAAGCACTAATTCAGAAAGATATATCCATGCCATGTTTATCACAGCATTGTTTACAATAGCCAAGATATGGAAGCAATTCAAGTGTCCATCGCTAGATGAATGGATAAAGTAGATACACACCACAAACACACACACACACACACACATGCACAATGGAATACTACTCAACTATAAAAAAGATTGAGCCCGTGCCTTTGAGACAACATGGATGGACCTAGAAGAAATTATGCTAAGTGAAATAAGTCAAACAGAGAAAGACAAATATCATATGATTTTGCTCATATGTGAAACAAAAAAGCAAACAAAAAATAATCAGATCCATAAATACAGAGACTGGTGGTTGCCAGAGGAAAGGGATTTGGGGAATGGGTAAAAGGAATGAGGGAGAGTAGGAAGAACAGGCTTCCAGCTATGGAATGAGTAAGTCATGGGGATGAAAGCCCAGTATAAAGAATATAGTCAATGGCATTATAATAGCCTTGCATGGTTACAGACAGTAGTTACACTTGCAGTGAGCATAGCATAACATATAGAGGTGTTGAATCACTACATTGTACAACCTGAAACTAATATAACATTGTGTGTCAACTATAATTTAAAAAAAGGAACTAAAAAGAGCGGGCATAAGCTTCATGGGCATACACTCTTTTATGATTTGTACATATTTCTGCACACTAAAAATGTTTCTTTTGGGGCCAGCTGTTGTTTCAGTTCACTCAAGTACACCACTTAATAGAGAGCATCTGCAAAAGACAGGGCAATCTGCTGTTTGGTCCAGTATTTCTCCCTTCCAGGCACTAGAGGGCACTAGAAGGTGTGGAGAGCAGAGGAGCAAGCCCCTTCACATTTTCCATCTTTATTACAGCTCTATCATAATGAACACCTGCAGAACACTCGGGTAGCTTTCTCAACATGTGCTTGAAATGCACAAGCTTTTAAGAGCCCTCCTTGTTACTTACCTTGAATTTAATGCACATTATCTCATTAGAAGTAGGTTGAGAAATTGAAATCAGTGAGATACGTAAGGAGAAGGGAGCAAAAATCACGTAGACACATAGTCTTTGGTCAAGAAAAAACATTGCCCCAAACAAACAGCTTATTTTTAATGGCCTTACTCCTTCATTTCGTTACTCCATACCTATCTTCTTCACAATGACACAACTATGCTGAACACTCTAAGGAAGAATGGGCACATGAAACCAAGAATTTGGTTTGACAAATGAGGCAACAGTACAGTGACTTTAAAACAGAGGATTTTGTATTTAGGAGCTTTACCCGTATTGATAGATGCTCGACTGATTTTATCTCATCATCAACCTTGGAAGCTATTAACAAAGGAGACTGCCATTTACCATCTGTGATGTCCTGGCAATAACTTAATATTGTTCTGAAGGTTTAATTCAAATTGATTTAATTCTGCAAACATTTATTAATCTCATAAATGCTTGGTCCCATTCTAGAGGTTAGGGGATACCAAGATGAATAATATAAAGTTGGTTTGTTGTTGCTGTGGTTTTTGTTTTTTGTTTTTACTTTAAAGGACTTAAAGCCTTATAAAAATGGTAAAAACAGGTATATTAGAAAGTATAATATGAACATGACATAAGAAAATTTACAAACCAAGTGCTCATTCATTCATTCACTTATTCAGTAAATGTGCATACACTGGTTAAAGCAATAGATTTGGGTCTTGTTCTATCCTCATAGAATTGTTGGTCATTTGGGGAAAAGACAATAGACTAATAAGATAAATAATCCTTTGCTATAGAAGAAGGTTCTGAAAATCTGTTCTAAAAGGGTGGGGGGAGAAAATTTTTCTAGGTTCTGACAGTATAGGAGCAACACATTGTAACGAGAAGGGAAAGAACATTTTAGATATACTAAACAGCTAACGTGAAGATCCTGAAAGAGGAAAGAGCTCAGTGTATTAAAGGAACCCAAAGAAGATCGGCAGGCTGGAGTATAATAAATGGTATGCAGAGAACCAGATTATATGGATCCTTGCAGATGACAGCAGGGGCTGAAAAACAGAGCACGTCTAGCCACAGGGAACTAAAAGGCTTCCTAAAGAAGGTTCTCATTTGAGAAAGATGAATACGATTTTGATAAGCATGAGAGCGGAAACCAGAACTTCTGAATAAAAGCAACTCTATGGGCTTTGTGTCTGTTTTGGACCCTAACAAGTGGAGGATAGAGCTCTGGCAGTTGGGTAGTAGGCTGGGAGCACAGGTTGGAGCACGTTATAGAGAATGTGGAAAAATTAATTGTTCATTAGGAGAATGATGGGATCACAGACAGTATTATTGCTGAGGAGTGATCCTGTGTAGTTCTGGTTCAGGAAGTCTAATTTGGCAGCAGCATGTGTTATATAGTGAGAACAATGGAAAAAGAATTTAGAGTGAGTCTCTAAAATCTACAATGATAGTCAGTGAAGAGGGAATTAGGGTCTTACGGTGGTAGCAGTGGAATGAAAAACAGGGACAGAGATGATCACTGCCAAGGAAAATATTGGAATCTAATTGGTTCTGAGAATGAAGATAGAAGGAAAAGACAAAGAAAACTCAAATTTAATCTTGAGTAACTGAGAGAATATTAATTTTCCTGCTGGTTAGTTATGGGTAAGTGGTATGCTAGTTAATTCTATGTGTGAGAGAAAGTGAGAAGAGAAAAAAGAGAGAGAGAGAATTAAGAATTGGATAAAGGGGGCGCCTGGGTGGCTCAGTGGGTTAAAGCCTCTGCCTTCGGCTCAGGTCATGATCCCAGGGTCCTGGGATCGAGCCCCACATCGGGCTCTCTGCTCAGCAGGGAGCCTGCTTCCCTTCCTTTCTCTCTCTGCCTGCCTCTCTGCCTACTTGTGACCTCTGTCAAATAAATAAAAAAAAAGAAAAAAAAAAAAAAAGAATTGGATAAAGAAAACCCAGTAACTGGGAAGGATCGTGGCAATACTATAGGGATGGTAATACAGCTCTTGAAGCCATTATTCACTGTCCAGATGGCAGTGATGGAAACATGGAAGTTCAGCCAAAGAGCAAATATAGAGGATAAGATGCTATGTTGTTTTTGAAGTGATTTGATTTGAGCTAATAATAGAAAGACAAGAAGCCATTACAACGTAGACAGAAAGCTTCAGAAAGACCAAGCCCAGACATAAGAAATTTGGGGCATTTTGTATAGAAGCAATAGTTGAAGTAGAGAGAGCATGTATAGAAGAAGGACAAGATGACATGAGAGATGAAGAAAGGGAAAAAGAGAGAAATCATGGGAAGAATAACAAAAAGGACAATGAGAGTTAAGAGCAGAGTAGAAGGCTAAGAATTACACCTTTTGAAATTCCTAAGATTATGAAGAATTTTTAAGCAATGAGTTATTTAAAAAGAGACAGAAGGAGAAAATAGAAAGTAAAATAAAATAAAGTAAATAAAAAATAGAAAAATAGAAAGTAAAATAAAAAAGAGTATTAAGGAGAAAGTAGGACTTCAATTACACAAAGTCACACCTTTATGCCACACTTTTATTCAAAAATTTTTCAAAAAGTATTTAAATATATATAATTTGAATATAGATATATGTATATAGAAAAAAATGGATGGTAAAAAAATTTCATTATGAAGGAAACAAGAAAATACAAGGAAATAGTTATAACTGCAATCCAGAAACTATAAATACCCTCAAATCTGAACCAAAATGAAGGAGGATGGCAAGAAGAAAAGCATACTTCTTCAGTCTTTAAGCAGGACATGAAGTTCCCTGTAAATAAAATGTGTGCTGCATTCTTGCAAAGTCCTGCTGGTTTCAAGTAAAGCAAGAATATATAAGATAGGCTGCAGAAAAGGGCGCCTGGGTGGCTCAGTTAGTTAAGCATCTGCCTTTGGCCCAGGTCATGTTCCTGGGGGTCCTGAGATCTGGGATGAACCCAGCACTGCTCAGTGGGGAGTCTGCTTCTCCCTCTGCCCCTCCTCCCACACCCCCAGCTCATGCTCATTCCCTCTCTCTCTCTCAAATAAATAAACAAATAAAATCTCTTTTTAAAAAAAGTCACCGAAAAACAAAATGGATAATGTCCTCAGTGAACCTCGGCCCCACTCTGAGAAGGACAGAGGACAAATATGCAAAGGAAGTCATGTGACTTCTGCTTGGTATTTCAGCTAAGAGGGAGGAGGGGACCCAGGGACAAAGGAAGTTGAAGGAGGAAAAGGAAAGCAGTGAGTGGGTCTTAAAAATTATAAACCAAGAGCCTGTGAATCAAGGAACTTTATTCTAAGCCACACCTTTTTGAAAGAAAAAGAGAGAAGCTCCCCTGAGACAAGGCATGGAACAGTGCTAGAGAGAGGGTTTCCAGGCTACACCTGGGAGCAAGACTGCAGTGTGCTCACTCTCTTCCTGTCTTGCTGCCCCTTCCCACACAATTCCTCAACAAACTACTCATCCTGTGGAAAAAGGAAAAATAATCTGAAAGGATCCAATATGGAACATAGGTCCACACAATGCAGAGAAATAAAAAGAGGAAGATAAAAACCAGCAAAAGACAAGTAAGAACAAATACATCAAGAAAAAAAAATCAAAAATGATTTTAGACAACTCTTCATTTTCTCCAGTAAATTGCAGACAGGACAATTTCCTAAGGGAAGGGGCAAGGATGATGTAAAGAGGAAACAAAACATGCCAATCAGAGATTTTAAAAAGGAGGTCAGGGGTGAGTTAATATAACTAGCAAAGGAATGAAAGAGTAGCATGAGCGTTTTAGAGAAAAAAAGCCACATTAGAGTAATCAAGCAGAATTAACAGAAATGAGAACCATTGAAACATGGTGGACAGGCTTAAGAAACCTCACAAAACAAAATGGAAAAGAAAGGGGACTTTTCAAATGATCACAAAAAAGGTGACAGATACAGAAGACAGAAAAAGATATTCAACATATGTTTTGCTTCATTAGTATTCCTCGAAAAGAGATCACAACAAGTACGGGAGGAAAAAATTCTGAGAATATAAAGGGAAAATGTTTTCCTGAAATAAAGCAACAATCATTCTAGGCAGGCATCCCAAGTCCCTGGAAAAAAATTAGAAGAGTACAATCAACTTTAAAATATCCTAGTAAAGTTACTTAGTCTTTTTTTTTAACTTAATCTTTTTGTGTGTGTCTTTAAGATTTTATTCATTTATTTGAGAGAGAGAGAGAGACAGGGAGCGTGAGGAAGCCAGCATGAGTGGGGGAGGAGAGAGGGGCAGAGAGTGAGGGAGAAGCAGGCCCGTGGCTAAGCAAGAAGCCTGATGCAGGGCTTGATCCCAAGACCCTGGGTTCATGACCTGAGCCAAAGATAGACACAACCAACTGAGCCACCCAGGCACCCCATCTCTTTTTAAGACTTTATTTTAATGTGATCTCTAGGGGTGCCTGAGGGGCTCAGTCAGTTAAGTGTCTGCCTTTGGCTCAGGTCATGATCCCAGTATCCTGGGATCGAGCCCCTCAGCAGGCTCCCTGGTCAGCGGGGAGTCTCTTTCTCCTTCTGCCTGCTGCAACCCCTGCTTGTGCTCTCTGTCTCCTACTCCTGTTCTTTCTCAAACAAATAAATAAAATCTTTTAAAAAATAAGAAAATAAAGTGATCTCTACATCCAGCATGGGATTCAAACTTACAACCCCCAGATCAAGAGTCTCATGCTCTACCAACCAATCCAGCCAGTCACCCTGAAGTTATTTAATCTTAAAGATAAAGCGAATCTTCACATGAGCATAAGGAAGGAATAACATGAGTGTCCTTTGACTTATCCTTCCTAACACTCTATGTCTGAAGAAGTGGATAATTTTGAAAGTAAGAGAAAGACTAGTATTTCCTTCTTTGTTCATCAACCATAAACATGTATTCTGGACCACCCAACAACTCAGCCTCTCCCTAGAAAAATTTGCTTGATAAAAATAGTCAACCCAAGAATAGGTAAATCAAAATAAAGACCTAGGGAATTGAAAAATTGTAATAAGAAGACTAGTTATCAGCATCGAATCTTTAATACTAGCACAGAGATCAATCAACCTGTGATTTTTTTAAAAAAGTAATTTGAGGGAATACTATGCAAATGTTACAAACTTCACTAATGTGAAAGTAATGATGTAATTCGCCAACATGGGCAGGCGGCGAAATAAAAAAGTGGGAAGACGTGAAAGTACATTTACGGCTCCTTCTGTGCAGTAACAAGGACACCGTGTTAATGATTCCTCCGGATAGCATCACGAGATATACTCTGAAGTTGAAATCTGTAGTTAAAAATCCATAAAGACCCCAATATTCATGTTTCTCATTACATTTTCCTTAAATCTAGGGGGGATTTTTAGTAATTCTCTTGTTTTGAAAATAGTTCCTTTAGTTTCCCTTCAGCATCTTTCCCTTAAAAGCATTGAAATTTAAACTTAATAGATGTTTAAAGAAGAAGAGTATGTGCCAAATCACTGTTTTAGAGTGGGAAGTTCCTCCTCACTGCGTGCAGACCCCAGCTGAGGGGTTAATGTTGACCGTCAGGCTTCAGCGCTACTGGGTGTGACCTGATGTCAGGTGATTGGTAGCATTGACTAAATAGTTTGAGAACTGTAAGAATACATTGCATTCAAAAGTAAAACAAATTAGAGCTCTAGATCCTTCAAGTTTTAAAAAAATCCATATTTATAGGAAATAAAGTGAAACGAAACAGAAGAAAAAAAAGGAATGGCAGAAATGTCTATTAGAGCAAACATCAAATTAAGGACAATAAACTACTGAGTGTTTACTCCTGAGATGCTGTGCCTTTCAAAATGGCATAATGACAACTCCCATTGTCACTCCGCTGTCAGAAAGTGACAGTTGCCTGTATCGGCTCTACTCCCAATGCATGGACTATCATGGAACGAAAACTTGGATGTGACATAACCAACTTCCTGCCCTACAACCAGGAGTCTGTGGGGACTGAAGCAGTCAAAAGGAAGAATCATCACTCCAGAAGGAGTGAGAATATAAATTTAAATCAGTAGGGAAGCAGAGCTCTGTTAATGAAAGAAGAGCTGGTTCCAAATTATCTCCCTTAGTTATCACCTTCCCCAACCCCGACAAATGAATTAATTTGTAGGTCCATTCCCGCTAAATTAAAATCCATCTATCTTCTCTTGGGATTTTCTTCTTCTATAGAAATAGAGGCTTCTCTTTCCCAGCTGTCCTCTGAAGCTTTCAGCAGGAACCAGAATTCTAAAATAAGAAATCCTTTAAAACATTGGGTCCATATCTTACACATAAGAAAAATATCTAATGTTTTACATGAAAAAAAAAATCTTACTTTCAACAGATTTCAAAATGTTAGCACAATTAGATTTACATAAGCCTCAAATCTTAGGACCCTATGGATATGTTGCTTCGTATTTTTCAAAACACTCATTTGGTCTTCACTACAGATACTAATAGATCTAGATTTTGAAAATAATCAAAGAAAAAAAAGTAAGTCCTTCAAAGGTCAAATTACAGTGGAAGAAGAACTAGATTGGACTCAGGGGTCCTGATTCAGATTCTGAGTGTGTGTAACTTGTTTGAGCTGCAAACGTCATTATCTTGGGTGCCTAGAGACCTTTAGTGTCCCCTCTCATGAACTAACCCAACAAATCCCTTAAATGTGATACTTTGACAACATGAAGGTACTCAGAAGAAACAGTTCAATGATTCATTCTTAAATTCTCTGGGTATTTATTGTGCCCTATTATATATATGACACTCGTAAAGCTAGAGAGCTCAAGAACTGGGGATGGAGATGAAAAGAAGGAAATAAACAAATAATTAGAATGTAAGGTCAGAAACACATAATATAGGGGCGCCTGGGTGGCTCAGTGGGTTAAAGCCTCTGCCTTCGGCTCAGGTCGTGATCCCAGAGTCCTGGGATCGAGCCCCACATCGGGCTCTCTGCTCCATGGAGCGCCTGCTTTCTCCTCTCTCTCTGCCTGCCTCTCTGCCTACTTGTGATCTCTGTCTGTCAAAGAAATAAATAAAAAAAAAAAAAAGAAAGAAACACATAATATAAAATATGCTCTTAAGTCTCCTTTGATATACCATCTCCCTACATTATTGTTCTAAAATCAGTCATTTAAATGAGATACAGGATCTCCAGAGAAAGGGTCACCCAAGAAGTGAATTTAAGAAGGTCTTATATTGTGAGTAAAATTTCATAAGAGTGAGAAATCATTAAGCATTCCTGCTGTATTCAATGCCACAATATTAAGATTCCTGCCAGGTATTAAGGTACATTGCAAAGATAAAAAATATTTAATATAAGAATGATATAAAACGTTAACATTGGGGTGCCTGGGTGGCTCATTTGGTTAAGAGTCTGACTCTTGATTTCAGCTCAGGTCATGTACTCCAGGTTGTGAGACTGAGCTCCAAGTCAGGCTCCATGCTCAGTGGGGAGCCTGCTAAAGATTCTCTCCTTCCCTTTCCCCTACCCCTCCCCACTGCTCATGCTCATTCTCTAAATAAATAAAAAATATAAGAAAATAAAAAGTCAACATTGACTTGTCCATCACATACTTTTGAGATATTACTACCCAATCTTTGCCCTCCTCCTCTCGATTATAATGTTCGGAGGTAATGAACTTTTACCATTGGAAATGATTCTCCTATCGTGATGAAAAATATACATATTTAAAATCTAAGTACTGTTTGCTAAATATCAAATACAAGATCTTCTGAAATTAACAGTCTTGCATAGACTCCCTGAAAATGTGCACCAAAACTTTCGAAAACTTCTAGTAAGCTATCAGAATTTCAAGTATACTCACTTGTATCTAACATAGAAATCTTCCTTCTCTTTATTTCACTATTTCTCACTTCAATCTATGCTCCTAAGAAGATGGAACACAAGTAACCTTTGCAACACATACTTCATTTTCTCGTTCTCAACACACTTTCAAATCACTGTGAAAATAAACAGAAATAGAAAGGTAAACTGTATTACATTTCTGGTTATGTCCTCTCTGGGCCATCAACCAAGACCAAAAGATACATAATCTCTTGAATATTCACTTTGGAAACCAAATCATGGTCTGGATAATCCAAAAGAATGGATTTATCAAGATTATTTGTAATTGGCTTTGTAATGCATTACTTGTTTTTGGCAGATCAGACTGTTACGTTTGCTAAGGCAAAGCACACAGAAAAAAAGGACCGACTGGAGGTTTAGGACATCTTATGATAATTCACCCAGAAATAATAAAAATTTGATCACATGAGATAGAGTCAACAATTACTAGGAAGAAGTGAGCCTGAGAATCAGTGAAAGGTATTTATATGGAATTGAGTGTTGCTCATTTTGTAGCAAGAGTAAAGGTGGCTATTTGGGATAAGGCAACTGATCCAAGAAACTATCAACTTTATTTCCAGGAAAAGCTTCCAGAAGAAAAGGGTCACAAAACAAACAAACAAACAACAATAACAGCAAACAAGTAATGTTAGGATAAACAGAAGTTTGTTGAAACTATAGGTAGAAATCAGTGTGTAGCTTGTCCATCTTGTTGTGGTAATGACGGCATAGTCCAATGCAGAGAATGGTGTGGAGGAAGACCTGATTTCTCAGAGGTGAGATACATCCAATAACGGCTTATTTTGGCTTCACTTGTGGATGATTTCTATCCCTTTGTCACGGATCCTTGTCCTGTGTGGACCTGTTAACTCTATCATGGCCAAGATGGAATCATTGTTCTATTTCAAAGAAGGTAGGGCAAAAGAATGAAGAGGCACTTGCATTTATTATCTCTATCAGAAGAATAACAACTTTACTCCTGAGAAGTTTTTGAAATACTGTCCTCAAATCAGACGCAGTATGCCATCCTCAGATGGAAATTAAAATAATTATGAAGCATTCAAAAATCCCTGCCACAGAATCTAAAATCACAGCATTTGTCACAAACAGAAAGAAGGAATGCACAAGCTTATATAATTTTGATGTATGCTGTGAAATTTGGAAGTATTCCATTGGTTAACAGTTTATTTCTGCTGAATTTGGGAAGGACACGTTAATTTTAAATTGACAGTGGAAAGTTACTATCTGTATCATCACTAAGTTAAATATAACTCCTTGTCCCATTTGTGCTAGGATATGTACTAAACAATTTCAAAAAGATAATATGTACTTGATATAACTTTCTTATTTGCTTATATAATAAAAGAAATGAAAAGCCAAATACTGTATATGTTTTCACTAGATAGCTAAACAATGCCAAACCTCCCAGATGTAAAGTTAAGTTCAGTCAACCAATATAATCAGCCACTTGCTAAGTCATATCCTCTTCCCATTTATTTTCTAAGCCAAATCTCCCATCTATGTTTTTCCAGCTGGTGTGTGTATTTTATAAAATTGTGGCTATCAAGGTGGCTGTGTTTGGGAGCTGTTTTCTATAGTGCCTTATTTTTAGACTCAGCCTTAAGCTTTCTTGTTCTACATTGAGAGTCATCTTGGTATTTCAGCAAAAGAATACTAGAAAATGTCATTAAGTGTTCAGACACAGTGTAAAGCATAGTATTTTGAGCCAAAACAATCCCTGAATTTATTTTGCACGTAATCGTTGTTTCACCACTGTTACTCCCTCATCAAACCTGATCCCTCCTCTGCGTGACTGTTTTGAAATGATGATTTCTATAGGCTAGGTAGTGATTCCTCAAGTCAATTGCAAGCATCTCCCTAGAAAGTGAAACTCAGGAATTCCAGTTGGTTAAATAGCTATGATTGTGCCTTATCCACCTGCTGTTTCAAAGAACCTCAATGACGATGTAATAGGAAAAAAAAAAAAGTCATACACAAAAGAAAAGGATATTTATAGACTTGAAACTCACACTCCCTTCTGATGTCTTTCTGGAAGGTGAAATGGCAAGGGGCAATTTCTTTTAGAAGTATCTTAACTGTCAAAAGTATTCATATTCTTGAACACTTTGAGACTTCACCTCCCCTTTCCTAAAAGTCATGTCTGCATTGCTGGTGAGGTATATCTTCTGATCTCTTTTTTTTTTTTTCTTTTCTTCTCTTAAATGGTGAGTTACATCTAGGATAGAGATGAAAGCGTATTCCCCCAAATCACAAAATCATCTAATCTCAAGGATGAAAGGGCCATTGACTCCTGAAGTCTAATGTTACATTCTTATCCTCCAGTTCCCATTCCACAGCATCTGGAAATCTAGCTGGTACTTGAAGGAAAGCAAGCCCCCCACTTCAGGGCTTCTTGATAATATCAAAATCTGCCTTCTCTAAGGTTCTACCAATTCATCTTAATTTGAGCATTTGGGACTACATAGAATAGTCTAACTTCTCTTCCACGTGAAGACTTTTCTTGTAAGTGAGGCCCAATATAACCTGCCTTGCCACCAGCAAGATTAGTTTTCTTCATACCAAATATTCCCAGTTTCACTAACTATTCCTCATAAGATGTGGTATAGAGTTCTATCCTAGTACCCTCCCCTACAAAGTTACTCTCAATTCTTCTTGAAATGAAAGATACAGAGTATAACCTTATTCCAGATAAAGTTCCCATGTACTAGACTGGGATCTTTGCATTGGTTTCCAGAACATCTCGGTGGTAGATCTTACTAAATTTATTCCCCACCCAAATCTGCAAGGCATGCAATGTTGCCAGCAAGCCTCATCTTTTCCCTTCTCTAATTGTCTTCTTTCTTTTTTAACCCAAGAATAACAACTCACAATTATCACTGAAATTACATTCAGCTACAGACTACCCATACCATCTACCAAAAATTTTTGGATACAGATTCTTTTATCTCATCTTATTTGCAAGTTTTACAGTTATTTTTGGTTAACTTCATGGACAATCTTGAATCACAGCCACTACTGGGTATTTGCCAAAAGAAAATAAAAACACTAATTCAAGAAGATTTATATATATATATATATATATATATATATATATATATATATATAATCTCCCTATGTTTACTGCAGCATTGTTTACAACAACCAAGATATGGAAGCTGCCCAAATGCCCATCACTAGATGAGTGGATAAAGAAGATGTGGTATGTATATGTACACATATGTACATATAAATACACACATATGTATACACACACGTGTGTATATATATGATGGAATATTACTCAGCCGTAAAAAGGATATGGTCTTGCCATTTGTGACAAGATGGTTGGACCTAGAAGTTATTAGCTAACTGAAAGAGGCCAGACAAAAACATATACCATGTGATTTCACTTATATGCGGACTCTTAAAAAAAAACAAAATAGGTTAAAGAAACAAAAAGCAGAATCAGACCTATAGATATAAAGAACAAACTGATCATTGCCAGAGAGGAGGGGGGCTGGGAGTGGGCAAAATGGATGAAGGGGAGTGGGAGGTAGAGGTTTGTAGTTAAGGAATGAATAAATCATGGGAATAAAGGGCCCAGCATAAGGAAATACTCAATGATGGTGTAATAGCATTGCATGGTGGTAGGTGGCAGATACACTTAGGGTGAGCATAGCATAATGTATAGACTTGCTGAATCACTAGACTGTATAACTGAAATTGATGTAGCATCATGTGTCAACCATATTAAATTTTTTACAGTGGTTTTACCACACCTAAATGCAATAAACAAAAGCACAACCAGAAAATTCTCTATAGTACAATATTGATTCATTAATTTGTGTTCTCCATGTACAGTGGCTTCACATTAATTTGTGTTCTCCATGTATAGTGGCCTCGGTTGTTTAATGATTTGCCTAAACTCATTTTTATCATCTTATTCACATTATAGGGAAAAAGTATGCCATATTCCTTTATATAATTTAAATGCTGTCAGCTAAATCTTTGTGATCTTTGCGCTTCATACTTCTGACAAGAAGATAAGCTTCATTTTCATGTTTTTTTCTTTTAAATCAGGCAAACCACGCCAGAACTTTGTAATAATTATCTCATCTTAATATATCATGGGACACTTCCTTAATAATCAATTCTTAGAATCTTTGCTGTCCTCAAGCTCAAATTCAGTGTTCTGGTTTGTAAGTCCACACTATGCTTTTGAAATGAGAGAACAATTTGCCCTTCCCCAGCCTTCTGATACCTCTCACATTTGCTGTGTTTCTCGAGAATTCTGTAGTTCTGAAGGTCTTCTAGTGCCCTGGGATTTAACCACAATAAGCCAACAGCCAGAACTCCCTGAGAGCTGCTCAGGGGTGTACATGTGTGTTGGGGTCCAGAATCCACTTAGAACTTTAGAACCTACCTTGGATTTGAGTTCCCACTTAAAAATAACCATTTCCCTTTGATTCTGTTTTCAACACAAACAAAAGAGAAGCTAAATGTCTGTGAGGGTCTTTTCCCTTTGTGATATCCATGTTCATTGCACACCACCAAGTTCTTCTGAGAGCCACGCTGCTAGCCAGTTTTTGAAACCCAAAACTATCCTCTGGGTTATCCAACCCAGTTTTTGCAGCCCCCAGTGGTTAGAACTTTGACTTTCTGACACCCTTCCATGAACCTCTACATTCTAATTCGCCCTTGGATCCTAGGACTTCTCTTTCCCTAATATGCATAGGATGAGCTCTCAATGAGTTCGTTGAATAGATCTTTGCAAACATGCTTGTTACTTTATGAGGTTCTCCCTTTTCTTCTTCATTTGGGAACATAGAAATTTCACTTTTTAACTTGTTGAACCATCTTCCTTTTCAGAATCCATAGCATGTAATCAAACACATTCTTCTGAAAATTCTAAATTTGCTTTCCTAAGCAGAATAGTGAAAGGTAGATATTAGTTTCCCCAGAATTATGAGGTTCTTTAGAGTAAAGTACAGAATATTGTTTTTTTTTTCCCTATACTCAGGGCATCAGGGTCTATATTTCTGTCTATGTCTATGTCTCTATGTCTATGTCTATGGATACTGCATTTTTTTTCTTCTGGTTACCACTGATGTGGAGCCGTTGTACTGTGTACTACATACTCATTGCTGTTTTGCTATTCTAAATCTTATTCCCATGGTGAGTTTGCCTTTAGGTTTAACTTAATGATAAGGTAATTTCCTTTTTGTTTATTCTTTGTGGATTCTGAAATATTTAGATTTAAATATATGTCCAGAAGTAAAGCCGACTCAGAAAAAAGATACAATACATAGGGAAAGTTGTCTGTTTTCCCAGGTCTCCCCATGCTGTGTCTTGCGCCACCTCAGGAGAAGACTAGCTACCCTGTTTTCCAGTTTCCCAGTTCTCTCATAGTCCTGCCTCCTGTGACTCCAATTAAATATAATTATTTATTTATTTGTTTGTTTGTTTATTTATAATGAGGTGTAAATATCCAAAAGTTACTCTCCCTTAGATGTATCTACATTAGCAAACATCAGGTGTTATGAAATACTGCTGGCTAGTGGGAGGACAGATGACAAGTTCAACCTCAATCACTCATGTTTTCCTTCACCCTGCAAATAAGTACTGAGCTCTTTCTATGTGCCAGGCCTGGGCCAGGCACAGGTATATGAGGTCATCCCCTAACCTTTTGGAGTTTTCTTTCTAGGAAGGAAGGAAGATACCAGGAAATATGAGATGTACATATCAGGGATTTTTAAAGTCAGAAGGGTAATTTTGAGTTATAATTCCAAGTTAGCCAGCCAAACAATTAGAAAGAGAGCATACCATGTATAAAAACATGTAGGAAGAGTATGAAATAACATTTTAGGTTTGGAAGATTGCAGGTTTTAGGGTGTGCTGACAGCAAAGGATCCCCTTTTGCCTAAGTGAGTAGAGACCAAATGGGTGCTAGATCATGAGGAAACTTACATCTAAGGTAAATTTACCTTTAAAATTATAAGCAATTTTGAGAGTAAAATTTTTTGAGGTCCTTGAAAGAAAAATATATTAAGCTTATTTTCTTTTCTATGCTCCCATCTGTCACACTCTCCCAATCATCATCCAGCCCCAGGTGAATTCCAAAAGAAGATAACTAAACTTCATGTCTTTTCTATGACCAATACAATTACTGCTTTTTTAAGCATAGGAAAAAGGTATATGCACATGACTAGGGGGTTAGCATAACATTTGTCTTATTGCTCATATTATAAGATTTAGTGAGTGTCTACTAACATCTGTGTAAAGATCTCTATGTGGTTACAGACATAGATATATATTTGTTATTTAGCTATTTACATATCCTTATCAAAGTCCCATGTTTATAAACTTACGCTTCACATGCAACCATGGCAATCCAAAGAAGATCTTATTTTTAATCCAAATCTAGCAGAGACTTTATGGTTTAATATATCTTACTATAATTATCATCATAATCATTCCACTGTACATAGGGACTTTTCATAAAGCAGATTAAATTGGCCAGGAAAAAAATAGAAGCTGTACTGCATAGAAACAACTTAAAATTAACATCTGCAAATAAACCAGGGGACACATGTCTGTCTACATGTGTCACAATCATTCCTAGAGATGGATCGTCTGACTTCGTACTTGTACACAGGCATCTTTTCCCTGCCTGGCCCCGAAAGCATGTTATTTATTGTGACTGGTTCTTTCACTGTATCAAAAACAAAGAAATATTACAATTCTCTCTTTAAGTTTTCCAGTGCTTCAGTTCAATTTCCTGCTGGTTGGCTTCTGCTTCCTGCTTTTATCTGTAAGAAATTATACTCTACAAAGGGCAGTGCATTAAAAGCCTGACATGACTTTGCATGGGCTTGCCAGGGCTGTGAAGGGCGAGACATGCTAGTGTTTTCAACGGGACCAGTCTCTCCCACAGATTTCTTTCACCACACGTGCAGTAGCCATGAAGTGTGGCAGGAACAAACACTCACGTGCTTTGGGGAAACCCATCTGCGGTTAAGGAACAAGTTACTGAGTCAGAATTATGTAACCAAATGGGACCCAAGTCACCAGATAATTGCTAGCTCTGGATGGAGCTTTTTAGAGATGAGGGTAAGACCAGTGAAAAAGTGAACAGAAAGGGGAAAAAAAAAATCAATCTTCCGTGTCAGGCTATTCCTAAACATGTCTTGTTAAGGGCTAATGACTTATTTCTAGGGAAAAGGAATATTATCTGTATTGAGGGCCCAGGACCAAACATATTTATGTAGTATAAAATATAGTTTCAAAGCTCCTGAGAAGACCTGAATCCAAAATTCCTCTCTGGCTGTTTTTATACCCCAAAATATTCTCATCAAATGATCAGTTGTTTGGAGATATGTATTATCCTCATCCAGTTTTCTGATTATGGGATTCAGAGACTCTAGAGAACTCTCAAAACATAATTGTGTTCTCAACAAGGTTTTGATGAATGAGATGCTTGGATTTGATGGATTGTCTCAGAGCAGGAGGACAGCATGTGGGAAATAAGGAGAAAAGGCCAACGATGAAGCAAAAAGACCTGGTGTTTCAGGATTTTACCCTGCAGCCAGCCCCCCTGGGGTCACTTCTCTGGAAAGGTGCTCACCTGACCTGGAGAAAGGATTCACCCACAAGTGTGCCAAGTTAGCAGTTCAGCACAAGCAGAAACTTCTAGGGGCTGCAAGTTAACAGATAAAAATACAAAAATACAGCAACAGAGTAAGGTAAAAGTGAGGCAAGGAAAGAAGGAAATACTGATTTAGGGGAGGATCTAACTCAAATCTTAAAAGAATCTTAAACAGAGCATGCTACCATGTGCAGCATATTACCTAGAACATCGTGATAAGAAAGAGCATAGGGGCGCCTGGGTGGCTCAATGTGTTAAAGCCCCTGCCTTCAGCTCAGGTCATGATCTCAGGGTCCTGGGAATGGAGCCCCACATCGGGCTCTCTGCTTGCGGGGAGCCTGCTTCCCCCTTCCCCCTCTCTTTCTCTGCCTGCCTCTCTGCCTACTTGTGATCTCCATCTGTCAAATAAACAAATAAAATCTTAAAAAAAAAAAAAAGAAGGACCCTAGAAACATTATGCCCATAGGAAGATTGAGCATGAAAATGAGAAAACCCGAACCTGCAGCCAAGACCAGAAGAACAGAAATGAAGACACGTGTAAGAATAACAACACAGAAAAACCTGCTATTTATTGAATCCTAACTCGTGCCAGAAAAGTGCTAAGCAATTTGCATACATTATCTCATTAAACATTCACAAAAACTGTAAAGCAGAGGTTTTATTCCTATTTTATGTATTAGGAAGCTGAAAAGTAGATAAGTTATGGGGTAGAATATACTAGTAAAACCATCATTCAAACCCAGGTCTGCCCCAGTCTAAGCTCATGTTCCTAAACACTCATAAGGTCCAGTAGAAGGCAAGAAGCCAAGTAAGCACAGGAATCAACCAAGGGATGAAGAGCGAAATGGGGGTGGGGAGAAAGCAGGCCTCGCACATTTTCTCCAATTGTTATTTTCATTGACCATCGCTAGTGATAACAGATTATGCTGTATGAGTAAGCTCTTCCATTATCCCAGTGACTATCACATATATAGTCTTTAGAATATCATCGTTTCTGCTAAATCGTTTCCAAAAATATAAATTTCCTTCAAAATGTCTACTTATACTTTGGTAGAAATTAATACAGTTGCCTCATAACAAGATAGCAAAAACTATCCAATCATTGTTCTAAAAACCATTAAAACTGCAAAAATAGTTGATCCTCAAAATTTACAGTAACACTTTCAGATATTGCTAATGCTTCCTTCTTCCCATTCATTTTTTAATTTAATAAACATACATCAAGAATCTACAACATGGGGAGCCTGGGTGGCTCAATCAGTTGAGCATCTAATTCTTGATTTCAGCTCAGGTCATGATCTTGGGTTCCTGGCAGGGAGCCCTGGGTTCTGTGCTCAGTGGGGAGTCTGCTTGTCTCCTTCTCCCTCAGCCCCTCCCCTCCACTCATACTTACTAATGAATAAAACTTTAAAAAAAAGAATTGACAATGTGACAGATCTGCAGTAAACCTTTTTTAGTGGGAGAGACCTATATTAATATGAAGGTAAAATTACATGTAAAATTGCACATGCAATTAATTTATGTATTTATGTCTTTACTGTATTTATGCATCAAAAATTAAGGCTGCCATAAATACAATGGGGAAGTTTATGGGCTTTGAGAGGGCACAGTGGAGATTCTCCATAACCATGGAAATTAAGGAAGGGCTTCTAGCTGAAATCATGTGTGACATGAGACCTAAAAGTTAATTGGAAGGGTTGTTGAAAGGAGAGTAGAAAGTATATTCCTGCAAGGGGGCATATCATTTGCAAGCACCCTTTGGTGGTTGGTAGCATGAGGCAATAAGGGAGTGGGAGAAGAGGCCAAGGGCTGGATCAGTGGGAGGCAAAGCTGGGGAACCCCAGGAGCCTGAGCAGGCAGCACCAGACAGGTTGGTCAAGCATTTCTGCCATTCCCCCTTTGCATAGGTTAAGCACAAAACATCTGCCTGCATGTTTCATAATCACTTCAATATCCAATATATGTATTTTTTGTGATAAATTGTGATAATAATGTATATAGTACACACCTTATAGGAGAGTTTCACCATAAACATTTATGAACTGAAAAAAAAAAAAAAAAAAAAAAACCTAACTGCCTGTATAGACAGATCTGTGGGCGCTTGCTTTTCTCCTTGTGTTACAACATATCCCCTCCCAACCAAATGCATATGATTCTGTGATTTATCTTCATCTTAATATCATAAATATCTTTGCACCATTATTGCATTATTAATCACCTTGAATTCTTACATTTTTATTCTTTTTGGAACCTCTATGATCCTTGGACACATCATATGATAGCATAAATAATCTTGTTTTAATAAACATTTACAAACTTCTAGTATCTAAATTTTGTGAGCTGAAATTACTCCTATGGCATTCAGTTTTCTGAATTTCCTTTTACTCATTCAATGCAAATTTATACTTGCAATTGTTGTGTAAAAGATTGCAGCCCTTTCTAGAACTCTATAAAAACTAAATTATAAGAAGGGCATCTTGGTGGCTCGGGGGTTGAGTGTCTGACTTCGGCTCAGGTCATGGTCTCAGGGTCTTAGGATGCAGCCTTACGTCGGGCTCACTGCTCAGTGGGGAGGCTGCTTCTCGCTCTGTGTCCATCCCACCCCTTGCTCCTGCTCTCTCAATAAATAAATAAATAAATACATAAATAAATAATAAGGAGCCATATTAGGTTAAGTACAGGCTGTCATCAGAGAGATTCTAAGCTTCCTGCAACAGGCACTGTATCTGTCTTGTTCACCACTCCATTCCTGGTCAACTCACAATATGTATGGCACATAGTACTTCACTTTTTGTGTGTAAACAGAGAGGAAATTAAAAGAAGAGATAGAATGTGTCTAAGTTTTCTTTAAATTCAGCCTCATGTCTGATTCACTTTGATTTGCTTGCTTTTGCTTTCTTTATGTAAACATGCCTGTGTTCATATGTGTAGGGATCTGTCTGTCTAATGCAATAGTCATGGTTTATTTCTCATGGGAAAGGCTAAACAAAGTAAGCACACACATGCACACACACACACACACATACACACACACGTGCAGTGATAATTAATTCATAACGGTATTAATTCACACATTTTCATGGTTGGAATGATTCTGTTTACATTTTCCAAACCGGTGTTTTCCAGTCATTGCCAACAAAATACCCTATTTGGAACATGTAGTATAAGATTTTACAAATTGACTCATATTTCTTATACCTTTTGAAAATATGTGTTTCTATTTTTGAATCAATTCTTAAACAATGAATATTTTGACAAAAATTCTTTCTTTCTTTCTTTCTTCCAGCACTTCTCTTGCTTAGTTGGAAACTGGAGAACCAATTACCAGTGTGGCTCTCCTAAGCACATTCTTACATGTTTTTCTTCTCTGTGAAAATGTTTCCAGTCTTTCTGATTATAAATGTTACAGAGTATGATGTGTGAATCAATCCTATCTGTGCAGACACAGCAGAATGAAAGGTATAATGATGTAGGAGTGAACTGTCAATGAATAATTCATATCTGACAGTGTGAGGTATTAAGTTCTATCAGGCAACATTCCATGGCAGAAAGGTCCTCAAAGGGCTTCTTAAATTCATCTGCATCAGCTCATTGTGTTTCTGCTTCGGTGGTAGAATCGATCATTTAGAAAGAATGAAATGACATTCAGTGGCACTGCTTACTAACACAGATACAAAAATATGTAGGTATTTGTCACAATCAAACATTCATTCAACAAATGTTGATTGAGTTCCTACTTGGTTCCTGCAGGGTGCTCAATGCTGGAGGTTTGGGGGGGAAAAAATAAAACTGTAACACAGCTTCTAATTCCACAAAACTTAGCACTATTGGTAAAGATATATAAGATAATCATATGTCACTATTGTCCATGTTGTAAAGAGACCACAGGTTGGCCAAGATACTTTGTCTACACTACAAGCAGGATTTGAAGAAGATAATATATGGAGAATACACCACCAAACTGATCCAGAAACAGGTTCTTCTTAAAACTAGTGAATAGAATGGCCAGGCTTATCTTTTAACAGAATTTCAGCAAGTTCATTGGAACACGTGGTAAAATATAAATCTTCCTCAACTTACAATGAGGTTGTGTTCTGATAAATCCACTCTAAATTGAAAATCTCATAAATTGAAAATGTATTTAATATATATAACCTGCTGAACAACATAGCTTAGACTTAGCCTATCTTCAGTGTGCTCAGAACAATTACATGAGCCTACAGTTGAGCAAAATCATCTAACAAAAACATTATTTTACAATAAAGTGTTAAATAGCTCATGTATTATTGAATACCATACAAAGAGTGAAAAGTAGAAAGGTTGCCTGGGTACAGAATGCTTGCTAAGTATCTCAGATGTTACCCCCGTGATTAAGTCCATTTCCATTTACAAAATAGAGCTAATGATGAAAGCCTATCTCACTAGGTGGTATAATAAAGAAATAAATTATATAAGGTACTTTGTTCTACCCCTGCCCCTTATAAAGTGTTGAACATGCCAGGGTTTATAGGAAAGTATCTATTTATAATGTTAAATTTAATTCAGCAGTGTTTAAATCCACTTAAAACATAGGCTGATCTATACCCAAATCACTTCCTAAAATTTTCAGACGTAAATGGCTTTGAGTTTGTGGCAGTCTGTTATATTGGTGCACTTTGGTGAACCACGAGTCCTGGTAGGGATGCCCAGTGTAATGACTTTTTTTTTTTTAAAGATTTTATTTATTTATTTGACAGAGGGAGATCACAAGTAGGCAGAGAAGCAGGCAGAGAGAGAGGGGGAAGCAGGCTCCCCGCTGAGCAGAGAGCCCGATGCGGGGCTCGATCCCAGGACCCTGGGATCATGACCTGAGTCAAAGGCAGAGGCTTTAACCCACTGAGCCACCCAGGCGCCCCCAGTGTAATGACTTTGAACCGACTCCCTGGTTCTAAGAGAAGGTGGCAGAAAAGACACTGCATCCATTCCAGAGCCTGGTGGCTTCTGCTCTTGCTCTCTTGAAAGACCCACACCACCATGTAAGAAATCCTGTTGTCTTATAGGCACAGTGTAGATCAAGAGAAGTCCTGATACTATATTATAGAAAGAGACAGGCTCGGTCATTCTGGTGTCCCAGCTGATTCAAGCCCCCAACAGACCCCCAGCTGAACACAGCCATATAAGTAACTGCTGACAAAGAACAGTAGAAGAACCGTCCAGCTGAGTCCAGCCCAAAGCAGAAACAGTGAGCGAATGAAATAGTTTTTATTTTAAAACACTAAGTCTTGGGTTGTTTATTTCAGCAATAGGTAACTGGAATAGGGCTATTCACCTTTCCTCAATCCCTTCCTCCACCACACACACTTTTTAGACTTCTTCCCATATGTTCCCATTTTACTGATAACCCATTGGTAAATCTGTAAAAGCTCCTGTAAGTTGAGCTAATATATCATTCTTGAGTCATTTGCAGGATTTAGAACACATGTTAATTATAAAATAATAGGATTCAAGGAAACTTGAGTGTCCAACTTGGCTGTAGTTGCTGAACATTTATCAAATAAAGACTTACGAGTCTGTAAGATCAGTTTCATGAACATTGTCACCTAAATCTTCTTATGCTTCTGTAGCGCTATAACCCACTGTTGACTCATCATGATTTGGGCATTGTAAAATATTATGATACATATTTGTATTCATAAAATGCCCATTGTCCATTAATCTCTATTTATGTTAGGGCTGGATTCTCTTTAGAGAGGCAAAAAATAATTTTCACCTGGAGGTTGAGTCCAAAATGCTATCTGCTTTAAAATGTGTGGTGTGTCCTGAATTAAAATAGCAACTTCAAGCCTCACATGTAAGAATTTCAGAAGTTAAATTTTAGAGCATCTCTTCAACTTAATTCTTACTGCATTTCTTTATTAAGCATGCTTTTCAGATTATACCAAACCAGCTAAGTAACCCAAAAGTATTGCCAAATTTTTATTGAAGATGAGTTTGAACAATTGGAAGTTTTATCAAAAGGGATAATTCATTAGCCCCATGATCTCACTGAATCACTTTAGCTCAGCAGCATGATCTTGGCAAAGACTACTTAATTTGCCCTTGAAATGAAGGTATCAGTTCCCATGAGGATATCTCTACTTTCAAATCTGTTAGTACCGTGTAGAAGACTTCAGAAATTATTACTCAGGTTTATAATATAAGCAATTGAGGAGCACCTAGGTGGCTCAGTTGGTAAAGCATCCAACTCTTGATTTCTGCTTGGGTCATGATCTCAGGGTGCTGAGAGTGACCCCCAAGACAGGCTCAGTGCCGGGCATGGAGCCTGCTGGGGGTTCTCTCTCTCCATTTCCCTCTGTACTTCCCTCACTCTCCACTCACATTCTCTCTCACTCTCTGCCTCTAAAAATAATAATAATGGTAATATAAACAATTGATTCTTCTATTGGTATTTTGAAAATAATATGTGTTGGGATTTAAGGAGTAATAATTATTTATAATTGAGAAGTAATAATTATTCAAGTCCCTCTATCAGTATCCAGGGTAATATTTAGGGTTCCCCAGAGAGTGAATATATAATAAATACATATATATATACATGTATATATACACACATATAATGATATTTTATATAATTACTGGAAATAATTATATAATGATATGTTACATATAATGTGTATTATGCATATTACATATATATACACACACATATATATATAATTTTAAACAATGAGATCAGCAATTATAGAATCCAAAAGCTTCAGAGTGGACCAGCAAGTTGATGATGCTGCAATTCAAGTCCAAAGACCATCAAGCAAGAGACTCAGGGGAGAGAAAATGTTTCAGTTCAAGCATGAAATACTTCTGCTACAGAATTCCCTCTTGCATGGGGGAGGTCAGCCTTTGCTCTATTAATATTTTCAACTGATTTATCAGTGGATTTGGTAAAGACTCACCCACATTAAGGATAGCAATCTGCTTTACTCAAAGTCTACTGATTAAACATTAATCTCACTCAAAAACACTCTCACAGAAACATCAGTATAATGTTTGACCACATTTATGGGCACAATGGGCCAACTGGGTTGACACACAAAATTAACTACCACACTTACCTTGAGATCTGAACCAACTAAGAAATAGTTTCAGGTATCACATAGATGGGGATAAACAGTAGCAGTGTTTGAGTAGAAGTCATAACTTAGAGAAATGGCGAGATGGGCTTGCAGCTCAAACCTCCCACATTAGTGACGGATGACCTCTACCCAGGTATCTATCCATAAGGAAGGAAAAGAGTATGCAGAGTGTGAGAAGAAAGTTCGAATCATGTGCATCATGCTTTTCTCTGTCTTACTACCTGATATCACGACCATTCCTTGAAGAGAAATGACTGTGAAGACAAAGAGGAGGCTGTAAGTTATGGGTTGAAATGATTCCAAAGGAGTGGAAATTAGTACCACAGAAGATCATACAGATTTGAGTGAAGAGGGACAGGACTATTCCTTCAAATGGCATTCAAATAAGATGTTTCCGAACAATTCTGGCTTCAAATCTAAAAACACATCATCCAGAATATGGTTGCACGTGCATTACAAACTAAAAAAATTATGTGAAGGTTGTTTTTGGAGGTAATTTAGAAAATCTAAACATATTCTTCAAGTTTTCTTCTTTAGGCCACCACTCCTTTTCTCTAAGAACAATGTAGGATTTGGGTCATCTTTACAGCTTTCATATTTCCCTTTTATGTGATCTCTCAATATGATTCACAGAAATTTAAAGGTCCACTAGCAAAATAGCCCATCATAATTACACTTAGCTACATTATCCTTTCTCAGCAGAAAGTCAGGAAAATATCATTTATCATAATTTTGCATAATATTAACATATTCATATGTTATCCAAAGATATGCCATCTAAAAAGTTATGCAAATGCTCAGAATATTTTTTCTCAAAACCCACAGATAGAAATTTCATAAACATTTTTGATTGTTTCTTGTTCATCTAAGCTATATCTTGGGCTGTGTGAAGCAAAAATATTTTTGCTTTCTTAACAGGACTGACTTAATTATTATCTAAGGATACCCTCAATACATAATGCACTATTGTTTTAAAAGCTGGAAATAGAGACTGATGTCTTTTTTCCATGATTGTTAAAGCTTTTGCTTTTGCAACACAAACTTAAACGTTTCCCAAAAGATTTGCAACTTTTTCACAGGGATCCAAGGAACACATAAAATCATTTTTTCTTCTTTGATGACTGCCCATTTAGGAATTGAAACTGAATTCACAGTTGACTCTTGAACAACATCAGGGTGGGGGGCACTGAAACTCCCGCATAGTAAAAAATCTGTGTTTAACTTCTGAGTCGTCATAAATTTAATTACTAATAGCCTACTGTAGATCAGAAGCATTACCAATAACCTAAACAGTCCATTAACACATTATTTTTCATATTCTATGTATTATATACTGTATTCTACAACAAATTAAGCTAGAAGAAAAAAAGTTAAGAAAAATCTAAGAGAAATTATTTACTGTGCTGTACTGTAAAAAATAGCCAACACAGTGCAAACCTGTGTTGTTCAAGGGTTAACTGTGTTTCTGTAATGAATACAGTACCTGTATTCATTTAAATTCATTTAAATATTAAGACTCTCTAACTCTAATCTTGAATCATTTATTTCAGTAACTCATTCTTCCCACTAAATTTATTAAATATTTGCTCTGCGGTTGGAGATACTAAGTTCCTGTCGACTTCAAAACATATATAGTTTCAAACCACTTCTCACCACTCTACCCAGACCACCATCACCCCTTCCCTGACCAACTGTAACCTCCTCCCTGGTCAGTGCTTCTCACCTTGTCCCCGTGTGATCTATTCTTGGCAGATAAGTCAGTGGGATCCTGGTAAGTAGACTGGTTGTCATTGGCCTCTCAAAACCCTTCATAGACTACAAATAAAAGTCGACTAGGTCCTACAATCCTGGTCATCTTCCTCAAAGCAGATGTGCAATAACCCCTCCACATTCACTTTGCTCCATCCGCACTGGCTTCTTTGCAGTCCTTTCAGCATGCTCCTGCCTCAGGGTCTTGGTTCGCCTGCAAAGCTCTCCCCTTTCTTTACTGAGTTCTCTGTGCAAGTGAGATCTCATCAGAGATGCCTTTTCTGAATAATGGAAAAACAATCCCTGGCTGACTTCCCATCCGCTAATCATGCTTTTGGGGCTTATCACCATTTGATATTTTATATATTAAGCTTTTCGGGGTTTGTCTGCCCCAGTGAAATGTAAGCTTCATTAATGAAGAAAGTGTGCTTGTCTATTTGTACACTATGGTAACTCTTGAATGTAAACAGTGCCTGATGAGGGCACCTGGGTGGCTCAGTGGGTAAGCCTCTGACTCTTGATTTTGGCTCACATCGTGATCTCAGGGTCGTGAGATTGAGCCCAGTGTTGGGCTTGGTGCTGGGCATAGAGCCTGCTTAAGATTTTTCTCTCCCCCTCTCCCTCCGCGCTCCCCCTTGTTTGCACACATGAGCACTCTCTTTTAAAAAAAGAAACAAAAAAACACTTTCTGATGTGTGAAAGACACTCAAAAACATGTTTTGAGTGAATGAATGAAAGTGAAAGATGTCTTAGAAGCTCCATTCCAGTTTGGAATAAGAGTGAAGAATTGTGAAATGCTACAGTACACATGCTCACGGTGCATGAGAGAACTGCAGGTAGAAATATATTCTGCTTGGGAGAGCTAGAAAAGACTTTAGAAAGAAAAAAAATGAGTTTAAAGATGAGCAAAAGTTTATTAAACAGCGAGTGGCATGCATGTTAGAAGGACCCGCATAGGTCCTTGTACAAGGAGCTAAAAGTCGCCTAACACAATTAGACACCTCGAATCATGCAGCATGGCTGGCATATGGTTAGGTCAGCCTTGCTTGGAAGAATACCCCTTGTTGGTTCCCTAACATTTCCTACCTACTTCATCTCTTTCAGGTAATATTATGCATGCACATCCATTTACACACATATTTATATACATATATGTATGCATGTGTAGATATATATTATAATATGTTTTATACACACACACACACATGCACATACATATATCCTACAAATATTGGGTAAATATTGTCCCATCACTTTTACATATTTTACTTCATTTTGGCCTCACAAAAACCCCTATGAATTAGTTGTAGCCAACTCTATTTTACAAATGAGGAAGCTGGCAGTGATGTTAAAACAATTTGCCCAGAATCACACAGTAGTGATGGATCCAGGTTTTGGCTGCAAGTGAAGTTCTCTTTCTTTATGTCAAGTCACCTTCCCATCCTGTCCTTTCCTTAGTACTGTGGAACAAGTGTACATTCCTGATATAGTTAAAGATACATGATCATTGCATCATGTAGAATTAGGGTAAGCTTCATGCAATTGAAAACCCAAATAGCAAGTTTAATCAAGAAAGAGGCTTACTTCTTTCATGTAGAGGAGGTCAGGATATAGGATGCCTTGTTGCCCCAAGATTTGGAGAACTCCAGTTTCTTCTTTCTTTCTGTTCCATCATGTATAGTTCCATCCTGAAAGTGATCCTCTCGGCCAAAATAACTGCTGGAACTCCATGTATTCCACCCAAATACCAGCCCATGAGAAAGAGAAGATTCCCTCTTCTGCATATACTTCCTGGAAGATGGGTAGATAACATTTGCTTACTTTCCATTGGCCAGAACTTGTCACATGGTCAGAGATGAGGGATGGAGTGACTTCCATTTTGGACGGCCATATGTCCACCTAAAAAAAAAAAAAAATACAGATTCTACTTTCAGAAAAAAAAAATGGTGATGATAGATATGACAGGATAACATTATCTGTAATAGTCATAAAATGATAAGGACATTTCTCTTTAAACAGAATATTCAGGGGTCTGGAAAGTATGGCCCATGGGCCAAATCCAGTCTACTACCAGTTTTTGTAAATGAAGTTTTACTGAAACACCATCATGCCCATTTGTGTACATAGTGTCCATGGCTGCTTTAGCAGAGCTGAGTAGTTGGAATGGAGACTATGTGGCACACAAACCCTACAATATTTACTATATGACCATTTACGGAAAAAGTTTCCTGATCCCTGCTCAAGATCAGTGGGTTCGAAGTTTCCTGATCCCTGCTCGAGATCAGTGGGTTCAAGTTTCTAAAATAGAGTCAAATTATTTTAAAGATTTTATTTATTGACAAGGAAAAAAGGGAGAGGGAGAGAGCAAGCTAAAGAGAGAAAGAACATGAGCAGGGAGGAGGGTCAGAGGGAGAGGGAGAAGCAGACTCCCCACTGAGGAGGGAGACCAACACAGGGCTGGAGCCCAACATGGGACTCAATCCCAGGACCCAGGGATCATGACCTGAGCTGAAAGCAGACACGCTTCACCAACTGAGCCACCCAGGCACCCCAAATAGACTAAAAAAATTTTAATTACTAACCCTGTTAGTATAAAAATAGAGCCCCCACCAAAAAGAGCCCCAATACCTGTATGTTTTTTAGTTTATAAGTTATATACATGCAAGGTGGTAATAAAATAGGATATATCTCAGTTTCGACCTAGCTCTGCACTAACTAGCTATGAGAACTGAGGCAAATCATTTATCCCTCAGTTTTCTTGTTTGTAAAATTGGGAATATAATTATACACACACATACATACACACACACACACACACAGATGTGCGCACATATACACACACACACCTTATAAGGTTGTGAGGGTTAGGCTGGCACATTTGAATCCCTTAGAAAAGTGCCTGGTATGTTTCCAATATAACACAGTGACCAGTACAGCAAAAGAACCATGGTTTGAACACATTCATGGTTTCCAAATGTATAGGATGTTTATTAGAGTCTCCCAGGTAAATGGCTGAACTGGTGGTTCCAAAAGCTATGTTCAAATCCTGGCACATTCACTTAGTAGGTGGATAAACTTTTAGACCTCTCAGGACCCCAGTTTGTTATCTATAAAATTAGGATAAGAATCCGGATGGCCTGGGTGTAAATCTATGTCTGTAATCCCTTAAATTCATGCTCTGCAGATAACAAACATTTAATGATCTTACCTATTATTCCCCCCCCCACTCTAAAATGTCTACAGCTGTGGGGGTGCTTGAGTAGCTCCCCGGATTGAGCCTCCAACACTTGGTTGCAGCTCAGGTCATGATCTCAGGGTCATGAGATCGAATCCCGCGGCAGGCAGCATGTGCAGCACAGATTCCGCTGCAGATTCTCTTTCCCTCTCCCTCTGGCTCCTCCCCCTGCTCGGCCGCTCTCTCTCTCAAATAAATAAATATCTTTTCAAAAACTGTTTACAGCTTTAGGGGCACCTGGGTGGCTCCGTGGGTTAAAGCCTCTGCTCTTGGCTCGGATCATGATCCCAGGGTTCTGGGATCGAGTCCCACATCGGGCTCCCTGCTCAGCAGAGAGCCTGCTTCCTCCTCTCTCTCTCTCTCTGCCTGCCTCTCTGCTTACTTGTGATCTCTCTGTCAAATAAATAAATAAAATCTTTTAAAAAAATGTTTACAGCTTTAATTGGCGTTAGAGGGGGACATACAGCTCGCAGAGTCCATGATTTTCTGACAAGTGAAGGAGGTGCACAAATACAACAACACTCATTGAAGTCTTGCTGTGATTTTCCCACGGGCATCCCTCAGCCCCATGGCATCTGTGTCAGGTCTTCTCTCCCCTCCTTCCCATCACTGGCTCTGCCAGCCTATCTTTTCTATTTTTCCCATAAAGGGGATTCTAATTAGAATTTCTCAAAGGAAACTTTTTCTCAGGCTCCCATTCCATTCTTTATTATCATTACAAGAAGTAGAACATCACATGCTGCCGATAGATCCAGAAAGATCCATACTGAGAAAGAACCATTGGATTGGCGATGATGGATGTCACGATAAAAACAGTGCAGAGTGAAATGACAGAGGGGAAGGTCTTTTTGGATGTGCAGTGAGAACAAAAGAGAAAATATTGGAAACAGTGAGTTTAGGCAACTTTTTCAAGAACTAGCTGAATAATAAATGCTGTGGCCCACACAGTGCTCCACATCTGTGTGCCACTGATTTCTTCGCACCCGGTGTTCTTGTCTGTATCTGGGATGGTGTGCTGAAAGCCCCACATCAGCATCTTTCATGTGATGAGCACTCTGCATGGCAAGTTGCATCTGGTTTCGACTTTAAAGAAAACTCAAGAAAAAGACAACTTTATTTAGTCACATCATGTTTCAGTCTCGTGTATCTAATATTTTTAAAAAATGGGGGCGCCTGGGTGGCTCAGTGGGTTAAAACCTCTGCCTTCAGCTCAGGTCATGATCTCGGGGTCCTGGGATTGAGCCCCACATCGGGCTCTCTGCTCAGCAGGGAGCCTGCTTCCCCACACCCTCTCTCTGCCTGCCTCTCTGCCTACTTGTGATCTCTGTCTGTCAAATGAATAAATAAAATCTTAAAAAAAAAAATGACTGGCCTCTATTTCAGGCTCATCCCAGCCTCACCGTGTAAGCTACTATTTAGAAAAAAATCAACAGCTGACAACTTGCCAAGGTGAAGGTCCAATGGGTAGGAGGGTGCTGGAGGGTTATCTTCGTCGTTGGTCTCAGGGTCTCATACAGAAACGGGGTCCCTTGACCTTATTTGCTAGCTTTAAAAGCTGTAATTCTTCTGGCTTTTACTTCAAGTACTGTCAGCTGTTCCTTCAAGTCTCAATCCTCAAAGATACTGCCAGATTTTCTCTGGAGGAGGAGAAATGATGTTAACCTTACAGACATTAGTTTTATATCCTCCGTTTAAACCTACAGAATGTGTGGCTCATAATCCACTAGCATCCATGCTGACAACAACTGTATGTTGTTCCAGGGTTGAATGCAGTTTGATTGGCAATAACCTCAACAGTGAACTCCAAATATCATCCCATAAACTAAACACAAGAAGAAAAAGAAAACTCTCTCATACACACAAAGCATGCGGGCAGCCCTAGAATTTGTCCTTTCTGATTTTTAATTTGGCTCTGTTTTTGAAGTGAACAAATACCTACCATAAATACGGTGACCCTTATGGAAGTATTTTCCTCCCCTGGAGCTCAAGCCACAAGTGCGTCTAAATAACCAGTCTTTATGCATAACCTGCCGTGTGTGAGAGCTTCAAGCTCATTCAAAATGGAAGTGGTGATGAGATCGGAAGAAGGGATGAATTTTAACCTAATAAATAATCATCATCCATGCCTACTTGGAAAATAGCTTTCTCGTTGAATAATATTTCAATATGTAATATCTTGAAATGAATCTGCCATTACTAATTTAAGTGTAGCTTGCCATATAAATCCTGCAAATATGTACATACATGATGCCTAAATTACTCTCTAGGGCCGCCTTTTCCTGCTCAAATTACCTTAAGGGGAAAACCATTTAGCTGATGTTAGGGCCAGTCAAGGAGAAGGATAATGACTACAGGAGAGTGTGAAGGTTTTGCGTTTAGTGACCTCCCCCTAATGCCAGGCTCATAGGATGCTCCCGGGTATATTTCATGTTCATAGGTCAGTTTTCTGAGTGACTGGTGAAGACCCAGAATTAAGACGACGTCAGATTCATCCTGACTGTGACCTGTGCCACATAAGAGGCTCCTAGACTAATCTACTGTGCACTGTATCTGAATTTCAATCAGGAGGAACAAATCTCTCAGAATCCTTGTATATGCCAGTGGTGTTATGCTGACCTTTGAATTACAAATAGATACTGAGAAAGAAATCCCTGAAGCAGGCAATATCCATTAAATAACAATTATGAAAAGTTGTTTGCCTTTCGAAATGGCTTTTCCCATAATGAGGATATGACCAAGTTGGGAGGCTGAAGAGTGGTGGGACACATGTTGTTTCTAACTCTGAATTATTCCTTTCTCAAATGGAGAGAAATCCTCAAAGCTGGGCTGGGGAGAGAAAGTCCAGGAGGCCCAGGGGTCTTTCCTAAGGCCAGGGTTTATACAGAAAGGGCCACAGAGACTGTGCTAAGAATCGAAAAGGATTAGACTAAAAACCCAGCTTCTTTTCTCCATGAGAATTCAAGTCTTTTGAGTACAATTCAGTGTGGTTTGGGTTGTGTCTGAATCACCTAAGGAAATCTAGTTTCATAAGAGGTTTCATCCTGGAAAATGTTGATTGTTTCTCAATATTTATTACTTACTTCGGATATGTTCAAAAAATACTGTGTGCATTGTTTTTCCTGGAGGTATATACATATATAAAGAATTTTCAGGTTGAACTGTATGGAATGGCTGGAATTTGGACATGTTTCACCCTTAATACCATCCATTTTATAAAGAGAGCTGTTCGTATTTTGTTTTTGTTTTTTCTAATAGTTTCCATCCTTAGGATACAATATACACATATAAGTGTCTAAGACTTCAGTCTTTGAAGTTAGATGGTCCTGAGTTGACTCTCATTTTGGTTCATGATAAGTTGTATAGCAAATTATTCAACATTTACTCTGCTTTGCATCTGGTAAGTAGGTATAATAATGTCTAGCTCATAGAGATAGGAAGAAGATAAAATGAGACAGTACGTTTAATGCTTACCTAAACATTGGGCATATAGTAAGTCCTGTATAAATGATTCTATATTTATTATTCAGCTGTTGCTGCAGCAACCAATAACTCTTAAATTTCAGGGAGTTACAAGGTAAATGTTTTATGCATTGTTTCATTTCATGATGGATACAGGCCTGCTGTCCTTTTGCCGGTTCAGTTGGCTTGGCTCCACTGGGCTGTATGTGACTTCCTAGGAAGTGCTGTTGGCATGGTGGAGGGCAGAAACTCAAGACAATGGCACGAATCCCAGATGTTTCTTAACACATTTGTTTAGAAACAGTGCGGGAATAGCTCAGAGATACTGCAGATTCGGTTTCAGACCACTGCAATAAAGTGAATATTGCAATAAAATGAGTCAAATGAACGTTTTGGTTTCCCTGTGCATATAAAAGTTATACTACTGGCATATCTCATTTTATTGCACTTTACTGCAATTCACAGATTGTGAGTTTTTTTGTTTTGTTTTGTTTTTACAAATTGAAGGCTTGTGGCATCTCTGCAAGGAGCAAGTCTACAGGCACTGTTTTCCGATAGCATGTGCTCACTTTATGTCTCTGTGTCACATTTTGGTAATTCTACAAATATTTCAAACTTTATTATTATTTGTTATGATGATCTCTGATCAGTGATTATGACTGACTGAAAGCACAGATGATGACTAACATTTTTTAGCAATAAAGTACTTTATTGCAATATTCACTTTATCTGGAACTGAACCCACAATATCTCCAAAGTGTAAACCTGCCTATTGTCACTCCCATCTATTTTCCATCAATCAAAAAAGACAGATGGCCAAACCCAAAGTCACAAAAGAGGAAAGTGGGCTCTGCCTCTTAGGAGGCAGTGAATAGTCGGGAACAATACCCATTCGGCTTACTATTTTTAGGTGATAACCATGAAGTCATAAAATTTCAATTTCTTTTCAATTTTGCTGGTAATTATGAGTTAAGAGACATTGCGCTTTAATCAATTTTAATATCTATTATTCCCATTCTATAAATACTGGCCAACAATAATTGTTGGGTTTTTTTAATTGTTCTCATACCAATAATAATCATCTAACATGGTCTATGATATAGTGATACATTATTTTTATACATCCATTTTTTACATATGTTATTTTTATCACAGTTTTTAAGAGGAAAGGTGAAGAATTATGGATTACATTTCTTTAGTCAGTGGGACTCTTATTGTAGATATAAAATGATACTGCAGGCAGAACTCTGAATCATATTATACACAGTGCTAGGGTGTTACCGCTATCCCAACCCTGTTGCTGGTATCCTGCCACCTTACTAATCATAACTTCCTTAAATAATAAGAACAGCTCACACCAACTGAGCACTTAATTTATTCCTAGTTCTTCTAGAAGAACCTTACAAAATACCTACTATAAATATCTTCATTTTACAGATGAGAAAGTTGAGGTTTGGAGAGGTTAAGTGGCCAAAGGCACACATTTGGGAAGGGAATGAATAAGAATTGAAACCCAGATGAGCCTTCTCGATACCCATGCACTATACTATCTCCTGTGAAAATGTGGGATAAGCATGACAATCAAAATGTATCAATCACTTATTATACTGTAGAAATGTGTTCCGTGCGTTAATGCATTTAACACTCAAAGCATGCTTATAAAATGGATACCATCATCCATCCCCATTATACAGATCCAGAGAGTTAAAGTAACTAGGCTAATATGGCACAGCTGGTTATGTAATGTAGACTCACTGTGAAACAAGAAATTCTGGTGTTAGGGTTGACTCTCTTAGGCACCATGTGCTATTGCCTTGGCAAAAAAAAAAAAAAAAGAAAGAAAAGAAAAGAAAAAAAGAAAAAGAAAGAAAGAAAGAAAAAAAAAAAAGCATTATTACCCACAAAATGCCCACACTCGTCCTATATCCTGTAGCCCAACTATACATCCCACAGGATACCCAGTATTCCAGACCTGTCTTACATGCAAAGATTTCAGAAACGAGCTCCTGTCCAACCTATTTCTTCCTTTACCTCCCAAGTTATTCCCCCTCCTGTCGCCATAACAACACACAACCCGCAATACACAGTTGGAATCGTTATCGAGAGAGGCAAAAGGGAGAAGCTTTTGATGTGTCTCTTCAGGGGTCCTCTCTGACATCTTTATCTCCTCCCGGTGAACTTTGGGCATCCTGTGATCTACGGCTCTGCCAATTAGGTTGTAAATGGTGCAGCTGCCTCTGTGCACTCCTGGCTCACGGGACTCTGGTAGGGATATCTTGCATCCATATGTGGGCTTTCCCAACACCCAGCATCCCCAAATCAGAACAAGAGGAGCATCTCAGTTACATAAAACATTACATAGAGTAAATAAGAGAAAAAAAAAAAAAAAGAAAAGAGAACATGGATTGCATCTGCCTGTCTCTCCTTTGTCACAAAGGGGCCACAAACTACTGCAAGCAAATGAGGGAAGGAGAATGCTTCCAGCCTCCTTCTCCTTAGTTAAAGAAGTGAGGAAACAAGAGATCAGTATGCTGCCCAGAATGGGGAAAAAAAAAATACCACTTAGTAAATGCATTTTGGCCTTAAGAGTTCTTCTTCTTTAATCTTGTGGATCAAAAGTAGATTTTTCCCCTATTGAGTACCCCCTTATACATTAATATGTGGGACTAGAAAATTTTCCCCATGACTAAGGGATTCGTGTTCACTACTTTGTTTTCTATTAAGTGTATCGAAAAAGTACACCACAGACACAAAATAGGAACTTGTCAGCATCTTTCCTGTGACACTACCCATTTATGTATCAAGTCTCAGGCTCTACCGTGATCCCAAGGTTTAGTATGTGATGGATAAGGAAGCCACTTCTCTGGGTCTCAGCTTCTTCATTTAGAATCAGGACTAACAGGATTCTGGTTCTCATTACAATATTGTGTGAGGAGAACAAATCAAATAATATTAAACCAATATCTAAATATAAACCTTATGCTCCAGGAAGGAATTATTAGCTTATAATAGATGGGATATATACAGACTACATTGACTGTTCCATTCTTTACATACAGATGTTTTGGACCCACCCATCATTGGATAACGCCACACACCCTTATTTATCATAATGTCCATAATACTCAGCAATACTGGAGATAGACATTGAATTTTCTATATGGACCCCAAAATATGTATAGAACCTAGTTCCTCGACAAAACACACAAGTGTGGTTTTTTTTATTTTTATTTTTTTATTTACTTATTTGACAGACAGATCACAAGTAGGCAGAGAGGCAGGCAGAGAGAGAGAGGAAGCAGGCTCCCCGCTGAGCAGAGAGCCTGATGTGGGGCTCGATCCCAGGACGCTGGGATCATGACCCGAGCCGAAGGCAGAGGCTTAAACCACTGAGCCACCCAGGCGCCCCCACACAAGTGTTTTATCACCCACTGTGATGATGACTGGATTTTCCCAAAGATTTCTCAGACTCTACACTCTTGTGCTCTTCAGCTGATAGGACCCACCTATTCAGGCAGCGATTTCACTTATATTCTGAAGGTACAAAGATATAAGTAAACCGATGCATCAGTAACAATGCAGAATGCCCCTTTTATGGCAAGAATTAATTCTTGGGGCTCTACTTCACACTGTTTAGTAGTCCCTCAGTCTAAATTATTCTTAGGCAAATACTTCTCTTGCCTCAGGTGGTGATACCAGCAATCCCATGGTGCTTATTTTTTTTTTTTAAGATTTTATTTATCTGAGGGGCACCTGGGTGGCTCGGTGGGTTAAAGCCTCTGCCTTCAGCTCAGGTCATGATCCCAGGGTCTTGGGATCGAGCCCCGTGTCGGGCACTCTGCTCAGCGGGAAGCCTGCTTCCCTTCCTCTCTCTCTGCCTGCCTCTCTGCCTACTTGTGATCTCTGTCTGTCAAATAAATAAATAAAAATATTTTAAAAAATATTTTATTTATCTGAGAGAGAGAGAGAAAGAGAGAGAATTAGCAATGGGAGGGGCAAATGGAACCAGAGAAGCAGACTCCTCACTGAGCAGGGAACCTGATATGGGGCTTGATCCCAGGGTCCTGGGATCATGACCTGAGCCAAAGGCAGATGCTTAATAGACTGAGCCTCCCAGGTGCCCCTCCATGGTGCTTACTGTCACCAAATCTTAGCAACATGTCTTTCAATCATGCAAATGTTTATATACATGTGCCAGGCATGTAATAAGAGAAAATACTGTATGCTTCTGAGGTAGGTGTCTGGAGAGACTACAGACCAGCCTGTCCTAATAAACCAAGTGCTAGATTCACTCTGTGAACACATATGCATGGAAAACGTGGTGATGTATCCTCCACCCAGAATATTTTGCCTCTCCCTGTGTATAACTCTTTTTCTTAGAATTTTTAAAATCCTATCCATTATGTCTATGCACTCAGTCACAAAGTATGAACTGCATGAAGAGGTCACACACATCAGTGAAAATATTGCTGCAGGCTTCCCACCTTTGGAAATGTTCACACACTGATCTGAGCAGACCCCTCAGTGCGATCCAGGGGAACTGAGGGCATCCCTTCCAAGCAGCCCTGGCCGGCATGGTTCAGAATCAGAGGAGCATAGTCACTCATCTGTGTGGTTCCTAGCGACTTCACAAATGAGCTGGCACCGAATGCTAGGTGCTGATTATTTTATCTGTGAGAATTCAAAAGTAATTAAAGTGTTCACAGAGGAGGAGAATACAAGCATGTCACCCTGATCTAGCCACAATTGTCTTCACACCATGAGTCTTTAAGACAGATGTTGGAACATGTTGTTGTCATGATTGGAAGCAAATCATTACCAATGAAACTTAAAAAATAAAATTGGAGATCAAGGTGGTTGTTTTTGTTTTATAAATAAATTACAGAAGATACAAGGACATTCTTCCCTTCCTGTCATTTATGTACTGCTTTGACTTCTTATAGAAGAAGGTGGGGAGCTTGCTTCCCCCTCTCTCTCTGCCAGCCTCTCCGCCTACTTGTGATCTCTCTCTCTCTCTCTGTCAAATAAATAAATAAAATATTTTTTTTAAAAAAGAGGGTGGAAGACAGAGTTCAAGGTCTTTGGCTGGGAATTTGATAAGCATCATTTTAATTTCCTATAACAATGGCATGTCTCTTTCCCTTATTTGTTCATTGATCTGTCAAATAAAGAACCCTACTATGTGCCACATGTTATCTCAGAAACTGGGGTTATACAGTGAATAAGACAGACGAAGTCCCAGAGAGCCTATTTTCTGTTGGAAGAGGTAGGAAATAAAAAAAAATGTAATTGAAATGATAGATATTGTTAACCATGGAGGTAACTGACAGGTAGAAAATAAGGTAGATGGGACGTAAAGAATAACTGAGGGTTGATGAACCATTTTAAATGGAACTGTTTCAGAAGGCATCTCTGGAGGAGGGCCTTTCAACAGAGACCTGAGGTAGGAAGAGAGCAAGAGAGTGAGACATGCGGAGCTACAAAAAAAAAAAAAAAAAAAAAAAAAAAAAAAAAAAAGTTTCTAGGTAGAGAGAAATGCAGGAGGAATGCCTGGAATTGTGAACATGCTTGAGATTTAGGAATCCTCATTGAACACACTCAGAATAGAAAGGAGGAGCTGGTAGGCAGAAGGAAATGTTTTCTTTGGCCTCATTTAGTATTTGCTAGGCTGTATTTAAAATCTGCTTATAGTTCAAGTAAAGAGAATAGAGCAATTCACCAACGAGCACTGTCTGTGTACATCCACAATTGCACAATTTAATGAAAATGTGCTCTCTAAAAGTAAACAGACATGGTATAAATATCAATATGCCTATTAACTAGTTATTATAGACAGTGCACACATGAGTGAAAATATGAATTTTGGTTTCCTGACCTTGTCTAATGCCTTGAAAGCTACGGATAATTCAACCAATTTCATATTACTTTCCTCTTGTCCAACTTCCCCTCCTTGAAACTAAGGCTTGATTTAGTTTCCAAAGAATCTAATTTCACCAAGATTGCTGTGGAATGCCTCTAATGATGCCCTTCACTCTCAGTTCCACTCAGTGCCCGCAGCAGTGTGCACCACCAAATTATTGTGAAGCTGAATGAAATAGAGCCATTCATCGGAGCTAAGTAAAAATAAACAGTTGAAATTGCCTGTCAGTCTCAGGGGGGAAATGAAGAACCGGTTAAAGATATCTTCCCTTTTAATAAGAAATTTCATTACTTCGGGGGCGTGTTGTGCTCCCATTCCCAGAGTCAGCCAGCTGCCATATCACCTTTGCTGTTGTCTGAGCCTGTAACTCCCGCCGTGTGGGGTGTCCTCCTAAGCAGGAATGGTAACGGGTGTTTAATGAGCATTTCAAGCTGGTGGGGCTGGAACCAAGGAGCATGGCAGAATTCTGAGTCCGTTATTGCTGCTTCTCGAAGTTTGACTTGCTCAAAGCTCTTCTGATATCATATAGATACTGCGTTAAATTCCTGAGATGACTGACTTCGTGTGTTTCTCTCTTTCGGATTCAAAAAGTGGAAGAGGGCTGCACAAATTTATTTTTTTTAAGATTTTATTTATTTATTTGACAGACAGATCACAAGTAGGCAGAGAGGCAGGCAGAGAGGCAGGCAGAGAGAGAAGGGAGGAAGCAGGCTCCCTGCTGAGCAGAGAGCCCGATGTGGGGCTCGATCCCAGGACGCAGGGATCATGACCTGAGCCGAAGGCAGCGGCTTTAACCCACTGAGCCACCCAGGCGCCCCATGGGCTGCACAAATTTAAAATGAGTCAGGTGCTTGTATTCCCAAAGATCCCGCGAAACAAGATCAGAGAAGGAAAGTGGGAACTGTGTTAGCTAATCACGTCTGACTACCCTAGCCCCTTCCCACCACAAAATTGTTGACTTTAAATATTCAATTAAAATTACGATTCATTCCATCATGTTTCTTTCCACTTTCCATCATGCTTCTGTAAAGTGCCTTGAAAGGGAAATACTTAGGGAAAGAAAATACCTTTGCTAAGTTAAGAATCAGTAAGAAAAATGGGGGTTGAGGAAAAAGGTGGTCTGAGAGGAGGAAAAGAAGCTAATTATTTAAATGGAAACACAACTGAGAATACAATCTTCTTCAGGTGACCCTGTGAAATTCAAAAGGTGCATCTGGCTCCTTGAACTTGAAGGATCCTTCACTTTCTTGGTGTGTTTCAGGGAAATTGTTTTCCCACATTTTTGTTCTAATTCACCCAACATTTTACCGGGTCAGGAGAATGAGGGGTTGAGGAAAATTACAAACTTCACCTTGAACAGCAGGGGGCATTGCAGGTGCTGGCTAACTCTGAAAGCTGAACATTGGAAAGATGCATTTTCAAAAGGAATTATGGATAAGCAGCTGGTATTACAAGCACACAATTCCCTTTAGTGCTTCTGGAAGGAGCCAAAGCATGAATGAGGAACACTGGTATTGAATGATACCAGAACTTCAAAAAGAAATTGGCCATGCTTTATGTGACTTCTATTCATCTGCTAATATAAAAACAACCCAACTTCTCTTCATAGGTACCTCCTTTGAATGTCCCAGTCATTACTCTAATACATATAACACATCAGAATGGTGGTAGAAAAATCTCCTGCAAGGGTGGCCCATGGTGGCAAGTTCCATTCTTGATGCTACCACTCGATATGTATTCAGAAATTGTGTATTGTGCTTGTGAGCCAGAGACATGCCCACTCACATTTCAGCTTTTGCCAGCTTTTGATTCATTTCTAGCTATTCACTGTGGGAGCAGATCATTGGGACTCGGCAATGAGTTCTGCTCCTCTATCTGAGAGCCAAAACCGTAAGTGTTGGAGAGTGGAATTAATCCATCTCTGGCTTTCTGTGGGGTCTCACAAATTCTTGTCAGGCACCTCAGCTCTGACTTAAAAATAAAACTTTCCTTCTTTATTCTGGAAATTTCTCTGACAACAGGAATCCATTCTCTTCTGCCTTTTCATTCTCATCTCTCATTCCTAGTAGGACAGTGTGAAATCCAGTGGGAAGGAGACCATTCTGAATGCACAATGAACCTTTCCTTTCTTCATCCTAAGACTTTAACGTATTCCCTTTGCAAAGTCACAGGTTCTTGTGAACCGCAACAAGCCCTTCAGTGAGAAGATTCCAGGTGTGCCCAGTGCTTATCACTGTGGAAACTGGCTGGGCCCTCAGATGGAGGAAGCCCATTTGAACAGACAAGGCTGTCAAGAATCTATAACTCAACCTAGACACTCACTGTGGTGATAAAGTTCCAGATTCATCTTGAGAAGTTAAAATGACTGTTAGTGTTCTCACCTATTCCACATCCATGAGAGAAAAATGGTGGATGGGCCTGGTCCTGGAAAGCACTGAAGATCTTCTATAATAACAGACTACTTGCTTTGTTGGGTAGTAAGTGTATATCAACAAATTGGATCTTGAATTCTCTGCTTTATTGCTATGGTTTAGTGTAATTATAGATTTTTAAATCTGTTTTTAAGAAGACAGTTTTAAAAGAGAACATCTCCACTTGAAAGTCAACCTGTTGCCTTAGCTTTTATTCTTTAGATTTTGATAATTAAAGGTACTGAGTGTATCAGTTAAGGTTATGCTTGGCTGTTATAACAAATCCTAGCTCCCAGACGTTCAAAGCAGATGATCTTGACACTGACCTCTCCTCCAAATGGTGATTTCAAGATCCAGGTTCCTTCTGTTGTGTATCTCTTACCATTGCCATGATTGTCTGACTCAAACTTATAGATCATGAGTGGAAAGATCTTAGTAGCCATGGATGGAAATGGTGTACACCACTTCTGAACACATTACATTTCCTAGAACTTAATTACATGGACACACTTATTTAAAGAAGTAGGGAAATATAGCTAGCTATATGCCCTGAGAGAAAAGGAAATGATATTAGTGAATACATAGCCAGTGTCTGACACATGAGATCTATTAATAATAATTCCACTTTTACATATATTATGCCCTTTTTAATTTCCTTTAAGAAAAGTACATTCTCTATCAACCTTCTAAGTGCCAAGATATGTATGAAACTAAATTTTATGGATAGAAAGGTAAGAATAGCTAATTCAGTTGTGAAAGAAGAAAGAGGAAAAAGGGGAAGAAAAAGGGAAGGAGGGAGGAAAGAGAGAGGTAGAGGAAGGAATAATTAATTAATTCCTGACCACTTTATTCAGAGAGTACTCAAATTTTGAGCTCAATTTAGTTCAATCAAAACTGAGGCTAAAAATATGTCACCATTGGGGAACCTGAGTGGTGCAATTGGTTAAGCATCTGACTCTTGTTTTCAACTCGGGTCATGATCTCACGGTCATGGGATTAACCCCTGCATTGGGCTCTGTGCTCAATACAGAGTCTGTTTGGGGTTCTCTCTCTCTTTCCCTCTGGCCCTTCTCCCTCTCTAAAACAGATAAACAAATCTTAAAAAAAAAAAAAAAAAGTATATGCCACCATGGAACAGATCCTGTGTCTTAGAATAAGAACACCACCAAGATCAACTACATACCCCACTTGGTTAGCTATGTGAAATAAGGAAATATTGCCTGAGCAAGAAAGAGACACTAGCAACCCAACCCTACAGAAACAACTCAAGAGGAACAATGCCGCATTTACACTTCAGTTCCCTCTGGCATGACCATACTCCTATGCCTTCCCAATTCATCCCAGCCAAAAGTACAGCTACTAAGAAGGATGGGAGAATCAGATCAAGTTGTGCTGTTATTGGAAGTTTGTACACATGGTTACATACCTCTCCTACCCCACAGCTGCCACAGAGACATGGCACTGGGCTGGTAGGCTGTCATAATACTTCATCCATCACTGGATCTCCATAAATACAATTACTTACCAGGTCATGAGCAAGATTTCTAAAAGAATTCTCAGTTCACATCTTGAACTGTGGAGTAAGGAGTAAGATGTCATGCTGACTGAGGAAAAGCTATTGCTCTGCTATGTCCAAACCCTGCCAACAGGTCCTGAAAACCAAAAGGCCTACAGGAATTGTGCTGTGCATCTTAATCAAGTAGCATTGAAAAGGGAAAGACAGAATCTCTAAATGAGAAAAAGGCAAGGAATACTTGAAATATGGTTTGGAGTATTAAAATACATTTGTTTTCACTGGTCACATCCAACAGTAACTGCAATTTTTTTTTTGTAATATCTTTAAAACATTCAGACTAAAGATAGACACAATTACGAATGTTGGCTGTCATTGACTTTTATTTCAAATATCACGCTAAGTCCCATAGGGGCAAGGAGTATGTGTGTTCTGTTCATTGTTACATGCCCCAAGTGCCTTAAACAGCTCTCAGCCCAAGGTAGGTACTCACATATAAATTAATGCTGCACTTCTATAATAACTTACTGAAGGACTATGGGATGGTTCCTGAAATAGTTTAAAAGACTTCTGAGTAGTGATTTTGACATGGATGTTACCATGGGATTGATTGGTATGGACTGATACTTGAATGGTATGGAATAGCTACATCTTTAGTCAAGATTGATACTTAAATGATAAGGAATAGTGTAGGATTGATACTTAGGATCAATACTTAGGATTATTCCTTGGATTGATACTTGAATGAAATGGAATAACTACAACAATAGTTAATAGGATAGGAAAGGGTGAGAAGAAACGTTTCAAAATTATTATCAGTGAGAAAAATTGTCACAACCATTAACATAAACCTAATCTGAGATTTACTGTAGTATCAGAGGAGTGACTCCAGGTTTGTCTACTCTCTGTAGTCTTTTTATTAAGGAAAAAAAAAAAAGCTCTCTGATTTAATTGGATGATTGGTTTATTATTAGCTGACTGATTAGTTGTTTTTTAAATGACCTGGGCTGGGACTCCTGGGCGGCTCAGTAGATTAAGCATATGCTTTCTGCTCAGGTCATGATCCTGGGATCCTGGGATCAAGTCCCACATTGGGTTCCTTGCTTGACTGGGAACTTGCTTCTCCCTCTGCCTGCTGCTCCCCCTGCTTGTGCGCTCTCTCTCTCTCTCTGATAAATATGTAAATAAAATCTTTTCAAAAAAATTAAATGACCTGAGCCATCCAATCACACCAAAAAGGTCTATGTAAACTAAAATATCAATGTTTAATTAAAAGTTCAACTAATATATATATCATAGATTCATTTTATTTTATTATTAAAAGATCTTATTTACTTATTTGACAGAGAGAGAGATCACAAGTAGGGCAGAGAGACAGGCAGAGAGAGAGGGGGGAGAAGGCTCCTTGCTGAGCAGAAAGCCCTATGTAGGGCTCGATCCCAGGACCCTGAGATGATGACCTGAGCCAAAGGTAGAGGCTTAACCCACTGAGCCACCCAGGAACCCCTTAGATTCATTTTATGTAAAATTTATGATGTGACAAAATTATGATTTTTTAAGCTGTGTCATTCACAGTATATTGGGATGCTTTACAAAAAATGCATACAATAAATTTAGGCCTTTTTTTAACAGCTTCTGGAGTATGATGTTATTATTTATTTTAAAATACTATAAAGGTTTATAGGGGAGTTGTGTGTTCCTGTCACATTTTCCATGATCCCCTTTGCTTCTTAGATAACAATGCAAGTTCTAATTATAATAGTGTTTGTACGGAGAAATGCTGATTTACGATGAAGTGTTTTCGCAAAATTGCCACGTTTATATTGTAGTAAAATCAGTGATTACCTATATCAGTGATCACAAATTTCGTTTGTAAACTCTGATATCTTGATTGTACCTCAAGCATGATGACAAGAAGGAGTGCTCAACAGAAGTGTCGTCATGGCCAATGAGCAGCGTCGCTACAGGTATCAGAATGGGGAGGGCTCGCACACTATGTATTTGCCATCTCTGAACTACAACAACAAGCACTTGTAAAGCAAAAACATACATTGCTGACTGCTCTTTTGACCCAAATTAATTCAGCTTTCTAAAGCATCTGCTTCCGACTCCGCTCCCTCTAGCAGGGCGGTTTATCCACTAGACAGACACAGCTCATTTCTTTTTAGATCACAACATGTAAAAAGCAGGTGGATAATACTCAATGCGGTCTTCTCAGAGTAGCTTTAACACCAGAAGGGGATTCATTGGCTCATATACTGGCAGTTCATGGGAGGTCAGACTTCAGGGTCAGTTTGATCTGTGGTTCAATGAAGTGAAGGCTTCTGTCACTCTTACCCCACCTTCCACCAGCCAGCTTCAGGTCGACCAGTTCCCTCATGGTGGTCGGGGGGGCTGCAGTGGTTTCAGGATTCTTAGCCACATGCCATACCACGGGAGATTGGGAAAGTGAGGGTCTGCTCTAGCACGGTAACGAGAAGGCGGGGATTTGTCCCTGTGGTTTTCTTGGGTCCCAGATCTGCTCCTGAATGAGATGTTCTTGCTGGGGCAATGGTGTTATGCTAACTGGCCTTTGCATCCAGGGCTCCCTTCCAGTAGCTCTGAGTAGACTCAGCTTCTCATAAAGTTCATGGACTGCACATCCTCATAAAATCTAGGAAACTGTGGGGGAAAAAAAATAAGAGGAAAACAAAGTTTGGGTAGGCAACTAAAGGTGTCTACTCCATGACCTGACAGCCTGCCATTGAGAAGTACAATCAGTTAGGATCACAGGCTCCGGAGGAAGAATCCCTGCATCTGAACACCACCTCTTCCTCTTACTAACAGCATAATTTTGGCCAAGCTAAACTTCCTAGCTCAGCACCTCAGTTTTCTAATCTGCAAAATGGGGATACTAATAACTCAGAAGCCTATTAGAATAAAGTGAAATTATATATGTGGAAAACTTAGAATAATACATGGTATTTAGCAAATACCATACAATTCTTAGATGTTATTATTTTTTATAGTTTTGCTGTGTAATTAACTTCTCTCAGATGCCTTTGTCTTTACACATACAAAATAGGATTTACATGCTAGGATCAGGGCATTGGAAAGTTCCCAAACTATGAGCTGTTCATCTTCTTAGAACTTAGTAGTAGCAATTGATAATGTAAAATAGGATTTTTTTTTCTTTAGAGACAGTCACAATTAAGTGGCAAATAACTTGCCATACTATCACACAGTGCTCTCAACACATTCACCTCAATAACCTGATGCTATCATTGGGTGACTTCATAATTAGATCCAGATTCTATATTCATTCCATTCAAAGAATATTGCTCCTACTGAGGAAAGTTTTGTGTTCTGTTTTTATTTTTTAATCACAGTTGAATATGTACCATACTTGATTGTCTAATTAAAGGCCTATCCTTCACATGTGCTTTTTTTTTTTCTCATGAAGAACTTTGGTGCATTTTCTGGTGTGATGTGGAAAAGGATAAATAACAAGCCCTTAGAATCTCCTTTTCTCAGATTAAAATATAGCTTAAAAACTTTCTTACAGGATTTGGCTGATATTTTAGACAGTTTTCTTTGACTATGCATGATATAGGTTAAGGAGGGAATGGGTGTAGAGGGGAGTTGTTACTGGATAAGAGATAAATTCCAAAAGGGAGCTGAGTTGCCAACCTTTGGAGAGACTGAAATGATGGGCATCATGGTCTCTGATGCCAACACAACCATCTGTCCTTCTTCTAGCCATTTGCCTTTCCATGTCAGTACTGCCCCCAGACCAGCTTTAGCCACATGATGTCAGACACATGGCTGAAATCAACTCTTTTCCCTCTCCTCATATTCCATGATTGAAAAAGTTCCAGAGAATGAATCTATAGGGCCAGCCTTATAGTGCACATCTTATGACTAGAAGTGGGGTCTGTTGCTTGGATAAGGGGTTGGAGGATCCTGAGTATAAGAAAATTATAAGCATCATAGCTAGGAACTTCTTAGGAGGAGGATAAAAGTTTTTTTTTCTTATTTTACCAATTCTTTGAGGCAGTGAGGCAAGTGTGGATTTGAACAGAGCTGAACAACATATTCATAGAGGTAAGAAGGTAGCTAGTGCACCCTTCACAGTTCTGCAAGAGTACACACATACTTGGAGTAGATCCAGATACATACTGAAGGGGCTGCCCAGAAGAAGGGTCATCAGGATTCCTCTCAGCAGTTTATATCCCCCATTGCCTTCAAGGCTGATAGAGCAGCCCAGTCTCAGAAAAATCTCTCAACGGAACACAGAGCATTCTCCTGCAGTTTGTTGACACTTTTCTTCATTCTGTTCTGAGGACAGGAGCCAGGAAATGGAAAGCCTATAGTTCTGAGATGTTCATTTGCTTCTGAGGTGCATATAATTGCTGATTAGTTTGGCACTTAGATGTATGCCTTAACATTTAGCTTGTGAAGGATGAATACATTAGCCCCACAGGAACCATAACTATGGCATTTTCTGACTTGTCAAAATGCCCTTTATGCATTTCATAAAATCACTTTTTTAAATAAATAAAGTTGGAGTTATGGGTCAAATCTCACCTCAAAGACTAGAGCTGAAGGATAAAGTTGTGATTTCCTTACAAGGTGAGGCCTTAGATTTTTCTAGCATTATCTTATAACTGACTGCAACACTGCCTATAAAGGTATGGTTACCATTCATCTGGCATAGATGGCAAATATCCACATCTCATCTGGGCCTTGGGGTCTGAATTAAACTGGAGTATCATGTGGTGAAATTGTACCATATGTCTGATGTCTTTGTTAATCAATTAATAAGCATCCTTCATATCCATAAGATTACATTGAACACTATAAATGATATAGACCCCCTAAAGGAACATGTAACTCCTTGTAAGTCACATAAAAACATTAAAGGAAGATTAGGGACAAAATTCTAAGTTGTAACTGAGAAAACAAGTCCATATATACTTTGAGGGGGGCTAGATTGGTCCAGATCGATTTCTTGGAAGCACAGGGTTTCAAACAGGTCTCAGATGATGGACAGGAAAAAGGGTAGTCTTTCAGTGTCTATTGTAACGATTGGTATAGATATGTAGTGTTGAAATTGCATTTCAGACAGTGCGAATAGCCTGAACCAAACCACAAAGGTGATCTTAGAAGCCCCTGTGGAGTGCAGAGAGTATGATGCCCAGTAAATCATGTTGGAGGGTGAGTGGCAGATGATGAAAGCTGGACAAAAAGATTTTCACTTGTTAAGCAGAGAACTCATGAAAGCAATATTTTTTTTTTGAAACATAAGTCATTCCGGTCTGTGTGTGAATGTGAGTGAATGCACACATGTGTGTGCATGAAAGAGAAAGAGGGAAAGCAGGGTGAGGAAGTGTCAAGTCAATTATCAGAAGGTAGAAGTAGCAAGCTTATCGAAGGCAGGTAGTAATAAAGTCTGAAGTTAACATGACGACAGAGACATGATGAGTAAAGATCATAAAGATATTTTCTAAAACAGGAACTGCAGGATTTGACGACATTGAGACACAAAAAGCAGAGGCTCCACAGCTTTTGGATTGGGAGACCATTTTTATTTATGTTGGGTGATCTCCTAGCTCTTTCCAAGTGGCCAGCAGTTGAAGGGAATTGTTTCTGGTCATTATTCGTGTGACTGGGAAAAAAAATGTCAGCTTCTGAGTGGATCTACTCATTTTTCCATCAGAGAGAAAGGAATACTAAGATATAAGTGAGGAATCCTTGCACCTTTGGATTTCCATGCGCAGACTTGCTTGATTACAGTTTGTGTTTTCTCACAAAGACTAATTCAGTGGGACTTGAAGGAAAGCTTACCTCTAGGGAAGAAAAGACAAGTGAAATAAATTCTCAGTGAAAAAACGTTGATAGAAGTCTGGGGTATAAACATTTCTGGGTTATCATTTGTGGAAGAACATTAGTTTCTTTTAACAGATAATTTCCAAATTCAGAATTATTTCTGAAAAAGCATTTGCATCTCTTTCTACATATGCATGATTAACCTTTGAATAATATGGGATATACAGGCGCCATATCCCCTGTGCAGTCAAAAAAAACACATACACTTTTTGGGGCACCTGGGTGGCTCTGTGTTTAAGCCTCTGCCTTTGGCTCACGTCATGATCCTAGGGTCCTAGGATCAAGCCCCGCATCGGGCTCTCTGCTCAGCAGGGAGCCTGCTTCCTCCACTCTCTCTGCCTGCCTCTCTGCCTACTTGTGATCTCTGTCTGTTAAAAAAAAAAAAAAGATGTTAAAAAAATCCACATATTAATTCCCCACTGAATTTAACAGTAGCCTACTGTTGACCGGAAGACTTATTGATAAATAGTCAACACATATTTTATATGTTATATATATTATATGCTGTATTCTTAAAACAAACTAGGCTAGAGAAAATGCAATTAATTGTAACAAAAAACACACTTACAGTATGTACTGTATTTGTTGGAAAAACCTGTGTATAAGTGGACCTCTGCCCTTCGAACCCATGTTGTTGGAGGGTCCACTGTATAGTTGTAAATATCTGTAGAAGTGTATATATCAAAAGTGTATATATCAGTTGCAAACACATCCCAAGAGTTGCAAAACACATCCCTATATCTTCATGCAGTCTTATAAAAAGTAGTTAATCATAATTTTATTGAAAATACAGCCAATTAGTACACATCAGTAGTCAAGCAAATAGAATCCAGCAATAGAATCCAGGTACCACCAACTATGAGTTCGTTCCATTTCAGGCTTCAGCAAATTAGTGAAGTCTGAATTCAATTTGGCTGCCTACTTCAAGCCCCTGATCAATACAGACTGAAAAGAATTGACGGAGTTTTCCATTCTTCAAACCAGATCACCTGAATTTAAAGAGAGAAGTACCACTTGGAGGAGCAAGTAACAGCAGCACCTGGATTGGGGTGTGGTGTGGAGGAAATGGTACACCGAAAAGCATAAGAGTCACTACCCCCGGGATCCCGAGTCCGTTTCTGCCACAAATAAGCTATGTGATCGTGAATGAGGACTTCACATCTCTCTGCCTCGGTTTCCTCACTTGTAAAATGGGATAGTAAAAATGATCATCTCCACGGGTAGAAATCTGATAGCATTTTTAGTGAGATCATGATTCTCCTGCAAACCAGTGGTTAGCCTAAGAGTCATGATGTAGAACACCAAAGCAACTACTGTCCTTCATCTGGACACAGTGGCCTGACCCTTCAGCACACATTGAGCACATGCTATGGCTCCTCCCTACCCCCTCCGTGCATGGACCTTGCTTTCCCCAGTGCTACCACCATGACTTCTGGTTTGGACTCCAAACTCTGCCCTCCTCTGTCCATGTATGCACGTGTCTTACATTTTTCCCCCACTTACATTGGTATCCTTTTATCTCCCAATACACTATAAGGTCTTTGCCGTTGAGACCATGCCTTGTATTTTCTTGTATTCTCTACACTATCTGATGTAGCATCAAACATGCAGCAGGTGTTGGGACAAACCCTGTGAGCAGGTGGGTTTGGTTAACTAAAAGACACTTAATTTTCACTCAAAGAACTTTTGGTCTAATAGACCAACAGAAATCCCAACAAGAAATCATCAAATATGATATATGAAAAAGTAATGCTTGGGTAATGATGAGAACATATATTTCTTTTTTAAAGTTTCAAGACCTTAGTACATACTCTTGAAACAGCCCATTCTCATCATATATATGAGAATACAGTAGCACTGACTTTCAATGTTTGCATGAGAAAGGTCCCTTCTTTTTATGTATTTTTAATTAAATTTTTTATTTATTTTCAGCATAACAGTATTCATTGTTTTTTCACCACACCCAGTGCTCCATGCAATCTGTGCCCTCCCTAATACCCACCACCTGGTTCCCCCAATCTCCCACCCCCACCCCTTCAAAACCCTCAGGTTGTTTTTCAGAGTCCATAGTCTCTCATGGTTTACCTCCCCTTCCAATTTCCCTCAACTCCCTTCTCCTCTCCATCTACCCTTGTCCTCTATATTATTTGTTATGCTCCACCAATAAGTGAAACCATATGATACTTGACTCTCTCTGTTTGACTTATTTCACTCAGCATAATCTCTTCCAGTCCTATCCATGTTGCTACAAAAGTTGGGTATTCGTCCTTTCTGATGGAGGCATAATACTCCATAGTGTATATGGACCACATCTTCCTTATCCATTCATCCGTTGAAGGGCATCTTGGTTCTTTCCACAGTTTGGCGACCGTGGCCATTGCTGCTATAAACATTGGGGTACAGATGACCCTTCTTTTCACTACATCTGTATCTTTGGGGTAAATACCCAGCAGTGCAATTGCAGGGTCATAGGGAAGATCTATTTTTAATTTCCTGAGGAATCTCCACACTGTTCTCCAAAGTGGCTGCACCAGTTTGCATTCCCACCAACAGTGTAAGAGGGTTCCCCTTTCTCCACATCCTCTCCAACACACGTTGTTTCCTGTCTTGCTAATTTTGGCCATTCTAACTGGTGTAAGGTGGTATCTCAATGTGGTTTTGATTTGAATCTCCCTGATGGCTAGTGATGATGAACAATTTTTCATGTGTCCGGTAGCCATTTGTATGTCTTCCTTGGAGAAGTGTCTGTTCATATCTTCTGCCCATTTTTTAATATGATTATCTGTTTTGTGTGTGTTGAGTTTGAGGAGTTCTTTATAGATCCTGGATATCAACCTTTTGTCTGTACTGTCATTTGCAAATATCTTCTCCCATTCCGTGGGTTGCCTCTTTGTTTTGTTGACTGTTTCTTTTGCTGTGCAGAAGCTTTTGATCTTGATGAAGTCCCAAAAGTTCATCTTTGCCTTTGTTTCCTTTGCCTTTGGAAACATATCTTGAAAGAAGTTGCTGTGGCTGATATCAAAGAGGTTACTGCCTATGTTCTCCTCGAGGATTCTGATGGATTCCTGTCTCACGTTGAGGTCTTTTATCCATTTCGAGTTTATCTTTGTGTACGGTGTAAGAGAATGATCAAGTTTCATTCTTCCACATATAGCTGTCCAGTTTTCCCAGCACCATTTATTGAAGAGACTGTCTTTTTTCCACTGGATATTTTTTCCTGTTTTGTCAAAGATTATTTGACCATAGAGTTGAGGGTCCATATCTGGGCTCTCTACTCTGTTCCACTGGTCCATGTGTCTGTTTTTATGCCAGTACCATGCTGTCTTGGTGATCACAGCTTTGCAGTAAAGCTTGAAATCAGGTAACGTGATGCCACCAGTTTTATTTTTGTTTTTCAACATTTCCTTAGCAATTCGGGGTCTCTTCTGATTCCATACAAATTTTAGTATTATTTGCTCCAGCTCTTTGAAAAATACTGGTGGAATTTTGATCGGAATGGCATTAAAAGTATAGATTGCTCTGGGAAGTATAGACATTTTAACGATGTTTTTTCTTCCGATCCAAAAGCATGGAATGGTCTTCCATCTTTTTGTGTCTTCTTCAATTTCTTTTAGGAGTGTTCTGTAGTTCCTCGAGTACAGTTCTTTAACCTCTTTGGTTAGGTTTATTCCGAGGTATCTTATGGTTTTTGGTGCTATAGTAAATGGAATCGATTCTCTAATTTGCCTTTCTGTATTTTCATTGTTAGTGTATAAGAAAGCCACTGATTTCTGGACATTGACTTTGTATCCTGCTACATTACTGAATTGCTGTATGAGTTCTAGTAGTTTGGGGGTGGAGTCTTTCAGGTTTTCCATATAAAGAATCATGTCATCTGCGAAGAGAGAGAGTTTGACTTCTTCCTTGCCAATTTGAAGCAGAAGGAAAACTTCCAGACTCTTTTTATGAAGCCAGCATTACCCTGATCCCCAAACCAGGCAAAGACCCTACCAAAAAGGAGAATTTTAACACATGTTTTTTTTTTTTTTTTTTAATTTATTTATTTATTTGACAGAGATCACAAGTAGGCAGAGAGGCAGGCTGAGAGAGAGAGAGGAAGGGAAGCAGGCTCCCTGATGAGCAGGGAGCCCGATGCGGGGCTCGATCCCAGGACCCTGGGATCATGACCTGAGCCGAAGGCAGAGGCTTTACCCACTGAGCCACCCAGGTGCCCCAAAAAGGAGAATTTTAGACCGATATCCCTGATGAATATCGATGCTAAGATTCTCAACAAGATCCTAGCTAATAGGATCCAACAGTACATTAAAAAGATTATCCACCATGACCAGGTGGGATTTATCCCTGGTTCCAAGTGTGGCTCAACATTTGCAAATCAATCAATGTGATAGAACAAATCAATAAGAGAAGAGAGAAGAACCACATGGTTCTCTCAATCAATGCAGAAAAAGCATTTGAAAAGATACAGCATCCGTTCCTGATTAAAACTCTTCAAAGTATAGGGATAGAGGGAACATTCCTCAACTTCATAAAATCTATCTATGATAAACCCACAGCGAATATCATTTTCAGTGGGGAAAAGCTGACAGCCTTCCCTTTGAGATCAGGAACACAACAAGGATGCCCACTGTCACCACTCTTGTTCAACATAGTATTAGAAGTCCTAGCAACAGCAATCAGACAACAAAGAGAAATAAAAGGTCCCTTCTTTTTAAAATCCTTTAAGCCAGAGTGAGGGAAAAAGGTAAATAGGCAGGGGGCATATGCAAGCACACACATGTGAGAAAAACATTGTCTTCCTTTCTATTTGTAAAATCACTTTCTACTGTTCTCCTAGATAAACTCTGACACCTAAGAAAGGAAACAACTGCTACAATTGAATTACTGCCTGTCTAGAGGGAATAGCAGGAGAGTCAGTGCTTTTGGCTATGTGGACTTTAAGAAAGCCAGATCCCGTATTTCATTATACTTGATAACTTAAAAGGGATTTGCTCTCACATACCTGCATAAAAAGGAATTGTCTAAGTTCTCATGCCATGGCAAGGGAGTGACTTATGGTTGGCAGGGACCTATGAGATGCTCCAGCACAATGACCTCCTCTGTGGAAGAAGTTGTAAGGGCCCTTGTAGATTTAAATACATTTTATCATTTCTTACTTAACAAAATTCTTCCACAGTTTATTGCAGAGAAACTACTTAAAATGACCTTCTCATTAATGTCATAAAAGGGACTTCTATCCAAATATAAATATTAACTATATAAAAAAAATAAGAACACTGAAACTTGAGCTCTAGAATCAACACACCTGTGTTCCAATCCCAGGGAGACCCTTACTAGGAGCCTGGACAAGTGACCTGAGGTCTTTATACATTTGTTCACTTTCCCTATTAAATGAGAGATGTTCTATCTTAAATGTTCTACCTTAAATGATACCACACATACAGCCCAAAATATTGCCATACAGTTGGTCAGTGCCCATTTCAGCTTCAATCTTTAGACAGTTATGGTTTATTTTTACATTCTGATTATAAAAAAAAAAATAAGACAGATTCTTAAATCTGGTAGCTTGATAGCACATTCATGTATAATACAGGACAGGAAAAAAAAAGTGAATATATCTATGGAATACAATAGATGTGGGAAAAGTGTTGATAACTTTTATTGAACATGATGACATTTACCCCAAGATTATTCTCAGAATAACACAATTCCAGGCCACATTCATAACATCCAGGTATTTTCAAAGATAGTGTTCCCTGAAGAAATCATTTATGTCAGAAAAGGATAAGTAGAATTGACTGGTCCTTTTCAGCCCTTCTCCAGCCCTCTTCTCTCTTCCATCAAACACACAGCATCCAACTAAACCAACAAAGCAAACAAAGCAAACCACTCATATAATGACTTCAGACTGAATGGTGACATTTTCAGCCAATGAATGTTTAAAGCAAATAAATATGCATATTCTCTAGAATGTGTAAAATCGTTCCAAGCACCAAAGAGGCCTTGCAATGCCGACCGACGTGTATTAGGGAATTGGAATTGAGAGGAAAAGGAGCCTTAGAAATATTTCTGTGAATTGCTCATTGAAGTCACTCTAAAGTTTCTTTCAGCAATGCAAGTAATGGATGAGGAATTTTAAGATTTATTGGGATTACCGAGGTGCCTGGGTTGCTCAGTCACCTAAGTGTCTGCCTCTTGTTTTCAGTTCAGGTCATGATCTCGGGGTCCTGATATCTAGCCCCCCACTGAGCCTAGAGCCTCCTTAAGATTCTCTCTCCCTCTCCCTCTGCCCTCCCTGCTACGTGTGCATGCATGCTGTCTCTAAAAAATAAAGTAATAAAATAAAATAAGATTTATTGGGATTACTGCCCTGCTTTTCTTTCAAATTAGTGTGATACAACATTAAGATTGGGTCATTTGGAGACCTCATTTACTCAAGTTGCAGAATTTAAGGAAAGAAATGAAAACTAAATATATAAATTACTTTATAGTTCTAAACTATATAGTTGTAAGAAAAAGAACTAGCATATTTAAAGTCAAACTATTTGGTATCACTTATATTCAGAGAATGGAAGATAACCTTGAAACACATAATAGAGTTCAATTTTGTCAATGTTGCTGTTAACTTTTTCTATACAGACATCCAGAAAACCTGAATGAAGAATTAATTCTTAATTAATTAATTAGTTCTTAATTAATTAATTTTTAATTAATTAATTCTTAATTAATTCTGAACTTCTAAGCACTTTTAGCAATCGTATCCTTGGCTTTTCTAAGGGGAGACCCAATAAAGCTTATTATCAAGTGAGATCAATGCATGACAAAGAGCCAAATATATATATAAAAGGCAGTGAATAAAAAGAATATGTAGTAAGTGTAGTAAATTTCTAACAGTCTGTCTTCAGGACTCATTATGGTGCATAGATGCCATCTACTCTCTCCAATTTGTTTTTAAAATACTTTGGGAATTCATGAGCACAAAAGCAAAAGCAACAATATTTTAGTCATTAGGCCTTTAACAGATGTGAAAATGGGCTTTGAGTCACACTGAAGAAAGATCAGGATTTCACAAAGATTACAAGAGTTTAGATATACTCAGAGAAGGACAGTTGAACATAGAAAGAATAAACTTATTCCAATGGGAGAAAACCTCGTGCTTTGTTCTGACTAAAAGAGATCCAGGCAGGGAATTGTTAAGGTAGAGTGTTGGCCTTCACTTAAAATTCTACAACTTTTACATGGAACTATCCTTTTCTATCAGATTAAATTAAAAAAATATATATCAGTGATTAATTTAGCCTACTAGCATTGCAAATTCAACCATCTACTTTATTATATTGACAAATGTTAACTAATTGTACATACGTCATAGATTAACTAAAAAAAGTTCTGAGACCACACGAAGACATTTGCCCGGGCAGAAATTTATCAATGAGTGAAAAGCGAAGGTGTGACCATGGCACCCTCCACCTCCTCATGTACAGAGCTCCAATGTCACTCTATCTCTATTCTCCAGGAATAGATTCAACAGGTGACAGAAAGCAAGAATGTAATCAACAGGTGACAGAAGGCAAATATCCCTGCTCCTGGCAGTCTGTCAAATCAGAAATTCATTTATATGTGTGACAAGTCCTCCACCTCAGAACTCTTGGCGGGAAAGATTTGATTGGCACAAATTATTCTACGGCCATGGATGCCTTCTGTGTGGCTTCCCCGGGGACTCCTCCCTTGGACAGAGACAAAGTCTACCAGTTACATTTCTCCCACAAGCTTGGGAAAACAATGGCTGCCTTTCCCCACACAGCACAGAGAGTCCAAATACCTCTGAGACGTACTCCATTTTTCTTCATAGGTAAGAGCACGGTCTTGCTGGCAGCTTAATGGTAGGCTACCTGACTTCCTGATGATTGGAAACATTCACTTTCTAACCTGGCTACTGAAAAACTTTCCTTTTGTACTAGTACATAAGAAACTAACTAAATTCTGCTTTAGTACTGGCTTCCATGTAGTCTTATTAGCTGTATGTAATAAAACAAACCAAACAGCTAATATGTATTCATTACAGGAATCAAGTCAATTGCTGAGTGTCTGAAATTATAAAATAGCTTAAATAATATTTTATAGGTTATATAGCAGAGTATGTATTATTTTATATCATCTACTTTAATCCTCTCAAGGATGAAAATTGATGATTACAAGGATTAAAGTTGATCTGTATCTATTATCATCAAATTGATTGGAGACACTGCCTTTTCGAAAGCTTACTTGGTTTTCCATGTATGAAACATACATTAATTGGGGCCTGTAGTGATCCAAGAGCCACACAAGGCCTTGGGAATATAACAAAGACTAGGAAGACTAGAAAGTGGTGTTCACCCTCAAGTTCTCCTAGATTCTTTAATCCCCTGAGAATCAGGTACTTCCAAATTTTTGAAATTCATAAATGTATGAGCATGTGTTTGCATAAAATTCCTTAATAAGTAGGATTGCATTTGTAAAATGCACACAAAGTTTAGAGTAGTAAAAAGAGAGCAGTATCCTTTATTTTAAGAGACCCATCTAAGATTGGAAATACATATGTACGAACAAGTTACATCCATCGTTAAGTGTGACTCAGTGTACAAATTCAGCTATTTCCAATCAACATGGAATAGGTAGATTAATTAAAGGAAGAACGATTCTGGAGACCCTGGACAGAATTATCAGCTTATTCCCAAACATACTTCCAAATATAAGAAAATTTAGGCAAATATTCGGAGGCATTTTATCCAACTTCCCAGAAAGTAGGTCCCTCCCATCAGTTAATTCATGAATCCACAAAGGACTTGGTGCATTTTGGTTCCACTTACTTTTTTTTTTTCCACTTACTTTTAACAGTGATGACAAGGTTTCAGAGCCTGACAATTTCAAAAGACTTCTCCAGATAGTATTTCAAGTTTGTGAAAACACTGGCTTTAAAAAATTAGGGGCACTTGGGTGGCTCAGTCGGTTAAGCAGCTCCCTTCCGCTCAGATCATGATCCCTGGGTCCTGGGATTGAGTCCCACATTGGGCTCTCAGTTCAGCAGAAAGCCTGCTTCTCCCTCTCCCTCTGCCTACTGCTCTGCCTACTTGTACTGTCTCTCTCTCTCTCTCTGTCAAATAAATAAGTAAAATCTTTAAAAAATAATAAAAAAATAAAAAATTAGATAATGATTCCCAAATGTAAAAACATCTACAGGTCTGAATTTTAATGAGATGTGCTGTTGAGTCAGATTTTTTAAATTGATCTTTAAATATACAAGTGTTCCTTTAATTTAATAATTATGATTTCTATGCACTAAAATCTGATATTTACAGGTTGTTTTTAAAGAAATCATTCTCATACATAACATTTGAGTCTTATGAAACCTGTGGAATGTTAAAAACTAAAACAGGTATAATTATATCTGTTTTATCAAATAAAACCCTAATGTTTCTAAAAATTAAATGATTAATCATCATCAAAAGAATGTTTTATTGTTTTTGCACTAAAAACAACCCTATTTCCCATCAGTTCTTTCTTACTGTGCCATATGTAAAAGTATATTTCAATAATTGTCATAATTTGGACAAAGCCATGCTAAAATGGACTTTGTGTCTTTCATGAGGACAAAATTTATGAAGACTGACAAAGTCTGTAGGATGTTTCAATTTCCTAAAACGCATCAGTCTAACAGAGAAATGATCACATGTGAATTATACATATATCATGAAAGCAAATCGTCTGAGGATAGCTACAGGCAAAATTCCCTAAGCTTCCATTTTTTGTAAAACTACTGCTTTCAAATAAGTACAACTCATTTCTTTTTAAATTGAGCTCATTCGCTGGTGTTCCCTTAACTCTTTCTAGTTGATCTGATTTATCCATCTCGTGAACATCTAGATTATTAAAATATTTCCCTTCCAGTATGAGAAAGTGAAGCAAGTTTGTCTGTTTGTTTTCCTCTGCCATCTTCCATTTTTAGTAGAGAGGGGAGAACAAATGTGGGAAGAGGAAGAGAACCTAGGGGAAAAGTGGAAGAATGAGAAAGGAGAAAGAGACAAAGAAGATTGATCCCCACTGGAGACAGCAGTGCTAGCGTGTCTGGCTCCAAGCTGTGAGCTGTGGAAACCCAGCCATCACCATTCACGTGGTCACTACTGTGATTGGTTGCCCCTGAGATGGTCCAAGGCAATGGCCCTCAATGGTAATAAAATTGTAACTCACATTACACACACACACACACACACACACACACACACACACACACACAATGTGCCTTTCAGGGATATCCACAAGCAATAGCCTAGTGTTCCTATCATCTGGCTGAATTTTATCCATCCCCTACGTTGCCCTGTGTGCTTGATCCAAGTAGAGTGAGGTGGTATATGCGTATACAAAGGAGAATTGCCCCCAAATCCGCTTTTGTGTTTTGCTTTTCTGGACCATTTACGTAGACCAGGTTTCATTTACAATCTGAGTGTGAGGGAGAACTGGCTGTGCTAACATGTCACGGAGGTACATTAATTGACATAAGACAATAAGAAACAATGACATTAAATAGTGCAATCACACCTAAGGGTTCCTGAGACAAAAGGGGGAAATTACTCCATCCATATCTTGAGGAAACGTGTTAAGAATAAAAAAGTACATATTCCCCAGTAAAACAATGACTCTATGCTATAAATTCAAATTTAGTAACTGCTGCTAATGAGGTTGTTTACATTTGTACTGTCACTTTCGTATCAAGACACGTCACGGATAGGAACAGATCTGTTTGTAATGTGCGATACAACCTTAGCAGCAACTCTCCACGGTGCTCTTGGAGGTCCATACATCATGTGCACTGAGCCAAGTAAAGGGGATATTTCAGAGCAGCCATATTTAATCAGCCTTAATGGACATTTTGGTTATAGTTAAATCATAATTATCACCACCAGCTGCTCAAATTGTGTCCATCCAGCATACATTTATGGAATGCCTACTGTGTACTTCAGACAAAACTTGCTTTTAGTAATGCTCTAGAATCTCACATGTTGAGAGGAGTGTTCCTTTTAGGAAATTACTTCATAATGATAGGGAATGACAAACTAGTACCCTTAAAGAGTAAATGGACCTTTAGGAAGTAATTTTGTCATCTAGTCTGGAAGAAATTTCAAATAATGGTGGTCATGGGCACTTACCTGACACCGACTTCACAACTCTACCATATTTTATATACTCATGACAAACATAGGAATCATTTCTTTCTTTCACAGATGGAACAAAGGGAAGTGCCTCATATTCTAGTCATCTCAAAAGTCGTGGCTACCCAAGCCAAATATATAAATATAAATATGTTTTTATATATACATATATAATACATACGTGTGTTTTAGAATTTATGATAAATATTTATGGTTATATATATAAAACACATATAAAAGTTGGTTTATAATTTATAAATTGAGTCAAATTATAAAATTTATATGTAAATTATTTTATTAAAACCTATTTTTCCAATCAACAGTGTTATAACAGTTTCAACTTATAAGGATTACGTATTTAAATCAGAATTAAAGTGACAGTTATAGTCAACTGAAAAAAGTTCCATAGAAGATCATAAAATACCCAATATATATGGTTTTTCAATATATTATCTAGTCTATTAATGTATGTATGAACATACATATAGTATTATGAATATATAGTTCCATGGAGAGAGCTCATATTCAGAAATTATTTAAGAAGTTTTCTGTTTTCAACTTGTTCATTCTTATTTATAGTCATCCTCATCCTCTTCTGTATTGTGTTTTATCAGGCCTCCAACCCTTCATTAGTCAATACTTCTCTAGGGCTTTCAACTGCTTTACTAGACTACTACAAAGCCATCACTAATCAATTACCTGAAGAATGAATTTCTCTTCTTTGCCAAGCTGAGAATTCATTAAAATTCTTGTCTCTTTTTTTCATAAATTTTAAAATCATGCATCGGCTCTTTCAAGCTCATTAAGTTCCCCAGACTATGCTGCATGAACTGTTTCTTCTCCCTCTCCCTTGCCTTCTGCCCTTTTTCTCTCTTGTGTGTACAGCTGCATCTCATGAGTTGATGCTGGAACCTAATAGGAGTTCCTGAATTATACCACAGTAACAACTCCATTTATATAAAGTAGTGGGTTTCTGTTTGGTTTGGTTTGGTTTCGGTTGGGTTGGGTTGGGTTTTTTTGGTTTTTTTATTTGTTTTTTGTTTTCTTAAAGCAGTGTTCTTTCTCCAGTCATTGATACCAAGAAAGACTCCCTTTCCTTTTTATTTTTTCTTCTCCCGTCTGTCCCTGTTAGCAGATAAAGGCAGGGAAAATTCTAGGCAGAGGGGCCTTTGGCATCAGTGTCCCACAGATCTTCTGGCTTTCCATCACACTTATAATAAATTCCAATTCCTTGTCATGTCCCTTAAGGTCCCACAGGCTCTGTGCAGCTTCTCTCTTTGAAGGAAGCTCACACCAAACATCTCCTCCAAATCCAGCCACAGTGACCTACTTTCTATTCCTTGATTGGCCCAATTCTTGGCCCTTCTAATCTTTACATTAACTGTTCCCATCACTTCTTAGATCCAGGGTCACCTCCTCAGAGAGGACTTCCCAGACCATCCAGTGTAAACTTGACTCCCATCCTCCTCAGGCATTATCCTATAACCCCATTCACTGTCTTCTTATCATAATCTGTACTGCTTTTAAACTGATTATTTAGAATGCATATCCATCCCCCAGTTAGAATGCAAATCCCCCAAAGCCATGTGTGTCCTTCAACTGCATCATCCTAGAATCTGGAATAGTATCTATAAAAGTGGCATGGAATAAATAGGAGTTGAGTGAATAAATTGGCTAATAAGATGAATGTTCTCAACTGGACATTCATCATGATTTATGTCTTAACTTAAATCACTTCCTAGGCCCTCCCACTGATAAGTTCTACCTCAGATATGGCAAAAAGAGACTTGAGTGAGAATGTCACCCAGCTTGTGTGCTTTTCTCATCAATCTTCCTCTTCATCTAGCCAAATCTTCATTTTCCCAATCTTCATCTACCCAAAGACTGGATTTTCAAGGACCAATTTAGCCTGTGTCCAGGACCAAGTCTTACCAAACTATGAGATTTTATGACAACCTCTCAAAGTTCATTGGCATATAAATAAATAATATAAATAAATACGAATTTCCTTATTGTCTCCCTTGTTCCTCTGCATATTTCTGCATGCTTTTCTTCACTTAACACCCAGAAAGAGTCTTTTATTCATAAATCTCCAGTCCATGTTTTTCCTCTTTTCAAATAATAAGAATAAATACACACACACACACACACACACACACACACACCCACCCCAGATCTGGATTTAAAGGGAAACTATTCAAAAAGATTGTAGCAATAATAGAAGGGAGATACTGAAACGGGAAGAAATCTCAAACTGTGAAGTCTGCAAACAAATACAGAGCTCAAGCTGAAAGGAGATTGTCTTTTATGCATAGGAGTGAACAAGACTAGAAAGAAACAGGTGTGGTGGAATGGATGAGCCCATGGTTTGATTGGACAGTTGAGCAGCAGAGGTCATTAGGGAGGAGATATTCTAAATCCCAATGTTTAACCTTAGGGGTAAGTCAAGGTCAGCATCCTGGGAAGAAGAGTGACATTTAACTAAAATTTGGTCAAGTTAAATTAACAGACATTTTGTTTTAATTGGTCAGTGGGGATAAACAGTTCAGCTGATCATTTGAGACAAAGAATGGGAATGGAGAGGAGGGTCAATGTCTGGCTTTGCCCTGAGTAAACAAGGACATCATCCCCAGGTCTTATCTACGTCATAGGGAAAGGGTAGTTCTTCGCAGTAAGCTGTAAAAGTGGATGGATTTTTTTTTTTTTCTGTATTTATTTATTTATTTAAAATTTTTTTTTTAATTTTCAGCATAACGGTATTCATTGTTTTTTCACCACACCCAGTGCTCCATGCAATCTGTGCTCTCCCTAATACCCACCACCTGGTTCCCCCAACCTCCCACCCCCCGCCCCTTCAAAACCCCCAGGTTGTTTTTCAGAGTCTGTAGGGTGGATTTTTTTTTAACCATCACTGATTCCCAGGAACACAGGGCTCAGATAAAGTTTAATATGGTTACTCCCTGTGGGTTTCTAATTCAAAGTAAAACTTAGTATTTTCTGTGATCTACAAGGCCCTATATAATCTGACTTCCACCAGTTCTGAGTTATGTCCAACCCATCTCGCCTATGCCCATTGGCCCCCTAAGTAAGTTTCCATGCTAGGCATGCTCCTGCTCTAAGCCTTCTGGACTTGCTCAACCTCTAGCTGAATATCTTGGAGAATAATGACACATCTTTCTCTCTCATTGCCTTCATGAGTCTACTGAAATGTCATCTTTTTACAAAGCCTATCTTGACCACCTTACATAACAAGATAACTCTTCTCATAATAAATCATCCTTCAAACTCCTGATCCTCTTATCACAATTGTATAGGCTTTGGCTGTTTTTGTGTTGGTCTCTCTTCACTGAAATATAAGCTCAAGAGGGTAGGCACTCTGCTTCTTTTATTCACTGCTGTATCATTATTATCTACAATTATTTGTTAATGACTGAATGACCAAAAAAAGGATTAAATGAATGAATGAACAAACAAGTGGATAAAAATAATTATATTGTCTCAGACTGGGAAATTTTGTTGGAAAAATCATTAGTGTTTAAGAAATGATTTCTCTTAGGAGCCTAGGGAAAAGGAGAACCAAAATGATGGACCCTAAAATGAAGAGGGTCATAACACTCTGCATTCAATTCCCAGAATTAGAAATCACTAAAGTAATGTATAATTTATTACAATTTAAATGAAACCAACAGTAAAATTGATACAAGTTCCTGGTGCTCTACGCATCAGTCTATAATATCACATTGGCATGGACCCAGTCTACAGAGAGATATATGACACCTATTGGCTAAAGATGGAAATGTTAAGGGAATCTCTAAATATATTGAAAACCAGAAAGGGAGAATAGTAATTAATTATGTTTTTAGAATAAATATATGATTTGTGTTCCAAATATAAACAGACTGGATTGATCAAATGTCATACTGACATTTCTAATAATGATTGAACTGTGCAAAGTCCATTAGTGAGCTATACCTGCCAATAGAAGTCACAGAGGATCAATTAAACAAAAAAGAAATTATCTTCCCCCCAGACAGTCTATGTATCTTCCTGTTTGCAGTGGTGCCTGGATCCTTTGAAAATTAAATAGATATTTGCACAAGATTAATAACTCCTCCCCTTCTTCCTCATACCCCCAAATCATTCTGTCGCTTAATACCCTAGAGTTATCTAATATCTTTGAAAAAGAGAGGCTTTTAATGAAAACAGCAAATCAAAAATGGCTTAATATGTCAGAAAAGATCACAGCATTCTAACACAAAGACCTCTGTATTAAAAAACACACCTGCAATGTTTCCAAGATTAATGAGAAATATTTTGGCAAAACTCATTTCAGCAGGGAATTTGTCTAGTTACACTTATAGATCATCTTAAAATCGCCTGCTTGAGCATAGACAATGATACCATAAATATGTATTTGAAAAGAAATTTAAATTTTAGGGAGGCAATATCCATTCATTAAAGAGGAGGAAACAAATGCATTACAATGAATCTCAGGTGAATGAAAAGAGCTGAATAGAGAGCTATGAAAGGGTCTCTTATACTTGTGAGTTTGAGGATATTATTATTCGAAGGTAGGGTATACTTCAGTTGATTTCTTCAGAGGTACTCTTATCTGAGGGTTTAATGGGAGTCGGTTCAATTCCCATACACTAATTCTCTTACAACTGAGGAACCTCAAGTTAAAATTGCTGGATCAAATGTGGGATTTTGCTGTAGCATGGGAAGGCTGAGCTGGCAAGTCCATTACGCAAGCTCCTAGATTTTATCAGCCATGGACAGTCATTGCTGTTCTGCTCAGGTCCTTCTGGTCTTACAGGAAACTAAATTAATTATAGAGATGCTCCAGAAACTTTTCAGGACAGATTCCTTTTAATAAGCACAACAATAAAAGAATGCAGACACTGAGAAGGACATTGTTACAATGCCATTTATATGAAGTTCAAGAACAGGCAAAACTTAACTATGGTGACGTAATTCAGAGCAGAGGTAAAATAAGTTTGAAGATGACCGCAGCGCGTGCATGCGCATGCGCGCACACACACCCACACAATGTCCACATCTTAACCTCCAGAACCTGTGAATGTGACGTTCTTTGTAAAAAGAGTCTTTACATATGTAATTAAAGCTTTTGAGATGAGATTCATCCTGGATTATCCAACTGGGCTCTACATCCAATGACAAGGGTCAAAGACACACAGAGGAAAGACAGAGGAGAAGACGGTCATGGGAGAGGGAGGTAGAGAATGGACTGATGCAGCCACAAACCAAGAAATGCCAGCAGCCACCGGAAACTGGAAGAGGCAGGGAAAGATCCTCCCCTAGAGCATTCGGAAGGAGTACACTCCTGTTGATGTCTTAATTTTGGCCTTCTGACCTCTAAAACCATAAAGGAATACATTTCTGTTACTTGAAACCCCCAAGCTTGAGGTCATTTGTTACAGAAGCCACAGGAAACAAAAGCAGGGGCTCACTTCTGGGATGGGGAGGTATAAACTGGAAAGGTGTGCAAACAGGCAGACACTAAGGAGTGTAGAAATATTCTAGTCTTGACTGGGAGGTGCCTGCATGAGATACAGAGAGCCAATAATTAAGGATAGTACTTCACCTACTTTGCTAGATGTAGGACACCCCTTGACACTCAAGTTAAACAACATAAAAGGAGGTAATTTTTAAAAAGTGAAAATAAATGCTCTAAGTTTATTCTTTGCTTTTTAATAGATTAAAATACTCATAGTAGTGAGTCATTAACAACATTTCAAACACTTAAGATACTATCAAAAATAATACATTGGGAATGTGAGTATTAAACAATGGACAGTCTATATTTAATCTTTAGGTAAGTCCATGAATCTTACATTAAAATCAGATAAAAACAACTACAGATATTAAAATGAGGGCACATTTAAATATAAAATGAAAAAACAAGAGATTTTCTATGTCTAGCATGTTTCTTTAAATAGAAGTATCTCAGGGCCTCTGGGTTTCTCAGGGGGTGAAGCAACTGACTCTTGGTTTCAGCTCAGGTCATGATTTCAGGGTCATGAGAGAGCCCTACGTCAGGCTATATGCTGAATATGGAACCTGCTTGAGATTCTCTCTCCTTCTCCCGTTGTTCTTCCCTTCTCTCTCAAAAAAAAAAAAAAAAATGCTCATAGCCCATGAATTTCTGAATAAAAAATTCTGCTATTTAATTATTTAATAGGAGTTAAAAATATCCTAAGTAAAAGATTGAATACTACTAAAAAACACACTGCCCATGTATATGGGGAGGAAGACTAGACATTCTCATTCATTATTGATAGAAATAAAAATTAGTACAGGGCAATTTGTCAATATCTGTCAGAATATAAAAATGCATTACTCCTTGACCTAGGAATTGCATTTCTAGGATATATACCTCACATATACTCACATATGCAAAAAGAAGTTTGTATAGGTTATTGATTTCAATATTGTTGTAACAGCCAAAGTTTAGAAAACCTAAATATCCATCTGCATGAAATTGTTTGAATATATAACATTCCATCATGCAATTAAATGATTGAAGAAGCTCCTTTTATACTGCCATAGCATGATTTACTGTTAAGCTAAAAAAGGTAGAATGCAGAACAATCCCTGTAATATACTACTTTTTTTAATAGATTTGATGTATTTACTTGACAGAAAGATAGTGAGAGAGAGAGCACAAGCAGGGGGAGTAGCATGCAGAGGAAGAGGATGAAGCAGGCTCCTCACTGAGTAGGGACCCCGATGAAGGGCTCCATCCCAGGACCCTAGGATCATGACCTGAGCCAAAGGCAGATGCATAACCAGCTGAGCCACCCACACACCCCAATAGACTACTTTTTAAAAAGGATGATCAGAGGCCCAGTTGTTTGCTTGTAGGGCTTGATTGGTAGAGTAATGTACAGAAGAAACATTTTGCAAAATACTCTGGTATCTTCTGAATTTGAACATTACGTATTGAAAGTAAATAAAGTTAAAAATATGAGCCATATAGCCTATAAGTAACCTTTAAGTAACAAATTAGTGAAGTGAATAGAAAATTCTTCATTGGACCCAAGTATACACAGGGATCCAGTATAAGATAAATGTGTCACCATATGTAAAAAACAGCCTAGTCAATAAAAGTGGTTGGAAAATATAAACCAAGACCCCTATTTTACTAATCTCATCAAGTCCATTACACATGGATTAGAAAAAATTAATGATAAAAAATAAAGCCATAAAAGTACTATAATAAAATAGGTATCAAGAAGACTAAGAATATATGATAGCCAAAAATCAGAGGAAAAATGATAGGTAGTTGATATACACATCTGTAGCAAAAATAAAATTTAAAAGCAAACAACAAAAACTGCAAAATACGTAAGAAAAAATATTAATGTTTATTCAACAAACATTTATCAAGCAGCTACTAAGTGCTAGAAAATGGGAAATTGAGGTCAATGAAACTGAAACAGCTTTTGCCCTCATGGAGATCTTATAAATAATATGAATGCAAATTACACTGAAAGAATTCTTTGCAAAGGACACAAATTTGTAGAAGGTCAATAATATATTTAAAATATTCATCTTCACTCAAATCAAAGAAAAACTATAAAAGCTATATAAAATCAGATTATTAGAAATTGATAAATTCATCATTAAGAATGGAGGATATGGATACCTTCATACATTGTGTGGGAGGCTATATAAAAATATGTAGCCTTTTTATAGGCAAATCTGACAATGCAAAAAGTAAAACATGTGTGGCTTTTACTGGAGCACTTTCACATCTAGAATCTTACATTAAGGAGAAAAACAATAAAGTGCATAAGAATTTATATGAGTGAGGATGTTCACTCCAGCATTGTTTATAAGAGTGAAAAAAAATTAATCCTCAATGTGTACCACTAAACAGCTGATAAAATGCAGTAGGAGGAAATGCAAGGGAATTTTCTGGAGCCACCATAAGGGAAACAAGTTAGTTACAGTCATTAACTAAGAAAGCAACCCATGCCATCATGAGAAAAAAAAAAATAGTTTTTCAAATCTATGACTTTACCTGTAGGGAAATCTTTGCCTATTTTTGAGAAATAACCAAGTCAAGTCTTCAATACAAATGGGTTACCCAGGCTGCTGCTGTCTCTCAGCCTAGGACAGGCATGCAATGATCCAGTTAGAGTAACTTGTCTATGGTCAAGGACATCACAGAGGGTGACGCTCCATCTCAGATGGCTGACCACCTTCTGACCTTTGGAGACCACCTCCTGACCTTTGGAGAAGCCAGAATCCTGTATAGCAAGGCCAGAGTTTTTATCAACATCGGAATTACTAATGTTGATGGAGAGTAATTGACATATTCAGTCAAATTCAATATAAACTCTGTCCATGACTCAGCAATTCTGTTCCTGATATACACCCCAAAGAAGTTTTTCCACAAACCCGTAAAGGAGCATCTAAGACAGTATTTGCTGCAGCACTGTATAAGGATCAACAAGTTGACAGTAACCAAATACCCATTCCTATGGAATGGGTAGATGACGTCACATTGCCCGAAAGGCAGCTAGAAACAATAGATTAACTGCACACATATAAAAGCAAAGATAGTGCTGAACAAAAAAAGAAACAGAAGGATATCTGCAAAACAAAACACTATCCTTCATGCAAGTTAAAAGTACAAGCAAACAGAACTGCTATAGACATTTTCCAGATATTAACAAGATGTGCATCAATCCTATCGCATGGTCGCCAGCCTGGGGTAGGAAGACAGTCATGGGAATGGGGAATAGAAATACAATGGCACACACATATATAACTTATAAAGAGGGATATTGTATGAACTAAGGATAATAATATGCCACGGAAGAGGTATATAATTAACCTCTCTATCTGAACAGAGAAGGAAGGAAGGGAAGGAAGGAAGGAAGGGAGAGAGAGAGGGAAGGAGAGAGGGAGAGAGAAAGGAAGGGAGGGAAGGAGGGAGGGAGGGAGGAAGGAAGGAAAGAAGGAAGAAAGGGAGAGGGAGGGAGGTAGAGGGAGGGAGGGAGAGAAAGAAAGAGAGAAAGAAAGAAAAAGGAAGGAAGGAAGGAAGGAAGGAATACACAGAGGGAGGGAGGAAAAGAGAAAGGAAGGGAAAAGGGACATGTTACAAAGCAGCACATATAGTATAAATCTATTCATATGCAATGACATGTATATACTGTATACATGTATGTGTTTATAGATGTGTGTGCACATGTGTACATATAAAGAAAGATCTGAAAGAATGCTTACCAAAAATGTTCATCAGTGTCACCCCTGGAGTGAGATCTTATGTTTTTCTTTTTTTAAATATTTCTTTTGTATTGCTTGGCTATTCCATGAGTGTGTGTTATATCTATAATCTGAAGTGATAGGTAGCATAATTTCAGGTATGGGAAGAAATAATGCATGCAGATGCAGCATATCCCCTCTCCTGGTTTTACTTTCATATAAACGTGGTCTCTAATCATTTCCCTCACTCTCCAGTGTGTCAAACATGAGGCAGATGTGAGAGAAGCAATAGTGATTTCATTTACAAAATATTGAAATGCACTATTAAGATGGATAGAAAATCTATAAGATGCTTCTTCTATAATTAAAAACAATATCTAACCATCAGAAGCAAGTTTCCAAGCTTGAAACCAAGCAACAGAAGGAGCCTGAGCCCACAAGGGACATGCACAGAAATTCCCCTGAGCCATTCATTCTCCTGCCTGCTTTGATTGAGTTGCTTCTGTTTCTACTGTTGCAGTCAGGGTACTCTAGAAAAACGGCTTATATTTCAGACATGTGTACACTAGCAAAGTGAAATGAAGACTTTGGTAACCTTTGGAGCATTTGGCTGTGTGAACAATTAAGGCAATAGTGCCCACTTTCTTTTCAGAATGCTTGTTTTCCTAACTTGTCTAATGCCTTGAATTTTTCTATTTCACTATGTTTGTGAGTATGCCAATAACGTTATTACAAAATAATGGCTAAGCAAGCATGTATAATATGGGTAAATTTAGCTTAAGCCCAAAATATGTAAATCTTAAATAAATGTCCCTCATGATTGCATGCACATGGTTGGAGAGAGTAGTTTTGCCAAATATGGTATTCCCTACAAGTAAGTTTCAAAGATTCCAACTCCATTTACTAATTTCAGAGTAAACAGATACCAGCTAGCACCTAACAAACTGTCTACATATTCTATCTCATTGATCCCTCTTAATTAAAGGTAATATCTACTTATGAGATGGGTATAATTAGCCCAGTTTTACAGATGAGTAAATTTGAGGTCATTGAAGTTAGGTAGTTTAAGCAAGACCATAAAGGAAACAGATACCAGAGCTGATACACAATTCAGCTATTTCACAGTATAGAAAATCCAGGCATGAGCTTTTCTTTTTCTTCGCACTTACATTGTGCAGGTCATAGCCATATAAGCTACAAATCCTCACAAATTAGAGTGCCTACATCCATAAGCTAGATCCCTCCAGCAAAAGTTATTCTACTTTTTATGAGGTCACATCTCTAAAAAGATTATCATAGCAAGTTAGAATTTTAAGAGCAGGCACGTAGCCCCTAAGTTGTTTGAGAGAAAAGATTTTGAGTAGAAAATATTCACTTGGGCTTGCGTTATATATTTCTGAATGTCAAGCCTTCCCTTGTGTAGTTTCTTGCATGCTTCTTGAAACAGCCTCAAGTTCACTTTTTATGGGTAGTAAAAGGAAACACTTTAGTTGGGATCATATACATACACATGCATACATAGCATGAAAGAGCAAAATATAGAACGATTGTCTAATCATAATAGAAATAAATAATATCACTGATAATCATAAGCCCTTAACACATAGAAAGCCCTGACACTCCCCTTTCTTATCTCCCCAATAATACTTAATCATAACAAAGGAGAAAACAGTTTTTCTATCACATGCATTTCATGTGACATCTTTTTCTGAGCATAAATAAAGTATAAAAATGGCTATTGCTATGGGGATTGGAAACAAATATATCACCTTTATAAAGATAATTTTCAATGAATTAAGAAAATAGAACATTTCCGCTTCTTTTTAGGAACTTATCCTAAACTCAGCTTGCCCTGTGCTCAATCAGTTGTCCTGTGATATTACCAGGTGCTCAGGCCAAACAAATTTATTTTCTCAGGGATATTATGTCATAATTCAATATGGAATATTCCAAGGAAGATCTTAAAATATTTTCCCAAATAATTTTGAATAATTCTAATTCCCTTTCCTCTGAAAAACCCTCTTTCTTAATAAGAAATAAAGGTGTTATAGGAGCAAATCACAAAGCACAGGGTTAATAATTCCTCAGAAATGGTCAATCCATCAAGTATTTCACTAAAGTTGAGGGTCTAAGTCAAGATTTCTACCTGGGAAGCCATCTCTGTTTCAAAACAATGCATTCACCTACCAGCAATGAACCTGAAAACCTGGAGTTCAATTTTCATCATGTTTTAGTTGAGAAACAAAACAAGCCAGAACACCAGTCAACAGATTGCATTGTTGATAGGACATGTATAGGGTAAAACCCTACTAAAACATCTTTGATTATTGGACGGATTTGTTCTATCCTAGGTCAAGTAATTTCCTTTGAAGCTTAAATACACAGAGAAAAGTCCTGATAAGAGTCAGCATATGAAGCAGACATTAGTCTTGTCCATCAAATATCTTTCACGAAGGGATCTCAGTATACACACAAAACAATAAACTGCTTATATGAAGCAATGAAGCATTGTTGCAAATATTTCTTGGAAATCACTTTTGACGTTTTAATTTTGTAAAAATCGTCAAAATGAGAAAATTAAGAATTGACCTAACCCTGTGTCTCAATCTAGCATGGTAATAGCGCCACCTTGGTTTTCTGTCATCTTACTGGGGCTAACAGCATATATATTTTGGAGTGGAAGAGTGGAACACTACCGTAGACCACTAAGAACACAAAATTATGTGCTTGAAGATCTGCACTTTTCCTTAGTTGGGACAAAGAATTGAAATTGGGAAGTCAGGAGGTAGGAGAATTTATGTACTATGTTCCATGTTAAGTATTTTACTCATAACCTCATTTAATCTTCATAATGGCCCCATGATTTAGATGTTTATTCTTCTTTTACACACAAGGACCATGAAATTCACATAGCTTGTATTCCACTGACCCAGTTTCTCTGCTCCACATCATGCAGAGGCTTTACCCTCTACCTAGCTTTCCAAGTCCAAAGAGAAGTCACCCTTGACTTCTCCATCACCTACCACCAATTAGTCTTAAAGTTCTATGGAATCATTCTTGAGTCTGTTTACTTCTTTTTATCCACTCTGCCACCAGCATAAATGCAATAGCCTCTAGTATGACTCTGAAACCTGAATTAACTTCCCAAATTGAGGACCAGAGTGTGTCATTCCCTACTTAAAGTCCTTCAGTAGGCTACCATGGGCTGTAGGGTAAGGTACAAACTCCTTAATATGGTTTACAACATCACTCAAGATGTTCCCTGTTTGCCACTTCAACTATATGTAACTCTAAACATACCTCACGTTGCTTTCTGTGTTCCAAGCATAATGTAGACTTTTTTTCAATTTCTCAAGTGCTCTTTCTTGACCTAGGCCTTGTCACAAGCTACTTTTTTTAATGCCCAAAGCCCTCCCCAGTGACCTGCTTTCTCTTTGTCCACGTGTCCTTCTAGTCCTGGGTGAAATACTTCATCCTTGGGATGACTTCCTGGCATTTATATAACACTGTTTCTGAAAAGGTGGTCCCTTAAACTAACAGCCTCAGCAACACCCAGGAACTTGTTAAGGACAAATTCTAGGCCCTACCCAAGACCTACTAAATCAGAATCTCTGGAGCTGGAGCTCAACGATGTGTGGTTTAATGTTCCAGGTTGGAGTGCCTGGGTGGCTCAGTCATTAAGCCTCTGCCTTCAGCTTGGGTCATGATCCCAGGGTCCTGGGATTGAGCCCCACATTTGGCTCCCTGCTCAGCAGGAGGCTGCTTCTCCCTCTCCAACTCCCCCAGCTTGTGTTCCTTCTCTCTCTGTGTCTCTTTCTGCTGCATAAATAAATAAAATTTTAAAACAACAACAACAACAAATGTTCCAGATGATTCTGATGCTGGGAAGTTTGAGACCACTGCCCTGTAGGTGAACCCTGACTCATGAGAATTACCTGGAGAGCTTGTAAAAGTACTAATGCTTCAAGCTGTCCTCCAAAGTTTTTGACATTCCTGGTCTAGAATGGGGCTTGGGAAATGGACTATTTTTTGGGGGGGGGGGGGCTTTTGTTTTTAAGGTTCTCAATACAATTCTAATGTATAGTCAGGGATGAGGTCTTCTTCCTTAGGCTAATTTGGGTTTGATCTTATTATTCCTTGTCTTGATACTTGACCCCCTTATTTTCTTCTTTTATTGTCTGGCATCCTTATTAAGAAGGTAGGAATTGAATCTGATCAGTTCAAGAAAAATCCCAGAATAAAAACTCAGATTCTGTATTAGTCATTCAACTAAAATGTCTTGAAAAATTGAATGTTAAATGGATGTTCACCTAAGATCCCTGGCCAATGATTAATGGTTAAATTGCCCTCAACCACCCCCATAAAGAAAAAGTCTATGTCATTGAAAAAGCTGAATTTGCTTATTTAGATCATCTATGACAACGTCTTTTAAACTTCAGTTTCATCTATTATTATCAACAGGAATTTAAAAGATTAAAAATAGACTGTCACTATTTAGAAAATATCATCCACCTGTTCCACACTAGGGAATAAAAGTGGTTTCTATCTCCAGGGTTTGGGTTTGTTTTGTTTTTTTTTTCACTTGTCTTAAGAGGGGTGATACAGAGTTGTGCAGGTTTAAATTTTGACCCCATAAATAAAGTTTGAAAAATATCCTTTCCTTTGGATATTATTCTCTAGTAATCTCTTTATGTCTTACTTTATAGCAAATCAAATTATATGCCAAGCACATCAGTGTGTTATTAATACAAATTATGTTAATACCCATCTTATGCAGTCAAAATATTTGACCACACTATGCTGAAGTTTAAGGTGCAGTTTCTTATAAAGGTAAAGAGAAACATTAAATCATATACAAAATAAGTGTAAAACTATTCTAAGTAGGCTTAGTTTCTTTAAATTTAAAAAAGGATGTGTGTTCTTCCAGGGAGAGAAGTAGAGTTGGGATGTTAAGAACAGGCTTAAAGGAAAAGTTATAAAATGCAAATTTCCTATTGAAGAAAAGGAAAGGTAAAAATGACTTTAGAGTAGAGAGCAACTGATCACCATGGTAACAGGAGTAAACTTGGGACATATTTGGGAGTAAAATAACACACAGCTGGACAGAGCTCACTGCAGAGCAGAGAGGCGGGAGACCTCATCTGTTTTGTTTGTTTTGTTTTTTTCCCTTTCAATGTGTGTTCTGATTTGAAAGGAAGAAAGTTCAAAGGATAAGGGCTCAGGGCTGATAGAGAAATACCACCCAAAGGTGAGTTTTTATGCTGGGATTCTTTTGAACCAATCAAATTCAGTTCCTACCCTCCTAACAAGGATGATAGATAATAAAAAAAAAGAAAATAAGAGGGTCAAGTATCAAGACAGGGAACAATTGGATTGGACCCAAATTAGCCTAAAGAAGGAGATCTCATCCCTGATTGGTGAGAGTTTCCCTGGACTTTGCCAGGAGTAAGAATGCAGTCGCCTGTAAGCATACTGGCTGCTGTTCTTGTCACCTCAGCTTACTGACTGATTTGCTTAATGGCTGGAAAGAGAAGACAGGGAGATGTGCCTCTCAGATGGGCTGCAGTAAGTCTTTGGTCCTGCAGTACCAGGATTCCAAACTCCTCAGTTCCTCAATAGTTTAAGGGTGTCTATTATCAAAGCAGCTACAGATTTCAGTGGACTGTTCCTCAGAAAGGCAAAGAATGAGCTAACCCCATAGCAGTATGTCAGGGACAGAACCTGCTATATAATTCACAGGACCAGTGAAAATGTGGACCCACTACCCCAAAATTATTAAGATATTTAAGATCGTAATAGAAGAACATGAAATGAAGCCTGAGTTCCTTCTCAGGGTAGGATCCCATGAATGCGCTGGTCTCTAGTCCATCAAGGCAGCCCTGATCAAGAGTTCCAGCTTTGAAAAATTGGGAGGTCAAGAAATAGTACATGATTCTCCACACCCAATACTGACACCCAAACAATGTATGGCTTCCATACTTTCTGTTCCAATTGTGATATCCTGTAACTATATCTAGATTTTATAATAAGTCTACATCTAGAATTTATAAGTTCTATGTTACTTACAGAGTTTGTGTTGTTAAGATGTCGAATAATATGTTAAAATTGTATTAATATATTTAGAAGAAGAGAAGCAGGCCACCTGTTTTGTAAGCCAAGAGGACAAAAATACTTTTCATTGATAAACCAAGAAACCAGCGGGTATAAGTATATTATAATTCCCTGCAGAAGACAAACAGAGTTGGAGGGGAAAGCAGGAAAGAAAAATGGATATCCTGCTGGCAGAGCTTATATTCAGAAATATGTAAATCTACTAAGTAGCAGAGAATGTGGCATTCTTACTTTTATATGTCTAATCTAGCATAGAGACATACAGTCTGGCTATATATAACCTCACAATAAAAGTTGGATTGAATGAATGAATAATTTTTCAGATGGAAAAGAAGATGGACAAGACTTGAGGAAACATACTGCTTTACTTCTATTACAAGCAGAAGGAAGGCAGTCCAGGGGCATTAGTATGTGATAGAATTCCCTCTCAGGGGCATGCATACCCCCTGATTATGTTGCAAATGTGCTGAGATAATCACCCCCTCTGCCCTTACCCTTTTGTCCCTGTGTGTGCTGTACACACTTTTTTTTAATCACTTTCTAGATGGGTGGTGGTGTTTAGAGGTTGGAAAGCAACGGTTATAACTTATAGAGATATACAGGAACCCCAGTGGCATTATCTAGTTACTGACTGTGTTTGAAGAAGTAGTGTGTGCTCTTTGGAGAGTGTGATAAAGACAGTGAAAGGAAACCCTTCATGACTCTACCTTGGCAAAAGGGCAGGTAGCTAAAAGTCGAAAAGGACTGCCAGCGCAGGGGTGCCCGGGTGGCTCAGGGGGTTAAAGCCTCTGCCTTCGGCTCAGGTCATGATCTCAGGGTCCTGGGATCGAGCCCCGCATCGGGCTCTCTGCTCAGTGGGGAGCCTGCTTCCTCCCCTCTCTCTCTCTGCCTGCCTTTCTGCCTATGTGGTCTCTGTCTGTCAAATAAATAAATAAAACCTTAAAAAAAAAAGAATTGCCAATGCAGTTCCAGAAGACACGGAGGAAAACCTGGGAATACCTAATGCTAATTACCTAATGTAGGTGAAGAAAGGCCAGCCCTGTCACATGAATATCTTGCAGTGCTCATTTTGAAATAGTTCCAGGATACACTGGCATGGGTTAAAATGAGTTGAAACCTAGAAGAAACAGGGCCTCTGTGTCCTGGACATTTATCTTTTGCCAGTTCCCTTGCATGCAAAATATTCGAAAGTGGAACAGATACTGATGCAGAGTACACAGTAGCCCTGTTCCTTCCTGTCTAAATATAACTAATGCAAAAAGGTGTTTTTGTAAAAGTTTATAAAGAATTCGTTGCCCAAACTTCCTAATGAGAAATTTAACTAAAAGTTCACATCCTTCTATATTTATGTGTACTTTTCTTTCTCTACTGTCATCAGCCTCCCCTTCTTCAACATCATTGCCCTTCTCATTGTTAATAATATTTGTTAGTTGCTCTTGTACTCCTAAATGAAGAAATAGAGGTTTCAACAGAAGAACAAGGAATATAATCATTGACCTCTAAGAAATTTAAATCTAGGACACAACTTTTGACAAAGAAGAATATATGAAGTACAGAGTGGCAAAATCCACGTAAACTGACAAATAATCTCAGAACATAATATTTATACATATGTAATTAACAGTGGCGATAGAACTCTACAGTGGTGAGGCAAATGACCCACCTGATGGGTGAGCTTCTTAATTTGTTTATAGCTCTTCACCCACGTTTAGTACTTTAATCTTTGAAGGATCTCTTCCTTGGGCTTCAAAGATGAAAACTTACAGCCTAGTTTTACCCAGTGCCCTTTTTTAATGGGAAAAATTTTGTGCCTGCAATCAGTTTTTACTCAAAAAAAGGGGGGGAATGACAAATAGTTCATTGTGTTCCTCTCCAAAAAGATATGAAACATAAAGTTTTGCCCTTGGTTACATGACAGACCACATCTTTGTAGCTTGAAACATTTCTCCATTGATTTTTGACTCTGTTAAAACAATGTGTAAGAAGTTACGTACAACAGCTTATTAGAAATTTATTAATAAGCTCCAAAATGGTGCCAGGAAAGGTTCCTTTCCAAGAGTGTTAATGCTATTCTGGACTAATAGTATACTGCTCAAAACTAGTTTTAACTAAAGTCTTTCTTTTTTCATAATTTAAATGCAAAAGGGCAGCAAATACTTTTAAAATATGACTTAAGACATTTTTCAGTAATGAACAAAATTGTATTAGATTGATTTCTTACCTTATGGACCAATACATACATTTTAATAAAAAACATCCAGAGTATTTAAATGTTCCTATTTAGAAAGATTCATTGGAGTGAAAGAAATATGCCTATAAAAAGAAACAGGTCTTACAAAATGAATTAATTTTTCTTTAAGCCACAAGGTGCACTGACCTTTTGAGAATAAGTGAATTTCAATTAACAAACTATCAGGCTGATATTATGATTCCATGGGTGTTATTCGAAATAATTAACCACTGGGAGCTATGGCATAAACTAGTGAGAATGGATCTGTGTCCCAGAGCTAAAGCAGGAGGCTCCATACTAACCAAGTGTTAATCTTCAACTTGCTAGAATTCAAGAAATATCAGTGGTCCCAGAGTTTCCCAGGAATGCTAGAGTAGCATTGGAGGGGTGGGAGGGAGCTCCCAGGGGCTCAAGGCAACAACTATTCACCAACTAGTATAGAAGTATTTTGATGTTTTAACTACTGTAAAGCCAAAAGCTGCTTACTGATTGATGTCACATGATGTGATTCTCATCAAGGCGATGTTGTTTACTCCTCAGTGAAGTCCTACCTATTCTGGCTTGGGTTTGTATAGCCCAGCAGATCAACATTCTCACAGCAGTGTGACTCCAGGTGTATGCACACCTTTCCCAGTGATTCAGGTACCAACCATGACTAGAATTCATTTGTTATAGAAGGAAAAATCAAAGCCCAGTAATGATGCTTCACTGAACAGTATGCCCTCTGCTTTAACCAAGATCTCAGCTGGTCCTAAATTCAAGAGTATGGGGACAACACCCCTGGCTAATCTTGCAACAAAAGTCAACCACCAACAAATGAAATAATAGTAAATATAATCAGTCCCTTAATAGACTCATTTTCCTCCCCAAAATCTTATATTTCATATCTTCCATTCTATGAGATATGAGGGTCCTTGTATTTATGTATAATAAGAATAGGTCTCTACTTTACCAGATATTTGTATGAAATTCTCTGGGAGAAAACTTAATGAGTGACTGTTTTGAGAGAATGAAATAGTATGAGTTTTGGGTTTTTTAAAACCCTACAGGAGCTATGCTAATTCAAGTAAAAGAAAATGTTGGCATTGTTTTTAATTTAAACACTTTGCTGAAATAAATCTCAAATGATTAAAAACAGCATGATCATATGCTTATTTTTATAGTTACACATGAAAACATGTTAATAAAATATCAGAACAAATTATAATATGAAACCATTTTAATTAAATTTTTCTAATGCATCCATATTCATTAAATCATTTTTACCCTTTGCTGTCAGTAATTCCCTCCCGGCCCATCCCACTTACTAATTTAGAAGGCTTATTTAAAAGAAAATAACCGTTTTCTGTTTTATGCTGGAATACAGTGATATTAGTTGCTCAGTTTTTCATCAACCACTATGAGGACTTGGGCCTATAAGTATTTTGCCTTCACAAATTTCTCATGAGAGCATTTTGAAACAGTTGTGCCAAAAGCAGTGTCTGCATGAGCCATGAAAAAATACTAAAATAAGACATTTTTGTTAGTTGTCCATCAATGAAGCAAGTTGGGACAAGAGGGTAATAAAGGTACTAAAAGTACTAATCTGCTTGCACAATAGCTATGAACAAATTAGATTTGAGTCAAGTTGTTTAAAGAAATACTATTGTGGGCTATGAGAGTGTGTGTCTGAGTGATAGGTATGTCTCCCTGCGGGCCAACTGTCCCTGTGGTCAGTTGCATAACCTAGACTCAGTATGATTACATGTGCATGTTTCATGTAAGTTGTAAATACATGTTGGTAATCATTTGTCCCGATCCCACAAGTACTGGAAGGGTTATTAGTAGAGGCATCAGCACCCTGGAGCTCTTTCATTTCATCACGTTGATGTCGGAAATGCTATGCAAGAGATCAGAACCTCAGACTCAGACACAAACCCCATTAGAGAAGCAGATTTGGGAATTAATTCACACTCAGAACATTTAGTCAGTCCCCTAGATGAAGCTGAGCACTGTGGGTAACACGGCATGTTTCCAGTTCAGGACAAAGACTTATATACTTGAACCATAAATTTAAAAAGATGAGTTACCAAGGCATTCAAGAAAATCACAAAGCAGTGTCTGCATCAAGGGAAAGAAGAAGGAGATGCACATGTTGTGATGAGCACTGGGTGTTATAGACAACTAGTGAGTCATTAAATACTATATCAAAAACTAATGATGTACTATACAGTGGCCAACTGAACATAACAAAAAGTAAATTTAAAAAAAAGAAAAATTATATATTTTCTGATAGGAGAACTCTGCATCAAAAAGATTAGGGAGGAACTATAGAACTTATGGGAATTTATCTGGATCTTGAAAGATATGTAGGATGAACCACTATAAAAACAAAATTATACTCGGATCTTAGTCATCTACCTATACATCCAAATTAATTCAAATACTCATTAAGTGCCATATTGGTTTCCTGGGGCTGCTGTAACAGCCACAAACTAGGGAGCTCAGAATGACAGAAATTGATATTCTCACAGTTCTGGAGTCTTGAAATTTGAAATCCAGATGTCAGCAGGTTTGCTTCCTTCTCAAGCCTGGGAAGGAGAATCTACCCCAGGCCTCTCTCCTAGCTTCTAGTGACCTCAGTCATTCTTTGGCTTGCTGGTGACATTCTCCTTGGGTCTTCATATCATCTTTCCCCGGTGAATGTCTGTCTCTGTGTCCAAGTTTCTCCTTTTTGTAACGACACCAGTCATACTGGATTGGGGCCCACCCTAATGATCTCCTTCCAACTTGATTAACTCTGTAAAGACCCTATTTCCCAATAAGGTCACATTTTCAGGTACTGAGGGTTAGGACTTCAACATGTCTTTTTGTGAGTGACATAATTTAACATTTACTAGTGGCCAATTACTTTGTGAGACATTTACAAATGGTTAAAACAGAGATTCTGCCCCGTTGTGTTTAATAATCTGGCAGACATAATAATCACAGAGATAAATAACTCTGCAAGAGCAATGATAATTGATTGATTGCTAACTCTATGCCTGAGGCTGTTCTAAGAGTGATCCCCAGCTTGCCCATGCCATACATCTCTCGCTTTCTTCTTGGGTTTCCCTGATCTGCAACTTGGAATTCAGGAAGCATCCACCCTGCACTCATGCCCATGCAACCCAACAGTGGAGGGACATCCACTACCATTCTTTTTTTTTTTTTTAAAGATTTATTTATTTATTTGTCAGAGAGAAAGAGAGAGAGAGAGAGCACACAAGCAGGCAGAGAGGCAGGCAGAGGCAGAGAGAGAAGCAGGCTCCCCGCTGAGCAGAGAGCCTGATGCGGGACTCGATCCCAGGACTCTGGGATCATGACCCGAGCCGAAGGCAGCGGCTTAACCCACTGAACCACCCAGGCGTCCCCATCCACTACCATTCTTAACTGATGGAGACAGAAACCGATAAATCATGTTTCCCCTTTTCATCTCCTGGGGGTACAGTTCTGAGACACTATCCATAAGGCTTTCAGAGGATCCCAGAGTCAAATGTCATTTAACCATTGTGCTGGCCAACTCAATCATGCATCCTACTGTCCTTTCCTCCCTCCTTATTTTATTCTCTTCTCATATACTTACTACTCCCCCAAATCACAATCCCAACTAAACTACCTGCACTGAAGCCTTGGCCTCAAGTCTCATTTTCAAGAAAATCCTTGTAGTCTAAGGCATTTGGTATCAGATTTTATTATTCCAGTTCCAAAGATGGCAACAACTGACTTCCAAATGACTTTTTCAAAGCCATGCACCTTTAGACATACCCAGAACTGGCACCTACATCTCTTAGCTTCATGAAGATCTTCCCCATAAGAAGTCATTCAATCTAAAACTCTCATTTACCACCTTTCAGGTATAAGCACCTCAAAGTACATTTCATGAAAAAAAGTATTTTCTATCCTTTCCATACCATCACCTCTGGCACAGAGGAATGGTAGCTGGTCCCAGTTGCCAGCACCACAGAACAATTTTCTCTAAAAGAAGCTTAAGAATAATTTTATCTGAAGTGGAACTAAAAAAGCAAGCCATAGAAGTAAAATGCAAATGTTCTGTCTCTTAGGGTCTTTCCATTATTTAAACACACACACACACACACACACACACACAAGAATTTCAACGGAGGAGAAATTAACGAGAACCAAAAAGAAAAAGGAGAGTAGAGACATCTGACTCAAAAGCAAGCCTGCTTGAATTGCCTCTGCCACCACCCAATTAAAAGTTGAAGCATGGGAGCCTTTTGAGACCTCTCAAATTGTTCTCCGATTATTGCTGGAGAATTTGCCGCTTTAGAGAAATAAATATACGAATGAGGTGCTTCGCCCCATGATGTCCAGAGCCTGTATTTTAAAAGATTATAATTTATAAAAGAGTTTTTATTCAGAATTCAGAAAGGTACATTTCTCCTGAATGGACTTTTTTTCTGAGAAGGTCACCTGAAGTTCCATAATGCAGGGAGCCTGTATTCTCCTAGTGGCACTAGAAGCTACATATGAATAAACCAATTGCCATCTAGATTAATTAGAGTGGAAGATGTCTCAAAAGAATTCCATTATCACTGTATATTCCATTATGATGCTGTGGTATATAGATAAAAATCCAGTTTTACCACAATTGACATCCAGAACAAGACTGAGAATTACAGGATTATTTTTTTAAACATACTATTCCATTCTTTTATTTGACCTTTTCCCCAAATTTTAAGATTCATTAATTGTCAGTGGTTTTTGGATCTAATGCAGTTTGTAATACTTTAATTTTCTTCCTGCCTTTTCTGCTTGCGGAATTGTATGCCTACTATGGATAAGGTAGGTGAGGGTCACATAGCTGCCCTGAGCAAAAGGTACTGTCCAGCTACGTGGGAGATTTCTATAATGAGGCAGACCCAAGAAAGTGCTATGAGAACCTGCAACGTGTCCTCCTGTTAAACCAGTCTTTGCTTTTAAACCAGTTAAAACCTCAGAATCCTCAGTCTTTGGGAAACAATGCAGTGATACAGCTTTGCACGCGTTTGGGGAGCTTGTTGCGTGAAGAGAGACAGATGGAAGCAACTTCCAAGAAAATACTATGTGCTGTAGCCTCAAGAAGATTTAGAAGAGGGGAAAAAGCCATTTTCAAAGAGCCTATTTTCAAAGCACATGCTTCCCTTGGGGATAAGATAAACTTCATTTTATCTTTTTCTCTTATAGAGACAAGTTTTCATAGTCCCTATGCTGAATGTAGCATATAGTACCATGCTCATAGACGGCTGTCCTCATGTGCAAAAAAGAATATTTGGAGATGGGTAGCTATTACTGTAGCAATGCTAGTTGGTGGTCTTAAGTGCTTGATGAACTGCTAGTTTTGACCTTGTCGGTAAATTAAAATCTAAACCTTAGTGTTTGTAACAGCTTTCTTTGCATGCCTCTCAACCAGATCTTGTGCAATTTTGGGTTTTAAGAGATGAAGTCCAAGCTCTGTGTCGTGATTTCTCAGTGACAGACTGTTTGGGACAGGATCATCCCGGCGGTCGTGGAGATTGTCATGTGCATTGTAGGATGTGGAGCAGCATCCCTGGCTCCTACCCACTGGTTACCAGAAGAACTCAACCAACCCATAACACCTCCAGACATTATAAAATATCCCCCAGGGGACAAAATCACCCGAATTGAGAATCATCATTTTATGTTAATAACATCCCTCTTGGAAGGGTTTTGTTTTAAGGCCTGTGTCTGGGTATATGATAAGCCATGAGCATACAGAGTTCCCTGAAGAACAATATTCTCAGACAATATTTAGAACTGACAAGAACAGCGGCAAAGGAATGTTGAGGGGTAGCTAAGCTCTTGCTCCTCGCTCCCACATGTATACAAGCCCAGTGGTTTTTACTCACAACACCTCTGACACCGAATGTGCCTGGGGGTTGGGGCACGGGGAGTGGAGTTCCACCCATCCATTCTCCAACTCTCTGAACACCAGCTGAGTCTCCAATTCTCTGCTGACCCTAACTTCCCAGAGTTAGCACAGGTCCTCCAGGTTAAGGGCTCATTCCCACAAGACTGCCCCCACTTGTGATAACTATCCCTGATCGGAGCCTCTTACTTCTGACCTATTGGCTGTAAATGGGACGTTTGCACAACCTCCTCACAGGTTCGATAATTTGCCAGAATAGCTTACAGAACTGAGGAAAGTGCTTTACTTACTATTACCAGTTTATTATGAAGGATACACCTCACCAACAGCCAAATGGAAGAGATGCATAGGACCAGATTTTTTTCTTTCTTTTCTTTCTTTCTTTCTTTCTTTCTTTCTTTCTTTCTTTCTTTCTTTCTTTCTTTTTTTTTTTTTAAGAGAGCACAAGCAGGGGGAGCAGCAGAGAAGGGAGAAGCAGGCTCCCCATTGAGCAGGGAGTCCGATGTGGGGCTCGATCCCAGGACCCTGGGATCATGACCTGAGCTGAAAGCAGATGCCTAACGACTGAGCCACACAGGTGCCCCCATAGGACCAGATTTGTGGGAAGGTACACAAGCTTCCAGGACCTTCTCAGGTGCACTATCCTCCCAGCATCCAGGAAGCTCTCAGCATCACTTTGTTTAGGGGTTTTAATGAAAGTTCCATTACTTAGGCATGACTGACTAAATCAATCTTCATCTCTCTCCTCCCAGGTTTCAGGGTGCGCCTGGCATTTCTAACCCTCTAATCCTAAGGCTGGTCTTTCTGGCCACCATCCTGAAGCTATCTAAGAGACCGCAGGCACCAGTCATTTCACTAGCATACAAAAAGGCATTCCTATCACTCCAGAGATTGACTGAGAAGTCTTGTAATCAGAACCTGGGATTGAGACTAAATACAACAAAAATAGCCCTAGGACCTCTACCACTAGAGAAATTACAAGGGATTTAGGAGTTCTGTGCTAGGAACTAGGGAGGAAGACCAAATATATATCTATTTCTTATTTTATCACAACACCACAAGTAATCCCAATTTGCTCTATTCGCCCTCAAGATTCTTACCCTACAGTCCCTCTCTGGCTTAGTTCCCATTCAAGGAATAATTTCCTGTCCCCAGGCAGATGGTGGTCCAGGACACAGCCAGAGAGCATCTTTTTTTTTTTTTTTTTTCCCCTGAAGGGCCTTTTAGTGACAACTGGGAAAAGTGATCTTAAATAGCCAATTTAGGGCTGGAAAGAGAGGAATTTCATAGAATTTAAAGTTGAATAATAGAAAGCCTAAGAACTATGAAAGCTTAAATAAATCTGTGGCCAAAAATAAGAAAAGAAAGATTGGAAGAAAATTGCACAATGGAGAAGTGAGATTTCCCTGGTACCTGAAAGCGTAATACCTACTCCCAAAAGCAAGCCAAGAAAGATATATGTTAGACTTTATTATGAAATAAAGGTAGAAGGGAAAATGCTACAGCTCTAGTACAGTACATGTAAGGTGCTCAAATAACTTAAAAATAAATGAAGGTCTTGACTTCTCGGCACTACTTCAGCATATTCCTCTCTTCTTCTGAGATTGTGTGCCTTTGCCATGGGCAGGGGTCTTCAGAAGGAAACACAAGCGCGGAGGTCACCGTCTTCTAAAAGAAATATATTTCAGTACTACTTTCCCCATTTGAAAATAATGTTTTATTTCAACCTATTAGCTTTCTATCTTAAAGCCAGGAATCAAGTATAAAATGTCTCAAAGAGCTTGGAACACATTTTAAAAATAGTCTGGGATCTGAAGACTGACATTCTTAGATTTTCTGAATCCACAATTTTAATATCTATTAAAATTCCATGGAAGGTGAATGCAATGAAAATTTATGCAAGTGTAGAATGCATTTAATTTTTGTGTCCAAACTATCAAAAAGTGAGTTTATAATGTCTTTAATTTTGACACCTTCCCTGAGGGCAGGTATTTTCCTGGTTTGAGCTACTGGGTAGGAAATCCAGAAATCCATAACCTTAAGACCCTTATGATAAGGTCACACGCTGATGAGGAAATAAGCTATCAGCCTTGTTTGGGCGGGTGGTTTCAATATTGATGTCTCTTAGGAAACTGGGCATCAAATTTTGGATGTAAAAGTCATTTCTATAAAAGTTAATTACCTCTTTTTGGTGGTGTTCCCTTTGAATGACATTCAGGGGAAATAGGACAGTCTGAGCTGATACAAAATACTAGATGACTTTGCAATAGGGAAATTATTTTCTTTACGGCTGTGGGAACTAACACTGTTAACTAATATTAATTAACTGCCTGGTGAGAGGCCCCGCAGCTGCATGAAATTAGCATGATACTTGCCTACCGAGTCCCTGGGCTCCTGCGATACCGGTCAGGAAAAGGAGGAAATAAAGGCTTCTGAGCTCCACTGGAAAAATAACATGCTCTCTGATAATTTTAAGCTAGAAAGTAGTACTTAATCTTAAATAGCATTTTCATCCTCATTCTGCCAATCTGCGGAAAGATAGGAAGCCAGTATATCTCCTGGTCCGGTTCCCTGACACCCTCCATGGTCCTCTCAAGCGTTTCTGGCTGAGCCTCTGGCTGCTCCACATTTCTCTCCTTTCTTTCTCCCTCCCAGTTGTGCTCTTGAATGGGCACACATCTGTTTAAGAGAGCAGAAGAATTTGAAAGTAATTGGTGTCTTTCTTGGAAAACTAACTCGTGTATTCATTTAACCAACATTCTACTTGGCACCTTCAAAGAATTCAGGAAATACGTAAGGTCTGGAACATCCCCCTCCAAATTGGCAGCTTCCACAGTGAGGGACTATTCCAAACTGAAATCTATCAACTGCCAGAAATTAAATTTAAATCAAATTGTGCATTCCTTAGTCATAAGAATTTAAGTTTTATGTATTCAACTGTATTAGCAGCAGACATTGATTCTAAGGCCATGTTTTCACTGTCATGGGAGGCTTGAGCTCAGTATGGCCCCTGTTCTGGTCTCTTTATCTTTCCTTGGTTTGGGGTTTTGGAATCCCAGTTATGAAAAGATTACCCCTTTCAGCAGTACCAGAATGTCTGCCATCACACTCAATTTACCCTGCTGGTTCTGACACTTCTAGGACAAGAGAAAAGACGTGACAAAAATACAAAGGCCATGAGTAAGCTCTAATACAAAACCCACACCTGCCCTGAACCCATGTAAATAAATTGACCATTACTAGACAGAGCTAAATACCCTGAAGTTTCTATGTTCAGATGCAATCCAAGCCCCTTAGCAGATAGAAACCTAGGGGAAGTACAAGAAGACTTGGGCCTTATGTTTTCCTTGTTAATCAGAATCTTAGAACTTCAGATCATCTCAGCTATCCACATGACACATCAAGTATTCACACGTCAGATAAGACACTGAATATGTTGACAGGGTTTTATCCATCTTGACATGAAATCAAGGGATAGAAGGAAAATTGGGGCTGACTGGTTCTGTGAGGAAAGGAAGACTATGCAGTCTACAGGTGAGTTTGTGGAGGCTCCAAATTTGAATGCAGGTGGTCCTGTCTTCCTTGCACTGGTACTCTCAAATTTTTGCACAGACAGACAGGAGTGGTTGAAAGTAAGTAAAAGCAGATTTATTCATTGTCTTCCTGTCTCTTACATAATTAAAGAAATGTGTATATACGTGCCCCTAAAAAGTCATTTGTCTTTTTTCCCAGCATAGTGGGAGTTCTAGCAGAATTAGAATAACAATTATTACTTAAATGGCTATAATAATTGAAACCAAGATGGATAACCCATAAGTGACCTACTTACCTTCAAAAGTAATTCCTGGCAATTTGCAGAATGAAACAGTGGACCCATTGTTTCCTTTATGATAAATTCAAAATTGAAAAATGAAAGGAAAGGTTTTTAAAATTAACTCTAGTACATGTCTGACTTTTTCTTTTAAATTAGCCTTTCAGGTAATCCCAGAATGTTATGCACAGGGACACCTTACAATGATGATGGCTTCTTGGAAAGATATGAAGATTTAGATTTAGATTAACTTAGATCTATCATTTTCCAAAACAGAATATCTGTTTAACTGGAGAAACCATGTCCTCTTGACTAGGACAGACCATTACCTGAAGAAACCTCAGAATTGAAAAAGCAAACAAACAAACAAAAAAAACTTCATATTTCAAAAATCTCCATGTGGCAAATGTTGAACTGCATAGTTTTACTTTATTTCATGTAAATGACACTCTTTGAAAAGTTTCTCTAACTGTAAAGACATGAATGGAATCCTACTTGAAAGGCTTAATTGAAGATGACACACAGTGAATCCTCTTGGGAAATGAATATTCACCTTATTATATAATTTTATTTTGTTTTGTTTTGATTTCAGGATTGGTTTTTTCACTGAAAGTTATGTAATACAATCATATTCGATATGTTTTCTCAACATATTAATTAAATCTTTAACAAGGCTAAATGGCAGGTCTTGTTTTAGTACCTGGAAGAGATAAACAGTGTTTCGTTACATCTACTTTCCTCTTTCTGGAAGCCAGCTGCACTGGGGCAGGTTGGGATGGTAAAAAATGCTGAAAGTTCTTGCAGGTCGGAGAACCTAGGTTCTGGGTTGGAAGTCCACATCAGAGCATGAATTAAGTGCAAACATAATGGATAAGAAGCTAGTGAAAAGGTCCAAATGGGTGTGGTCAGCAAGGGGTTTTGTGTCCAAGGGAAATGGATTAGCCTGACAAAGAGCTTATGGAGAAAGGGCAAGTTTTTGACAAGTTGGGCAGGTCTCAGGGCTCACTGTGGAATTGCTCATCACCTCACTCAAGGTGCAGTAGATTCCCCCAAGACATGGCATTGTCCTTATCACCAAATATCTTACGGAAGCTATAGGGAAAGGGTGAATGTTGCTAAATTAAAACAGTAAGTCCATGAAATTGTGGAGTCTCCTCCTTTGCAATTTCCAAACATAATCACTTGAAATCTGGGATTCTTCTCTATCCGAATTATGAAAATCCCTTTCAAAAGAAATTTGAATCTTGAGGTTGTATGAAGTGTGACTCACTGACAGATGTACAGTTTTCTGTCTGCGCTCATATCCACAACTTTAAATGCAGAGCATGACTCAATCTGTAGCCACTAGTTTTTGAGAAGCCTCTGCAAGATGGTGCATAAACAAGGCCTACTGGAATTACTCCCAATGACTTTCAAATTCAGTAACTATTTTATTGTGGGAAGCTGTTAGGGAGAATTAAAATCTCTGAAGCACCTCGGTACACCATGGTGCCACCCTACGGAGTAATGATTGCTCCTAAATGCTAATTTGATTATGTGCCGCCATTAATGCTGAAATGGGAAAGTTCCAAGACACTGTCAGACTCCAAATAACTCCTCTCTATCCCCCAAGTTCACTTGTATTTAAGTTGCTGAAAATACCCACTGTGTCTTATTTAAAGGCCTGATGATCTCATGGCTTAAACTTGAGGGAGCATGTCTAAGTTGCATTAAGCTTTTCAAAGAATGGCCACCTTGTAATATACTCACCTGCCACCTTGCTCCAGCAGTGAGGGCTTCCAGGGTGTGTAATCTGACAACCAGACCAGGGACGTGAACATGGTGGAGGTGGAAGAAAGATGCACTTGAGCAACACCAGACCTTAGGTAACACTGTCCATGCCATAGAATAGGCAGGAAACCTATTAGGGAGAAAGAAAGGCAGGTTTGACATCAGAAAACTTGGATTCAACTCACAGGAACCTGGCCTTGGACCAATCAATCGCTTTAGGTCCCAGACTCCATACCTCTAAACAGACAAATCCGTCTCATGCAGATCTACAAGAATCGCAATAGACACATAATAAATGTTACTGTAGACCCCCAATAAATGGTAGCACTCTTTGTTACTATCATTATGAAAAGATTTGAACAATAGCGAAAACTTTTGCTTTAGGGCTATTCAGAACTAGAAAATTCTATAGAGAAAATATGCTTGTTAACATGGTCCAGGACAAACCAATCTTAGCATCTTGTTACTGCTTGCCTTCCGGGGGTGGGGGGGGGATGGTGGTGGTGGTAGATAGGGATATACAAAAGAGGGACTAAAACACCACATAGTGAACAAACCAAAGACAATCCAGATAAAGCTAATGAGATTATTCTTCCTCAGACTTTAAGAATGTATCCTTCTTGGGGCACCTGGGTGGCTCAGTTGGTTAAGTGTCTGACTCTCAGTCTTGAGATACAGCCCTGCATGTGGCTTTGTGCTAGGTATGGAACCTGCTTAAGAGTTCTCCCTCCCTCTGCCCTCCCAACCCCCTCACTCTTGCATGCACATGTGTGCACACACTCCCTTTCTCAAAAAAAAAAAAAAAAAAAGACTGCATTGTATTTACAATTAAGCTGGATATTCTATAACTCTCAACTAAGCTGTGTTGAAGTCTCCCAAGTCTGTTTCTTTTCACTTCCTTTGTTCTGATCCCTGATTCTGGTTTCCCTCTGCTCCCTCCTCATGCTGATCATATCTGTGTGTCTGTGGGTCAGCCTGTGGGTAGTATAATGCATGATTCCAGGGAAGCAAGAAGCAAACTGAAAAAAATAATGTGCCAGGGACTATATTGGCTAGATGTTTTACATGCATTTGTTCAACTAATCTTAAGAATAATCTTGAAAACATAGCATTATCCTTTTACACACACACACACACAAACTGTTTTTAACTTAAGAAGATATCTGAAGGTCTCATGGAAAGTTGCTTCTGAAATCAGAATTTGAATCTGGTCTCATTCACTACCTTCCCAGTGCTGGTGTGAAACAACCATTCTAGCTGACTTCCCTAAATTAGAACCACGTGTTTATTTTGTTCTTCTTTCCTGGTGTTTCCCTGAGTTTCATGTGAACCCAGTGATAACAGATCAGAGGCATCACTTTTGTTATAACCCTGTTAGATTTGAGATGGGCTTGAAAGATCCAAAGAGAACATTAGACTAGAAGAGTCTCCAGTGTCTCCCTAAATCCCTGCTAATGACCGTAGCAGAGGCTCTGCCTTTGGGGTGGCCCCTTCATATTTTTGTGTGATGTTTGAGTACCATATAAGCAAATATTGACTTCCTTGATTGGAAGTAAACCATTCTAATAATGTTTGTGAAGATCCTTTTCCAAAGCCCATCATGTTGATCTGTCTGTCATGATTTGGTTCTATTTCATATAATCTATCTGGCAGAGACTGCCTATTATTCTCCCAACATTTTCCTTTCCTGCTTTGGCGTGAAACTAGACTAATGTTCCCCAGCCTTTGTGGCACTTAGGTATGGCCTCAGGATTAAATTCTGGCCAAGGGGAATGTGGTCAAAGCAACTGGAAGATGGAAGTCCCTAACCTGGAACGTGTCCCCTTTTCCCAACATAATGACCCTACAGTACTCTGACAAGAGAAAAAATAAGTAAATTTTTATGGTCTCAAACCAGTAGGATCTGGGAATGTTTGTCACAGCCTACACTGTGACATACTATCTATTTCATGAATTTAAAGCCGTGATTCTCAATTGGCTGTTTTTTGTTTTTGTTGTTATTGTCGTTGTTTTGCTTTTTTCCACCTTAGAGATATATGTGGTGATGTCTGGAGACATTTTTAATGGTGACAACTTGTGGAAGGATGGTATTGACTTTAATGGGTAGAGATCAGGAATGCTGCTAAATATCCAAAAACCCAGAACCCTCCCCCCCAACAAAGAACTAGCCAGCCTAAATGTCACCAGAGCTAAGGTTGAGAAACCCTGGTCAAAGTTAAACCCTCTGAAAGAAAGAATAATTACCTGGTAGATACTCGATACATTTTTGTTGATTGACTCCTTTGAGTAAGAACTTAAGAAGGAAAAAAAAAAAGATTCCATTTTCATGCTAACAATCTTTTAAACAAGAATCTGTTAGGAAAAAAAATAAGTGTCATAGAGGTAGTGACTGTTTATGCTTCAAATTTTCTATATTTAAGAAATTATTTTCATCAAATTGGCACATTTAGAAAAACAAACATCTTTTATTCACAGAAGTAGGGCAGTTTGGTTAATTGATACACTTTCATCCTAAGTTTCACCACCCTAATATTAGCACTATATTGTAAGAGTTAATGCGGTTTACAGAAATAGTTAACCTGAGAAATTAAAGGACAGCTTCCACCCTGACTTTTCAGTCATTCCTTCTCTGCAGAAATTTACCAGTTACAGCTATTTCCTTGGTGAGAATTGGACTGAGACCCGTCTCTTGATCTGAGAACTGTCCCCGGATGGTTTATAGTTGAGTCACCGGGTTGGATTTCAAGTGGCGAACTGAAGAGTGCAAATGTGATCAAATCTTTTCATTTATTTCAAATATCTCATCTCCATAATCAGATTCTCCTTAAACGTTTTGTGAGACTTCTACTTAAAGAACTCAAAAATGTCTCTGAAATCTTTGAGAGGTTTTTATAGATCGGACGATCATAAATAACCATAGCCTCAATCAAACAGACGGTGAAGATTTCTTTTGCACGTCTCCTCTAGGCCAGCTCTTGGTGTGCTATCCTGACCTTTCTACTCAATTCACGGCAGGGATTTTGAACATATACTACTTTTTTTTTTTTTTTAAGATTCATTATTTATTTGAGAGACAGTGAGTGAAAGGAGGAGCAGAGGGAGAAAATCTTCAAGCAGACTCCTCACTGAGCACAGACCCTGACAGAGGGCTTGATCTCACAACCTTGAGATCATGACCTGAGCTGAAATCAAGAGTCAGACCTTAACCGACTGAGTCATCCTGTTCTCAGCATTCCTCCCCTTTGGCTCACCCTCTTCCTTTGCTTTCTCTCCTCTAGTTCTCCTTCCACACAGAAGCCATCTGTGGACACTGCACACTTTACAGTCTTGTGCTTTTCTGCCCAGGCAGCCTGCCAATCTCCCATCTTTCCACATAAGGAGGTGCCACAGTGAGGCTTCTACTCTGAGCCTTGTTGCTCTATAGAGCAGTGTTCTTGCCATGACCTCTGTGGTTCCTCCACATTCCAGGACAAATAATTAAACTCTATGCTTCCAAACCCTAGCCTCCAACTAGAACACGGGAATGATAGGGGTACTTTTCTCCTATAAGTGAATGTCTGTTAGCCAACTATTAAGAATCGTGCCTGGCACATGTTAAATGGTCTTCCATGTTGGCGTGGATGCTGACATTCTTGTTACTCGAATCCTCCTTTCCTCTTCTCAATCAGGAAAATCAAACTTCCTTGCTACTTATCCCCTTAAAGCTGGGCTGCTGTATGACAGTTACCCCTTAAACAGGTGATTCCATATTAACAATGCACTAACAGAAAAAGTCTTGGAGAGAACTTCAAGGAACAGTTCCTTTCTCCTCTAATTTAAAAAGTAGGGTGATCTAAAACTAAGATGAGCAGAAAACATCTATTTTTACCAACCACTATAGTGTGACAGAAATACAGAATTTATGTCTTCGAATATATATCCTCATATTTTAATTATAAGTAGTAACATCTGGGGGTTCCTACTTGTATCAGTCAGGGTTCAAAGGAAGAAACATAATTAATATAGATGATAGATGAGAGAGAGAGAGAAAGTGGGGATGGAAACTCTCAGGCAGGAACTGGCACTGCATAGGCAGAATTTCTGCTTCCTTCGGGAAATCTCGGTTCTCTCTTAAATCATTTCAACTGATTGTGTCAGGCTCCACCCAGGTTATAGAATATAATCTCCTTTACTTAAATCAATGATTGTAGATGTCTACATGTCTACAAAATACCTTCATAGCACACCTAAATTAGTATTTAATTGAATAACTGAGTCCTACAATGTAGCCAAGTTGACATATAAAACAATCACACTGCTCTGGGTCAGACATGTGCTTTTGTATTTACTTAGAGAAACCTCACAGCATTGGAATTATCCCCATTTCAGAAATGGAAAAACTTGTGATTCTATGATCTGAGATTGTGTAACTAGACCAAATAGTAGGAACCAAGATTTGAAACCTTGCCTGCTTGGTTCTAAGGTTTATTTTACGTACATTTTCTGTAGGAAGTTGAGCTTCTTCTTCTACAACTGTGGTCTCCTAGATAGGACGTCAGTCTCCCAGTAAGTGTGATGCTGATGCCTAATCATCTCTGTGTAGGTATATTACAAAACCACACATCAGTTAGTTTGGACTTTTCCATTTTTCTGTACTAACCACTTCTCTGTTTCAATTGATTAATACGGAGTAACCCCATGTGAACAAAGTCCATTTCTAAGAGCTTTAATCTCTCTGTATAACTGGTTGGCATCTTACTCTGCAATAGTTTATTCAGAATATTTTACTATGTAGACAAATTTGCACATAGAGATGTCACCATATCAAGGCCAGGTTCTGAACACCTAAGATTTGTCAGCATCCTAGAGTTGTGGGAATAAGTCAGCTTACCTTGCAAAGTGTGCTTGACTTTGAAGGGTTTTTCCTCCTTGAGAAGAAGGATCTGGACCCTTCTTTTTGGTTCATTTAGATTTTTAGATGTCCAAATCCAGGTGGATTTTGCTTAACATACATATGATACTATATATGTATCTGTGCACAAGTGAAGAGACTATCTAATTACCCAATCAGGTACACCTGTATCTCTTCTGAGCTATACAGAATTTGGCCCTAATTCTTCATACCATTCACTTAAAAACTTCGCCATATCTGTATATAAAATTAAAGATTCTATTCTGTTTAGTAAAATAAAGGAATTACTTTCAAAGGTACTTGTTTAAGAAACAGCCTGTCGACATATGTTTTTATACTCTAGAACAGAGTGAGTGATTTGTTTTCTATTTTTTATTCCCACTTCGCTTTCTTGCCCTGAAGCTATTTGGAACTTGGTAAAATACTCTGTGGTTTTGTAGGGACAAAGTTATGGTAATTGACAGTAATGAAAAGTTCCTCTATACCAGAGGGCTTCGCTAAGCTGGCCCACTGTCCATAGAGGGACCAATGCTGATACCAGCATAGTTTTCATGTCAGGAGCATACTGTTTGCCTCTAAGACATTTTGTGCATGGAGAGTTAAGACGTCTTTTTGACAGGGAGCTGAGCCAGCCAAGAATACAATTGATTTTCCTAGGAGGAAAAAAAATCTTCCCATTAATTACCTCTTACCTATTTGTGTAATGCAGATGAAGAATTTGTTTGTTTGTTTTAATCAAAGTATATTCTATTATTAATGGAGAAACGAATATTCATTTCTTACATTGCACTAGACAATTTATATTATGAAATTGTTATTAGCTCATACTCTGGGGCAATATTTTTTTCCAATAAGAATGAATGAAAGAAAATAGCTTGCAAATGCATAAAACACACACACACACACACACACACACACACACTCATCACAGAGAGAGCTCTTGCCTCTGACATGTTACCCTCTAACAAGAACATAGTACTTTCTGTACACTGTATTTCAAGCTCTCCATGTAGAAACTAGAGCCAACTCTCATGTCAAATCTGAACTTGCCTGGCCATCCTGGGGAGTCCTCTGCTCCCACCTTCTCCAATCATTAAAAAACTTCTTTTCCTGTTACTGTTCAACAATAGATGCATTAGACACATGAACTTTTTCTTTGAATTTGCTTTGTATAATACCTTTAAGGTCTTTTTTGTAGGTATTTGATCTCCTTCAAGAAATGGTAAGCTTCTTGAAGACAAGGAAGAAACTTTTTCTTTAATAAATTTCCACATGTTCTTTGTGCTCACAGTGTATAGCCAAAGAGTTAAGTACAATTTCCTGATTATCTACCTCAACAAAATAAAGCTCTTTATTCTTATAAAGAATTAAGATGGCAGGGGGAGGGGAATGACCAAATAGGAAAAGCTAATGGAAAGGATATGATTCCAGGTCAAGTGTTCAGACATATGCTAACGCAAGCAAAGTAACAACCTTCTGTAGCCCCAACCCCATCTCATGGAAGTTACTAGATCACAATTTACTGAAAATTAGAAGTCAAAAGAGGTCAAGAGGATTATAAAACCAACTCTCCCTACAAGAAACATACTACTACAATGAGATTATCTAATTTTTAGGGAAGAACTGAACATTTCTGGACCAGGATCCTTGGTAACTGAAATCCAATTATGACATCAATGCATGGGAAGAAAGTTAAGAAAATTCTTTCTGAAAACAAAGCCAGAAAGGGGGTTTTAAAAATTATTGAGAATTGGTGTTTGAATAGAAAGAAATATGCTAATAGAACTGAATTTGGGTTGGAACGAACAAAGTCCATGTAACAAGATGCTATGACAGAGAAAAATCATTATCTTCTTGAACTCTAAGAGACCCTGGAGTCACGATAGATTTCTCAGAAGAACCTTAGTTATAGTGGTTAGTATTTCTTGACAATTCTATAAGGACTCACCATTTTAATTCCAATTTTCTATAACCAAGACAACCTATGCCAGCCATGTTTGGAAGCAAATAAAATGTTTTTCATCAATTCTGTAAGTGTGTTACCAGGAAATAGAGATGTAGCTGGTTCTTTCAGTGAAAACTTGGAAAGTAATGAAACCAATCATAAGGCATATGCTCATTAAAAGTCACTAGATTAACTGGTCAGATTATGTGCCACCTATGTAAAAATCAGGAGGCATAGTACCTAGCAGGTGATACCCAGAAATTCCTTCTCATTGTAGTAAAAACCTTCTTGGACAACACGGATTGACAAGGTAGGTTAAACTGAGGCATTAGCAGAACTTCTTGTGGCTGGAAGGAATAAGTCATCTGGGGCACACCGCTGAAAGTTCTCTGGGGACCCAGGATCATCACTAATAACAAATGCTTATTCCCTATTCCAACTGACAAAGATAAAGTTCTGATAAACCTTTAGCCTCAAGAGCAGCCTTGAGGGGTGAGGTGGCACCTAGAGGCAAGTTGACAGAGGTGAGCTGGAAGACAGGTCCAGTTCTACCATCTTGCTTCTGATTACTGAATGAAAGAGAGGTGGAATAAAGGCTGGGGATGTGCAAAAGGCTGAGTTTAGAGTGGGGTAGTAAGAGGAAGCTTTCTTACCAAACTGATTTATTTTGAATCTGTTTCACTGACACAGTTTTCCCTTTCTTTCTGAGAATCTATAAGACCTTGACTCTCCAGTAGTCTCCAATTTTTGCTTCTCTCATTCTTCTCCTGTTCTCTCACTAGGGACTCTGGTCAGAAAAACAAGCAAAGTTGGAACCATATTGCCCAGGGTCTTATGTTTAGAAAAAAATTTGTCTCAGCAAGCAATAGCTTAGGACAAGCTTGGTGGCACATTTTGTCTATACACTCCTATTGGTTCCCCCAATGTGAGCCTCAATTCTGCGTAAGTCCAGATAAAATAGCTACTTCCTTCATTCCCAGCTGTTGCCTCCTGAGGTCACTGTTGATGTGGAGCTTGTGCTCCAGAGTGATGCCATCATCCTGGGGTTGGCTTACCTTTTCTTTAGAGTGCACCAAAGGTTGGAGTTTGTAGATGGCAAAGTGGGTGTAAGAGGAAAGAAGAGAAGAAAAAGGAGAGAGGGAAGGGAGGAAAGAGAGATAAAAGTAGGAAGAAGGGAGGGAGGAAGGGAGGAAGGAAGGAAAAAAGGTAGATAGAGGGAGGGAGGAAGGAAACAAAAAATACTCTGGATGACTAGTTTATCCTTTATACTAAGAATGGCCATACATATTTTAATTGTACCAGAAAGTCCCTATCTTCTCCCCAGTTAATTCCTCTACCTGATTCCTCACTGTTTATGAAATGTCATCATTAAAAAATAATTTGGTAATTCTGATCACCACAACCACTCCTACCAATATCCTTCTACTACCTCTACTATTGATATTCATGAAAAGCATAAATAAATGTAGATGAACAGTAAAAGTGATAAAGACATCACAATTCAAGCACGGGCTTTATATAGTAACTAGAAATTTATACTTTTCATAAATACATTCCCTTTTTAACTTTATTACAACCCTACAGATAAGGCTTTATAACACACATAAGGAATTGAGAATCAGGGAATTTGAATAATTTAATGAAGCTTACACAAATAATAAATTGCACAGTTGTAATGCATAAGCAGGTTTTCTGACTTTAAAATATGTTTCCTTTCCACATGTATCATTTATGTATTTATTTATTTAGCTTGCTGCCTTTTTTAAAAAATACAAACTCTTTTTGGTCAGATGCCGCATACTAATTCATGCTAAGATGTCTGAACATCTGAGAGATTTCCATCACTGACTCCTCTCCGGTTCTGTATGATCAGCTGCATAAATTTTGAGTAGAACAACTGACCATATTGTTCAATATTCACCATGACATGCAATTTACTAATGGGAACATTAAGGCTAACTTTTTTCCCCAGGTATACAACATGAAGGGCAGAAACAAATCATCTTTAGTAATGATGAAGTTTTCTCACAAGTACCACTCACCTTCAAAATGTGCTTAGGAATTATTAATATACTCTCAACATTCTGATTTTGCTGGCTTTCTGAAGCTAAGATATCGCAAACGTGCCTGCATGGCTTTGATCACAGGCAATCAAAGAGGACTTTGTGTAGCTTCCAGGGAGACACCGTTGCAGAAAAATCGCAGCTCTCCACCATGCAGAAGAAACTGTTACAGAACACCCCTGCATTCCCAACTTCAGATCAAATTAGGATCAGAAAGCTGTCCTTGGCCCCCCGGAGACTGGTTTTAACTTCCTTATCTGCATTTTTCTTCCCTGCCCATTCCAGGTAGCTGCCACAAGAAATATGAAAAGAGTGTTGACTTGATTGCTCTTTGCTGTCTCTCACTTTCATGTTTACAGCAAAGGAAGGAGTAATCACTTCTGTTGGTAGCTTCAGCACTTTGCGTTCCTATGTCCGCATGTTTCTTTGGAAGCCCACAACATGCGACCTTACTCGATTTTTGAAATTTGGATTTTATACCACATGGATTCTTTCGGTATTGATTACAAGTGCTGATATCTCTCAGCCTAGCAGAGTTTGGGTCATTAAATCATTACATGTAAAACTTTGCAAAGTTGCTGACGTCATTGTGTCACTGGCCAAATTTATGGATATGAAAGGAGTCATCCATTTAGGTTATTCCTATAGTTTGGGAATGCTGGATCTTATGTTTTCTTAAGTTGAAGAAAGATTCCAAATGTTAAAATCTGAAAGGGAGGGTGCAGATTGGCAAAGGTGCTGAGAAGGGTGGCTATCCTAAGGAAAAAGAGTGGCAGGACCCTGTGGTGTGAACCTGTCCATGAGACTCTCCCTCCTCTGATATTTCACCAAGGACTGTGGCTTTAAACTCTTTAAAATTTAAATTTGAACAAGCTTAGACAAATAAGCCTTCCCTTGATCTACATAGTATAACTCAACTTGTACTGGGATATTCAAACAAGACTTTTCTCCATGCAAGCAAGAAACAATAGGTTAAAAAAAAAAAGTAAATGGATAAAGCTAATAAACATATAGTCCACAATACTATTTGGAATTCAGGGAGGAAGGTATTGTTGGGAAAGTGGGGCTGTCTGTCTATTTCATTTTGCTTTTTGAGAGGAGAGAGGATTAAGCATGCTTACTTTCTAATGGCAAAAAGAGTCCAGCATGCAGAGTTAAAAAGATTAGCAAAAAGCCAAAGAATATTTCCTCTGAGAGCTATTGAGACTGTCTACAATCACAGTTCATACTTCCCAACTCTTTACCCAACTAACTAACACTACATTTATTTTTTTAAAAGATTTTATTTATTTTTTTGACAGATAGAGATCACAAGTAGGCAGAGAGAGGGGGCAGGGAAGCAGGCTCCCTCCCTGTTGAGCAAAGAGCCTGATGCCAGGCTCCAACCCAAGACCCTGGGATCCTGACCTGAGCCGAAGGGAGAGGCTTGAACCCACTGAGCCACCCAGGTGCCCCTACATTTCTTCCTTCCCTTCTTCTCAGGGTCTACCTCACTAACATTGACCCATACCAGGAATTCAGATGGCAATTGGAAATTTCCTTGCTGAACATGAAAAGAGAACACAGCAAGAACTGGAGTGGTTAATGCAGTGTATAAGAGCTGGATACATCCAACTCAAAGAGAGAGCTTTGCTCATTGGCTAGGGCTGTCCTGAAATAGCACGGCCAACATTGCTTCCTGGACTTTCTATTCCTTTGTCTTCCCATGGCTGTACAGCCATCTCTTGAGAATACAGTCTTCCTTAGTACTAAGACATACAGGCAGGGGAAAGTCAAGTCTTGCCACACTGGGAACTCTTTTGTCTATAAAGTAACTGTGATTCTCTACTTTTATTTATTATCTATTTGGCTTATCATTTAACTTTCAAAGAGCAACTTTATTTCTTTTACCTCTAAGTCAGTAGGTGATACCTTATGGTATCCCACTAGGCTGACAAGAAGAACCATTATAAAATAGTTTGTTGAGGGTGCAACAATGCAAATTCACTGTAAGTAAACCTATGAAAATCTGGTTTTCTACCTAAACAGGGTGTAAAAAATGGCTGAATGCAAATGATACTTTTTTTTATTTTTGATTATTTTGTTTGGCAGTATCTTGATGTAGAAGAAAGGATTTGTGTGTGTGTGCACATGTATGTGTGTGTACGCATGTGTGTGTGAAAACCACCAGAAGTCACTTTGAACATCAAAAGAACAACACTTTAAATTGCTTCTCCAGTTGCTCCTCAGTTGGTAATTCTCTAGTTTTAATTTGTGTGTCATCTTCTCTAATGTCAAGTCTCTAACCTCTGTTCCTCAATGATTCACTAAAATCAATAGTGTCCTACTTCAGATCAGCCAAGTAGGTTGTCTCACTTGAACTTTTTCTCATAATCACTTTATAATTAAAATCACTGGGTAAAATTCTCACTCTTCTGAATGAACATTTATGTTTTTCTGGATTAGCAAAAACTCTATAAGTGTGTTTGTGTGTGTGTGTGTGTGTGTAGATAGAGAGCAAAAACAGTAAAGAAAGAGAAAATGAGAGAGAGAGAGAGAGAGACACTACCAATGGAAGGTCACCCCTCTTGATTATTGGTTTATACTTAATTCCACAGTTATTTGTTCAAGCCTTGATTAAATCACTTATCGGGTCATACCAAAATGTCACTATTAGCATTTGGTCTTACCCCTTACACTGTTCCATCCAACTTCGTATCCCAAGGGCTTGGCACAGAGGTGGAAATACAGAGTGTGTTTGAAAAACACTTAATAGAGGATTTAACCTCAAATTAAGGCCCACATGTGCTCCCTGATCCATATTCTGGGGTAGATAGATCTTAAAATTGATATTGCTGATGTTAAAATGAGTATGCAGAAGTGCATCATAGTTCCAAAGCTCCTTGTTATGCACATCTTTTCTCTTTATCCAAATTTTTAGAAAAGTAAAGTTGAGAAAATTTTGCTTCGACAGGCTATTCACCATACAAAGTTTCATTTTTCATCCCATAATTATTGAGGACACACAAAATACCAGGCTAAGGACTAAATGTTAGCAATAAAAGTCAGGAAGTGTTTAAAAGAAGAAGAAACAGTTGGTAAATAACCAGGAAGTATGACATAAGGATTTGTTAGAGAGTCAGAACCCCCAGGTTTAAACCCCGAACTCATCATTTCTACCTGTGGGACTTAAGTGTAATCAGTTGTCTACTGGTAAAAGTCTGTAGTTATCTATTTTCTTCCCAAAATTAGCAGCTTAAGACTGCACAAATTTATTATCTTATGGTTTCTGTGAGTCAGGAATCACTGGGTCTCTTGGATCAGGGTCTTTGACAAGATTCCAGTCACATCCAGGACTGTGACCTCATCTGTAATTCCAGCTCTGCAAGGATCTGTTCCCAAGCTCCTTCATGCATTTGTTGATAGGATTCCATTCTTTGAGGGTTGTTGGCCTGAGGACCTCAGTTGCTGGTAACTGGAAGCCACCCTCTGTTCCTTGCCATAAGGGCCTCTCCACATACACTCTGGCTTCATCAAAGAGTACCGTCCAAAAACGGCAAGAAAGAGACTCTACTAGCAAGAGCGAATCACAATCTTTTATAACCAAATCATGAAAGTAACATCTCATCACTTTTTCCATATGACTTATTATGTCCAGTCCATATTCTAGGGGAGCGAATTACACAAGACCGTCGATACCAGGAGGTGAGGGTCGTTGCCGGCCATCTTGGAGTCTGCCTGTTATAGCAAGTGATGAAATTTTTCTAAGCCTACTTCCCTCTTTTTTAAAATAGTGGTCACAACATCTCCTACCTCATGAGATTGATGTGTAAATCAAATAGCACCTTGAGCCTGGAGCATAGAGTGAGTGCTCAGTAAATGTTAGTTATCGTTAGGTCATCACAGCACACTGGGAAGGAAGTGTGTTCAGATTATTCAGAGGATTACAGGAGCATGTGGGAAGAAATTAACACCATGTCGAAAAGTAGAAACAAACTTTTCAGAACAAGTCAAGTGTATACTGAGGCTTGGATTAAGGACAGTGGTAGCCAGATGAGGGATAGGAAGTATGAGAATGGGATTCCAGAGAGAAAGAAAACCCTGGAGGCAGGGGAGGGCGGGGAGCCAGTCTGTGCAGGATCCTTTGTCCTCTCTCCTCTCTGGCACTCCCTCCTGAAAGGCCAGACAGAGAGAGAAGGGAATATTGATGTCAGAAGTAGGCAGACGTGTGTGCATATGCACCGTCCAACCCAGTGACAATCCTTGCCTATGACCTTTAATAAATACAGAAACATTCAGAAACATCCAGAGAGAGAGAAAGAAGGAGGAGAGTAGGAATAAAAGTTAGAATTGCCATGTCTAGGTCAAAAGGACCAGAGTTCTTGGGAATTTCTCCTTTGGAAGTGGGATGCCATTCTGCTCCTGGCCCCTCTCAAGCAGTACTATCAAGTACCAGGGCAAGCCAGACCACCAGGAAGAGCATCCTTGGCTGAACAATTCTTAAGAATTTAATGATACTGTTAAATTTCCCAGTGCAAAACATGAAGTTGAAATCCACTTCACAGATCCCATATTAGGGGGAATTATGTTAACCTAGATTTTATTTACTTTTTATTTTAAATCACTAATATATCTAGATTTCTTCAAAATAAAACATTTCAAAATACACACTGAGAAACCTGGGTCCTATATCCATGTCCTTCCACTCTCTCCCAAATGTTAATGGGAAACCGCTTCGGTTTTCCTACAACTTATTTCTTTGATTTTTCTCCCAACATTTTATTTTGAAAAATTTTAGACCACCAAAAAGCTTGCAATAATCCTATAAAGAACATCTAAATATCCTTCATCAAGATACACCACTTGACAACATTTTGCTGCATTTGCTTTATCTCTTTCTTTCTGTACATATACATATGCATATATTCTTTTGACAGTTAGCTACAGAAATTAAAATACTTTATCCCTAAGTCCTCCTAAAGAAATATGCAGAAACAACTAAAAACACCTTAGCAAAGAAGAGCAGCTGGGAGGGTGGGATGTATGTAGCCCACCCCACTATTAAACCGTAGTAGAACCTCTATAATTATAGCTGGTGGTGCTAGAACATGACTAGACAGATATACCTGTGAAACAGAATAGAACACCTAGAAAAAGACTAAAGTACATAGGATTAGAAACAAGAAATGTGAAATTCTCCAAACAATGAGGAAATGTACATTTTAATAGTGTCTTGAAAACTACATAGCTATTTGGAAAATGTAAACTTGGATTCGCTCCACACATAAAAGTTGACTCTGAATGGATATTTGATAACTATATGTAAAAAATGAAAACCAACAATACCAAAAGAAAGCATGAGTGAATCTTATTATAACCTGCAAAAAAAAAAAAAAAAATCCTGGTACCTATAAAATAAATAAGTAAATAAATAAATAATCCAGGTACAATGTCAAAAATTGATAAATGTCCCTATATTGAAAATTTGAAAACACCACATGGCCAAAAGTGAAATCATCCAAAAATGTCTTGTATTCCATTTGTTTATGGAACCAAGCAGTAGGGCTTATGATTCTGTGGCAACGAAAGTTCTGTGTTTTTAGGCAGAGCAGGGCTCTCTCTAGGAGACTGTTATTAAACCTGTGTTGGCAGACTCACCAGTATGTAGTATTGTCCCGGTCCCAGGGAAAGATGTCATGCTTGGAGAATCTACACGCTGTACCTCCTAGTATTTAACATCCTTCTAAATATGTCTGTCAGGTTCCTGTTTTTCCTCTGTCTTCATACTTAATTTTGCATTTAATGCACTTCTAATAAAAACATGGGACTCTCTGCTAAAGATATTCAGTGTGAATATAGAAGCATCAAAAGACAGAAACCCCTTTTTTAAATTCCTTTTTAACAACTGAAATAGATTAAACTCAATCATGTTTGCATGAGGGATTCTATTTTCATTTAAGGGAAACTTGCATCCAAAGATTTTGCAGAATTGGGTAAACTCCTTGTCAGAGTTTTAAAAAATCATTTATTTTTATTTGAGGGCATATAGTAAGATTCCTTCTTTGACAGAATACCATGAAATTAATTTTGGCATATAGTTGTAAATGAGGCCATTGTACCACCTCCATGATTAAATATTCACAAACATCACCCAGAGCTTTCAAAAGGACTCTGTTTCCTTCCCACAGCAAAGGCTTGCAAAGTGATAACATTCCATTTCCTGGTGATAGGCAAAGGCAAGAAAATATATGAGGATCCAAGAATTTGTCAAATGAAACAATAGAAATCAATTTTCTACCATTCTACCTGTGGAAACATGTAAAATGAGATTTTGCACTAAAAAAGTAACAGTTGGATAAATGAAAATATGACAGTTTAATAAAATGGTCATGTCCCAACAGATCACTCAACCAGCAAGCACTGAAAACTTCTGGCAGAAAATTAATATATCAAAATGGCTTGTGTATCCTTCAAGAAATGTGTGTCTTTTAGGAGGCCTGTAACCTGCTTAAATTTAAATAACTTTTTTTTCCTCCATATGACTTTAAAATGATTCTAGAATTCCAAGGATAAAATTAGGAAAGACTTTTTTGCCACAGTCTTCAGTGTTGCCCCCCCCCCCACCATTACCCACTTTTTACTCACAGTCTGCACCATTTTACTTTTTTAAAGATTTATTTATTTATTTATTTATTAGAGAGAAAGAGAATAAGCAGTGGGGAGGGGCAGAGGGAAAGAGAGAGGGAGAAACAGACTCCCCGCTAAGCAGGCAGCCCAATGCGGTGCTCAGTCCCAGGACTCAGAAATCATGACCTGAGTCAAAGGCAGACATTTAACCAACTGAGCCACCCAGTTGCCCCAGTCTTCCTCATTTTAAAATATTTCTTTGCTGTTTAAGAGGGACAAATAATATGGATCAGAACCCCAAGAAAACATAGATGAACCTGCCAAGCACTGGATATCATTAAGAGATCTTGTCAATATAACAAAATCTGGTCTCTATTTCAAACCATGACCATAAGATAGCCATTTCATACCTTGAGGACTCAGTTTCCTAAATTGTGAAAAGCAACCCTTGAAAAGGATAAGAAGTTTTTTAAGGACAATAAAAACAACAACAAAAAATTATTTTAGAGGAATGTTGAACATTCCCTGCAAGAAAGCCCTGCCCAAGTGGCCATGGAAGGGATCAGGGTTAACAAGCAGTCTGAGGACTGGATTATTTGTGGCCTTCATAGTGCAGAAAGGCTTTCCAAGGGAAACAAGACAAGATATTTAAGGAGCTGGTTTCTAGATCTTTAGCTTCCCCAGTAATCTTTCCTAAAATCTGTTTGCCTGAGAAGGTAGCCCTCCAAGTGTCTGGGTGGTGAATGGACCTTCTCTGCCTTAACAAAGGAAAGATCAGTCCCCCACTCACCCATCCTCTCATCTCTCTGCAGTGCCCAAGGCGGTAAGGACTCCCGAGGTTTGCTAATCAAGGTCCTGAGATGAGGTAAATCCTGTCCCAGGTCAAATGCTTTTAAGTACTTTGCTACCAAAACATTAGAGGGGAGTCTAATTGATTTGAATTGAATTAGCTAAGAGTACAGCACTCCCCCTCCACCCATGTTTCACTTCCCACTGATCCAGTTACCTACCACCAACCAAGGTCCAGAAGCAGATGATCCTTTTTCTGGCTTATTATCAGAGGGTCATTATAAGCCTAACACTAGGTCACAAAGCCTATATCACTCACCTCACTTCATCTCATCATGTAGGCATTTCATCACCTCACAACATCATAAGAAGAAGAGTGAGTACAGTACAGTAAGATATCTTGAGAGAAATACCACATTCGTGTAACTTTCATTCCAGTATAGCGTTAGAATTGTTCTATTAGTTATTGTTGTTCATCTCTTATGGTGTCTCATTTATAAGTTACCCTTTATCACAGGATGTATATCTAGGAAGAAGCCATGTGTGTAGAGTTTTGTACTATCTCAAGTTTCAGGCATCCATGGAGGGTTTTGGACATGTCCCTCACGGATAAAGGGGGATCACTCTACCCTTTGATAATGGCTCACTGTTTGATTTTGCGTGTGATGCTGAAGGTGTTCAAAGGATTGAATGACATGACTTTAATGAAAGTCTCTCCATTGCCACTCCTTGTTTATCTGAACAAGATTTCTGAGCTACCTCATAGTGGTAGTTTGTGAAGATTAAGTTAATCAAGGTTAAAACTGGAAGGTTAAGTTAATCAAGGTTAAAACTGGAAGGGCACCAGGAATAGTAAATGGTATATAGTAAGTACTACAGGAAGGACTGTTGCTATTATGACTGTTATATTAACTAAATAGATGAGTTATATATAATTATAAATATCCTATTTATTAAAGATATGAATATATAAATTATTGAAAATATATTAGTAATAGTTATATTAACTAAATTAGTATGTGCTATAAATATGTGATATGCACGTATATGTACAGTGTGTACATGTGTGTTTGTTGCAGAAAATATGAAAAGTTTATCCATTAAACATTTCCAAACTATAAAAATGTATTATTTTAAAGTAAAATTATGTGGAGAAAGATGAAGGATAAAGATGATGAAGGGATGGAAAGATGAAGGATGTGTGAATATAGAACCATTTACAACTTACTATAATTTTAAACAATTGTTGATATTAGGAGTCAAATCACCCTGGTGTTATTATATTCTACTGTACACTCTAAATAGATTGAAATAATTATTTTAAAACACTAATATTTTGAGTACTCTGGAAATTACACTTTTCAAGTATTTAGACATATTATGAACATTTAAAAATACTGTGCAAAAGTTATTTTTGTGGGGAGGGATGTGTATTAGAAAGATATGTATGAAGATTTTTGTTATAAGGAATATAAAGAGATTTATTACAAGGAACTGGCTCACCTAATTATGAAGGTCGAGAAATCTCACTATCTTTTGTTTGCAAGCTGAAGATCTAGGAATGCATATGGTCTAATTTAGTCTGAATTCATAGTGTTGAGAACCACATGAGCCCCATGGCTTGGATTCCAGTTCAGATCTGAATGCCTGAGAACCAGGAACGCCAGGATAGGTAAAAACCAAAGTCCCAGCTCAAGCAATCAGGCAAGAAGGGAAAAGAATGAATTTCTCTGTCCTCCCCCTTTTGTTCTATCCAGGCCCTCGGTGGATTTGATGATAGGAAGGACAACTACTTTACTCAATGTACAGATTCAAATGCTCATCTCATCTGGAAATGCCCTCAGTGGCATTTTCCAAATCATGCTTCCCTGGGCACCCCATGACCCACTCAAGTTGACACATAAAATTAACCATCAAATATATGTGATAAAATATAAATAAGTAAATATATTTGAAGACCTCTAGTTTACACTATATTAAAAAATACATGATCTTCTCCATCCTTCTTAACCCCAACGCCCTACCAGAGTAACTGACCAAAAATACAGCTCTGCCTTCTTCTTACCTTTTCTGAAACTTCTCCAATTTCCTACTCTCTTATGAGAAAGTCAAACTCTTTTTTTTTCTTTTAAAGATTTTATTTATTTATTTGACAGAGAGAGAGAGAGAGATCACAAGTAGGCAGAGAGATAGGCAGAGAGAGAGGAAGGGAAGCAGGTTCCCTGCCCAGCAGAGAGCCTGATGCAGGGCTTGACCTGAGCAGAGAGCCCAATGTGCGGTTCGATCCCAGGACCCTGGGATCATGACCTGAGTCAAAGGCAGAGGCTTTAACCCACTGAGCCACCAGGTGCCCCGAGAAAGTCAAACTCTTAAACAGAGTTCACAATCCCATCAAATCCTGCCCCACATCCCTTTCCTGCCTTCTCTTCTACCATTTCTCCATCCACAAGGAACCACTGGCCATGGGAATGACCCTTAACACATCCTCTCTTCTTACTGTGGAACCCATTTAGCATTAGGAGCCCTCCCCCTAGAATGTCATAGTCCTCATTCCCATCCCATTCAAGTCCATGTTGAAATGTCGTATTTCCAGAGGGATCCTCCTGGACTATCTTATCTAAAATAGCACCCTTATCTCTGTCACTCTTGATCACTCATCTTGCTTTATCGTCAATCACAGCACTTTATGCTGCCCGTCATATTAAATATCTTTCTCTAAAATGCCTTTTCCCTCCACGATGCTATAATTTCCATGAAGGCAGAAACTTGGTCTTACCTTTTCACTCTCAAAAGCCCATTGCCTCAATGGGCACATTGTAGATATCCAACAAACATTTTAAATAAACACATAAGCAAGAAAGTATTATATTTGATTCTGGATTCCAAGCACAGTTTAATTTTCTAACAAATGTGTATTGACTTGAATACATTACAAAAGGCTGTGTTGTTATTTATAGGAGCAAGGTCCAGTCTCCTTATCTGCAGATATGTCAGCAAATAATCAGTGACTTTTGTTTCTAAAAGGCAGCAAAGTTATGAATAAGAACTTTAGATGACCAGATTCCCTTTAAATTCTTTGACATTATGATAATTTAAGACAGACATATGCATTAAAAGAATCACCTTATACAATCCATGAATTTCTATTTTTTCAAATACAGCTTCCCCACAGAAACCCCGTGGAGACGTCAAATCTAAAAGAAAAAGTAAAACCACTGATTTTTTTCCCCAAATTCATCATTAATTGCTTCCACATGACTTATTTTTAGAAATCTCTTAGGTAGAAAGTGTCACTTTTTGCTTTTTACCAGTGCCAGTTTCATTTCTTTGTGTGGCAAAAAGACTTGGAAAAGAAGTTAACCATCCCCAAGTGGTTGCAGAAAGATTGCTTTGCTGACTGTCCTCTCAGGCAGGATAGAGTTAAAACCTAGACATGTGTTTGTTTATTCTGAACTCTACAATTCAGAATTTTCTCAAAGGTGGAAAGATAGTATGGTATAATCAGTAAAGATGACTTTATAAGAGAAATGTGGAAACAGCCACATGCATGTGCACACAAACACACACAGAGGGTAAGGGACTAGGAATGCAAGAGTCATCCTTGACAAAATTACCAATGTGGGAAGTCTACTAAATCAGTTCATCGAAGTCTGTCTCTGCCCAGCACAACCAGCTTCTGCTCAGTTCTGTCCTGTTTTCTGATTTGCCTCTTATTTTTTTAACATCTTAATTTTATTTTATTTTTCCTTTTTTTTTCTTTTTCTCATGTTCCAAGATTCATTGTTTATGTACCACACCCAGTTCTCCATGCAATATGTTCCCTCCTTAATACCCTTTAGACTGTTTTCCCGAGCCATCTCTGTGATTGCCCTGAGCCATTTCTAACTAATCTGCTCAGGCAGTTTCCCTGGGATTGGCTTCCCATGATCAAATAAACAGAGTTTTTCGAGGAGCAGTAGAGTTTACAGCAAAATCAATATCGTATAAATAAAGTTATCCTAGCAGGAGACAAACAAGTAGAGATGCTCCTGTCATGTATGGCACTCACGATACTTCCCAGAGCTGTGTTTTGGATGATTACTTCTGACAGAAGTATTTTTCCAGAATACCTACTTTGTTCATTGCATTAATGCTAAAGCCACTTTATGTCCAGAGTTGGGTCCAAAACTTTCCTGTGACCTCCATACCTGTCATTCAGTGGAAAGCGCTGATTTCTATTAAAAGCTTGGATTGCACAGAAGGGCTAGCAAAGTCTTATTTAATGTGATAGCATAGGACTTTCAGTGAGTATATGAGAGGAAGAGTGAAAAACCAGCAAAGGATTACTTATTTCCAAGATTTGGGTATGGCTGTGGGACAACGAGGCTCTAAGTGATGTGGTAAAAACAGTTTTCTCTTTCACTTCTCCTTCTGGAATGTGCCCCTTTTATTTTGTCATTCTTGGCTTGGCTCCCCACTTCTCAGGCCTCCTCTGTCGTTTCATTCTGCCTGAGTATTTCCTTTCCAATATTTTGGCTGAATGTTCAGCTTTGTTAGCAGAAATGCAAACTGAGCGCTTTGAAGCATTACCCAATAAAATCCAATTTTAAACAGTTAGAGCTACAACTTCCCCCATCCTCTGGGAAATGAGCCTTCAGTTTCTTTGTGCTTTGGGCAGAAATGCCGGAGCCAGAATTATCACTCAGGCCAGAGTCTTGCCAAGACCGTCAGATAAGCCACCTGGCGAGGTCTGGCAGGCCACATCTAAAAGGGGACTTCTTGGAAAGATGAAACTGCCTTTTGAAATTGTTAAGCATCAGTGACTTTTATATAGTATTGACTAAATCATAAGTGGGGAGTACATCTGAAGGTCTGAACATATGTATTCTTTGAAAGAACTCACATTTCCTTAAGTGGATGATAAAAAAACTTTTTAAGAGCAATGCAAGCAACGTTAAAGTCTTAAGAAAACTTTTCTTTTTCATAAAAATGTCTGTTTAATAAATATTTAGTCTAATTTTTAAAACTTATCCTTAAGGCTAAAAATACCAGATGTCACATACTACCTGATTTTTATAACTTTTTCTGAGGAGATAGATACTACTATACCCACTTCACAAATAAAGACATAAAGATCTTCAAGGAAATATCTACAGTCAGCAACTTTGAATTTAAACTTTGGATAAAATTATCCCCGAACATTGTGGGTGTGTTTCTATTACGTAAGTGAATCAGGAATGGGGTGGCTCTTTTCTTGCTCCATTTTTATCCTTTTATTTGATTTCTTGGCCATAGATAAAGTAGGACTATGTTTAAAAAAAATAGAACATGATCTGTAAATTTCTGAATAGGCAGTTTACAAATATTCTGTGTGCAATCATCCCAATGAGTTCTAATTGCTTTCTAGATCCGTGGACTTAATTTCATTTCTGGGCCATAGTAAAGGCGAAAGGCACAGGCTTGATTTATTTTCACATTTAACTGAGCCTTTCTGAAATATTATAAACAATTACAACCTTTCCTTTACTCCTTTCCTTCACCACTTTTTCTGTGGAACTAGGGATTGATCTCTTGAAAGATGTTTCCAATTTTTAATTATCCACAAACCCACTCTCAATAAAAGTATGTTATTCTGGTTACTTAATTACATCCACTTATCTTCTTTTCTCCCAGAAAGGTGAGTGACGAATGCAAGTTGTCTTAAGTCACTAGAAGATTTTGGGTAGGATCAGGAAAGAAAATATTTTTGGTTATAAAATAATGGAAGACGGAGAAGCATAATTTGTCAAAGGGATGAAATCAGGGCCACCATGAGCCCATACAGCACCTTTGTAAGAATTAGAAACAGAGCCCTCTCTGAGGGGCATAGCAGAACTTGGCCCCTTCCTGCCCCCTTGACCCACTGAAGAACTTATCTTGGGAGAAATGGTAGTGAACTTCACCCCAAATGAACACATTTCAAAGTAAACAATGATTAGAATATGTATATATGGCTTCAATAAGTATTTACTAATGCTTATTACAGGACAGATCGTTTTCTAGGCTCTGGGGATATGAATACAGCAAAAGTGAACAAAGCAAATAAAACAAAGGCTTTTCTTTCATGAAATGCATGCCTTCTTAACGGAGATTGAAAATGAACGAATGAATATGTAATATGGTAGTTATGATCCATGCAATAGAGAACAATGAAGAATAGGGTAGAAAAAGCGAAAACAGACAGTCTAGGGATTTGGGGTATGCTATTTATTATGAAATTGTCGTGTACGTCTCTTTGAGAAAGTAACATTGAGTTAGTGACAAGGCAATTCAGGGAGTGTCCAGGTTGGGGGTCTCTGCAGGCCAGGTAGAGGAAACAAACTGTGAGGACACTGAGTTGGGATCTCCGTATATGTGGGAAAACAGCAAGGAGGCTATGACGTAGGAACAAAATGTCAGAGGTGGTAGGAAACAAGACAGAGAGGTCATTGGAGCCAAGTTGAAAAGGCAGTAGTGCTTAGAGCATTGGGTTAAGTTCTGAGTGAGAGGGAAAGCCATTGGAGAATTTTGAAAAGAGGAACTCTGTGATATAACATGGCCTTTGACAGGATCATAGTGGGAATGGACTGAAGGGGCATGAGGGCAGCAGGAATGGAAAACTGAAGACCACATGGTGATCCTGGGAGGAATGTCAGTAGGTTAGAGGAAGAAGCACTGGTGGAGATGCTTGGAAGGACTACGTTGCTTTCTCTCAAGTGAAGCCTCTTCAGATGAGGCCACTGATGTGCTGGAGCTGGTTTGTTCCAGCTCCCAAAAGGCAAGTCTTAAATTTTCAGGAGTGTTACAAGCCTGTTGTTAAACACAGCCATTATGAAAAGACTAAATTATACAAACTTACAGTTAAAGATATCACATTAAAAATAAAGATAATAAATATTAAAAATGTGTCACATCCTAATTATGTCACTCATTTACTGCTATCTATATCTTTAGGGCTTTTTTTTCTTTTTACATCTTTCGTATCCATATAGTAAAAAATACTATATAATGGTGCACTGCTTGCGCATTTCTTCCCAGCTCTATGTGGAGTGACATCATGTTGGTAGATTAAAATTATCCATTGTGATAAAGAAAATGTAGTAATTTATATGCAATGGAATATTAGCCTTAGAAAAGAAGGAAGTTCTTCCATTTGCAACAATATGGATGAACCTGGAAAGCATCATGCTACGTGAAATAAGCCGGCCATAGAAGAACAAATACTGTATTATTCCACTTACAGAAAAAAATCTAAATAGTTATACCCATAACGACAAAAGCAGAGACTAAATATTGATTATCAGAGGCTGAGGGGAGAGAGGGAAACAAAAGGTATTAGTCAAGGGGTACAAAATTTCAGCTATATAAGAGTAATACATCCTAGAGATCTACTGCACAGCATAGAGCTATAGTTAACAATATTGTAGTGTATACTTACAAACTTCTAAAGGATAGAACTTATGTGAAGCATACTTATTACACAAAATAATAATAATAATAATAATAATAACTAAGAAGGATGGAAGAAAAACTTTGCAGGTGATAGATGTGTCTATGGCATAGATTCTGGTGGTGATTTCATGGGTGTATATTTATCTCCAAACTCATCAAGTTGTGTATATTAAAATTATAGTTTTTTTATATGTCTATAAAGTGAACTTAAAAATTGTACATGACGGATGTATTTACTCCATGTAAACACTAAATATCAGAGACTGATCTGTTGTTTTGCTGATTGTTTTGACTCAAAGTGATGGAGAAATGTTAATAATTAAGATTTAACTTAAAAATGTGCCATGTCAAGTACTGAAGTTAAATGAAATTTCAGTTTAATAAATATAATTTGTTCAAGAGTGGGAAATACTTCAACAGTAAATCACAAATTATAATATTTTGGGGTAAAGATTAGTGGATTGTGTGCAACTCCATCTGTAAAGTCATAGTTAAGTTTCAATTTTAGGTTGGCTACAGATATAAGGGTTTGACAAAAAATGTTCTGTGAGAATCAATTGTTTGTTTTTTATCATTTTTTTTTTTTTGCTACACATTCTTAGGCCAGTAAAATGTATTTGTTCGCCAAGAAATTAGCCACAGATATTGCATTCTTTTCACTAAGAAATTAGCCATAGATATTACCTATTAAATTGTTATCATTTTGATATTCTATGACATTTTGTCACACAGGACTGTAACATATTTAAAGGGATATATTAATTCCATGATAAATCAGACTGCATTTTGTTGTGATCCAGAACTGAGTGAAGTAAATATACTAGCTCCTGTTTCCACTTGCCCCCTTTTATACTAGCATAGCCACAAAGAATTTCCCAATGGATGGAAGAAATTCTCTCCCAATCCACTAAGAAATTTTTCTTTTTCAAAAATATATTCTTAATATTCATGGGATAATGTCAATGGTATATTCTTCTCATGATGAATATACCATTAGATATTGGACATTTGACAAATTAAAGCCCTCTATCTTGAAATGAAACACAATTAATCCACTAACCAAGTCAAAGACAGATTATTAATACTCATGATTGCACCCACTTAAGTCGCCCACTTAAGACACATCACTTGAAGAGAAACAGCAATTAATGATCCATTATTGTGAACCACAAATCATGGTTGCCCACTTCAGTGGTTGGGGAAAAAAAAACAGTAACAACAACAATGGAAAGCAGATAATCAACACTGTATCTATTTTATCCACAACACTAAAAATAGTGTTGCTTTCAGCCCTTACTTTTGGCAGGGCTTTGTGGGTTTTGTACCTTTTCCCAACATCTCTGGAAACCTGGATTCCTATGTCAGGAGGAGAGAACTTCGCAGGACATTAGACTTTTGGAGTTAAACCTGAGACAGTCCCTGGTAATCATCTCTGGTACACTAGGGTGGTTGGTCACCCTACTCTAGGTAGAGATCCAAAAGGAAGTTGAAAAAAAAGGGGGAGACTAGGATGCGGTGGTTGTAAAGTCATGACAGTAAATGATATCACCCAAGATTTGTGAACAGGAAAGAAAAATGGTAAAAGAAAAATATATCTATATGGAGCAAGCTGAGGAAGAGAAGCTAATTTAATAAGCTAGAAGTTAGAGAGATAAAAAAGGAACCAGGGAACAGATAAGCAATATTTTAGCTAAGTTCCATCCTGTGAATGGCAACTCAAAGTTGATTCTGTGAGATATACCTTCGGTTGGTGTAATTATCTGCTTGAAATCTTAGATGCAGTTTCTAAGAAATTTTCACTTTGAAAGCTCACTTACACTGAAAAACATAAGAATATTGATACAAATACTTTTGTTTAAAAAATCCATGTATCGTTACTGACATTTTTGGGGGGTGATGTTGAGATTACTACATTCCCTCTTCTTGCCCTGTTCCAGGTATGTATTTTAAAACTCTACACACAAAAAAAATTCCTTCGGAGAGGTGGTAGAAAAATACAATAATTATCTTAAGTGGCTCAGTTCAGCAGTGGAATGTGGAAAAATAAATTTAAGCACCAATTATGTACTTTGTAAAGTTAAACAGCTCCTCCATATACAGACTAGCTAACTGGGGATTTAGGCAATGTTTACAAATTCTGGGTGTACTACCATAACTCTTACAAATTCTGCTTTCCTGGAAACAGAGGCCATAGTTAAAGTCCCATAATAAGGTCACTGGAGGAATGTGGAAACTGTCATAGAAGCACTATATAATAATTTCAAAGCCATGCATCTTGGCATTTACCTTTTTCTCTCATTTCAGGAGATGATTAAAGACTGAAAATGGGTTATTAAAATGTCTTATTTTTTTTTCATAGACATCCATAAGCATTTAAAAAAGCCAAAACTGCTCTCCAGAATTCTTAGACACTTACAGTTGTTTTTTAAACTCATAATGAAAAGCCAATCTAAAATAAATAGAATCATCCCTTATACACCGGTAATGCTTCCAGAAATCTCATCTCTCTCTCTACCACAGTTATAGGCATGAAAAATGCCTGCAAATGATGAAAACCAAGGAAAACCAGGTACTGCATCTGATAGGTGAGATTCTCAGGCCTTTGTTGTCTCCTAATTACCTAACTCACAGTCCTCACATAGCCTGCAGACCTTACCTAAGTTTTTTATTGTATATTGCCCTATATACCTTGCTAGAGTGTAAGCGCATATGGCAGGACCTGGTGGTGTGTCATTCACTGATTATCCCAAGAGATGCCTGTAGGTGTTCAATAATTATTGTATAAATGATAGCAGATAAAACAAACGAACAAGCAGTGCAGCATGAGTGGTGGTCTTGTTTGTGTCCCTCCTGCCTGAACGTCCTGCACAGTGGGTTTTGCAGGAACTAGGAGAGCAGGCATCCTACTTTCTAAACAAGGCTTCTAAAGGGATCCACTGCTGCCAACGTCCTTGCCTGTGACCTCCGTGTACCTAGAAACTCTTTGCAAGGTGTCCTTGGGGAGTTGTCAGAGTCTATGAGTTCCCTTCTGACCTTTTATTCACACCCTCCACTCTACCCAAGGAACTCAAGCAGGGCATTGCAGTCACCTCCTACCTTCCTTCTTCTGCCTTCTCTGCTTTTGACACATGTAATATACAAGAATTTGAGAATTTCTCAGCCTCTATCACCCACAAGACTCCCTTTTCCCTTAACACTAAAAAAAATATGTATATCTAGACCTGGAGGCCCAAGAATCTTGAAGGGACTTGAAACTCTGGCTTCAAAGAATAGTATTTCCAACATATTATGTCAAAGAAAGTTTTGAGGGAAGGTAAGTTTAGGAATGCCTGGGTGCCCAATCATAGTCATCTCATTTCTTTGGATGGAACTCTGAGTTACAATTAGTCGAAACCAGATGACAATTTCAAGCTGTGTATAAACTGGATTCTGCTTAGATGGTAATCTCTTCTTTCATATCATTTTTGTCATAAATTCATATACTTCTTCTTTGTCCATGCTGCATAAAATTGTAAACCCTCTCTTATCTCAATACTCCTTACTCTTCTGTCTTGTTTTCTTAACATCATCTGGGATGTTTTACATCGGATCTGTATTTTATGCATTTATCTTGTTTATTATCCCCCCCTTATTCCACCAGAGTATTGACTCCATGAAGCTAAGCACCATCTGCTTTATTATCTCAAGACCTAAAACAGCACCTGACACACGGTGATTGTTCAGTAATTATGTATTGTCTGAAGGAATAAAAAATTTAACTGATAATTGCATTCTCCATATATAAGCTATTATGATACTTCATCCTCACTGAGATGTAATGACTTACAGCACTGAACTGCAATTGACAAGGCTCACTCTCACTTCCTCACCCCCACAGCACTTGCTCATGGATACTGTCCAGCAATGCACATCATCCCTTGGCCCTTCCCTCATCTCCAAACTAAGAATCCATTACATTCTTACTTTCTTCCTTATTCAACCTAGACCCCACTCTCCTTCATATCAAATTTTCATTCCCCAGTTCACTAAACCCTGATAATCTTGACCTTCTATTACATATTTCTGTAGTTTTCCAAATGTATATCACTTAATGTATCCTGAATCCCTAAGCACTAACCATCATGGGAGAAAATATGACTGTGCGGATGCCCTTACAATATTGTGTCTTTGAACGTCAGCCGAGACCTCAGTGCTGCTTAGCAGATTTGTTACTAATGGTCTCTATCCTGTACTATACTCTTCTACATGGACAATTACAGATATTTCCCTGGTCCCTTCACTTTTCCTTAAGGAAAGTTGTAATCCCATATTTTGAATAGAAAAAGGAAGCTATCAGATGTGGATTTTCTGAACTTTCACCTACCCTCACTTACAAACTTCTTTCTCCCGACACCCATGGTTGACATTCCTACATTGGGTAGCCTGGTTGTCTTCTCAGATACTGGTCAAATAACCCATATCATGGACTGGGTTCAAGGGACTAGAGCAAGACAGTAGTTTCTACTCCACATATCCCTGTGTAGAGAGAATTCTAATGTAATTGTCAATATATAATGCCATTATGACATGTTTTTAAACCTTTTTTAAATTTAAATTCAATTCATATACATAAAATGTATTACTGGTTTCAGAGGTATAGGCCTGTGATTCATCAGTCTTATATAATACCCAGTGCTCATTATGTCACATGCCCTCCTTAATATGGCATGTTTTATAATTAGAGGAAATTCTAACATTCTCTATATCTGAAACATCATCTTCAAAAAACCAATATGTTAAACAATAATCTCCAAATTTGTCATTTTAATTTAGCAAATTAATACTGACCTGAAACTATATTCTTATTCTTTGCTCCACTTCTAATATTTGATCCCAATGTAATAATTACAGAAATAGATAGATTCAGGTAATATGTACACATATATAAATTATATCAGAAAACTGTTACCAACCTAAATATTTCCCCATAGAAGGATTAATTAAATTATAATAAATTTATACAATAAGGTTTTTATACAACCATTAAGTGATATATTAAAAGACTTTATTTATTTATTTATTTGTCAGAGAGAGAGAGAGCGCGCACAACCAGGCAGAGGCGGAGAAAGTAGCAGGCTCCCTGCTGAGCAAGGAGCCTGATGTGGGACTTGATCCCAGGTGCCTGGGATCATTACCTGAGCCGAAGGCAGTGGCTTAACTGACTGAGCTACCCAGGCATCCCATATTAAAAGATTTTTAATGACATGAAAATGATTGTAATGTAATGTTTTTTTGAAAACTAAATTATACATAACTATATAGAGAGAGAATTTAACAATGCTTTTTTTTTTATTTTTTTAAGATTTTATTCATTTATTTGACAGAGAGAGATCACAAGTAGGCAGAGAGGCAGGCAGAGAGAAGTCGGGGGAGAAGCAGGCTCCCTGCTGAGCAGAGAGCCCGATGCGGAACCCGATCCCAGGACCCTGAGATCATGACCTGAGCTGAAGGCAGCAACTTAACCCACTGAGCCACCCAGGCACCCAACAATGCTTTTAATATATATATATTCAAGAGAAATATTCCAAAATATTAAGTAAGGTTATCTCTTGGTGGTAGGATTATAGGGGATTTTCATTTTATTCTGAACGTACAATATTATTTCAACAATGATAATAAGTGGTATATTTTAAAAATGTATTATGAGGCATACATATTTTGACTTTCCATATACACACACACACACACACACACACACACACATATATGAGTAGCTATTAAGAGCACTTTGGTTTGTTAATACCATGTAAATTGTATATCATTTAAACTGTGAGAAAAAAAATCAGGAAGCTTTAAAGAAACCATAAAAATGGATTAAGTAAACTGAGAAAGAGTTCAATATTCTGGAATGGAGACTCTGCTTATTTTCATAAAATGCAATTTTTAAATGTTCACTTTTCTCTGTTCACATAAAGACTGATAAATCTCATTCAGTCCTGCCTGCATTGGTTTGATGATCAAAACAGGCATTCCCTCTTCCTCATGACAGGAGGGACTTTTTAAGCACACCTAGCACAAAAGCTTTTCCTCTTAATCTCCCATTTTTGACATAAGTGAATAATAACCATCCTTCCACCCCAAACCAGATCTCATTCAAATGGGTATTAAAATCACTTTTGGAAATGTATTAGTGCTCCGGTTCTAAGATACCTTTGGGAAAGTGCTATAGTGTAAAGCCTGAAAAATCAGAAATCCACCCTTGTTTTGCATATGGGAGGCAGACAAGACAATCATTTATTGTGGAGAAAAAAAGGTATGCTCTATTGGGCTGTTACAAAAGCTGTAATTTTATTTTGAAGTTCGCAAGTTTTGTTCTCCTGGTTTATGGTTTTTATGCTAAAATTATGGCTTTGTAATGGGTTGTGAAGCATACTTTATGCACTATCATAATTATAAGCTATTACAGTTCATTCTTTGTATCAGGATGGTTTTATGGACATTTAAATGAAGTTTCTGACAATGAAGCTCCAGCTCTAATAGTACTACATTATGGCTACACCTGGTGGTATGCAGTCTCTTGGTTTTTCTGTTATAAACCATTGTGGGGAAGAGGGTGGAATTTAAAATCTCAGCTGCTTGCCTCATACTGTGCTCCAGTAGGACATGCAGATTTATCAATCCATTTGTATTTAAATAACTTATATGCTTTTTGCCTCACCAAACTACAAAACCATCAAAGAGAAAAATCACCCCGGTGGTCTCAAGTTCTTTTTGTCAAGAAGACACTTGAAAGTTTGAAAACATGAAATACAGTGTATCACTCATCCTTTTCCCTTGACGTGGAACAGCAGACTTGACATCTTGCTGCTTACTTTCACTAATATGTTTATATATTAGAAATGATCTGTTAGCATGTGTGAGGGCCATTTTTCACAGTGTTTGTGATATTTGTTATGCTTTTGGTTTCTTATTTCTTATTTAAAGGCTGTTGCAGATAGACACCTTATTCACAATCTTCTACAATTGAACATTCGATGAGAACACATTTTTCCAGCTGAAGTGTTGGCTGAGTAGACTCTTGGATAAGATGTAATTAATAATTTTAAACAGCCTATGTGGCAGTAGAGTCTTATTTTGGGTGATAAAGTAGCCAAGGTTTCAACAGCTTTGTAAAGGAATTCCACTGAAGTTGACTCAGAATTGCATAGTGATATGAAAATAAAATAAAATACTGAACGCCAAATTTCCACTTCAAATGACCTTCAAGAAAAAACTAAGAAAATCCAATTGAGAAAAAAAAATGCACTAAGAAGACATTATGTGTTCCCACAAAGCAAAAATGTGAGAAGCAGCACTTACTCGGGGCTCCTGTAGCCCCTTAATTCAGGCCTATTATGTATAGGAATTAGAGCCCATATGGTCTTCTATCAAACTGTTCCACACCACTGGGAAAGTATTTATTTCATCAATGTGAGCTAAGTATTTTTAAATCATTACTGAGAAAATGCAGCCTCCTAAAAAAAACATAATGTATTCTTTAAAAAGAAGTCAACGGTATCACAAAAACATCTCATCCATATTTGGTTGTAGAATCTGTCTGGCTTCCCATCTAAAGGACTCCCAGTTCTTGCATATTTTAACACATACATAAAGCTGTAAATAGGGGGGCTGCTGTCTCTTCACTCAATGCTTTAGAATTCACTAATGAAGAGGAGAATGAGGAACTCCAAAGATACAAACAGCCCTCAGTGGATGAAGAAATGAATCCTACCACATTGATAATTGTCCAGTAAGACTCAAATCTCAGACACCTGACCTAACTCTCTCTTACAACACAGGAAGTATCAGTGAGGTAAGATTTTTTTCGCAGGGAATTACTGCATTGTATTTATCCACATCATAAAAATGAATCAGTTGCAAAATTTCGGACATCAAAACAATCATTTTGACTGATTTTGTGCTTAAAGGAAATATCTGGTTAATGGCCTGGCCATAAACATCGATTTGGTGGTTGAAGTTATATTCATACTAAAGTTCTGTTTTGCTGTATACATAGCGCAAGTGAATCTCAAGAAAATTACTTCTGTATATCTCTAAAGGAACACTCAGCTCTTTAAACCAATTAGGCATAATATTTCTGGGCAGTTATTCTTGTTGATTATGTAGGTTCATGTGTGAGAAGTTAAGGAAAGGACCTGTGAATCAAAGTATGTTATTCTAACCTCTAGTTGAGTTTACACATCACAGAAACTGTCAGGCTAACGCTGAGAAAGGAAGGGCAATTTCTTTGCATAGACTTGCTTGGGTAAGCTTTAAAAAGCATATGCAGAGGACAAACAATACTAGTCAGAAAAACAGAAAAGGCTAAAAATATCAGGAGTAAAATCATTCCACTCTCTACCACCAGAAATATTTATAAAGGCTAGTCAGTCCATTGTTCCATATGCGTTAACTGTGAATATGCTTCCAGAATTATATAATATTAGGAAAACTTGAACTCCCAAATAGTGTTTCCCCACTTCTCTTCTAAGAACCAACTGGGGAACTTATTAAAACATATAAAGAGAAAGCAAATTTCAGGGTTGCTCACTTGGAGATTCTGGGAATCTGTTTATCTGTTGTCATGTTTTAATAATCTCCCCTTTCCCTATGCCCCATGAGTCTCACCATCTGAGAAGTTTGAGCGAAGTTATTCTAAAACTACTGATGAAGAAAATGAGACTAATAGCTTCCCAGATCTGTAAAGCACAATGAAAATTTAAAAGATCAAATTTTTCTTTCAAGTAAGTAGCTAGTGGTACTAAATAGTTAAGATTCTATACTAGACACCTCTATGCAAGGATAAAATTCCATTAGTTAATATTTCAACTTCTTTTTTTTTAAGATTTTATTTATTTATTTGACAGAGGTAGAGAGAGAGCACAAGTACGTAGAGCACCAGGCAGAGGGAGAGGGAGAAGCAGGCTCTCTGCTGAGCAGGGAGCCCAACACGAGGCTGGATCCCAGGACCCTGGGATCAAGACCTGAGCTGAAGGCAGACGCTTAACCGACTGAGCAAGCCAGGCACCCCAGTATTTCAACTTCTTTGCTGAAGAATACTTTAGAATTTTCAAATTTCAAATTAGTTAAAACAAGGAAAGCAATTTAGTTTTTCCATTTGAAGGAGAAAATAACGAAATTATGCATTTTAGCAAGTCTTACGTATTAAGAGATCTTATTGCCAACTAATCGATATTACTTGAAGAAAATTTAAAATTGAGACAGTTATAAAGAATAAGAGGAAAAATCATTTATAATCATTTTCCCTAAAATTTAACTATTAACATTTCATTAGACATGTTCGTAGAAACTTTGCAGTCATAGATCTTAATTATAATTAGATCGCTTCTCAACAAATCTCATGTCAACTTCTTTTTTTCTTCTTGTATGACTAGAACATAGGAAAGGGCATATTGGCAACTAGCAGAATAAATTGATGGGAAATAAAGAGGGAATTAATGTTATTTTGGTGGTCTAGCTCTTCTTCACATCATTTTTATACAATGTATGTAAGAACATGTATTTTTCATTCTTTAAATCTTTGTTTCAACCACCAACTAATCTTAGTTCATCTTTATATGGCTGAAAGGGATATAAGAGGATTACTCTCCCTTTTTAAGTTTATTTTCCTGATAATACCCTCCAACAAGGCTATTTGTAATGAAGCAGCCACAAATTTGCCCCAGTCATCTCGGCCTTGATCAGTCTTACTTCTAATATGAGCAATCATTATTATCAGTGAGGACCCCAGAGAAATCAGCAAACCCCTGAATACAAAGGCATTAGGTGTAGGCATAAGGCATAGGCATACCAGAGCTCTTCTGAGGTCAGAGGTTTGTTTTAATAAAACCAAATTATCAATGGGCCTCCTGAGAAACTTGAAATATTACTTGGAATATAAGCATTTTTCAACTTTTCAATGAGGAAAGATAACTATCTTTTCTAATTTTATTAGGAAAACCCTCTTTTTAAAAATTTTATTGACAAATAATATAAAATATATAATATATAAAACACAAAAAACAAAAAAATTAACAAATAATACACATATGCTTGTATATATTTTAAGTGTACAATATGATGATTTGATTTATATAATTAACACATCCCTCATCTCATATAGTTAACATTGTGTGTGTCTGTATTGTGAGAATGCTTAAGATCTACTCTCAGCAACTTCCAAGTATAAAATATCATGTTAGTAACTATAGTCACCATGCTGTACATTCGATCTTTGGAACTTATTCTTCTTATAAATGAAAATGTAAACTTTTGAACTATATCATTCCATTTTTGCTTCCCTTAGGCCCTAGAACTCACCATTCCATTCTCTGTTTCTATTAAATAAGGAATTTTTTTCTTTTTTTTTTGTTTGTGTCTGTATTGTGTTTAAATATTTCACATATAAGTGAAGTATTTGTCTTTCTCTGTCTTTCATCCTTAGCATGTCCTCCAGATTCATCCCTGTTGTCACAAATGGCAAAAAAGAAAAATTTTATCCATTCATTTGCCAAAGGCATTTAGTTTGTTTCCACACCTTGGCTCTTGTGAATAATGCTGCAATGAATGTGGATGTGCAGGTATCTCTTTGAGATGCTGATTTTAATTCCTTCGGATAGATATATATCTAGGACTGGGAATTCTGGATCATATGGTATCCTCTTCCATGCCCCCCACTATGTCATGCAGTTTTGAGTTTGTCTGTTGCATTCCTCATAATAGGGCAGAGTAGTCAGGAAGAATGAATGGACCAGTAGAGGGACAATTTAAGGTAGAGGGAGGAGGCACCCAACAGTGATTTAAACATTTCATAATTCTGCTAGTCCTGAGTAAGTCGTGTTTCTTATTCCAATCAGAAGTTTTATAGGTTGTTAAACCTGGGACACTTTGCTTCTAAAGCAGTTTTTGGTTTGTTTGTGTATTTGCTTGTTTGTGTATTTGTCACTCAGGAAACACTCAGGTCTTCTCCCTTTATTTTTTTTCATATGTATTTTCCTGTTACTCTTGCTGATTCTTTTTCTGTCATTAATAGATTTCTTTTCAGTCACTTGCATCTCTTGCCTAACATCAACTCAGCTTTCTATTACTCACTTGGTGGAAGGAAGATCTACAGATCTTCCTTACAGTTTTAGACTCTGTGTGCAGGCTGCTGTGAACATTTTAAGAGAAAATGGCAGATCTCTGTAGCCTTTCTCTATTCTTTTCATCAACAATATTCCCCCAATACCTTGAATTTTATCAAGTGTTCTATCTGGTAAATGTCTGTAAATTTATGTAAATGCCTATAAAGTAAAGGTGTACAACGTATTAAGAAAGATGAAATTCTTATAACATCATTGGAATATGAATTCTAACAACATTTTTGGGATGCTTATGTATTTTTTAGAAAGTGATAATCTCTCATGGAGGTGCCTCTGAGCCAAATAAGAATCTTCCAACAGTGAGGGTAGAGAGGGCAACTGTCTGGAGTCCATCTGGCAGGTGGTTACTAAATTCTCATCTTTTAGAGATGTCCTTGAAGCCTCATGAGCCCACTAGCTATTTCAGAGACTGCTTGGGCATGGTAGTTCATTTTAGTAGGATAAGCTCTGTTGGGGAGGAAAATTTTTCCTATACTCTTCAAATATTCTTCTGGTTGGTCTAATAATTAAATTGACATGAGACAGATTAATAGGAGGGAAATAAATTTAATTTTGTACATATGGGCACCCCACATACATGAGAGGTTCAAAGACAGGTAAAATGAGGTATGTATGATATCATGAGCTAAGAAATGGGATAAGGCCCTGGGGCTTCAAAAGGTAGGAGGGTAATTAACAGGGCAATAGGAATGACATTTGGTAATTAAATGTTTGCCTTGCCATATGGATGGGTCACTCAGATAAGATTTATCCCTGGTAATAACTCTTTTAGGGAAAGACCTGCAATTTAAATTCTTCTAGGGAGCAAAAGGAAGGGCAAAATTTCTCTTGAGCCCACAATGTCTCATTGCTTTCAGCTCAAAATAGCCCACATGCCAAAATGACATATTTTAGGGAAACTCGTTCTGAGCTCCTTTAGCTCCAAACATCATCATGGCTTACATGTCCTGGTTGCTTTATCAACTTCAAATGAGCAGGAAGAATTCAATGCATGGGGATAAAGAATTGTATCCCCAAAACATGTAAACTAGCACAGACACTAGGGATAGGAGGGTTTTCCTGAATCAGAGATAACCTGATATGCCATAACTGACATTAGTTTGAAAATGAGAAAATATACTCATACAATCTAAATGGCCCAAAGTAAAAGAAGCTGTATTTTACACAGGAAGGAAAACAATAAAGTAAAATAGTTATCTGAAAAATATGTATACACTGTTTCAAAAAACATAAACCATATTTATATTTAATGATATAACAATTATCATTAATGTAGTTTGGGGACTAGGGAACTATAATAAGGGCTTTATTTATTAGCTATATGAATAATTTTCTTTTCTACTTCTTTTAAAATTTAGAAACATCATCAGAAGAAATATAATTAGAAATCAGTGTGTCCAAATTTTAACGGTCTTGAGCATCTCAGGTTTCTTTCCTACTTAAAAATATTGTAAAAATGAAAGAGAAGAGAATTCAAAGATGACTTTCTGATATAATTAGCTTTTAACCTCTATTTCTGAAATCTGCTATGGTATATTATAATATATTACGTAAGTGAATCAAGATAAATAATCTTTTTCTATAAAAAAGGGTAGAGGCGGGGCGCCTGGGTGGCTCAGTGGGTTAAGGCCTCTGCCTTCGGCTCAGGTCATGATCCCAGGGTCTTGGGATCGAGCCCCACATTGGGCTCTCTGCTCAGCAGGGAGCCTGCTTCCCCCTCTCTCTCTGCCTGCCTCTCTGCCTACTTGTGATCTCTGTCTGTCAAATAAATAAAAAATCTAAAAAAAAAAGGGGGGGGGAGAGGGACAAATTGCTTGGAAGTCTTGAAATGTGAATTATGCCAATTGGTCCTTTGGGAAATACTTATCTTCATTCAAACTGATCTCTTTGGGAAATAGTGAATCTCATTGCTTAATAAGCATAATGGTAATTTTATATACTACAGAAGCTGTTGTCAAAGAGGATATGGACATGCTGCAGAGCTTTTAAAGCTAAGATTTTTTTTTAAGATTTTATTTATTAATTTGACAGAGAGATACAGCAAGAAAGGGAACCCAAGCAGGGGGAGTGGGAGAGAGAGAAGCAGGTTCCCTGCTGAGCAGGAAGCCTGATGCAGGGCTCAATCCCAGGACGATCCCAGGACCCCGGGGCAGACACTTAACAGCTGAGCCACCCAGGTGCTCCAAAGCTAAGATTTCCGACAGGTCTTCATTCCTGAAGACCATGCCTACTGGAGAAAAAAAGTCTCTGTGAAACCACATTCTTGTCTTTCTTCTTAAGACATAGCTGAATATTTGAAATCTATACATTCTAAGTTCTCCTGAAGGAATACTGTTCTAATTTTACAAAAATTATCCTCTGACAAAGAAATGTGAAAACTGATGAAGGTGAAGATGCAAAAACTCTGCTCTCTGAGGCTGAAAACAGTAACTTTACTGATGGGAAATCCTAGAAGTTTCAGGATCTTGCTTTGTCAATGGACTCAAAATAGACTCGGGGATGATTTCTAAAGTCCTGAGTGAATAAAGCTGAAAGACATTGTAAAAACACTGTGATCGGGAAAAAAAACCATTCCATTTGGATAAAGTAAGAGCTTTTATGTACCTTTCTACTATAAATACTAGCCCAAAGCTATGAATTTTGTATCTACTTTATACTCTTCAAATCCAATCTATTTTGACTTGTACAGAAGTTGGAGAAAAGTGCAAAGGCAATAGAAATGTCACTGTGAGTTTTGTCCATTATAATTTTTACAGAAATAGTCTTTGCAATCTCTCTTTCCCCACTTCTCCCTGCAGAAATTTGAAGGGTGTCTTTGGGGGATGAGAACCAGAATAAGGAGTACTAGAAATTCAGAACACTTGATGCCAGGAACAGAAGTATTTCTGATCATGCACATGGACTATATTACTGATTCTCAAAACAGTCTATGACAGGAGTACCTGGGTGACACAGTCAGTTAGGTGACCAGCTCAGGTCCTGATCTCAGAACTGTGAGGTTAGCCCTGTGCTGAGCTCTGCAGTAAGTGCAGAGTGTGCTTAAGTTATTCTCTCCCTCTGCCCCTCCCCTCCTCCCTCCATAGGCTCACACACTCACACACTCTCTATAAATAAATAAATAAACCTTTAAAAAAAAAAATCAGACCCTGACAACTTACCCACTTTAGGTCTCTGTGGTCAATAATCCACACATGCAATTGCTATTGTCAATTACGGACACCTGCCACTTTCAAAGCTCTGTCCTATGCATTGTAAAGGTATCATTTAAATATATTTGTTTGCAAATATAGGTCCATCATATCCATTTGACTCACCATTGAGTTAGAAATCTGACCATGAAGCAAGGTCTTAAGTTACCCAACTCTCCCCATCATATTTACTAACAATGCTACCCCCTGCCGTCACCTTTTTTTAAAAAAATATTTTATTTATTTATTTGACAGACAGAGATGACAAGGAGGCAGAGGGAGAAGCAGAAAGAGGGGGAGAAGCAGGCTCCCCACTGACTGGAGAGCCCCATGCAGAGATCAATCCCAGGGCCCCTAGATCATGACCTGAGCTGAAGGCAGAGGCTTAAACCACTGAGCCACCCAGGTGCCCCCTGCCATCACCTTTGTTTCTTTCTTTTTTTTTTTAAGATTTTATTTATTTATTTGACAGAGAGGGAAAGATCACAAGTAGGCAGAGAGGCAGGCAGAGAAAGAAAGGGGGAAGCAGGCTCCCCACTGAGCCTAGAGCCTGATGCGGGGCTTGATCCCAGGACCCTGAGATCATGACCTGAGCCGAAGGCAGAGGCTTAACCCACTGAGCCACACAGGCGCCCCTGCCATTGCCTTCTTAACAATGACACTAACAACATGCCTGGTTCATGCCTGGTTCTTGCCTTTCTGTTAATTATCAGAATGCATTTCCCAGGGAACCATGTTTCTGTGTGTTTCTCTTATTTCCATGTTTCTGTGTGTTTCTCTTACTTCACTTAATTCTGTGCTTTTTGGGGGTGTCAATGGATGAGTAATAAATGAAAGCAAGGGTTTCATAACCATATTGTCCCAGTTCCCAAACTCTACTACTCACCAGCTATGTGGCAGTGGGAAAACTGCTTAACATCTCTAAGCCTCAGTTTGCTCTTCTAGAAAATGAGTATGATAGCATCTATCTCACAAGGTAATTGATTGGATGGGTTATAATATAATAACTTATATAAAGCATTTAACATGGTGCTTGACACTTGGAGAATACTCAATTTTTATCTAAAAAAATCTATTTTTAGTACCTAAGCTACTCTCCAATAGAAAGGCAGTACACTGGGAAATAGTATTAACTTTTCTACTTCACCACTGAAGTAGCCACAAAACACTCCAGATAGTTGAAGCTACAACCATCATCAACACATTGGTGGCAGGCTGCTCTGTGATGTGACTGTGACCACAACTCTGAGTATAGACCCAGGCCTGGTCAGGATTAGGAGACAAGTGAGCCGAGTCATGCAAGTACAACAAATGATTCTGACTTTATTCACAATTTAGACATTTTGTTCAATATAGAGGGTTTTTGCATTAATTTTAGATATTCTTAAAATACTGAATTAAAGTAGTATTTATCTCAATTACTGATTTTTCTGGTGCCCCCTTAAATTGCATTTCCTAGGTGAATGCCTCTCTCGCCTCCCCTTGGTCCCAATTCTGGCTCCTGAGTCTTCTGTTCCCTCTCTCTTTGCGTTTAGAATGGTGTGAGCCCCCTTTTCCCTCAAGCTGGCTCCCATGATTGGATTATGGTACCCCGCAGGGACATCGCTTACTCTTCAGATTCATCTTCCTATGCTATGAAATTGAGTGCAATTTTAGCTAAGTTTATGGGCTCTGTATGAGGCAGTATCCTGACCCTTGCATACATTCCTGAACCTTACTGAGTTATGTGGCAATAAGAAAGGACTCCCACCCAAGTCTCCAGGGTCTTGGAGTCGGTGAGAAGGGGGCTCAGTGATCATTCACTCCCGCAAACACTGAAGAGTTCATCCAATAGCAAATTACAAGTTACTGTCCCATGTCCTGTGAAAAGCTGGACTCTGAATGCTAGTGAAAGTAATAAAATATCTAAATTCCATCCTCAGAGAAGTTTGGGCATTTAGAAGAAAACTAACACAATATTTACAGAATGCTTTCAATCTCTCAGCATTGTCATAATTCTGATAGTCATCATTTTATGTCACCAACCCCATTGGATAAGCTAAAAAACTGAGGGACAGAGAGATTTCTTTATAAAGAATTTCTGTGGAAATTCCAATCAAAGCTATAAAATGCATTTTCAGCAAGATTAACTTTTACATCTGAGTTTTTTTAGTCCTTTTCTCAGCCTCTGCAATTATTTTGCCTGAGATGCTGTCCAATTTCAAACTTAGAAAGAATAAAAGGTATCACGAGGCTTTTACCTGGCATAGGTTATACTACCTAGGCCAGCCTGCAGACACCCACCTACTCTTGGTCAAGCCAAAGACGTTCATACTGGTCAGGCTGTAGGGTGAGCTACTCTCCTGGTTTCAGCGTCAAAGGTCAGGCAACCCAGGCAAACCAGGGCGGTTGGTCACTCTTGTCTCTAACCAGAAATACCTCCATATTGCAAATGCACCTTGATTTTTCTTTTCTTGTTGTTCTTCCTGGTTAGTTTACTTTTTTAGTGATTTGCACAAAATAGAGCGGTTTAATTTCAGCATTGGTATTAAGAATCATCATTACACTCGGCTAATACTTTGAAATTAAATGAAAAACGATGGGCCTTTGAAATACCAAAGACAACCACGGGGAGAAGTGTGAAAAGTAACTTGTGCCTCACTTGTCAGAAAACGATCAATAAATGAATGATGCAAAAAGTTAGACACTCTAAATATACATCGTGAAATTCTAATTATAAAACAACCTGCTTAACACACAGATTAGATCCTGTTCATGTTCCAGGCAAATCTCTGAGCTGTCTCGCCATTGCCTGTCTTGCTGGCTAAAACTCACTCTCAGTTATTCATTCACTGCACATCCATTGACCACCTCTTCCGTGTAACACACTGTATAGATGTGGAGACTATAACAATAAATAAGACAGTTCAGATCTATGGCTCAGAAAGGGGGACTAATATAAATAAATTCATGTACTACAGATGAAAAGATGCCATAACCAGAGTTGGTGTAGCTGGAGACAACAAAGAGGCACAGGAAAAGTTGATTTCCAGGAACGTCTGTCCCAAATTGGCCAATATTCTCTGAATTTCAAAGTATTTTCTAATACTCTGCCTATGATATACTCTCTCTGTTTCTGCACATCTTAAAATACCACACATCCTTCATAGCAAAATGGAAAAGTTCAGGAAGCAGCTCTTAACCCCCAATCAAGATTTACTATTTATTATTTAAAATTTCAGAGTTAGAACTTATTTTTGTATAGCATATTTTGTATAGCATATTTGTTAATGTATTCATGTTTGGTTATATATATATTACATGCCTATATAATATATATCCACACACGTTATTTTATTTATCTACTTCAGAGAGAGAGCATGGGCGCAGAGGGGAGGGGCAGAGGAGGAGTTAGAGAGAGAGCCCTCAAGAAGACTCCCTGGTGAGCATAGAGGCAGGCTCCAGCTCTATTTCACCACCCTGACATCATGACCAAGAGTCCAGCATCTAAATGACTGAGCCATCCAGGTGTGCTGGTTATATGGTTCTTGCCTTTTGTATATAATGTGAGGTAACTGTTATTTACATAACAGTTACCTCACATTATATACAAAATAAATTATAAGCATATTAGAACACTAAAAATGTAAAAATCAACAGAAAAAATTAGTAAGTAATATTTCATAGAATGGAGAGAATTTTTGAAGCACTACAGCCATGAATCAAAGATCATGAAGACAAAATATCAGTTACAATGATGACTGTAAAAGCCCATGAAATCAATTTAAGCTGAAAGGGGAATTTTCTATGCATATATTGAGATGGAAAGGCAAAGATGTGGCTGGATCACAGAAATAGCTAGAAGATGAACGGCACCCCATTAAAATTCTTTTCTATCTCTGCTCTTCCCTGTATGTCTCCTTCATTTTCCTCATGGCACATGGCTTCTCCCGTTTCTCTAATCAACATGATGAAAGGCAGTATGCCAACAGCTTCAGAACTCTCAAGTCTTACGGCTTGGATACCTGAAAAGAGATGAACTCAACTTTCTCTTGCGCCTGAGACAAAAGTCCAGCAAGAGAAACATTAGCCTATGTTGAAACACTCAGCTATCACCATAGCATAACGTGCCTGCTCCTGCCTCAGGACAAGAATGGTACAGAAGCATGAGTAGGAAGCATTTTACCAAAAGAAGAGAAAGAGTAACCATTTTCACCATAAAAATATAAAACTTTCATAATCAGAAAAAGATGTTAAATAAAATTAAAGGCATAGCAAAACGTTCATAATCGGGAAATAAGTGTTAAATAAAATTAAAGGCATAGCAAACTAGAAAAAGTATCAGAAAGAATTATGGGAAGATAATTTCCTCCCCTAATGCATAAATGCATAAGATAAATATGGATACCTCATTCAAAATGTTCAAGGACCAGGATTTAAGAATGGTCAAAGGAACAAATAATGAAATACAGCAGGACATTTCGAGAAAATGTTCAGCTTCGTTAATGGTCAATGAAATGTGAATGTAAATAACCATCAATTGCAAAAGTTTTGTCTAGGGAATTGATTTCTTTTTATTTACAATGCCTAGAAATTCAGAGATATGTGTTCTTTCATGTACTCATGGTAGACATATAAATCGATGCAACGTTTCTTGAGGATGATTAGGTAATACACATCAAAATTTTTAAAAATTAACATATTATTAAACCCTGAATTTCATATAAAGGAATAGAGGAAATAAAGAGGAATGTATTTTTTTTCCACAAGGATATATTTACTGAAGAATTATCTTTGATAGCAAAGAATTGGAAATAAAGATGTTTAACAATAGAATTATGTAAACAAATTTTTGGTTTTGAGATGGAATATTATACATCACTAAAATTATTTTAATAAGTATTAAATAACATAGAGAATGCCAATAAGAGAAAAAAGCACAAAAATGCAAAATTTTATATGCAATATGATTCTACTATAGATCCACATATTACAAAAAATCATTGGAAGGAAATACAACTAAATTTTGATATTGTTAACTCTGGCGGAATTTTAAATTATTGTTTTTTCCTCCTTTTCTGTATATTCTAACTTTTAATAATGCAATTAAACTTCTTTCTTTTTAATTAGAAAAAAGAAATACTTAAAATTCAAATTTTAAAATTTAAAAATTACTAACTTTCAAGCCCATGAGGAAATAATGCATTATTTTAAGAATATCTATAAAATAACAAAAATGCAGAAACAGCTTTTAAAATAGGTAAAGTACAGCTAAAACTATGTGGAGATATAAATATGCAAACCCAAATGCTTTAATAAAAAAATGCACAGGTACTTTTAAAAGTTTTAACAATTGAAATGACAGAAAGTACAATTTAGATACAAGAGGAGATTCAGGAAATTCACACCAATGCTTATTTTCTAATTTTTCAAAAAAGGCAAACAAACTTATTTCTTGGTATTTACCATAAGGGAGGGGTTGCTGCTTCCTTACACTAGCTATTTTTCATGTTTTTCCCTGACATAATAGTATGAAAATCAATATACTTGACATTCAGGTTCATATTTTAAAAATTTGTGAGCTCGAAAGAGCACTGATATAATTATATCATGGTTTATGCCTTTAATTCAATTATAGCCAATGCAACAAACAAAACAGAGATGGTGGCTGTTTAGAAATAATTACATTATGAGAAAACACAACAAATAAATAGAAAATTAAGTATTTAATTATAGTTTCAGAAGGCTAGTAGATGTAGATACACCCAGAAAAATATGGTCAATTATAATTATACCTGTCAATTATTCCTCTGTGAGGGTGGGGAATAAAACAAAATCAGTAATAACAAAAAATACATATTATAATAGATCAGACTCAACTATCAAAAAAAACCCTGTGAAATATCTAGAAAAACATATTAATGTGTGTCTTGTTTCTGAAAACTATAAAATAAAACTAATAAATACAAATATCTTTATATAACATAAGCATAAATGCTTGTGTTCTTAGATAGAAAGATAGGATTTTTTTATATTTCAAAAAAATGTGTATACATTTAATGATATTCCCAAAAGAATTTCAATAAATAAATAGGCAAAATTTGTCAAGAAAATCTTACGTAAGAGGGGTAATTTAGGAAGATGTGTCCATTTACGCAGCAAGTGTTAAAACTACTATTCACACAATATAATGCTAGCATATACATAGACAGAAAGGTCAACAGAACAGAATAGTCAGGAACTTAAATTATGTACTAACTCAGAATGTGATGAAGGTGGTATAACATATCAGTAGGTAATTATATACATCAGTAGGTAATTATATATATAGTATAATTATATTAGCTTTTCCCCCAATAGAGTATGCCAGAGTAGATTTCAAAAGGACTAAATAACTAATTATAAAGAGTAAAAATCTTTTTTTGAAATCCTGAGAGTATTAGGTGTGTGAATATTTATCAATTTGGTGGATAGAAGAGACACTTCTAATTATAAGCATTCCACCAGTCCCACTGGTTAGATTCTGTTACTGTAACAAATGACTTCAAAACAGAGACTTTAATAATCAAAGGGGTTTTCTTGCTCTAATGGCCATAGTGAGTTTGTTGCAGGATCAGCTCCTCCAAGCCCTCCTTCTGAATCCCAGGCTGAGGGAGCAACTGCTACCTGTATTGTCCCAGTCACTGAGACAGAGGGAAATGGAAAAAAGCTCTGAAGGTTCTCTTGGTGGCAGTTTAGCCTTCCGTCCAGGAAGTGACATAGGGAACTTTTGCTTACAAGTCACTGAACGGAACTCGTTACCCAGCCTCATCCAACCCCAAGTTAGGTACAATCCCTTCATCTATTCAGAGGGAAAGAACCAGAAATATTAGTAACTGCTACAAATGTTTCATGTTTCAAGGAGAAAAAAAATCAATATATTTGACATTATAAAAATTTAAACATTTCTCTGCCTAAAAATCTAATCAGCGTTAAAAGCTGAATAATAAACTCAGAAATATTTGCAATAAAAATGTCAAAGGCTTTAAATCCCTATGAGTAAGAGAGTAACTTACATCAATAACAAAAACAATTCTATCTCAAAATATAAAAAAAAGACACAGGACAGGAAAAAGTAATTTAAAATTACAGACATACAAATAGGTAGCAAATAAGTTTTAAAAATTAAATTCATCCATAGTCAAAGGCATGCATATTAAAGCAATAATAAGTACTTTCTGCTACAAACTAAATTAAGTCACACAGGTTCTTGGGAGGTTGCAGCTCAGCTGGACATTTCTACACAGTGGATACAAAGTACCTATCCAAGTTAGCTTTCCCTTGTGCATGGCTGTTCACTTATTTTTTTTAAGATTTTATTTATTTATTTGATAAAGAGACAGCAAGAGAGGGAACACAAGCAGGCAGAATGGAAGAGGGAGAGGCAGGCTTCCTGCAAAGCAGAGAGCCTGATGCGGGGCTGGATCCCAGGACCCTAGGGTCATGACTTGAGTCGAAGGCAGACACTTAAGCCCTGAGCCATCCGGGCACCCAAGCACTGAAGTTTAGCAGTATTTACCAAAAGCTTAAACAGTTTATAACTTAGGACCTAATAAATACACTTCGAGGTATTTTTGTTTCTCGCAGCAAATGTCAGTCATAATAGGATTTATAACAGTGAGGAATCAGTACCAACTTACATGAATAAATAAATAAATAAATAAATGGTGATGTTGATTAAGGAAGCCATGCTATATCCAATGAAATATTACACAACCACTAAAAATGAAGCTTGTTTTCAGGGGGAGATGCCTATGGTACAGTGCTTTTGTGGAAACGCCAGGGGATAATAAGATAGTATCATCTTAATTATTTCAAAGAAAATTCAGATATATATGGGAATAAATTGGAGGGAAAAATCACCAAAGTATTAGTAATAATTGTTTACACCATCACGATTATATTTTGCTGTGTTTCCCTTTCTTTCAACTTTTGCCCAGTTTATATGTTCTTAAAACAAAATTATTTAGAACAGAAAACAATGTTTACTCACATAGCAGACAGGGGTATCCATTATGGCAGTTCGCAGATACAGCATATTCAAAATATATATATATTAATGTAAATGAGAAGCAAAGAGAATTTCCAGAGTTTAGTACTTTTAAAATAAGTGGTGCACACTTCCCAAAGTTCCAGTTGGTGGCATTCAATACACAGATCCCTCTATGACATAACATTTAACTGTGCTTTATTTTTGATCAACTTGTAGCTTTCCTGGATACACGTAATAGTCAAATTTATCTCTCTTCATCTGGGACCTAAATGTTTCACAAAGATTTTCTCCGAGAAGTAACTTCCATGGAGCTTACTCATTATTTATGTCAGTGGAAACTGTTCATCTTATACTGTTGGACCTTAGAATGTGACTGAGCAAATCTGGGAGGGTATGCTCAACTCAGATACCTTCTGAACTAGCATACTTGAACAGTAGTAAATACAGAATTTCAGTTTGAGACTCTTCAAATGATGAGGGTCATAGTAAACATGTGAGTGCTTAAATCGGACTCTAACTCTTTTTGGTGTTCTAAAACACTATTGTTGCCTAGTTCGCCATTTTGTACAATTTTTAAGTCAGTAACAAAAAATTGTACAAATGTATCAAATAAATATGCAGAAGTTTAAAAAACTAATAGAGAATAAAAAGAAAGGGAAACAAAATGTAACAAAGGACTTTGCATTTTAAAAATTTACATTAAAAATAATGATAAAATAAATATTTGCATTAAAAATTTACATTAAAATAATGATAAAATAAATAAATATTTGCATAAAATAAATAAATATTGCATTAAATAATGATAAAATAAATAAATATTTGCATTAAAATTAAGGACTTACATTCTGTCAACAACATATGTTTGAGATGATTGATTGGGGGTACCTGGGTGGCTCAGTCAGTTAAGCGTCTGCCTTGGGCTCAGGTCATGATCCCAGGGTCTGGGATTGAGCCCCGTCTGGGACTCTCTGCTTAGCAGGGAGCCTGCTTCTCCATCTCTCTCTGCACTCTGCTCCTCCTGCTTGTGCTCTCTCTCTCTCTCAAATAAATAAATAAAATATTAAAAAAAGAAAAGATGACTTTTTCTGGGGCACTTGGTTGGCTCAGTTAGTTGAATATCTGCCTCTTGATTTCAGTTCAGGTCATGGTATCAGGGTCCTGGGATCAACCTGGGGGTGACTCTGTGTTCAGCGGGGAATCTGCTTGAGTTTCTCTCCATCTGCCCTTCGTGTGTGCATACGTGTGTGCATGCTCTCACTCTCTCTCGAGTAAATACATAAATCTTCAAAAATAAATAAGTAAAAAAAATAGAGATTACTTTTTCATAAAATACAGACCACCTTTTTGCTTAGATTATTTTTAAAATGGAAAAAGGAGGTAAAAATTGACATTATAAATCTAATACTAATTTTTCAAAAAGCAGTGTCATAATCAGAGAGTTTATATTTCTGATTAAGAACCCAGTGTCTGATTTTTCATTAAAATGAGCACCAAAACAATATTTAAGACTGCAATTATTTTTGTCGGTCCCAGAGAGAGCAGGTCACTGGGTCAAATCTTTCACACTGTGTGTTTCTCACGATCAAAATTCCACTGCATACCCCAGTTACAAGGAAAACTTCCTATCATCAAATGAATAAGAGACCATGGCCTGCCTGGAGTCAAATTGCTTCTTTATTGTAGGTTTTCTAGGACACTCTTATATGTTATCGTGCAGTGTAGATTTCCAAAAAGAAATGATCCTAAGCAATGTTACCTAAACGTAGTTGGCCACTGAACTTCCTTTTGTGTGCGACATTTCATGGGTGACTTCTGTGCACAGACACATTGGTAAATACTACTCTGTCAGAGCTGTGAACTCACTTCCATTTGTTCTGGCTTCAGACAACAGTTCTCATCTTTAGCAGCAATATTACCTTTACAGCAAGGAGAAATAGCAGAAATGGTGGGGGAGAAAACTAGATAGTTGTGATAAAGTGTATTACATGGCTTCAAGAACTACATAGGGTGAACTTGGCATATTCCATTCATTTAATGAGTAGAAAATGAAATTTGAGCCTTTTCCTATGAATATGTGTCATTTAAATGAGGTGTTATAAGCTTAAAATCTAGCCGTTCTCAACAGACATGAGAGCAATCACAAAATTTCATAAAAGTATGAATCCTTTAAGCAATATTCCTGGTTCGTGCCTGAAATCTGCAGTTGAATAGGAGATGAGCCATTCCTCTAAGGTGTTAAGGTGCTGGCAGCCTGAGGAAAGTGAGCCTTTAAGAAAGGGTCAGTTTGGAAAGTGCCTGGGGATCATGCACCATGATTGTAGGGAGAAAGGAAGCAATCACTGCTGAAAAGGCTGAAAGGGGAAATCAGTCAGTCTCTATGTACCTCAACAACCACCCTCCCTCTCTCCAGCACTCTCGTAAGCCTCTCTGACTTGGCATACTACTATCCCAAGTATGCCAACATATTATACTAAGTATGACAACATATTACTTCATTAGATGAGGTGTTAAGGCACAAAGAAACGACTCAACTCAATTGGATAGTCATTGTTTGGGGACAATGGACTCTGCCCAAATCAAGACATTTAGTCCCAGCAGAAGGTAAGGGTCCATAAACATCATCCCTACCCTCAAAGGATGGTTAGACTCCCAGCTTGTGATTTTACACCAAAATGAATGCCCCAAATATACACTAGATTATATGTTATCAAAAGAGAGGGAAGAGTTCACCTCTGGCTGGAAGAAACAGAAAAGACTCCACACTGGAGGGGACAAAGAGTGGGCTTCTTGTTCTGTATGAGATAACGGACTTCTTTTAGGAATAGTTTCCTTTTCTGTAATCTCTCACCACTCTACAGGAAGCTCTGCTGATGGCATGAACAAAGTGCTTCCATCTTTGTGTCCTCCACTGCTGCCACCGTAATCATAGGTATCAATAGATGGCACATCATGTTTGATGAATTGAATTAAATTGAATATTGAATATCACTAGAATAGAGTACCTTTGGCTTTGGATATATATTTTTTTCTTTTTTAATGTGCAACTCAAATGTATTAAAAGAAATTACTGGCAGCATGTGTTAAACTGCCCGTCACCCATAGCCTTTCCCTTAACTGGCCTTTCCCATAACTGTTACCATCTGAAGCGTCTCAGGAATTCCTGACTCTAAAACATACTGTCATTCCTACTGAATCCATGCAGCTCTCTGAAACATCACAGATAATTTGGATGTGGTTCTGGTATCAGGGGTGACATTAAACCCCATTCCCTCTCTTCAAAGAATGCCAATATCTGAAGACACTTTTAGAAGTTTTGGGCAACAGCTAGACCACTGAGGCTACAGCTTTGTCCTTAATCAAGACTACATGAAAGGTAAAAATTCAGGTACTCCTTGTCCATTCATTCTCCATTAGGTCAAAGAACACCTACTTCCCATCCAAATTCACGTAGCATGAAATCTTTACCAAGATTATATCAGTCTCCAAAAGTAAAACAAGAAGAGGTGAGCTGAGTAGGGGAGAGAGTTTTACCTAAGGGAATCTTAGAATATAAATGTGTAGCCTTGAAATTAAAGGTGCAGTAAATATAGGCTTATAGTAAATTGCTTATGATGTAATAAACTAGAATTATGGATGTGGCAATAAAGAGAGGCAATATAATACTGTATATTTAAGGAGCAGCCATCAGCAAAGGAATAGATCAAATTGCCATCTTGTTTTCTGTTGATAGCTTCTGGAATGGTTATTATTCCCCAGGAATGCAAAACAGGAGTCAACACTATTGAGCCTTCCATTTCTTGATTGCCAGCTAATAGCTTTACCCTTCTTTCCTGGATGACTTCGCAGTTTGTCACAATGGGTACACAACAGCTAGTTAGGGGAGGAAGAGAGGTTTATTAGAATATGTATAATAACAAAGCTTGACCCTGTCATATAAAGGCTAAGACAGGAAAATGTAATTAACAAAGAAATCCAATGTGTTGTGTAATAGAGTTATTTGCTTTATGTGCCAAATCAAGCAGAGAGCTAAAGGTTGTTAATTGAAATATTAAATAAGATACATTTTACAAAGGAGAATTACTGCAATTAAGAGCATCCACTACTGAAGTTTTCTTAAGACAGTTGTGATACTGTATTTTTCCTGCTGTAACAAATGACAAAACAGTGTGTGGCTTAAAACAATAGATTCTTATTCTCTCACAGTTCTGGAGCCCAGATGTCCCAAATCAAGTTTTTAACAAGGTCCAACTTCCTTTGAGGGCACCAGGAAAGACTAAATCCCTTACTTCCTCAAGCCCCTGTTGGCTCCAGACATTCCTTGGTGTCTGACTCTATCATTCCCATTTCTGCCGTTCTCCATCTAGTCTTTCCTGGGTGATGTCAACCCAGTCTTATGGCTTTAAATGCCACCTAGCCATAACCTTCAGTGATGACTCCCAAATTTCTAGCTCTAGACCAGACCTCTCCCATAAAATCCAAACCAGTACAGGTGACCTCCTAGTTGACATCTACGTTCAGAGTTGTAATGAGCAGCACACAGTACTCATGCTCTAAATCAAGAACCCACTCTTTTTCTTCATCTCTATGAATGGCAATTTCAGACCAAAAGCCTGATGTCATTCTTGATTCTCTTCTTCTCGCTTACAGTTGAACCGCAAGTCCTGCCAGATCTACCTTCAATTTTTATTTAGAATTTGGCCAGTTTTTGCCATACCCCCACACTGCTAATCTATACCAAACCTTCATCATCAGTTACGTCGGTCATCACAGTGCCTCTGGTTATAGTCATCTGATATTATAGTGGCTTTGGTAACAGATCTCTGCTTTTTCTCTTGCTTCTCTCCTCCCTTCAGTCTATTCATAGTACAGAAAATGGGGTGAGTTTTAAGAACCCAGTGCCATGTGTTTCTCCTTTGTTCTCACACTACTACAAACTCACAATATTGGTCACCAAATATGTATGAGTTTTCCCACACCAAGCAATTCTCCTTGATATCTGCTAGGTGTCCTACAGTTTATCTCAATTCTGAAACTGCCTAATTGGAGATAGTATTGGACTTCACAGGATAAGGGCTCAGTCCCATGAGACTGTTCTGCCCCTTCAGATAACCAATAGCTAGTGGGTCCCCAGGTTACCCACAACCACTGCCTAATTCAGTTGCAAGTCAAATGTTTCCATGACTTCCTCTTCCTTGGATTTGATTATTTGCTAGAGCAGCTCACAGAACTCGGGAAAACACTTATATTTGTCAGTTTATTAAAGGATACAGATGAAGAGATACATAGGGCGAGTCTTCAAAATGGTACCAAACGCAGGAGCTTCTGTTCCCGTGGAGCTGGGATATGTTATCCTCCTGGTATGTGGATGTTTTCGCCAACTTGGAAGCCCTCTGAACCCCATCCTTCTGGCCGTTTATGGATGCTTCATTACATAAGCATGATTGGTGTACCCATTGGCCATTGGCTATTGGTTTTACCTCTAGCATCTCTCCCCATCTTGGAGGTCAGAGGATGGAACTGGGAGTTCCCAACCCTCTAATCATAAGGATGGTTCTCTGGTCTGGGCAACCAGCACCTTAGGTGGGAATCCCAAATCACCTCATCAACATGACAAAAGACAACTTTGTTGCTCTTGTCACTTAGGAAATTCTAAGGGCTTTAAGAGCTCTGCACCAAAAGAGAGAATGAAGACCAATATATATTTTTTTTATTATAGATCACAGTGTCAAATAGGGTGATCCTCTTGAAATATGTTTCTACTCCACTCAAAACCCTCCAGTGACTTCCCATCTCACTAAGAAAAAAATCCAGTGTCCTACTATGGCCTATAAGGCCCTCTGTGATATGCTCTAATCCACCCCCATGACTGCCCTAAGCTCATCTTCCAACAACCCAGGCCAGATTCACCCACCTTCATTCTCATAGCTTCTCAAAATTAACACTGTCAGCCCACACCTTAGAACACCGTGTTCCCTCTGACTGGAATGCTCGTCTATCAGTATCTTCAGGACAGTTTCCTCATTGTCTGCGGGTTCTTACTTCAAAGTTACACTCTCCATGAGATCTTTCTTGGCCTCCTACCCTAACATGTCAACTCCCTTCTTCCTTGATCAGCTCCCCATCTAGCATGTAAACTCCAAAAGTCAAATTTCTGTCTATTTTGTTTACTGTTGTATCCCCAGCACCAAGTATAGTGTCTGGCTTGTAGGATGCTGGCATTTCGTAAATAAATAGTTAAATGAGTGAATGAATTAGTAAATGAATGAATAGGAGTTCTCAGTAGAGTCATAGACATGACATACACAATCAGTTGAAGTAGAACAAAGAAATTAACTTAATATATGTAAGGATATAATGTTATTACATTTCTGAATGGTATTATTGTAAATGTATTATTAAAATACAGTCACCATTACAAGGTAAGTCAAGTCAGAACAGTGTGTTCCTTTTACAGAAACGAGAGTCAATGTTATTATTTTCATGGTTTTCTTCTGTCTCATCATGGATTCCCTTGTACACCGGACCTTTGTTTTTCTTAAATTCCTTTCCAGAGAAGGGGGCAAATCTCATGCTTCCCATTCATCATCCAGCACAGGCTGTACCTAGAGGGAGCAGGGGTGGAAATAGTAGGCAACAGTGGAACTGCTTCTCTTTACATTATGTGCTTGTAACAAGGGCCTCAATTTCTACCAGGTTATAGTCACACTGACTTTGACAGGGTCCCCCCCCCTTTACAGAAAGCTAGTGACTTCCCAGTTCTCTTTTGTCAGAGTTAAACACAGATTTTGTCAGGAAAAACATATATATACTCCAGAGTCATACCGAATAAATGGTAAGTGAAATATAACATATAACATTTTAACCTGCTAAGGTCAATGAGTCTCTCTCTTTCACACCTCCCCCCCCCCCCCCCCCGTGTAAAAGAATAGAAGAGAAGACAGCTGTTTACAAGCTGGGAAGGAGGCCCTCACCAGACACCAGCTGTGCTAACGGCTTGACTTAGACTTCCTAGCCTCCAGAACTAAAATGTTAAAATGTCTTTGGATGAAGGTGGTGACATGAAAGCACATGAGGAAGCAGGTTATAAAGTACCCTTGGAACCTGAAAAATTCAGTTAATCAATCAATCAATCAATCAATCAGTAAATGGGACCTAGAGCCAAGCTGGGTCCTTTTCAAACGCAGATGACTTCTGGACTACATCCCTTGACATTATGATTGTGTACAAATGGAATGTGGTCAAGGAAATGTTTGGAATCCATTACTTTGGGTTTACCTTAGGTATCTTTTCAAACAGCCCAACAGTCAGTCTTAGCCTTGACTTTGCCTCAGTCTAAGCCTTGACTCCTTTTTACCTATATTGATCATGTTTTTGACCCAACAGTAGGTGGGTTTGTGATTATGACCAAATTCTCCTGCAAGCCTAGAGGAATTATGTGACACAAAACCACAAGTTCTCACTTGCACTCCCTGTGCCTACCACTATCCCTTATAGAAGGCAACCTGTTACATGTGCAGGAGGTAGCCATCTCCTGTTTCCATCTATTTCTACATGATCACACAAAAAAAAAACTGCCTGTCTTAGCCTGACCTTGTTGGTACGGGATCTACCCAACAAAGAGAGAAACACACCTGTGGTGATGGAACTCTGCTATCTAATTCTGTATTGAGATTTCAAGTGGGTTTTTTCTCCGCTTACCTTAAACCACTCTACCATAAATTTAGAATCCTGTTAGAAGAGAATTTTACATACATAGATATGATTTCCATTAAAATTGTCCATTTTAAATTTCAAAGCCCATGGGGGAAGAAGGAGGAGGAGGAGGAGGAGGAGGAGGAGGAGGAGGAGAATGTCTTAGCTCTGGCTGCTGTAACAATCTTACAGACCTGGTGTTAAATAGACACTTCAACAGCAGACACTTATTTTTCACAGTTCTGGAGGCTAGGAAGTCTAAGTCAAGCCGTTAGCACAGCTGGTGTCTGGTGAAGGCCTCCTTCCCAGCTTGTAAACAGCTGTCTTCTCTCCTATTCTTTTACACGGGGCGGGGGGGGGGGGGCGGGGAGAGACTCATTGACCTTAGCAGGAAAGGGCAAGGGGGACAGGGCAAAGGGAGGGGAACAACAGACAAGAAAGAGGAACAAAAGAAGGAACCAGGTAGGAATTCCTCCTTTTGAAACCATGGGACCCACGTGTAAAAATGACTGAGGCCAGAAGTTGACTACATGGAGAGACCCAAAGACTTGATGTCTCACTGACAATGAATCATGGAACACTACATCAAAAACTAATGATGTACTGTATGGTGACTAACATAACATTAAAAAAAAAAAAAGAAAGAAAGGAAAAAAAAGAAATGTCTAATTCACAAGCCCACACCCACAAGTTGAATAAAACTCACACACGTGTCTCTCTACTCCTATCAAAGACTCTGCAATTCAGTGTTGTCTAATCTGAAATTATGAGGAGGAGGAGAGAGGAAGTGACTAACGCTTATAAGCCTGCTCCCTTAGGAGGAACTGGAATGGCTCCCATCAATAACTGTCCTGTCTCTATCAGATTTCACTTCCCTGGAACTTCCTCCGTTCTCTGTACGCCTCACCTCACTGCAGGTCTTTGGTATTCAGCAGCAAGCCTTCCTGAGGGAAAAAGGAGAGTGTGGTGGGGCGTTGAGCTAATGACAGCATTTATAATGCTTGTTGGATGCCAGAAAGAAAGAAAATTGCCCCAACATGACAAAACAGAGTTCACCTACACACGACATACACATAATAAAACACATACATAAAATAAAAACTTATCATTCTCTTAAACTCAGGAACATTCAGCTTTATGTAAAAAATAACTATGTACCCAAGGAATAATTTTGAGGTAAGCAGGCAGTTCTATAACAACTGTTAATTCCTTTTTATCCATGTGTACTAATACTAACTTATTTCTGGGGGATGATTGAGGTTTCAGGGCACCATCCATGCATTAGAACATTTCCTTTACAGAGAAATCCTCTAAAGTAAGCAAGCAAGCATTATATACCCACACTTAGAGATGAAGGACATCAGAAATAATTTGATAAAGTGAAAATACATATATATATAAATCAATTATATATAGTTCTCTATATGATAATCATGTGAACTAATTCCCTATAATAAATATTATTATATTTAACATATACATTAAATAATAATATATAGTATAATATAATATGTATTTAAAAATCTATGTATAGATTAGAGGGTCAAACACCTGAATTTGTCACAAACAAGGCTTGGGAACTTTGAATAAGGTAGGCAACGTGTGTGTGTCTCAGTTCACTTTTTCATGCATAAAAAGAGAAATACTACCTCCTACATGGAATGTTATAGGGCTTAAATGAAATATCACCAAAGAGCTATTTCATATTAACTTTCTTCCAAATATTTAAAATTCCTTCTTGAAGAGGAACTAGGTGGACCCAGGTCCAAAGTTCAGAATTTCTGATTCCCATTCTGGTGTGTATTTCTTCCTACCGTCTGCTTATGCGGATGAGTGGTGCTTACATTTGAGCGGATGACTGATTGACTCCTACGTAGCTACAGGCTGAACATCTTAAGAGACTTTGATCTCCAGAAAGATGGTGATTCTGAACAAGATACATTCTCTTCCTAAGGGTTCTCACCTTGTACTTGAGGAGATACACAGATTTTTTAAAAATGGTAATCATTATTGTGAAGGGCCTAACACCAAGGACTTTCTGAACTTAAGTCTGGGCTATTCTAATTTTGGATCAGCTTGATGTCTCTCTTCTATTATCTGAGCTTATCACCTCACTGTGGAGCATGCACTTAATAGTCCTCAGAGAAACGGAGAGTACCCTGCAAAGGACTTGCTTACCACTGAGAAAACAAACAAACAAACAAGAAAACAAAATCACGTAAGAGCAAAATTTTCCCTAACATGGATTTCAGAATAAGTGTCCAGTAGGAATCTGTAGGTAAATGTTAGCATGGTCTCATACCATGGTTACACAGTGTTCAACTCCCGTCTCTCAGAGAACAGGGAAATGATCTCTGCAGGACTGTCTCGTATCATCAGCTCAAAAGCCAGGAAGCCAAAGTAGTTCCTTACAAATCTTCTCAGCTTTTGCAACCTGACATTGTAATTGATTATTCAACAGAGAAAGTCAGTTGAGCAGGAAATTGCAAAATAATAATAATTAATTTTATAATTAATAAAAATTATAGATGTATATTTGTTTACTAGTCTTTCAAAATAGGATCAAAGTCCTTTCTTTGAATTAGGGTTTGCCAATTAGAGTTCTTTTCCTAAGAATACACATAAATCATACAGGTGCCTGTGACCTATATTTGGGATTTTCAGTTTTAGGTTTTTTGTTTTTGTTTTTGTGTTTTGAGCATAGAGAGAACTTGAAGCACTTGCAAATCAATTCGGCATAGCCAAGTTTGGAAAAAAACCTACATCGGACCTTTGGTAAGGAGTCCCTCAATGGTGAGGGCTAGTTTTCACCGGTTCCAGTTAATGTTTATTCAGGGGAGATGAGGAGTATTGGTCAATCAAGGAATAAGTTAAGTGGAGGTCAGTTAAGAGAGCCTCTACTCTGTGTCCTGTATCTACTGATAATCCCAGGACAACTCTTTTTAAGACCATTAAGAATGCACAGTTAATGACACTCCAATTACCTCTATTAACATCACCATGGCAAGCAAAGTCAGAGCTGAATTCTCCAATGAGGCTTTAAGCACTGGTATTTTGTACTGCTGCTCCTTTGGAGATGTCCCAGTTTGAGATATCAAAGTTTTAGTGCATGTTCTCTCTTAGGGGAGCAACACATTTCTGGAGATGGGATGTAGGATTGCTTTGAGGCCAGACCACAGTTTCTCAAAACAAAACGAACAAAAGTTCTTTGTATCTGCCTGTGTACTTTGGGAGGGACTGGAATATGACCCCAGAATTCTGAGCCAGAAGAAAAGAAGAAATGTTTTTCATTTTGAAAAATTTAAGTGTATGTATGTCTCATTTTGACCCCACTCAGCTCTCTGACTGATTTCTCTAGAGTCAAAAAGGTCCACTTTTGAATCGAAAGAGCTTCATTCTGAGGAAGGATGGTCCTGCCAGATACAGCTCGAATTTATGTTTCAGTCAACCAGAGTGTGATTCATGTCCAAACTGTAGAAAATGACCCTCTACCACATTGTCTGTTATACTGGACGTGGTACTAAATATTTGGAATACATTGGCCATCCGAGAGGTGACATATGGTCCAACTTTGGATTTAAAACCTTAGACATACGTATGAAGACCTGTTTATGGGCGGGAGACATGTGCTGACAAATTTTGACAGTGGATTTGGGATCTGTTCTGACCATCACTATGTTTATTTGGTGTGGCGGGGCGGGGAGAGGGGGGGCTTCTGTGTGAATCACTGATACGCTTCTTTAAAAAACTACACAGGAATGATGCGACTAATGCTTCTCACGCATCTCTTTTGCTTCTGCAGGAGGGATTTTTGAAACCGTGGAAAATGAACCTGTTAATGTTGAAGAATTAGCATTCAAGTTCGCAGTCACCAGCATCAACAGAAATCGAACCCTGATGCCTAACACCACATTAACCTATGACATCCAGAGAATTAACCTTTTTGATAGTTTTGAAGCCTCGCGGAGAGGTAACTATTTTCACATTCTTAAAAGCTTTCTTTGGGTGATGTGTCTGCTCTACAAGTCACCTTTTCTGCTACCTGCCCTTTTTCATAGTGAACGTCTTTGTGTAAATGGGTTGCAGGAAATCTCGGTCCTCGATGTCACTGTCCAGTGCAATCTGAACTATCCTAATGGATGTTGGCCTAGCTATGTTTTCTGGGCCATTCTGATTAGCTCACCCTTCAGTGCCCTCTACTCTATGATTAACTGGTTCAGCTGTGAACAGAAAATGTCAAGCTTGATCTGTTTTTCCTTCCTGAGCCTGAGATACCACCATGAAATTGTACAGTGCAGTCAAATAAAACTTGGTAGAAGGTCATATCCACCGAACATGTGGAAATGCCCACAACACACATAATTCACATCCTAAATTTTAACAGGTTATAAACCACTGGGTTTACCTAGTATCTTCTCAACCTTTTTTGTTTGTTTGTTTAAACTGATTTCCACAAAATCATAGAAATGTAAAAATTAAACCAATGAGACAATCTCTCCATTTTTTTTTCCTGGTTCTCTTTTTCTTGCGAGTAGAAGACAAGATCCTACAAAATAATCTAATTTGTATATAGGCTAGGCTTCAAGGTCTCTGTCATGGAAAGAGCCACTGGGATTGTGGGGTTTGTTTAGACATGCCCCAAATACTTCCAAGACAGCTCTGAAGCACAGTCACATTCAGTACACTCGAAACTTGGCCTCTAACCAGGGAGGTGTTGACACTCCATGCAGGTGTTTGTGTGGAAACCCAGGCTGCCCCATACCCTCAAGTACGGGGGGACTCTTTCCCTCATAGAGGAATGTTTGCCCCCAAATAAATGGAATGCAATGAACACCGTGTTTATGTCGATTGCCAAGTAACTAGTACTGGTGTTTCCACATAGAATTACCTCAGGATCGTTAAGATGTGTGCACCTTACATACTCTTCTGCAGGATTGTTAGTGTTCTTTACAAGCAAAAGGTAAAACTTGTTTTCCTAGGAGCACAGATTAAAAGCATATGTATAATGATTCTTCATTTTTTTTTATTTTTTTTAAATCTATGGTGCAACCTGAGAGTAAGCACATTTTCTTTTTAAAGCTGGGGGAAGTTGCAGATACTACATAGGTCAGAGGTGCCTATGAACAAATAATAAAAATTTCTATTTATATGGCACTTCTAAGTTATCTTCACATGAATTATTTCTGTGGGTGAGATCTTGCTCTTTCTCTGCCTCTCTCTGTCTCTTGTCTCTGTTTCTGCCTTTGTCTATCTCTGTCTCTCTGTATTTCCGTTTCTCTGTCTGTCTCTGTCCTGACTGTCTGTCACACATGCAAACATTGCTGTGCAAATGCCTTAGAAAGGCAAACACATTTAACAACAACACTTCAACCCACATAAAATTGAAAGCTTTTTTGTGGTCTCAAGTATCTGCCATACTTGTAAATTAAACACCCCAAAGCTTCTTAAAACGGGTAATTTTCTGGCAAACAGAATTCAAAGAATTGATTTTCTGTCAAGTCATATTAGTATCCCTGAACTAAATATTAGCAGGAATCTTAATCCATTGCCCATGTTAGACAGAACAGCAGTTCATGTGCTCTCATGCTCTCATTTTATCTTACCAGTGAAAACATATCCAGAAAATAAGCTTCTGAAGACAGTGACAATTTATGCTTACAGCTCTTAATGCAGAAAATTATATGTCTTCATACATAAGGTAGTAATTCAGTAAAAAGAGCACAGTATCAGAAAGTTTTCCTTGTGAATGACTGTCAACATTTACAGTTACATAGATATTTGCAATACAGCTTTCAAAACTTCAATTATTTTTTTCTCTCTAAATCAAGTCAGATAATTTTAACAAATTATATATATATAGTTCTTCTACTTATAAATTTTGTTATTATTTAATTCAAATATTTAATCATCTCTTGGAAGTCCCAAATTCCCTTAAAATAATATTAAAATATAAACTTGAAATGCTTTTAAACTTATACATAATGCCAGCATAAATTTATATCAACATGAAATTAGTAGACATTATTTTACATGGTTGTAGAGGATAATCAGTCCTATCATTCTGGAAGGGAATTTGCTTAATATGTATCAAGTAACTTAAAAGTATCACACCATTTAATTATAGCTGAAAATCTACTCTAAGAAAGCATATATATATATATATATATATACACACATATATACACACACACACACATATATACATGAAAGAAAAATATAAGAACTAAGAAAAGTGCTATAATATTAATTATAAACAACAAAAATTAGGAGCAGCTTAAATGTTCAATAGCATCAGAAATAGTTAAATAAATAATGACATGTCCATGGGATGGACTATTCTACAGACAAGAAAAATATACTTCTGACAACTTTGAGGGGACTTGGGGGAAAGGTGTGCTTTTAGTATTATATTCAGTGTTAAATGAAAAAAGCAACGTATCAAACTGTATCTGTATAATGACTTAATTTTTTTATAAATTGGAATGCCAAAATACAAATAGGTATTTTCCCAAAGGTGATGGAATTACATATTTTTTTCCTTCCTTACACTTTAAAATATTTTGAATTCTTTCAATGAATGTATAAAATCTTATAATGAGAAAAATCAATACATTTTATGAATTCATTTTTAAGTACATATTGACTTGATTTTGTTAGGCTACATGTTGGCTAATGTTGAGGTAGGGAGAGGCCTGACCTTAGCTGGGCCCCTGGGCTCTGGTACGGACCCTGTGGCCCTGACTCACTCCATTGTCTATGGTATTAGTGGGTTGGACCAAGTGGCTTCTAAGAGCCCTTTAAGCTATGCTCTGATTCCTAATTAATTAATTAGGAATCAATATCACTTGATATTCTTTAGCGGTTTTTCGATAGCCTGGAAGTCATTTCTGAGTTTTGGGAAGATGGAAACTAAAGTACTTTGCAGCCACCCAGAGAATCTTTTGAATTCTCAGACCACCTTAATATCCTCATTGACAACCAGCAGTAAGACAGAAGTTCACTCACATGAAATTCACTTGGCAAATGTCTTGTAGAGCAACTCTGAGCACCCCTGGGTTATGCCATGCCAAGCAAGGGATATAGACCCCATCTGATTGAAAGTAATGGTGTGACACTAGCCACTCATTTTTGATTGCCCAGAATTGGCCCTGATATGTGTTGTTAATCAGGTCCACATTCAAATCTCTCAATATTTTACTATCTTGGGGATATTGGAAGTTGGATTGAGCATATTTTCTCAACATACAGATGGAGAGTGGAGGAAAATTTCTAATAATGAAGATAAAAAGAGGGATCATGAAGGAAAGATGAAATTCACAGCTTTCTCTTTCTCTATCCCCTTCCCTGCCCTCCCTCTCCACCCCTCCTTTTCTGTGGCCACTAGCCTGTGACCAGCTGGCTCTTGGTGTGGCTGCTCTCTTTGGCCCGTCCCACAGTTCCTCTGTCAGTGCCGTGCAGTCGATTTGCAATGCTCTCGAAGTTCCACACATACAAACCCGCTGGAAACACCCCTCCGTGGACAACAAAGACTTGTTTTACATCAACCTGTACCCAGATTATGCAGCAATCAGTAGGGCAGTCCTGGATCTGGTCCTCTACTATAACTGGAAAACAGTGACGGTGGTGTACGAAGACAGCACAGGTATGGCACTTGCACAAGACCTCACCTGACTATGTTGGGTCTGAACAAAGGGAATCCAGGTGTTCTAGAAACATTAACTCATCAGATGGAATGCATGAAAATGAAGCTAATGGAGTACTCTAATTTAGGAATTCCATGTGTCACCATGTCCGATTCCTTTGGATCCTTCTATCATCATACTTGGGGGATTTGTTTTTGTTTTATTTTGAACTTTTAATTATATTACACATAGGGCTGAGATGAGAGAGAGAATTTTATTATTTTATTTTTGGGGACTATATTTTTTTATTATGTTCAGTTAGCCAACATATAGTTCATCATTAGTTTTTGATGTAGCGTTCGACAAATATCACCATACTGATATATGTAGTAATCCAATCAGAATATTAAAGATGTGATCACATTTCTCCAACTCTATTAAGACTGTGACAATGACTCCATTCCTTAAATAACGCAAAGTTGGAAAATGACCATGAAGTATGCTTCCAACTAGCTAAGTAACTATGTAAATGTTATATCTTAGACAAGTTTCTAAAGTAGGTTAACCAAGAGGAATCTAGTTAGAGGTTATATTGATAAAACCAACCATTTCATAGGAAGGGGACTAAGAACCCCTGGAAACCAACCTCAAATAAAGCTTACCTTGTTCCACTGCTTATTTTAAGATGCAGAACAGAATCCTGATGCTTAGAGTCCCCATCTCTCTAGACAATTCCTCCCATTTGCCCACATTTCAAGTTTCTTTTCCAGGCATCTTTCCTCTCTACCTTCCAGTCATATTTTGAAGTTTGTTGGAGCTGAGGCTCCCTTTCATACAGTTAAATTGCCATGCTGGTGACTCTCCTTTGTTAAGATCTTCTAATTTGAAGCTATTCACCAACTTGCCCTTTTCATCTCCGATAACTCTGGCACTCCATTAACCCATCAACCTTCCCTACATATCCCCAACTTCATCTGACTCTTACTGAGTATGGTTGATACAAAATGTTACATTAGTTTCAGGTAATTCAACAAGTTTATATCCTATGCTATTCTCCCCACAATACAGCTACCATCTCTCACCATACAATGCTTTTACAATGTCCTTGACTCTATTTCTTATGTTGTGCCTCTTATTCCTGTGAGTTATTCATTCCATAATGGGATGAAGACCTCACTCTCCCCTTCACCCATTTTGCCCATCTTCCCACCCATCTCCCCTCTGGCAACCTTCAATCTGTTCTCTGTATTTATGGGTTTGTCTGCTCTTTTGGTTTGCTCCTTTGTTCATGTGTTTTGTTTCTTAGATTCTACATATGAGTTAAATCATATAGTCTCTGTCTGACTTATTTCCCTTAACATAAGACCCATTAGGTCCATTCAAGTTGTCACAAATCTCATTCTTTTTATGGCTGTGTAATATCACAGTATTTATACCATATCTTCCTAATCCAGTCATCTATCAGTGGACACTTGGGTTGTTTTCATATCTTAGCTATTATAAATACTGCTGCAATAAACATAAGGGTACATATATCTTTTTGATTTAGTACTTTCATTTTCTTTGGATAAATACTCAGAAGTTTAACTACTGGATCATATGGTATTTCTATTTTTAATTTTCTGAGGAATCTCCATGCTGTTTTCTATAGTAGCTGCACTGATTTACATTCCTACCAAGTGCATGAGGGTTCCTCCTTTTCCACAACTTAACCAACATTTACCATTTTTTGTCTTTTTGATACTAGTCATTCTGACAGGTATAAGGTGGTATTTTATTGTGGTTTAGACTTTCATTTCCCTCATGATGAGTGATGCTGAGGATCTTTTCATGTGTCTGTTGGCCATCTGTATATCTTTGGAAAAGGGTCAATTTAGGTCTTGTGCCATTTTTAATTGGATTAAAATTTGGTACTGAGTTGTATGAATTCTTTATATATTTTGGATATTAACCCTTTATCAGATATTTTGTTTGCAAATGTCTTCTCCCATTTAGTAAGTTGCCTTTGGTTCTGGTAATGGTTACTTTGCTGTGCAGACGTTTTTTTATTTTGGTGTAGTCCCAATAGTTTATTTTTGCTTTTGTGTCTTTTACCTGGTGAGATGTATCCATGAATATGTCCAACTCTTCTTTTCTGAAGCTGGCCCCTTACTATGCATGATCCTCCACACAACCCCTAAGACAGTGAGCTCCTTCATTCTGCATGATCACAGTCAAATATTATTTCTTCCTTAAAGTCCTCTGAGACCACAATAGGGTTCAATAGCACTTTGCAAATATAAGCATTATATTATATGTTTCAATTACCTGTTCACACATCTAAGAGACTAGGAATTCCTAAACATTGGACTTTTATCTTATTCATTTTTATAATCTGCCACCTAACACAATTATGGCATATAGGAAAGTACTTAGTAATAACACTTAGGAATAAAACTTTTTACTTTTTGCATATATTTCCTCCAAGAATTAAAATTAGCTCATTTCTTGATCTACACATTAGGTAATAAGGTTAAGAAAATTATCAGTGAAAATTAATAAAGCAAAGCACTTACAACATTTTTTAATAGTATTTCATTTTCCACTGTCCTTTTCACCAAGCAATAGTACGTTTTACTTCTCGGAGTATGAATAGTAAGCCTTCTCTACTTTGCACTAAACTTTGGTTCCATTTTTAAACTGTCAGATAAAAGTGACTGTTTTGGCTGGAAATAGGCATTTATGTATTTTCTTATACCTCATCTCATTTTAGAAAGGAGTGAAGGTAGGTGATTGGATATATAACTTATAAATGTTATATTCAAAACAGTCTCACAGAGAAGAATAAGCCACAGGCAGTCATATTCTTAAAGCTTCACTTGCTTGCTGGGAAGAAAAAACATACTATCAAGTGAATTGCACAGCATATTTAAAAGGCCTTGAGATGGAATATTGTAATGTGTAGGGGTGGAAAAGTTTTCTCTTCCTCCCTTCTTGGATCTTTGGCTGCTCAAGCAATTAAACTGACATGAGACAGATTAACAGGAGTAAAGCAAACAAAGTTTAATAAGATGTATATCACCTGTAAGGATGGAAAGACCCAAGAAAACTTAAGTCACTCTCTGAAATAGCCAAAGCCATCACTTTAAATATCATCTTCTGCTAAAGACAGAAGATGCTGGGATGGGGGGGAGTCAGTTAAGGGAGGTTATCAGGAAAAGGACAGTGAACAAGGATAAGGTTGTTATGCATATTTAAGTCACTGCCTTCTCCATCTAGAAGAATTTCTAGAGATTGAGTCATCCCCCTCTTCCTGGTATAGAGAGGGACACACCCTTACAAATGAAGATTTCCCTTACACATGTAAACATCTCTTATAAAAGGGTAACATCCACTCAGATTTCAGGGCTTCATCTGTGTCTGCTGTTGCTTAAAAATAAACATCTTGCGGCACCTGGGTGGCTCAGTGGGTTAAAGCCTCTGCCTTCCACTCGGGTCGTGATCCCAGCGTCCTGGGATGGAGCCCTGCATGGGGCTCTCTGCTCAGCGGGGAGCCTGCTTCCTCCTCTCTCTCTCTGCCTGCCTCTCTGCCTACTTGTGATCTCTATCTGTCAAATGAATAAACAAAATCTTTGAAAAAAAAAATAAAGATCTTATATTAATCCCCGAGGAAACCCATTTTGGACTGGCAAATTCTGTTCCCCTTCAGTTATAAATGTAAGTGTAATCACATCTTCCATGTTGCTTACCTTTGTAAACAGAGAATTGCACAAGCTAATAAAGTCCCACTCTTTCTCATTATGTAGTACACTCGATAGTACAAGTTTTTCTCACTGCTTCTACAACTCCAGCAAAGTAGGGCCATCCAAAGGGAAAGCAAATTAATGAATGTTATCAAAACTTTTAGATTTAATTTAAGAGCTCAACTAAAGCCGTGGGCATAAGTGTTACAGATTTCAAATTGAATTTACACAAAATATAATTTGTAAAAGGATAACACAAAAGTTGATGTCCTAACCAACCTTCTGATTTCAGGTGAGCACTCATTAAGTGATGGGGATTTTGCACAGGAGGAAACTCAAATTACCATTTCTATCACTCTTTTTTTACAAGAAACTGAAATCTGCTTTCATCCCTATTAAGTTCACCTGAGCCCTGTTGCTCAATAAATACTTGCTAAAGTTGAAAATCCCAAATGAGTCTGTATGTTGTGCGTTAAGTTAGAAATGATTCATGTTAAAATGATTTTGCCCACAAAGAAATTAAAAATGTAAATGAATAATCAATTGAGCCATTAAATTGGAAGCCAGAGAGTAAACAGGTCAACTGAGATCAATAAAAGTAGACATCTTTTGCCTTTGAGTGGGTTTAATACTGCTTGACTCAGGGTTTTGGTTGCAGTAATTATCAAGTCATAAAAAGGAGAAAACTTAGTAAACCTGAAGGAAAAGAAAGGACTTAGGTGTGCTCAGCACCCACCCTCACACCAGAATTAAGTACCCATTAAAGAACACTTTACTGGGATTTGTTTAGGAGTTTGTTAAATAGCCTGAAGCCAGCACAGATGTCTGGGGGACCAAATGGCCCATGACTCCCATTGAAGTCAAGGGGAGTACTGTGCTTGTCTCTAAGGACAAAATTCAATTCACTAAATACTACCAGGCAGAATTCTGTCCTCTGCAAGTGAGAATGTAGAAAGACCCTAGAGAACTGTTGGGGGAGTAAAGTTTTGTTTCGCTTCATCTCTCTCTCTCTCTCTGCTGCGTGGATGTTCCTCCCATCAGTCACCTACTTCTCTCTGATTCCCACAGTCAGAGGTGACCCAAGGCAATGAGAAATGGCTGCTCGTTGGTCATCCCTTCTGCTTCATTAGACCCCTGGTGGAACCCTGGCTTCTATCCCTCACACACCTCAGAAAGAACTGAGAAGCTGAGCACCAAATGCAGTGTGGAGGATATTCAGCAGTTTCTGCTTTTTCAAGGCCAATCTCAGTGAAATGTAGGCACAACTAGTGGGCCAGCAAACTTTATTCTCTAAAGGGCCAGATAGTATATAGCTCAAACTTTATGGATCATACGGTCACGATGATTTTACTCGGCCAACATACCAAGAAAACAGCCATAGGCAACATGCAAATGAACAAGTATGGTGTGTTCTGATAAATCTTTTTTTTATTACAAACAAGGAGGCCAGTGCAGTAGGATCAGTGTGAGAGGGGAAGAGTAGTGGGAAAGTAGGTCAGAGAAATGCACCGTATCAATCATGGCGGATTTTATAGACCACAGGGAGAGCTTCTGCTTTTCATGAAATGGGAAAACCATTGGACAGTTAAAGCAGAAGAGTGACATGATCAGATTTACATAATAAAAAGATCATTCTGACTCTTGTATGAATAATACAATATAGGCAGGCAAGGGTAAAAATGGGTACCTTCTGGAAAAATCAAGACAACTGAGGAAGGTAAGTAAAAGAAGAGTAAGAAATTGTCAGTTTCTAGAAATATTTCAAGTGTTGAGCTAGCATAATGCCCTGAAGAAGTGGAGGCTGGCTAACAGAGGAGTCAAGTGTGAGTCTAAACTTTTTAGCTGAGCCCGTGGAAAGAGTTAACCTCATCTGAGGTAGGAAGGTTATAGATGGAACTACTTTGGAGGAATAAGGATGATAGCAGGAGTTTGTTTAGTCATAAATATGGTAAGTTTGAATTTGTAATATCTACTACATTCAAATGAAGGTGATGAGTAGGCAGCTGATATATAAGTCTGGAGTTCAAAATGTGATGTGAGGTGGAGATACAGATTTGAGAGTCCTCAGCATATAGATGAGACTTAATAAGACCATCAAGGAAATAAGTTCCAGCCAGATGCCTCTAGCCCTGAGTTCACAACACATAGTCTTCAAGAGATTTTTTTTTCATCCATGGTTGCCATAAGTCATTTTTCTCAACACAGCAGAGCCATGAGATTCCTAAAACGCAGCCTACAATAAAGAGCTATTAACTATCACTTGAAACATTATCTCAAACCTTTAGGAAGAGGATTAATTTGAAATAAGGTTAACATACATAAAAATGTTAGTGACTGGAAAAACAATAATTTCAAGGAGAAAACACAAGAGAAATGACAACCACAAATATCACAATAACTAAATTATTGAGTTCTAATTATGTGGTACACACTCTTTTAAATAATTTATACAATTAACTCAGTTAATATGCTCAACCACTCTATAAATAAGTAAAATAATGCCTTTTATGGCTGTATGGCTGAATTTAATAGTGACTTGGATTTATTATGTTTATTACCTTTCCCTCCATCTTCCCATAGAAAACAAAGAATATATTGTCTAGAACCAAGAATTTTAACAGAAGCCTAAAATTCTGATTTGAAGAAAATTAACATTTTGCTCTAAGTGTTGTCCAAGCCAAAATGAAAGATATTCAGTAAGCAATCAGTGCCAAATAAAACAATAAGTCAATCTTTTCCCTTTCGGCAATCACAGCTCGCCCACTGTGTTATGATGACCATTCATGCTAGCCAGAACACTTCTGATACCCTCCCATAATTCCACCTGAAACAGCTGAGGGAATAGAAGTTCTTGTCATTCAGAACCAATAAAATAATAAGTTATAGTTCTTTTTTTTCCTCTATCCTCACTCTTTTCTACCCTTCTTATCCACCCACTCCAGTCTCTGCCCAGAACCCTATTCAGATTTTCAGAATCAATTTGGATATTGCACAGAGGTATGTTATTTTTAGCTACCATTGATATCAGCAAGAGTTCAAGACTGAAATACTCTGGTTGAGCTAACTGCAACAGAGTGCATCTCAAATATTTTGACTAGATTCCTCTTTGAGGTTCTTTGATCAAGGGACACAATTTTTCTTTTGGGAAGTCTCTGCCTTTTTTTTTTTTTTTTTTTTGGATGCACTTTTGAAAAATCATATGTATGAAGATCTGCACTTAAAAGTGTTGTATTTCCCCCAGGTAATTCACTTACTTACCCAATGCCATTTCTCAGTTCTGATTTTTCCTTACCTCTGGAGGATACATAGATCCCCTTAAGAATCCTATTAGATTTGGGTATATTAATATACCAACAAGTTTGTGAAATGCCATTTTACATGTTTCTAAGTACAAATGAAGAGGAAATTCACATTTAAAATGTAGGATCTTATCTGTGGGTCCCAATGGTTTATTGCATTCCTTTTTAGGGCATCAACCCCACTGAAGTGGTTTAATGAACAGGGAATTGGATTAAGACTCAAGAAAACCTAGGTACTTTCCTTTTGAAATAATTCTTATTAAATATAACTGAGCTGTCCAGAAATGAACTGAGCTGTAGTATGAGGTGGAGAATTTCTCAAAAAGAGAGGTGTTCAACAGCTGCTGTGGGGGGGGGGGGGTGGGGGGGGGAAATCATGCATCAAGCAGGGGTTTGACCTTAAGTTCCCTTTCAGTTCCTGGCATCTGTGACTTATTTTTAGGGCCTACCTAAACAATTAACCTCACTGTGTCTCACTTTTCTTACTGTAAAATAGTACTGATAACCTTTTCACCTCGAAGGTATATTCTGAGGTTTATTAAGATATTTAGAAGGCATGTAGCATCCTTCATAAAAGGGGTGATGTCATTAGCAGAGTTTATTATTATTTAAGAAGAAGACATGGGAAATTTTAAACCCTCACTGGAAATAGCAGCTTTTTTTTTTTTCTCTCCTCCATATGCTCTACCTGTTCCCAGAGTCACTCCCTGTGCATGCAAATCAGCATTTTTCTGTGTCATGTCTGAGTGCACGAGAGTGGATAGGTGGCCAAAAGTAGTGTTTAGAATTGGCCATTTGAACATTTTTGAAACTTATCTCCATATGCAGAGCCCAGCTCAAACTCATGTGAAATAAATAGGCTCCTTGCTCTGAAGTGCTTTTAAAACCACCAAAGATGTGGTTTCCAATTACATTCCTGGGGGTGGGAGTGGAGGAAAGAGGCTCTTATGGTTTTATTTTCTATCTCTATGTTTACTCTTTTTATTTAGCAAGATGTGAACTCAGAAAAAAGATGCCAGAAAGGTACAATGAACACCTATATGCCTTTCATCTAGGTTCAGCTTGTAATACGTTGGCCACATTTGTTTTAGTGCTCTGTGATTCTCTCCATATAAAAGAATTACTACAACAATAAATAATAACAGTAATAATTAATAGTGTTGTTGAACCATTTGAAAGTAAGTGACAGACATCATGATCTTTTCACCCCTAAATGCATTAGTATGCATTGCCTAAGAACTAGGGCCCTCCTGGTTATAGCCACACTACAATTACCAAATACAAGAAACTTAACACTAATACAATACTATTATATACAAATAGGATGATAGTTCTTAAAGAATGCTCTGCGTAGATGACAGAGTCTAGGGGGAGCAGGTGTTTGCTGGCCAGAAGGGCTCATTGCAGGTTGTTCTAAACAGCTGTGGCTTTCCCAGTGACCAGAGGGCACCATGGTTTCCCCTCCAGAACATGGCTTTTCCCCAGGCACAGACAGAGCCCGCTGTGCTGCTCTTGACCAATGGTGTTGTGGGCCATTCGGCTTTTTTACCCGGATGAGAGGGACTCGGAGCCAATTTACCCAACTCCTCACCCTCATAGAAGTCACCTGTGTCCAGGTACACCTCACACCCTCTCCCCACAGGAAATGGCTGATGGAGTTTGTTGGATCTGCACTGCTCTCTCTCTCTCTCTCTGATCTCTCTCTACGTAGATAGATGATAGATAAAGAGATGATATACAGACACCATATTATAGTTTCTCTAACTGACACAATAATTGCCCTTACAGGTTTTTATTTTAATCCAGGATCACTCGTTGCATTTAGTTGTCATCTCATTTTACTCTCCTTTGGTTCAGCCTTCCTTTGCCTTTCGTGACCTCAACATCACCAGCAATCTGTGTTCTGAGGCTAGACGATGAGGTAAAAAGATTGAGTGCTGGACTCACAGGCAACAATTTTAAACTCTTGGTTCCTACTATCTTTATGACCCTGACAAGTTACTCAACCGCTCTGAGACTCATTTTCCTTGTCGTAAATAATGAAGTTAGTAATGCTTACTTCACAGGATTATTGGAGGATTAACAACTATGAAAGTCCAGGTCAGTTTTATTCCCGAATTTCCCTCAGTTGGGTTTGGTTGTCTCCTTAACTGCATTTTATTTTTCAAGTCCCTCCACCATGGTGGGCTAGAAAGACTACCACCATCACCAGATTTGCATGATCCTCTCTGTCCTCTGCAGCTGGAGTCCCATCCTGGGAGCAGTGGGTCACTCAAGACTAGCTTCCAAACACAGGATGACCATTAGCCAAGTTAGGAGTGGTGCCTAAATCAATTTCCTTTCCCTTTGTTTAGCAAATAAATTTTAACTTCACAATGAACTACAAGTAATTGATGGATTGCTGCAAAGTGCAAATAAACGGGAAGCTTTCTCTAATTTTTTTCTTCTGGTGGAGGTGGAGGAGACTTTTAAATTATAAATTCTACAATGTTTGCTAATGAAGGCAGAAAGGCTTTTTTTTTTTTTTTTTAAGCAAACAATTGCTTTGGAGAGAGAAATGCAAACTCCACTGTCCCACCCTCATTCTTCTTCCCACCACTTCATCTGTAATCTTCAAATCTGCTGAGCTCTTCCTTCCCGAGGCCAATTCACCTGCAAGCAAACTGAGAAAATTAGGGACTTAGTAGTGAATATTTCCAAAAGATAAATTTAGACCAATTAGAAACTGGTCTTTTGTACTGAGTTGTTCTCCTTTCTCCTCTATTGGTATTAAAATAACTCTCTTTGGGGAAACATGGTAAAAATGCATGGTCACCTTTTCTGAGGAGGAGAGAGCAAAGGTCTATTCATGGCCTCATTTGCCAACTAAAAGTTGAATGCCTTATGCTAGTCCAAAGTTTTCTTTCTCTCTTTTACTGATCCAGTTACTTATTCATATAGCTAGTTAGTCCATCATTCAGTCAGTTAGTTGACCTGAAATCCCAAAGTCAAGAAGGATTACTAATTTGGTAAAAAGAATTGGAGACTAGGAGTCAGAAGGTAGACCTGGCTTCAAGGTCTGGGCTTAATAACCTGAATAAGACCTTAGCGTCTTGAGCAGGTTACTCCATCAGCCTCTATCAGCCTCAGCTCGTGATTTATAAAAATTGAGTAGTAATTGATACTCATTGATGTCACAAGAATTGATGGGATAAAATCCTTTTATGGGCCTTTTTTTTTTCCTTTTGCTTTTTATACCGCTTTATTCCAGTCTGAGGATCTCAATATAAATATCTCAACATAAAACTAAACGCTGGTGGACCATTTTCCTTACTAATTCTGAATTACTGTAAATTTACAAGTTCAGCTAGCAGTTCAACACGTAAATAGATTAAGTCATCTTGGACACATGGTAGATTTCATATAATGAAAATATCTGAAACAATTAGGGCAATGTGCTGAGCTGATCAAAATGAAATGAATGTTGGAAAACAAGGCTGCAAGATTATTACTAAAATATTGCAATACTTACATTACAAATTACCAGAACATTGTTTATTATGGTTCTAGCCATGTAGGAACAACGGAAGCCCCTTTCCTTTTTTTTTTTTTTAAGATTTTATTTATTTATTTGACAGGCAGAGATCAAAAGTAGGCAGAGTGGCAGGCAGACAGAGAGAGGGAGAAGCAGGTTTCCCGCTGAGCGGAGAGCCCAATGCGGGACTTGATTCCAGGACTCTGGGAGGCAGAGGCTGAAGTCTCTTAAAGCAAGATGGGTTCATGTCCCACACTCTGGGTTTAGCATGGGGTTTGGCATATAATGAGCATCTGGGAAATGTTTTCTCATAAAAATGAATGAACGAAGCAAGAAAATATATTCGACTTTAAAATACCATTAATATGGGTAAGTCACCATGATAAGAAGATGCACTTTATATGAACATTCCATTCAGCAAAGAACAAAAGAGCAGTTTGTTTCAGCACATGAAATGCACTTTTCAGTGGTCTTCCCATTTTATTTAAAGGCCACATTGATCTCCTTTGTGATCATGCTCCAGTATTTAAAAAAAGCAGGGGGGGAGCGGGGGAGCAACTATGCAATTTCAAAGCAGGAGGGCAAAAAAAAAAAAAAAAAAAGTAAATGAGACTCAAGTAGCCAGGAGTAAAGAAGAAAGGAGAATGAGTGGGTCCCTATTTCTATTTTTTCCCCATCTCATCAAATAATCCAAAATTCTCTCTGTTCCCTCAGCACCAGCAATCTGTGTTTGTAAGGCTGGACTTTGAGGTAGAAAGATTGAGTGCTGGACTTACAGGCAACAGTTTGAACTCATGGCTCCTACTAACTGTCTGTGTGACCCTGATAAGTTACTTAACCGCTCCGAGGCTCAGTTTCCTTGCTGTAAATAATGAAGTTAGTAATGCTTACTTCACAGGATGATTGGAGGATTAACAACTAGGCAATCCCATGTGCTTGGTTTTCTTCCATTCTTAGTACTTATCAGGGGCTCAAGACTAGCAATTCCAGAAGTGAAGAGGGTAAGTGGCTCATTACTGGTAACTGAGAGCCTTCAACCATGCTGATTGGCTTGGAAAAAAGCAAGAATCCATGAAGGCTACATTCTACCAATTTCAATTCTCATGTAAAAAAATTTTTTTTAAATAATGAGCAGTAAATCTTGTTATGGTTCTACAGATCCTAACCACTACCACCCCCCACTCCACTGCAATTGCTTGCATCCATTAGACTCTGAAGAGCAGCTTAATTACAAAGTTATCGCAACCTACCCAAGATGTTAGAGGAATCTTTTAATATCTGACCCACAAAAATATGGTTTGGGTGGACGGGGTGGATAACTAATTAAATAAAATAAGAAAATGAAAGACATGTATCAAATCCAGAGGTAGCCGGCATCCATGTCCATGACGGTTCATACCCAAGTTTGCATCTTAATATGATAAAACTTAACATTTCTTATTGATTACTTGAAGTTGACAAATCCTAAAGACACAGAACTGTGTAATAATTTAAAAAAAATGTTCAGTTTTCCAGTGTGATGAGAGTCCTCGAGTGAGAGCCAAAATCATGCACTGTAGCAATCACAAGTTAATGTTAGGGGAAATAAGACAGAGGCTTTGTATAGCTGTTTGCCTTCCCCCAGTAAAGTATGTCTGTTAAAGAATGGTAGCTCAGTAGATTCACATTTGTGGTAAATAAAATACTCTGTTAAGTTAGTTGGCTGTGTACACTTTCCAACGACTCTCAATGGTAGATTTTAAAGGAATTTTGTTTCTGCTTTTATTATCATAATCTCTAAAAACTCTATAATCTATCTTTTTTTAATCAAGAAAGGATTTTCCACTTTAATGTTCAATCATATTAGAAAGAAGATGTGATGAGCCATTTCTAAATAGTTTATATGGTAGGAACTGGAAAATTATATAGAAAGCCCAGCTAATTAGCTGGGAAACAGTATCCTATACATTAATACTCGATGAAAAGCTTACAGAGGTTTTCAGCCCCAAGAAATTCTAGTATTCTATTGTCTGCTTGTTTTTGTTTTTTGGTTTTTGGTTTTTGTTTTTTTAAGCAAGCATTATCCATTTCATTGAACACCTTTAGAAACTTCAGGCAACTTTTGTTTACAAAAGTTTTATAGTTACAGACTTGGTTTATTAAACATTTGTGGTGTTGGCCGAAAGCTGGAGAGGATAATTGCATTTAACTAAATTCAACATTCACTTAAGAAAATTGTGTTCCCAAACCACACATGCTCACAAAAGGAAAAAACGATATAATCTACCACAGAAAGGGAAATGACAAATGAGAAGTCAATAGTGTAACCTTTAGGAGGGTGGCCACTTGCTACATTTTGGGGATGATATGAGTTTGACTGCAAATGGCAATAAACAAATCCTCTTTAGACAGAACGGTCTGTTGCATGATGGAATGTCATTTTCCAGGTCTCATTCGTCTGCAAGAGCTCATCAAAGCTCCCTCCAGATATAACATTAAAATCAAAATCCGCCAGCTGCCCTCTGGGAATAAAGATGCCAAGCCTTTGCTCAAGGAGATGAAGAAGGGCAAGGAGTTCTATGTGATATTTGATTGTTCACACGGAACAGCTGCAGAAATCCTTAAGCAGGTAAGAGGGGCAGGGAGGGGTGAAGTTGGGGGGCGGATTTGTTCATATCTCTTTCTCAAAAATGCCATCTGGCTTCACTCAGTGCAGCGTGATGAAACTGCAGCAGTCAGGTTTAGGATGAGGATTACAGCTTTCAGAACCCTTTTAAAGGATTCAGGGAGTTCATAGGGCTCAGGAAGTTCAAAGAAGCCACCTGTTGGATAGAGTTGTAGACGTGGGGTCCTATGTATTGAGAGGTGTGTAGATCCTGTCAGCGGAGAAGGATGACATTTCAAGGTTATTAAACATCTTTTCTTTTACATCTCTTGAAAAGCCTGAACAGATTTCATTTACATAACACCTGACTTGTCCTAAATACATCTTCCTCATGGCAAGACCTCTTTGTCAAACATGTAGGATTTTGAGCGTAGTGAAAAGAGGACACAGGGACAACAAAGAAAAGATGCTTCTCTCTTCTGACTTGTCACAGACAATGAGCTGCCATGCATTAATCTTGATGAATACTGTGGGTGGAAACACTTGATAAATCGTGAAATTGTATGTAAATGAAAGGTGTTAGTAATGTTAGGAATAATGATAACAACAGGGTAATCATTTCTGAGCACTTCAGGATACAGTACTGGTCTAAGGAAGAGAAAGCATAGACTAGTGGTCCTCAACCTCGAGTGATTTTGTACCTTCGGGGACTTTTGGCAATGTCTAGGCACATTTTTGGTTGTCATATTGGGGACAGTGGCACTCTCATGGCAACTAGTAATTAGAGGCCAGGGATGCTACTAAATATTCTATAATGCACAGGACATCCCCCACAACAAAGAACTGTTACCCTAAAATGCCAATAGTGCTGGGGTTGAAAAACTCTGGCATAGACAAAGACAATGGAAAAGGCTAGCAAGATGCTTAAAATAGATGCATTAATAAAAGATCAAGGTATGAACTTGGAGAAACATGGGAAAAAATACCCAGGTCATATTTACGTGGCCTTAATGGGTGTCTCTTTGTATTTAATTTAAGCAGTTACTGTGGCATAAGGCAATGTTCTTATCTGAAATGACAAACCATTATTGTACTCCCCGGCTTAAAAGGTTTGGGATGTGCTATGTGGTTGACTGGAAATGGGCAGTAATTTCACAAGTAGACCAACCCCCTGCACAAATGTAGAGCTGCGGATTTCCAAATCACTTGGGAGAGCTCTTAGAGCAGCCATCCCGCATGACTCTCCAGTGCTGGATCTCATATTTGAAGGGCATCTCTCCAAAGCCATTGAATTCAGAGTTAAGTCTTCAATTTCACTGAAAGTAGACAATCAGGAAAGTTGACTAGAGGTTTCCATTATCTCCTGGATGATTACACTAAAAATCTATTTCAAGTCATAGAACATATTTTAAGTTGCGGTTGAAAACAATCTTAGAGTGACACCTGGGTGGCTCAGTTGGTTAAGTGTCCGACTCTTGATGTCAGCTCGGGTCTGGATCTCAGGGTTGTGAATCCAAGCCCCCACTGAGCTCCATGCTGGGCATGGAGTCTACTTAAAAAAACAAACAAACAAACAAACAAAAAACCTGAGACATCATCAAGGCTAATCTCACTTGAGAGGATTAAGAAACGAACTCAGCCTCCTCTATCCCACCCTGCACCTTATCCACTATGAAATATTGCTTTTCCAGTTAGGAGGAGAGTATGTGTTACCAACTTCTAGGTACAGTTGCGTTAACAAATCTTCAGATATTATAATTAAAATGATCTCTCATTAAAGAAAGCAAGCATGTTGCAGTGATGTCCACAGCTCACTTTAAAGGTAAAATAAATAGCATCAGCCCACTTTATCTTAAGGCTTCATTTGAGAATTTCAATACAGTTCATTAAAGTGTGTAATGGGGTGTGAACCAGAACTGAGAAAAACACCCAGATTTTATGTGTAGCCCTCAAAATGCTAAGAAGTATCTCTTCCCAGGAGTCTGTTATAACAGAGACTGGGGACTTCCATTACATTTAAGAGAATGACTTGCCGATGAGTCTTCTCCTGGTGAGATACCCATTTGGCTCACATAACTGGCAACCTCTCCCCTAAAGCACAGGCTTAGAATGGGCAAGCCTAGGAAAGAGCTGCTAGAGTTTTTCCTCTATTTCAATAAATATGGATGTAATGTTCCTTTGACGCAACTGGCTCTTTCCTGGTAGCATAGAGATTACATCATTCAAAGACCAATTTTTTTTAAGATTTTATTTATTTATTTGACAGAGACAGAGATCACAAGTAGGCAGAGAGGCAGGCGGGGCGGGGGGGCACAGGCGGGGGGAAGCAGGCTCGCTGCTGAGCAGAGAGCCTGATGCGGTGCTCAATCCAAGGACCCTGGGATCATGACCTGAGCCAAAGGCAGAGGCTTTAACCTACTGAGCCACCCAGGCCCCCCAAAGACCAATTTTTTAAACAACAAACCAAAAAACCCCTCTTAGTGAAGCACACCCAAGAAGTGTCTGCTAGGGTAAGGGGGTGAGGGATTAGTTCAGCTTTGTTCTAGCCATTGACATGCACCCTTTTGCCTCTGTCCTTGCCATATTATATTTTATCTTGTGTTTACTCTTCTTCGTCAGGTGCATGGTAAGATTGTTGTGAGGCATTGCGGGAAACTACTAAAGAGCATGTTCATCCACCTTTTGTTGTAGACTACTGAGCTACAGATGGAGGTGGGGGGCTCCTGGTTGGTTTAACCAGGTTTAATCTGGACCTCCAAGAAGCTGTGTGGTTGGAAAGTGAGATTGAAGACCTCAGGACTTTGTATTAATGTCAAAATGAGGCCCAAGTGCTCCGTGTGATCCAGCTTGACTTGACCCATTAGCTTTGGGCAACAATCTGTAGAAACAAAGAGACCTCCCCTCTGTCTACCAAGCGTGTCCCTAGGGAAGCTGGAGAGTGCAGGAGTTCAAGGTCCTAATTCTGGCCACCATTCAACCAATCTCTTCCTACCTCTTCTACTGAAGTGCAAATGATGGTGCCTGGCATCCTATATACTGTCTTATGCAGCCTCAAATAACCCCTGGGTAAATTTAGTATTCTCAGTTCAGAGTTGAAGAAACTAAAGCTCAGATATGTTAAGTGCCCCAACTAGGTCACTCTCTAATTGGCCAGGCTGCCTCATGGTCTGGAGACCACCTATTATCAGAGCCTACGTGCCCACTTTACCATGAAGGACCCCCATTCAGAATGGACAAGCCTTTCCATTTCAAAATAAGCTTCCAGAAATGTCTGGAGAAAACACAACCACCTGCTGCTGGTCTCCTTTAGAGATTAATATTAATATTAATATTAATATTAATAGTTCCTGCTTTTTTGGTGACTAAAATCATTGCTGATAAAATTTTCTCTGCCAGGTCAACTTGGCTTTCTTCTCAAGTACATTTCCCATTATTTCCGTGCATTTCTCTGCAACTTCATCATATTTTACTACTTTTTAATGATTCTTCAGGAAAAAAAAAGAAATCAAATGCACTTTAAAGAAGATATCTGACATTTATCTAAAAGTAAAAATTGGGGAAAAGTCTATAGTTATTCTTGGGCATGCTAATCACTCCAGCAAAGTAATTATTTCTATTCATATTGAACAAGTGCTATATGATGAGAATCTGAAAAGTTATTTCCTAAAAATTAGTTAGAAATTCAAATGTCAAGACTTGATTAGGTTACAGAGGAACAGAGACTTCATATGAATGAACTGTCTTCATGACTTTCTGTAGTCTGAGAGTGGCCCCAACAACCAGCAGCACACACAGGGGACCCATCCTATTACTTGGTGTCCTCTTCTCTCCCTGCGCATCTGCCACCTCCCAGCTGGTGTCCTGCTGCTTCACAAGGATACTCCTCTCTCCAAGCCTGTCTCCAATGTGGACACTCCCAGTTGTCTGCAACTCTTTGCTTTCACTTCCTCCAAGTCCCACTCTCTTCCCACTGACTCTTCACTGCCCACCTTATCTGCCCCCTTGTTGGCTTCTAAGTGTGATTCTACCAAGAGAGTGCTGATGGGAGGGAATTTAAAGATAAGGAACTACATAAGAAGACTGTGTACTAGCATGCCTAAAATGTGCCCAGTGCCATGCTGGGTGTTAAGAAACTATCTCCTTGGATCTACACAGTAATTTTTGGTATGGTTAGTTTGATCCCTCTTTTGCACACAAAAATTGAAGCTCAGGGGTGCCTGGGTAGCTCGGTGGGTTAAAGCCTCTGCCTTTGGTTCAGGTCATGATCCCAGGGTCCTGGGATCGAGCCCTGCATCGGGCTCTCTGCTCAGCAGGGAGCCTGCTTCTCCCTCTTTCTCTGCCTGCCTCTCTGCCTACTTGTGATCTCTGTCTGTCAAATAAATAAATAAAATCTTAAAAAAAAAAAGAAGCTCAGAGATAGTAATAATTTCATCTGCCATGAGATGAGTATGTTCTTAATGCAAACATCCCAGCATTGACTCATTTGTTATCCATATTCCCTAGAACACTATAACCTCCAAGGGGATAGAAACCTCCTTTGTCTTGTTCTCCCAAATCCCGAGGATGTACATTACTTGAAACATAGCGCTCAATATTGCTCTGTTGAATGTATAAAGGAAAAGGGTGAATGAATGATCCAAGAACTATATTAGAAGCTCTTGATAAAAGCATTCTCCAAAATTACCTCCCTTCCATCTGACTTAGTGTACTATACTCTCAACTCCGCCAAGGCATTGGAACAAGTTGTTCTTCTATGCCTCAGTTTCCTCAAAGGAAGGTTTTATTCAACCCCTGAAATCCTATATTAAGAACTGTAATGCATTTCAGCCTACGATTCCACTTCCTGAAAATAAATTCGCCTCTTCAGAGAAATGCATAGTCACTTTCAAATCCTGTAATAGGATTGAGAAAGCAAGTCACAATTTCAAGCAGGGTAGCCGGAATCCTAATGCTTCCCTGATAGAAAGGGAGGGAACACTGTGATACTCCATCCAGCAGGGAAACTGCGTCCCTGGGCCAAGTCCCTGAGCTGGAGAGCGGCCATACCGAGCATGAACATACTGTTTCCGACTCAGGAAACCTGCTCTCTTGTTTACATGAACAAGTGTGTCAGAAGAGAGACTTCTTTCCCCTCACGACACTTACAGCAATGAGTATGAAGCTATAATTGAGCCATTAGTCTCCATAAAACATTTTAGTACTGAAATATTTTGTGGAATTATATCACATTTTTTCCTGTCAACATTTGCACGCTCTTGTTTTTATTTTTTTCCTTTCTGTCAATTAGCATAACAAGGCCAGGGAGAAAATTCTTTCTTTTTTTTTTTTTTTTTTTAAATGCCTAGCTTCCCTCTACTAGGACATGCAGGGGCAATGCTGATTAATCAAATAATTTTATGGATTGATTCTTTCCCCATAGAAGTTGAACCTATTGCCCGGCACTGGGACAAAGAGAGGTGGTTAGAAGGAGTTCATTTCATGTTTCCACAGGACAGAAGCACTGTCAGTCTTCACCTCTCAACACAGAAAACAGACAGTCAAGCAGTATAACTGTGATGTGCCAAGAGGTTATAAACCTATGTTTGGAACCCACACCCACTAAGTCAGATATGTAACCCCATCTCTAATCATACACACACAGAGTAGGCCAAAGACCTTAAGAACGACCTCTTATGGAACTCCCTGGGTACCAGGCACCGTTGCTAAGAAGATAAAATGCATCATTCACTTAATTTTTATAAGAAAATTCTATACACAAGAAACTGACAGAGCTCAGAGAGCTTTTGTTACTTGCCCAAGGTCACAGAACCAGCAGTGGCTAGGCTGGGAGGCTAGGATTCAAAACTTATCTTGGGATTTAAAAGCGAGGGAAAAAAAATCCCAATCTGTTGCTGTTATGTACACTAAGATGCCAACTGATTCTCTTCGCAGTAGACCATGGAACACATTCTAATTAGGCTCTGTACTCCTTTAATGCAGTGTTTCATTCTATTCTCCAACAGCCCGTCATTTGTCTAGTTTACATAAGTCCTTAAGAAATGTTGATTATATTGAAGCCAAGGAGAGAATGGAGTAGGGACACAGTAGAAAAATTCACTCTTTCATTTAACACATATTTGTTGAGCACCGATTGAAGTTGAGAAAGATACAACAGTAAAAACAACAACAACATAAAATAAATCCCTGCCCCCTTGAGCAAAAAAAAAAAAAGAGCTTGAAAATTAAAGTCACAGAATGTGGCTACCCAATGCCCACAGACTGGTGAAATACAGGGAAACTCATTTCTAAAGCAGGAAGGGACTGAGACAAGAGTCTTAGACTGAAGGTTGGTAGATCCAGTTGCAAATTCTGCTCTTGTCCTAATAGAATAAAATAATCACCATTCATTGGGCACTCACTGTGTGCCAGAATATGCTATGCATTCCACTAGGATATCTTCTTATCCTCTCAAAATATCCCATGTTACAGATGAGATAAATGAATTTCCAGGTCATCCACCTAATTAATGGCAAGGCTGGAATTTCAAGCCAGGGCTTAATGTGGCAATGACTTGAGTTTCTTAGATCTTTTAAATATGCTACTTTGAGCAAGACCATTGATTCTTCTCCAACACAGTCACTTCATCTGTAAAATAGGATTGTTGGATTCTAATCTTGCTAAGGTTCTCTTTTGCTCTGAGCCTCCAGGCATGTAAGTGATTAGGAATCCTCTTCCCAGTGTCCAAACATAAAGAATTTGCACATTGCCTTGTACTTAGTAGGCTTTCAAAGAAATGAGGGAATAATTAAGCAGTTCATTTTTTTTTTTTAAGTTCCTGGAGTCCTTTGGTAGTCTTTGAGACAATTAATTGATGGGAAGTTCATTACTTTGGCTAAATCCTGATGATGTAATAATGATGACTCTCAATTTATTCTAACTGATGATAATTTGTAGTATAGTATATAATTATTTTGGCAACACATTCTCAACCTAATTGTTTCTCTCAGGCTGATATTAAAATCCTTTTACATTTCCTGAGCATAGAGTAAATTTTGGTTGTAAGGAGCGGTTCATAGATATGAGTATGTTACTTAATATGCACAAGAATTAATTGACCTCTGTGGATAACTAATAATGTAGAGAAGGAATTTGCAATGCGTCTATACTCTTAGTGCACAGGATGCCCAATTGCATACTTGGAAAAACTTCCAAACAGTAGATTTTGAAAAGGGTGTAGATTTGTTTCTATCTGAATTGAGAGGTAATAAAAACCACATGTATGCCTCAGGAATACTCTAATGCTTAATTCTAGCTACACCAGAATTTGGTTGTAATAGGTGATAAGAGAAATTATCCTTGCAATAGAAGTGGGGGTAATTTAGAAGGAATCATGTAAATTATTCGAATATCTGATATTAAAGCATGTCTTAAACCTTTAGCAGGATTAGTGAACCTCAGCATTATTCAAAATTTGGGGGATGTTTATTCACCTCCATGTGCCTTTTCCAGGAGAAAAGATCCATAGCTTTTATCAGATTCTCTAAAGAAGCCTAAGACTGAAGTAAGTTAAAAATCACTTTGCTGGGGCGACTGGGTGGCTCAGTCGGTTAAGCCTCTGCCTTCAGCTCAGGTCATGATCTCAGGGTCCTGGGATCGAGCCCCGCATCGGGCTCTCTGCTCAGCAGGGAGCCTGCTTCCCTTCCTCTCTCTCTCTGCCTGCCTCTCTGCCTACTTGTGATCTCTGTCAAATAAATAAAATCTTTAAAAAAAAAAAAATCACTTTGCTGGGCACCTGGGTGGCTCAGTGGGTTAAGCCTCTGCCTTCAGCTCAGGTCATGATCTCAGGGTCCTGGGATCGAGTCCCACATCGGGCTCTCTGCTCTGCAGGAAGCCTGCTTCCTCCTCTCTCTCTCTCTCTCTGCCTGCCTCTCTGCCTACTTGTGATCTCTATCAAATAAATAAATTAAATCTTTAAAAAAAAAAACCACTTTGCTATGTTAACCACATCAGCTTCTTCAACACTTCATAAATGCAATATTTTACCAAAAGAATCTTCCCACCCTACTTTCCCCATGACTGTTAGACAAATCCTTCTGCTTAAGGGTGACCATGTAGGACGTAAATTTCACTATTTATTCAGCTAGCATATATTAGATGTTTTGTATATGTTAAAGACTACTCCAAGGTAGGGGGAATAAAATACAATGAAAAACTCTAGTGTATTGGATGCGTTTATTTAACAGAGGACCTTGTGATTCATTATTTGCTACATCTGTTAAATGGGAATGTCATAGTACATATCTCACATTGTTCTGAGAGAGGTTAAATATGACAATGCCTATAAGGCATTAAGCCCACCACTGATGCATGAAATATTCCACATGTGAGAGATTACCATCAGCAATATCATTAGTGATATGCCTAGGCAAAACTACAAGACTGATACAGTGTTTCCCACTGCTAACCCTGTCACTGCATTACTTCATAAACTTTGTAACAACAATGGTCCCCAAACCTCCTCTTTAGCCTGACTTTCCAAGCCTCCCTATTATACCTTGCTCAATGTCATTAAATCTCCACACCAAATTTAACACACTACATTTTCTCCTCTACCTTTTTCCAGCCAGTTCTCCAGAACTATTTTCTCCTCCTGCCCCTGTTTTGGTGACCAGAAACACCAGCCAATTGTTCAATCCAGAAACCTAGGAGTTCGCTTGACTCTACCTTATCCTTCCTATTTGTGAGTTACCAAATGTTGTAGCTTCTGCCTTCTGAATATGTTTCAGATTCTACCTCCTTTCCTCCATCTCTATCATCATCTTTCTCCTACGCTACAACAATTGATTGCTCTGTCGTAAGCCCTCCTTTCTCCCCATCCAGCATCCATGTAGCCTCAAAAACTGTGCATTCCAAATAAAAAATGTAACCTCATTCTTCTCATTTGAAATTCTTGGGCCCTCAACCACCACACCCGCATTGCCTTAAGGCACAACCTTGTACAGCTAGGTCCAACTCTTTGGACAGAGGCTCCCTCAAAACTACATGGGCAGCTTATCAAGTTCTCTTGGTTTGGGGGGTTCATTTCTTATGATAAAGCTCCAACTCCTGTGGTTCTAACTCTGGTCTCACCAAACAACCATATGTTTTTATTTGAGTTCTCACTGAACAGGAGAACTTTGCACAAATTATTGACTTTCCAGGACACCTGGGTGGCTGAGTCAGTTAAGCCTCTGCCTTCAGTTCAGGTCAAGATCCCAGGGTGCTGGAATTGAGCCCTGCATTGGCCTCCTTACTCATCAGGGAGCCTGCTTCTCCCTCTCCTTCTGCCTGCCATTCCCCCTGCTTGTGCTCTCTGTCAAATAAATAAAATCTTAGAAAAAAATATTGACTTTCCTGCCACAGATACCTCTTATAATCAATTAGTAAGTTAACATAGCACAAAGAACCCAGGATTGAAATCAAACCTGGGTTCAACTGCTATAACTATGCCCTGTCTTTCAAATCTATAAATTGAAGAAAGCACCTTCTCTCCAGTAGTATGAATAAACAAAACAAAACAAAACAACCCAAAACCAAAATCAAAACCTATGACAGCAGTGGGCATTTTGTAACACTCAGAAAACAGTCACTGTGATCATTATTGTTACAGCTTAAAAATATAGGCTTGATTAATATAAATAGATGGTTCTCAGCTCCGCCTGCATGTGAGTATTACCTGGGGAGGTCTGAACACATACCAATGCCTAGAACATATCCCAGACCAAATAAATGAGAATATTTACAGATGGGGTACAGGCATTGGTGTTTTTTAAAATACACTGAAAAACACTCATATAAATAGTTTCTAAACCTGAGAGTTATTAAATAAATTGACAAAAAGTCTGGAAAGCTGAAGAACGGGACCCAGACTACGATGATTTCACTCGTCTATAGGTATCTCATGAGACCAGCAAGATCACTATTTAATGGCTGCACGCCCATCTCTCTCTCAAATAGTTATCTTCAGGGTAATTGGAGATATAGTTTTTGTTACTACCATTAGGAAAGTAGCTTGTTGCAAAAAGACTAAAATGTATTCAACATCTTTATTTTGTTAATTTTCCAGGTTTGTTCAGTACTTTGTGTAGATTTGTTCAGCACTTTGCCGTTCAAACTTTTCTTCCATTGTGCTCCTCTTTTTTTTTTTTTTTAAGATTTTTATTTATTTGACAGAGAGAGATCACAAGTAGGCAGAGACACAGGCAGAGAGAGAGGGGGAAGCAGGCTCCCCGCTGAGTAGAGAGCCCGATGCGGGGCTTGATCCCAGGACGCCGGGATCATGACCTGAGCCGAAGGCAGAGGCTTTAACCCACTGAGCCACTCAGGCACCCCGTCTTCTTCTTTTTTAAACATCATTTTCCCACCAGTGTTTCCTGAATGTTGCAAAGGGTTTATTATTTCCGTTCATGTAATCCTCCAAAATCCTTACTCTCTCCTTTTGCTGGGTTGCCTGTTTCATTCTGTCAGGGGAAATCTTTTTTCCTGCTCTATTGTCAGCAGTCCATATCCCTTAAATATCATAATCTCTTCTGTTGTGCACCTGGGTGGTACAATCTGGCTCTTCTAGTAGGATGATGTCCCAGAGTGAAACTAAACCTCATTGGTTTTCATTCCATTTATTAATATCTATTAACATCAGTTTCCCTTCTCCTCCTGGCCAAACATCCTAGAGGGAGAAGCTTAAAAAAAATTAAAACTTAAAGATACTCCCAAATAATATGGCCATTTCATCCATCAGCACTTTTGGAAAATCCTTTGCTTTTCTTTCATTTCTCTTGGAGGCAGGAGGAAACTGGCCTGGGTTTGTCCATGGCATAGCACCACCTTCCAGAGGAAGGAAAAGCCCTAGACTCTCTTTGTGGGCAGCTTGTATCTGTACATATGCACATCGTTAGCATGTGTATGTGAATGGAGGGACACAGAAAAATTTAGAATGTTTTCAACTTCAAACACTTTTCTCCTTGACACGTGCACTTGCTATTACTATACCAAAGTGGTGCTGTTTCAGGTGCTGGGATCACAAAAGATGAGCAGATGTGGTGCATTGCTTTCCTATTGCTGCTGTAAAAATTTTTCACAAATGTGGTGACTTAAAACAATACAAATGTATTCTCTTACGATTGTCACAAGTCTGAAGTCAAGGTGTGGCCAGGACTGCATTGCTTTTGAAGGCTTTAGGGGAGAATTCAATTCTTTGCCTTTTTCAGCTGCTAAAGGCTATCCTCATTCCTTGGCTTGTGGCCCCACCTCAGTTGCCTTCCCACCCCCATCTACTTTCCTATCACCTTCTCTGCCTTCGGACCCCTGCTTCCAGCTTATAAGGATCCCTGTGATTATATTGGACCCACTTGGATAAGCCAGAGTAACCCCCTCCAAAATTAAAATCTTTAACTTTATCACTTCTGCAACGTTCTTTTTTCACATATAAAGTAACATTTTAATAGATTGTAGGAATTAGGATATGGACATTTCTTTGGGACCATTATTTAGCCTACTCCATAAAGAGTTCTATATACCTAATGCTATTTTCTATGCATTCCATTGTTACCTTTGTAGATATAGGTTATGATCATTTCTTTTGACAAGAGTTTTGTTTTTTTTTACAATGATAAAGACTGATCTCAAGGCCTACTTATGCTTGGCTTATTCTACTAAAAGTGTGTTGTCAAAGAAGCATCCTTCTCAAAAGGATAGTGTAGATGCAGCCTACAGTACCCCAGTTGGCAGGTGAGAAAGAACTATACCCTAACTCTCAAACCTTCTTCTTAAAATCACTGCTCTGAATCCAGAGACCATTCAACTGATTTCCTAAAGATTATTCTTATGTAGAAATAACTTATTTCTATCTTGAGGTAAAACCATTATTTTAGCCACATTGCATGTCATACATTTGGAAGTTGTTCAGTTGAAATTATTGACTAAAAACCATGTCTAATGGCTGAGAATTTATCCTGATATTGAGAAGGCTATAAAAGGAGCAATACTCTTTAGGTTAGCCAATATAAACTTCTAAGACACCTATTTTTCAATGGAAAGAAACAGTAATAAAAACCTTTATAAATATTATAAGAATACTCAAAAATTGCTCAGGAGCACTCCAGTTTCCATTTTAAGTTTCTGCTATTACGATAGCAGCAGATGCCAATTATTTGTGACATACGGCTTGCCCTTAGTGATGGATGCTGAGAATTTGTAGAAGATTTTTTTGTTACTGCCTCTATAGCACCACATTCCCTTCTGAAAAATGATCACATTGAAATATGGTGCAGGCTTCTTGAGATACCAGGACATGTTATTGGAAGACTTTTACCCAAAGACTTTCTAGGTATCTTAGAGGCCAACTGTGTCACCAACCACAGAAGCTACAACCCACAAACTATGTTGGTCATCTTCTTCTGGACTTGAATGAGGGCTCTCGAGACAAACTAAAACATGATCTTTGGGCTGCTCAGGTGTTATGTGGTAACCCATCTAAATCCAAGAGATAGTCTTTGCTGAGAACAACAGGATGACGCCAAGGAAAGTCAATGCTGCTATTAATAAGGTCAGAAGTGTTCTGTTATAAAAGCTCCAGAGAACAGATGGGCTGAGGTGGGCCACCCTTGTTAATGAGTAATAACTATGTATCAGGGTATAATGATAACAGTGGGACCATTAGAATTATCTTTTGGAGAGTCAACTGCCAATGAGTTTTATTTTATCTTTTGGTGATTCATTTTAACTACAAAAGGAAGAAAATCGTAATTATTTTCAAGCCACTGAAACAACAGAATAGTCATGTGGCACTTCCATAATAGTATAATCCAGAGAAACTCTTCCAATAGGTATGAGTCACCCTTCCTCTTGCTGGTCTAAGGAATATGTTTTCTAGATAACATGGAATATCATACATAGGCAAAGTATTAAGACTTTTAGTCTTTTGGTATTTTTCTCTGTGTTAATCGGGGTTCTCCAGAGAAAAAGAACCAATAGGAGATAGATGTGAAAAGATGTATTATGAATAGGTTCACCTGACCTGGAGGCTGAGAAGGCCCACAATCTGCCATCCGCAAACTGAAGACCCAGTAGAGCTGTGGTGTAATTCCTGTTGGAGTCTGGAGTCCTGAGAACCAGAAGAGCCAATGGTGAAAATCCTAGTCCAAGAGCAGGAGAAAAGCAAAGTTCCAGCTCAGTCAGGCAGTAAGAAAAACGATGCATTCCTCCTTCCTCTGCCTTTTTGCTCTATTCAGGGTCTCAGTGGACTGAATGATACCCACTACATTGCGGGGGGTGGGGGGTTCATCTGCTTTATCTTGTCTGGAAACACACTCACAGACACACTCAGAAATAGTGTTTAATCTAGGAACCCATTGGCCTGGTCAAGTTGACACATGAAATTAACCATCATAGTCTCTTTTGAATTTTTATAACTGATTCTGCAGGAACATAGAGTATCATTAACTCTGAATATTATTTTGTTGGAAGCCTTTTCTGTTGCTCTAACCTAACCCAGCTATGTGAGACCTGAATAGTCCATCCCTCTTTATGTGAAAAGGATCTTTTAGCTTCTCCCAACCATGATAATTTATTATGTGCTATTTATTTATTACACAAGGAATTAACTCAGCCTAGAAAATAGATTTGAAACAAAGTGGTAAATACTTTTTTTTTTAAAGGAGAAGAGTTGGAAAGAAGGGGGAAAGTAGATAAGAAAGACAAAGCTGAGTGGTACTGGCCCACATAAAATATATACCTTGTATTTCTACTTGCTGCTAAAGGAGAAACCACAATTTTCACCCTCAACTCCCCAGCATTCAAAACAAAGTCATAAAAAAAAAAAAAGGTACTTACATGCCTTGCTATACTCATGAAACAAGAAATTGTATTTATTCAGAACAGAAACAGCTTGCTATGGCCCTCATAACTTCGTTAGTCACCTATCAGGGTGAAATCTCTAGAGGGTGGCCTATGTCAGTATCTTTCCTCCCTCCATGGCCAAAACCAGCACATGGCCCCACCCAGGAGGGCCCACACAAAAGGGCAGGAAATGCAATCCTACCCTTTGTCCTTCCAGCTGGGAAATTGGCACAGGCACAAATTATGTCCAAACTATGGGTCTTCTGAAATCAACAAGAGTAGTAGATACTCAGTCTATCCCTCTTATAAATATATAATGTTATTGAAAGGGCTGGATTTTTTACTGTCTATCAATCTAAGTCAATGATATGATGTCAAGAGTTAGAAAATAAGAATAATTCTGTTAAGAAAAAGCCGTTATTAAAAGAACATATTAGTGGAAGCAATGAAGGATAATATGTCATCAATATCAATACTATTGAGCAGCCACATTTATTACACATGTGTGTGTGATGTGTTGCATTTTATGCTGTTAAAAATGATTGAAAGATAGCCAGAACTAGTGTCTGGCAATACTGCCTTGGTAAAGTATACATTGCCTAGGTCAGCACCGCCTGCCTAGTCTGGCAGACAAGCACACTATCAAAATTCAAAGAGGGTAGTTTTTCTAAGGAAAAAGTGAGTTTTGCAAAGATTAGAAAACTCCCCATATCATGACTATACTTTTTTATTTGAAAAACTGACATTTATCTTGATGTGACATTTTCTTAATCCCTTAATGACTTTTAGTTGAAATACCAACGTGCAGAGAGAAAATCGTCACGTGAATGCAATACTTTTATTTATAAAGTATGCTACTATTAAATGACAGAGCTGCTGGTCCAGACCAGTCCACAGTCTCTCACATGGACAGTTGTTTAAAAAGCACACTTTTGGTGCTACTGGCTTTATTCTTACCCAGAAGCTTTTCATTCACCTGTGTCCTAGAGAGTCCACAAAGGTGGCAGATCGATGAATGATTCATGACTATACCTATTTCTTAATTCCCATTTCTAGGATGTTCAGGGGAAGAACCAGGAGGCACTGACCCAGGCACTAGGTAGGGAAAGTCAAGAATAGAGATTTTTCTAGTGTGTTAAATGAAAAACATACTCAGACGACCCAAGGGTTCTTTCTGCATTAAAAGTAGACCTGCTAGGGTGCCTGGGTGGCTCAGTGGGTTAAAGCCTCAGCCTTCGGCTTAGGTCATGATCTCAGGGTCCTGGGATCGAGTCCCACATCGGGCTCTCTCCTCAGCAGGGAGCCTGTTTCCTTCTCTCTCTCTCTCTCTCTCTCTCTGCCTGCCTCTCAGCCTGCTTTTGATCTTTCTCCCCGTCCAAATAAATAAATAAAATCTTAAAAAAAAAAAGTAGACCTGCTAGCTGAATATTCACTGCCTCTTCATAACTTTTTTCTAGCATTAAATAAGAAGTATATTGGGACGCCTGGGTGGCTTCAGTTGGTTAAGCAGCTGCCTTCGGCTCAGGTCATGATCCCAGCGTCCTGGGATCGAGTCCCACATCGGGCTCCTTGCATCGGCGGGGAGCCTGCTTCTCCCTCTGCCTCTGCCTACGACTCTGTCTGCCTGTGCTCACTCGCTCGCTCTCTCTAACAAATAAATAAATTTGAAAAAAAAAAAAAAAGAAGTATATCAATGAATACTTGCCTTCAGGAATCAAAAAATAACAAGAAGGATTAGTTGAATCGTTGCTTAAAAAGGGAGGGGGGAATGCCTATGCCCTCAACTGGTAACTAAATGTCTCCATTATCAAATTTTAAAAGAAAAGTCAGCCCACGTGCAAAGCTAAAAATTCAGGTGCTCTTTTGTTTCTTTTTCAGTTTCAGAAACAATATTTTGAATCTCAGTGTCCAGCTCTGTATCTTGATGTAAAAGTTGCCCCACCCTCTCTGAAGAGGTAGTCCTGGCTGTAATTACACTATCTAATGACCAAGTGAAAAATTGGATTCCTGACTGACCCCAGCAGGTTAGCTCTTTATGCTCCAATGATATAAGAGACCAGCTAACAAGACCTCACCATGCATGGCTTTAAACGTTATTGATGGCCCTAAAGCAATTCTACCCTTTTTAAAATTCTTTTGTGCGCCTGGTCTTGTTATCACCATAGGAGTGACTTACACACGGTGGGCTCATGATTCAGCGAGTTTCTTGTCATTCGTCTTACCTTCATGACATTACAATCTCACTAAATATTCCTCTGGTCTCTGCATTAGCAAACAGGGCAAAAGAAGTGCAGGATTCCTGTGTTCCGTGCTGTCAACAGATACCCTCTTCATTCTTTATCGGTTCTCATGTAAAATCATTCAAGTTTACATATCTTAGGCACTTTCTAGGACCTCTGATAACAGGGGTTGCCTTTCCTGAGATCTCTTCGATCCCTCTCTTCTGTTGAAATTGATGTGGATGGACATGTTTTCCATGGAGCAGCGTTTTTCAACCACTGCTGTGACAAACAGAAACCCAGGCTCTGCCCTGGAGAATTCCAGTTTGGGATGTCTCTGTGATGGAGTCTAAGAATATTTCATTTTAAAACCTCCAGAGGGGATTCTCATTTGCCTTCAGAGTTTATCAGAGTTGTGAGGATAACGCCTTGGAAATTTGATTTCTGAGGCTTCTCCATACATTTCTATACAAATACCAAGAAATGGCACCCAAATGGTCCTTTGCTGACCTCCCCCCACCCAGGGAAGGGGATACTCTTGATTTAGAAGACATAGAAACCTTCCCTTATCTCCAAATCATTTGCAACTGTTTCTTTTCAATGGACACCATTTCCAGGAATCTAAAAGTGGGATCACATTCTAATAAACTTACTCTACCCAGAACCCTCGTCCTTTCTCTTCACCTCTTCTCCCCATCCCCTACCAGGTAAAAACAATACACAGAATGTCTAGTCCAGAACTGCCAAGGTCCCAAGTAGGTAACTGAGGATCCAAATTAAGAGGCAGTGTGACATTTGTACAAAAGAGTCCCCATCCTTCCATCTAGAAGCAATCCTCTTTTCCCCCACTCATACTGTGGGATAAGATAGGAAAGCAGTAGAAAGGCTCCAGAGATATGCATATGTATAAACCTTCATTTAAATAGATCTACATACCAGTATTGCAATTCAACATTTAATGAGTTCTCTGAGGCAGTATGATAAGTATTAAAGCTAAGGAGATCAATAAAACATCTAAGCATGGGGTTACTAAGACACTTAGGCAATAAGGACAGCAAAACACTGTTATTAAGGTCAGATCCAAATATTAAATTTGTTGCACATAAACTATTTTTAATTTTTTAAAATTTAAATTAGACCTACCACTTCAGTGAAGATCGAACGAACATAGTCTAATGAAAGAACATTGGATGGAGGTTAATGGCCTGAGTCCTCGTCCGCCCGCATCAGCTCCCCCCATCAGCCGCTGATCTGTCTCAGGTTTCTGACCTGCTGAATCTGTGGATTTCCAAAGCCCCTTCCTGCTCTGTGTCCCAAGATACTGCAATTGTCCCGCTAATGATCTATTTCTTATTGTAATTCTGTTTCTGATTCTTTCCCCTTATTTCTTTTTTGCAGATTCTGTTCATGGGCATGATGACTGAGTACTATCACTACTTTTTCACAACCCTGGTAAGCACTTCAAGTAGAAATGTATTCCATGCAACATAGAAAATGTCTCCAGTTATTTCAGTAGTCAGCCCCACCGGTGTCAGAGGCAGGATATTGTCATGGAGATTCATCTTACTTTCTTAAAAATCCTGTAAATCAAGAAATGCTGAACAGCAGGTTCTTTCTTTTTTCTTTCTTTCTTTCTTTTCTTTTTTTTCTTTTTTTTTTTTTTTTAACTAGCATCAGTGCATGTGCATCTGGAAAGGGATTTAAATGATACATTCATTAAATAGAAGCTGTCAAAGTACAAACTAGTCGGAAAGAAGAATCACCTACATTTTCTATATACATTAGAAGGCACACTAAAGTGTATCTCAGCTTTTTTGATCTTATATGATTTACCTGCCTGTGTCCAGTAGATAGCTAGGTTAGCCGGGGTCACCGACCAGGTGTTTTGAAGATCATCAAGAAAAGGAGCATGGGAGATGCTTTGCACAGCGAACACTTTTCACCATTAAAAAAAAAAAAAAAAAAAAGAATGATAGTTCTGAACCTACAAAATTCAAAAGAGACTGTAACATCCTAAATTTTGAGATTTTCATATCAAGGAAGAATGATTTAGGGTATTTAACATATCAAAATGATGTGATAGCTCTCATTCAGTTTTAAAAATCAGACACACATAGACTTCACTTTCTCATAGGAGAAGAAAACACATAACCAACCTTTTCTTTTTTTTCCTTAAAGATTTTATTTATTTACCTGACACACAGAGAGAGATCACAAGTAGGCAGAGAGGCAGGCAGAGAGGCAGGCAGAGAGAGAGGGGAAAGCAGGGTCCCTGCTGAGCAGAGAGCCCAATGCAGGGCTGGATCCCAGGACCCTGAGAGCATCACCTGAGCCAAAGGCAGAGGCTTAACCCACTGAGCCATCCAGGTGCCCCTAAATTTCTTTAGATTTTTTTAAATGTATTGTCTGACAGAGAGAGACATGGCGAGAGAGGGATCACAAGCAGGGGCAGTGGGAGAGGGAGAAGCAGGCTTCCCGTTGAGCGGGGAGCCTGATGCATGGTTCCATCCAAGTACCCTGGGATCATGACCTGAGCTGAAGGCAGATGCTAACTACTGAGCCACCCAGGTGCCCCTCATAACCAATCTTCTTTGCTAATCTGTAATGGTGTGTTGACTGCAATCTACCTAGGTTCTGGGAAATTTCCTAAGAGTTTATTTTACGAAACAAAACTGGCAAGGTAAGCTGGTGAGTAAGGGAAATAAAATAATTTGGAACAAGAACCAGGCAGCTGTCCTTGAATACATACTACTGATGGAAGCAGTGAATTCCACTCCTCACTCAAGTATCTCTGGGACCATGAGACCAATGTTCCAGGGCAGGTGCCAAAATCATCATTGTTCCAGAGCTTGGCATAAGAGAGTGGGATGCACGGCAGAAAAATCTTAAAGTTCCCATGATCTTCCCTCCCTCACTGATATCCTAATCAGGGCTTCTGTCAGAAGAGTTGAAGACACCCCTGAGAACTTAAAAGCATCTTACTTAGGTCACAAGTACAGCCCTTCCCCCATCACCACGAACACCTGGGTTCTGCTCAAGACAGCATGGACACCTGCCTCAGAACTTTCTATCATCCACTGTGCACACTCCTAAGAGCTGGTTTTGTTGAGATTTGAGACAATGAAACCTAAAAAGCCTGGTCTTCACAGAGATCCTTCGGAACAAACAACTTGCCCTCACAGTCTTGCTTTTTTCATCCTTCACTGACAAGCAGATGTTACAAACCAGACCCTGGACTTTCCATATTCTATATTGCATCGGAAGCTCAATTTGTGGACCAACCTAATTTTGTACCTGTGTATTGTATTTATTTTAGCGCACCTCATTAAGTACTGTGGAGTCTGTGAGGGGTTCCATATGCATCCTGGAATTTTCTGACTTCTTGTAGTTTAAGCAACTTTCCTTCCATTCACTGAGCATGCTAAAGGAAATCATTCCTTTTAGGGTCTTATTCTTTAAATTTGCTTCCTTAAGCATGTTCCTTGGGTTTTGTCTGCATTCTGCCATGCTTTTTATATTCTTACCATTCTTGCCCATGGGTATTGACAAAACTTAAAGAAGAAAGAAAGTTACGTAGTACAAGGGGGGAAAATAGAACAATGTAGAAGGCAGAACTCTTCTGATACTGAGCCAGGAGCACAGATCCTCCCTCTTATAGCTTTACAGTCTAATCCAATGTTATCTTGGGACAGAATAGCAGTGTAAAGAATTATTCAAAAGAGCAAATCTGTGCATATCTTCTACAAATACAGATCATGAGGTATTTCTGAAGTTACTTCTCCTCAGGAACCGCAGCCGCCCCTGCTCAGGTACTATCCTGGCTTGCACTTCCACAAAACAGTTACACTGTTAGCAAATTTTTATGGAAGTTTTTCTCCTTTTATTCCCATTAAATGTTATTCTGAAAGTTTGGTTTATTTTAAATGTGAGCTATTTTTAATGACATATGTTAGAGTGAAACCTTTCTTCACCAGAAGAAAGTTGAAATTTTTATATCATTTTAAATATGAATCAGTGAAGACAAGTTGCTTAAGCATCTTAAGCTTAAGCCTTTGACTCAGGTCGGGATTCCAGGGTCCTGAGTCCCTCTCTACTCAGCGGGGAGTCTGCTTCTCTCTCTCCCCCTGTCCCTAACCCCCTCATCCCTCTTCCCCTGTTCATGCTCTCCCTCACTTTCAAATAAATAAATAAACAAATAAATACATAAATAAATACAATCTTTGACAAAATAAATATAAATGAACATAAGCCTCTGGATTATACTCAGCCTCATCTGTAATGGAAAATGCAAGTGGGTTAAACTTTTCTTCCTGAAACATTGTCTGAAGGGGAATTAGTTCTACGGTCATGATATTCATGTTCACACAACTGTATTGCAAAAAATAGAGGAAAAATGAAAATGCTCACTGCCTTAGAGTTTCTCAATCAGTGTGCAAGGGAAGAACAGCGGGAAATGTTCTTTCATGAAGCAGTGTGAGGACAGCTGCCATTTTAGTGTCAATCTACCTGTTGCGTCTGCAATCATTATTCTGTTTTACACAAAGAGCATTGAAAATGTTAACTCTACTTTTATCATTTTTAATACTGCACAGGACTTATTTGCTTTAGATCTGGAACTCTATAGGTACAGTGGTGTAAACATGACTGGGTTTCGGCTGCTTAATATTGACAACCCTCATGTGTCCTCCATCATTGAGAAGTGGTCCATGGAGAGGCTACAGGCGCCCCCCAGGCCGGAGACTGGCCTCTTGGATGGCATGATGACAGTAAGTAGACTTAAAATAAAATCATTTGTGATGATTTTTTAATTCCTTAGGGTTTAGGATAAGAATCACATATGCCTTCTATAGTGTGAGTAAAAGTATTATAACCTGTGCCTTGACTTGAATGAGAGAAGAAGGAGTAAACTTTTTAGGTGATTTGAAAGCCTATGCAGGGCTACCACCCAAAACTTCTATTTTCAGCTTTCTGACCGTGTGTGTCTCTGACCAAAAATAAATAAATAGATAAATAAAAAGTTAACAGGAGTAACCATCACCGTCAGCCAAATGGAGACAAAGCAGAAACCAAAACAAGGATAAGTGGAGAGAGTTTTAGGCCTGGAAGTGTGACGCTACGAAGATGGGGAGGGAACGAAGAGGAGCAAGGTGCTTACAAAGGCGATGCAGAACCATTCTGCCTCCCTCATTTCTGCTTCATCTCAACGAGTGGTGTACACATGGACAAACGCCAGATTCACATACCGTCGGTGCGTTCACATTCTTCTTGCCTGGGTATGTACAGGAAAACCTTTGCAGACATTGACAGTGATTCACACCAGCCATATGTCACTCTTGAAGCAGATGCCAGGCCCACCTCCTGACAAGGGAGAGGTACTCTGCTGAACAGATAAATTGCAAACTGCCTCATCAGAGAGCTTCTCGCTATCATCATTTGTCTTTTGTTGTCAAATGTACCTCCCCTAGCTTTATTTCTCTAATGAAGCTCCCTGCATGATGAAGAAAAGAGCAGGAATTTTTTTAAAAAAGCTTTCTATGTAGGAATCATGTAATCTAAAGGGAAAGATACTGGGAATGTGGGCAGGTAATAGCATTTGAAATTGGCATAGTATTTCATTCTTGTTCCCATCATCGGGAGAAGCACTCTTGCTTTTAAGATACAATTTACTGATAACTGAAAAGTATCATCTTGTGGAGAAATGAACTTGGGATTTCTTTTCTTTTTCTACCATATTTTTTTTATGAGAAGCAAATGAATAGAAAAAAATAAATGCATGAATGAAGTAGTTCTGGATGATTCCATGTTCAAGCTCCCTGACTGTTTTTCAAACTTGAAATAACTCTTAAAGTGTACAAAGTGATCTGAGAGATAATGGTGGAAAGCATTTTGATACAAATGAGCCTTGGGTGATTTGAAATATTGCTTTGAATAGGAATAAATAAAGAATATCCAGGGAAATAGCAGACCTTCTGAAAGGGAAGGGGGCAAGCTAGAGAGAGAAAGAAAAAAAAAAAAACAGTCAGAGACAGAAAGTTATGCTGGTATACTGGTTTTTCTCTTCTTCCTCTTGAATTTGTAATTCCAGTGAATGCAAATATGGCTCAAGCCCTCTGCCCACCCATCTTGCGTCCCAGTGAGATTTCTGTCACAGGCTGAGATCTCTGGTAATTGTTACCTGCCCTTGGTATATACCACTAAAAATGTTAAGAGTTTGGAGCTGTGTTAACACAGATTATTGATTCATGCCAAACATGAAATATTCATCATAAGTATGGCTTAACTTACAAAAAAAAAAGCATCTGTTGCATTCAGTTATACGGAGCTGACAAGACAGTTTGTACATATTCACTGAGATGAGGGAAATCATTGAAAAAGGATAGGGTCACACAAGTCACACAAGTCACACCAACTTGGGCCAGGCATGGGGTGCTGCTACTCCCCCAGGACTGTTGTTGATGGCCTGGGCAAATGGCAGTCATACAGGCAGGAAGCATGGTGGAGCCACGTCCCAATGGATGGAAGGGGTCCTATTTAGCCTAAAGTTTACTACCGTCTTCTTACCTAAGAAAAGGATTTCTAGGCTTTGTTGTTATTCTTGTTTTTATTATAAACTAAAGAAAAAGGAAATGGAGATTTATCAGAACAGAAGAGAAGATCTCACGAGGGCACTAAAAGTGGGGAGAGTGGATATATCAGGTTATGTCTATACTAGTCAAAAAAAGTGGTAGAACACGACACCCACTAGAATTCGGATCCCATAGTCATGCAGATCAGTTTCCCCTCAGTTCTACGGAGATAGAATTGGTATACTTCAACGTGTAAGCTTAAGGTATACAGCATTACAGATTGACTTACATATATTGTGAAATGATCGTTGCAATTAGTTTAGTTAGCATCTGTCATCTCATACAGACACAATAAAAAGAAAATAAATAAATAGTTTTGAAATCGATCCCATGAAGTTTAATATTGACCTTTATTTACCCAGAGAGGCTGTTTTGAAGTTCGCGGTTTCCTTTTGGCTTCTAGTAAAGGGGGCCAATTTGGGGATGTGAAAACTGAGTCCCAATAAGTTTAAAGGGTAGGTTTAAAGGTATCCAGTGGACTCATCTCTGAGTCAAGAGAGCACATGCCATGTCCCCAAGCTGGGGCTCAGATCTAACAAATCTTTGTTCTCAGGTTGCCTCTGTACTCAAACTGTCTTCTTCCCTACCTTCCTGATGAAAAGGCCTGTGGTTTCAATTCCACTGTGTTGTATTCCTCAGATCCCATGGTTCACTCTTTCTGGTGTCTCTCACTGCCTAAAACTCTCCCCTATTCACATTTGCTTTAATGCATTTCAGCAGAGAGGCCTGTTTTTCTGTCTCCCATGGTCTGTTTTCCTTCACTCTGTAGCCCTACGGCCTCATATGCTATATTTCGATTTGTTTGCTAAGTGCCTTCCTCCACAAGAATGTAAACTCCATGAGGACAGAGGCTTTATCTTTTTGTGATATGCTTTATCTCCAGCACTGGAAAAGGCCCAGGCCTTCAATAAATATGTATCTAATAAGGGAACTAATGCTAAATAAATAGAAATTAAGTTTCTGCTAAGACCAAGATGTTACATGAAAAATATTCATATAACCCTGAAATAAGTCTATAAAAGTCCAAAGAGAGTTCCTATAAATAAGAAATAGGCATGTGTAGTTTAGACAGAGATTATTTTAAAGTGGTAAGATTATCTTGAAAATTAGCCTAGACACATGACTATTTATGTTTAAGTAATGCCATTACTAGAATAGAGTTGTGTTCTCTGAAATCATATGCATTATACCACTATACCCCAAGGTGAATTTTCCTGTTGTCCTTTATAGTTATATTTTGCGTGTGCTACATACATATACAGATGTCTGTATGAATATATAGTATAGAAATATAAAAAATATATGTTTAAAAATACCCATGTGTTTTTACTTTCACCTACTTATCTAATTTCCTCTTTCATATTTTAACTATTAGAAATTTCTTGGAACATTGTACACCAAAAATATCTTCAAATAATATTATATATGTCAAAACACATTCAAATCTGAAAATCATGTCCAAGTTGGAAAGTTTTAACTCCAGACTTAAGAGCCATAGATGTAATTAAAGAAAAAAAAATAAATAAAACAACATTGACTTTAAAAATAGGGTTAAAGTTGTGTTAATTAAGAAACCCGGTACTGAGTCAATAGAGTTCAAAAATAGTGAAACTCATTATTTAAAACATCTTGAGATTAAAAAAAGAAAATGTTTTATCAACTGAAGTGTTAATTAACACCATAGAAGTTTGGAGTAATTTTACAAAATCTACTTCTTTTCTTTTCACTACATTTACATTTCTCTTAGCACTTGGGCTGATTCAGTCTGTTGGCTTTTGACAAGACGGGGATAATGGGTAGCCCATTTTTAGGTGGAGTCCTCTCTGAATGCAAACAAAAATTGTGTATAATTCAGTAGTTCATAGGAATCATGGAAAAAACACAACATTGACCTGTCATAGGCCTTCCCAGTTCTTCAAATGCATTCACAGTATCAAGTTCAGTCAGTAGCCTTATGTTACATCTGAGCATTTCCTATAATCATGATCTAAGAGGTCTTAGGTGGACCTTTGAGTGTCCACCTAAGTGTCCACTGCTGTTCCAGTAATGAAGGACAATGGACTAAATGACTAAATTACTGAATAATTAAATGACATGACTAGGTTTTGGAGCCTTTCTGAAATTTCTTTTCTCTGAGCTCCTTGCTTATCTGTAAATCTGTGTAATAATACTTTACAGTGTTACTTTACAAATTAAATTAGATAATATATACAAAAGCTCCAGGACATAGAATTGAATTTACTTGATGGTACCTGCTGCTATGCCAGTTTGTAGTCAATAAAGGAACAAAAGACATTCTGAAATGCTGAGGCAGAATACTTACTTGTTTACAAGAGACACATTTCTTGACTTGTGCGTGTAGCCCAAGATCGTCCCTTACCAGGGATCTGTGTGACCTTGTGTGACCAGTGGAATCACCCAGGTGTGTCTTCCAACTTCACATATGGTCCTCTTCTCCCAATTTTTCACTGTCTCTTTCAAAAGCTGAAGAATTTTATTGAAGTAATAATAGGCAAACCTCTGTGACACGTTTCACTGGATCTACTGGAGTTGCTGCCTTCTGAATTTCTAGATTGTGAGTACTTGATTATATTGTTGCTCCCTTCCCAAGACCATTTCCAATACCCAGTTTACTTGTGGGTTGCTCTTGCCAGCATCCTGGATGCTCAGGATGTTCACTGCCTCTCCCACCACTTTGACTCCTCAGCAGGATCGACCCCAGGATTTCCCCCAACAAGGGAAACTAGCTAATTCATACTAAAAGACAAATTCCTGCTAGCTCTATGCTGTGGGTGAGATATTTGGATTTTAAGAGAGGAATCAGTGAGAGAATACATTTAGGAAATGATGAAGAAGGGTGTTATTTGGGAGAGCTTCTCCTTTAGAAAACTGCCTTGTCCATCCATATCAGGTTAGTGAATTTTCTGAATCTCCAGAGAAGATGGGAAACCTATACTTTTTGCCCATTTGCTACACAAAGACTAAGTTCTTCCCTCAATACTCCAATCTCCTCCAGTTTTTTCCGACAATGTTACATACCAGGAAGGCAGCAAAATGTAAGGAGTCTATAAAGCCATATCCTGTTAGTTCTCATTCCTAAGGGGTCACATCTTACTGGATTGTGTTGGGTCCCCAAGACCATATTCAGGTTTGATGATTTGGTAGAAGGACACAGAAATCAGAAGAGTTGTTAAACTCGTAGTTGACAATTTATTACAACAAAAGGATATAGATTAAAATCAGCAAAAGAAAAAGTTGCAAAGGGCAAAGTCAGGGAGAAATTATGTGGGAACTACATAATTTTCCCACGTAATAATTATGTGAGAACTACAGGATAGTGGTCCTGTCCCAGGAAATTTGTATTGACCGTACTTTAATCTCTACAGCAATAATGTGGGACCACATGTTCGAAGCATTGCCAACCAAGGAAACTCTCCCAAGCCTTGATGTCAGTCAGTCACACAAGCATAGAATAGCCCTGTCGCTGACCTTAGTTACTCAGTCTTTAGCCATTCCAGAGGGCAAACTGATACAGTCCAGGGCCCTAGGTGAACAAAAATAAGCATTCATTATAAATCACATTGTTAAACTATCTAGCATTGCCCATTACCCCATGGAAATACTACGATCGATCAGAATAGTCCAAGGTTTCAGACATTATCTCCCAGAAACCAGTTAAAAACCAGTCCTTTCTTTGGGATACATAGAGTGTGACTACTCCAGTCCTGCTGAGTTAAATGTTTACTGCCCACTGTTGTAATAACTAAAGCATGGTACGAGACTGCTTTTCATATGCTTGCTTCATGATCCATGTTGTTGTGAAGAGATTTTCTTAGGAACACTGAGTAATGTGGTTTCATTCAGGCTTTTGGTATAAATAAAATGTGATTATAAACACCTTCAGAAAAACAAAATCTGAAACACAGGCCAATTTCTTTTATATCTACCTAAAATAGCTCAAAAGTTGCTGCTCAGTAAGTTGGCCTCCAGCACAGAACTAAAAAGGGAATGAAATTCGGGGGTGGTTTATTAGTGTTATAAAATAGGTGAAGACATGTCTCCTCCATCTAAGAAAACATTGCATGTCAAAGGGAAGTATGGATTTACAATAAATGGTTTTCTTCTTTGAATTTGAAAAGCTCTGATCAGGCCCATGGTTTTGAGCCATGTTATTACCCAGCCCAGTGTGGAAGCAGCCTTGACAAAGAAAGTCAAAAACCTTCCTAAGCCCAGCTTATGGAAAAGTCAGATCAAAACTTCACTTCTCAGCCTTCTCTATCAAATCCTTCAATTAGTCTATTAGTGAACATACATACAAATTTGTAAAAAAAAAAGTATATTCCACTGCTAAAATGGTCCAGGTCCCAATAGCATAGCAATTAAGGGCGTGAGTTCCAAAATCTAAGTTTACATCTTGAGTTGAAATTCTCACTTGCCTGGTAAGTTAAGCAGGTTATCAAAGTTATTTCCTAAAGTTCCTTCCCCAAGTCTCCATTTTCCTGTTGGTAAATGGGGACAATATCTATTTAAAGGCATCATTTCAATAATTTAAGGCAACAACATGTGTAGAATGGTTATCATGCCTGGTGCGTAGTAAGCTGTCCATGAACATTCATCATAATTGAGTATTACTGTAATTATTAAATCATCAGACAAATATTTGCTTTAGAAGCAGCTCAGCTTCATGGTTGAGAACATAAACCCTAGCACCAAATTCCCAAGTTTGAATTTTGATCTTCCCACCACCAGTTTGGGGACGCCATTTAACCTGGCCATATCTTTATCTGTAAAGGAGTAAAGGTTATGGTAAAGATTCAGTGTTTACAAAGTATTTAGAGCAGCACCCTACATTTAATAAGAACTTGATAAAAGTCACCTATAATTATCGATTGAGTTTCAAAAACTCATTCTGCCAATGGATTGCTCTCCTTCAATACACCAAATTAGCATAGCAGAGTAGTGAAGAACATGGGCACTAGAATCAGATAGTCATGGGTTCAATCCCTGGCCAGGCAGCTGATTGGCAGAGTGGTCTTGGACTAATCACCTAATTTTCCTGAGCCTCAGTTTTCTTATCTATGAAATTGATTATACACCAGTTTTGAACTGAAAAGAGCAAAACATTTTTAAGCTTTAACAATAACCACCAGCACCACTACTGATAGATCTAACTTCTTTATGTCAATCATATAAGTGAAACAATTTATTTTAGAAGTACATCTGAAAACCTTGGGGTTATACAGTTTTCATAAAAATGTATTTTATTTTGAGGCATGAAATAATATCAATTCCTTCAGCAAACATTTATTAAACAACTTTAAATATCATTTATGTGCTAGCTAACTGTGCTAACCACTAAAAAATGAAGTGGAACATTTCTGCATTCACACAACCCACATTGTTACTGAGAAACCCATATCACTATAAATGCATATGGAAAATGCAATGGTAGAGATTGCACAGGATACAGATTTAAAGTGGGGATAATCTCTGGAGTCACAGATGGTTAAAGTGTGAGATGTAGTAACTCTTACCCTCTCTTTCCACTTCCACTAAGACATGCTCTCAATAAGTGCATAGTAAATGTTGAGCAAATCAACAGATTTCTGGAAAAAAAAAAAAGATGATCTTTGATCTATGACCTGGATTCTAGATTTAACTCTACCAATTATCGGCTAATGTAGGACCTTACACAAGTCAATATCCTGTCTGGGGGTCAGTTTTTCTACCTAAGTAGTTTTATCTATCTGTTCTGATTTGGGAAGCTTGTTGAGAATTTCAAATGAAGTTCAGTGAAAACCTTTAACTAAAGCATTGAAGGTATTACACAATTTTATCCTTAAAGAAAATCATAGGGCAATTTTATTTTTATAAAATGCAAGCAGTCTTGTGTGAAATTTTGTAAATAAGAGAAACTTCATGAGGAAGGGAAGAATGAGATGCTCAACCCCCCCAAAACAAGGACTACTTACACTCTCTATCAAAAAGCAAGTGCTGACAAAGGAAGGCATATTCCAAGCAAGTTACACAGGTCTGTTTTTCAAAAGGTCTTCCACAACTTGCTATTGGATTTGACTCCACAACTCAAACCTTCTTGACTCTAGTAAATGGAAGTGACCAACACAAGTATCCCTATTTGGAAATTACCTATTAGTTTTGCTTGCAGCTATTATTTTCTACCAAATAGAAACAAATAAATAAATATATAAATAGATATAAGTCCTGAGAAACAAAATCTGATGTTGAAATATTGAGGTTTAGTATCTTCTAACTCAATGTTGTTGATTTTAACACTGTGCTTAACATAGAAGGTGCTCCAAAAAATGTTTGTTTCCCGAATCAAGTCTTTTGTGGCTGATGTGAGGGTTTTTGATCTTTTTAAGAACTCAAAACAAAGCAGAGCTATCACTTCAATTTACTGTGAAGTATGAGGTATTATTTTAGAGAAAAATAGTTATCAGAGAGTGAAAACTGTTCAGCTGGAGAATAAATAGCTGTTGAGATCAGACAAACAGGAGATAAGGAAGCAAGTAGAATGATTATGCAGGTAAAGGAAGGGAAACAAAGGTGAAATTGAAGATGTGGTGTGTGTTTTCCTCCATAGACCGAAGCAGCTCTGATGTATGATGCGGTGTACATGGTGGCCATTGCCTCTCATCGGGCTTCCCAGCTGACCGTCAGCTCCTTGCAGTGTCATCGACACAAACCATGGCGTCTTGGACCCCGATTTATGAACCTAATCAAAGAGGCAAGTGCTACTCATTCATGGCTCAATTCTTTCCTAGCCATAGTGATCTGATTTGTTCATTTACTGTGATCTTCCCACATGGCTCTATTGGGCATGAGATCTATAAACGAGGAGAATCCATCATCATTCAATCTGCTAGGATTTCACTGAAAAAAGTCTGTTGACCAGGAATTTTCTAGAGTGATGTTGAGAAGTTCAAAGGAGCTACCAGATCATAACATTCACCTTCCTTCATCTCAACTGTGGTCTCAGTTGCTGCTGGCTCTCCTCCACATATGTTCATAAGTTCATAGGTGCTTATTCCATGCCCCATTGAATCAAAGAGTGTGTTGGCCCATCACTGCAGGGTACCAGGGATAGTTCTCACATTATCAGCCCATAATTCCAGTGGTTTCTTAAATATCACATTGTATAGGACTGAATAGAAGAACCTCTTTGTTCTAATAATATAATAATTATTTTGCCATTTGCCAGCAAACCAGAAAAGTCCAGTCTATTCAAAACTTACCAAGTGTACTAAAAGGTTTTCAAGAGTACGGGGTATTTGGCGAAGGTGAGTTTTTCATTATTACCCTGGGATCCTGGACTATCCCTTACAATTTCCTTTTCTCTGATGCAATTTGACTTCTCTTCATCAGATCCTGCTCTAGGGCCCTGAGATTCCTCATATACATATATCCTTGGTTTATCTTTGACATCAACATACACCTCAGGGTGTGTCTGGGCTTGACAAAATGAAATAAGGCTTAACTGAGTACATATCCTCCTCTGTGCTGCTGTTCTAATGTTTTATCTATAGGATGCAGAAATTTACCTCTCAGGTGAAGAGCATCTTTATTGCCCTCTGCATTGGAGAAGGTTGAGTTGAGAGAGAGCCATTAAAAGAAAAGAATGGAAGGGTCATAGTGCAAGAGAAGAATGCCCAAGCAAGAGCAAGAAGTCCTACTTTGGGTTTCATTTCTGCTGGTCTCTTTAGCACCTTACAAACCCTTTCATGGTTTGTTTAATCTGCTTCCCCATTGACAGGTGACTCTGATCCATAAAGGTGAGAACCAGAGATGCAATACGCATGAGGTTTAACACTACTTGGGCTCCAGAGCAAGGCTGGATCTAGGGTATGGCAAGCAGCAAAGACTACCCTGGGTACCTGATTTAAGGAGGCACTCACTCTCATGGTTGAGTTTATAGGAAACTTTGAGGGAGCGCTTCCTTAAGTTTTATGCCCTTGGGAACCTCTCTGATCTCACTGTAGTCCTGGCATGGTTGCTTGGCTTTAATCCCAGCTCCACTAACATTTATGACCAATATAATCTACACAAGTTACTTAAATTCTTGTATCTTGATTTTCTCTTTCGTGAAACAGGAATAACACCTTCTATCTCATAGCATTATTGTGAGGATAAAAATAAGGTGTGAAGAACAACCCAGAAACATAGTAAGAATCTGAGATATTAGCTATTCTCTTACAATTGGAATAGACTGCTAATAATAGCCTCATTCAGTTTACTGAGTGTGATGCCAGGAATTTAAACCCGGCAACAACAACAACAAAGAAATCACAAATAGGCATGAAATGAAATACACTTTGTGACAGCTACACAAATCTGACATACTGTGCCTAATGGAAAGACATTGCCCAGTCTCTGCCCTCCCCGCAGCGATCACGGCTAGGTCCTGATCACCTTGATCTTTAACAAGAAAACAGCTGGTTTCCTTTCATCTCCTGCCAGTGCGAGAAGAGGCAGGAGGCCACATGAAAGCTTAGGATCAAACACTTGGAGCACCCCAAGGACCTTTTTGCTTGTACTTAGGTTGCATAAGAAGGTAAAATTATCAAGCCGCAGTTAGAGATGTTTAAAAAAATAATGAACTCCAAGATGAGGGACCACATTGAAAGCAAGAAAACATTTTACGATCTTTTACTCCAAAGAGCAAATTCCCCATTCTCAGGCTCCACAGTTGGGGGCTGAAAGGAGAGGCGGGTCATGAATTACAAGTTTTATCGCTCCTCTTTTTTGTCTCCTGAGTTACAGTGCTATACGCCACTCTTGGCAGGGTATAGGTACCTGCAGATATGGGATGGGCATGACCAGGAGTAGTGTCCCAGTCTGTTGAAAGATCGCACAGAGTGAATTCTGAGACAGGCCAAAACATGCAAGAGTCAGAGAATGTAGACGTTTCTTTCAAGGATTACATAATTCAACAAAACTTTGCAGACATCAGGTTTTATTAAGAAACATGAAATAAGGTGTGTGGTCCTAAAACGTCCCTGGGTCCTTTCTTTTAGTAACTCTCACTTTCTAAAGGATTTCTAATCTCTAAACAGAAATCATGTAACGGAGCAAGTCAGCAGATTGAATTTATGGGGTGAAGATCAAATTCGTCACAGGAGGTAAATTTTCCAAGCTCAGAGATTGTTGTGTGTGCACTAATCCCTAATAACTTCACACATCATTTAGAATCAGTAAGCCTTTCAGACAAGTCTTTCAAGCTACCCATCCTTCAGTGTTTCAGGCTGACTAAAGAGGAAGAATTAAAGAACATTTTAAACCTGGTAGAGTGTGTTATAGTGTCATGTCTCTGGGCATTTGCTAAACAAATGTATTAGGAGATTATAAATTCCCATCCAGCAAGCAGTACGAGGGCTCCATTATACAAGTAACATTAACTTGGCACTACAGGGAACTATTTTCTCCCAAACTGGAAGATGTGGTTTTTACTATCTATTAATATAAATTCTACATAGTGAAGGAATGGCAGGCTTCCCTTGAAGCTATCCTATGTCTGATTAGCAGGATCTGCAGGCTCCCCAGTGATCTGGTTCCTTATCTCCTATGCCATCCCTCTCATCTCCTGCCCCAGCCCCAGCACTTGCTAAACCTATTGGGGCTCCCTGAACTTGCCGTTGTGCTCCTACCAGATTCTCTTGCCTCGGACTGAAAGGCCTTTATGTCTCAACTCAAAGGCTAGCTTCTATGTGCTTACCTTGACTCATAAATTTTGGCTCCTTACCTCCATTATATTTGTTGTTAGACCATCATATTTATTTACATGTCCATCTCCAACCTGTGCTTTTCCAGTCTTGTTCCCCTAGTTTTTGAGGAAGACTTAGCATGGAATGAACACCCAACAAGTAGATGCCAAACAAGTGAATGAACTAATAAATTAATGAATGAACAAGCAAAGGAACTGAAGAACACATGCAACATATAAGCTAGTACTTTAGGACATACTTAGTACATGAATATCATATCCAGAAACAACCTGAAGAGGCAATACCAGGATCAGCTGGACTTGCCTACCAGGACCATAGGTTCTGGTGGGACAGTGAGGCAGGGATCTGAGGAATAGGACAGCTTATTTAACTCTGGCGCGGGGAGCACAGAACCCGAGATTTAATTGCAATTTTCTATCTCAGTGAAGTTAGTCATTGAGACTCTTTGTTCTCAGTTTCGTCTTCCAAAAATTGCAGATAAAAAAACCCATCGTTTATGTTCGTGGCTATTACATGTATGTATAGACTAGCAAAATGTGTCGCATGTGGTGGTTGCTCAATAAAGGGTAGCTACCATAAACAGAGTGTCCTGCCAAAAAATGTCTATCGAATAAGGTCATTGTCAGGAAGAAATGAGGCAATGCATATAAAACATTATATATATTGCCTAGTGTAAATATATTGCCTAGTGCCCATGTACAGCATGCTCGGTATTGTTCTTATTGGCATCAACATTGTTCTTATTGGAGCCCAAGATGAAGTAGGATTATTTGTAAAAAGGAGGACAGGAACTAGCAGTAGAACATCGGGAGATAGACATGGCAAAAGAGGCCAACTGCAATGATGCCAGGGAATGAGGGAACTTTCCATCATGGAGCATATGCATGATTGTTCAGGAGGGACCCAAAAGATCAGATCATCAGCAACCAGGTAGAGCTGTCAGAAGACCCTGGCAAACCACATCTCAGGTTAGTCTGAGAAGTAGTAGCTCTGTGGGGGCTTAGGAAGCTAAAGTACTTGCATCTGTGGTCAGAGTTACTCTGGACCCAGAGTAAGCTCCAGCTGGCTGAGGGGCAGTGGGAGTAGCTGCAGCAGGAGCAGGTACAGTGAGGCATCTGGGAAAGAGAGAGTCTGTAATCACGGATGCTGGGAAGGACAGTCAACAGTGGCTACATGAAGCGAATCATGTATTTTAGGTTATATCAGTGGTTATTAACTATTTTCTGGGTTATGGATCCTATATTAAAACTGTCTTAATTGTTCCCACAAGGGGCATACAAATCCAGCTGTAATCTCAGGGTTCTTAGAAACACCCTGGTTTGCCTGAAACCCATGTTAAGGGTGTCTGACTTGGGTATTGAAAATAGAATTTGGTTGAAAGAGTGTTCCAGTATGGTGAATAACGAAAGTGTAAATGAAGCATAAAGACTTCTGTTGGGGTCAGAAAAGTGGTCCCATGTGGACATGAGAAATGAGTCTAAGTAGATATGGAGAGACAATTGGTAAAAAATTATCTGCTGAGCTGAGAAATTCAAATTTGATTGATAATAGATTGGTAGTCACTGTTCTTGAAGCACAAAAATATGGTATTTCAGAGAGTTTATCTTGATAGCCTTCTGTAGGTTTGATCAAAGCAGATAAACCCACAAAGATTATTGAGGGATTATAGATATCTTAAGAGGTTTTGAAGTGATCGTCATTCATAAAGAACTAAAGGGGGAAAAAATTGCTCAAGAGAAACATACAAGTATTTCTTGACTCCTTCCATGGATCTAAATTCATGCAGCTGTTGTAAAAATTCACTTGGATGCCCTGCTGCCACTCTTGCATCAACAAATTCCTAAATAGGGGTAATCAGTTGTTTTTTTTTTTTTTTTTTTTTTTTTTTTTTTTTTTTTAAAGATTTATTTATTTATTTGACAGATTACAAGTAGGCAAGAGAGGCAGGCAGGGAGAGAGAGGAGGACGCAGGCTCTCCACGGAGCAGAGAGCCCGATGTGGGGCTCGATCCCAGGACCCTGGGATCACTACCTGAGCCGAAGGCAGAGGCCCCAACCCACTGAGCCACCCAGGCGCCCCGGTAATCAGTTGTTTTATCCATTAAATCTATTATTGCTAGATAAGCCCAATGTCAATAATGACAAGGCTAATTAGGATATCAAACAAACATAACTAGTGGAACAACAAAACCAATTTTATTTTTTTTCCTACTGTCCCCTTAAAATTATTCAGTGAAAATTGGTAGATTTTTCAGGATTTTTGTATTTTCTTAAGGTAATAACAGTTCTAGAGTTCCTTTAGGTGAAACCTCAACTTAGTAATTAGAAGTCCTATTCTAATATGAATCAGAAGTCCAACTTGATTTAACTTCAAATTTCTCTTCCCTTTGAACTCCAGTCCGCTGGAAGACTAGAGAAGTGAAGGAATGTGATTTGTGGTTGGTGTCTCCTCTTTCTCCTTTCTTTCCTTCTTTCCTTCCTTCCTTCCTTCCACCCCCCTTCACCAAACCATTAGTTATTGCACCTCCTACCAGGCTCAAAAAGAATGAGACAGTTTTTCTTGGTGGAACTGCTCTGTGCTCTCTGGGATCAAAAAATAGTCCCCAGGTGGGTCTGGGGAATTTTTAAACCTAAGTCTTTTTTTTTTTTTTTTAATAATTTTCTTTAACTCTTCATGATTTTCTGTTGGGCAGTCTTTCCTGATGTTTATTTGAACCAGTCAATGGATCTCTTTTAGATGGGGGTATATCATGTTTCCTCAGCCCCATGACATCCAGTGGTACATAACTTGCTTTTTTTCTGCTGAAATCTCCTCACCCTTGTAGAGAGTCCTTGACTATACTCCCCCTGAGGTACTCTGGATTCGAATCTCACACCCACTCATTCTTTCCTTGGGTGTGGTGGGAGTGCCTCTGATTATGATGCAGCACTTACTAGTTGGCCCTCCCCTCCGTTGGTCAGCTCTTGTGTGTCCTCTTTTGTCACCTAGGAGCCACACCACAGGGCATAGTCTACCTTGACTTTTTCATGTTTGAACCAGCTATTGGTCTTCTCCTTCTCCAACTGCAGCCAACTTGTTTCAGATTTCTCTGAATGGCCCCCTGAAATCCTACTTACCAGGATTCAAAAATAGCGTCCTGAAGGCTGAAGCGTGTGGACTCAAAGAGGTAATAGTACTCTCCAGAGAAATCTCTCCAGCAAATATTTCTACCACGCATGTGATCCCTTTTATAAATTTCATGCACATGTCCAAAAATTCTAGGACAATCTCTGTAGGGCACTTCCCTTTGTACCTATGTACAGGAAACTGTGGAGTGTTTATCTACCCACTCTAGTATCCTAGAGTGGTAACTAGGTTGAAACATTACAGTAAAATATATTGGTAACTAGGTTGAAACATTACAGTAAAATAAAACTTGTCACTCAAACCAGACTTCTACAGGTTGTCTAAACTTCTCCATCCACCTCAAAACACTCATCTAATTCATTAAGTCCTATTAGCTTTCTATCCTAAATGTTTTGCAACCTTCCTTATCTACTGCCCTTGTTATTTCTCACCTGGATCCACCCTTTTATAACTATTGTCCACACATAAACTGGGGATATAAATTCCACGTATTAAAAAAAAAATTTCCACATATAAAATCCCCATATAGAGGGTGATGTGCATAAGTGTCTAGTAGGTATTCCACCTTCTACAAACATAAACTTACTTGTAGTTTCCTTCATTCATCATGCTTTTCTCACACAGTAAGACAGATGGTCTTTCCAGACTAAAACCTGCCTTATGACACCCCTTTTTTCATATGTCTTTCAGGCCAGAAAGCATTCTCTCCTATTGTTTACTTGGGCTATTATTCAGAACTCATTTTCTCTAGTGATCCTCTCCTAAATCTCTTTTTGGGGGTGTTCCTCCACTGAACTCCATAGCTACTTTACATCTCTATGTTAGCCTTAAATTGCTTCATCCAGACACTGTGAGACCTTTCCCTTGAACAAGGACAAAGTCAATTTATCTTTGTATCCTCAGAGCTATGCCTATACGTGGTAGGCATTTAAAAGATGCTTCTTGAACAGAACCCAGGAAGTTAAGATCCATCAAATTCTTAACAAGTTTTGCTGAGCTAATGCTTACTTTTAAACTATATAAATAGTTCCTAATTGATCTGGCCCAAAATAGATTTACTATATAGGAGTGAAAATTATTTCCAAATGTCTATGTATATGGGGATAGCACTGAAAATATGGACAGCTTTCTGCCACTGGTTCACTATGAAGTTGTAATTTACTTATTCTATTTTGATGAAATGAAGATTATTAATTTGAATATATAAATGAGATCATTGAATTTAAGCTTTTAAAAATCAAAGCGTAGAAGATAAATTCTCCACTGAGGCTCCTATATATTTGTCTTAATATTTACTTGAACTTTTACTTAATAGGTCAGTATTGAGTGTTTGTTTTTGTTTTTGTTTTTGTTTTTAATATGGGATCCAGGTGAAAAATTAGAAGGTTGAAAAAAATTAAAGACCCTGGAGAAGCAAAACTCTGACGTGTTTTCATCCTGTTGTGGCTCCACTGAGTAACACTTCCCATTATTGCATGGCATTTGATTTTGATTGCCAGGACAAGCTGTCCCTTGGATTAATTAGACGACATTGGATCTGGCAACAAACTCACTCAAATTTCTACTGTTTGGAAAAGCGTGGATTTGTAGTTCTCATTCTGCACCTATTGAAAACCATCTGCATTCCAACTCAGTCTTCAGCACCACAACCTAGCGTTGCACTGTGTAAATGAAAGTCATTTACACTGGTATCCCCTCGCTTTGAATATATTTAGACCTGAAGAAAGAGTGGAGTTTTCAGGTCCTTTTCTCCATTCCCATACAACTCTGGACAGAGAAATGAGATCAGTTCTTAAATGTTCATAGTTCATAGTTCTACCAGTTATATACACTGTCTTATATGTAACTAAGGTGCTAAGACACCTATCTCTGAAATTGGCAATCAGTGGCTAGGTGAATAATCACCTGTCAGAAATGAGAAAAGGGAGTGTTGGAATAGGATGGGAGGTTTTGCCAAACTCTCTCTAGTTTGTAAGATTCTAAATAACATTAGTATTTATCAGATAGGTTTCAGAGACTCAGGTCAATTACCCTCCTCCCATTCAGCTACTAATGGCCTGCTTCTGCACCACATTGATTGAAGAATTTGCTTTCAGTACCATAATCTACACACATGTGTAAGTGTGTATATGGACACATTAATATGCAGGTGTTTAATTTACTTAAAGGAATGTCATATATACATATGATGATGTGTGGGTGCAGTTATGTTCTGCGTGTGTGTGTGTCTATATATTTCATTCAGCAATTTGCTTTTCTAATCAATCTTACTTAAGTTATGAAATATATCTGGGTTGATATATATATATATATATATATATATATATATACTCATTTTCCAGTTTATTCCTTTTCATTGATATCTACTCCTCCATCATTCACTCAGTCAACAAACATCTACGGAATACCTAGTGTGTGGCAGACACTATTCTAGACATCAAGAATGCAATGGTAGGGGAATAAGACATAGATAAAAGGAAATATTACACTTCAAATTATGACAAGGAGTATCAGAAAAGCAAAGTTCAGAAGAGTATAGGGTGTGCAGGTGTCCTTGAAGAAAAAAATCTCCATTGCTATATTATACAAGGTAGTTAGAAAGCATCTCGTGGCTAATAGGAAACGAGTAAAGCCTTGAAAGAAAAGAGGGAATGAAGGAACCAGATATGCAAATATTAAGAAAGTAATGAATCCAAATAGAGGAACAATTCATTTCCTGAAAATACAGTTGACCCTTAACAACATGGACTTGAATATTGCACATCCACTTATATGAGGATTTTTTCAATAAATACAGTACTGTAAATGTATTTTTTTTCTTTATGATTTTCTTAATAAATTTTCCTTTCTCCTCCTTGCTTTATTATAAGAATACACTATATAAACATAAGGCTTCTGGTCAACAATAGACTATTTGTAGCTAAGTTTTCAGGGAGTCAAAAATTATAGGCAGATTTTTGAGTATGTGGGGGGTCAGTGACTCTAACCCCTGCCTTGTTCAAGGGTCAGCTATACTTTGGTGCACTTATCCATTCCCTTATGAATAGATATTTTTTATACCTGTTTTTTCTTTTATTCTTGGCATATAGAAACGATGGTATGATGAACATCTAATAGTTTCTTATAACCAATGCAAAATTTGTCCTAGAGCAGCACTGTCCAGTAGGAATATCATGTGAGTCACATAGATGTTAGATTTTCTAGTAGCTACATTAAAAAATTAAAAGACACAGGTGAGATTAGTTTTAATAAGATATTTAATACAGTATATCCAAAATATTATCACTTCAACATATAATCAATATAAAATTATTATTTAACTTTTTCTTATAATAAGTTTTTTAAATCCAGTTTCTTTTTTAAACTTATAGCACTCAGTTTGGATTGCCCACATTTCAAATGTTCAATAAATCTTGGTGACTAAATAAATAAAAGTTTTCTTAATACATTATCTCATCCAACTAGGCTAACTAAGGAAAGATATGAAGTCAACATATATGGGATCCATATTTTTATCTTGTTAGACATGGAACATATTGATTAGCCATAATAATAAGTATCTACCCAGCAAAGACAATAATTAGTGGGACCAGAATAACTTTTTTTAAAAATTTTTTTATACTTTTTCAATTTAAAATCAGTTAATTAACATATAATGTATTTTTGGTTTCAGAGGTAGAGTTCAGTGATTCACCGGTCTTACATACTACCCAGTGCTCATGACATCATGTGCCTTCCTTAACGATCAGAGTAATTTGAGTAATTTAAGACCAAAAGACTTGATTTCCAGGTTTTATTGATCACATTATCTAAATAACTAGACAAGTGCCCTATTCCCACCCATTTTACACCCACTGGGTCTCAGATTTGTGTTCCTGCCCATTTGGTTGATTTGCAAGTACAGAGCCAATCCATTCCATTTCAGAAAATGAGCTACCACATGAACCAGTGCCAAAAGAAACTAGTTTATGAAAAAAAAAAAAAAAGAAAGAAAATCCAGGTGCATATTCTAAGATAAATTCTTAGGAAATAAAAACTCATTTACCCAAAGTGCATGGAATAGATATAGTTAAAGTCAGCAGATTTAGAGTTGGAAATCAAATATTGGCAAGAAAAGCCATTATATTTTTAAATTATGCAGTGATCCATGCAAGCTGTTATTGCAAGATAATGGGTTATAAACAACACACATAATAGTTAAAATAATTATATATTAAACAGATGAGAATATGATAAATGCATCATTTCAGTTCCTGAAATAGCTGACATCCAAGGAAGTTATGTGGTCTAAAGGTTATGTTTATCATTTCTTCCTTTGCTTAATGTTTATTTTCATCACCATTATTATGTATACTTCAGATTTGTTTTTAAATAGCTTTTCTGAGAACTGACTTAAAATTGTGGGTGACTAGGTAGAGCTCACATTGCTTAGATGGAGGGTGAATTTCAGAGATTTGTCATTGTATTGCATTCTGGGGACCTGAGTAAGACAGTAATTGTACAGTTAGACCATCAAGACTGCATTTATATAATAGACACAGAGTGAGCCTCCTTTAATTAAAAACAAGTGAAATAACAGTGCAATGAATTGCCCTTGTTAACTCTTCTATTCAGGGGACAAATTATAGACAACTTTTTGAAATCTATAAAGTTCTATCTCCGTTCTCTTTTCTCAACACTATTCTCCAAACCCCCAAGTTACCTTTCTTTCTTGCTCTTACTGTTAGTAATTCCATGAGAAAGTGTTAGCAAAATGAAAGTTCCTTAAATGAATGACTATAATTAAGGAGTCAAATACTTAAAGACGTAATTCTTTTCCCACACAATCATAGGCCAATAGGGAACTTCTAAACCTGGAAAACCTTCAAATTAAAAAAAAAAAAATCTCTTTAGAGTTGGATTGGGTTATAAGATCTGATTTGAGGGGGTGAAAATAAACTAAATCTCTCTGCCCGTCCAATCTTACCACCATAGACACCATAGCCTTAAGGAAGTCAAACGATCTCACTTCTTTGATATGCATGTTGTACAGTTTTGTAGAAGAAGAGGTAAGGGGTCAGGAGAATTGGGTAAGGCACAGATGTTTGTTGTTCCTCAGTGTAATCCTGTAGCCTTTCCTTAGTATCATGGCCAGTGGGAGAAGATCCTAATTCCCAGGTCTTGCTGCCTTCCCTCTACCTTTCTCCCAATATTTAAGTGAGCAACTTTTGGAATTGTTACTTTATTCAATCATACCTTCTACAAATATTTTAAGTATTTACCAAATGCAAGTGGTAGAATTCAAAGAGAAGTAAAACATTTCCTGCCATCAAGAAATTAATTATCAATGGAAAAGATAGCTAACATAGTTAATATATAATTATTATGCATAAATACATAATAAATATATAATTGACATTATAGAAATAGTTAAGATAATAGTTTACATAGGTAATGTGATGCAAGACCTAATGAAGTACCCGAGGGTTAACAAGGAGCCCCCTACATGAATTCAGAATCAAAGCTTGTATTTTTCCCTCTTAAAATATTTACTTCCCATAACTCTGATTTTTTCAGTTTGAGCAGTAAGTTTTGGAATAACCCCTCTTCTGGCTGTAAAACTCCTGCAATGTGACTTAAGAGCCATTTCAATATGCAGCATTTATTTTTACAATACTGCATTGCTAATGGAACCCATTCTTCAGGCACTCAGGGCAAAAAAGAGAGACTCCTTGCCAAAGGTTCATATTGAAGATGTGCTTGGTGACTCATTTAGCATATTTGATTATTCTTCATCATCCCTAGAGTAGAAATAGTGAGCTCACCAATGCATAAAAAAATTGATGGTGCTAAACATTGATGTTAATCAATAAAATTATGACCAGAGTATATGAATCAATTAACAAAACTAGAGAGAGAATTGTCAAACACTGCCTTTCTAGTAAAAACTCTATTTAAAATACAAATGAAAGAAGAGGTGAAATTTCCCATTGTGTTCAGGTCTTCCAAATGTTGACACCTACAACTCAGCAGTCAGCCTAAAGCAGCCATAGTTTAAATCTAAAAACAATGAAGTTTAAATTCAGATTTTTTTAAACACAGATAATCAAAAGTCAAGAGTACTACTTTCCTTTGTTATATTTCCATGTTTGGATTAGCAAGTGAATTACTTTCCATGAGATGGGGGCAGACCATTCCATTCAAAGAAGAAACGCTTATTACTGTGTATGACTACATATATACAATAACTTTCCATTAACCCTTTCTCATAATGTGTTAAGGTAGTATGCTTCTAATACATATATGTGTGCACACACTCACACTCATATATACTTGAGTCTGAATTCAAGAAAAAGACCAGTGTCATCTTGGTCTGAGCTGTGCAGCTAAGCAACTCACATCAACTATCTAAGTGACCTTGAAATTCTATGAGTCTGTGTCCTTGTAGTAAGTACTCCAAAAAGTGGAAGAAAGGTTGATCAACTACTTTTCCACGTGGCCTCATAACACCCCTAGAAGTCTCACCACTTTACCTAATGAAACTGAGACTTAGCAGGTTTGGATAACTTGCCCAAGGTTACAAGCTAGGATTCAACCCAGCTACAATCTTACACTGTTGAGTCGACTGTCTCCACCTCTGTATTCCACTGTCTTTCTAAGATTCCAGACTTTTAAGATGACTAGATAAAGCTCTAATCTCTACCTAGTGGTATGCAATTAGCATGCCCCCAAACACTTGACAATGCTTCTTTATGTATGTGCTTTTATTTATTTAATAAATATGTCTAATAACCTTGGAGTTATTCAGCAAGATTCCTCAGAGTCCTCTGGGGCATAACCATGCTTCCTACCCCATGATAGCCTGAAGTCACAGATACCAGGGGCCCAGAGTTTTCCTCTTCCCCTTCGAATGAAATGATCAGGGCTTTTACTGGATCTGGCTCTCTTTGGCCAGTGGGTATTCACACTACTTTGATGCAAAATATGAATGTGTCCACTATAGTTCCTATTCCTCTCATTTGCACTTATGATATACTAAAGAACTGAAACATCTACACTGTAAATATAGTAACACAGAACTTTTCTGAAGTTCAGTTTTCAGCAACTTCGCTTATCTGGCAGAATTAATTTGCACTCTTTAGATGACATTGTAGAAGGGTAGCTTGTTAAGTTTCATGGTATTATGGCAAATTTGCTAATTTCTTCATATTTCAATTGGGAAAATAAAGATCAGGGAGTAGGAGTAACAGTCTCTGAGCATCACAAACAGATGGGAGAGAACCTTCTGGGTGCTCAGGCACTGGGTGTGTGTTCTTTGGATACTATTCTGATACACTTGGTCATTTCCTCTGCCAAGTGCTTCTTCAGAGTCAGAAAATATGGGTCTGAATCCATGCCTTTTTCTTACTAGCTCTGCGTATGTCACACCCTCATCTCATAAAATGAAGCTAATCATTCCTACTTCACACAAGAGTGAGAAGGAAAGAAAATAGCATTTGTCAAAATGTCCGGTGTATCCTACATGGGATTCAGAAAGTGTTTTCCTAAGGGAGATATTTTATAGCACATCTGTCTGCTGATTGGAATGATTAGTCAGAGAGGAACGAATCGATAATGCAAGAGAGGGAAACTGTAGAAGCAACTTCCTTGCATAGGTGAGAGAGTCTGGTGCACACATGGGTTATGAGCATGGATAGTGCATCCTAGTAAGATGAGGGAAATGGG